>NC_092498.1:6061096-7419096 GCF_047511675.1 Marmota flaviventris | reverse complement strand
TCTTTGGAAATATTTTTAGAAATGGAATTATGAAGTTAAAGTATGTGCACATTTCTCTACTCATATCCCTTTAATGTCTTTCAGTGAAGCTTTAAAATATCTAAGCACATTTTATATCTGTTTATTCCTAGGGACCCTGTATTTTTGTTATGATTTTAAGTGACATCTGTTCAAATACTTCATTCCTAACTCTTTTTAAGTTGATGTGTAGAAATATATTTGACTTTATTTTATATCTTACAATTTATTAAACTGAGTAAATCAAATTATTTGTAGGTTAATTTGTGTTTTCTATGTGGATCATCATAGTATCTCTGAATATTTCATATTTTGTCCCTTTCCTCTGTTCCATTTTTAATAGTTTCCCCCTCTAATTCACTAGTTTGGCTTTATATACAGTGATAGACTGAAACCATGCTCCCAGGCCTCCTTGTCTTGACTCCAGTTTTCCAGAGGATGCTTCTAGTGTAGGATGGATGATGGTTGTTGGGGTTTTCTTGCAGACTGATGCACTTTTTAAAGAGCATTTCTTTTGTTTTAACAAGAAGATTCTTAATATGTGGATTTCTTTAATTCCTTCCTTGCTCCTTCCCTTTTAAATAAAAGAGGGTACTAATGCTAGGAAGACCAGTGAGGGAGAGTACCTGGAGAGCATCATGTGGCTGTGGACCAGCCCATCTCCTCCAGCAAGGACGATTAGTGCCAGAGCTCAGAGGAACGTGCATGCCTGAGTCTGGAGAACCAGACCCCAAAACAGGAACAGTGCTCATCCGGCTGGTGCCACCTCAATTAATTTACTCCTTACTTATGAATCTTTGTTAATTTTGCTACCTTTACTTCCATTCAATAAATATTCATTGCGCACTAACTTTTCTACTCATTGTTGTGTTCAGCATTGTAGAAAGATGTAAAGAGAATGCATTTCTAGCTTTTCAATCCTGAGCACTTTTTTTTTTTTTTTTTGTACTAGGAATTGAAACCAAGGGCGCTTAACCACAGACCCACATCCTCATCCTTTTTAAACTTTTCATTTAGAGACAGGGTCTTGGTAGGTTGCTTATGGCCTCACTAAGTTGCTGAGGCTGGCTTGGAACTTGCACTCTACCTGCCTCAGTCTCCCAAGTTGCTGGGATTACAGGCATGCGCAGCAGTGCCTGCTGAGCACTTTTTTTTTTACTATTGTGATAAATATAAGTAATTAAATTAAACTGCAGGGATGATGGGGAGAAGTGACCCTTGCTCTGATTGTCCTTTACAAACCTCTGGGTGTTCTGAGCCTTGGTCTCCTTTGCAGAGTTACAGAGTTATCACAGGTTTGTCACCACCTCTGGTGTCCCTGTGGGCACATTTTTGAGGTATATGTGGCCCTTTGATCTCAGTGGTGGCCTTAATGTTGGATGTTTGGCCAAGGGCAAGATTTACTTGCTAGGATCTGTAGTGCTGAGCCTCTGGGCAGGGATTGGACCACAGAGGAGGATCTCTGGTCCATCCGGCTCCCACTGTGCTGACCTTCTGGTCTGAGGCCCACTGGGGCAACTGGGATTTGCTTCATAGGTTCCAGATGGGGGCCAAGTAATTGAAATATTTTGTTTGGTTTTTCCTCCATTCAGCTAAGATCCTGCCAGAAACTGAGAAGCAACTGAAGTGAGGAAAAAGAACAGAGGGGAGGAGCTGGGAACAAGTCCCCCAGTCCATCCATGGTGTAGGGATGAGCAGGGAAGACGGATGCTGAAAGGAAAGTGACCACAACACTCGGAGTGACCAAGAGATCTTTATTGCAGTAGTGCAACGGAGGAGAAGAGAGAGAGAGAGAGAGAGAGAGAGAGAGAGAGAGAGAGCGAGAGCGCAAGAGAGAGCAAAAGAGAGAGGGGCCCGGCAGGAGGGAGTTTTTATAGCCCAAATCTAATGGGGTCTTTGGGTTTGCAAGCTGCTTTGTTGACACACAAGGGGGTTAAGTGTTCAGCCTTGAGCAGGGGGGCGAAGTGTTCGGCCTTGAGCGGGGGCTTGGGCGTTTGGGCTTGAAGCAAACAGGTGATAAAGAACCAGACAGAGGGGCTGGGGATGTGGCTCAAGTGGTAGCGCACTTGCCTGGCATGCGTGCGGCCCGGGTTCGATCCTCATGCACCACATACAAACAAAGATGTTGTGTCCGCCGATACTTGAAAAATAAATATTAAAAAAAATTAAAAAAAAAAAAAAAAAGAACCAGACAGAGGGTTTGAGTGGCCAGGTCATCCTGCAGCTAACTTTGTTTGGCATGCCCTGCAGACAGCTTACTCAGCCTGTCCTGCACCTAACAGATGCTGGGGCAGGTTTGACGTCTGTGGAGCTTACTGAAGAGAGGAAGGAAGGGGGGGAGGGGGAGGGGGAGGGGGCAGCTCTTAGCAAAGACTTTTCAAGAAGATGCCTTCAAAGATGAGATGGGAAGATTGTGCAGAGGAGGCATCTGGGGACAAAATGGGGAGGTGTGTTCGTGTGGAAGAAGAGGGCCAAAAGATGCTAATTAGCCGTGAGGCGAAATTCCCATATCATCAGAACTTTCTAGGAGTTCATTGAAATTTCAGTTCATAGGAAGTGTGTGGGTTGCAATGCAGGTGAAAAGGTATCTGTTAGACATTTCTGATGGGAGAAGGGGCATAGCTCAGGGGTAGAGCATTTGATTGCAGAGCCAGAGGCCCCTGGTTCAAATCGAGGTTCCTACAAATGGCACACTCAGGTTGCCTCTACATCTGGCCGAGTGGCAGGGCAGAGCGTAGTGGTGGGACTGAGTGGCGGAGGAAACTGCTCCTCTCCTGGAAGATGGGAAGCAAGACAACAAGAGGAAGGGCTGGGGTCCCAATGTGTCCCACACCTTAGAGATTCCAACAGCCCACAGGCAGAGACCACTCCTTTAACACCAGGTCTTCAAGAGACCAAACTAGAGCACCCAGTGCACCATCTTCTCCAGCAGTGGCCACTACCTGCAGCTCCATACCAGCACTTCTGCCCCGACACCCTCCCTTTATCCCCCTCCTGGCCACCTGCTCTATAGGACCCTCAAAATAGGAGAGCTTCACTGGACTAATTCCCTGCCCCCAGGAAGGGGACCAGCCTGTGGGGCTGAGATGGCCCAGTGGATGAGCTCCCAACTTGCTGGAGCAGAAACAGGCCAGAGTGAAGCAGCACCTAGTCTGTTGAAGGGTCTCTGATTTGGCTTTGTTGGTAAAAACAGTGCATTGACTGCAAGATGTCCCCTGGAGGAGCCTGGGTGACACTAGTTAGTTAAGTCATTTTTTTCCCCCCCTGAGGTCCTAAGGCAAAAGCAGTTTGAGTCTCAGGAAGATGCATATGTCTGACGTGACCATAAGAAGCGAGAGCTGAAAGCCGGTGTGCAGTGAAGTCCATCTGAGCACGGTGAAGAGGGAGCCAGGGCAGCTGGGGCTGAGGCATTCTGGGGTGACTTAAGTGGGCTCCATTAAGCTTCCAATCTATGCAGTCTTATTGAAAGACTTCACAGATCGGGGACCAGGCTTCCGAGCAGAAGTTAGCAATGAAAACCCAGAGACATCTTTGCTGTCAGGCACCTGGAATGAAGCATGGCTCTTTGGTCTACACTCACTGCCGCACGCTGCCCCTGCTCAAACGCAGCTTTCCCTGGAGACTGAGCCCCAGGATCTTGCTGCCTGTTCCTTTTCCTTCACAGTCAGCCTGGCTTCCGGCCTACTAGCAGGTCCACTTCATTGCTCCATTTCTGTCTCCCTCTGGGCCCTTGTAGCAGGTTTTCTTATCCCTCAGGCACCTGGAGGGAGGGTGGATGGAGGAGCTAGAACCTTCCTTTGATTTCACAGTGGCTCTCTGATACCTTGAGAGCCACTGAAACTTGGAAATAAGCTCACTGTAAACTTGGTGGGCGTGACCCTCTGCAGAGGGTACCCTCTAAAGAGGTGGCGTGTGCTTGTGTTGCTGAAGGGGACCCAGGCAGTGCTGGCATTTAATCAAGATGATGGAGGAATCCTTTGGACTAGATGTGATCACCGGTCCCTGACTGTGACATGCTAAGCTGGTGGATGTGGAAATCTGCAGTTGGCTAGAAATCCACACAAAGTAAATGTGTTGTGGCAATTCATGTTTTCTTTTCCATCCTAGAGGACCAGAAGGATCTCTAGATGTGAGGGCTCTTCTGGGGTCAGGCAGAGGCCAGGATAGCTCAGGTGAAAGCCCCAGAGGTTGTCCACTCTCCTTCATCCTAAGTAGCCTCTCCACAGATTCTCTCTTTTGCATTCGTGTGGGAAGTGGATACCCCAATTAGGGAGTGTAAGTAGTCTTTTAATTGGAAAGAATAGATTTGTGAAATGGTTAATCACTGTGGTTTTGGAGGGAAAATTCAGACATTGCAGATAGGTGAAGCCTAAACCTGGTGACCATGCTGATACTGCCCGGGGACCCCTTCACTCCCCACCAACAAGACCCCTCTTCTTGTTGGCATCCTGCTAGGTTTCAGGAGTGCAGTTTCCCTGGATCCATCACAGATAGGCAGGTGTGGAAAGGCAGGAAAGCAGACTTTCCTAGAGGATCTAGAAGTAATCAGAAAACTAGGACCTCTATGTAGCTGGACTGAGGTTTTGGACATCACTAACAGAGCTTTAGGACTCGGGCCTAATGCTCCCACTTCTCCAGCAAGAGCTCATTGAAACCCCTATTGGCCTGAAATTAAACAGAAACTTTGAAAGATAAAGTTGAAGCAGTTTTCTAGGAAGCAACATGAAACAAAAAGACAAAGGCAAATGTAATAAAAGATAAAAAAAAACAGAGGTTGAAACCAGGATGTGTAAAAATCAACTAATGAGCCGGGCATGATGGTACACATTGGTAATCCCAGCAACTCTGGAGGCTGAGGCAGGAGGATACCAAATTCAAGACCAGCCTCAGCAACTTCGTGAGGCCTTCAGCAACTTAGTGAGACCCTGTCTCAAAATAAAAGAAATAAAAATAAAAGAAGCTGGGGATTGGTTCAGTCCTGGTACCAAAACAAATGAACAAACAAAAAAAACCAACTAGTGAGAGTTGCTGAAAGAGAAAATGGTGGGAGGACATTATACAAGAAAATTACCCAAAATGAAAGGATGTGGATTCCCATGAGAAAAGATCTCCAAGTACTCAGCACAATGAATAAAAAGTGACCCACCCAACTATGTCACAGAGCACTTATAGAAACCCAGGACTAGAAGAAAGATCTTAAAAATTTGAGGAGTAAAAGAATCTGGTGATACCCAAAGGATAGGGAGTCACAATGGCACTTGACTTTTAAACATTATTAGACACTAGAGAACAAGGAATTTTTTTTACAATATGAAATACTCTGATTTATAACTAGAGATCTAAGCCCACCCAGACTCTTACTCAGGTGATCATCAAGGCATTACCAGGCACACAAGGTCTTACAAAATTTGTCTCTAACCCTAACCCTAACCCTAACCCCAACCCTAACCCCAACCCCAACCCTAACCCCAACCCCAACTCTAACCCCTCTCACAGAAAGACATTGGAGGCCATCATCTGCCATAATAAGGAAGTACATTAAGAAACATCTGAGATTTAAGCCCTGGAAAGAGGGACTTCCACACAGGAGAGAAGAGGAAAGAAAGTAAGTCCTGGTAAGGGTGAAGGAAGCCCCAGGGCATTGATCAGATTCCACAGAGCAGCCAGAACAAAGCTGGGTGGCTACTAGCAAACAAGGAGTAGAAATGTGAATTATCTGACACTTTCACAGTGTGGAATGTTGTTTTGAAGGGCATTTTATATAAGGTTGTGGGAAATCTTGGACATTTAAAGAAAACTAAGGATTTGAAAACATAAGGCTACTACTAACTTCAGAATAAATAAAACAGTTCTACCAGAATTCTTAGTTCTACTAAGTACTACATAAACACTATTAATAATCATAGTAATAAAAACGTGAGATAATATAACCAAAAGTTGGGATATAAACACATTGGGAAAGTGAGAATGGAAGAAGGCAAATGAGTTGTAATCCTCATCTCTGGGAGTCAGTTAATGATATCAAAACCTGATTAAATTAGACATAGTGTATTAAGTTTGTTTTATTAATACTTGCAGAGATAAACACTTTAGAAGAAATAGCCTAAAGTGGCTGCTTCTGGGTGGCAGAAGAAAAATACAAAGTATTGAGTGCTTTTTATTTCAAGCTTTACAAACAATATTTGACTTTTAAAAATAATTGCATAAGATACTTTGAAAGAAAAAAATACATGTGACATAACAAGATACTTTGAAAGAAAAAAATACATGTGACATTAAAAGCATCCATGTAGTGGGGATAGAGGTGACGTTCAGAGTAGAACTTTCTCCTGTGGCTCCAGAGTTTCCTGGCCCAAATCCAGAGGCCCTGTGTGACCTCCTGCTGTGTTGTCTCTGTGATGCTTCTTGGAACTTTTCCATGGTCCAAGACAGTCTGGGAAGTTCAACAACCGCCACCCTTAGGGTTAAATGCATAGATCCATAGATGGGAGAAATGTCTCCAGATGTAGGTTCTGCATGTGTCTCAAAAACGGTTAGCAGGATCTCTTCAACTTGAGGTGACACATGAGGAAATCAGACATGTCAATCCTAAAGCTCTGTCAATGCTTCTCCCAGCTGCTGCCCTTACCACAGATGGAGGAGAAGTGGTGTGTGTGCATGTGCTTGCAGGCACGAGAGCAGGGGCTAGGGTTTGAGGACCCTGGGGACCAGAGAAAGAGCTTTTTGAGGGGAGATTGTGGAGGAATTGGCTGATGGTCTTACCAATTCTAGAGATGAGTAGAAACTTCCGGTATGTTGTGGGAAAGCTTGGGCCTGCCAGAGAAGGCAAAGGGTGTTGATTAGACCCTCATAACAGCAAGGGTGTGCATGTCTGGCTCAGAGCACTGACCACAGATCAAGAGGGCTCCTGTTAAGTGTGAAGCTCCATGTGTTTCTTCACTCACAGGAGATATTGCTTACCTTCTACCCTACTTTTCAGTCTTCTGTTCCAACTGTGATCCTCCCTAGAACTGGAAGCTACAGGTCAGCCCTTGCTCAACTGCGGTGTGGATGGGTAACTGTCTCCCATCTCTCCCTGCACTCTGGAAGTCCCTCACATTCTATGTATCTGGCTCCCCTCCCCCTGTGTATCTCTGATTTCTCAACCCTATTGGATCCTCAGACAGAAGGCAGGGACTGTCATGCAGAATTCCTTGGGGCTTCCTAGGAATAGATAGCAACCCAAAGCTCTCTCCATCCCTCCTCCTCCCAAAATTAGCAATTTGGTGCAGGAGACTGGGGGTCCCGCCTAGGGAGACAAGTCACGACATCCAGGTTCTCTATGTAGGGTAGAAATTTTCCTGTGATAAACTGCTTTCTCCCATGCCAGGAATAGCATAGTGGGAAAGATGAAACTCACTTCTGCATAACGAGGGTGAGGCCACTGCCAGTTCATCACCACAAAGGCCAAAAACCTGGCTTGGATGCTGTGTTAGTCAACTTTTTGTTGCTGTGACCTCAAGGCCTGTCAAGAATAACTTAGAAGATGGAAAGTTTATTTTGGCTCATTCTGCCACGCGATCAGTGCGAGCTTCATGAAAGAAGGTTTGGTGCATAAGAAATTGCTAGTGAGTTTTAAATTAAAGAGACAGACTCTCATTACCTTTAACACAGCTCCGAGACGGCTTCTCCTAGCTCCTGCCTCCAGCCACCTAATGCGGTGGTGAGGTTTACAGAAGAGACTAGCGAGAGAGGGAGAGTAAGCCAGGGAGTGAGCTTTTATTGGGGAATAAAAAATTCCAGGGAAAATCCCATCCAATGAAGGTTAAGGGGGGCAGCGGCCCAAGGTCAGGGCCGGTGATTGGGTCTTCAGGTCAGTGGCCAGGCACGCCTCTGCACGAACAAGCCCTTGGCTGGGAAAGAGTGGGGAATGCTTTTTAACATAGGCTGTGTTTAAGCACCACTCACCCAGCCAGGGCGGTAACTCAAATCACGTGCGAGGATGGCCTCCCACATATTCCCCCTTTTTTCTTTTAAAAAGCAGGCGATGATTTACTCTCTCGAGTCTCTGCACTCTCTCTCTGAAGACTCACCATCCTACAATTACAACTCAAAAAAGAATTAATAGCAAAGAGAACAATCCAATAATGTACCAGGCCAAGTGTTTAAGAATATTTCCAGGGTTAAATCCATTTAATTCCTTCAATATTTGATTAGCCAAAGAAGAAGGATCCGAAAAATCAGCTCTATTATTTTGAATATCTTGGATATGGTGATGGAGTTCCAAAAGATCCAAGCTATTATTATTATTTTGCCAAATACCCAACAAATGGTTCTTAACCTTCTCCCAATCTCAGAGAGAAGCACTGTACTTGGCAGCTGTAACATACACATATTTATAATTTGCATGGCATTTAAGCCTTTCCTTAAACTTTAAAGCCGAAAGTTCATTACCTATATTTATAACAGTTGCCTCTAAGGCGTTTAACTTAGTTTCAATCCTTTCATCAATATTTACTTGATTGCGCAGAGCCTTGGAAGTATTTTGGGCTAAATTATTAAGAAATTTTGCATGTTGAATATTTTGAGATAAAGTTATTGAGGCTGTGACAGTGGATGCAATGAAAGAAACCAAGGCCCGAACTCCCACAATTATAATTCCAATAACATGTCTAGGTCTCGCAAGCTGGGTATGGATTTGCTGTAAGACTTGAAAACCAGCATCAGTGTACCATGGCTCTGAAATATTGCAGGCAATAAAACAAAAGAGGGCTGATGAAGTATCAACACTCCTTTTCCTCTATTATATCTAGTAATACAATTGGTTAGGTTACATTTGTTACATGTTACAACATATCTGATATCTATCCATTTAACTTTTACATTTCCAACAATTAAAACATAAGGAGATTGGACACAGGCTTGTAAGCCATAGCAAGATCCCTCCTTACAGCTCTTGCCAACGAATTTTGGTAAAGGCTTGTCTGAAAAATGTAAGAATTCTGAGGCAGCAATTAAGTGCCAAACATCTTTTTGAATACCACCCTCACTGTAAGTCAAAATAGTACTAACAAATCCTGCAGGTGTCATAGCAGAATTTTTTCATAATTGTCTTTTATCAATTTTTGGAGACCAGTCTAAAATATACCCACTATCTTTAGACACCTTATGTTGTACAGGAAAAGTATTTGCACAATCTATCCATCTAGGAGAGGTGCCAATCTCAATTGTAGAACTGTTTGGACAGTGAGGTATTCATGGAGGTTTTGCAGAAATGACTGGTTTGTTATGGGAAAGTCCCATTGTAATCACTGATCTGGTATAAGGTTTTAAGTCTCCATAAATAGTATGATTAGTCAGTCTAGGTCTCCCAACTGCTGTCTTTTCCTCAAATGATTCTCTCAGACAGCCAGCATGTTTATAGTGAGACCAATACAAAGGTAATTGGGCACTGTAGCCAGAGTAATTAAATCTAGTCACATGATTGGGAGTAATATGAGTATCTGCAAATCCTCCCATCATGAATGAGTCATTAGTAAACACTGGAATAGATTCTCCAGTCCACACAGCTGGGTGTACCAGGAGTGGATCTGGGAAATATGTCCAGTAAGTGTCTGCTCGACTCCCTTTTACCTGACAGCCCAGCAGGGCAATTACCGTAGCTACCATCATCAGTGGAGTCTTATTTCTTCCTAGGAGTCGAATTATTTGCGAAGTTTGTGTTGTCAGCTTCTTCACGTCTTCCCATGAGATCAGCTTTTCAGCTGGGTCATGTTGGTTCCTCTTCATCCTTCTTCAATATCTCTTCCTTTTGAATGGGGGCTTCTCCAGGTTGATCTTCAGTCGCTTGAATCTTGGTTCTATCTCTTCCATGTCTGATTGCATGTTCAGGCACCCAGATAGGATGGAAAGCACCTTCTGGAAAAATATAAGCATGACCTCTGCCCCACATAATCACTGGATCTGGGCCTTTCCATTGACCAGTCTGTAAGTCTTTCCACAAAACTCTGCCTAAAGGGCCTGTTGCTGTGGAAGACATATGTCTCTCAGCTTCAGTGTGACCTTCTGTGTCACAATTTAGAAAATTAAAGGCATGGTTGAGGCTATTTTGGGGAGTCATAAACCTATTCCCCCCTTTTAATTTTTGTAATTGCAGCTTAATAGATAAATGAGCTCATTCCACAATGGCTTGACCTTGGGGGTTATAAGGAATTCCTGTTTTATGGTTAATTTGAAACTCTTGGCAAAATTGTTGAAAAGAAGAGCTTACATAAGCTGGTGCATTATCTGTTTTAATCTGTAAAGGGCATCCTAACACAGCAAAGGCTGCTAGGCAATGAGAAATTACATGTTGAGTATTTTCTTATGTACATGCTGTGGCAAAAATAAATCTGGAATGTGTATCAACTATCACATGTACATAACATTGCTTACCAAATTGAGGAATATGAGTTACATCCATTTGCCATATTTGATTTGGTTTTAATCCACGAGGATTTACCCCTGATGGCAGAGATGGAGTGTGAATAACACACTTAGGGCAGTGACTTACAATTTGACGAGCTTGTTCTCTGGTAATATTAAATTTTTTATGTAAGCTAGAAGAATTTTGATGATGTAAGGAATGTGAAGCTTGTGCACAATCATATGGAGACATCTGTTGACAAACATCTACTAATTTATCAATCTTGTCATTACCTGAAATTAAAGGTCCTAAAAGATTAGTGTGAGCTCGTATGTGTCCTATAAAACATGGGTATTTTCGCATTTGCACTGCCTTTTGTAGATTATGAAATAATTTAAATAGTTCTTGTGATAAGGTATATCCAATAACTGAAGTTTCAATATTTTTGGTAACTCCGACTGCATATAAGCTGTCAGAATAAATATTAATAGGCGCATTTGTAAAGTAATCTAAGGCACAGATGAGAGCTTGCAGCTCCACTCTTTGGGCAGAAGTATATGAGGTTTGTATTACCTCTGTGTGAACACAGCTACAAAAACCTTCTTTACCTGAGCTTGAACCATCAATGAACACTGATAGGGCTCCATTTAAAGGGCTGGGCACGTACAATCTTTGGAAAAATAAGCGGTGTTATTGATGTAAATTGAGTAATTTTATCATGAGGGTCGTGACTATCTATCTGACCAGGAAAATCAGCAAAAGCTATCTGCCATAAACTAGAAGCTTGAAAAAGCCAATTATTTTGATGAACAGAAAATGGAATAATTATAATATCAGGTTCAGATCCAATTAATTGTAAAACTCTCATCCTACATTTAATTACTAATTGAGCAATAGAGTCATGAAAAGGAATTAATGTCTTTTGGGGAGAGTGGGCTAAATGAATCCACTCAATAACTCCCCATCTTTGCCATATGGCTCCCATTGGGGTATGCACAGTTGGAAATATTAATAAATACACTAGTTCTTTAGGATTAACTCTAGTAAGCTGTGCATTTTTAATTGCACTTTCAACCTTTTTTAAAGCTGTCCTAGCCTCTATTGTTAGTTGACGTGGAGAGGTTGGAGAAGGATCTCCTTGCAATATTTGAAATAAAGGACTTAAATCAGAAGTAGTTAGTTTTAAGGATGGCCTCAGCCAATTAATATCTCCTAATAATTTTTGAAAGTCATTAAGGATATATAACTCCTTAACTTTTATCTGCAGATTTTGAGGATGGATTGTATGTCCTTGAATTATCCAAATATTACCTAAATATTGAAATATTTACCTACATATTGAAAGGGAGGCATCTTTTGAATCTTTTGAGGAGCAATGCACAAACCCATTGCTGTAAGTGAAGCCTCTGAGTAAAAATTTCTGAAAGTACTTCTGAGCATGAGCCAATAATATATCATCCATAAAATGAATAATATAAGCATCAGGAAAATTATTCCTTATAGGAGCGACCGCCTGACCCACCAATTTTTGACATAAAGTAGGACTGTTACACATCCCTTGAGGCAGGACCTTCCAGCAATATCTTTTAACAGGTTCTTTAAAAGTAATTGCTGGGACAGTGAAGGCAAATTTTTTACAATCTTCAGGATGCAACCTTATTGAGAAAAATAGATCTAAAAGAAAAACAATCTTTTAGATCTATTACCATCAAGCTATAGTTTAAAGGGATGACTGTGGGGGAAAGAAGTCCTGGCTGTAATGATCCCATAGGCTGAATCACATGATTTATTGCCCTTAAATCCTGTAGTAACCTCAAATTACCTTTTTCTTGATAACAAAAATGGGGGTGTTCCAAGGACTAAGTGTTGGTTCTGTATGACCAGCCTGAAGTTGTTCCTCAACTAACGTATGAATTGTCTTAAGTTTTTCCCCTGAGATGGGCCACTGAGAAATCCATACAGGCTCTTCTGTGAGCCAGGTGATCTTTTCTGTTGTTTTTTGGATCGGGGAGACACTCAGGGCCCCTAGTAAAAATTTTGGTTTGGAGTATTTACTAATCTCTGTCGAGAAGACTGGTTTGTAAGCAGATACTCTCCTTGATAAATTCCCTCATTATCTCCAGGAAGAAGCTCTTGATTAATTTCCTCAAATGATCTCATAGAATTTGGAGTTATTAATAACAATCCCATTTTAGCTAAAATCCCCATAGGTTTGCTGGTAGGGACTCTAATACATAAGGTTTAAAAACTCCACTGTTCCCATCAGGATCCTCCCAATTGAGATAATTTGTACTTTGAGCAGGCTGTGAGATTAGTCCAATTCCCTCTAGGTTCAAACTCTGCACGAAAGGTGAATTTGGACCGTAAACCTCACAGGCATTTTTTAACTGTTTAATAGTTTTAAAGGGAATTACCGTGTGGACACGAACACGCTGATCTTGTTCATTAATTTGCTCAAAAACTGGGAAGAGCTGGAATTCGGTGGTATCTTCCCCAGTTTCCTGCACCTTCCTAATGCCTTGCTGGAACAGAGTAAGAAAGGTCATTGCTAACTCAGAGCACCTGTTAAAGTTTGTCTTTTTAACAGACAATGGCCGGATTCGAATAGCCTGGGCAGGCGCTGTTAAACACAGCCTGTTGAAGTTTCCCGGTAAATCCTGGATTTTATTGTCCGATTCCTCTCCCTCAGACTGCGATTCTGTAGATTCTCTGCTGCTGCCATCTTGAACCTGGGCTTGTAAGCCACGTGGGAGAGAAGGACTTTCTATCTCTCTAGGAATCTCTTCCGGACTTTCCTCTCTGGGAGGAGGACCTTCTATCCCTCCAGAGGCTTCCTCTCTCTGATTTCTTCTCTATGATCTTCTCCCAGACTACTCTGGCTGGGCTCAGGCAAGGTTACATTTTTTACTTTCGGTTTCCCTCCAAGGCTTTTTGTTTTTAGTTGGCTTAGAGGAAAGGGGATTTCCTTAGCCACAGGCAGTTTTTCCATTTGAATAGACTTAATAGCTCTCTGAATACCTTTCAATAGATCTTTGGGGGGCCATGGACTATGGCCCATGTAATCAAAGAGACAGATTTCTAATGTAGTTCAAACATTTTGTATATTTTCAAAATTTCCAGGTAATTCATTAGAAAGGCAGATTTTATGTAATTTCCTTCCTAATTTGTCCCAAGTATGTAAATTTGGTGAATCTTGGTCACAAAACCAAGGGCAACATTCACCTACAACCTTTAAGAATTGTAGCAACTGAGTCTTTTAAATTTGCTTTCCCTTCTGATTAATTATTGTCTCTAAAATAGTCAAATACATGTCCTTATCAGTAGAAGCTGAATTTCCCATTATTAATAGTTTAATGTCCCTTCGCTTAAAAAACTGCCTGGTACTTCCATGACCCCAAAAATGTCACCAACTCCTTATTTCTATATCGTGCTCCCTAACTCAATCTAGTCAATTTATTATGCCCCACGTTGGGCACCACTTCTGCCATGTGACCAGCATGAGCTTCATGAAAGAAGGTTCGGTGAATAAGAAATTGCTAGTGAGTTTTAAATTAAAGATACAGACTCTCACTATCTTTAACACAGCTCCAAGACAGCTTCTCCTAGCTCCTGCCTCCAGCCACCTAATGCAGTGGCGAGGTTTACAGAGGAGACTAGCGAGAGAGGGAGAGTATGCCAGGGAGTGAGTTTTTATTGGGGAACAAAAAATTCCAGGGAAAATCCCATCCAATGAAGGTTAAGGGGGGCAGCAGCCCAAGGTCAGGGCCAACGAATGGGTCTTCAGGTCAGTGGCCAGGCACGCCTCTGCACGGACAAGCCCTCAGACCTGGGAAAGGGTGGGGAATGCTTTTTAACATAGGCTGTGTTTAAGCACCTCTCACCCAGCCAGGGAGGTAACTCAAATCACGTGCGAGGATGGCCTCCCACAGCTCATGGTTCCATAGGTTCAGTCCATGGTTGGTCAGCTACATGGCTGTGGGCCTGAGGAGAGGCAGAACAGCATGGTGGAAGGGCGAGGCAGAGGAGAGCTGGGGGCCAGGAGGCAGTGTGTAAGGAGAAGGGCCAAGGACAAAATGTAATGCCCAAGGCACTGCCTCAGTCACCTACTCTTCCAGCCATGCTCCACCTGCCTATAGTTACCATGCAGTAATCCATTCAAATCATTAATCCATCAAATGGACTAATCCGCTAGTAAGGTAAACCTCAAATCTAACCACTTCACCTCTGAACATCCTGCATTGCTACGTGAGCTTTTCAGGGACATCTCATCCAAACCAAGACAGTTGCTCTAGCAGGGGAGAGAGGGATTCTGCAGTGTTGTTGCTTAAATGCCAACTATCAGAGCTCCAGCATTTGAATCACACCCTTCTGTCTTCAATGAAGGAGGACAGGCTGGGGACAGGCAAGAGAGTGTGGATAGTTTTGAAGATAGTTGGCCAACTTTTGGGCTAAACCAGAAAAACAATAGGAAGTGGGTCGAGGGATCTGCAGGCAGCTTCTCTTCTTTGGCTGGTGATCCCACTCAAGGATACGAATGGAAAACTATATGATTGTGGGAAGGTATCTTGCAAATCAGGTTTGGTATATTCTTGAAAGTCAGTACTGAGGATGACTATAATTTAACCTTGCAAAGCTGAGTATTAACACACAAATAAAAGGTATTAGCTAGGTGTCACTGGTATAACAGGGAGTATACCTCTGGGGTAGAACATTTGACTGTAGTTCAAGAGGTCCCTGGTTCAAATCCAGGTGCCCCCTATTTACATGCAATTTTGATAGCTAACTTAGGTGGCCCAACCTTGCTAAATTGCTCAGGCTGGCTTTAGACTTACTATCCTCTTGCCTCAGCCTCCCAAGCCACTGGGATTCCATGCCCTTTCTTAAGATCACTAATATAAGTAAGATGGTGCCAAGTAGACGCTTTCAGTTGGACAACAGTGTTCTAAGAATATTAAGGGTATTGTTCCACAAAATATAGTGTGCCCAATTATTTATATTTGAACTAGGGGGAAAGCAATATCAAAAAGAATTATGATCATGGCTTTTGGAAAATGGAATCAAATACATAGGAAACACACAAGTTTTTTTTTTAAATTTATTAAAGAGAGCTCTGTTCACAAAGGCATTAACAACCTAGACTAAAAGGTACTCTCAGGGGGGCTGGGGCTATGGGTCCATGGTAGAATGCTCGCCTAGTGCATGTGAGGCCCTGGGTTGGATCTTCAGCACCACAAATAAAGGTATTGTGTCCAACTACTCCTAAAAAATAATTATATAAAAACAAGACACTTTCAGGTACCAAGACTATCTGAGAAGTAAAAAGACCTTTCTGGGCCTCTAATATTCCACCGATGGGAAGCAAGACAAGAAGACTGCTCAGCCACCAAAACCACATATTCTACAATGACCTCTTCTGAAATTGCAAAAGAAGATAATGGAAAATGACAGATTCTTAGAGGGCAGGGCTGAGGGTTTTGTAGAACAATGAATTGGGAGCTACTCCCAGGTAGCAGAACCAAAGTCCAATCAAGGAAGGTCGCTGAACCATGAGGAGCTTGTTGTTCTGTGTCACTAAGTTTTGGGGTGGTTTGTTCTGTCACAGGATTGTGAAATGCAGGGAAACATCGAAATGTGCATCTAGAAGGGAGCCCCAGCTGTAGCAAAAGGTGACAGAGGGGCATTTGAGCCAGTCTGTGAGCCAGTTTCTATGACCATTTTGTCCAATCTTCAAGTGTAAATGTTTTTAGCAGGAAGTCTGTTCCTGCACTTCTACTCTAGTTGGGATGGGTGAGGAACAGTAATCTGGCTTTTTAAAGTCAGAGACCTCTGGATCAAGGAAAGCCTTCCTTGGATTTAACGTAGTCACAAGATCCTGACTTCATGGGATGGGCCTCTGGGGCTTGGGGTAGAGGTGAGTATATTTGCCTGGGAGTCTAACCGAGAGGGCAGGCTGTGGTAGGTGAGTCTGAATGCCCAGTTCCTTGCTTATCCTGCATTTGGTCTTTTGCTATGAGATTTTTTTTTTCAGATCTTCCATTAGATACAGGACCTATTTCCCTGCCTTTGAGTTCAGGCTCAGGCCTGGGACTTGTTTTAACCACTGAGCTGGTGGCGTGTGAAGTGGCTTCCTAACAGCCATGATTCCTACACCTGCCTCCCCAGTACCCACCAGCTAGTGTACAAAGGGAGAGGAAACTTCAGCTTATTGTAGAAATTCAGATTTGGGGGAGCAGAGTAGAAAAGAGCCGATCAGGCAATTGAGTGTCCTCTGGGTGATGGAAGGGGAGCTCAGGGCTCGAGAAGGGGCCTCCCATTAGTGTGTGTGGTGCATCTGTGGTTTTCCTAGTTGACTCTGAATGAGTAAACAGCACACTATAAAACCCTTGGATGTGGTGTAACACAGGTGAAAGATGCTTCCGAGAGACCCAGTCAGGGGAGGGGGATGAGTTGTGGGTAAGGAGGAGGTGACCAGCTCTCAAGGTGTAGAGGACTGAGGGGGTGGTAGAGGCCATAGGAAGGCCTGGACTGCCTGCAGTAAAGCTCAGCACTGAAACATGCTCATTAAACAACTGAAACATCCACAGCCCAGTTGTCGTAGGGCAGTGGTATAGGTTGCCAGAGACCAAGGAAGACACTGGTAAATGAGACATGAGATAGAAGGTTTATCACGAAATACTTGCAGGGAAGGTCCATTGGTGATGGGCTGGGCAGGTGCACCTCTGTTGCACCCAGTGCTTCTGAGG
Source organism: Marmota flaviventris (assembly GCF_047511675.1). Lineage (NCBI taxonomy): Eukaryota > Metazoa > Chordata > Mammalia > Rodentia > Sciuridae > Marmota > Marmota flaviventris. The sequence goes on along the minus strand of NC_092498.1, from coordinate 7,401,951 downwards.
CTTCATTAGAAAGCAGCGTCTTCATCCCTCTTGATGCTCTGTCCAGGGGCAGTCACCAGGACCAGCCCTTTCCTCTCCATGGTGCTCTGATCTCACCAGTGACTGCAGGGAAGGGGTTTTGTAGGTTGGGTTACAGAAGAACCATGAGCTTAGTGGGCCTTGTCCCACCATGACCAGCACCCCATGGTGCTGTGCATGAAAGTGTGTGTGCAAGAAAGCCGCTGCCTGCAAATAACACTCACTTGCCCTAATTTTCTGCAACTTGAGAGAAAACCAGTGTTCTTCAAGATGATATGTGTCTGGGCTCTCATTGTTTTCTTATCTTGACTAATTTTTGGGAACCTTCCCTTTCCTTAAGGATGACATAGCAGCAGCAGTTTCTTTGAGAAAAGTATTTGACTGATCACAGGTGCCTGATTCAAATTCAGATCCTACGTACCTACCCTCATTTTTGATCTCTGAACACAGTAGTAGAAAACAGTTTCCTTACCCCCTAGGGTCCCCACATTCTGAATCTCTTGCAAGGAGGGAACACAGGGTGAGCAGGTGAGTTTGTTTCACCCTCCCAGAGTCCTGGGGAGGGACCTCCCCACAAAACTCTTCAGACCTGATCCGGTCTCCTATCACTTTTCTTGGGTGGACATTTATCTTTGTTGGTTTCCTTTTAAATTTTTATTTCTTTGATAGAGTGGAACCCTCTGGGCACATTTTAAAGACCTCCTGAGGTGCCAGCCTTGTGAAGAAGTGGCTGCCCCTTCCTTTCACATTAACAATGCATTGTAATCTCTGTATGGCTTTAGAGACCGTGGATCTCTCTGACTCCTACTTCTATGGATTGAGTCCTGTCTTCAGGTTTCTTCTGTCTGAACACTTAGAGATTCTGCAAATGAAGAAAATGAGGGGAGAAATAGGATAGACAAAGGAGCAGTTTATCCCCTGCTCCAGAGCATTTGGTGCCAAAGGCTCTAGGTGTGGACTCCAGTTATGATTTGTCAGCAATCAGATATCTTTTGTTTGGCATAATTGTAACTACTGTCATTTCCGCCCCCCCTCCCACCCCAGATCTATACCACGAAAAGGCACAAATTAAATAAATAGCTCCAAAATGTAAGTCAGTATCACCCAGGGCACTTCTCAGAGCCACTCATGATACCTATGTCCCTTTCCCAGAGGGTTTGGTTTAAGAGTTCTTAAGGGAGAACTAGAACTTTTGCACATGTTCAGAGGTAGCCCTACCTTGAGTTTATTGAGCAGCCAGCTCTGAGTTCAGTAGCTCTATTGGCTTCTGAAGAAGGTTCCAGCTATAAACATCCATGATTTTAATGTCACTGCCTCACCTGGGCACTAGGGAGGGAAGGGTGCTGGTCATAGTAGAGGCCAGCAGTTATATAGGCAGTTACATAAGCAGGAAGGGAGTATATGATGAAGTGAGTATGTGACACTGTCAGGGACACATCTCAAGGTGAAGAATCCAGGGTGTGGCCATCCAGGTTTAGAGTGCTTATTATACAAACATAAGCAGCAGGGGGTATAGCTCAGGGGTAGAGCATTTGACTGCAGATCAAGAGGTCCCTGGTTCAAATCCAGGTGCCCCCTTGCAAGAATCTCTTTTAAAAGTGGTAAATAACAAGGCATCACATAATGGCCCATGTCATCCATATTGGTCCTTAACCTCAGCCATGTCCTAGTCATGAACCACAATGTGATCACCTGGTGCTCTGGGTTCTGCTCAGGCTACATTTATGTCCTCCTCTTCAGAAGGAGACAGCAGAGGGAAGGCTGAGAGGCTCCTCCAGGGCATGGCTGGTCATTCTCCTCCAGTGTCACAGGCTCTTCTCCAAGGCAGTGATTATGAGGCTCCCTTATTGAATGGACATTCAACTTTCTGAGGTGTGTGGGGTTGAGGAGCCCAGCTTCTTCCTCAGGCAAATCCTCCTTCTCACCTCTCCAGGAAGCCCAGTCTGATGCCTGGCAGGGGCTCCTTTCTCCCTGCTCTCTCAGGCCTCTGCTTAGGTTCCTGTCACATCTGTGGAAACATTTTGTTCCTAGGCTTTTCTCATATTTAGATTAAGACTCTTTGAGGAACATGGACAATGTCTTTCCTGTCTCTCTCACTTCAACATGGATGACAAGGTTTAGTACAATCATGGATGATTGTGTGTTGAGGAAATGAATAATGGAGTGAAATAATGAGCTCCCTCCTGAGGCCTTGGAGTATGGAGGAGGCTCTCCCTGGGCCGTGTGTGAGGTTCATTGAGGACTAGGACCAGAAGCTCTTGTCTGATCACTGTGTGTAGACTTAGGGAAATACTGGGATCAGGTGTGCTTTCCAGGTGCACAGGTGGTTCCACTAGCTCAGACTGAGGTGGGAGAGGAGCTGAGGGGGAGTAGTTAAGGTTGGAGATGCAAGAGAGGAGAACAGACTTCAGTGGAGAAAGCTGTCAGTTGTTAGAACATGCATAGAAAACTGCATTATAAATAACAGTAGCCTGGGTGTGCTGCCCTGGATAAAGAGGAGCTAATGAGAGGTTCCTCTTAAGTAGGGGTATAGCTCAGGGGTAGAGCATTTGACGGCAGATCTAAGAGGTTCCTGGTTCAAATCCCAGTGCCTCCTTATGTATCTACTATTTTGGTAGCTAAATTAACCAGTACTTCTTAGGAGGGCGTGATATTGGGAGACCAACATCACGCCCTCCATTAATTAATTGAGGGTTTTGGAAACCACCTTAGAGCCTCTCTCACAGCTATATAACCCTGATATCCATTTCATGCATAGGGCCTGCCTACATCCCCAACTCCACTACAATCAGCCAAGAGCCCAAAGGCTACTTTGACTTGAAATCTCCTGCCTCATGAGCACAGTGCACACATAGTAGGTTTCAGAAGCCACCTGGAGTACCCTTCCCATCACCCTGTCCTTCTCCTTCTCTTTCACCCCTGCACACCCAACCTTCATCCCATGCTCACAGGGAGAAATGGTGCTTGGTTTGACCCAGAGCTGGCCTCTGGGTAATGATTTGTGTTTCTGCATTCCTGGGTCCCTCACTGGCAGTCTAGTATGGGGGACAGGGCTGAGACTATGCCAACAAGGACAAACACAGTCAGGAGGTGAAGATCTGAGGGAGGCTGTGGATGTCAGGAGGGTTTCCTCAGTTACAGTCACTGATCGCTGAACGTCATCTGCTGAGCAGGTACCAGCAGTGTGCTGTGCTCAGGGTTCTGAGAACGAGTTGCACCCTGCCCACATCTGGCAGCAATAGGAAGACCTCCAAAGCTTCCTTGGGGTGTCTGATTTTGATTCCAAGCACAACCTCCAGGATGGTTGCCGGGTGAATGAGTCTGATCACCTCTGACAAGTTGACCAACTTCTGTAGTGTCTTACTTTATGAATCAGAACAATACTGCTAATGAGAATATTGCTTTATAGTGTGTGTGTGTATTTAAAGCACTCGAAAACAATGCCAAATACGCCAACATAAATGTACCAGGTAAAAGAATTTTGCTGGTTTAAAAAAATAAAAACCAACCATCTGTGTCTTGTTCACTGAAAACACATCTACAACAAGGATTCAGACATGTTAAGAATAAAAAGACAGATGCAGGTGCCATGCAGTGTAGTTTCATTAATACTAGACAAAATAGATTTTGAGGCAAAAAAGCTTTACTAAGTGCTATAGTCTGAATCTGGAACATCCCTGAAAACCTCTTATTAAAGGCTTAGTCCTCAGAATGGTGCTATTGGAAGCTGGTGGAAACTAAGAGGTGGGCCTAGTGAGAGGCTCTCCTTCAGTGGAGTATGTCCTTGAAGGGGACAGCCTGACCCCAGCCCCATCCTCTTCCCCTCTTTTGTTACGTCTCAGCCATGAGGTAAATGATTTTCCTCTGCTGTGCGTTCCTTGTTATGATATGCTGCCTGGCTATGGGTCCAAAGGCAAGAAGGCCAAGTGGCCAGGGACTGAAGCTACAAAACTATGAGCCTGAATAACTTTTTAAAATAAAATCGGTGATCTCGGGCATTTATTACAGTAATAGAAAGCTGACTAACACTTAGAAGAGAAAGAGTCTTTCTGTTGTTAAAAAAGGTCAACTCACCATGAAGAAACAGCAATTCTGATTTTGGTAAACCTAATTACAGCCCCAAAACACACTGAACAGAGGTAAACCAAACTAAAATGGAGAAATGGACAAATCTTCATTGGATTCCTTATATGAGAAGTCTTAAAAACTGTCTTGTGAAATGATACCAAATATTTAAAAACATTATTAATAAACCTGACCTAATTGAAATGTAAAGAGTCTTGCACTTAACTGCAAAATATGCATTTTTTTCAAGTGCACATGAAGTATTGATAAAATAACTATACTGAACCATAAAGCAACTTAGAATATCCAGAGTATTAAAATCATAAAGATTATTTTCTGATCAAAATAAAATTAAACTGGGGCTGGGTATTTAGCTCAGTTGGTAGAGTGCTTGCCTTGCATGCACAAGGCCCTGGGTTCAATCCCCAGCACCGCAAAATAAATAAATAAATAAATAAAAAAAATTAAACTGGAAATCAATAACATCATAATTAGAAAATACAACAAGATTTATAAAATTCTCATGTGTTTAAATTTATAAAATTCTCATGTGTTTAAAATTACACTTCTATATAATCTATGGATCAAAGAAGAAATTATAGTAGGCATTAGGAAATATTTTTTACTAACTGATGGTGATGAAAATACTAGATATTACAACTTGTGAGTTGTGGCAATAGCAGTAGTTAGAGGACAATTTATAGCCTTAATTCATCTATAATAATGTGAATAGAGTGAAAATTAACAAACTGAGAATTTATCTCAAAAAAGGTTTAAATGGAATGGTAAAACTAAATCCTAGGAAAGAATAATGAAGAAAGTATTAAAGACTCATTAATGAAAACATAAATTAAGGTAATAGAAAATAAAGGTAGGATCAATTAAACAAAAGCTGTTCTTTGAAACAAATAAGAATGATAATTCAGAACAAAGTGAAAAAAGAAAATACTAGTAGTCCAACATGACATTCTTTAGAAAGGATACATTAGCATAGTTTCCAATGACGTTAAAATGATGGTACAAGGATATTACAGGCCAGTTTTGCCAATAAACTGTAATATTAGATGGCATAGAGAGATTTTTAGAAAAATATAATTTGCATGAAGACAGAGAAACTCTTTGCTTGGTGGTCTTGCTTCTCTGTCCCTTCTCACTAATCTGTTTTAGTCAGTTTAGCAGAACTGATCTTGTTCAATGGAAAATACAGTATCAGAGCTATGCAGGTCCTAGCATATCTACTTCCTAAGAGTTGATGGCAAAGCTTCACACTGTCTTGTCTATTGATAGGCCTTTTCTTCCCCAGAAGTCTTCCACTGTTATGTGGTCCTTCCAAACTTGCCTGTAAGTACAGGATGCGGTATGTATCTTCTGGCCGACTTGCTAGGATGTGTCTAACTCTGTTCAGCCCAAGAACATATTTTCTTGAAATAAAGGGAGATCCATGGAATTGTAGATGCCATGATGCACAGTTTGCAACTGCTTCCCAATTAATCCCATTCACTTATACTTTGATCTTTGTCTACATCCTGTGGCTATTAGTGGATTAATCTACTATATGGATTAGCTGGGTGGTAACTGGGGAGGTGGGGTGTGACTGAGGGAAGTAAGTCATTGGTAGTGTGCCTTTGGGTTTTATATTTTGCCCCTGGTGAGTGGTGTTCTCTCTCTTCCCTGATTGTGATGTCCTGAGCTGCTTCCCTGTACTACACCATACCCCATGCTATTCTGCCTTACTTTGGACCCAGAGGAATGGAGTTGGCTGACCAACTCAGAAACCACAGCTGAAATAAACTTTTCCTCCTCTAAATTGTTCTTGTTGGATCAACACAAGAAGAAATAGAAAGAATGAATAAACTGTTGAAGATTGAAATTGAAATCATATTGTTATCTTTTTTGTCATAAAATAGCAAAAACTCTAGATTGAAGCTTCCATTCATTTATACTAAATGTTTTAGAAAGAAATAGTGCAAGTCTTTTTTTTTTTTAAATTTTTTTATTGTTGGTTGTTCAAAACATTACATAGTTCTTGATATATCATATTTCACACTTTGATTCAAGTGGGTTATGAACTCCCATTTTTACCCCGCATAGTGCAAGTCTTAAACAAAAACGTTGGGAGAATAAAAAGGAACCAAAAATCCTGGCTAGAGTTTGGCCTGACTTTGATCTCATCCCTTCTTTGTATGTTCCTGTTTCTTCCTTTTGGAATGAGATGTTTACTCTGGTGATTGTATCGCTTGATTTTAATTTTTACAGGGGCTCATAGCCAAGAGTTTGCTTTAAGTCTCAGAGAAGACTTTGGATTTGGAGTTTTGGGCAATTCTGGAACTGTTAAGACTATCGGAAGTTTTTTTTACTTTGAGGTGGACATAAGTTTTGGGGGACAAGGTGTGGCTTGTTTTGGTTAGATATGATGCATCCCCTGAAAGTCCCTAAAATGATTAGATCATAAGAGCTGTAACCTAATCAATCCGTCCTGGGTTGAATGGACTGACTGGGTGGTAGCCGTCGGCAGATGGGGCATGGCTGGAGGAGGTGATCACTGTGGGGATTACTCTGGAAGGGTTTATCTTCCCTGTGGTCCCTTCCCCTCTCTTTTTGCTTCCTGGCCTCTATGTAGGGAGCAGTACTCCTCTACCACACTGTTCTACCATGATGTTCTGCCTCACTGTGGGTTCAGAGCAATTGAATTAGTGCACCATGGGCTGAACCTATGAAGCTATGAGGCAAAATAAACCTTTTCTCTATTAAGCATATGGAAAGATGTCAAATATCATTGCTTGCCAGGGAGATGTCACTGTAGTCTCAGTAGAACAGTTGAAATGGGAAAAACTAAGAATTCCACGAGTTGATGAGGATGTATAGCCACAGCAATTCTCAACCTAGTGGTGATAGTGGAATCCGGTATAACCAATTTAGACACCTGTCTGGCATTTTTAATGTTAAAAAATATGAGTACCCTATTACTTAGCAATATGAGTACCCTGTTACTTACTGTTATTCCTAGATATAGACCTCAGAGATTGTCTATGAATGCACAAGAATGCTCATAGCAGCACTTTCCTCGTAGCCCCTGTTACAGTATAGCTATCAGGTGTCCCCCCAAAGCTCATGTGTAATATATGAAAGAATGTTGAGAGGTGGAATGATTAGATTGGGAGAGCATTAACCAATCAGTGGATTAATCTACTGTATGGATTAGCTGGGTGGTAACTGGGGAGGTAGGGTGTGACTGAGGGAAGTGTGCCTTTGGGGTTTATATTTTGCCCCCGGTGAGTGGTGTTCTCTCTCTGCTCCCTGATTGTGATGTCCTGATCTGCTTCCCTGTACTACACCATACCCCATGATGTTCTGCCTCACTTTGGGCCCAGAGGAATGGAGTTGGCTGACCAACTCAGAAACCATAGCCGAAATAGACTTTTCCTCTTCTAAATTTTTCTTGTTGGATCTTTTGGTGAAAGAGAGGAAAAGCTGACTAAAACAGCTCCACACTGGATACAGATGAAATTTCTATCTATAGTAGATATATGAGTAAATGGTGTTTTATCATAACACAGAATAATAAACAGGAGTTAAAAATAACAAATTATTGCCATAGTGGACAAATGTGGGTGACTTTAATTGACATGAGGTTGGGCGAAAGAAGCCAGACTCAAAAGAATAACTAATGTTTGATTCCATGTAGACGCAGCTCCAGAGCAGGCCAACTCATCCACACTGATATAGTCTTGGAGGAGGGAATAATAAGGAGGGAGTTCACAGGAGCCTCTGAGTGCTAGAGACTAACTGTGTCTTATTCAGGTGGTTACACGTGTGCATATGTAAAAATCCATCAAGTAGTACATAAAGATTTGCACACTTTATTGTATAAACTATACTTCAATAAAAGTAAATTAAGGGCTGGGGTTGTGGCTCAGAGGTAGAGCGCTCGCCTACCATGTGTGAGGCACTGGGATTGATCCTCAGCACCACATAAAATAAAAAATAAAGCAATTGTGTTCACCTATAACTAAAAAATAAATAAAAATATTTTAAAAAGTAAATTAAAAGGAAAACATGTCAATTACATTTTCATTTCTTGAATGTCTCATTTGATTCATTCAAACTATATCTGTGTTCATTTTGGTAGTCTTTCCTCCTCAATTCAATTTCTATTTTCCTCTTTTATGTAAAATGCTCTGATTTATTCTAACAGCTTCATATGTGGGGTCTTTGCAGGGTGAGTTCCAGTGTTATTCTTCTTGACTCAGTGAATGGTGCTGATTCCTGGTAAGTCTGTTTGTTCAGCAAACAGTATGTAGAACTTAGCATGTGCCAGTGCTATTTGAAGTGCAATACATGGATTAAATCATCTGTTCTATACAACAACCCATCAAGTGTGTACTCTTATTATACACATTTTATGGGTTTGAAGCTGGATCACAGGGAGGGGAAGTGATCTGTCCCAGGACTTGAACTCAGGCTGTCTGGCTTCAGAGTCCAAGCTTTGGCATCCATGTCACCCTGCTCCGGCCAAGCTGCTGGGAGCATGTCCTGGTCCTTGAGCTGTATTGGTATCAGTTCTTTAATGCTTCAAGGATTCCTAAACCTGCTTCTGATTATTTCCTGGAGAGGCTCATTCTGTATCATTCTACATCTATAATAACTGAATCTTCTTTCCTAGATTGTAGTTTTATAGAAAGTGCCCTGAACTGAGTATTGGGCCAGAAGAGTCAGGCCCAACTAGGAGGGGCCTCAGTGTGTCAGAGCAGACACCTCAATCTGGAGTTTGTGTTTGTGGGGGCCTACCATGAGGTCCCTGGTATTAGATGTGAGGGCCATGCTAGCAGCCAATGCTTCTCCAGGCTGTAGTCTGTACCTGGCCCCGAGGCTGGGAGGACACAGGCTGAGGGCTTTTGAGGAGGCAAGACTGTCTGTTGTAGGCAGCAGGGCGATGAGTTTCCTCTGTCCCAGGCCTGGCAGCTGCCAAGAGCTCTCATCCTGAAGCAGTGACTAATAAATTACAGGAGGTTGGGGTGTGTCTGTAGTAGTGAAAGAAATAATGAAGCCTCATAGGAGTAGGAGGGTGTATAGTTTGGGAGAAGGGCATCTGACTACAGATCAGGAGGTCCCTGGTTCAAATCCTGGTGCTCACTTCTTATTCCTGTTTTTGACCTAACAGACCCCTGAAATTTCAACTTCTTTAGTACCCACCACGATAAACATTTTTATCACAACCAGCAAATGCTGAGGCTTTACTGTGGATTGTTCTTAACCGCCAATATAAATTAGAATCATTTGAGGAGTCTATAAAAGTGTCATTTCCCAGGCCCCACCCCAGACTAATTAGATCAGAACCTCTTACAGGGAGAGGCTTGTCTCCTCTCTTCCTCTTCTCTATACTATGGAAGGAAGACATGATCCTAAAGTTGGGGACAACATGTTGGATTATGGAATTGGGGCTTTGGAATGAAAGCCATGTAGACTAGAATAACCCAAAAGATGGTGTGTGGCCTAGTAGGACATATATGATGGTAGGACACTAGCAAGTGCACATTTGAAGGTGGAGAAATCCAGGGTGTGACCATCCAGGTTTAGAGTGCTTATTACACACTCATAAGTAGTAGGGGGTATAGCTCAGGGGTAGAGCATTTGACTGCAGATCAAGAGGTCCCTGGTTCAAATCCAGGTGCCCCCTTGCTAGAGTCTCATTTTAGATACCAAAGAGGAAGGCTTCAAATAGAGGTAGTGAATAACAAGGAGTCAATAATGGCTCATGTCATCCGTATTGGCCCTAAACTCCTAGCCCTGTTCCAGGCCTGAACTGCAGTGTGTTCATTTGTACTCTGGATTCTGCTCACGTAACACCTCTGTACTCCTCTGTAGAAGGAGACAGAAAAGGGCTGGCTGTGAGGCTCCTCCAGGTCACATCTGGTCATGCTCTGGCACAGGCTGTCTTCTAGGGAGTTGACAACAAAACTCCCTCATTGCATGAACATCTAGCCCCCCCCCCCTTTTTTTTTTGGTACTGGGGATTGAACTCAGGGGCATGCAGTCACAGAGATTCATCCCCACATCCCCATTTTTATATTTTATTTAGAGATAGGGCCCCACTAAGTTGCTTAGAGCCTTGCTAATTGCTCAGGCTGGCTTTGAACTCATGATCCTCCTACCTCAGTCTCCTGAGCCACCAGGATTACAGGCATGTGCCACCTCACCCAGTGAACTCTAGCCTTCTAAGAGGTCTATGGTGATTAGGAGCCCAGCTTCTTCCTTAGGTGAATCCTCTATATAACCTCTGCAGGTAGCTCCTCCTAACCCCCTGGGCAGGGGCTCCTTACTTCCTGTTCTCTCAGGTCTCTGCTTAGTTTCCTGTTCCTTCTGTGGAAATATTATGGAAATAGTTGTCCCGAAGATCAAGGACAATGCCTTCCTTTTCTCTGTGGCCTCAACAGGGTCCAGTACCTAACAAGCTCCATGATCATTTGCTGAGGGAATAAGTGATGGAGTAAAATAATGAGTCCCCTCCTTGAGGCCTTGGAGTATGGAGGAGGCTCTCCCTGGGCTGTGTGTGAGGTTCGTTGAAGATCAGTACCACAGTCTGATTACTGTGTGTGGATTTAGGGGAAACACTGGAGTCAGGTGTGCTTTCTAGGTGCAAATGTGGTGCCTCCAGCAGTCTGAGAGTGGAGATTGAGTGGACGCATTAAAGTTGGAGATATAATAGGTAAAGTCACATTCCAATGGAGAAAGCTGGCAGTTGTTAGAGTCTGTAAACAAGTCAGGATGGCGCCACTCCCTGGTTATTTTGCTGCAGCTGGACTGTGGCAGGCAGTTTCTATATTTTTACCAATTTTTAGAACTGTTTGTTTTATATAACTCCTATCACCACCATTCATGCTGTTGCAGTTGTTAGTACTGTGGATGATGTAGTTGATACTTGCTGTTTACTTTAATGCCAGATCTAGTTCATGGCTATTTATTATTTTTGCTTTTGGCAATTGCTGACACCACCATTCTTATTTTTGTAACAATTGGTGTTGTAGGTTCCATAGACACTGGACATTTATTTTAATGCTGAGTATGGTTTGCTTCTGTTGTTGATATTGTTTGTTTCTCCCATTTTCTGTGAGGTCCTGGGAATCTAGTGGCACACTACAAGTTCACAGAATAGAGATTCTTCTGTTAAGCTAAACCCAGCCAAGAGGCAATATACCTTTCTCTCCAAACAAACTAACCATGCTCAAACTTCAATGATACTTTAAAATAAAAATAAAAGAGACAAAAACTTCAAATTAATGACCATATCTCAAGTGGTAATGTCTATGAGGACCATCCACAGATCCCACTGATAGACATCCATTCTTTCAACAAAAACAGAGAATTAATACAAAGGCTGTGGAAACCATACTCATGAAGGGTCTCAATCTATATAACTTTCATTGCCTTTTAGAATATATAGAGGTGTGAAATGAAGAAAAGCAATCATAGAAGTTGTATTCCACTGTATACAACACAATTGGAAGATCTACAAAAAGAATACCACTCTTTTGAGACCTGTATGGAAAATGGATCCTCAAGCTCTGACACAATATAAACTGCATCAAAATACACTAATCATCACCAAAGAACTTTCAGGGAAATTGTACCTCAAAGCCCATTTGGAAATGGAAAAATTCACATCAACATTATAGTCCAGAATATTTTGGCAAGAGAAGACTGGGCCCTAAGCAGGTTAACAAATAAGAGTATAAGAAAAATCTATCTTAACAGATGCATAAAATCCAGCACAAGGATACAAAGAAATATGAAAAAACAAGGTAATATGTGGCTTCCTAAAATTTATCATTCACCAGCAAAAGTACTGAAGTGGATGAAATAATTCAAAAGAATGATGATAAAAATGATCAATGAATTTCCAGAAAATACAAAAAAAAAAAAAAAAAAAAAAAAAAAAAAACTCCTGAATGAATTAACGAGGTCAATATAGGATATAAATGAGAAATTCAATAAGGAGCTAGAGATATGAAAAAGAACCAAGCAGAAGTCTTAAAAATGAAAAACAACTAAAAAAGGCCAATAGATTTCCAATAGAGTAGAACATGCTAAAGATAGAACCTCACAGCTGGAAAACAACGTGGCTAATCTTGAACATTTAGATCATATTTAAGAAAGGAAGGTAAATAACCATGACCAGAATATACAAGACTCAGGGAAACACTAAGATTGCAAAATTAAGATGCATTGGAATTGAGAGGATTGTGAGATACAGGCTAATGGCATGGATATTGTTTCTTCAGGGAGATAATAGAAAACTTCCAAATCTTAAGAATGAGATGGACATCCAGATACAGGAGGCATTCATAACCCCATATAGAAAAGATCAAAAAAGATCCTCTCCATGACACATAATAATTAAAATGACTAACAAACAGAACAAGAATAGAATTTTAAAAGCCTCAAGAGAAAAACATCAGGTCATAATTGGAAGCCACCCATCAGAATTACTTCTGTTTTCTTAGTAAATCAGGAAGGTTTGGAATGATGTGTTCAAAACCTTGAAAGAAAACAATTGTCAACCAAATAACTGTCAACCAGGTTCATTACATCCACCAAAGCTATCCTTCAGAATTGAAGTAGAAATAAAAACCTTCCAAGATAGGCAGAAACTAATAGAATTGTAAGCCAGCATTACAGAAAATTCTTAAAGAAATACTACACACAAAACAAATTAAAAAAAAAACCCTAAACCAAAAAACCCAGAAGTCACAAATGGAAAAATCTCATTAGAAATTTTTAAAAGAGGGCTAGGCTGTGGCTCAGTGGTAGAGTGCTTGCCTAGCATGTATGAGGCACTGGGTTCGATCCTCAGTACCACATATAAATAAATGAATAAAATAAAGGTCCATACATATAAAAATATTAAAAAAAGAAATTTTAAAAAGAGCAGTTAAACAAATGTGAAGAAAGAACAAATTAAACATTAGAAATAAATAAAAGTGGCATGAATTAATAAACATCTGTATAATAACATTAATATAAATGTAATTGAAAAATATGGACTGGAAGAATGAATTTAAAAAACAAGGCCCAACTATATGTTGTTTGCAAGAGACTCACCTTACAAGCAAAGACAGCCAGAAACTGAGTCTGAAAGAATGGATTTTGATATACCATGCAAATGGAGTTCCTGAAAAAGCATGAGTACCAACTCTTATATCTGACTCAGAATACCTAAGCAATTTTAAGGCAAATAAGCAATGCTATAGGCATCAAAATACCTGACTTACAATTACACTACAGGGCTTTAGTAAAAACTGTATGGCATAGAAAACAGACATATAGACCAAAGGTACAGAATAGAAGGGATAGAGGCAAACCCACATAGATACAGTCATGTGATTCTTGACAAAGTTGCCAAAACACACTGGAGAAAATAAAACCTTTTAAACAAATGATCCTGGTAAAATTGGTTATCCATATGTATAAGAATAAGACTAGATCCTTATCTCCCACACTACACTAAAGTCAACTCAAAATAGATCAGAGACCTAGAAATTAAACCAGAAATTATGAAACTCCTAGAGGAAAACATAGGGTCAACACTCCAACACATAGGTATAGGTAATAACTTTCTCAATAATACCCCTAAAGCTTAGGAAGTAGTACAAAGAATTAATAAATCAAATAGCATTTAATTTTAAAGCTTCTACACAGCAAAGGAAATGATCAAGAATGTGGAGAAAGAACTTACAGAATTGGAGAAAATCTTTGCAAGCTACGCTCTTGACAAAGGATTAATATAGGAAAAACTCAAAAAACTTACCCCCACTCAATAAAACCCCACAAATAACCCAACTGGCCCCAAGGCTGGGAAGACACAGGCTGAGGGCTTTTGAGGGTGGTGGTGGTGCTGTCTGTTGTAGGTAACAAGATGATGAGTTTCCACTGACCCAGGCCTGGCAGCTGCCAAGAACTCCCATCCTGAAGCCATTCATAGGTCACAGGTAGTCTGGGTGTGGCTGTTGGAGTGAAAGATATTAATGAAGCCTCATTGACATAGGAGGGGGTGTATCTCAGGGGTAGAGCATTTGACTGCAGATCAAGAGGTCCCTGGTTCAAATCCAGGTGCCCCCTACTGTGCTACACTTTTAATCACTGAAGTGCATCCAGTATTTTGTGTTCTGCTCTGGCCAAACTTGCTGGGAGGATGATAAATAGTATCACTCTCTACCAAGTGCTGACTAAATAGCCCTGCTTGCTCTGTAGCATTTGTATTATGGAGAAACACACTGAATCAGAGTTACGCAGATTGATTTGCATTACTGCATTATTACTGGCTGACTTTATTCAAACCCGAATCACATGTAGTAATTCTGATCAGCAGAACTCAGGTCAAGGAACTTTAATTTGAGGGAGCACTGTCCCCTGCTAACATCTACCCTAACATCCAATGATTCTAACTGGCAGAAAAATTGTTGGAATTTACATCATCATATCATTGTTAAGAGCATTTCAGAGGAGACCAGTAATGAAGTCCAGCTGGTGTCTTCAGTTCCTGAGTAAAGGACAGTTGGGTCTGCAGGGACAGACAGTGGCCAGGTGGGTGGAGGTGAGCAACTGTAGGAAAGGCATGCAGGTTAGATGAAGCTACAGGTGAGGAGAAGGTGACAAACTGTAGAGGCAGAGCTTTGCAGGGGTGGTGAAGGCCATAATGGAGGCCTGGACTCCCTGCAGTAAAACTCAGCACTGAAGCAGGCTCATTAGGCGACACTGGTTGCTTTGAGTAAGATCTTGGACTGAGGAGCACAGGTCCCTGATCCAATGGCAGATGCTCTCTAGTTTTGCTCTTAGAACAGGTATAGAAAACAGTGTCTTTTCTCTTCCTCAGTCCCCTAACGCTGAATCTTCCTGCAAGGAGAGACCAGAGGGGCAGAGGTTCACTTTGTTCCACCCCTCCCTTTCTCCTGCTGCCCCATGTGACCTCCTCGTCCCAGCCCTTCAGTGCTCTTTGCTCTGCCTCTTTCCTTGGGTGGGCAATTCTCTTGCATTGGTTTCTTTTTCTTCTCAATTTGTCCCCAGCCTGTGCACCCCCTTGGCATGTTTTGAGGGTCCCCAATGGTGTGAGCCTTGTGAGAAGGGCTCTGCTTGCAGCCTCAGAAGCCAAAGTCAAGGCCCCTTCCTCTCTTTGTCCCTCTGTCACTTCTGGCCCACCAGGTGCCTGAGACTCACACTGCACGTGCAGACTGAGTGGCACAAAGGCCAGGGCAGCTCCCCACTGTTTTGTGCACAGAAGCTCTTCCTCATGAATGTGGACTCTATTATGAGTCTGTCACCAATCAGGTGTGTTTTGTTTAGATATTATTAATTACTGTCATTTTTTCCAGGTCTATAACATGGAAAGGAACAGTTTAAATTAGCATCTCCAAACTGTGAGTCGGAATTGCTCAGTAAGCTTGTTAGAGAAACACATTGTCCCTAGTTTCTGTTCCCAGAGGATCTCATGTGGTAGTTCTCAGGGAGAAGCATGAAATTTTGCTTTTGCCCAACCCTGCTTCACTCTCACCTCCACAGGGTCTGCTGAGCAGCCGGCTCCTTGAGTCTGGCTCTTCTAGTTGAGTCTGAAGGAGTTTCCAGCTGTAGACATCCATGACATTAATGCCACCGCCTCACCTGGGGACTAGAGAGGGGAGGGTGCTGGTCTTAAGTAGAGGTGGAAGGCAGGTGTGGACACAGGAAGGAAGTGTAGGATGAAGGAAGTAGGTGACACTATCGAGTGCACATCTCCAGGAGGAGAATCCAGGGTGTGGTCTTTCATGTTTAGGGTGCTTATTGCACACTCCTAGGCAGCAGGGGGTATAGCTCAGGGGTAGAGCATTTGACTGCAGATCAAGAGGTCCCTGGTTCAAATCCAGGTGCCCCCTTGCTGGAGACTCTTTTACATGCCAGAGAGGAAAACTTCTAAAGCCCTGAAGAACAAGGTGTCACATAGTGACCATGTCATCCATCTTAGCTCTTAACCCCTAGTGGTGTCCCAGGCATCATCCCCTGGCCCAGAACGTTTGGTGAACAGAAGCCCTTCCTCATCAATGTGGACTCCATTATGACTCCATCTCCAATCACATGTGGGGTTTTTGGGCACACAACCACAGTGTGTTCACTTGTGCTCTGGGTTCTGCTCTGGCCACATCTGTGTCCTCCTCTCCAGAAGGAGACAGCAGAGGGCAGGCTGAGAGGCTCCTCCAGGGCATGGCTGGTCATGCTGTGTCACAGACTGTCCTCCAAGGCAATGACCAGGAGGCTCCCTGGTTGCATGGACATCCAGCCTTATAAGAGGTCTGCGGGGTTGAGGAGCCCAGCTTCTTCCTCAGGCAACTCTTCTTTGTTACCTCTGTGAGAAGCCCCTGCTGACCCCCAGGGGGTCCTGCCACATCAGTGGAAATATTTTGTTCCTGGGTTTTTCTCCTATTTTTACTAAGACTTTTTGAGGAACAAGGACAATGTCTTCCCTGTTTCTGTGACCTCAACATGGATGACAGATCAGGCACTTATCAAACTCCATGAGTGTTTGTTTGGGGAGGTTCTCCCCGGGCTGTGTGAGGTCCACTAAAGACCCCGTGTCACTGGTTCTTGTCTGATGACTGTGTGTTAGAGAAGCACTGGAGTCCATTCCAGGTGCTCTCAGCAGTCTGAGGTGGGATGGGACCAGTTAAGGTTGGAGATGAAAGAAGGGAGGGCAGACTTCAGTGGAGAAAGCTGACAGTTTGCTGGGATATGCAGAGTGGCCTAGAGGGTGCTGAGGATGAAAAGGTGCTAATGAGGGGCTCTACATGAGTGGGGGTATAGCTCAGGGGTAGAGCATTTGACTACAGATCAAGAGGTCCCTAGTTCAAATCCAGGTGCCCCCTTGCTGAAGACTTTTAGATGACAGATGTGGGAGGCTGCCATGTCATGTGACAGTCACACCCCCCACCCCACCCCGAGTGATCTGGCCACTTTTAAATAGCTGAAGAAGTGGGCAGTACATAAGAAACCTTCTGGACTAGTAAATAACAAGGAGTCACATACTGGCCCAGGTCAACCATTTTGACTCTTAACCCTCAGCCGTATCCCCGTGGGAACTGAGTGTGTTCACCTTGTGTTCTTGATTCTGCTCAGGCCACATCTGTGTCCTCCTCTGTAGAAGGAGATAGCAGAGTGCTTGTTTTGAGGTTCCTCCAAGTCAGGGCTGGTTATGCTGTGGCACAGGCTGTCCTCCAAGGCAGTGACCGTGAGTGTTCCTAACTGCATGGATGTCCAGCTTTCCAACAGGTCCACGGGGCTGAGGAGCCCAGCCTTTTCTCTATCACATCTTCTTTGTCACCTCTCCAGGAAGCACCTCCTGACCCCTGGCAGCAGGCTGCTTACTTCCTGCTCCCTCAGGTCTCTGCTTAGGCTCCTGTCACATCAGTGAAAAATCTCATGGAAATATCTGGACTAAGACTCTGAAGATCAGGGACAATATCTTCCCAGTCTCTGTGGCCTTTACATGTATGAGGGGGAGATGTTGAGAGCCACAGCCGAAGGGGCCCCAGCAAACTTCCAGCTGCCAGCAAACTTCCAGCTGCCGGCTGATGATTGGCTCACAGCGGCCCCAGCAACATCTAGCTGATTGGCTCCTCTGCGGTGATGCTCATTGGGCTGTTTCCCTGCCCTTTCAGACCACAGAGCTGCTCATTGGGGGACTTTTTTGGCTCTGCCCATGCCCACGTGACCCAGCCAATCGGCCTCAAGAGCAGGAGGATTGTGGTAGGTGGAGAGAAGCTTGTGTGGGAGAGAGAGGCTTGTGGAAAGCCGGTGGTGGCAGTTGAGGCTCTGAGGGTTTTTCCTGAGAGGCTGTTTTGTTTGGCGTGTGGTTCTAAAAATAAAGTTAGTTTCTTTTGACAAGTGGCTCCTGATTGTGCCCAGCCAGACTGCGGCATTTGGTGGCTCGCACGGGGAGCGACTGAGGGTAAGTGAAACTGCTCGCCCCTGAGGGTAGGGCGAGAGGATGGGTAGCCATTTTAAGATTCCTCTTTTATTTTGCTTCACTTTTGTTTTAAGTTGCCTGTCCCTGGAGATGAGTGAGATGGAAGAAAAACCGCTCACATCTGAGGAAAAACTATTTACGTCTGAGGAACAGATAGGGAGAAAGGACGGATGCACATGTCAGGAGGATAGAAAGGCCATAATGACTTTTTGTTGTTCCCTTTTTATTTCATTCTGTCTCGGTTTTGTTTGGCGTCATCTTGTTGGGTTGTATTATAGTAGAAATACGGGATCAGAAATTAGCAAAAAACAAACTGAAAGAGTGTTAAGTAAATTGTTAGAGGAAGGAGGCATCTCAGTAAAATCAAGAACAATGAGGGTATACGTTGATACAATACAAAAATGTAGCCCATGGCTTTTTAAGGAGGAGTTGTTAAATATATCACAATGGAACCATCATGGTGAAGATTTAAAAAGAATAGAAAAGAAAAGCCCAGGGACTCTGCCAGTTGGCACATTGCCATTGTGGACGTTCATATTTTGTTTGCTTAGTCCAAAGCCTTCAGTTCAGACAATGGTAGAGGAAGGAGAAGACATAATGATTCAAGTAAAAGAGAAGGTCTCTCAAGTTAGTCAGACAGAGGAAAAGATTCAAGTAAAAGAGAAGGCCTCTCAAGCTAGTCAGACAGAGAAAGAAAGTGTAAAACAGAAAAAGCCATCAGGGGGAAAGTTACAACAGGACACTGCTACTAACACCTTTCTATCACCAGAGGGTGTAAGTGTCCAACCAACAGCACCACCTCTACAGGAGACTGCTACTAACACCTTTCTATCACCAGAGGACGTAAGTGTCCAACTAACAAGGCCACCTCCATATGCTGGGAGGTCCCCAACCCCCACAGTTGATAGTTGGGATCCTGAGACAAGATCTCAAATATTAACATGCCCTGTATTTGAGGCAGGAGGGCAGCGATTTTACCAAGTTTTAAATTTCAAAACAGTGAAGCAGCTAAAAGAGGCTGTAACAACCTATGGTCCTCAAGCACCCTTCACTGTAAGCATGGTCGAATCCATTAACAACTTGAACATGACGCCAGCAGATTGGGCTAATATGTGTAAAGCTGTGCTAAATGGAGGACAATACCTGTTATGGAAGGTTGCCAATGAGGAATTTTGCAAGGAGACGGCTAGGCGAAATGCAGCAGCTGGTTATCCTCAGAGAAATCTAGATATGTTGTTAGGAAAGGGACCTTATGAGGATCAGCAGCAACAAATTGCATATGATCCTGGTGTATATGCACAAATTGCTGTAGATGCAATTAAGGCATGGAAGACTTTACAAGGACATGGAGGTTTACAAGGTCAATTATCTAAGGTAATACAAGGAGCTAATGAACCTTATGCTGAATTTGTAGATAGGCTTATTCAAACAGCTACCAGAGTTTTTGGGAATACAGAACAAGCAATGCCATTACTAAAACACCTGGCTTATGAGCAAGTGAATCATTGGTGCAGAGATATCATTAGACCATGGAAACATGAAGATTTAAACACATATATTAAATTATGTAGAGACATTAATGAACAAGAGCAAGTCGTGGCAGCTGCAGTAAAACAGGCTTTAGATGCCAGAGACATTAATGAACAAGGGCAAATTGTGGCAGCTGCAGTAAAACAGGCTTTAGATGCCAGGCCAAGAACATGCTACAATTGTGAACAAACAGGACATTTTAAAAGGAATTGCCCCATTGGAGGAGGGTTTAACAAAACTAGGTATCAAAGGAGTAGAATACCAGGTATTTGCCCACGATGCCATAGAGGGAGACATTGGGCTAATGAATGCCGTTCTCAAACCACCATAGAGGGTACTCCATTATCAAAAAACGAACAAGGACCAGGTGTTTATCCACGATATCGTGGAGAAAGGCATCGGGCTCCATTGCCAAAAAATGGACAGGGGGGCCCAATGCTCCGGGGCCCAAAACCACAAATATATGGAGCACTGTAGGAACCCAGCAACCCCATCAGGGTAGTGCCCAGGACACATTGTCCATCAGATCCCTCATCAGACAAACCAGAGGGAGTGCAGGGTTGGACATCTGCGCCTCCGCCAGAGCAGTACTAACTCCAGAAATGGGAGTTCAAATCATTCCCACAGGGGTGAAAGGACCTCTTCCCAAAGGAACAGTAGGCTTATTATTGGGACGCAGCTCTTCTACTCTAAAAGGACTTATGATAAGTCCTGGGGTAATTGATCCCGATTATGAAGGTGAAATAAAAATTATAGCCAGTTCTCCAAAGGGTATATCAGTAATTTCACCAGGAGATAGAATAGCACAGTTACTAATAATACCCAGCCTACATGATAAATTTTCCAGTCATACTGTAGAAAGAGGTTCCAAGGGATTAGGCTCCACAGGTGTAGATTGGGCTATGCTTTCTTTAAATTTAGATTCTCGCCCCATGCTAAAACTAAATATTCAAGGACATGAATTTAATGGGCTACTGGATACAGGTGCAGACCTTAGCATCATCTCTCGTCAAGAATGGCCAAAACATTGGCCATTACAACAAGCCACTCAAACGCTTCGAGGCCTAGGAGTGGCAACTAATCCCCATAGAAGTGCAATGGTATTAGATTGGAAGGATCCTGAAGGATGTGAAGGAACTATACAGCCATATGTATTGGATCATCTTCCCGTAAATTTATGGGGACGAGATGTCCTAGATCAATTAGGTTTGACATTAACAAATAACATCAACCAAAATGCACCCACTATTATGACTAGACAAGGTTTTAGGAAAGGAAAAAGATTAGAAAAACAAGAACAAGGTATAGCAGCACCAATACAAATAGATCAAGGAACAGACAGACATGGGTTGGATTTTCAGAAAGGGCCACTGAGACAATCAAAATTACTTGGAAATCAGAAAGACCAGTATGGGTTCCTCAGTGGCCCCTGACTAAAGAAAAGATACAAGTAGCCCATGACCTGGTCAAACAACAATTAGCAGAAGGACATATACAACCTTCTGTATCTCCCCATAATACTCCCATTTTTGTCATCAAAATGAAATCTGGTAAATGGAGATTATTGCAAGATTTAAGAGCCATTAATAATGAGATGGTTATTATGGGACCTGCTCAATCAGGGATTCCTCAGTTGTCTGCTTTGCCAAAAACCTGGTATGTTTTAGCTATAGATATTAAAGATTGTTTTTTTTTCAATTCCAATTCATCCTGAGGATAGTCCACGTTTTGCATTTACTATCCCTGCACTGAATCATGAAGGTCCTGATCAGAGATATGAATGGAAAGTACTCCCTCAAGGGATGGTTAACAGCCCAACTATGTGTCAAATTTATGTTAACAAAGTAATCCAGCCACTTAGAAATCAAAATCCTGAACTACAAATATTTCACTATATGGATGATGTATTATTAGCACACAAAGATAAAAACACATTGCTAGAATGTTATGCCACACTTACAAACTTATTAAAAAATTATAATCTAGAGATAGCAATAGATAAAGTACAATTAAATTTTCCAATTAATTATTTAGGAGTTCTATTATCCTCAACCATGGTCCGTCCACCAAAAATTCAAATACGAGTAGATCAACTCAAATCACTTAATGACTTTCAAAAGTTATTGGGAGACATAAATTGGATAAGGCCTTATTTAGGTATACCAACAGGAGAGTTGGGACCTTTATTTGATATCCTAAAAGGTCCATCAGATCCAAATTCACCCCGAATGTTAACGCCTGAAGCAAGAAAAGCATTAAAAATCATTGAAACATATATGGAAAATATGCATTTGGATAGAATTGATATAAGTTTGCCTTTATTATTTATTGTACTACCAACAAAAAATATTCCTACAGGAGTATTTTGGCAAGAAGGTCCATTATTATGGATACATTTATCTTATTCTCCTAACACTATTCTTACTAGGTATCCTGAGGCTGTAGGACAATTAATACTCAAAGGAATAAAAGCAGCAAAGGGAGTGTTTGGAATTTCTCCCAATAAAATTATTACTCCATATACTATGAATCAATTTGATGAGTTAGCTAATGAGTTAAATACTTGGGCAATAATTATGTGCAAATCTAATGTTTCATTTGATAACCACTTACCATCTAATCCTTTATTTTCTTTTTGGTCATTGCATCCTGTAATTTTTCCAAAAATGACAAGAAAAACACCTATCATGAATGCTCCAAATATATTCACTGATGGGTCAAATAATGGTACAGCAGCAGTAGTTACCCCTGATCAAACTTTTACATTTTTAGTACCCAAACAATCAGCTCAAAAGGTAGAGCTTAATGCAGTTTTACAAGCTTTTGTGATGTTTAAAGATTCTGTATTTAATTTATTTTCTGATAGTCAGTATGTAGTTAATGCTATAGTATCTCTTGAAGATGCTGGTAGGATTTCCCCTTCTTCTACTGTTTTCTATTTGCTTTCCACTATACAAAGTCTAATCTGGGACAGAAAAGATCCATTCTTTATAGGACATATCAGGGCACATACAGGATTGCCTGGAGCCCTTAGTTTGGGCAATGATTTAGCAGATAAAACTACACATGACATACATATTTTCTCTACACTAGAAGAAGCTATAAATTTTCATAAAAAGTTCCATGTCAATGCTAATACTTTACAAAAGCACTTTAAAATAACTAAGGAACAAGCTAGACAAATAATAAAACAATGTCAAAATTGTGTGACCTTTTTACCACAAGTTAATCTTGGAGTCAATCCTAGAGGATTGATACCTAACCATATTTGGCAGATGGACATCACACACTTGCCAGAATTTGGAAAATTAAAATATTTGCATGTTACAGTTGATACTTCTTCTGGATTTTTGATGGGCTCCCTTCATGCCGGAGAAAAAACTAAAAATGTTATAGCTCATTGCTTACAAAATTTTGCCACTGTGGGTGTTCCAAAACAGTTAAAAACAAATAATGCCCCTGGTTATACTTCTACCTCTTTTAAACAATTTTGCTCAACATTTGGCATTACTCATATAACAGGAATCCCATACAATCCACAGGGACAAGGCATAGTTGAAAGAGCTCATCAAACTATTAAAATGTACTTATTAAAGCAAAAAGAAGGAATTGGGAAGGGGTATATATTCCCCAAAGATAAACTTAAAATAACCCTTTTTACTCTAAACTTTTTAAATTTGGATTCATCAGGACTTTGTGCTGCGGAAAGGCATATGTGTCCAAAAAATGTACATAAGCCCAAGGTAATTTGGAAGGATATTCTAACAGGACAATGGAAAGGTCCTGACCCAGTAATTGTCTGGAGTCGGGGGTCTGTTTGTGTGTTTCCACAGGGAGAACAGCAGCCAATTTGGATTCCAGAGAGATTAACCAAGGTCCTGACCCAGTGATTGTCTGGAGTCGGGGGTCTGTTTATGTGTTTCCACAGGGAGAACAGCAGCCGATTTGGATTCCAGAAAGATTAACTAAAGCGATTTCTACAGACCAAAAAAAAAAAAGATGATTTGGCTCAAATCCATAACAACTGATATCCAAAACTCCAGTTTGGCTATTCTTACATCTGCAACAGAACCAGGATGCTTTTTTCAATATCTATTTTATTATTGCCCTTTGCCATATCATGAAGTTCTATTTTGTTTTTTGAGCTCATACAGACCTAGGTTAATGTTTTGCTGATCAGTTCTATTTTTTGACTATAGAGTTTTTAAACATTGCAATGGAGATTTCACCTGTAAAAAGTTATAAGGCCTTTACTATAATGTTATGTGTTGTATGTATTATATTATGTGTGCACACTTGTGTTTTGTGTTATATGTTTGAATGTACGTATGTCCATATATCATATATGATGAGCGCTCATGATAAAATGGATCCAAATATTTTTTTTTCACGTGATTTATATGGTTTAATTTAAATTGGGTAAACAACCGTTGAGGATTGTTTTAATATGTAAACAAAAAAGAAGGTTAACAGATCTGTTTGTTTACTTTCACCTTTCCTTTTTATTATATTTAATAATTCTCTTAAAGATAATGTAAATTGTTAAGAAAATTGTTTTCTTTTAGTGCCTTCTGTAATGTTACATAATTTTTTCTTTAGCCATTATTGCCAGAATTCCTATCTTCATCCCAGTGCTGGTGAAGTCAAAGATAAAACCAATCTACAGCTTCTACAATAGCCATCACTGAACTGCTTGCAGAACTTGCCTGGACACATTGTGAGCTCACCTGTATGCATTGTGAACTATCTGTTGGTGCAGCGACTTGTGGTAGTGTTGGGGTATTTTTGCTGATGATGTCATTGGTGGTACAATTTTTCCAAAAGGAGCCGTCAATTGGCTTGGTGTATCTTCCTCCCTTCTGCTTGTCATGATCGTCCAGCTAAAATTTGGGGGCCAACAGAGGTGAGGCAAAGAACCTCACCCCCCCGCTGGTACAAAGACCTCTCCATAGGTGTGGCTGTATACTGGACCGGTAGTCAGTGACGGGTAAGATCCAATTGCAATGGTACCAACCTAAGGACCATATGTACTATTGGACAACCTAAGGCAGGCACAGTCCCTAAGCCACATGCTTGTTGTTTAAACAGAGAGGGGGAGATGTTGAGAGCCACAGCCGAAGGGGTCCCAGCAAACTTCCAGCTGCCAGCAAACTTCCAGCTGCCGGCTGATGATTGGCTCACAGCGGCCCCAGCAACATCTAGCTGATTGGCTCCTCTGCGGTGATGCTCATTGGGCTGTTTCCCTGCCCTTTCAGACCACAGAGCTGCTCATTGGGGGACTTTTTTGGCTCCGCCCACGTGACCCAGCCAATGGGCCTCAAGAGCAGGAGGATTGTGGTAGGTGGAGAGAAGCTTGTGTGGGAGAGAGAGGCTTGTGGAAAGCCGGTGGTGGCAGTTGAGGCTCTGAGGGTTTTTCCTGAGAGGCTGTTTTGTTTGGCGTGTGTGGTTCTAAAAATAAAGTTAGTTTCTTTTGACAAGTGGCTCCTGATTGTGCCCAGCCAGACTGCGGCAGAAGATCAGGGACAATATCTTCCCAGTCTCTGTGGCCTTTACATGTATGAGAGGATCCAGTTCCTGACAAGTTCTATGAGTGTTTGTTGAGTGAATGTGTGATAGAGGGCCATAATGAGCTCCCTCCTTGAGGCCTTGGAGTATAGAAGAGGCCCTTTCTGAACTCTGTGAGATTCATGATAGCCCTTATCTGATTGTGGTGTGTGGACTTAATGGAAACACTGGCATCTGATGTCCTTTCCACGTGAAAAGGCTGCCTAGTTAGGGCAGACTACAGTAGAGAAACCTGGCGGTTTCCAGAACATGCCGAGACTGCATTGGACTATAAATCATAGACAGCCCGGGTGTGGTGCAGCTTCAGCCAGTTTTTTTCACGTCTATGACCAAAGACCTGACAAGAGCAACACAGGGGAGTTTATTTGAGGATCATGGTTTCAGAGGTCTCAGTCCTTAGTTAGTCAAATCCATTGCAAGATGGGAAGGAGCTCAAGGCCATCAGAGAAGTCTGAAGACCCAGGATCATAAAGCAGGCAGGATCCAGGCTAGGAGGCCTAGGGGAGGAAAGCAGCCCAGGACGTTGCAATCAGGAAGCAGAGAGACCAAGCTGGGCTCACCAGGGACAATGTATACACCCCACAGGCACGTCCTCAGCCACCCACTCCTGCAGCCACACCTACCTAACTGCAGTCGTCACCCAGTTAGTCTGTTCAAGCAGATCAAGGCACTGACTAGGTGAAGGCTCTCACAATGCGATCATTTCATCTCTAAACTTTCTTGCATCACCTCTCACATGAGCTTTTGGGGACACCTCATATCTAAACCATAAGAGGTGCTGTGGAGGAAAAGGTGCTAATGGGAGTTTGCGGACACGTGGGACCATAGCTGAGAGGTAGAACATTTGACTGCAGCTCAAGAGGTCCCTGGTTCAGATCCAGGTGGCAACTGCTTTTCACTGGAGGACCACAATGGTTACCATGTGATTCTGCCATCAAGGTAGAGAGAGGCCAGGTAGATAAGGAGTTCACCAGAAATAATTTCTGACACCTGTCAATCTAGAGAAACTCTGGGTTTTCAAGACCCAGTCTGTGCTCATGGGTCCCAGGATGGAAGACAGGATCTAGTCTAGATAGGTTAAGGAAGACAAAAGTAGCAGATGTATCCTTCCCAAATATGTGGGTGCTAGGCCCTGTTCTCCAAAGAACACAGACCAATAGTGTGTGTGTGTGTGTGTGTGAGAGAGAGAGAGAGAGAGAGAGAGAGAGAGAGAGAGAGAGAGAGAGATTTTGAGAGCTGTCCTACACAGCTGTGGAACATATAAGCATGATTTCTACAGGAGGCCCCACAGTTTGGACTCCCAGGAAAAGGGGATGTGGCAGCTTGAGTCTGAAGACAGTCTTGGGGCACATTCCCTCTTTCTCATAATCTTCAGTTTTTCCTCTTAAGGCTTAACTGATTACACGAGGACCACCCACTTTAGAGTGGTAACGTCCTTTACACAAAGTCTACTGATTTAAGTATCAATTATATTTAAATATAATAGTGTTTGGCCAAATATCTGCCTACCACAGAATATCCAATTTGACATGAAATCATTCAGGACAATGGCTAATACCTTGAACTTGGCCAACTCTATACCCCAAGAAAAACTGTGAGTGTGAAGAAAATTGCTCAGAGAGGCAGGCTCAATGTGGAATTCACCTTGGAGCTCAGGCATTGGCAGTGAGGTCAGGTACTGGGCAGTGGTCACTGTGGAGAGCTGGTGGCTAAGACCAGGCTGGCTGGGATCCTGGCCCTCTAGCCTGGATCCTGCCTGCTTTATGATCCTGGATCTTCAGACTTCTCTGATGGCCTTGAGCTCCTTTCCATCTTGCCATCTATTGTCCTCTGTGTCTGTCAGTCTGAGATGGGCTCTTCTCAAATGAAAGTGTCCGGGCTGGGACCACAAAGGGTAGACGGCAAAGGATCCTCAGGCCAACGAGGCGGGTGTGCTTGGTCACTGAGCCTTATTGGACTTGGGGGGTAATCAATATCTGGGTCATTTTTGGGGATGGAAATGTAGAAGCCCATAGAAAAAGTTGGGAGAGACTTTCTCACAGTCCCCCAGAATCCAACATGCAGTTTCCTGAGAGCAGTTGGTGTGGCTTCAGGAAGGCTGATTTGATTGGTTCAGAGAGCAAATAATAAGCTCCAACAGGACACTGTGTGTGTGGTTCTCCTGCAGCCCAAACACAGGGCCCTTCTGATTGTATCGCGAGAACCTTTGACCTCCTGTCATCGAATAAGTGAACCAGGTGAAAATGAGAGCTAGTTGTTCTAAGTGCCAACTGTCACGCCAGCGACATGGACAACTTCCCCTGCTCTCTCAGCCAAAATTAGGGGTAAAAATAGCAGAGGGGAGGATTCAAGATGGCAGGTTAGAGGAAGGCCGCATTTCCGGTTGTTCCGTGGCTTGGGGTTGAAGCAGTGGGAGCTCTGCTTCTCAGCAAGGTGGGTGAAAGAAGGAATTCACTGAAATTTAACATTAAACATTCAGATTCCCTTACAGACTAACGATTCAGGAGTGTTGAACAGAGGATAAAAAAGAGTACATGGGAGTCAAGGTGGTTGTGGCAGCAGGAGAGGTGCTGGTCACCACAGAGGGAAGGAAAACAGAGAGAGGAGCACCATGGACACGTTTGGCATGGAAAAACCTGTACTACAGAGCAGCAGCTGCACTCGGCCAATCTAGAGGCTACACAGAGAACCGGTGTTCAAAAAGCGCTCTGTGTTTCTCATCTGGCAGGCAGAGAGCTGAAGTGGTAGCCGCCTTGAGGCAGCCATGCTGCAGGCTGCTGTGGGAGCCAGGGACATCATGGGAAATACAGCCACACTGTCCCAGCAAGTACCTATCTCCGGGCCTAGTAGGGGCACTAACTAGAGCGTGATTAAAACAGGCACAGAGAAGATTGTACCCCAGGGGAAATCACGTTAGAGATACAGAGTGGAGCACAACTTGCTTTAGAGAATCTGAACCTGTGGGCGTGATCACATTTGGAGACTAAGCCTAGGAAGGCTGCGTTCATGAGCAGCAGAATGAGAGACCTGTGTAGGGTTGGCTTCACTGCCCTAAAGGTAGAATTCTTGGAATGCTACTTAGATGTAGAAGTTCAGCAGAGACTGGTATCTGCCTGGCCCTGGGGATGTTTGGATCTAATCATCAAAGAGCAGATACCATGCCCAAATCCCAAAGGCCCATTAGAGTGGTGCCCCACTCACTAGAACTTCCTATTTAGAATTCTGTAGCCGTCCCCATCCTGAGAGTTCAAGGATCTGGTCTGTCCAGACAAAACTCCACTCAACAGTAGTTCCAGTTCTATCCTCCCTGGAGAAGGGAAGCTGAGAGCAGTTTCAACCAGCTTCAGTTTTAGGGCACTCCAGCTGACACCTCAGTGAGCAGCACGACGAGGAACTGGGTTGACAACCCCCAAGTCCTTGTTCTTTGTAAGGGTACACAGCACAAGAAGAAATAGAAAGAGGGCAGTCATCGATCATTCTCATCAATAATTTTGACCATGTAGTGGAGATGATTTTTTTTATTTTTAATTAAGAATCTTTTCCTCTCTCCCTCTAGTCTCCCTGTCTTTGTCTCTGTCTCTCTCTATCCCCACCCTCTGAGTTCTAGCTGTATTGATGTGCTGATTGGTTAGTGGATACACACACACACACACACACACACATATTTGTTTCTTTTTTTTATTTTACCATTTTAAAAATTATTGTTATTTTTCCTAGTCTTGTTTTTGAGGGTTAGGGTTTTTTGCTTATTTTTGTTTGTTTCTCCTGATTCTTTCTCTTCTTTCTTCTCCCTCTAATAGCCAAATTATCTTCTTCTGTATATTTACTCACTTTATTTTTTTTATTTAAAAAAATATTTAATTTTTAGTTGGTTGGACAAAATACCTTTATTTCACTTATTTATTTTTATGTGGTGCTGAGGATCAAACCCAGTGCCTCACATATGGTAGGCAGGTGTTCTACCACTGAGCTACAGCATAGCCACCCCCACCCCTCTTTTGGTATTGCAGGGGCACTCAACCACTGAGCCACATTTCCAGCCCTAGTTTGAATCTTATTTAGAGACAGGGTCTCACTGAGTTGCTTAGTGCCTTGAAATTGCTGAGGCTGCCTTTGAACTTGTGATTCTCCTGCCTCAGAATTCTGAGCCACTGGAATTACAAGCATGAACCACTGCACCTGGCTCTTACTATTTTTAAGAACTATTTAGTTGGTGTAACTCCTTCCTCCACCATTCATGCTTTTGCAATTACTAGTACTGTGGATAGCATAGTTAACATCTGCTTTTTATATCAGATCTAGTTCATGACTATTTATTATTTTTTCTGTTGACAATTACCAACAATGCCATTCCTGTTTTTATGGTAATTTGTGTTGTAGATGTCATAGTATGCTGGGAGCCATTAGCCAAGTAGGTATGACAATTTCCTTGCCAGCGTACCCCATGTTGCTTAGTGGAAGGACTCGTGGAAATAGGACATTTTGCAGTGACATTGCATGTAGGTGACCTTGCTCAAGGACCAAGGCGGATCCGGGTTTAGGGCGTTCCCAGTTTAGGATTATCCGGGTTTAGGGTGGTTCCAGGTTTAAGGTTATTCCTGCTGGGAATAGGGCATATCCTGCTGCCTGAGTTCCCCTTGAGTTCTCACGGGATTCAGACAGTATTTTTTGGGAGACAGAAGCCCAGTGGGGGTGGATTTGGGCAGAGAACGTGGATTTCCCCAGAACGTGATTGTAGATGGCTGGTGTGAGATCGGGAATAAAGAGTTGCTGTTTGAATCTACAAGCTGTGTGGTGGCTCGTGATTTTGTGCCCAGGCAGACTGCGGCATTTGGTGGCTAGTACGGGGAACGTCTGAAACTTGGAGGTAAGTGAAATTGCTCACCCCTGAGGGAAGGCGAGAGAATGGGTGATCAATTCAAAAAACAATGTATTCCTGTTTTTATTTATTTTGTTTTTGTTTCAAGCTGCCTATCCCTAGAAATTTCTCAGGCAAACAGGGAAAAATGGTTGGCTAAAGGTTTGAAGTTTGTCGGCCCTGAGGAAGAGAAAATTGATACAACGATTTTTTATTCCATTTTTGTTTCATTCAGTTTCGGTTTTGTTTTGTGTTATCTTATTGGGTTGCGTTATCTTTATAGTAGATTAGAAATTAGTAAAAAACAAACTGAAAAGATGTTAAGTAAATTGTTAGAGGTTCAGACCATGGAGAAAGACATTTTAGATCAAGCAAAAGAGAAGGTCTCTTGAGCTAGTCAGACAGAGGAAGAAAATTTAAAGGAAAAGGGGTTGTTAGGAAAAAGGCCACAACAGGAGGCTGTTACTAACTCCATTTTATCACAAGAGGGTGTAATTCAACCAACAGCCCCACCGATGGAGACAGCTGAGTGGCCCTCAAACCCCGTAGTTGATAAATGGGATCCTGAGACAGGACCTCAAAGATTAGCGTGCCCTGTACTTGAACAGGCAGGAGGGCAGCGAATTCACCGTGCATTAGATTTTAAAACAGTGAAGCAGTTAAAGGAGGCTGTAACAACCTATGGTCCCCAAGCTCCCTTCACGGTAAGCGAGTCCATTACTAACTTGGACATGACGCCAGCAGATTGGGCTAGCATGTGTAAATCTGTACTAAATGGAGGACAATATTTGTTATGGAAGGTTGCCAATGAGGAATTTTGCGTGGAGACAGCTAGGCGAAATGCAGCAGCCAGTTACCCTCAAAGAAATCTAGATATGTTGTTAGGAAAAGGACCTTATGAGGGTCAATGGCAACAAATTGAATATGATCCTGCTATATATGCACAAATTGCTACAGACGCAGTTAGAGCATGGAAGACTTTACAAGGACAGGGAGATTTACAAGGTCAGCTATCTAAGGTAATACAGAGAGCTAATGAACCTTATGCTGACTTTGTAGATAGGCTAATTCAAACGGCTGCCAAAATTTTTGGGGATACAGAACAAGCAATGCCATTAATAAAACAACTGGCTTATGACCAAGCAAATCGTTGCTGCAGAGAGGTTATTAGACCATGGAGACATGAAGATTTAAACACATATATTAAATTATGTAGAGATATTAATGAACAAGGGCAAGTCTTGGCAGCTGCAGTACAACAGGCTTTAGATGCCAGGCCAAAAACATGCTACAATTGTGAACAAACAGGACATTTTAAAAGGAATTGCCCCATAGGAGGAGGGTTTAACAAAAGTAGGTATCAAAGGAATAGAATACCGGGTATTTGCCCATGATGCCGTAGAGGGAGACATTGGGCTAATGAATGCCGTTCTCAAACCACCATAGAGGGTACTCCCTTATCAAAAAACGGATATCGTGGAGAAAGGCATCAGGCTCCATTGCCAAAAAACGGACAGGGGAGCCCAATGCTCTGGGGCCCACAACCACAAATCTACGGGGCACTGGAGGAACCCAGCAACACCATCAGGGTAGTGCCCAGGACACATTGTCCATTAAATCCCTCATCAGACAAACCCGAGGGAGCGCAGGGTTGGACATCTGTGCCTCTGCCAGAACAGTATTAACTCCAGAGATGGGAGTTCAAATCATTCCCACAGGAGTAAAAGGACCTCTTCCCCAAGGAACAGTAGGCTTATTATTGGGACATAGTTCATCTACATTAAAAGGACTTATGATAAGTCCTGGGGTAATTGATCCCGATTATGTAGGTGAAATAAAAATTATAGCTAGTTCTCCAAGAGGTATATCAGTAATTTCACCTGGAGATAGAATAGCACAGTTGTTAATAATACCCAGCCTACATAATAAATTTCCTAGTCATAGTGTAGAAAGAGGTTCCAGGGGATTAGGCTCCACAGGTGTAGATTGGGCTATGTTGTCTTTAAATTTAGATTCTCGCCTAATGCTAAAGCTAAATATTCAAGGACATGAGTTTAATGGGCTACTGGACACAGGTGCTGACCTTAGCATCATATCTCGTCAAGAATGGCCAAAACATTGGCCATTACAACAAGCCACTCAAACGCTTCGAGGCCTAGGAGTGGCGACTAATCCCCATAGAAGTTCTATGATATTAGATTGGAAGGATCCTGAAGGATGTGAAGGAACTATACAGCCATATGTATTGGATCATCTTCCTATAAATTTATGGGGATGAGATGTCCTAGATCAATTAGGTTTGACGTTAACAAATAACATCAATCCTAATGCGCCCACTACTAGGGCTAGACAAGGCTTTAGGAAAGAAAAAAGATTAGGAAAACAAGGGCAAGGTATAGCAGCACCAATACAAATAGATCAAGGAACAGACAGACATGGGTTGGATTTTCAGAAAGGGCCACTGAGACAATCAAAATTACTTGGAAATCAGAAAGACCAGTGTGGGTTCCTCAGTGGCCCCTGACTAAAGAAAAGATACAAGTAGCCCATGATCTGGTCAAACAACAATTAGCGCAAGGACATATACAACCTTCCATATCTCCCCATAATACTCCCATTTTTGTCATCAAAAAGAAATCTGGTAAATGGAGATTATTGCAAGATTTAAGAGCCATTAATAATGAGATGGTTATTATGGGACCTGCTCAATCAGGGATTCCTCAATTGTCTGCTTTGCCAAAAACCTGGCATGTTTTAGCTATAGATATTAAAGATTGTTTTTTTTTTCAATTCCAATTCATCCCGAGGATAGTCCATGTTTTGCATTTACTATCCCTGCATTAAATCATGAAGGTCCTGATCAGAGATATGAATGGAAAGTACTCCCTCAAGGGATGGCTAACAGTCCAACTATGTGTCAAATATATGTTAACAAAGCAATCCAGCCACTTAGAAATCAAAATCCTGAACTACAAATATTTCACTATATGGATGATGTATTATTGGCACATAAAGATAAAAACATATTGCTGGAATGTTATGCCACACTTACAAACTTATTAAAAAATTATAATCTAGAGATAGCAATAGATAAAGTACAATTAAATTTTCCAATTAATTATTTAGGAGTTCTATTATCCTCAACCATGGTCCATCCACCAAAAATTCAAATACGAGTAGATCAACTCAAATCACTTAATGACTTTCAAAAGTTATTGGGAGACATCAATTGGATAAGGCCTTATCTAGGCATACCAACAGGAGAGTTGGGACCTTTATTTGATATCCTAAAAGGTCCATCAGATCCAAATTCACCCCGCATGTTAACTCCTAAAGCAAGAAAGGCATTAAAAATTATTGAAACATATATGGAAAATATACATTTGGATAGAATTGATATAAGTTTGCCTTTATTATTTATTGTACTACCAACAAAAAATATTCCTACAGGAGTATTTTGGCAAGAAGGTCCATTATTGTGGATACATTTATCTTATTCTCCTAACACTATTCTTACTAGGTATCCTGAGGCTGTAGGACAATTAATACTCAAAGGAATAAAAGCAGCAAAGGGAGTGTTTGGAATTTCTCCCAATAAAATTATTACTCCATATACTATGAATCAAATTGATGAGTTAGCTAATGAGTTAAATACTTGGGCAATAATCATGTGTAAATCTAATGTTTCATTTGATAATCATTTACCATCTAATCCTTTGTTGTCTTTTTGGTCTAAGCATCCTGTAGTTTTTCCTAAAATGACAAGAAAAACACCCATCATGAATGCTCCAAATATATTCACTGATGGGTCAAATAATGGTACAGCAGCAGTAGTTACCCCTGATCAAACTTTTACATTTTTAATACCCAAACAATCAGCTCAAAAGGTAGAGCTTAATGCAGTTTTACAAGCTTTTTTGATGTTTAAAGATTCTGTATTTAATTTATTTTCTGATAGTCAGTATGTAGTTAATGCTATAGTATCTCTTGAAGATGCTGGTAGGATTTCCCCTTCTTCTACTGTTTTCTCTTTGTTTTCCACTATACAAAGTCTAATCTGGGACAGAAAAGATCCATTCTTTATAGGACATATCAGGGCACATACAGGATTGCCTGGAGCCCTTAGTTTAGGCAATGATTTAGCAGATAAAACTACACATGACATACATATTTTCTCTACATTTGAAGAAGCTACAAATTTTCATAAAAGGTTTCATGTTAATGCTAATACTTTACAAAAGCGTTTTAAAATAACTAAGGAACAAGCCAGACATATAATAAAACAATGTCAAAATTATGTGACATTTTTACCACAAGTTAATCTTGGGGTCAATCCTAGAGGACTGATACCTAACCATATTTGGCAGATGGACGTCACACACTTGCCAGAATTTGGAAAATTAAAATATTTACATGTTACAGTTGATACTTCTTCCGGATTTTTGATGGGCTCCCTTCATGCCGGAGAAAAAACTAAAGATGTTATAGCTCATTGCTTACAAAATTTTGCCACTGTGGGCGTTCCTAAACAGTTAAAAACCGATAATGGTCCTGGCTATACCTCTACCTCTTTTAAACAATTTTGCTCATCATTTGGTATTACTCATATAACAGGAATCCCATACAATCCACAGGGAGAAGGCATAGTTGAAAGAGCTCATCAAACTATTAAAACGTACTTATTAAAGCAAAAAGAGGGAATTGGAAGGGGGGTATATATCCCCCAAAGATGAACTTAAAATAACGCTTTTTACTCTAAACTTTTTAAATTTGGATTCATCAGGACTTAGTGCTGCAGAAAGGCATATGTATCCAAAAAATGTACATAAGCCTAAGGTACTTTGGAAAGATATTCTAACAGGACAATGGAAAGGTCCTGACCCAGTGATTGTCTGGAGTCGGGGGTCTGTTTGTGTTTTTCCACAGGGAGAACAGCAGCTGATTTGGATTCCAGAGAGATTAACTAAAACAATTTCTACAGATCGAAAAGAAGATGATTTGACTCAAATCCATAACAGCTGATATCCAGAACTCCAGCTTGGCCATTCTTACATCTGCGACAGTGATTAACTAGGATGCTTTTTTTCAATAGCTATTTTATTATTGCATTTTTCCACATCATAAGGTTCTATTTTCATTTTTTGAGTTCATACAAACCTAGGTTAATGTTTTTCTGATCAGTTTTATTTTTTGACTGTGGAGTTTTTAAACATTGCAATGGAGATTTCACCTAGGTAAAGCTACAAGGCCTTTACTATTTTCTTATGTGTTGTACGTTTGTGTGCACTCTTGTGTTTTGTGTTGTATGTCTGTATGTGCATATGTGCATATTTCTTATATGAGGAGCGCTCATGAAAAAATGGATCCGAATTATTATTATTATTTTTATTCACGTGATTTAAATGGTTTAATTTAAATTAGGTAAACAGCTGTTAAGGATTGTTTTTAAAGTAGGTTAACAGATCTGTTTGTTTACTTTCACCTTTCCTTTTCATTATATTTAATAATTCTTTTCAGGATAATGTCTCTTTAGCATCATTGCCAGAATTCCTATCTTCATCCCAGTGCCGGTGAAGATAAAACCAAACTACAGCTTCTATGATAGCTATCACAGTAAACTGTATAAACTGATGCATCAATGAATATAACTCAACAAGTAATGCTCAATCAAGGAGTCCACTTACTTTGGGAGGAAACGGATTTTGGGAGGAAATGGACATATTGATAGATTCCTCTGCTTTGAACTGCTTGCAGAACTTGCCTGGACTATGTAACTATCGTTTGGTGCAGTGAATTGTGGTAGTGCTGGCATATCTTTGCTGATGGCGTCTCCAGTGATGCAATTTTTCCCAAGGAGCCATCAATTGGCTTGGTGTCGTGGCATTTCTGTATCCTCCTCCCTTCTGCTAGTGATGGTCTAAAATTTGGGGGCCAATGGCTATATGCTGGACCGGTAGTCAGTGACGGGTATGA
Source organism: Marmota flaviventris (assembly GCF_047511675.1). Classification (NCBI taxonomy): domain Eukaryota; kingdom Metazoa; phylum Chordata; class Mammalia; order Rodentia; family Sciuridae; genus Marmota; species Marmota flaviventris. The sequence continues at coordinate 7,365,955 of NC_092498.1, read as the reverse complement.
TCCAATTGCAGTGGTATCAACCTAAGACAGGAGGCTGACGCCTAAAGGTCAGTTTTCCGATGATGGGTAAGAACCATATGTTGAATTGGACAACCTACCATGCACGGTCCTTAAGCCACATTAACCTCACTCCCCCACTGGCACCAAGGCCAAATTTGGGGGCCAACAGAGGTGAGGCAAAGAACCTCACCCCCCCACTGGTGCATAGACCTATCCACAAGTATGGCTGTATGCTGGACCAGTAGTCAGTGACGGGTATGATCCAATTGCAGTGGTATCAACCTAAGACAGGAAGCTGAAGCCTAAAGGTCAGTTTTCCAATGACGGGTAAGAACCATATGTTGAATTGGACAACCTACCAGGCATGGTCCTTAAGCCACATTGCTTGTTGTTTAATTAATCAGAAGGGGGCAGATGCTGGGAGCCATTAGCCAAGTAGGTATGACAATTTCCTTGCCAGCGTACCCCATGTTGCTTAGTGGAAGGACTCGTGGAAATAGGACATTTTGCAGTGACATTGCATGTAGGTGTCCTTGCTCAAGGACCAAGGCGGATCTGGGTTTAGGGTGTTCCCGGTTTAGGATAATCCAGGTTTAGGGCATTCCCAGTTTAGGACTATCTGGGTTTAGGGTGGTTCCAGGTTTAAGGTTATTCCTGCTGGGAATAGGGCGTATCCTGCTGCCTGAGTTCCCCTTGAGTTCTCACGGGATTCAGACATTATTTTTTGGGAGACAGAAGCCCAGTGGGGGTGGATTTGGGCAGAGAACGTGGATTTCCCCAGAACGTGATTGTAGACAGCTGGTGTGAGATCGGGAATAAAGAGTTGCTGTTTGAATCTACAAGCTGTGTGGTGGCTCGTGATTTTGTTCCCAGGCAGACTGTGGCAATAGTAGGCAGCAGGCATTTGGTTTAATGCTGTATATTGCTTGCTTGTGTTGTTGCTATTGTTTGCTCCTTTTCTGGGAGATATTGGGATTTTATCAGGACACTACAAGTTCACAGACACTCTGCTGCTGAGCTAAACCCAGTCAAGAGATGGCACACCTTGTTCCCCAAACCAACTAACTATATTGTAACCTCAATGATACCTATTACATATAAAGGACACAAAAACCCAAACTAATGACCAGGCCCCAGGTAGAAATGGATATGGAGAGTCATCAGGTCTCACTCATGGACATCTACTCCTACAGCAAAAACAAAATTAACATAAGGGCTTTGGGCACTACACTTATGAGTGTTTTTAATCTAGATCATTCACATATTCTTTTAGAATATACAGAGTTGTAAAGTAAAGAAGAGCAATCACAGGTGGCGCACCTCACATACCCTGCTGTATACAACACATATTGCCAGATCTACAAGACCCCACGTGTAACCTACAGGGAAAGTGGAATAATCAAGCTTTGACACACCATACATTCTGTCAAAATATATTCATCATCACCAAAGAACCAAGAAGAAAACTATATTGCAAAACCCATTTGGAAATATATTGAAAAATTCATAATGACTTGATATCCTAGAATGTTTTGTCAAGAAAAGGTTGTGGCCTAAAAAGGTTAACAAGTAAGAGTGGAAGAGAGATCCATCCTAACAGATGCATAAAACCCAACAGAGGAATACAAGAAATATGAAAGAACAAAGTTGCCTCATAAAGTTCATAATTCACCAGTAACTAACTCCAAAGATATAGAAATGGATAAAATACTAGAAAAGGAATTCAAAAGAATGATTGTACAAATGACAAATGAATTTGAAGAGAACACAGAAGGTAACTGAAAGACTTAGGAAGTGACAGGAAATAAATGAGAAATTCCATTAGAAGAGAGATTGAAAAAGAACCAAACAGAAATCTTGGAAATGAAAGATATACTAAATCAAATAAAATGTTCAGTTGAAAATCTCTCTAATAGAGTAGACTATGCTGAAGACAGAAGAGCTGGAAGATAAAGTTGCCAATCTTGAACATTAAGAGAGTATTAAAGAAAAGAAAATAAATAACTGCAACCAGGATATATAAGAAACCTGGGGCAACATTAATATCCCAAATTTAAGAATCACTGAAATTGAAGAAGGTTGTGAGATGCAGGCAACATTAAGATTCAAAACTTAAGAATCACTAGAATTGAAGAAGATTGTGAGATACAGGTGAATGGCATGAATAGCCTCTTCAGAGAAATAATAACAAGAAAAGTCCAAACTTTGAGATTGAGATGGACATCCAGATACAGGAGGCATTCAGAACCTCAAATAAACAAGATGAAGATTCTTTCCACAACGCATTATTAGAAAAACATCTAACATATAGTAAAAGGATAGAATTTTAAAAGCCTCAAGATAAAAACTTCAGGTCACATTTAGATGGAAGCCAAACAGAATTATTTCTTATTTCCCAGTATAAAGTATAAAATCCAAAGAAGGCTTGGAATGATGTGTCCCAAGTGCTGAAAGAAAATACTCATCAACCAAGATCATTATATCCATGAAAGCTATCCTTCAGAATCAAAAAAGAAATAAAAAACCCTTCAAAGATAAGCAAATCCTAAAAGAATTCATGGTTACTATACTGGAATGTCAGAAAATTCTTAAAGAAATACTACACACAGAAGAAATCAAAAGCAATCCCCAGAGCTTGCAAATGGACAACTTTAATTAATTTGAAGACTAGCTAAACAAATGAGAAACAGAACCAAATTAAGCATTAGAAATAAATCAAACTGTCAGGAATTGATAAGTTTCTCTTTATAATAACATTGAACATAAATGGTCTCAACTTTCTAATTAAAAGACATAGGCTGGAAAAATCAATTAAAAAACAAGACCTACATATATGTTGTTTGCAAGAAAGTCATCTTACAGACAAAGAAAACCACAGCCTAAAAGGGAAGGGATGAAAATAGATATATTATACAATTGGGTCTCCAAAAAAACACAAATAGCTACGCTCCTATCTGACTAAGCAGATCTGAAGCTAAAATTAATCAGAAGAGACAAATAAGGGCTTTAAATGCTGTTATGGGGAAAAATCAAGCAAAAAGATATAACAGTAAATATTTATGCCCCAAATATTGGTGTATCTAATTATACAATAACAGACACTACTCGGCTTAAAGACCCAGATACACCCCAATACAATAATACTGGTAGTTTCCACACACATCTCTCGCCAGTAGACAAGTCTTCCATACAAACTCAGTAAAGACTCTTCAGACCTAAAATATAAATAAAATGGACTTTACAGACATCTATAGAATAATTTATCCAACCACAGCCAAATTCACTTTCTTCTTAGGTGCTCATGGAAAATTCTCCAAAATAGGCCATATTTTAGGCCAGAAAGAAAATCTCAGAAAATAAAAAAATGGTACAATTCCTTTTATTTTATCAATCACAATGGAATGAAATTAGACATCAACAGAAAAGGTATAAATATATGAAGACCAAATGATACACTTTTGAATTAGGAATGGATGATAGAAGAAACCAGGGGAGAAATTTAAAAAAATTCTTAGAATCTGATGAGAATTTTGATATAACATACCAGAACCTCTGGGACACTATGAAGACAGTTCTAAGAGAAAAATTTATAGTGATGAGTGCCTATATAACAAAAATCAGAAAAAGCCCAAATAAATAACCCAATGATGCATCTCAAGGCCATTGATAAATAATAAGAAACAAATTCCAAAACCAGTCCAGGAAAGAGATAAAACCAATGAAATAGAAATGTTATGGTTTGGATGTGAGGTGTCTCCCAAAAGCTCACATGTGAGGTAATGCAAGAAAGTTTGGAGGAGAAATGTTTGGGTTATAGCCTTAACTTAATCAGTGAATTAATCCCTGATGAGATTAACCAAATGGTAACTGGATGCAGGTGGCGTATGGCTGAAGGAAGTGGTTCATTGGGGGTGGGACTGTGGGGTATCTATTTTGTACCTGGAGAGTAGAGTCTCTTTCTTCCTCCTGATCACTGTGTGAGCTGCTTCTGTCTGCCACACTCTTCCACCATGATGTCCTGCTTCACCTTGAGTCCTGAGGAATAGAGCCATCTACTTATGGACTGAGACTTGTGAAACCATGAGCTCCTAAATAAACCTTTACTCCTCTACAATTGTTCTGGTAGGGTCCTTTACTCACAGCAGTGAAAAAGCTGAATAAACAAGAGAATACAAAAAATACAATGGATCAAAAAATTGTTGGTTCTTTGAAAAGATAAACAAGATTGATAAACCCTTTTCCAAATTAATCAGAAGAAAAATGAGAAGACCCAATTACTAAAACTAGAGATGAAAAAGGAGACATCACTACAGACATCACAGAAATTCAGAGGATCATTAGGGACTATTTTGAAAACTTATACTCCGATAAATTGAAAAAATGGAAGAAATGGATGTTTTTTAAAATTGATTTTATTATTATTTTTAAATACATGACAACAGTGGAATGCATTACAATTCTTATACACATATAGAGCATAATTTTTCGTATTTCCGTATATAAAGTATGTTCACACCAATTTATATGTCTTTATACATGTACTTTTTTTGCATTACAATTCTTAATACTCATATATACCACATTTTTTCATATCTCTGTTTGTATATAAAGTATGTTGACACCCAATTCAAGTCTTCATACATGTACTTTGTAAAATGATGTCCATCACATTCTACCATCCTTGTGAATCCCCTGTCCCCTCCCTTTCCCTCTCACTCCTCTGCCCTATCTACAATTCATTTAATCCTCCCAAGCTTTCCCTCCCTACCCCACTATGAGTCACCTCCCTTATATCAGAGAAAACATTCAGCATTTGTTTTATTGGGATTGGCTAACTTCACTTAGCATTATCTTCTCCAATGCCATCCATTTACCTGCAAATGTCATGATTTTGTTCTTTTTAAATGCTGAGTAAAATTCCATTGTGTATATAAACCACATTTTCTTTATCCATTCATCCACTGAAGGACATTTAGGTTGGCTCCACATTTTAGCTATTGTGAATTGTGCTGCTATAAACATTGATGTGGCTGTGTCCCTGTAGTATGCTGTTTTAAAGTCCTTTGGTACACAATTTGTTGAACACATATGACATGCCAAAATTGAATCAAGAGGACATAGAAAACCCAAACACACTGATAACTAGCAATGAGATAGAAGCAGTAATAAAAAGTATTCCAACAAAGGAAAGTCCAGGACCAGATGAATTTTCAGCTGAATTTTATTAGATCTTTAAAGAACTAATACCAATACTACTCAAATTATTTCGTGAAATAGAAAGAGAATGAACACTTCCAATTTAATTCAGTGAAGCCAGTATCACCACATGCCAAAACCAAATAAGAATACATCAAAGAAAGAGAGCTACACATCAATATGTCTAAGGAGCTTAAAGCAAAAATTCTTACTAAAATACCAACAAATCATCTTCGGCAATACATTAAGAAGTTTGTACATGATGTCCAAGTTGTTTTATTGCAGGGTGCAGGATGATTTAACATATGCAAATCAATAAATATAACTCACCACATAAATAAAAATCATATAGTTGTCTCAGTTGATGCACAGGAAGTTTTCAATAAAATTCAACCATTAATGAAAATAAAACACTGAAGAAATTAGGGATAGAAGGAATCTATATATAAATATCATAAAAGCTATATTTGACAAACCCAAAGCCAACATCACAGCAAGTGGGAAAAAACTGAAAAAATTTCCTTTAAAATCTTCAACATGACAAGATGTCCACTCTCAGCACTCATATTCAATACTTTAATATAGCACTAGAAATTCTAGCCAGAGCAATGAGGCAAGAGAAGGAAATAATAGGGATAAAAATAGGAAAAGAAGAAGTCAAATTATCACTATTTACAAATAAATATGATTCTATACATAGAAGATCCAAAAAGCTCCACCAGAAGGTGGCTAGAGCTAATAAGCAAATAAGTAGCAGGTTACAAAATCAACATATATAAATAAAGAGCTTTCCTATACACCAATAATGAATCTTGCCACAGTCTGGCTGGGCACAAAATCACGAGCCACTCACAGCCTTGTAGATTCAAACAGCAATTCTTTATTCCTGAACTCACACAGGCACTCTACAAACACGTTCTGGGGGAATTCACGTTCTGGGCCCCAATCACATTCTGGGCAAAATCCCAAATACTCTCTGAATCCCACGAGAACTCAACGAGAACTCAACGAGCAGGCACGCCTGAGGCAGCAGGATACGCCCTATTCCCAGCAGGGTACACCTTAAACCTGGAACTGCCCTAAACCCGGATTGTCCTAAACCGGGAACGCCCTAAACCCCTATCCGCCCTAAACCCGGATCCGCCCTGGTCCTTAAGCAAGGTCACCTTTCATGCAATGACACTGCAAATGACCTGGGTCATGCCATGCATCATTCTTACTTAGCAATGGCCCTCAGTATCTCCCCCCTTCTAATTAATTAAACAACAAGCAATGTGGCTTAAGGACCGTGCCTGGTAGGTTGTCCAATTCAAAATATGGTTCTTACCCGTCATGGGAAAAATTGACCTCTAGGCGTCAGCCTCCTGTCTTAGGTTGATACCACTGCAATTGGATCATACCCGTCACTGACTACCGGTCCAGCATACAGCCATACTTGTGGATAGGCCTATGCACCAGTGGGGGGGTGAGGTTCTTGCCTCACCTCTGTTGGCCCCCAATTTTGCCCTTGGTGCCAGTGGGGGGGTGAGGTTCTTTGCCTCACCTCTGTTGGCCCCCAAATTTTAGACCATCACTAGCAGAAGGGAGGAGGATACAGAAATGCCACGACACCAAGCCAATTAACGGCTCCTTTGGAAAAATTGCATCACTGGTGACACCATCAGCAAAGATATGCCAGCACTACCACAATTCTCTGCACCAAACGATAGTTCACAATGTATACAAGTGATACATAGTCCAGGCAAGTTCTGCAAGCAGTTCAAAGCGGAGGAGTCTATCAATATGTCCATTTCTCCCAAAGTAAATCGAGTCCTTGATTGAGCATTACTTGTTGAGTTATATTCATTGATGCATCAGTTTATACAGTTTACTGTGATAGCTATCATAGAAGCTGTAGTCTGGTTTTATCTTTGTCTTCACCGGCACTGGGATGGAGATAGGAATTCTGGCAATGATGCTAAAGAGACATTATCCTGAACAGAATTATTAATTCGGATCCATTTTTTCATGAGTGCTCCTCATATAAGATCTATGGATATACGCACACACAGACATACAACACAAAACACAAATGTGCACACAAACGTACAACACATAAGACAATAATAAAGGCCTTGTAGCTTTACCTAGGTGAAATCTCCATTGCAATGTTTAAAAAACTCCACAGTCAAAAAATAAAACTGATCAGAAAAACATTAACCTAGGTTTGTATGAGCTCAAAAAAAATAGAACTTTATGATGTGGGAAAATGCAATAATAAAATAGCTATTGAAAAAAGCACCCTGGTTAATCACTGTCGCAGATGTAAGAATAGCCAAGCTGGAGCTCTGGATATCAACTGTTATGGATTTGAGAGTAAAATCATCTTCTTTTGGTCTGTAGAAATTGCTTTGGTTAGTCTCTCTGGAATCCAAATCAGTTGCTGTTCTCCCTGTGGAAACACAAACAGAACCCCGACTCCAGACAATCACTGGGTCAGGACCTTTCCATTGTCCTGTTAGAATATCTTTCCAAAGTACCTTAGGCTTATGTACATTTTTTGGATACATATGCCTTTCTGCATCACTAAGTCCTGATGAATCCAAATTTAAAAAGTTTAGTGTAAAAAGGGTTATTTTAAGTTTATCTTTGGGGGATATATACCCCTTAAAGATCCTTTTAAATTTAAGTCTTTCAAAAGCATTCTGCCTTAGTTTTTAGAATTACTTTAGTCCTTTTAATTTTTTGATGTGGTTTTAAACCAATTTTCTTCTAGTTTAACGTTTTCTAAATTGGCTTTTGTCTATAAATTTTAACACCCTCATCTGAGACTTCTAATATCTGCACCACCAGAAATTAAAGTTTATGGGCTTTTTGAAAAAAATTACTAATAATCCCCTTGTTCTTCTATTTTATCCAATATTTGACTGTAAATTTCTCTCTTGTAACTTTTTCTATCTTGAATGTCTGTATCTAATAGTTTTCTTAGCTTTTTGTATTTTTTATCTGAAATACCTTTACTTGACATTTTTAATCTTGTTTCTATCTTTTAGTTTTCTTCTAAGGTTTGTATATTTACCCTTAGTTGCTTTTTTTCCTCCCAGTTTTCTTTTGTTTCCTATTTTGTGGGTTTAAAATTCTTGTCTTCCTACATCTTCTCTATCTTCCTACATCTTTTTAATCTTTTTTTAACTTTCTATACTTCTGTCTTTAAAGTTTTTCACTTCAAAATTTTAATCTTCTTTATCTAAATATCTTTTATCCTATTATCTTCCCATTTTCATGTTTTTTTTTAAGTAATGCTTTTAAGATTAACTAGGCTTCGAATGATGCAATAAAGCAATCTTTTTTCCACCATGAAGGTATCTTGACCACCTTCAATTTAACCTTTTAAAGCCTTTTAATTATCCTCTATACTGTACTCTTAAATGTATTTTTTCACCACCTACAACTTCACTCTTTTAAACAAGGCTTAGATTCTGTTTAAATCGCTTTAATGTTAGTTTACATGGCTGCCCTTCAACCAAAGGCTTTTTTTTTAACTCCATTGAGAAGCTTTGTCTCAATCTGCCATGTACAAATAACTTTTTCTTCTTTCTTCCTTTCTCAAGCTTTTAAAGTAAGTCTAGTTTCCTCAAAATCTTTTTAAGTGGCATTTTACAACTTTTTACTTTACCACACAGAGATTATCTCATCTAGAAACATTTCTCTCTTTTTTTTAACCTTTATATTAAAATATATTTCCACATCTTGAATCTTTTTATATCTCTTTTGTAGCCGTTAACCCTTTTTATAAATTCACATTCTGAAATAACCCTTATAAAATTTCTGATTTAGACAAATTACTCCACTTTAATAAGATGAAAGACTTTCATGTTTTTTATGGTACTATAATAATATAATTGAAACCCAACTGAAACTTCTTATACTCTTTGTATATAAATTACACATGATAGAATCTTAACTCTTAGTAACTTTGTTTTAGCAAAGACACAGACCAAAGCAATATTAAACCTTTTTTCCATTTACCAAATTATGAAAACACACATAATGTTTAAATATATTACCTTATGTAACTTAATAAGTAAAGAACACACACTTGATTTTATATTTAGTGGTTGATATTTTAACACTTTAGCTTTGTAAATTAATTAGATGTCTGTAAAAACCAAGATCTTAGACAAATGTAGTAAACAGAACTAGCCATCTCTTTCTTGTTGAAGAAACATCTTTCTACAGGATACCATGATGGTCCCATTGATATACTTAATAACTCGTCTTTAAAAATCCATGGGCTACATTTTTGTATTGTATCAACATATGTCCGAACTGTTCTTGGTCTTACTGGGGTGCCTCCTTCCTCTAACAATTTCTCTTCCTCGGGGGTGAACAACTTCAAACCTTGAGTCAACCATTTTCCCCAGTTTGCCTGAGAAATTTCTAGGAACAGGCAACTTGAAATAAAAACAAAATAAATCAAAACAAGATCATATTGTTTTTTGAAATGGTCACCCATTCTTTCGCTCTTCTTCAGGGGCGAGCAATTTCACTTACCTCCAAGTTTCAGATGTTCCGCGTACAGGCCACCAAATGCCACAGTCTGGCTGGGCACAAAATCACGAGCCACTCACAGCCTTGTAGATTCAAACAGCAATTCTTTATTCCCGAACTCACACCGGCACTCTACAAACACATTCTGGGGGAATTCACGTTCTGGGCCCCAATCACGTTCTGGGCAAAATCCCAAATACTCTCTGAATCCCACGAGAACTCAACGAGAACTCAACGAGCAGGTGCTCCTGAGGCAGCAGGATATGCCCTATTCCCAGCAGGGTACACCTTAAACCTGGAACCGCCCTAAACCCGGATTGTCCTAAACCGGGAACGCCCTAAACCCCGATCTGCCCTAAACCCGGATCCGCCCTGGTCCTTGAGCAAGGTCACCTTACATGCAATGACACTGCAAATGACCTGGGTCATGCCATGCGTCATTCTTACTTAGCAATGGCCCTCAGAAGAATCTGCTGCAAGAGAAATCAGGAAAATAATCCCATTCACAATAGTCTCAAACACCACCAGCTTAAGAATAAATCTAACCAAGGAGGTAAAAGACCCCTACAATGAAAACCATAGAACACTGAAGAAAAAAATAGAACACAAGACACAAGAGGATGGAAAGACCTCCATGTTCAAGGATAGGCACAATTAGTATGGTTAAAATGGCTGTTTTATCAATAGTAACATGCAGATTCAATGAAATCCTCATCAAAATACCAATGATATTCTTCACAAAAGTAGGAAAAAAAACAGCCCTAAAATTCATCTGTAAGTATAAAAGATCCAGAATAACCAAAGCAATTCTAAGCTGAAAAAGCAAATAAATTATATTACAGAGATATAAAAATAAAAACTGCATGGTACTGACATAAAATAGGCATACAGACCAATGGAACAGAATAGAAGACACAGAGACAAATATATCCAGACATAGTCATCTGATCCATCACAAAGGTGTGAAAAACATACACTGGAGAGAAGATGGTCTTTTTGACAAGTGGTGCAGCGAGAAATGGTTCTCTATACATAGAAGAATGACACTAGATCCTTATTTCTCACCCTGTACCAATTCAACTCAAAATGAATCAAAAATCTAGGAATTAGATCAGAAATTATGCAACTTCTAGAACAGAATGTAGGTTCAAGACTCCAACATATAAGTACAGGCAATGACTTTCTCAGTAAGACCCCTAAACTCAGGAAATAATGCCAAGAATTAATGAATGGGATGAAATCAAACTGAAAAAATATTCTGCATAGCAAAGGAAATGATTAAGAATGTGAAAGAACTTATAGAATGAGAGAAAATCTTTGTTAGCTAGTCTTTTGACAAAGAATTAATATCAAGAATATATAAAGAACTCAAAAGAAACCCCACAAATAACCCAATTAATAAATGGGGAAATGAACTAAACAGCCACTTCTCAAAAGAATAAATACAAATGGCTGATAAAAATATTATAAAATGATTGCCATCCTTATCAAGTAGAGAAATGTAAATCAAAACTACACTGGGTTAGAATGATAGCCATCAAGAATGCAAACAATAGTAAGTCCTGGAAAGACGGTGGAGAAAAAGGAATACTTTTACACTGTTGGTGGGATTGTAAATTAGTACAAACACTGTGGAAATGAGTGTGGAGTTTCCTCAAAAGACTAGGCATGTGATCATTATATGACCCAGCTATACCACTCCTTGGCATTTATCCTGAAGAATTAAAATGAAAATACTATAGTGATAGATGCATATCCATGTTTATAGCAGCACAATTCACAAAAACCATACTATGGAACTTGGTATTTGAAAATATAAAGAAAATGTGGCATATATATGCAATGAAGTTCTATTCAGCCATAGAAGAAGAAATAATGATATATGCAGGAAAATGGATTTGAGAATATTATATTAAGCAAAATAAGCCAAAACTCAACAAGTCCAAGGTCATATGTTTTCTCACATACATGGAAGATACAGAGAAAAAAGGAAATGGAAGGTTGTGGGGGGTGTCATGAAAATCAAAGGGAAAGCAATGGAGTAGCAGAAAGAAACCAGAGAGAAGGAGGAAACGAGGGGAAGAGAAAACACTAGGGGATGATACTGACAAATTAATTGTTGTATTTTGTGGATGTATGAATTGTTACAACAATCCAACCACCATGTGCAATTATCATGCACCAATAAAAATATGGGGGAAAAAGAAACCAGAGCTTCAGGAATTGTAGTACGGATTTCTGAGAGCATTTGGAAAACTCAGGCTTTGGAGCCTTGGAGAGAGGTGAGTATATTTTGCATGTGGCTCTGACCCAGCGGGCAGTTTCTGCTTATTCCTGTATCTGGCCATTTGCCATGAGACTTTATGGATCTTTCATTAGAGATGGAACCTGCTCTTGAACTAGGGCTTATCCTGTGCCTTGCTTTCACGAATGAGCTGGTGGTATGTGACACGAGACAGGATTAAAACCTGCTTGGAAAGGTAGTTGGGCTTGCCCCTTTGCATTTCTGCCACAGCCATGAAAGTGCCCCCTACATGCTGCTGCTCCTCCTCGGGCTGGGAGCCCAGAATGAACACTCATGGCACAGACATGAACCCAACTTACAAGAGAGACCAGGTGCAGAGGAGCCACAGCTTGAAGCAGAGCCATCTGAGCCCAGCCCAGACCAACTGAATGACATCCAATCTGCCAATCTAAGCACATGAGAATAAATACTTATTTTGTATGATCAAATTTGGGGGATATTAGTTGTGAAGCAGTATTGTGGAAGTGGCTGACTAACAGCATGACCCCTACACTTGCCTCCCAGCACCCTTCAGCTACCGAATGAGGGTAGAGAAGGGGACTTCAGTGTATGGAAGGAATTCAGATTGTGTCTGCAATCGGGATGGGTAGAAGAAGAGCCCATGAGACAAGCGAACATCCTCTGGGTAATGAAAGATGAACCCATGGCCTGAAGAAGGGTCTCTACTCAGTTTGTGGTGCATCTACAGTTTCCATAGTTGACTAAGAAAGAGTGAAACTTCTAGTGTCCCGTGGAATTCTTGGGTGTGGTAACACAGGTCTCTGGGGAAGGACAGGGCCAACTCAAGGTGAGAATGAGGTCTGAGTGAGGGCAGTCAGTTCCCTCCAGTTCTCTAGAACAAAGAGACATGAGAGTCTGTCCTGGATAACTGACAGTGGCTCAGTGTTAATCAGGGAGGACTGAACAGGGATGTGGGGATAACTTGGGGCTAAGCAATTGTCTGCACAGTGGGCAGCCCTTGGTTCAAGACACTGTCACCTGCTGGCCTCTCCTAAACATACCGACCACATGTTTGCAGCTGCTGTCCTGTTCATGCTCCAGGGACTGTGGATCTCTGGACTCCCACTTCTTCACCTTTCAGTGGGCTGGATCCTCTCTTCAGGCTCCTTCTTTGTGAACCTTGAAGGATTGAGAAAATGGAGAGAGAGAGGGGAGGAAGAGGAGAGACAGTGGGGCAGTTTATTCCCTGGCCCAGAGCATTTGTGAACAGAAAGCTTCATCATCAATGTGGACTCCACTGTGACTCCATCTCTAATCAGGTCTATGGCATGAAAGGGCACTGTCATAGTTTGTATCTCCAGTGTCCCCCAAATCTCCAGTATTAGTGCAGGAATGTTCAGAGTTAAATAATTTGATTATGAGAACTGTAACCCCAAAGCACATTAGTCCATTTAGTAAATTAATAATCTGAAGAGTCTAACTGACTCTAGGCATTGAGGAGTAGCAAAAGGAAGTGATGATTTGGGACATGCCCCTGGGGTTTGTATTTTGTCCCTGGTGCCTCACTTGCTGTCTCTGCTTTCTGGCTGCCACAAGCCAGCATCTTTCCTACACCATCAACTTCTCCCGTGATGTTCTGCCTCCACTAAGGCCCAGAACATTTCAGTCTTATGATCACAGATTACACCTCCAAAATGGCGAGCCTTAACACACACATTTAAGCTGTTTCCTATAAGTTGTTCTTGTCAGGTATTTTGGTCACAGTGATGAAGAGCTGACTAACACAGGTGCAGATTAAATGAGTACCTCCAAAATGTCAGTGAGTCAGAATCCCACATGGAGCAGCTAGAGGCACACGTGATCCCTCCATCCCTTCTCAGAGGGTTGGGTTAGGGGTTGTCAGGGAGGAACCAAGAATGTTTTCTCATGCCCATCCCAGGCCCCATCCTCACCTCTAGAGAGTCTGCTGAGAAGCCTGCTCTATGGTCTGGTTTTTCTAGTTGAGAGTGAAGGAGGTTCCTGCTGCAGACATCCATCATTTTTATGCCCACTCCTCCTCGAGGAAGGGTGTTGATTACACCTACAGGTGTGTAGACAGGAAGGGGTGTGGCCTAGCAAGCGCACATCTCTAGGTGGAGGATCCAGGGTGTGGCCATCCAGGTTTAAGGTGCTTATTACACATCCATAGCAGCAGGGGGTATAGCTCAGGGGTAGAACATTTGACTGCAGATCAAGAGGTCCCTGGTTCAAATCCAGGTGCCCCCTTGTTAGAATCATCTTTTAGATGCCAGAGATAATATTTTCTGAAGTAGTAAATGACCATGAGTTACATAATGACCCAAGTCATCTATATAAGCTTTATCCCCCTGCAGTGTCACAGGCATTAACTTCAATATATACCCCTTGGGCTGTGGATTCTGCTCAGTCCACATCTGTGTCATCCTCTCCAGAAGGAGACAGCAGTAGGGCAAGCTGTGAGGTTACTCTAGGGCATGGCTGTTCATGCTGTGTCACAGGCTGTCCTCCAAGGCAATGGATCCTCCGAAGGTTCCCCTGATGCCTGAGCAGGGCTCCTTTCTCCCTGAGACCTCTGTGGAAACATTTTGTTCCTGAGTTTCTCTTTTGTTTGGACTAAGACTCTTTGAGGAACAAGGACTATATCTTCCCTGTGTCTCTGACCTCAACATGGATGTCAGGGTCTAGCACCTAACAAGCTCTATGATTGTATGTTGAGGGAATGAGAAATGGAGTGAAATAACGAGCCCCCCCCCCCCTCGAGGCCTTGGAGTATGGAGAAGTCTCTTCCTCAGCTGTGTGTGAGGTTCTTTGAAGAACAGGACCAGCAGCTCTTGTCTGATCATGGTGTGTGGACTTAGGGAAATGCTGGGGTAAGGTGTGCTTCCCAGGTGCAAAGGTGGTTCCACCAGCTCAGTCTGAGAAGGGAGAGGAGCTGAGAGGGTGTAGTTGAGGTTGGAGATGCAAGAGAGGAGAATAGACTTCAGTGGAGAAAGCTGTCACTTGCTAGAACATGCATAGAAAACTGTATTATAAATCACAGTAGCCTGGGTGCACTGCCCCGGATAAAGAGGAGCTAATGAGAGGTTCCACTTAAGTGGGGGTATAGCTCAGGGGTAGAGCATTTGACTGCAGATCAAGAGGTCCCTGGTTCAAATCCAGGTGCCCCCTCATTTATGTACTATTTTGGTAGCTACCTTAACCAGGTACCTCTTAGGTGGATCATGAGTGACACTGGGAGATCTCCATTGCTTGGCATTTATTGAAACCACCTTAGATCCTGCTTCTTGGAGCTCCATGACATGGGGTCACAATGATATTCCTTTTATGTATAGGGCCTATGTCCTCAACCCTACTACCCTATGATCATCTCCCAAGAGCTCCAAGACCACCTTGACTTGAAGTCCCCCACTTCATGAGTACAGTGCACACACAGCAGGTCTCAGAAGCCACTTGGAGTGGCTTCCTTCCCACTTCCCTGTGCATCTTCTTTTCTTCTACTCCTGCACACCCCACTTTCATCTTTTGTTCATAGTCAAGGAAAAATCATGCTTGGTTTGGCCCAGAGCTGGCCACTGGGTGATGAGATGTGTTTCTGCATTCCCAGGTCCCTAACTGGCAGTCTATGGTGGGGGACGGGGCTGAGACTGTTAACAAGGACCAGCAAACGAGGAGGTGAAGACCTGAAGGAGGCTGCAGATGTCAGGAGGGTTCCCATCCAGTTACAGTCAGTGCTCACTGAATTTCACTGATTTCAGCTTTGATCTAAATTATTTCTTGTCTTCTACTGGTTTGGGTGTTAGTTTGTTCTTACTTTTATGGGGCTTACTTTTATAGGGTTTGTTCTTACTTTTATAGGGCTTTTTATAGAGATGTGATGTTAGATTATTTGGTCTTTCTGTTCCTTTGAAGTATGAGCGCAATGCTTTGAGAACCGCCTCCATACTGTGCCAAATGTTTTGACATGTTGTGCCATTAGTCTCATTTACCTCTAAGAATTTTAAAATTTTCCTTCTGTTAGCCATTCATCATTCAAAAGTGTATTATTAAGTCTCCATGTATTAGAGTGATTTTTATTTTTTGATCTTATCTTTGTTGTAGATTTCTAATTTCATTCCATTATGATCTGATAGAATGAAGGTATTTTCTGTTTTTTTATTTGTTAAGGTATGCTTTGTCCTAAAACATGGTCTGCTTTAGAAAATATTCCATATGGTATTTACAAGAGAGTGAATTCAGACATTGATGGATGAAATATTCTATATGTCTGTTAAGTTCAAATTATTAATTGTGTTTTTTAGTTCTGTAGCATCTTTATTTAGTTAGTGTTTGAATGCTTTATCCAGTGATAAGAGAGGTGTGTTACTATCTCCCAGTACTGTTGTATTATGTTCTACTTGATTCTTTTTAAAATTTTTTTCTTTTTAGTTGTCTATGACAATAGATTCTTAATGTTGAAGGGGTTTTTAAAAAAATTTTAAATTTTAATTTGTTATATGTGACAGCAGAATGCATTACAATTTATATTATACATGTAGAGCACAATTTTTTTAAGAGAGAATTTTTTAATATTTAATTTTTAGTTTTTCGGCAGATACAACATCTTTGTTTGCATGTGGTGCTGAGGATCGAACCCGGGCCGCACGCATGGCAGGCGAGCGCGCTACCACTTGAGCCACATCCCCAGCCCAAGAGCACAATTTTTCATATCTCTGGTTGTACACAAAGTCGAGTCACACCACTCGTGTCTTCAAACATGTACTTAGGGTAATGATGTCCATCTCATTCCATCGTCTTTCCTACCCTCATGCTCCCTCCTTTCCCTCCCATACCTTTGCCGTATCTAGAATTCATTTAATCCTCTCACCATGTTGTCTCCCCCCTCCCTGCCCCCAACCACATTATGAATCAGCATCCTTAAATCAGAGAAAACATTTGGCATTTGGTCTTTTGGGATTGGCTAACTTCACTTAGCATTATATTGTCCAACTCCATCTATTTACCTGCAAATGCCATGATTTTATTCTCTTTTAATGTTGAATCATATTCCATTGTGTATATATACCACACTTCATTTATCCATTCATCTACTGAAGGGCATCTATGTTGGTTCCACAGTTTAGCTATTGTGAATTGTGCACCTTAAACATTGATGTGGCTGTGTCCCTGTAATATGCTGTTTTTAAGTCCTTTGGGTAGAAACCAAGGAGTGGGATAGCTGGGTCAAAGATTCATAGTTTCACAATGAATCTCTATACTGCTTTCCATGTTGGCTGCACCAATTTGTAGTCCCACCAGCAGTGTATGAGTGTACCTTTCCCCCAACATCCTCACCAACACCTATTGTTGTTTGTATGCTTAATAGCTGCCATTCTGAGTGGAGTGAGATGAAATCTTAGAGTAGTTTTGATTTGCGTTTCTCTAATTGCTAGAGATGTTGACCTTTTTTTCATATATTTGCTGATTGATTGTGCATCTTCTTCTTAGAAGTGTCTATTCAGGTCCTTGGTCAATTTATTGATTGGGTTATTCATCTTTTTGGTGTTAAGATTTTTGGGTTCTTTACATATCCTAGAGATTAGTGCTCTATCTGTCATGCGTGTGGTAAAAATTTGTTCCCAAATTGTAGGCTCTCTATTGACATCATTGATTGTTTCTTTTGCTGAGAAAAAGCATTTTAGTTTGAATCCATCCCATTTATTGATTCTTGATATTAATTCTTTCACTATAGGAGTCTTATTAAGGAAGTTGGGGCCTAATCTGACAAGATGAAGATTTGAGTCTACTTTTTCATCTATTAGATGCAGTGTCTCTGGTTTAATTCCTAAGTCCTTGATCGACTTTGAGTTGAGTTTTGTGCATGGTGAAAGTTAGGGGTTTAATTTCAATTTGTTGCATATGGATTTCCAGTTTTCCCAGCACCATTTGCTGAAGAGGCTATCTTTTCTCCAATATATGTTTTTGGTGCCTTTGACTAATATTAGATAAACTGTAATATGAGGGTTTGTCTCTGTGTTCTCTATTCTGTACCATTGATCTACCAGTATACTTTGATGCCAATGCTATGCTGTTTTTGTTCCAATTGCTCTGGAGTATAGTTTAAGATCTGGTATAGCGACGCCACCTGCTTCATTCTTCTTGCTAAGTATTGCTTTAGCTATTCTGGGTCTCTTACTGTTCCAGATGAAATTCATGACTGCTTCTTCTATTTCTGTGAGGAATGTCATTGGGATTTTGATTGGAATTGCATTAAATCTGTATAGTGCTCTTGGTAGTATGGTCATTTTGACAATGTTAATTCTGCATATGTAAGAACAAGGGAGAGCTTTCTATCTTCTAAGGTCTTCTTTAATTTCTTTCTTTAGCATTCTGTAGTTTTTGTTGTAGAGGTCTTTCACCTTTTTTGTTAGGTTGATTCTTAAGTATTTTATTTATTTATTTATTTTGAGGCTATTGTAAATGGGGTAGTTTTCCTCATTTCCATTTCAGAGGATTTGTCACTGATATACAGAAATGCCTTTGATTTATGGGTGTTGATTTTTGTATCTTGCTCCTTTGCTGAATTTATTTACTAGTTCTAGAAGTTTTCTGGTGGAATTTTTTGGGTCTTCTAGGTATAGAGTCATATCATTGGCAAATAGTGCTAATTTGTGTTCTTGTTTTCCTATGTGTATCCCTTTAATTTCTTTCATCTGTCTAATTGCTCTGGCTAGAGTTTCAAGAACTATATTAAAAAGAAGTGGTGAAAGAGGGCATCCCAATCTTGTTCCACTTTTTAGAGGGAACGCTTTCAATTTTTCTCCATTTACAATGATGTTTGCCTGGGGCTTAGCATAGATAGCTTTTATGACATAGAGATATGTTCCTGTTATCCCTAGTTTTTCTAGTGTTTTGAACATGAAAGGGTGCTGTATTTTGTCAAATGCTTTTTCTGCATTTATTGAGATGATCATATGGTTCTTATCTTTAAGTCTTTTGGTGTGATGAATTACGTTTATTAATTTCTATATTTTGAACAAACCTTGCATCCCTGGGATGAACCCCACTTGATTGTGGTACACTATCTTTTTGATATGTTTTGTATTCAATTTGCCAGAATTTTATTGAGAATTTTTGCATCTATGTTCATTAGAGATATTGATCTGAAGTTTTCTTTCTTTGATGTGTCTTTGTCTGGTTTTGGAATCAAGGTGATATTAGCCTCATAGAATGAGTTTGGAAGTGTTCCCTCTTTTTCTATTTCCTGAAATAAATTTAGTAGTATTGGTATTAATTCTTCTTTGAAGGTCTTGTAGAACTCAGCTGTGTATCTATCCGGTCCTGGGCTTTTCTTGGTTGGTAGGCTTCTGATGGCATCTTCTATTTTATCACTTGAAATTGATCTGTTTAAATTGTGTATATCATCCTGATTCAATTTGGGCAAATCATGACTCTAGAAATTTGTCAATGCCTTTGATATTTTCTATTTCATTGGAACACAAGTTTTCAAAATAATTTCTAATTATCTTCTGTATTTCTGTAGTGTCTGTTGTGATATTTCCTTTTTCATCATGTATGTTAGTAATTTGAGTTTTCTCTCTCCTTCTCTTTATTAGCATGGCTAAGGGTTCGTCAATTTTTTTTTCAAAGAACCAACTTTTTGTTTTGTCAATTTTCTTAATTGTTTCTTTTGTTTTAATTTCATTGATTTCAGTTCTAATTTTAATTATTTCCTGTCTTCTGCTGCTTTTGGTGTAGATTTGTTCTTCTTTTTCTAGGGCTTTGAGATGTAGTGTTAAGTCATTTATTTGTTGACTTTTTCTTATTTTAAAGAATGAACTTCATCCAATGAACTTTCCTCTTAGAACTGTCTTTATAGTGTCCCAGAGATTTCAATATGTTGTATCTGTGTTCTAAGAATTTTTTAATATCCTCCTTGATGTCTTTTGCAACCCATTGTTCATTCAGTAGCATATTATTTAGTCTCCAGGTGTTGGGGTAGCTTTTATTTTTTATTTTTATCACTGAGTTCTAATTTCATTCCATTATGATCTTAATGCAGGGTAGTATATCTACTTTTTTATATTTGCTAAGAGTTGCTTTGTGGCATAATATATGGTCTATTTTAGAGAAGGATCCATGTGCTGCTGAGAAGAAAGTGTACTCACTTGTTGAAGGATGAAATATATAATGTCAGTTAAGCCTAAGTTATTGATTACATTATTGAGTTTTCTAGTTTCTTTGCTCAACTTTTATTTGGAAGATCTATCTAGTGGTGAAAGAGGTGTGTTAAAGTTACCCAGAATTATTGTGTTGTGGTCTATTTGACTCTTGAACTTGAGAAGAGTTTGTTTGATGAACATAGATGCTCCATTGTTTTGGGGTATATATATTTATAATTGATATGTCTTATTGATGAATGATTCCCTTAAGCAATATGAAATATCCTTTTTTATCCTTTTTGGTTGACTTTAGTTTGAAGTCTATTTATTTATTTTAACTTTTAAAAATCAAGTTTATTTGAAGTATAACTTATATTTGGTAAGTTTTTATCTTTTTAGTTGTTATGAATTTTTGCATACATTCACCACAAATACAGAATAGTTCCATCATCTCCAAGGAGCTCCTTGGTGCCAGTAGAAGATTCACTTACTCCTACACTCAGCTCACAGCAACCATCCTATGCCTGTGTTCCTGGTTTTACATAGGATTATGTCCTGATAGATCCGTTATTTGGAATTTGGTCGATCTGTTCAGGAACTGAGCTGGTTTTTGTTTCTTTTTCTTTTTTTTTTTTTGGTACTGGGGATTGGACCCAGGAGCACTTTATCACTGACCTACATCTCCAGTCCTTTTTATTTAGAGACACGGTTTTGCTAAAGTTTCTGAAATTGACCTCCAATTTGAGATCCTCATGCTTTAGCCTCTCAGTGCCTGGGATTACAGTGAGTTTGGGTTTTGTTGTTGTGGTTGCTTTTAGTGTCATAGATTTTACATCCTCTAGCAGTTTTTTTTTTTTTTTTGCTTTAGGCTGGGGCCAGAGAACTTTTCCTAAAGTTCATCCTTGAGCATATAGCTATTCTGCATAGCTGCTCAGTAGAGGTATTTTTCCTTCTGTGCCTTTGCCCATCCCCCAAGCACTGATGCTTGTTACTAGCTGCTGACTAGGCTGTTAGTGAAGGAGGGATAAAGGGGTTCTCTGTTGCTCTAATTCAATGCAGCTTATGTCTTTAGGCCTTGTGTGTCTGGGCTTTAGGAATGGTTCCTTACTCAGTATTCTTTCCCCTCTTCCCTCTAGCAGTTAAACTCTGTGCCTGGTATGGTAGGGGAGAGTTTCTGTCCTTTCCACAGACCTTTAAGGGCTGTCTGTCCCTCTAGAGATAAAATGCATAATCCTTGTTTTACCACAAAGGTGTCTTCTTTGTGAGATTGCCCTATTATTTCTTCAATATATATGTACTTTCCTAAATAAACCTCTGTCTATGCCAGGGGTTGGGCAGGTCCCTTTAATGGCATTGATAATCTGGGAAGACAGGATATTCTGTTCCTCTGTCAGTGGCTTAGGCCTTTCACTCATTATGAGGGAAGGGCCCAGGCAGGGAGGAAAAGTTTTACAACCTTTCTCACACGCAACCCTCCTACATCCCTCCTAACCAAGCAAGGAAGTCTACTTTATTTAATATGAGGATAGAAACCCCTGCTTGCTTCTGCAGTCCATGTGAGTGGTATGATTTTCCCAACCTTTCACCTTCAGTTTGTAGATGTCTTTTCCTATGAGATGAGTCTCTTGGAGGTAGCATTGTTGGGTCTTTGTTAAAATCCAATCTGCCAGTCTATGTTTTTTGATTGGCGAGTTTAGGCCATTAACATTCAGGGTTATTGTTGAGAAATTATTTGTATTCCCAGCCATTTTTGTTTATTTTTGGTATTTAATTTGACTTGGTTTCTCCTTTGATTAATTTTTCCTTTAGTGTAATACTTCCCTTTGCTGATTTTTATTATTGTTTTTCATTTCCTCTTCATGGAATATTTTGCTGAGGATGTTCTCTAGTGCCAGTTTTCTAGTTGTAAATTCTTTTAACTTTTGTTTATCATGGAATGTTTTTATTACATCATCAAATCTAAAGCTTAATTTTGCTGGAAATAAGATTCTTGATTGGCATCCATTTACTTTCAGAGCTTGGTATATGTTCCAGGATCTCCTGGCTTTGAGGGTCTGGGTTGTAAAATCTTCTGAAATACAAATTGGTCTCCCCCTATATGTGATCTGATTTCTGTCTCTTGTGGCCTTTAAGATTCTATCCTTTTTCTGTATGCTAGGCATTTTCATTATAATGTGCCTTGGTGTAGGCCTGTTGTATTTTTGTACATTTGGTGTCCTGTCAGACTCTTGTATTTGATTTTCCAATTCATTCTTCATGCTTGGGAAATTTTCTGATATTATCTCATTGAAGAGATTGTGCATTCCTTTGGTTTGAAACTCTGTGCCTTCCTCTATCCCAGTAACTCTTAGATTTGGTCTTTTGATGCTGTCCCATAATTCTTGGATGTTCTGCTCATGGTTCCTTACCATCTTCACTGTGTGGCCAACTTTATTTTCCAGTTTGTATACTTTGTCTTCATTATCTGATGTTTTTTCTCCCAAGTGATCTAGTCTGTTGGTGATGTTTTCTATTGAGGTTTTTTTTTTTTTTTGTTGTTGTTGTTTGTTTATTGTTTCCTTCATTTCAAGAATTTCAGATTTTTTTCCTCGGAATCTGTATCTCTTTCTTGAAGTAATCTTTTGCTACCTGTATTTGCTCCCTTATCTCTTTGTTGGTGCGATCAATGGATGCCTGTATTTGCTCCCTTATCTGTTGATTGGTGTCATCAATGGTTGCCTGTATTTGCTCTCTTGTGTGTTTGTTGCCGTGATCAGTTTTTACCTGTATTTGCCCATTTAGGCCATTCTTTAATTCACAGATCCGTTTAATTATGAACCTTCTGAACTTCTCTGACATTTCATTAACTGCACTGTCCATGGGTTTGGTTATTGTAGTATCCTGGTTTGTTTGGGGCACTTTCCTCCCTTGTTTTTTTATGTTCTCTATGTGATTTCCTTACTTGCAGTGTGGATCTGAGGTATTACAGTTTCTACCCTATAATCTTGTAGTATCTGTGCAGATTATCTGTATCTCACCTTCCAGACCCTGCTGGTGTCCCAGAATGGATGCTACTGCAACTATAGGGGGTGGCAGCAATAGAAGGAGGTAACTCAAGATAGCAGTGGAGGTGCCCCAAGATGGATGCAATGCCTTTCAGAGATGGGGCTGAAAGGGTGGGCCTTACACTGGCTTTGTAATGACTCTCCAAGTTGCAGCTACTTCTAGTCCCTGTCTGCTGTCCCAAGGTAGAGGCTACTGCATGGGGGAGGCTATAGGAATGGCTGCAGTGTCTCAAGATGGAAGTGGGTCAGACCTGGGCTCACAGGTGGTGGTGTGGGGGGGGCAGGCCCAGGCCTACCCTGGACCCTGGCTCCTACGCAGGTTGTCAAGGTGGATCTGGGCTGGGCCTGAGCTCCAGAGGGTATCTGCTGGTGGTGGTGGGATGGACTCAGGTCTATCTCTGAGAAGGGTTTGTTTGCTGTACATAGATACTCCATTTTTTCCTTTATATTATTTTTTATTTGTTTTATTTATTTTTTTAAAGAGAGAGAGAGAGAGAGAGAGAGAGAGAGAGAGAGAGAGAGAATTTTAATATTTATTTTTTAGTTTTTGGCAGACACAACATCTTCGTTTGTATGCGGTGCTGAGGATCGATCCTGGGCCGCACGCATGCTAGGCGAGCGCGCTACCGCTTGAGCCACATCCCCAGCCCATTTTTATTTGTTTTAATTAGTTACACATGACAATACAATGAACCAGACATTATTATATATATTGCGTGTATATATGTGACTGCATGACCAATATGATTCTGCAACCTGTACACTCAGAAAAATGAGAAATTATATCCCATCTGATTCAAATGTATGATATGTCAAGGTCATTGTACTGTCATGTGTAGATACTCCATTGTTTTGGGGCATAAATATTTATGATCATTATCTCTTGTTTTTTGATTCCCTTAAGTATTATGAAATGAACTTCTTTGTTTTTTCTGATTAACTTTGGCTTGAAATCCACTTTATCTGATATGAGAATAGTAACTCCTGGTTCTATGGATGCAAATGCCAATGGCCATTTCCACCTTTGCTCTGGGGTAGCCAGTCTTTGCTGAGGTCAACTATACAGCCAGACAAAAGGTGCCATGCAAATCTGTGGCAGTGTGACCTTGACTAGCACCCTCTGCTAGTGAGCAATCTCTTCTTCTTTTCCAATTCATCTCTCCTCCATTTCCCATGGAGTCAGTTTCATAATTGTCTTTGTTCTAAGTTGTGAGCAACACCCTGCTCTCTTCTTCTTCTTTTTTTAATAATAGTTGTTTTTGTTTCAGTTGTTGATGGGATTTCATTTATTTATTTTTATTTTTATGTGGCGCGGAGGATCAAACCCAGTGCCTCACACATGCCAGGAAGTGCTCTGCCACTGAGCCCCAGCCCAGCCCTCCTTTGCTCTCTTTAGGAGACCCCATTTCCTTCTTGGCTGGGAAGATCAAGGCCGTGTGGTGTGAGGCCTTCAGCATCCTCCTGTTGTTCTGTCTTTACCTCTTCTTACCTGTCAGTCTAAGAGGAGAAAAAAATCTGTCTCCTCCTCCCCAGAGCACAACTGTGTTCCCGGTCCATCCTCTTGTTCTCCCTCCATCCCACGGCAGGGGATCACCCATGTGAAGCATCAGGGAGCCTCCCCAGGGGAAGGGCAGTGACAGGAGGGAGGCCAGAGAGATGACTGGACTGTCTGCCTCCCGGGTCCACATCCTGTGCTTACCTTGCTCATTCTGGCCCTTCCCACAGATGCGAGTGCACCTCACTCCTCAGCCAAATGTCTCAATCCCAGCTACAAGGAGACAGAAATCACTCAGCAGTTTAAACAGGGATATTTACTAGAAAGGTTTGTGCTATGAAAGGAGAGTAACTACCAAGGGCTTAGAAAACTCTAAAGGAGCCACCAGCTTGTGAGACCCAGCCAGGATAATTTGGAGGCAGGATCCCTCCAAAGCTGGGGTTCAGCTCTAAATAGGAAAGGTGTGGTTTTGACCCACACCCTGGCTGTTCCTGCCACGTGGGGTCGCAGACACAAGACAAGCAGGACACAGCCCTCTGGGTCACAGTTGAGCTACATGGAAGTGAGACCTGAGCTCTAGTGTCCACTGAAGAGCATGGGAACCATGCATATAGGTGGGCAGGCTGAGGCCAGTTGGAAAGAGGTGGTCACAATCCTGGCTGGGACAGTGAGGTCAGCAAGGGTCTTCACTTTCTGGGCATGTGCCTGGACAGAGCAGCAGCCCATGTCTGAACACTACTGACCTTCCAACAGCGGGACCCAGGAAGCAATTCCATGGGGGAAGTTTTCACCCAGTAGAGAGGCCCCTCTCCTGGAGCACCCCTCTAGTGCCCCTTACCCATCACCACCAACATGGTGCTCATGGAGGGAGCCACACAAGAATGCAGTCTCCATGGCAGAGCTGGTATGGAAGAGCGGATTTAGAGCTGTGCAGCTTGCTGGGCTTTGGCCAGTGGAACGCCAGCAGATGGGAGGCAAGTGGGAGCTTTGGGTACCTCTCATGGCTGGCTGGACTCTGCATGTCCACCATTACCATGAGAAGCACTTACCTGTAAATAGCTTGCCTTTGAACCTGAGCCCTGGAGTGAACACACATGGCCGCACCTGAGTCCAGCTGTCAGTGAGAAGCCAGGCCAGCTAGACCTGCAGCTTAAAGTGAAACTGGCCAGAACCAAAGTGAGTTGGGAAGGCCAGTCCCTCGGGAAATAGAACCTGGAAGCCAGGAAGGAGGGGCTCTCACACAGAGGCCTGTGCTTAAACATGTAACCAGGACTCCTTAAAGTCACAGCCCTGCACAAAGCCCGCCACAACCTGACCCAAAATGCCCTTCTGTGAGGACTGCTGTTCTCCTTGGACGACACCACCCTCATCATCAGTCCTGGTCCCCGACTCACAGATAATTGTTTCAGAACAGCTTATGTAACTTTCCTCATTTTACCCTTCAAAGCCCATCTCCTTTCTCCTCCCTGGGTGTGCCTAGAATTGGTCCTGGCAGGTGTATCCTGGATTATAACCCTCGGCTGCTCCCCAGTGAATTCAGTTCTCTGGAGAGCCTCTATCTCTGTTGTGACTTTAGGTTGACAAAACCAACCCCCTGACCAAGCCCAGCCGAGGTTAGACAGTTCCCATCCATCTGAGACCTTGGGCATGAGAACAAATCCTTGCTGCTGAGCGGCACTGGTGGCTGGGGTGGCTTGCGACACAGCACATTGTGAATAAGTCTGGGTAGAAGGGGCTCCTGCTCTAACAAAGCCCTCGAGCACCTGTCATGGCTCCTGGATGAAGCTGGGTGGCCAGCACGCTGATCCAGACAGCTGGACAAATGGCGAGGAAACTTCTTCAGGCCAGGAAAGATGGTGGTCCATGATCACCTGAGCAGCAGGAAGTAATTCCTGAATTTGCAGGCTTAGGGGAGAAAACTGCAGGGCAAACAGTGGAATGCAGGTGCTGCCCCGGGACACGCTGCATTTCAAAAGAAAGCTTTATGTTCTGAAAAGAACTCACTTGTTTGTTAACCAAATGTCAGGGCAACATAGATAGGACCGAAATGGCCTACTGAGAAGAATGAGAGTGGTTTTCCCCAAGTAAAAGTGACTCCATTACTACTCATTTTAGGGAAAAGAGAAAGTCAAGAGCCTGTGTGCCTTGTTCTTTTGATAGTGGGCATTATTGGGGTAGGTCTACCTCTGACCTACTTGAAAAGTCCTCTTTTTTTTTAGTACTGAGGGTTGAACCCAGGGCTTCATGTAACTAGTCAGCAATCTACCACTGAGCTAATCCCCTGTCCTCTTGCCCTTTTTACCTGTTATTTTTGAGACAGGCTCTTAGCAGCCGAGGGTATCACTAAGTTGATGAGACTGCCTCAACCTACCAGGTTGCTGGGATATAGGTGCGTGCCACCGCACTCTTTATTAAGACCACTAACATCATTAAGTTGATGCTAAGTATTTTTCAAGTTCAACTAAATTGTTCCTAGATAATTAAGGGTGTGATCCCACAGAAATGTGATGAGCCCAAATAATTAAAATTGAGCTGGGGAATGCAACATCAAAATGATTTGTCAGACTTCTGGTTTTTGAAAAAATGGAACTGGAAACAGAGGAAACTCACCAGTTTTTTAAAAGAGCTGTATTGACAAATGCATTAGCAACTTGCATTAAAAAACACCAAGACTCCTTGAGAAGCTCAAAGACCTCTTGTCCTCTAACATTTACAGGGGGGAAGCAAGATGAGAAAGCTGCTCATCCACTGGAAGCATGTATTTTCACTGAAGACTTCAGAAATTGCAAAGGAGAATGATGGGAAAGGAAGACTTCAAAGACGATGGGACCTAGTAAGCATTATGCAGGACTTCTGAACTGAAGCCACTCCCAGGTAACAGAATCAGGACTTAATCAGGGAATATCCCCTAATCCTAGAATGCCTTATTTTCTGTGGTACTGAGTTTTGGAGTGGTTCGTTATACATTATAGTTGTGGACAAGACAGAAAATACTGAAATTGGTATCATGAAGGTGGATTCAGAACAACATAGGATAGAAGAAAGACATGGACACTTTACCCTGGCATTTGAATTTTTGTGACCCCCTTTCTATGAGGTTGTTGTACTTCCAGTTTTGACCAGTTGTCGAGCATGACATTTACTGAAGTAACTCTATTCTTGTATTTCCGCTGCACTTGGGATTTGTCATGGACAGAAATATTGTCTTTAAAAGTTTATAGATCTCTGGATTTAATGTAGATCATTATATTCTGGATTTTGTCTCAATGGACAAATCGGATTGTTAGGAAGCAGTATTGTGGAAGTGGCCAACGGCTGCGGTTGCTACACTTGCCTACTCCCAACTCACATCAAGGACTGAGTGAAAAGAGGGGTGCAGATTTCCATTTACTGAGGGAATCGAGAATGTTCATAAATCAGACTGGATAGAAAAGAGCCTGCAGATGAGTGAGAGTCCTCTGGGGACTGGAAGGTGACCTCCTGGCCTGAAGAGGAGTCTCTCTTCAGGCTATGGTGCACGTGCAGTTTCCATCAGGGAGGAAGGAATAACACTCACAGTGCACCATGGAGTCCTTGGGTGTGGGAACAGGTGACACATGCTAAGGGAAGCCCCATCAGTCAAGGAGGCACAGCTCAGAGCATTTGACTGCAGACTAAGAGGTCCCTGGTGCAAATCCAGGTGTCCCCTGCTGGTGTGTGTGTGTGTGTGTGTGTGTGTGTGTATTTATTATTGGCAAACCTACACTGGTCTTTTCTCTGGTCAGTGTTCTCCTTGCCATTCACCCTCAGCACCACCCTTCCTAAGGCTGTGTCAGTTGTCTCTGGTGCCATCAGTTACCTGGCAGAAGGAGGACTCCTGTTGAAAGGCCAAGGTTCGTCGTCGGAGATTAAAATGCACACACACAGATAGCAGTGACAAAGATGAAGCACTTTACTGCAAGCTGGTTCTAAAAGTGAGAGTCAGTTATCTTAAACCAGGAAGCTCCCTGGGCCAATCATAGTAAAGGTCAGGTCATCACCTACGGTGCACGCACGTCCGCCCTGCATAAGATTCATGAGGGGCAGGAACTGCCCACGAGCTTGGAAGATGGGAGGACCAATTAGAAAATTTTCAAAACAACTTGTTATCTGCCCACTGGCAACTTGCCTGCTGCCATGTTGCATTAGGGGCTCCTTATCTGAAAGGCCCGGGGAGTTCTAGCTGCCCACTGGCAATTTGCCCACCGCCATGTTTGAAAGGCCTGGGGAGTTCTCAGGGAGACTCCCAACACCTGTGGCCAGTGATCCGTGTGTTTTTCTGAAGGTCTTCCTTAGTTGCTCTGTAAAGTTGACATTATGGAGCGACATATTGCTGAATCAGAGTCACCCAGACTGGATTTACATCAGAATTACCAGTTCCCTCACTGAAAATACAGACCACCCCTAGTCTTTCTGATTAGTTCATATTGGAATCTTACAACTTTAATTTGGGGTGGGGGGATCACAGTCCTTTACTAATGTCCATCCTAACAGCCAATAATTCTAATAGGCAGGAAAATGGTATTGAAACTTACATTTGTAGATGTAAATGATGTTCCAGGATATGATGTGTGCCATAGCCTGACAGTAGCAGGTACACATGTGAAGGTGGTAAAATCCAGGGTGTGGCCAGGCAGCTTTAGAGTGCTTATTAGACACACATAAAGAGCAGGGGGTATAGCTCAGGGGTAGAGCATTTGACTGCAGATCAAGAGGTCCCTGGTTCAAATCCAGGTGCCCCCTCTTTTTGCACTCAATGAACACAGTGTTCTGATTCCAACTTTTTTCTACCACACAGATTCAGCTGTGAATATGGAGAGAGACGAGGAGGCTAGGTTTCAGTATCACACATTATTACCCTAAGTACACGAATGAAGACACAAAGGATGCGACTACACTTTGTGTACAACCAGAGATGGGAAAAATTGTGCTCTATATGTGCAACATGAAAAAAAAAAGTAACTGAGAAACTAAAGTACAGCCACTATTTCCTCAAAAAAAAAATCATATGGTTTTTTTGGTTACTTCTTACTGACTCATTAGCTCTTATGAATAAATCTGACCCAGTACTAGACTAAACTATTTTTAACAATAAAAGTACTCAAAAGGAAAAAATAAAAAGCTGGACTCTGACTGTATCATGAGACTCTCTGACCTCTTGTCACTGAATTAGTGAAAGAGATAAAAACAGAGCAAGGGTGGATCCTATGGCTGCCGTGATGCCACACCTGGGGTGCTGAGAGCTCCCCAGATCTCCTGGAGTGAAATCAGCCTGTGATTAAGGCAGAGCGGGGCTTTGGGATGGCAGTGTGCATTTATGAGAGATTTGGAAAATTCAAATCATGATGAATCTCTAAGACTACTCAATCTCCCTCGTCAGCTGGGCTCACATTTAGGTCTTTAAGTCACCTGGAGTCTGACTTTTAGTAGAGTGAGGATTCTCATTTTTCATATGAAAAATAAGTTATTTCAGTACCATTTGTGGAATAATTTGTTCTTCCACCATGAATTTGTAATTCCAGGGTTTTTTTTTTTAACCAACTGTGGATTGATCCCAGAACCTGGCACATGCTAGGCAACACTCTACCACTGAGCTACAGCGTTGGACCTTTTCATTATTTTTAAATTTTGAGACAGGGTCTTACTAAGTTGCTCAGGCTGTCCTTGAACTTGCAACCTTCCTGCCTCAGCCTCCCAAGTAGGGAGTATCATAGGCATGTGCCCCAGCGCCCACTGTAATTCTGCTTTCATGATGTCACTCTCCCATTTATTCATGGTCCCACCAGGAAAACCTTGAGAGTAGAAGGGGGTGCTCTTCTGAGCTATGCTGGGACTCAAGCACCAACTGGACTGTGGGTCCAGGTGGAGCAGATACGGTTGCGCTTTCATCCTCAGGCTCCCACCTATGCATGGCCACACCTGCTGTCCCACCCACTCATCTGTCTCTTCCTATGCCCACTAGGTTAGTTTCCTTCCCTTGATTAGTCTCACAGCTGGTAGCACAAGTTCTACCCATTCATTTTGATATCTGAAAGTGCATGGCTGTTCTTAAATTTATTCTGTTCTTGATTTTATACTGTTTCTTCAAGTTCTGCTAAAACTTGCAAAACCATTTTAGTCTTTGCTAAAATTACATGGATAAAAATAATGAAATTGGAGATTAACATTTTTATAATATTAAGATCCTCTTTCATGAATATATCATCTCCATTGATTCAGGTTTCCTTTATGCAATTCATTAATATTTTATATTTTTGTTCATAAAGAACAATAATATACATGTATTACTTTATTTCTTATTATCATATGGTTTTTGGTTTTGTTATGAATAGAATTTTTCCATTAATTCCTTATTTAGTTGATTACTGTTGATATATGAGGAATGATATTCATTGCTCTAGGCTGATTTTCTATTGAGCAGTCTTGCCAACTATCTTGTTAGTTCTAGTATTAGTTCATTTTTGTTGCTAAAACAAAGTACCTGAGACTGGATAATATATATTAAGAAAAAAAGGTTTATGTAGTTTACAGTTTGAATGATGGCACCTTAGGACTTGGTTCCCAACCTCCAGAGAGTTAGCAGAGAAAACAGTGGATGACTATGTAGGTAGCCTGGATGTGGCACCATGACTGAAAAGGAGCTAATGAGAGGTTGCACATAGGTAGGGATGTAGCTCAGGGGTAGATCATTTGATGGCAGATCAAGAGGTCCCTGGTTCAAATCCAGGTGCCCCCTACTTTGTCAGACTTTTAATCCCTGAGGTGCATCCAGTGTCCTCTCAGGAGAGGACCAAGGAGGAAAATGATGAACCAGATCAAACTCTTTGTTCTGTGATATCTTGAGGTGCCGACTCAGTACCCCTAGGTGCTCTGTAAGGTTCACTATGGAGGGACACCTTGCCATGTGCAGCAGGTGCTTTTAGCCCCTGAGTGAGGGTCGGAGGAGGGGCTGCAGGCACAGACAGTGGCAGGTGGTGGAGGGGGGCCACTGTGGGGAGGTGTGGCAGGTTGGAGGAGCTGTGGGTGAGGAGAAGGAGACCAGCTGTGGAGGCAGAGCCCTGCGGGGGTGCTGGAGGCCATAGGGAGGCCTGGCCCTCCTGCAGGAAAGCTGGGCACCGAAACAGGCTCCTGAGGCCAGGCGGGGTGTTAGGAGGGGATTCGCAGGCACAGGCCCCCTGTGCGCACTTCCTTTGCTCACTGGACATGGTTTAGAAAACAGTGTGCTTTCCTCCCCCAGGTCCCAATGCTGAATCTTCCCACAAGGAGGTTCCAGAAGGGACTGGGTCACTTTGTTCCACTCCCTGGCTTTCTCCTGCCCCTGAGGTGACCTCCGTGCCCCAGCCCTTCAGTGCTCTTGGCTCTGCCTCTTTCCTTGGTGGGCAATTCTCTTGCATTGGTTTCCTTTTCTTCTCATTTTATCCACAGCCTGTGCACCCCCTTCCATGTTTTGAGGGTCCCCAGTGGTGTGAGCCTTGTGAGAAAGGGCTCTGCTTGTAGCCTCAGAAGCCAAAGTCAAGGCCCCTTCCTCCCTTTGTCCCTCTGTCACTTCTGGCCCACCAGGTGACTGAGACTCACACTGCACGTGCAGACTGAGTGGCACAAATGCAGAGCAGCTCCCCACTGGCCCTCACTGTGTTCTGAAGTCCTGTGAGGCAACTTGGGAGACTCAAAGATGTCACCTCTTTACATACATTCATAGTGCTCAAGTATCTTCCTGGCCAGAGCAGAAAACATTGTGTCACTGTCCTCATGATCTTTGCTTCAGCCTCCCTGAACCCCCGTAGCTCTCCAACTCCATATGCTGTGCCCCTTGAGATGGCGGCTCTTACTCTGCATCCTTGGTCCCCCGTGGTCTTTGGTCTCATGGTGGAGCCTCTAGGGGAAAGGTCCACAGAGAGGAGAGGCCAGTCCACTTCAGTGTATCCTGCAGGCCTGAACTGGGCACTTAAATGACCTGTCCTATTTCATGTCCTCCCCTACCAGCTGAGCTGGGCTGTTGGGTTGGGGCCAAAGGGAGTCCTGGTGTCTCTGGGAAGGGGTCACCATTCAAAGACCAGGGCTAGAAGCTGAGAAGAGAGAAGGGCAGAGACTGAAGGTGCAGGGCAATCCCTAGGAACAGCACGGTGCACGGGGGAGGAGGGGGAGGAGGAGATGGACTCAGAGGGCAGGAGAGGGTGAGGCAGCTGCTCAAAAAGGCAGTCTCCACACTGACATCCCCACAGTCAGGAGGTCACAAGTGCAGGGAGTTGGCAGGGAGGTTTCTAGAAGTTGTGGGATAGACCCATGGGGAAGAATGGGGAAGTTGACAGCTTGAGTGAGGCTTCTCTCACCACCAAAGAGTGGGAAGCAGGGAAGGAGAAAAGTGCTGTGGAGTGATATTGGCCCAGTTATATTGTAGTATCCAGTGCATGTAAAAATATGTAACAAGAAGGGGCTGGGGTTGTGGGTCAGTGGTAGAGTGCTCGCCTTGCACGTGCGAGACCCTGGGTTCAATCCTTACCATCACATAGAAATAAATAAGTGAAATAAAGGTATAAAAAACAAATAAATAAAATTAAAAAAATAAATATATAACAACAAATCTTGTCATTACACCTGTAATGAACCAATAAAAATGTGGGGAAAAAGGATCTTTTTTTGCCACATCTCTCATTCATTCTTTTTCCCATCTTCCTCCCTCCTCGTCCTCCTCCTCCTTGTCCTCCTCCTCCTCGTCCTCCTCCTCCTCTTCCTGTGGAGGATTCATGGGGATATACATACACAGACATATTTGATTCATTTTTCCCATTTTATCCTCTTTATAGTTTTTTTTTTCTATTTTGCAGTTTGAAAGTTAGGATTGTTTTGTTGGTTTATTTTACTTTAGTGTTTTTTTTTCTCTTTATCTCCTTTCTTTTCTAAGGGCAAATCATCTTGTTATCTCTTTCTCTCTCCTTATTGGATTTTCTCTTTTATTTATTTTCCACTCCTTTATAGCCATCACTT
This sequence comes from Marmota flaviventris, assembly GCF_047511675.1. Lineage (NCBI taxonomy): Eukaryota > Metazoa > Chordata > Mammalia > Rodentia > Sciuridae > Marmota > Marmota flaviventris. The sequence continues at coordinate 7,332,286 of NC_092498.1, read as the reverse complement.
GCTAGATCTCTTCTGCTTTCTCTGTTCACATTGTGAACATTCTAAACATTCCGTGCCTTCCTATCACATTTCATTTTGTCTTTATGAGCTGTATTTTTGCCTTATTGTCGAGCTATTTGGTCTATTTAACTCCTGAACCACTGTTCTTAATACTATGAATGGAGTAGTTCACACCTGCAATTTACTTTAATGACAGATCCAGTTCGTGGCTATTTCCTGTTTTTGCTATTGACATTTACAGACCCAGCATCCCTGATCCTGTGATCATTTGTGTAGTAGGTGTCAGAGTGGCCCTGGGCTATTGTTTAATGCTGTGTATTATTTGCTTGTGTTGTTGCTATTATTTGTTGCCCTCTGTTCTGTGAGGTTCCAGGAATCTATGGTGACACTACAAGTTCACAGTGTAGAGATTCTGCTCCTGAACTAAAGCCAGACAAGAGACAGTTCATCTTGCTGCACACAAATATTAACCAAAGAACTTCAAGGAATAAGAGACAAAACCCACAAACTAATGTCCAGACCCAAGTAGGATTCAATATGGGGCTCCACAGGTCCCTTTCATGGACATCTATTCCAAAAGCAAAAACAAAGAGAATTAACTCAAAGGCTGTGGACACCGCCACTAGATCACTCCCATTTCTCTTTAGCATGAACAAAGTTATTAAGTGAAGAGGAGCAATCACAGACAGTGGATCCCACATACACTGCCTTATACAACACAGATTGTCTTACCTATAAGAACAACATATTTCTTTTGAGATGTACAGAGAAACTATAATCCTCAAGCTCTGACACAATACACATTCTATCAAAATACACTAATCATCACCAAATAAATAGCAGGGAAACTATATTACAAAAATCCATTTGGAAATTCGGTAGAAAATTCACATCAGCCCGATATCCCAGAACACTATGGCAAGAGAAGGTTGTGCCATCAAAAGGCCCACACATAAGAGTGGAAGAAAAATCCTTCTCAACAGATAATAAAACCCAACACAGGAATACAAAAAAAAAAAAAAAAAAAACCCTGAAATAACAAGGTAACTTATTGCCTCCAAATGTTCATAATTCACCAACAACTGAATTCAAGGATATCAAAGTGGATTAAATAGGGGATGAAAAATTCAAAAGAATGTTAAAAATGATAAATGAATTCCAAGGGAACACACAGAAGCAACTAAATGAATTAAGGAATTCAGTACAGGATAAAAATGAGAAGTTTAACAACAAACAGAGATCCTGAAAAACCAAACCGATGTTGGAAATGAAAGACTATAAATCTAATAAAGTATTTATTGGAAGTCTCTGTAATAGGGTAGAATCTCAGAGTCAGAATACAAAGTGGACAGCCTTGATCATTCAAACTATATTAAAGAAAGGAAAATAGCCATAACCAACCCATGAGAGTGATATGGATTTTCAGGTACAGGAGGCATTCAGAACCTCAAATAGACAAGATCAGAAATTAATCTCTGCCTGACAAATGATAATAAATATGACTAACATGCAGAACAAAGATAGAATCTTAACATCCTCAAGAGAAAAATGTCAGGTTACACTTAGAGACAAGCCCATCAGAATTATTTTTTATTTCTTGATACCAACTATGAAACCCAGGAGGGCTTGGAATGATGTGTTGCAGGTACTAAAAAAAATGACTGTCCACCAAGATTGCTAGAGCCAACAAAGGATACGTATCCTTTAGAATCAAGAAGAAATTAAAACCTTCCAAGATAAGCAGAAACTACAAGAACTCATGACCACTAAGTTGGCACTATAGAAAATATTAAATGAAATACTATATAGAGAGGAAATACAAAAAAAACTCACAGCTTGCAAATGAACTAATCTCATTTGTTAAGAAAAATATGCCAAACTCTGCATCAGAGATTGTATATTGCCGCAGTCTGGCTGGGCACAATTCAGGAGCCACTTGTCAAAGGAAACGAACTTTATTTTTAGAACACACAAACCGCACCACACAGCTCTTCAGGAAAACCCTCAGAGCCCAACTGCCACCACCAGCTTCCCACAAGCCTCTAAACCTCCCCCACTCCTCCTGCTCTTGAAGCTGATTGGCTGGGTCACGTGGGCGGAGCCAAAAAAGTCCCCCAATGAGCAGCTCTGTGGTCTGAAAAGGCGGAGAAACAGCCCAATGAGCATCACTGCAGAGGAGCCAATCAGTTGGCAGCTAGAAGTTTGCTGGGGCCGCTGTGAGCCAATCATCAGCCAGCAGCTGGAAGTTTGCTGGCAGCTGGAAATTTGATGGGGCCCCTTCGGCTGTGGCTCTCAACATCGCCCCCTCTCTGTTTAAACAACAAGCATGTGGCTTAGGGACCGTGCCTGCCTTAGGTTGTCCAATACCACATATGGTTCTTACCCATCATTGGATGAGCTGACCTCAAGGCGTCAGCATCCTATCTTAGGTTGGTACCATTGCAATTGGATCTTACACATCATTGACTACCGGTCCAGCATACAGCCACACCTGTGGATAGGTCTTTGTACCAGCAGGGGGGTGAGGTTCTTTGCCTCACCTCTGTTGGCCCCCAAATTTTAGCTGAACGACCATCACAAGCAGAAGGGAGGAAGATACACCAAGTCAATTGACGGCTCCTTTTGGAAAAATTGTACCACTGATGACACCATCAGCAAAAATACCCCAACACTACCACAAGTCGATGTACCAACAGATAGTTCACAATGCATACAAGTAAGTTCACAATGCATACAAGTGATACATAGTCCAGGCAAGTTCTGCATGTTACATATAGCATAGCCCAATCTACACCTGTGGAGCCTAATCCCCTGGAACCTCTTTCTACAGTATGACTGGAAATTTTATCATATAGGCTGGGTATTATTAGTAACTGTGCTATTCTATCTTGTGGTGAAATTACTGATATACCCTTGGAGAACTGGCTATAATTTTTATTTCACCTTCATAATCGGGATCAATTACCCCAGGACTTATCATAAGTCCTTTTAGAGTAGAAGAACTGTGTCCCAATAATAAGCCTACTGTTCCTTTGGGAAGAGTTCCTTTTACCCCTGTGGGAATGATTTGAACTGCCATCTCTGGAGTTAGTACTGTTCTGGCGGAGGCGCAGATGTCCAATCCTGCGCTTCCTCTGGTTTGTCTATTGAGGGATTTAATGGACAATGTGTCCTGGGCACTACCCTGATGGGGTTGCTGGGTTCCTCCAGTGCTCTGTATATTTGTGGTCTTGGGCCAATTGGCTGGGTCATGTGGGTGAAGCCAAAAAAAGTCCCCCAATGAGCAGCTGTGGTCTGAAAGGGTGGGGAAACAGCCCAATGAGCATCACCACAGAGGAGCCAATCAGTTGGCAGCTAGAAGTTTGCTGGGGCTGCTGTGAGCCAATCATCAGCTGGCAGCTGGAAGTTTTCTGGGGCCCCTACGGTTGTGGCTCTCAACAGTATATTTTCTCTTATATGTGATAGGAATAGAGAAAAAAAGGAAAATAAAGTTGGAGGTATCTTCTTAAAATTGAAAGGAGATCAACAGAATAGAGGAGAGGAACCAGGAGGAAGAAGAAGATGATGGAAAGGGGAAATACTGGAGAATGATATTGGTCAAAATGTGTTGCACACAAGATCCCTAGGTCCCCCTTCTCAGAGGATCAAGTTAGGGGTTCTCAGGAAGAAACCAAAAATTTTTGCTCTTGTGCATCCCGGACCCCATCCAGGGTCTGATGAGCAGGCAGCTCTTAAGGTCTGGCTTCTCAAATTGAGTGTGAAGAAGGTTTTAGCTGCAGACATCCAAGATTTTTATTCCTTACTCCTATCCAGTTTCTAGGGAAGATGGGTACTGGTTATACCTGCAATTATGTAGACAGGAAATGGCGTGGCCTGGCAGGAAGGAAGTGTATGATGGCAAAGCACTAACAAACACACATCTGCAGGTGGAGAATCCAGGGTGTGGCAATCCAGGTATAAGATGCTTATTACACATACATAACAGCAGGGGGTATAGCTCAGGGGTAGAGCATTTGACTGCAGATCAAGAAGTCCCTGGTTCCAATCCAGGTGCCCCCTCATTTATGTACTATCCAGTAGTTACCTTAACCAGTACCTCTTAGGTGGGTCCTGAGTGACACTGAGAGATCTCCATTGCGTGGGGTTTCTAGAAACCACATTAGATCCTGCTTCTCAGAGCTCCATGACATGGGGTCACAATAATATTGTTTTTATGTATGGGGCCTATGTACTCAACCCAACTGCCCTACTATCATCACCAAAGACCCCCAAGGCCACCTTGACTTGGAGTCCCCCACCTCATGAGTACAGTGCACACACAGTAGATCTCAGAAGCTACCTGGAGTCCCCTTCCCACCTCCCTGTGCTTCTCCTTCTCTTTCATCCTTGTACATTCCATCTTCATCCTTTGTTCACAGTCAAGGACAAATGGCACTGGTTTGTCCAGAGCTGGCCACTGGGTGATGAGATGCATTTCTGCATTCCCAGGTCCCTAACTCTGGCAGTCTATGGTGGGGGACGGGGCTGAGACTGTGCTAACAAGGACAAGCAAAATAAGGAGGTGAAGACCTGAAGGAGGCTGCAGATGTCAGGAGGGTTCCCATCCAGTTACAGTCAGTGCTCACTGAATTTCAAAAAACTGTTTTCTACTGGGTTTGGTGTTGTCTCATTCTTATATTGCCAAGGCGTTGAGATGTGATGTTAGATTGCTTATTTGGTACCTTTCTATTCTTTTAAATTATGAGCTCAATGCTGTGAACTTTCTTTTGAGAACCGCCTCCATACTGTGTCAAAGGTTTTGATATGTTGTATCACTATTCTCATTTTCCTCTAAGAAATTTTAAATTTATCCTCTGATTTGTTCTGTTATCCATTCATCATTTAAAAGTATATTATTTAGTAACCAGGTCTTAGAGTAGTTTCTATTTTTTAACTTATTGTTGATTTCTAATTTTATCCCATTATGATCTGATAGAATTCAAGGTATTATCTCTGTTTTTTTTTTTTTTTTTGCATTTGTTAAGATTTGCTTTGTGACTGAAATATGGTCTGTTTTAGAAAATGGCCTATGTGGTGCTGAGAAGAAAGTGAAAGTCATTGATGGATGAAATATTCTATAAATGTCTGTTAAGTGCAAATTATTGTTTTTAGTTCTGTAGCATCTTTATTTAGTTTGTGTTTGAATGATCTATCCAGGCATGAGAAAGGTGTGTTACTGTCTCCTAGTATTATTATATTGTGGTCTACTTGTTTCATTTTTAAATGTTTTTTTTTCTTTTTAATTTACAGGACAATAGAATCTCTTTGATTCTTAATGTTGAGAAGGGTTTGTTTGATGTACAGAGATACTCCATTGTTTGGGGGCATGAATATTTATGATCATTTTCTCTTGTTTTTTGATTCCCTTAATCATTATGAAATGACTTTCTTTGTTTCTTCTGATTAATTTTGGCTTGAAATCCACTTTATCTGATATGAGAATAGTAACCCCTCCTTCTATGGATGCAAATGCCAGTGGCCATTTCCACCTTTGCTCTGGGGTAGCCAGTCTTTGATGAGGTACTATAGAGCCAGACAAAAGGTGCCCTGCAAATCTGTGGCAGTGTGACCTTGACCTGCACCCTCTGTTAGTGAGCAAACTTTTCTTCTTTCCCAATTCACCTCTTCTCCATTTCCAAGGAGTCAGGTTCATAGTTTGTCTTTGTTCCAAGTTGTGAGCAACACCCTGCTCCTTTGCTCTCTTTGGGAGACCTCATTTCCTGCTTAGCTGGGAAGACCAAGGCCATGTGATATGAGGCCCTCAGCATCCTCACGCTCTCCTGTCTTTAACTCTTGTCTACCAAGTCTCAGAGAAGAAAACAACCTGTCTCCTCCTCCCCAGAGCAAACCATGTGTTCCTGGTCTACCCAGAGTGAGATGGCCCTACATCTCAGCAGGATGGTTACCATGGTGGACACTGAGGATTCCACGTGTTGGTGAGGATGTGTGACTGCAGCCACACTCACCCTGCTGGTGCAGTGGAATCTGGTGTGACCACTCAGACCCCTGTCTGGCATCTTCGATACTGAAAACATGAATTCCTAGTATGGAGCAGTTCTTTTCCTAGATATAGACCCCAGAGAGTGTCCATGCACATGCAGGAATATCCAGCAGCATTGCCCTCAGGAGCTCACACTGGATACACATGGAATGTCTGTCGTCAGTGGGACAGATAGACAAATCATGCTGCAGTCAGCCATGGAACACAGAGCAGGAATGGAAAACAACAAATGATTGTGACAGTGGACAGATGTGGATGGATCTTATTGACATGAGGATGGGTGAAAGGGGCCAGACTCAGAGTATCTCATGTCTGATTCCATGTAGATGAAGCTGCACAGCAGGCCAACTCATCCACGCTGATGTTTTGGCAGGAGGCAATAATAAGGAGGGAGTCCACAGGAGCCTCTGAGTGCTAGAGACTAACTGTGCCTTGACTCAGGTGGTTACACGTGTGCATGCATGTAAACCTCCATCAACCTCTCCATGATAACTCACATACTTTATTGAATATGCTATACCTCCTTAAAATAAATAAAAGGAAACATGTCAATTACATTTTCATTTCTTGAACATCTCATTTGATTCATTCATAATATCTATATGTTCATTTTGGTAATCTTTGCTCCTCTATTCAGATTAGAATTCTTTCTTATGAAAGATACTCTGATTTATTCAAATAGTTTCATATTTGGGGACTTTGCAGGTTGAATTCCATTGATAATTGGTTCTCTTTACTCAGTGAATGGAGCTGGTTCCTTGTGAGCCTATGTGTTCAGCAAACAGTAGGAAGAACTTAGTACGTGCTGTTTGAAGTATTCTACATGGATTAAGCCATGTAGTCTACAAACAACCCAACAAGTGTGCACTCTTATTATCTCCATTTTACAGGTTCAAAATGAGGCACAGGGAGAGTGTCCTGCCCCTAAAACTAAAACCCAGGCTGTCAGCCTTCAGGGTCAAAGCTGCAGGCATCTGTGTCACCCTGCTCCTGCCAAGCTGCTGAGAGCATGTCCTGCTCCTTGAGCTCTCTTGGTGTTGGTTCTTCAATATTCAGATTCCTAAATCTACTTCCACGTCTGCATCATTCTCAGTGTGTATTAACTGGAGGAGAAGTTGGAAGAGTTATCATTTGTTGTAGATTTTAGTTTTGGAGAAAGTGCCCTGAACTAAGCATTGAAAGGAAGGTCAGTCCCAATTGTGAAGAAGTGGGTCAGAGCAGACACCTGTATCAGTGGAGTGTGTTCCGGTAGGTCCCACCATGAAGGCGCAGTATTTGGCTGTGAGGGCCATTCTAGCAGCCAGTGCTTCTCCAGGCTGCTACCTGCACAGGGCCCCAAAGCTGGGAAGACACAGGCTGAGGACTGTTGTGGAGGGGAGGCTGTCTGTTGTAGGCAGCAGTCTGATGAGTTTCCTCTGACCCAGGTCTGGTAGCTGCCAAGAGCTCCCATCCTGAAGTAGTGACTCACACGTCACAGGTTGTCTCGAGTGGCTGTAGGACTCAAAGATATAATGAACCCCATAAAAGTAGCAGGGGGTATAGCTCAGGGGTAGAGCATTTGACTGCAGATCAAGAGGTCCCTGGTTCAAATCCAGGTGCCCCCTACTCAGGCTTAATTTTGGCCTTCCCTTATTAAGGGGTAAGCTGGTACCTGATGGATGAACCATTTGGCTGCACTCACTGGGTGGTAATTGGAGGCAGCTGGGGTATACCTGGAGGAAGTAGCCACTGGGATATCACTGGGGTTTAAATTTGGTTCCTGTGTGGCTCAATCACTGTCTCTGCTTCCTGCTGCCAAGAAATGAGTAGATTTCCTTTGGCACACTCTTTCTCTGTGATACTCAGCCTCATCTGTGGCCCAAAATACAGGAGTCAGATAACCATGGACTGACCCTCTGAATTTATGAGTCTAAAATCAACTTTTATTTTTTAAAAGGGGTTCTTTTGAGGTATTTTGGTCACCATTATGATTTACATATGAGGTGTCGCCAAAAAGATAATGTGTGAGAAAACACAAGGAGGTTTACAGGTGAAATGATTGCGTTATGAGAACCTTAACATTATCAGTGCATTGATCCCCTGATAGGGTTTAACTGGTTGGTAACTGTAGTAGGTGGTGCGTGGTGAGAGGAGGTGGGTGACTGGGGACTTGCCTTTGGGGTATGTATTTTGTCCATGGTGAGGGGAATCTCTCTCTGCTTCCTGGAGTAATGTCCTGACCTGCTTTCCTCCACCACACCCTCTGCCATGATGTTCTGCCTCACCTGGAGACCTGCAGAATGCAGCTGGCTGGAATGGAATGAACCTCTGAAACCACAAGCTCCACACAAACATTACCTCCTTAAAATTTTTCTTGTCAGGTGTTTTGGTCTCAGCGATGAAAAACTGACTAAAAAAGTCACAGTAGTGAGAAGCTGACTAACACAAGCCCAGATCAAAGCAATAGATCAATCCTGTCTCTGACTCAGATCCTGCAGGGAGCTGCTAGAGGCACACGGGATCCCTAGGTCCCTTCCCAGAGGATGGAGGTCTCAGGGGGAAACCAATGTTTGCTCTTGCCCATCCCAGACCCCAACCTCAAGTACGAATTAGAATCACCTGGACAGTCTATCAAAGTACCATTTCCCAGTGCCACCCTCACCTCCAAAGGGTCTGCTGAGCAGCCAGCTCTTGTACTCTGGCTCCTCTGATTCAGTGTAAAGGAGGTTCCTGCTGCAGACAGCCACCATTTTTAGGCCCCACCCTCAGCCAGGTTCTAAGGAGGAGGAAGGTGCTGGTTACACCTACAGGTGTGTAAACAGGAAGAGGCGTGGCCTAGGGGGAAGGAAGTGTAGGATGGCTGACACCAGCAAGTGCACATGACCAGGTGAGGAATCCTGGGTGTGGCCATCCAGGTTTGAGGTGCTTATTACACATGCATAGCAGCAGGGGGTATAGCTCAGGGGTAGAGCATTTGACTGCAGATCAAGAGGTCCCTGGTTCAAATCCAGGTGCCCCCTATTTATGCTTACTTTTGACATTCTCTCCTACACAGATGCCTCAGCTTCCTCTTCTTCTTTAGTGCACACCAGTTAAACATTCTTTTTTACCACAAGCAGCCAATGCTGAGGCTATGGTTGTTCTTAACCCCATGTATGAATTAGAATCACCTGAACAGTCTATCAAAGTGCCATTTCCCAGGCCCCACTCTGCACTCATTTTAGCACAATATTTTACAGGGAGAGGTTTGTCTCTTGTCTTCTTTTGCTGTTCTGTGGACAGTATTGTGATTGTGAAGTGGGAGACACCAAGTGGGGCCTTGAAGGCAGAGTACTAGTATAATTGGAGAGAAGGACTATGGCACTTGTCCCTGTGCTATGCCATGCCAATCTTGGACCATATAACTGTACTTTCATGTGAAGAAAAGGAAACTTCTGGTTTAATTGCTCATTAGTGTCTTGTGTGGATTTTGGCTATTTGTGTGTTCAAATGCACAGTCAAGTCTCATCCTACACAAAACCCCAACCCAACCCTCACTCATGGCTGTTTCCTCTCTAGGTCTTAGAACCTGCAAAGTCCTTACTCACACCTCTCCTCATTCCTACCTCTTCTTCTTGCTCTTACTGAACCTATTCATTATCCTCATGTTGACCCTCTTCTCCTCCGTCTCTCTCATGGCCATGATCCTAGGCAACCCTGTGGCTGTCCTGTTTGTGTACCTTACAGTTGCCCCTCAGTCATGACTTCAGCTTCCCTGAAGTTCTTGCCTGTGGCCTCTCCCCTCCTCACAGCTCTTTTCTTTTTCCATGGATGGAAATGCTGGTGGCTGTTTCCACCATTTGCTTTGGAGTCTCCAGTCTTTGCTGGAGTAAAGAATGGAGCCAGAAAAATGGTGCCATGCAAATCTGTGGCAGAGAGACCTCAACTATCACCCTCTGTAAATGAACAAAGGTATAAATTATGTCATTATGTTCTTTTCTTCTTTTTATACATAATTGGAGAGTATGTATCAGGAGTAGAGCATTTGCCTGCAGGTCTCTTGTTCAAATCCAGGAGCACCCTGCAGTGTCACCTTCTACCTACCTGATTTAGCAGTCTCCTTATTAGAAAGGATTTGGTCACCTTCACCACTCTCCAGAGACTGTGATGGCTTCTGCAGTGTGCCTCCTCAGCATATTGAGGAGGTATGGTCACTCCTTTCCATAGTTTTTCACCTCTGTGACTGTAGCTTGTGCTCACCTGAAGCTTGGAGATATTTCTGTGCCTTTCAACAGGCAAGGGCACTATACAATCCTGGGCTCAGCCAAATGTTTTTCTGATTACATTATGGAATCATGAAAGTTCAATGGGGTTGAGAAAACCCTTGCCACTGTTCATCCTATCATCCAATAATTCTAATTGGCAGGAAAATGGTATTGGAACTTACACTTGTATTTTTAAGTGACTTTCAGGATACAATACATATGAAAGTCAAACACTAGCAAGTACACATGTGAAGGTGGTAAAATCCAGGGTGTGGCCAGGAAGGTTTAGAATGCTTATTAGACATATATAAGCAGTAGGGGGTATAGCTCAGGGGTAGAGCATTTGACTGCAGATCAAGAGGTCCCTGGTTCAAATCCAGGTGCCCCCTCCTTTTGCCCTCAACAAACACAATGAAGAATTCAATTAAAATTGCTGGTAAATGGACTGAAATACAGAACATCATGTTAAGTAAAATAAGCCAGACTCCGAAAAATCAAGGAATGTTTCCTTTCCTATGTGGAAAGAAGGTGTGTAAGTATCAAATATTATAAGGATAAAGGGAAGATCAGTGGAGTAGATGAAGGAAACAGAGGGAGAGAAAATGGATGGGAAACAGGAGGATACAGGGAATGAATTAACAAAATCATGTTATATGTATATATAAATGGTACCACAGAGAATTTTGCCTTTATGTATGTAGAAAGCATCAATGAAAAATAAGTGAGTGAAAAAAAGATCAATAGAGTGGAGACAGGAGTATAAGGGAGGGTAAGAAGGGGAGATGAAATGGTAACCAAGTTTCATACATGTTTGATTTTCTCAAAATGAACACAACTTATGTACAACTTTAATGCACTAATGAAAAATAATAGAAAAAAACTTTTACTAAAGAAGGGTAGAGTTGACATTTGTGGGGAAAGAAAAAAAAAAGGAACCCAAATCGCTTATTTCTAGCAGCCATAAGAATTTCCAGGAAACCCCAGGCAGTATTGGATTCTGCAAGACTGCTAAATTATGATGTAAATTTAATTCACAGCTTCCCTGGTGTGACAACTTTGGGATCTGATCTGGAAAGTGAGATTCCCAAGGATTGTCATGGAGATTCATAGGATTTGTAGAACCTGCAAGTTTCCTAATCAGAAGAGCTCCAACCCTCCCTGACAGCTGGAGGCCCTCCTGCTCTCCCGCTGAGCTGAGTGTATTACTCCTTTGCTTCTCCTCTTATCTCAGCCCTACTGCCTCTTTCTTTTAATCAAGAACTTGAGAAAATTCCAGGTTGCCAACTCCAGAGTCACACCTTGCAGGTGGAGGTTTCAATGCCAAAATAATGACCAAACTATGCTTATTCATAGCAGAAAATCAGAGGAATGTATATAGAAATGAATTCATGACAGCCGTGGACCAAGGAGAGAAGAAAGTAATGTTACACTCCACTGAGTTTCTTATTGTTTTGATTCTGGGTTCAGTGTCTGACCTGAGAAGCAGAAATTAGTTTTATGGTTGGCTCAACTTGTTAGTTCAAACTGAAAGCCAAAATATTTCAAAAACTGATGGAACTGAGATGTCAGGATATCCTTGAAAACTAAATCTAGATGGGAAAAGTGAAGTATACTGTGTGTGACATGTCCACACCCCTGCCTCCTACAAAATGGTTAGATGATAACCCCTTCAATTCAAAAAGAACCCAAAAGCAGATAGGCATATTTGTTGGAGGATTATCATTGAGAACCATCTTATTTGCATATCCTTATGGGCCCATGAGAGATGCCATAGCTAAAATGTGTCCCCTAATTAGATTTGAGAATGAAAGTTTCTTAGAGAGTGGAAAAGGTTAAAAATTGCCCTTGATCACATTCCAGGCATCTTAATAGCCCACAGAAATACTGTTGATGCAGACAGTCCATGTGGAGTTCTGAGCACCCACACTGAGTAGGTACTATTGGTTCATTTTCTCATTCTTAGAAACAACTACTGCAATGGCTCACCATGTGCATACAGCTTTGCACACTTGCACAAGATAAACCAAATGCACACTTTAAAGTCTCTGCTTGCAAGTAACCTTCCAGAAAAGTCAATTACAACACATCCCTCCATCCCTGTAGAAAGTGCCCATCACCTTTTGAAATAGTCACATATATTCCATGCATGAATGATTATGTCACCATGAGGGAGGTTTCGAGATGGTGGAAGAGATGAGGTTGCTTTCCTGGCTGCACCACGGTATGAAAGCAAGAAAGCAGATAGGCATATTCTCAATATGGTGGGTTGAATAAAAAGGGACTGTACTGGGAATTAATACTGGACGTTCAAAGCAGATCAGGGACTCAGGAGGTTGGATATTACAAAATAAATAAATAAGAAATCCCAGCCTCATTGCTCCCAACCACTGCCAGCAGTGCCAATCACAACAGTCCACCCACAGGCAAAGTGGAGTAATAAGGAAATTAAAGGAACACACATTTTTAGGAGGTTTGTGGCATGTGGATCCTAGATCCTAGATCGAAGACAGTGCCATGCTAAACAAAATAGTGTACTGCTCAATGTCCTTGTGCAGGAAAGAAGCTGCATCTCTCCCTTTATGCTTGAGGAGGACAAAGGAACCATTCTGTAGCCCTGGCATGGGGCTGGCAGCCAGGGGATCCAACTCCTGACAAACCACATATGGGCTCAAAATACAGGGCTGGCAAATGCACACTGCATGATACAGAGAGTGCCTAAGTGACCAGGTGAAAATCAAACACAGATAAGGGTTTACACAGGGCAATAGAGGTCATCAAAAACCAACATGCTCCCCTTCCCCATGAGCCTGGTGGCTCACAGGACAGGTTGGGAGAGACACAATGGCCAGCTGAGAGTTCTTAAGGGCAGGGACAGGAGATACAAACCAAAGTAATACACAGTCTTTTCAATGAAATAATATCAGAAAGTTTTCCAAACCTAAAGAATGAAATGGAAAATCAAATACAGGACCCCAAATACACAAAATTACAAAGACCCACACCAAGCCACGTTATTATGAAAATGCCTAACATATAGAATAAGGAGAGAAAATTAAAGGCTGTCCAAAAAACCTGACAGGTCACATTTAGAGGGAAAACAAACTGGATCTCAGCAGATTACTCAACGCAGACCCTCAAAGCTAGGAGGTCTTGGAATAGTATATACCAAGCTCTTAAGAAAATGGATTCCAACCAAGAATACTATACCCAGCAAAATTAAGCTTCAAAACTGACAATGAAATTAAAACCTTCCATGACAAAGAGAAGTTAAAAAAATTCACAACTAGGAAGTCTGCACTACAATACATACTCAACAAAATATTTCATAAAGAAGAAATGAGAAATAAAAGTGAAAACCAGCAAAAAGAGGAAAATGCCATAGAAGAACAGTCAACCACAGAAGAAATCAGTTCAAATTAAAAATCAGAAATGATGGGAATAAAAATCATTTCTCAATAATAGCACTAAATGAAAATGGCCTAAACTCATCAATCTAAAGACATAGATTTGCAGACTAGATTACAGAACAAGAGCCAACAATATGCTGCCTACCAGAGACTCACATCAAAGGCAAAGGCATCCACAGACTGAAGGTAGAAGGATGGGAAAAGACATATCATTCATCTGTATCTTGTAAACAAGTAGGGGTTTCTATCCTCCTATCAGACAAAAGTGGTCTTCAAGCCAACGTGAATAAGAAGGACATTTCATACTGCCTGAAAGGTACCTGAAATTATACTACAGAGCTGAAGTAACAAAAATGGCATGGTTTTGGCACCAAAACAGACATGAAGACCAATGGTACAGAATAGAAGACACAGAGACAAACCACATGATTACAGTTAGCTCATACTAGACAAAAGAGCCATAAACCTACATTGGAGAAAAGATAGCCTCTTCAACAAATGGTGCTGGGACAACTGGAAATCCATATGTAGCAGAATGAAATGAAACCCCCCTCTATCACCCTGCACAAAACTTAACTCAAAGTGGATCAAGGACCTAGGCATTAGAACAGAGAACCTGTACCTACTAGAAGAATAAGTAGGCCCAACTCTCCATCATGTCAGCTTAGAAACCAACTTGTCCTAAAGCACAAGAAGTAAAATCACAAATCAATAAATGGGATGGTATCAAACTAAAAAGCTTCTTCATAGGAAAGCAAACAATCAAGAACTTGAAGAGAGAGCTACAGGATGGGGAAAATTTTTGCCACCTACACCTCAGGTAGAGCATTAATCTCCAGGATATATAAAAAACTCAAGAAACTTAACACCAAATAATCCATTAAACCAATCAATAAATGGGCAAAGAAACTGAACAGGCAATGCACAGAACAAGAGATACAAATGGCGAAAAATATATGAAAAAGTGTTCAACATTTCTAACAATTAGAGAAATGCAAGTTAAAACTACACTGAGATTTCATCTCACTCAAGTCAAAATGAGAATTATCAAGAATACAAGTGACAATAAAAAAATTCAGTTGATGAGGATGTGGGAAATAGGTACACTCATACATTGCTGGTGGGACTGCAAATTAATGCAACCCCTCTGGAAAACAGTATGGAGACTCCTCAGAAAATGTGGAATGAGATCACCACTTGACCCAGCTATTCCCATCTCTGGTTTATACCCACAGGACTTAAAACCAGCATACTACAGTGACTGTTTATAGTAATTCACATGAATGTTTATAGTAGCTCAATTCACAATCATTAAGCTATGCAACCAACCTAGGTGCCCCTCAACAGATGAATGAATAAAGAACAGTGACATATGTACACAATGGAATATTACTCAGCCTTAGGAAAGAATGACTTTATGACTTTTGCTGGTAAATGGATGGATCTGGAGATATCATGTTAAGTGAAATAAGCCAATCCCAAGAAACCACAGGTCAAATGTTCTCTCTGATATGCAGATGCTAACACAAGGCAAGGCAGGGAGAATAGAAGTTTAGTGGGTTAGACAAAGGGGAATGGAAGGGAGGGAGAGGCAATAGAAATAGGAAAGACAGTAGAATGAATCTCACATAACTTTCCTATGTTCATATAAGTATCCACCAGAATTTTTCATATAAGAATCCTCATCATGTACAACCACAAGAAGGGGATACTATTAGAATAATTTACACTTCATGTATGCCTAATGTCAAAATACATTCATGAGTGTTTTTTTGTTTGTTTGTTTGTTTTGAGAGCTGTATAGACAAAGCATTAGCAACCTTTATTAAAAAACACTGAGACTGTGTGTGATGTAAAAAGATCTCTTGGCCTCTAATATTCCACATATGGGAAGCAAGCTGAGATAACTGCTCATTCACCAAGGCACATATTTGCCACTGACTTCATCATAAACTACAAAGGAGAATAATAAAAAGGGGTTCTCTGAAGGTGGAGCCAGGCAAGTTCTTATGCAGAAGGTCTGAATTGGAGTCAGTCCCAGGTAATAGAATCAGGACCTAATCAGGGAACCTTCCCTAATCCTGGGTGGTTATTGTTGGCACCACTGAGTTTTGAAGTGGTTATTTATGTATTATCATGGTAATATGCAGGAACATACTGAAATTGGTATCTAGAAGGGTGTTCCAGCTGTAACATCAGATTATAAAATATGACATATCCCATTTTCCCAGTATGTATGCACAAGGCCTGGGTTCAATCCCTAGGACCACAAAAGAAAGAAAAAATAATCTATTTATTTGTCTCATTGGATAAATTTGTTTATGTACTTGTTGTCGAAGTGGCTGATATGTTGTAGAAGTGGCCAGGACCCAGCCTCCCTCTCTCTCATATTTCTCAACTTCTGAGTGAAAAGAGAGGGAAGAATTCCATTTACTGAGGGAATTGAGAATGTGCATACAATCATACTGGGTAGGAAAGAGCCTGAAGACAAGTAAGAGTCCTCTGGGGACTGGAAGGTGACCTCCTGGCCTGAAGAGGGGTCTCTTGTCAGGCTGTGGTGCATGTGCAGTTTCCATCAGGGAGGAAGGAATAGCACTCACAGTGTGCCGTGGAGTCCTTGGGCATGGGAATAGGTGACACATGCTAAGGGGAACCCAGTCAGTCAAGGGGTCACAGCTCAGGGATAGAGCATTTGACTGCACAAGAGGTCCCTGTGCAATTCCAGGTGTCACCTACTGATATATTTATATATTTTTTTATTGGCAAACCTACACTGGTCTTTTTTCTGGTCAGTGTTCTCCCTGCCATTAACCCTCAGCACCACCCTTCTAAATCTTGTGTCCGTTGTCTCTGGTTCTATCAGTTACCTGGCAGAAGGAGGATTCCTGTGGTCAGTGATCTGTTTGTTTTTCTGAAGGTCTTCCTTAGTTTCTCTGTAAAGTTGGCATTGAAAGGAAAATGACCACGACACTCGGAGTGACCAAGAGATCTTTCTTGCAGCAGTGTCTGATTATCAGGGAAGGAAGTGAGAAAGAGAGAAAGCGAGAGAGACCAGGGAAAGAGAGAAGAAAGAGAGAAAAAGAGGGAGAGAGAGTGAAAGAGAACAAAATGAGAAGAGAGAGAGAGAGAGAGAGAGAGAGAGAGAGAGAGAGAGAGAGAGAGGAAAGAGAGAAGAAAGAAATAGAGAGGGGAGAGGGGAGAGTTTATAGCCAAAATCTAATAAGGTCTTTGGGTCTGCAGGCTGCCTTGTTGGCGTCCAATGATTGAATCATACAGTAGTTGCTAAGGGTGTCATCTTCTGCCTTCAGTCGGACTGGGCAGGGGCTAGATGTGGGTTTCCGTTGCACCAACAGGTGGGGGTCGAGTGTTCAGCCTTGAGTGGGGTTAAGTGTTCACATTTGAGGCAAACAAGCCAAAAGGAACCAGACGAGTGAGGGTCGAGTGTTCAGCCCACCCTGCAGCTAACATTTGTTCAGCCAGCTCCGCAACTAACATTCCTCCCTTTTTGTTTTTCTAAGTGGCGTGGAGATGGTGCAATTCCATCTGCCTACTTCCTGCTAAGAAGGGGTCAGTGTGGGGCCTGTCTGGGAGAGTGGGGGAAGGTTTGGGGGACAGGCTTGGGAATACCAGGGTAGCTAGAGATAACATCCAGTGGCTACAGACAGTTATCTTGGAAGGGGCAATGTCCATAAAGGTTCCTTGAAGCCATAACTTGTCAATGACATCAAACCATTCCTAATGGAGGAGATCCTTGGTATTAGCCATTAGTCCTGTCATAGGGTTTCAAGGAAATATCAGAAGTGGCTTGGTTGAATCCAGTAATGTTAAGGGTGACTGCATGATGGCAGCCAGTGGAAGGGCAATCACCTTGACACATCACCTGAGAGTGGGTGGTGCCATCCTGGTGTCATGTTGCTTGGATGTAGAATTGCCATCTGTGGGTTGGGATGGAAGCTTGAAAAGAATTAACAATAGGTACAAAAAGCAGAGGGTTGGTGAGAAATCTTGAGTTTGATGGGCCCCAATGTGGTGGAAGTTCAGGACTGGACATTTGGAACAGGTGCCTATTTTAAGGTGGGAGACATGGTACCAGGTACTGCTTTATAAAACACAAATTGTCATATCTGTAAGAACAAAACAATTCTTTGGAGATGTACAAAGTATAATACTCAAGCTCTGACACATATGCATTCTATCAAAGTATATAATCATCACCAAAGAACTAGCAAGGAAACTATACTACAAACCCACATGGAAATACATTGAAAAATTCACATCAGCCTGATATCCTACAATACTAGGGCAAGAAAATGTTGGCCATAAAAAAAGCCCCACACATAACAGAGGAAGAAATCCATCTCAACATATGCATGAAACCTAACACAGAAACATGAAATATAAAATTAAAAAAGTAAGAAGGTTACACATGACAGCAGAATGCATTTCATTCATAGTACACATATAGAACACAATTTTGATTTTCTGTAGTTGTACACAAAGTAGAGTCACAAATAAATTTTTTTAAAAGGTAAAAAGGTATCATGTTACCTCCAAATGTTCATAATTCACCAACAACTGATTCCAAGGATACTGAAGTGGTTGAAATATGAGATACAAAATTCAAAAGAATGTCAAAAATGATAAATGAATTCCAAGAGAACACAAAAAGTCCACTGAATGAATTAGAAATTCAGTACAGTTTGGTTTTGAAAAATCAAACAGATCTTGGAAATGAAAGACAACAAATCTAATAAAGTGTTTATTTGGAAGTCTCTGTAATAGAGTAGAATCTCAGAGCTGGAAGACAAAGTGGCCAGTCTTGAACATTCAGACCATATTAAACAAAGGAAGTAAATAGCCATAGCCAATACATGAGATTGATATGGATTCTCAGGTACAGGAGGCATTGAGAACCTCAAATACACAAGATCAGAAATTAATCTCTGCATGACAAATGATAATAAAAATACCTAATATATTAATTAATGGAATTATAAAATGCTTAAGAGAAAAATGTCAGGTTACACTTAGAGATAGGCCATCAGAATTATTTCTGATTTCTTGGTACCAACTATAAATCCCAGGAGGGCTTGGAATGATGTGTTGCAAACACTGAAAGAAAATAACTGTCCACCAAGATTGCTAGAGCCAACAAAGCTATCCTTTAGAATCAAGAGGAAATTAAAACCTTCCAAGATAAGCAGAAACTATAAGAATTCATAACCACTAAGTTGGCACTATGGAAAATATTTGATAAAATACTACAGAGAGAAGAAATCAAAAACAACCTCAGAGCTTGCAGATGGTCAAGTCTCGTTTGTTAATCAAAATGCACCAAACTCTGCATCACAAATTATGTATCTTCTCTCATATGTGATAGATACAGAGGGAAAAGGAAAAGAAAGTTGGGGGGATGTCAAGAAAATTGAAGGGAGATCAGTAGAGTACAGGAAAGCTACCAGGGGAGAAAGAGGAGGATGGAATGGGGAAATACTGGAGAAAGATATTGGTCAAATTATATTGTATTTTGTGCATGTATGAATATTTAACATCCAATGCTACCATTATGTACAATTAAATTGCACAAATCAAATATATGGTAGGAAAAACAGACTGTGGCTTTGGGAAACAGTATGGATCTTGAGCATATTTGGAAAACTCAGATAGATTGGATGAGGCCGTGGGCCTTGGGTAGAGGTGAGTATGGTTTGCAGGTGACTCTGATCCAGAAGGCAGACTGTGGCACATGAGTCTCTTGGCCCAGTTCCTTGCTTATTCCCATATCTGGCCCTTTTCTAAGAATTTTTTCAGATCTTGCATTAGAGATGGACCCTGAACTTTGGGTACTTGGGTAGTCACGTGCTATGCCTAGTAGTGCCTCTTCAGCTGCTGAGCTGGTGGTGTGGCGCCAATCTGGGATCCTGACCTCTCTGGAAAGATGTCTCACTTTCCACCTAGGACTGCAACATGCAGGAGAAGAGAGCAGAGAGTGGAGATGCAAGATGAACCCCTAAGGGCAGCAATATGCAGGGTGGTGTGAGGAAGTGGGGAGTCCTAATGGAGGGGAATAGTGAAGAAAAACTCAGGAGAGAAGGAAACAGCAAGGTTCCAGGTCTGAACAGAGATTCTGCAAACTGTTTCCCCCCACAGGTGCTGAGGATCAGGAGGAGGCTGCAGTGTGCTGGGCAGGAAGACTTCTAGAAGTGCTGGGACAGGTCTCTGGGGAAGGACAGGGCCAGCTCAGGGTGAGAATGAGGTCTGTCTGAGTGAGGTCAGTCACCTCCCTCTAGTTCACTAGAACAAAGAGATATGAGATCCTGTGATCCATTGTTAATCAGGGAGGTCTGGATAGGGACAAGGGGATAACTCAGGGCAAAGCAAATGCCTGCATAGTAGGAGCGCTGGTTCAAGATGCTGTCACCTGCTGACCACTCTGTTCATAGGGAACACATGTTTCCAGCTGCTGTCCTGATCATGCTCTAGGGACTTTGGATCTTTGGACTCACACTTCTTCACCTTTCAGTGGGCTGGATCCTCTCTTCAGGCTCCTTCTGTGTGAACCTTGAAAGACTGGGAAAATAAAGAGAGAGGGGAGGAAGAGGAGAGCAGAGGGGCAGTTCATCCCCTGCTCAGAGCGTTTGGTGAACAGAAGCCTTCATCATCAATATGGGTTCTACTGTGACTCACTTTCTAATCAGATTATTTTCTTGGGGGAGGGATGATTAATTAATGTTTTTCACTTTTACAGTATTTTAGATCACTAACAGGGTTTGGTTTCAGGTGTCCCCCCAAATCTCCAGAAAATATCCAGACATTAAATTATTTGATTCTGAGTGGTGTAACCCAATCAGTGGATTAATCCATTTGATGGATTAATTATTTGAATGAACTGACTAGTAACTCTAGGCATTGTGGAGTAGTAAAGATGCGGTGATTTGGGACGTGCCCTGGGGTTTGTACTTTGTCCCTGGTGCCTCACTTGCTGTCTCTGCTTTCTGGTTGCCACAAACCAGCATCTTTCCTACACCACCAACTTCTCCCATGATGTTCTGACTCCACTAAGGCCCAGAACATTTCAGTTTTATGATCACAAATTGCACCTCTGAAACTGGGAGCCTTATCTTCCCATAAGTTGTTCTTGTCAGGTATTTTGGTCACAGTGATGAAGAGTGAACTAACATAGGTACAGATTAAATGAGTACCTCCAAACTGTCAGAGAGTCAGAATCCCACATGGATCTGCTAGAGGCACACGTGATCCCTCCATCCCCTTCTCAGAGGGTTGGGTTAGGGGTTGTAAGGAGGAATCAAGAATGTTTGCTCCTGTCCATCCCAGGCCCCACCCTCACCTCCAGAGCATCTGCTGAGCAGCCCGCTCTATGGTCTGGCTCTTCTAGTTCAGTGTGAAGGAGGTTCCTGCTGTAGACATCCATCATTTTTATGCCCTTCGCTCAGCCAGGTTTTAGGGAGGAGGAACATGCTGGTTACACCTGCCTAGTCAGGGAGTGGCCTAGCAGGAAGGAAGCATATGAAGGAGGACACTAGCAAGTGCACCTCTCCAGGTGGAGAATCCAGGGTGTGGCCATCCAGGTTTCAGGTGCTTAGTTCACATCCATAGCAGCAGGGGGTATAGCTCAGGGGTAGAGCATTTGACTGCAGATCAAGAGGTCCCTGGTTCAAATCCAGGTGCCCCCTTGTTTATGTACTATTTTGGTAGCTACCATAACCAGTACCTCTTAGGTGGGCTCTGAGTGACATTGGGAGATCTCCATTGGGGTTGATAGAAACCACTTTCAATCCTGCTTTTCAAAGCTGCATATCATGGGGCTGCAATGACATCCCTTTTATGTATAGGGCCTCTGTTCTCAACCCTACTACCCTACTGTCATCATCCAATACCATGAAGGCCACCTTGACTTGAAGTCCCCCTCTTCATTAGTACAGTGCACACACAGTAGGTCTCAGAAGCCACTTGGAGAGCCCTCCCACCTCCCTGTGCCTCTGCTTCTCTTCCACCTGCACATTCCACCTTCATCCCTTGTTCTCATTCAAGGACAAATGGCACTTGGTTTGGCCCAGAGGTGGCCACTGTGTGATGAGATGTGTTTCTGCATTCCCAGGTCCCTAATTCTCTGGTTTAGGTTGGGGGACGGGGGCAAGACTGCTAATAAGGACAAGCACCACCAGAAGGTGAAGACCTGAAGGAGGCTGCAGATGTCAGGAGGGTTACTCAGTTACAGTCAGTGCTCACTGAATTTCATTGATTTAGCCTCTGATTTTAACTATTCTTGGCTTCTACTGGTTTTTGGTGTTGATTTGTTCTTTTTTTCTAAGGCCTTGAGATGTTATATCAGATTAGTTATTTGGTACCATTCTATTCTTTTAATATATAAGCACAATGCCATAAATTTTCCTCTTAGAACTGCCTTCGACTGTCCCAATTATTTTGATATCACTATTCTCACTTCCTTCTAAATATTTTTAATTTTCCTCTGATTTCTTCTCTTATCCTTTCATCATTCAAAGTTTAAGAATTCCCAGATATTAAAAATACAAAGATTATATTTTCGGACCAAAATAAAATTTAACTAGAAATAAATAAGATTAAATAACTAGAAAATCCAACAAGATTTAGACATTCTCTAGTGTATTCAGAAACAAAAAATTTTACTTCTAAACAAACTATGTGTCAAGAAAAAATTTGTAATAGGGATTAGAAAATATTATACTAATGATTATGACAAAAATACTAGATGTTGAAACTTGGCAGTTGCAGCAATATCTGTACCTGGAGGGCAACAATAGCCTTAATCCATCTACAATAATGTAAATGGAAAAGTGAAGAATAATTAAACACTGATATAAAAAACCATTTAAATACAACAGTAAAAATAAATTCAAAAAGGATAAGGAAGCCGGTAGAAGAGATTAATTAATGAAATAATCAATTAATGCAGTAGAAAATAAATAGGATCTATAAAGCTGAAGTTATTCTTTGAAATAAATAACAAAAATGATAATTCAGACAACATTAAGTATAAAAGAAAACACTGACAGTCAACATCAAAAAAGTAAAAGTTTACATGATTATATTCTATATAGAATTAAAAAATACTGAGATTATGAGCCAATTTTGCCAATAAGACCTAATACAAGTTGGCGTAGAACATTTTTTAGAAAAATACAATATGCATGAGGAGAGAGAAATCCTTTGATTGATGGTCCTAATTCTCTCTCCCTTCTCACTAATCCGCTTTGGTTAGTTTAGGAGGACTGATCTGGCTGAATAGAAAATACAATACTTGATCTGATCCAGTTCCTAGTACATGCACTTCCTGAGCAGTTGATGGCAAAGCTTCACACTCTCCCAACTACCAATAATATGCCAAAAATACGCCCAGAAAGCTTCCACTGTTATGTGGTCCCTCCCACATCCCTGTAAGAGCAGGACATGGTAGGTATCTCCTGCCAGATTTGCTAGGGTGTGTCCAACTGAGTCAAGCCCAAGAACATGTTTTCTTGAAATATAGGGAGATCCATGAGATTATAGATCTCATAATGCATTGTTCACAACTGATCCTTAATAAGTCTTATTTACATTTATAATGTAAATATAAGTAGAGTAATTGGAACATTGGAGGCACATTAGAGGTTGACTGGGGTTTTAGGGGGCCCAGAGGCAAGAAAC
Organism: Marmota flaviventris; assembly: GCF_047511675.1. Taxonomy (NCBI): domain Eukaryota; kingdom Metazoa; phylum Chordata; class Mammalia; order Rodentia; family Sciuridae; genus Marmota; species Marmota flaviventris. Next base: position 7,308,929 of record NC_092498.1, on the reverse strand, counting down.
TTCAACTTGTATCTTGAAAGCTGAGATCTTGAGCAGTACCCAGGATCCCCCAAGACATCTTCCCTCACCTCTTTGATCTTTGTCTTCATCCTCTGGCATAGTTTTATCAAAATCAATAAAGAAGAAATAGAAATCATAAATAATCCTATAACTCTTGAAAAAGTTAAGTTCTTGAAAATTTTTTGTCATTAAAAAATTTTTAAAAAATCCTCCACACATGTAGTTTCAACATTTGTTTGACTAAACATTCCAGAAAGAAATGATGCAAGTCTTAAGCAAACACTTCTGAAAATAAAAACTAAATAAAATGGTACCTTCCCAACAGATTTTATATAGCTAGTTAAACAGGCTATGAAAAATACCAAAGATTGTGTAAGAACAGAAGACAACAGACCAACCTTGCATATTAACTATGATATTAAAAACAATTTATAGACTTCGGCTGTGGCTCTCAACAACTAATCCTGGCTCAAACCTCAGGGGATCAAGAGTTTCTAGCCTTAAAGATGAGTGTATATGTCTTTCTATTGGTTACCCCAAATTTTTGCCAGATATTAGTTTGAAGGAAGTAGGATGGCTGTTAGAAATTGCTATTGTTACCAAATGTAATGTGGAGGGTTGGGGAGGCAGGGGCAAAGAAGGGGATAGCAATAGAAAATAAAGCTCAGCGCTGAAGCAGCTGTCCCTGAAGGGCACAAATCAGACCGCACCATGCCTCCTAATAAAGAGGCCAGCAGTGTTACTAGCTCACCAGCAGGGCTCATCTGCCTTCCTCCAATTTCTGAGGAGCTACAGCTTGTGTGGACCCAAGCAGCCCAGTCCAGTGAGCTAGACAGCAATGAACACCTGCTACAAACCTTCAGCTACTTTCCCTATGCCAGCCTAGCAGACATTGCCCTTCTCTGCCTACGTTATGGGCTACAGATGGAGAAAGTCAAGACTTGGTTCATGGCCCAGCGCCTCCGCTGTGGCATTAGCTGGTCATATGAAGAAATAGAAGAGACTCGAGCACGAGTGGTATACCATCGGGACCAACTCCACTTCAAATCCCTTCTCTCTTTTACTCATCATGCAGGGCAGCCACCAGAGGAGGTGCCACCTTCTCCAGTGCCACCTCCAGAACAAGGTGGTCTTGGAATAGGCCCTGTGACTTTTAGAGAGCCCCCCCCCCAAGATAAAAGGATTGAAGGTAGAACCTGAGGAGTTCTCTCATATATCAGCACTGCCACCGAGTCACCAGAAAGCAAAGGAGTCCCTTTTGACACCTGGCAGTGGAACATTCTCCCAATCAGATTTTTGGCAGGATCTTCAAAGCAGTGGCCTCTCTAAGAAACTGGCAGGCAGTGGTCCTGACCACTCACATGGTGTAGGTACTTCTTCCTGGAACCACTCCATAGCTGTCCACCAGTCACGTGCTCTGGATAAGCCCCCATCAATCTCATTACTTGCCAGTAGTTGTAAGGAGGAGTCAGCACCTAGTATGACTCCTTCTTCCTCCTCTACCTCCTCTTCTTTCTGGGTACTGGCTAATGGAGCTACTGCCACCTCTAAACCCCTCCAGTCACTAGGCTGTATCCCACAGTCACTCTCACCCAAGGAACAGGCACTACCCCCACATCTGGAGCCAGCCTGGCCTCAAGGGCTACGGCATAACTCAGTGCCAGGTAGGGTTGGCTCCACAGACTACCTTTCCCCAGGTATGCAACGCCAGCAAAAGACTAAGCGTAACACCAAAGAGCAGCTGGCTATTCTCAAATCCTTTTTTCTACAGTGCCAATGGGCACGGCGTGAGGATTACCATAAATTGGAACAGATCACTGGTTTACCTCGGCCTGAGATCATTCAGTGGTTTGGTGACACACGCTATGCTTTGAAGCATGGGCCACTAAAATGGTTTTGGGACAATGCAATACCTGCTGCCCCTAGTTTTCAAGACCCAGCAATTCCTACACCACCGTCAACCTGCTCTTTGAAAGAATGGGCTGAGACACCACCTCTACCAATTCCCCCGCCCCCACCGGATATACGACCTTTGGAGAAGTATTGGGCAGCCCACCAACAGCTACGGGAAATTGATGTCCCTCAGCTGAGTCAGGCGTCAAGACTTAGCACCCAGCAGGTACTGGATTGGTTTGACTCTCGATTACCTGAGCCAGCTGAGGCGGTAGTTTGTCTAGATGAAGAAGAGGAAGAGGAAGAAGAGGAACTGCCAGAAGATGAGGAGGAAGAAGAGGAGGAAGATGAGGAGGAGGAGGATTATGTGATCATACAGGACTGAGCGAGGGAGGGATTTTGGGAAGGAAAAGATCTGTTACTAAAAGATGAACCAAATTTTAGAAACTTTAAACAAAGAAACTACGTTTTTTAAATTACCTTGTGGCAAAGAATTTAAAAGCTTTTGTATTCTTCAGGGTGGATGATAGGGTTGTAGTAAGTTGAGGGTGGACCAGGGAGGATGATCATAGTACACAAAGTCAGGGATTGGATCAGCAAATAATCCAGTACTCTAGCCACATGTAGAGGAGGCCAAGAACCTGGGCCAGGAAATGTCTCCTGTTCTTTATAGGCTATTCTTTTCCCTTAGTGTACTACAGAAAACAGACCTCAGCTACACATATATAGGAGGCCTGGAAAGAAGGGGTAAAGAATTCTGATTTAATTAATAATTCTAATGAATCACCAATCCCACCATTTTCCCTGGAATATAAGGCTGCCTTGTACTGTTTCCTTCCTCTCTGAGCACAAATTCTGTGTAATGCAGCTAAGATCCTCAATAGGTACCAGGCCTTGTCAGAAATACTCTCTCTTCTTATATCAATTTGATGCTCTGTGTTTTACCTGCTTCATCACCGAATCACTGGTGGTAAAAATGTTCTCATTTTTGATACTGGGACAACTTTGTCTTCTACCTTTTTATCTTTACAAAATCCCCTCTCTATTAACTATTTGTCTCAGGGTAAATCTTTCCCACAGAGTTGTAAAAAAGTTTTAATAATAGGTAGTGAATATTTAGTCTGGATATTTATTGGAGGTGAGAATTAAGAGAAGATATCCTTTAAAAAAGTAGAATTACACTATAGGGAATGATGGAGAAGAGGGGATGATTTCTCCTGTTCAAAGGAAGGATGGTAGGAAGTTCCAGGTTTGGTTTTACAAACTTGACACAAGCTCCTGTCTAGTTTGACAAAGACTGATTTTTCTTCTTCTTTCTAACCCCCACCCCAACCTCCTTGGCTCAATTTGCATCCAAAGAGAATTTTCCCTCTCTTAACTGAATTAATTATTGATGTTTTGGAATGATTTTCTTCAGTTGGGATCATATACAAAGCAAAAAGATATCAATGGGTTAACTATCTAAAAATAAGAGTGGAAGCCCCAAATTGCTAGAATAATAATAAAATGGCCAAAAATAAAAAAAAAAATTTTAAAAAATAAAAACAATTTATATTGGCTGGAGTTGTGACTCAGCAGCAGAGTGCTTGCCCAGCACATGCATGGCACTGGGTTCGATCCTCAGCACCACATAAAAATAAAATAAAGGTAATGTGTCCAACTACAACTAAAACGAAATACTTTTTAAAAATTTATAAATGTTTTAATAAATCAGATTCATTGTTACATAAAAAAATAACATGTAATAACAAAATTAATTTTAATCCACAAATGCAAGGTTGGCTTATCATTAGAAAGCTCTGTTAATGCAATTTGGAACATACTATTTATAGCAAATGCTTTGACCCTCTATGGATCAACTTTCGTCATCTCTGTGCTGACAGGCCCAAGTGCCAACTGTCCCCACCTTGACTTACTCTGACAGCTTGTTAAGGCTGCCAGAACAGGCAAAACCCAAAAGTCCCAGGGAAATAGAACCCCATCCCCAGGAGCAGCCCTCAGCCACTATTGCTGGAGTGGGTGGATAAATCCTTCATCCTTGTCCTTTGGGGAAGGTGATCTGAGACAGGGCACACACTTTCAGAGATTCCAAGTGGCACAATGCTCCAGTTGCCTGTGATGCCAACTTTCCTGTATCCAGCTATTTTTCCTTCCTTCCTTTCTCTGACTGACATACCCACTCTACTGGGGATTCCTGGGTTTATCTCCCAAACACTACTTGGCATCAAATTTACTTCTAGAGAAATCCAAACTGAGACCCCAGATTAAAGGAGAAAAATCCTCTGCTTGTTAAAAGACATGAAGATAAACATTCATCAGATTCAGTACACATTTATGAGTTTTAGAAAGTTTTTAGCCAACTAGGGAAAGCACCCTGACTCTATAACATGTGACAAGGAATCTACCAAACACATGAAATGGAATACTATCCATTGGTGGGATGTTGAAAGCTTTTACTGAAAACTGGGAACCAGACAAAAATGTTTATTATCACCACTGCTCTTCTTAATGAGCTTAATGAGCTTCTTAATCAGTTAGGGCTCAAAAACCGTAAAGTAAAATGTGCAGTTTTAAAGGAGAATGAAACCTCCTTAATTTGCAAATGATGCAATTGATCAAGGGAGCACAAAAGGGTCTCTAAGCACATTTTAGATTTATTAGCTGGTCTAGCAATGTGGCTGGATTCAAAGTTGAAAGTAATTGCATTTCAATGTAATGGACACAAATTTTCGAAAATGAAACGTTCTATTTGACAAACATAAAAATATCAAATTCCTAGGAATGAATCAAATCAAAGATGTGAAAATGATCTGTTCAACTATGGAGCATCGTGTGGAGAAACGGAAGAACAAAAACAGTGAAAAGATGGACGGTTTAGGGATTGGATACCTCAACATGACAAACATGTCAATTTCCCCGCATTTTATCTAGAAGGTCAAAGCAATCTAATCAAAATATCAAGAGAGAAATTCAACATGCATGGTGTGAAGATGGGACGGAATTGCAGTAGCCCATATTGCCAGACAAGAAGAAGGAGCTGGAGGATATGCCCTGCCAGATCTCCAAACTGAGTGGAGCCCGGGAAGCAAGGGTTCCCGTGGTTGGTGCAAGCACAGGCAGAGCCCAACAGGTGAGAGCAGATCCTTGGGAGAGCCCCTCACAGACTTGGCTGATGGCCACCATGACCTGCAGAGCAGGGAGGAAAGGCCAGCTGTCCAGCAGATGGTGTGGAAGTCTGGGGTGGCCATCAGGAAAGAGAGGTGCCTCTGCCTCATTCCACACTCGAAAATCAGGTCCCAGTGTGTCTCGAACCTCAGAGTGACAGGCAAAACAACAAGTCCGGGGAGTCAGGAAAACATAAGGAAAGGCCGTGAAGGTGGACACAAGAAGCACAGCAGCCACAGAAACAGATGGATAAGGGTGACAGAATGAAAACGAACTCTAGGTCGTTACTAGACACCACTGGGGAAAGTAAGTGGGGTGAAGGCAGAGACTGACAGTGAGGTGGATATTTCAAAAGAATGAGAAGAAAGGTTTTGAATGCTTTCACCACAAAGAAATGAAAAATGCCTAAGGAGACGGGTGTTTAACCCGATTTTAACATCAAATAATGTTCAAATGCATCAAATCACCACCATACATGTCCCGTGTATATGTACAGTTCTCATGTGTCACAAAATGGACACCAGTTAAAGAACTAAGAGGCAACTCATGGGGTGGGAGAGACTGCATGTATTACTGAAGAAGGGTTCATGGACGAAATATATGAAGAACTTGCACAGAGCAAAGAAAGAGTGTAGACAACACAGTAGGTAAGTGAGCAGAGACGTGTCCCAAAACTGAGTGTGCATCAGACCACAGTGTGAAACAGTGTTCGGACCTCACTGCATTCACGGAGACAAATTAAACCACACTGAGATGACCCTATATCTCAGCAGGATGGTTACCATGGTAGACACTGAGGATTCCACGTGTTGGTGACGATGTGTGACTGCAGCCATGTTCACCCTGCTGGTGCAGTGGAATCTGGTGTGATCACTTAGACCTCCATCTGGCATCGTCGATACTGAAAACATGAATTTTCTATTATGGAGCAATTCTGTTCCTAGATATAGACCCCAGAGAGTATCCAGCAGCATTGCCCTCAGGAGCCCACACTGGATACACATGGAATGTCTGTCGTCAGTGGGACAGATAGACAAATCATGCTGCAGTCAGCCATGGAACACAGAGCAGGAATGGGAAACAACAAATGATTGTGACAGTGGACAGATGTAGATGGATCTTATTGACATGAGGATGGGTGAAAGGGGCCAGACTCAGAGTATCTCATGTCTGATTCCATGTAGATGCAGCTGCACAGCAGGCCAACTCATCCACGCTGATGTTCTTGGGAGGAGGCAATAACAAGGAGGGAGTCCACAGGAGCCTCTGAGTGCTAGAGACTGAGTCTTCATTCTGGTGGTTACACGTGTGCATGCATGTAAACCTCCATCAACCTCTCCATGATAACTCACATACTTTATTGAATATGCTATACCTCCTTAAAATAAATAAAAAGGAAACATGTCGATTACATTTTCATTTCTTGAACATCTCATTTGATTCATTCAAAATACCTATTTGTTCATTTTGGTAATCTTTGCTCCTCAATCCAGCTTCTAATTCTCTCTTATGAAAGATACTCTGATTTATTCAAATAGTTTTATATGTGGTCTCTTGCAGGTTGAGTTCTATTGTTTATTTTTTCTCTTTACTTGATTGGAGCTGGTTCCTTGGGAGCCTATGTGTTCAGCAAACAATATGAAAAATTTAGTACATGCCAGTCTTTCATATGAATTAAACCATGTAGTCTATAAACAACCCAACAAAGTGTACACTCTTTTTTGTACACAAATGTATCATAACTTTTCACTTCTCTTGTTGTATATGATGCAGAGTAACAATTCATGCAATCATACATGTACATAGGGAATAATTCTCATCCCATCACCTTTTCCTTCCCTACCACTCCTCCCCTATGCTCATTCTTCTCTGCCCAACCCAAAGTTCCTCCATTTTTCCCTTGCCCCACCCCATTACGGATCAGCATTGGACTTATAAGAGAAAATATTTGGTCTTGATAGCATGATATACTCAAACTCTACCCATTTACCTGCAAATGCCATAATTTTATTACCCTTTAAGGCTGAGTAATATTCCATTGAGTGTATGTATATACCACTCCATTCATCTATTGAGAGGAACCTAGATTGGTTCCACAGTTTAGCTATTGTGAATTGAGCTGCTATAACATTGATGTGGCTTTGTCATAGTAATATGCTGATTATAAGACCTTTAGGTAGAGACTGGGGAGTTGGATAGCTGGGTCAAATGGTGGTTCCATTGCAAGTTTTCTGAGGAATCTCCATACTGTTTTCCAGAGTGGTTGTACCAATTTGCAGTCTCACCAGCATTGAAAGACTGTAATTTTTCCCCCACATCCTCACCAATACTTATTGTTGTTTGTATTCTGGATAACTGCTATTCTGGAGTGAGATGAAATCTTACAGTAGTTTTGATTTGCATTTCTCTAACTACTAGAGATGTTGAACATTTTTTTCATATATTTGTTGACTTATTGTATATGTTCTTCTGTGAAGTATCTACTCAAATCCTTATACATTTATTGATTGGGTTATTTGTGTTTTGTTGTTGTTGTCGTTGTTGGTGTTAAAATTTCTGAATTATTTATATACCCAGGAGATTAGTGCTCTTTCTGATGTGCGTGTGGTAAAGATTTCCTCCCATTTTGTTGGCTCTCTCTTCATGTTATTGATAGTTTCCTTTGTTATTATCTCCATTTTGCAGGATTACAGATGAGGAACAAGGGAGAAGTGTCCAACTCCTGAAATTAAAACCCAGGCTGTCAGACTTCAGAGTCAATGCTGCGGGCGTCTGTGTCACCCTCCTCCTGCCAAGCTGCTGAGAGCATGTCCTGCTCCTTGAGCTGTCTTGGTGTTGGTTCTTCAATATTCAGATTCCTAAATCTGCTTCCACGACTGCATCATTCTCTGTGTATATTAACTGGAGGAGAAGTTGGAAGGGTTATCATTTGTTGTAGAATTTTATTTTGTAGAAAGTGCCCTTAACTGAGGATTGGGAGGAGGGTCAGTCCCAAATGTGAAGAAGTGGGTCAGAGCAGACACCTGTATCAGTGGAGTGTGTTCTGGTAGGTCCCACCATGAAGGCGCAGTATTTGGCTGTGAGGGCCATTCTAGCATCTAGTGCTTCTCCAGGCTGCTACCTGCACAGGGCCCCAAAGCTGGGAAGACACAGGCTGAGGACTGTTGTGGAGGGGAGGCTGTCTGTTGTAGGCAGCAGTCTGATGAGTTTCCTCTGACCCAGGCCTGGCAGCTGCCAAGAGCTCCCATCCTGAAGAAGTGACTCACACGTCACAGGTTGTCTCGAGTGGCTGTAGGACTTAAAGTTATTATGAACTCCATAAAAGTAGCAGGGTGTATAGCTCAGGGGTAGAGCATTTGACTGCAGATCAAGAGGTCCCTGGTTCAAATCCAGGTGCCCCCTACATAGGCTTGATTTTGGCCTTCCCTTATAAAGGAACTAAACTGTGCATTAATCCATCTGATGGATGAACCATTTGCATGGACTAACTGGGTGGTAATTGGAGGCATCTGGGGTATACCTGGAGATGTAGCCACTGGGATATCACTGGGGTTTAAATTTAGTTCCTGATGGCTCAATTCCTATCTCTGCTTCCTGCCTCCTGATAAACCCAGCCTAATTCCCTCTTAAGATCAGGAGCCATCTTGTCACAAGTTATAAAATATTCATTTCTGTTATCTGTAAAATATTAGGATTTCTATTTGGCGTGGCCATATTTTGATGTTTTAAACTTACTTGGAATGCCTGCCCGTGCCTTGAACTCACCTATTCCTGGATTTTTCTGACCAGATATCAACCCTCTCTGAAACCTTAGTGGCCCCTCATAAATTCTGGCTTTCCCTGGCCAGATAACAACCCTCTCTGCAATCCTAATGGTGCCTCATAAATTCTGATGTTGGGATCTAAATTTACTCCCTAACTACTGAACTATTTAGACCATGAACCTACTACCTGCCTTTGTTTGATGCTTGTCAAAATTCTGTTGTCTGTAAGTTCTCAAGACACGCCTCCCTTTTTGAAACTTTCTGTGCTATAAAGCTGCGCTCCTAGAGAGCTGGAGTACTGTCTTCTATTCCCACGAGTTTTGGGTGAGACATTCCTATATGGCCGGAATTACAAGCTTGCTTTTATTTGATTTAAAAATAGAGTCAGTGGTCTTTTATTTGCATTGTGGTTTAACACTATCATGAACTGAGTAGATTTCATTTGCCACACTCTTTCTCCATGATACTCAGCCTCACTTTTGGCCCAAAATACTGCAATAAGATAACCATGAACTGACCCTCTGAATTCATGAGTCCAAAATCAACATTTATTCCTTAAATGGGGTTCTTGTGAGGTATTATGGTCACCATTATGATTTAGATATGAGGTATCCCCTAAAAGTTAATGTGTGAGAAAATGAAAGAAGGTTTAAGGTGAAATGATTGGGTTATGAGAGCATTAATATTATCAGTGCCTTGATCCCCTGATAGGGTTTAACCGGTTGGTAACTGAAGTAGGTGGTGTGTGGCTAGAGGAGGTGGGTGACTGGGGACTTGCCTTTGGGGTATATATTTTGTCTGTGGTGAGGGAATCTCTCTATGCTTCCTGGAGTGATGTCCTGACTTGCTTTCCTCTACCACACCATCTGCCATGACGTTCTGCCTCAGCTGAAGACCTGCAGAATGGAGCTGACTGGGATGGATGAACCTCTGAACACATGAGCGCCACACAAACATTACCTCCTTAAAATTTTTCTTGTCAGGTGTTTTGGTCTCAGTGATGAAAAACTGACTAAAAGAGTCACAGTAGTGAGAAGCTGACTAACACAAGCACAGATCAAAGCAATAGATCAAACCTGTCTCTGACTCAGATCCTGCAGGGAGCTGCTAGAGGCACATGGGATCCCTAGGTCCCTTCCCAGAGGATGGAGGTCTCAGGGGGAAACCAATGTTTGCTCTTGCCCATCCCATACCCCAACCTCAAGTACTAATTAGAATCACCTGGACAGTCTATCAAAGTGCCATTTCCCAGTGCCACCCTCACCTCCAAAGGGTCTGCTGAGCAGCCAGCTCTTGTACTCTGGCTCCTCTGGTTCAGTGTGAAGGAGGTTCCTGCTGCAGACAGCCACCATTTTTAGGCCCCACCCTCAGCCAGGTTCTAAGGAGGAGGAAGGTAATGGTTACACCTACAGGTGTATAGACAGGAAGGGGTGTGGCCTAGCAGGAAGTTAGTGTATGATGGCAGAACTCTAGCAAGTGCATATCTCCAGGTGGGGACTCCTGGGTGTGGCCATCCAGGTTTAAGGTGCTTATTACACACACAAGGCAACAGGGGGTATAGCTCAGGGGTAGAGCATTTGACTGCAGATCAAGAGGTCCCTGGTTCAAATCCAGGTGCCCCCTACTCATGCTTACTTTTGACATCCTCTCCTACACAGATGCCTCCATTTCCTCTTCTTCTTCAGTGCACACCAGATAAACATTCTCTTTACCACAAGCAGCCAATGCTGAGGCTCTACTATGGTTATTCTTAACCCCAATATGAATTAGAATCACCTGAACAGTCTATCAGAGTGCCATTTCTCAGGCCCCACTCTAAATCCACTTTAGCACAATATTTTACAGGGAGAGGTTTGTCTCTTGTCTTCTTTTGCTGTACTGTGGACAGTGTTGTGATCCTAAAGTGGGAGATGCCAACTGGGACCTTGAAGGCAGAGCACTAGAATAATTGGAGTGAAGGACTATGGCACTTGTCCCTATGCTATGCCATGCCAAACCTGGACCACCTAATTGTACTTTCATGTGGGAGAAAAGAAAACTTCTGGTTTAATTGCTCATTAGTGTCTTGTATTGATTTTTGGCCATTTGTGTGTTCAGATGCACAGTCAAGTCTTATTCTACACAAAACCCCAACCCAAACCTCACTCATGGCTGTTCCCTCTCAAGGTCTTAGAACCTGCAGGTTCTTGCTCACACCTCTCCTCATTTCTACCTCATCTTCCTGCTCTTACTCAACCTATTAATTATCCTCATGTTGACCCTCTTCTCCTCCATCTCTCTCTGGGCCATGATCCTAGGCAACCCTGTGGCTCTCCTGTTTGTGTACCCATGTGGACCTAGAGTTGCCCCTCACACCTGACTCCAGCTCCTCTCAGGCCTTTGCCTGTGGCCTCTCTTTTTCCCTCACAGCTCCTTTCTTGTTCCATGAATGCAAATGCCGGTGGCTATTTCTAACTTTGCTCTGGAGTCTCCAGCTGTTGTTGGAGTAAAGAATGGATCCAGACACATGGTTCCATGCAAATCTGTGGCAGAGGGATCTCAATTATTACCCTCTTTTAATGGGCAAGGGTATGAATTATGTCATTATGTTCCTTTCTTTTCATTCTTTTAAAGAATTGGGGAGTATGTCTGTATTTGACTGCAGGTCCCTTGTTCAAATCCAGGAGCACCCTGCAGTATCACCTTCTACCTTCCTTATTTAGCAGTCTCCTTATTAGAAAGGTCTTTGGTCATCTTCCCCTCTCTCCAGAGTCTGTCCTGGCTTCTCCAGTGTGCCTCATCAGCATATTGAGGAGGTATGGTCACTCTTTTCCATGGTTTATCACCTCTGTGTCTGTAGCTTGTGCTCATCTGAAGCTTGGAGATATTTCTGTGCCTCTCAACAGGCAAGAGCCCTCTCCAGTCCCTGAGCTTCTGTGCTCAGCCAAATGTTTTTCTGATTAGTTCAACTTGGAATCATGAAAGTTTAGTGGGGCTGGGGAAACAATCCCTTGCCACTGTTCATCCTATCATCCAATAATTCTAATTGTCAGGAAAAAGGTATTGGAATTTACTCTTGTATTTTAAATGACTTTTAGGATACAATGCATTGAAGGTCTAACACTAGCAAGTACACATGTGATGGTGGTAAAATCCAGGGTGTGGCCAGGCAGCTTTAGAGTGCTTATTAGACACACATAAAGAGCAGGGGGTATAGCTCAGGGGTAGAGCATTTGACTGCAGATCAAGAGGTCCCTGGTTCAAATCCAGGTGCCCCCTCCTTTTGAACCCAATGAAGAACTCAATGAAAATTTGTGACAAATGGTCTGAAATAGTAAAGATCATGTTAAGTGAAATAAACCAGACTCAGAAAAATCAAGAAATGTTTCCCTTAATGTTTTGAACAACCAACAATAAAAATTAAAAAAAAAAAGAAATGTTTCCTTTCCTATGTGGAAGTGCGAGCAAATTAAGGGAAAGAAGGTGCGTAAGTATCAAATATCATAAGGATAAAGGGAATATCAGTGAAGTAGAAGAAGGAGACAGATGGAGAGAGAATGGATGGGAAATGGGAGGAAATAGTGCATGAATTTAACAAAATCATGTTATATGTATATATAATTGGTACACAGATAATTTCACCTTTATGTATATGTAGAAAGCATCAATGAAAAATAAGTGAGTGAAAAGAAAATCAATAGAATATAGAAAGGAGAATAATGGAGAGTGGAGGGAGTGCAAGAAGGGGGAATGGAATTGAAACCAAATTCCATATGTTTGATTTTGTCAAAATGAAACCAACTTATGTATAATTTTAATGAACTAATAAAAATAATAGAAAAAAACTTTACACCAAGGGGTAGAATTGACATTTGTGAAGAATAATAAAGAACCCAAATTGCTATTTCTAGCAGCCATAAAAATTTCCAGAGAACTCCATGCAGTATTTGATTCTGCAAGACTGCTAAATTATGATGTAAATTTAATTCACAGCTTCCCAGGTGTGACAATTAGGGATCTGATCTGGAAAATTAGATCCCAAGAATTGTCATGGGAATTCATAGGATTTGTACAACCTGCAGGTTTCCTAATCAGAAGAGCGCCAACCCTCCCTGACAGCTGGAGGCCCTCCTGCTCTCCCACTGAGCTGACCCTGTTCTACTTTGCTTCTCCTCTTATCTCAGCCATATTGCCTCTGTCTTTTGATCAATAACTTGAGAAAATTCCAGCATGCCAACTTCAGAGTCACACCTTGCAGGTGGACGCTTCAATGCCAAAGTAATCACCAGACTATGCTTATTCTTAACAGCAAAAATCGGGGGAATGTACATAGAAATGAATTCATAACAGCTGTGGACCAAGGAGAGAAAAAAAGCAATGTTAAACTCTATAGAGTTTCTTATTGGTTTGATTCTGGCTTCAGAGTCCTACCTGGATAAGCAGAAATTAGTTTTATTGTTGTCTCAACGTGTTGGTTCAAATTGGAAATCAAAATATTTAAAAAACCAATGGAAACAAGATGCCAGAATATCTAAATCTAGATGGGAAAAGTGGAGTATACTATGTGTGACATGTCCATACCTCTGCCTCCTACACAACAGTTATATGACAACCCTTTCAATACAACCTCAAGAAATACAGCATTTGCTTGAGGGCTATCTTTGAGAACCATTTTATTTGCATATCTTTATGGACCCATGAGAGATGACATAGCTCAAATGTGTCTCCTAATTAGATTTGAGGATGAAAGTTTTTTAAAAAGTGGAAAAAGCTAAAAATTGCCCTCAATCATCCCGTTCCAGGCATCTTAATAGCCCACAGAAATACTGTTGATGCAAATAGTCTGTTCATGCGGAGTGTGAGCACCCACACAGAAGAGGTTCATTTTCTCATTCTTACAAACTACACTGCAATGGCTAACCATGTACATACAGCTTTGCACACTCTACAAGATGAACTAAATGCACACTTTAAAGTACTCTGCTTGCAAGTAACCTCCCAGAAAAGACATAGCAATTACGACACATCCTACCATCCCTGTAAAAAGTGCCCATCACCTTTTGCAATAATCACATATATTCCATGCATGAATGGTTGTGTCACAATGAGGGAGGTTTCAAGATGCTGGAAGAGATGAGGTTGCTTTCCTGGCTGCACCATGGTATGAAAGCAAGAAAGCAGATAGGAACCTTCTCAGCAAGATGGGTTGAATAAAAAGGGACTGTACTGGGAATTAATACTGGATATTCAAAGCAGATCAGGGACTCGGAAGGTTGGATATTACAACATAAAGAAGGAGCCTCAGCCCCACTGCCCCCCACCACTGCCAACAGTGCCACTCAGACCAGTCCCCCCACAATCAAAGTGGAGGAATAAGGAAATTAAAGGAACACACATTTTTAGGATGTTTGTGGCATGTCTGGGTATGGAGAGATCCAAGATCAAACACACAGCCAGACTTACCAAAAGGTGTGCTCCACAATGTCAAGCTGCATCTCTTCCTACTGCTCCAGGATGACAAAGGAACCATTTTGCAGCTATCATGTGGCGCTGGCAATTGGGGGAGTCAACTTATAGTAAACCACAGTATTATGAAGATGCCTAACATACAGAATAAGGAGAGAATTTTAAACATTGCCAAAAACCTGACAGGTCACATTTAGAGGGAAACCAAACTAGATCTCAGTGGATTTCTCAACCCAGACCCTCAAAGCTAGGAGGCCTTGGAATAGTATATACCAAGCTCTGAATGAAAATAGACTCCAACCAAGAATACTATACCCAGCAAAATTAAGCTTCAGAACTGGCAATGAAATTAAAATCTTCCATGACAAAGAAAAGTTAAAAAAATTCACAATTAGGAAGCCTGTACTACAAAACATACTCAATAAAATATTTCGTAAAGAAGAATTGAGAAAAAAAGTGAAAACCAGCAAAGAGAGAAACTACCCTAGAAGAACAGTCAATCACAGGAGAAACCAATTTACACCAAAAATCAGAAATCATTTCTCAATAATAGCACTAAATGAAAATGGCCTAAACTCATCATCAAATCTATGTCTAAAGACATAGATTTGCAGTCTGGATTACAAAACAAGAACCAACAATATGCTGTCTACCAGAGACTCACCTCAAAGGCAAAGATATCCACAGACTGAAGATAAAAGGATGGGAAAAGAAGACATATTATTTCTTGTCAACTATCCTCCTATCAGACAAAGTGGTCTTCAAGCCAAAGTGAATCAGAAGGGACAAAGAATATCATACTGCTTATGGTACCTGAAATTATACTACAGAGCTGTAGTAACAAAAATGGCATGGTATTGGCACCAAAACAGACATGAAGACCAATGGTACAGAATAGAAGACACAGGGAAAAACCCACATAAATACAGTTGTCTCCTACTAGAGAAAGGAGCCATAAACCTACATTTGAGAAAAGATAGCCTCTTCAATAAATGGTGCTGGGAAAACTGGAAATCCATATGTAGCAGAATGAAATGAACGCCCCCCTCACCCTGCACAAAACTTAACTCAAAGTGGATCAAGGACCTAGGCATTAGAACAGAGATTCTGAACCTACTAGAAGAAAAAGTAGGCCCAACTCTCCATCATGTCAGCTTAGGAACCAACTTCCTAAACAAGAGTCCTAAGGAATCAAAGAATCAAGAATCAAAAACGGGATGGTATCAAACTAAAATGCTTCTTCACAGGAAAGGAAACAATCAAAACATGAAGAGAGAGCCTACAGAATGGGGAAAATATTTGCCACCTACACCCCAGGTAGAGTATTAACCTCCAGGATATACAAAAAACTCAAGAAACTTAACACCAAAAAATCCATTAAACCAATCAATAAATGGGCAAAGGAACTGAACAGGCACTTCACAGAAAAAGAAATACAAATGGCGAAAAACATATGAAAAAATGTTCAACATCTCTAGAGATTAGAGAAACACAAATTAAAACTACACTGAGATTTCATCTCACTCCAGTCAGAAGGGCAATTATCAAGAATACAAGTGACATTAAACATTGGTGAGGATGTGGGGAAACAGGTACACTCATACATTGCTGGTGGGACTGCAAATTAATGCAACCCCTCTGGAAAGCAGTATGGAGACTCCTCAGAAAACGTGGAATGAGATCATCACTTGACCTAGCTATCCCAATCTTCAGTCTCACCCACAGTACTTAAAATCAGCATACTACAGTGATGCAGCCACATCAATATCTATAGTAGCTCAATTCACAATCACTAAGTTATGCAACCAACCTAGGTGCCCCTCAATAGATGAATGGATAAAGGAAACATGGTATATATACACAATGGAATATTACTCTGCCTTAAGGAAGAATGACTTTATGACTTTTGCTGGTAAATAAGCCAATCCCAAGAAACCAAAGGTCAAATGCTCTCACTGATATGCAGATGCTAATGCACAACAAGGCAGGGAGGAGAATAGAAGTTTTTTTTTTTTTTTTTCAGAGTAGAAATTAGAAGTTTATTAAAGGACAGCAGAAAAGACTTCTCCCGGAGGAAGAAGGGGACCCAAGAGGTGGAATCCCGAGAATAGAAGTTTAGTGGGTTAGACAAAAGGGAATGGAGGAAAGGGAGAGGGGATAGGAATAGAAAAGACAATAGAATGAATGGAACAGAACTTTCCTATGTTCATGCAATAATCCACCACAGTGAAACTCCACATCATGTACAACCACAAGAAGGGGATCCTAATTAGAGTAATTTACACTTCATGTATGCCTAATGTTCAAAATACAATCATGAAGTTTTTTTTTTTTTAAGATAGCTATTGACAAAGCATTAGCAACCTTTACTAAAAGACACTGAGACTGTATGTGAAGTGAAAAGATCTCTTGGCCTCTAATATTCTACACATGGGAAGCAAGCTGAGAAGACTGCTCATTCACCAAGGTACATATTTGCTACTGACTTCATCATAAACTGCAAAGGAGAATGATGGAAAGGGGGGGGGGGGGGGTTCTGAAAAGGTGGAGCCAGGCAAGTTCTTATGCAGAAGGTCTGAATTGGAGTCAGTCCCAGGTAACAGAATCAGGGCCTAATCAGGGAACCTTCCCTAATCCTGGGTGGCTATTGGTGGCACCACTGAGTTTTGAAGTGGTTATTTAAGTATTATCATTGGTAATATGCTGGAAAATACTGAAATTGGTATCTAGAAGGGTGTTCCAACTGTAACATCAGATTATAAAAAATGACATAGCCCCTTTTCCCAATAATTTGAATTTCTCTGCAGTTGCGGTACTTCCAGTTTTTCCAATCTTCATGCTGGAATTTTTACTGAAGAAAGTTTGGTTTTGTATTTGCATTGTGTATTGGATTTGCAATGGACAAAAATATTGTCTTTTAAGCTCATAGATCTCTGATACAGAGAAACCTCACCTGGATTCAACAATCATCATTAGAACCTAGATTTGTCTTGGGATGGGGATATAGCAGTTGGTAGAGTGCTTGCCTTGCATGCACATGGCCTGGGTTCATTCCCCAGCACCACACACACACACACACACACACACACACACACACACAAAGAACCTAGATTTGTGATTGACACAGCCAGGACCCAGCCTTCCTCCCTCCCATATATCTCAACTTCTGAGTGAAGGGAGAGGGGAAAATTCCATTTACTGAGGGAATCGAGAATGTGCATCAATCAGACTGGGTAGGAAAGAGCCTGCAGACAAGTGAAAGTCTTCTGGAGACTGGAAGGTGACATCCTGGCCTGAAGCAGGGTCTTTTGTCAGGCTGTGGTGCACATGCAGTTTCCATCAAGGAGGAAGGAATAACACTCACAGTGCACCATGGAGTCCTTGGGTGTGGGAACAGGTGACACATGCTAAGGGGTCATAGCTCAGGGGTAGAGCATTTGACTGCAAACTAAGAGGTCCATGGTGCAAATCCAGGTGTCCCCTACTGGTGTTTTTAAAAATTATTATTGGCAAATCTACACTGGTCTTTTCTCTGGTCAGTGTTCTCCTTGCCATTCACCCTCAGCACCACCCTTCCTATGGCTTGTGTCAGTTGTCTCTGGTGCCACTAGTTACCTGGCAAAAGGAGGACTCCTGTGGCCAGTGATCTGTTTGTTTTTCTGAAGGTCTTCCTTAATTGCTCTGTAAAGTTGACATTATGGAGCGACATATTGCTGAATCAGAGTCACCCAGACTGGATTTACATCAGAATTACCAGCTCCCTCACTAAAAATACAGACAAACCACCCCTAGTCTTTCTGATTAGTTCTTATTGGAATCTTACAACTTTAACTTTGATTGGAGGGATCACAGACCCTTGCTAATGTCCATCCTAACAGCCAGTAATTCTAATAGGCAGGAAAATGGTATTGGAACTTACATTTGTAGATGTAAATGATGTTCCAGGATATGTTATGTGCCATGGCCTGACAGTAGGCACACATGTGAAGGTGGTAAAATCCAGAGTGTGGCCAGGCAGCTTTAGAGTGCTTATTAGACACCCATAAAGAGTAGGGGGTATAGCTCAGGGGTAGAGCATTTGACTGCAGATCAAGAGGTCCCTGGTTCAAATCCAGGTGCCCCCTCTTTTTGCACTCAATGAACACAGTGTTCTGTTTCAAACTTTTTTCTACCACACTGATTCAGCTGTGAATATGGAGAGAGATGAGGAGGCTAGGTGTTCAGTACCACACATCATGAAATCTTCAAAGATGAGTCAGTGATCAAGGGTCTGGGGACAGAGAATATTTTAAGAAATGTCCCAAACAGTTGTGGAGTGCATAATGCTGATTTCTGCATGATTGCCTCACTATCTGGAGACCTGGGAGGAGCAGATGTGGCAGCTCTGGTCTGAAGACAGTCTGAGGGCACAGTTCAGAATTATTTACACTTCTGCTCACCGTGCTTTATAACACACTCCAAGGACCCACATGCACACAGCTGTCTGTAATTGGCTGGATGAAGTGACTTTGGCGTGTGTCTTCAGCTCCCAGCAACAGGTGCCAGAGTCAGCTGAGATCTTGCTCCAGCCAGGTCACTAGACCTTATAGTAAAACTCTCCAATCAGGGGTTTGACAAATCCCTCTTTCTCAGCAGCCTCGTCTTCTCTTCCTTAGGAAGGGAGAGAAGGTTCCATAAGGCCCCCACACTTGGAGTGGCAATGGGCTTGGCTTAAAGTCTCCTGATTTAAGTGTCAATCACATCCAAAAATGCCTTCACGGCAGCATCCCATAGGTGATTGGTTGAACATCTGTCCACCACAGCCCACCCCAGCAGACATAGGAAATCACCCAGCACAATTGCTAATGCCTTTAGCTTGGCCAACTGTATATCCGGGTGAGACTATGAGTGCTGATAAACTACACAGAAAGAGAGGCGAGATGTGGGGCTCATCCTGAGGTGACAGAGTCCAGACACTGTAAGTGAGACCCAGGCTATAGCCAGGGTCCATTCTGGAGGTGGGCGTGGCTCTCTAACCAGGCTGGCTGAGGTCCTGGCCTGGCTTCCCTGGGTCCTACCCAGTACATGAGCCTGGGTCTTCAGACTTCCCTGTCCGGCCAGGAGCTCCCTTCCACCCTGCCAACCACTGTCCCCTGGGTCTCGGCCAGCCTGAGGTGGGCTCCTCTCTAATCAGAGTGCCCTGACTAGAACCAGGAATGGGTACAGGCAAAAGACCCTCACGCAAGTGAAGGGATGGAGCACTGGTAACTGGGCCTTGCTCACTTGAGATAATGAAAAATTAGGTGGTTCTGGGGGAAGGAAATGTAGAAGGCCAACTTCTACAGGAGAAAAGTTGAGTGAGACTTTCCCACAGTCCCCCAGGGACCAGAGAGCAGCAAGAGTGGCTTCAGATGAACTGATGATCCTACCTCTGAAGGAAAGCAAATGGTAATTTCAAAGGTCACACTGTAATTGTAATGAAATGATTAGGTTTAGGCTATAGCTCAATCATGTCTCCTCTGAACCTTCTTTCATCGGGGATACCTTACATCCATACCATAACAACCCCCATCAGATAGACCTGGGGAGGCCCTGTAGAGTACCCTTGGGTGTTACTCCTGCCTGGTGGCTTCATTTTGGGCAGGGAATCCTAACTCCCTTCTCCCTCTGGTTTTTTTATTCAGGCTCCTGCTACTTGAGAGAATATTTTGGCTCATGGGTTTTTCTCTTACTTGCACGAAGTCTTTTTAAGGAACAAGATCAATGTTCACTCATCCCTGTGGCCTCCACATGGATGACAGACTTGGCACCTTACAAGCTCCATGAGTGTTGGTTAGTGAGAGAGGGAGTGGTGGAGAGAAATAACAAGCCCCCCTCCTTGAGGCCTTGACATATAGAAGAGGCTCTGCTGGGTCTCATGTGAGGTCCATTAAAGAACAGGAACATCAGCTCTTGTCTGTCAGGAGCCGTCCGTAGATTGCATATTGGTCACCATGCATGGAAGGCTCTTGGAGGGAGGCTTCTGGTTTCTGGGAATGACCAGTGGACATTTCCTCTAGTCAGTTGCCCAGGGACATTGTGAATATCTATCCTGATCTGCTGTGGCCCACATAGCACCTGAGATGGGTGTGACCTGCCAAGATGTCAATCAACCTGCTGACTGTAAGACATCATGAAACAAGATTCTGCCCTTGAAACCTCATCCCTGTTTTTGATGTACCCCCTTAAATAAACCACCAGAGCAGCTTTTTCTTTGTCTAGTTCCAGAACCCTTATGGATTAGAACTATCAGGGGCTTCACCTATTGTAAATATATTACTGAATATTTGTGTTTGTTATTCACTAACAATTTGAGATTTTAAATTTTAGGGTGGCTTACATCCTTCTCTGCAGGAAGAAGAACTCCCAATGAGATGCTGGCCGTTGACCCCTGATACTTGTCTGGCAACTGGTGTGGACCTAGGAGAAACTATGGAGTCATGTGTCCTTTACCTATGCAAAGGGGGATGGAGCAGGGCCAGGTAATATGGAAGAGGGAGAGGGGAATGCAGACTACAGTAGAGAAAGTTAGAGAAAACAGTGGGAGATGAATGTGTAGGTAGCCTGGGTGTGGTGCCATGGATGAAAAGGTGCTAATGAGAGGCCCTACATAGGTGGGGATGTAGCTCAGGGGTAGAGAATTTGACTGCAGATCAAGAGTTCCCTGGTTCAAATCCAGGTGCCCCCTTGTTTGTGAGAGTTTTAGTCAGTGTATTGCACACAGTAGAGAAAGCAATGAATCGGTCATGCTCTCTGACCAACCACATCTCAGAAGAGCAGACTCACTGACTCTCACGTAACTGGTGCAAAAATTAGTTTCCAAGGCACAGATCCCTGTGTTCTCCCACACTCTCAGTTTTATTCAGCTCTACAAATCTTCCAGGAGAAGGTGGTCTGTGTCTTCTCTCTGTGTGTGCTGCATAGCACTCTGCTTGGGCTATAACAAAGGAGAGATTGATCCAGTGGTAACATGGTGCTCTCAACAATGGGAAGGTGCTCTGGTTTCTGAGCCCAGCATACCAGGATGCCAGTGAGAGGCCCTGAACCTTGGCACTGGGCCCTAGGGTCTGGAGCTCCCACCCAGGGCTCCGGCAGATCCTCTGGCCACATAAGCTCATGCCCTGACCCTCCCAGACCAAGATAGGGATAAGCAGCATTCTGGGTGCCTCTCTAGGACACAAGCTCAGGAGTAACATGATAGGGTAGTGCACCTGAGGCTTCCTAAAGGAGTGACCTGACCCTCCTGACCTTTTTTCTCTATCCTCCAGCAGACAAATTCATAATCCTGGGCTCCAGTGAAGGAACAGAAGCTGCAACCCTATTCCGAAATCAGAGTAGAAACAACATTTGTATCGGGACCCTTGTATCTGCCCTTAAAAGCTCATCTCACTAGTGCCTAATGAAGACCTCATGATTTTCTATGTCCAACATCCCCTACATTTAACAGTCTGTAGCCAAGAACATCAATAAAAAGCTGGAGGACTTTTGTTTCCATAGGGGACCTTGGATTAACCTGAATCCTGAATCCCCAGCTGGGCTGCCCATCACAGCACCTGGTGTGGGAGGTGCTGAGCACAGGGAGTGTGCTTGTTGGAAATAAAGGTCAACAAGCCATCTTGGAAATCCTGAAGCTGCGTCTCTGGGAGTGAGGCCAAAGGACTTTTAACAAGCTCCTTAGATGAGACCCCAGTGGGAACTGAGAGCCTCTAGTTTATTTTAGTGCTTCATGGCATAGGCTTGAAAAGAGGTCATAATTAAGAGACATGCCCAAGCACACACGCTGGATTAATAACAGGGTTGGGACCAAATCCCACGCTGCTGATCTTGGTCTTTCTCCACTAACCCAACCCTGAGCCAAGACACAACCTGCTGCTTGCATCTGCTTCCTGTTTCCCAACAGATCTGATGAGTTTGACCTTCCTAAGAAAGACCTGAAAGAGTTTCAATTTAGACATTACTAGACTAACTAGACCCAAAAGGAGACAGACTAAAAGAACACACACTGAATTTGCACCATGAACCTCTTAATCTGCAGTAAAATGCTCATCACTTGGACAGAAACTCACTTCAAACAAGTTCCCTAAATGACGCAATTTAACAATGTGGGTTCCCCCAGGGAAGTGTCTTCCAGTAACCCATAGTAGTTTCTATTTATTCCTGGTTAAGATCCATGACCTGGATAACCCACCACATGAAACCAGTCCTCTTTGGGTCATCATCCCCCTCCCTTCCTTACTGCCCCTCATTTGAGTGTCCAGAAGCTTCCTTGCTCTGCCCAGCATGTCTCCTCCTTCTGCCTTCAGCTGGGTGCACTGGCTTTGGACTTGGCTGCTGGCACAACCCTCCCCTCTCCTCTCCTCCTTTCTTCACCTCCAACAGGCCCATTTACTCTAGAATCTTCTGCAGCACTCTCTGTCCGCTGCACCCTCACTCTTGAACTGCTGGCTGGATTTTGTTTTCTTTTCTATTTCCCATGGCCAAATTCTTGGCCTTGGCCCTCTTGAGCTCAGCTGTGGAAAGTGGAAGCCACCCTCCTGTTGAGCAGCCCTGCTGTTTTCCAAGGTCTTGCCCCCATCAATCAGCATCCATGGAGGAGCAGGAATTGGGCTTTGGTCTGTTTGACTTGGGGTCCAAAGCACAGGCCCAAAGGGGCTTCTTAACTGGGAGGAGGATTCTCTCCCTCTGCTGTCTGAGCCACTGCCTAGGCACCCCAGAGGGCAGGAGAATGGTGGCCCTTTCCCCCCACCCAATGCACATCCAAAGGAGATCACACAGCGTCTTCTGCTGTAGCCATAAGCCATGTAGGTTTCAAACATGTGGCACAGGTTTTCTGATGGGGTGGAAAGGTCCAGTAGATGTGCTCACTCACCAAAATGACAGGAAGCTCCTGGAATTCTGTAAGATGTTCTATCTGCTGGGCAAATCAGAACACAAATATCTATCTTGGGCCACAGGACACAGCACAATATGGGTGGCTGACTGTGCCAGCAGCCAAGTCCAAAGCCAGTGCACCCAGCTGAAGGCAGGAGGAGATATGCTTTTGGGCACTCAAATGAGGGGCAGTAAGGAAGGGAGGAAGATGATGACCCAAAAGGACTGGTTTCAGCCCTTCTGGGTCTGCAAGTTACTGAGCTGTTAGTTGAACCTATGCAGAATGGTCCTTGCACACCTCTACTCCCTGCTGGGGGAAGTTTCAGTGTTGGAGGATAATAGCTGATTCAGGGGATAAAAAAGAAAAACTGGTGGGCACCAGAATTTCAACCAGGGACCTCTTGATCTGCAGTCAAATGCTCTGTCTGCAGGCCAGGCCCCCTCCCTGACTTCTGAGTTTGGGTTCAGCACTAACAAACAAGTGGCTTTCCCCACTATGGACTGCCATGCATGTAGCTGACATCTGCCCTTAGGCTGCCGTGGCACCTGGCAGACTGCCCTTTTCTGGCCATGAGCTCACCCTTCCCTGTGCTTTGCGTGAACAAAGAAGCCTCCTTTGCCCTGACCTGAGGTTCCTCTTCCTCAGCATACCTCCATCAAAACCAGTGGGAAGAGTTTGGGTTCCTCTACCATGTCCTCTTTCATGGTCTTCTGTCCTCATCCTATATGGCCAAGTCCATGGCTTTGGCAGAGTCTCCAGGGACATGTGGCCAAAAAAGCAATAGCCTCCAAGGTAGACCAGGATGAACCCCAGCTTCTCTGCAAGTGGCACAGCTGGGGGTCACCACACCTGGCCACACAGGACTTAAAGAGCAGGCTCATGGCCCCTGAGCTGGGACTGTGCCCTTTCCTCAGCCTCTCCTAGCACGTCCCCACCTACAACAGGATGGCCCACACTGGAGAATATGTCCCTGTTCCCTGGTAGACTCACTGCAGTGATTGAAGCCACTCACTACCCATCCCACCACCAGAGACCTGACAGATACCCAAACCACAGCCACCAAGAGGGCCATAGAAAATGGTGGCCAAAGGGAGGGATTCAGTCATTCTTATTACACAGACAAGTACAATGTGGTGAAAGGAAGGAAGCAGGGAAGGAGGTGGGGGGAGAGAGAGGGTGGGGGGAATGCTGCTTTAAAAAAATCCCACACCAGCTCCTCCAAGTTTGTCATTAAATATATTATAGATTTTCAAGAAATGCTTTCAACTGAAAACATATAGAAAATTTATAAAACACAAATAAGCATCAGGAGCAAATTTAAATGATCTATAATTTAACCAGTAAAGTCACCACTGTTAACAGTTCAGATTTCATCCTCCCAAACATAAAAGTACACATCCCTAGGCAGTGACCTTGGGCCCAGCTGTGGCAGGGATTGAGTGCATTTCCAGCTCCCGAGCCCTCCCACAGACTCCTGCTCCAGCCTGGGCTGCATTCCACCCTTATCAGTTTTCCCTGTCCTGCTATATGAAGATAACTATTCTAGATTTAACAGTGACCATGTCCCTGAACATGTCCCAGAACAGAGCCCTAAGTTGACACAGAGGAGAAGCTATAAATTACTGTGAGTCTTTTTAAAAAATGTTTTTATTAGTGCATCATACATATACACACTAGGGGGGTTCAATTTTTTTGTACTTAAAAAGGCGTTTAATGTTTAATAAGAAAAATTTGATGACATTTTTCTTTCTGATGCTGGGGACTGAACAAAGAGCCTCTGGCATGACAAGCAAATGCTCTCCCACTCAGCTAACCTTTCTTTTTATTTTTTATTTGTTCTTTTTTGATATATGTGACACGAGAGGGTATTTTGACATATTATACATACATGGAGTGTAGATTACTCTAATTAGGATCTCATTCTTGTGGTTTTACATGATGTGGAGTTTCACTGTGGTGGATTTATTACATGAACATAGGAAAAGTTCTGTTCCTTTCATTCTATAGTCTTTTCTATTCCTATCTTTTCTCCAATGTAGGGTTATGGCTCCTTTATCTAGTATGAGATAACTGTATTTATGTGGTTTGTCTCTGTGCCTTCTATTCTGTACCATTGGTCTTCATGTCTGTTTTGGTGCCAATACCATGCCATTTTTGTTACTATATCTCTGTAGTATAGTTTTAGGTACCTTTCAGGCAGTATGAAATGCCCTTCTTTGTCCCTTCTGATTCACGTTGGCTTGAAGACCACTTTGTCTGATAGGAGGACAGAAACCCTTGCTTGTTTACAAGATACAGATGAATGATATGTCTTTTCCCATCCTTCTACCTTCAGTCTGTGGATGTCTTTGCCTTTGAGTTGAGTCTCTGGCAGACAGCATATTGTTGGGTCTTGTTTTGTAATCCAATCTGCAAATCTATGTCTTTAGATTGATGAGTTTAGGCTACTTACATTCAGTACTATCACTGAAAAATGAGAAATGATTGTTATTGCCATCAGTTCTGGTTTTTAATGTGAATTGGTTTCTCCTGCGATTGACTGTTCTTTTAGGGCAGTTCCTCTATTTTGCTGGTTTTTACTTTTATTTCTCATGTTTTCTTTATGAAATATTTTATTTAGTATGTTTTGTAGTGCAATCTTCCTAGTTGTGAATTTTTTTAACTTTTGTTTGTCATGGAAGACTTTAATTTCATTGTCAGTTCTTAATCTTAATTTTGCAGGGAATAGTATTCTTGGTTGGAATCCATTTTCTTTCAGAGCTTGGTATATATTATTCCAAGGCCTCCTAGCTTTGAGGGTCTGGGCTGGAAATCAGCTGAGATCCAATTTGTTTTCCCTCTAAATGTGACCTGTAAGTTTTTTGGCAGTCTTTAAAAATCCTCTCCTTATTCTGTATGTTAGGCATCTTCATAATAATGTGATTTGCCAGGAGCTGACTCCCCTGGCTGCCAAAATGTTTCCTTTGTCATCCTGGAGCAGTAGGAAGAGATGCAGCTTGACACTGTGCAGCACACCTTTTGGTAAGTCTGGCCGTGTCTTTGATCTCAGATCTCTCCATACACAGATATGCCACAAACCTCCTAAAAATCTGTGTTCCTTTCATTTCCTCATTTCTTCACTTTGCTTGTGGGTGGACTATTCTGATTGGCACTGCTGGCAGCGGTAGGGGGCAGTGGGGCTAGGACTTCTTCCTTATTTTGTAATATCCAAACTCCTGAGAATCTTATCTGCTTTGAAAGTCCAGTATTAGTTCCCAGTACAGTCCCTTTTTATTCAACCCACCTTACTGGGAAGATGCTTATCTGCTTTCTCGGTTTCATACCATGGTGCAGCCAGGTATGATCTCTTCTGCCATCTTGAAACCTCCCTCATTGTGACATAACCATACATGCATGGAATATATCTGATTGTTTCAAAAGGTGATGGGCACTTTCTACAGGGTTGGAGGAATGTGTTGTAATTGATAGTCTTTTCTGGAAGGTTACTTGCAAGCAGAGTACTTTAAAGTGTGCATTTGGTTCATATTGTGCAAGTGTGCAAAGCTGCATGCCCTTGGTTAGCCATTACAGTGTTGTTTGTAAAAATGAGAAAATGAACTAAACTGTATCAACTTGGTGTGGGTGCTCAGAACTCCACATAGACAGACTGATTGCATCAACGGTATTTCTGTGGGCAATTAAGATGCCTGGAATGGGGTGATCAAGGGCAATTTTCAGCCTTTTCTACTCCTTAAGAAACTTTCATCCTCAAATCTAATTAGGGGACACATTTTAGCTATGGCATCACACATAGGTCCATAAAGATATGCAAATAAAATGGTTCTCAAAGGTCGTCCTCAAGCAAATGCTGTATTTCTTGAGGTTGAATTGAAGGGGTTGTCTTCTAACCATGTGTAGGAGACAGAGGTGTGGACATGTCACACATAGTAAACTCCATTTTTTCCATCTAGATTTAATTTTCAAGGGTATCCTGGCATCTCAATTCCATCAGTTTTTGAAATATTTTGATTTCCAGTTTGAACCAACATGCTGAGCCAACAATAAAACTAATCCCCAGCTTCTCCAATTAGAGACACTGAATCCAGAATTTAAAACAATAAGGAACTTAGCAGTATTTAACATTACTTTCTTCTCTCCTTGGTCCATGGCTGTCATGAATTCATTTCTACATACATTCCCCCTATTTTTAGTGTTATGAATAAGCATAGTCTGGTGATTATTTTGGCATTTAAGTCTCCACCTGCAAGGTGTGACTCTGGAGTTGGCATGCTGGAATTTTCTCATATTATTGATCAACAGAAAGAGGCAATAGGTCTGAGATAAGAGGAGAAGCGAGGGAGGAACAGGCTCAGCTCAGCGGGAGAGCAGGAGGGCCTCCAGCTGTCAGGGAGGCTTGGCGCTCTTCTGGTTAGGAAACCTGCAGGTTGTGCAAATCCTATGAATTCCTATGACAATCCTTGGGATCTCACTTTCCAGATCAGATCCCCAAGTTGTCACACCAGGGAAGCTGTGAATTAAATTTACATCATAATTTAGCAGTCTTGCAGAATCAAATACTGCCTGGGGTTTTCTGGAAATTTTTATGGCTCCTAGAAATAAGCGATTTGGGTTCTTTTTTTTTTTCTTTCCCAACAAATGTCAACTCTACACCTCTTTGGGAAAAGGTCTTTTCTATTGTTTTTCATTAGTGCATTAAAGTTATTCATAAGTTGGGTTCATTTTGACGAAATCAAACATGTATGGAATTTGGTTTCAATTTCATCCCCACTTCTTACCCTCCCTTATACTCCTGTCACCACTCTATTGATCTTCTTTTCACTCACTTATTTTGCACTGATGCTTTCTACATATACATAAAGGTGAAATTTTCTGTGGTACCATTTATATATACATATAACATGATTTTGTTAAATTCATTCCCTATTTCCTCCCATTTCCAATCCACTCCCTCTGTCTCCTTCTTCTATACCACTGATCTTCCCTTTATCCTTATGATATTTGATACTTACACACCTTCTTTCCCTTAATTTGGTCTCACTTCCACATAGGAAAGAAAACATTTCTTGATTTTTCTGAGTCTGGCTTATTTCACTTAACATGATGTTTACTATTTCAGACAATTTGTCACGAATTTTCATTGAGTTCAAAAGGAGGGGGCACCTGGATTTGAACCAGGGACCTCTTGATCTGCAGTCAAATGCTCTACCCCTGAGCTATACCCCCTGTTCTTTATGTATGTCTAATGAGCACTCTAAACCTGGGGTGGCCACACCTTGGATTTTAGCACCATCACATGTATAATTGCTAGTGTTTGACCTTCACATGCATCATATCCCGAAAGTCATTTAAAAATACAAGTGTAAGTTCCAATACCATTTTCCTGCCAATTAGGATTATTGGATGCTAGTAAGAACATTGACAAGGGATTGTTTCCCCAGCCCCATGAAACTTTCATGATTATAAGTTGAACTAATCAGAAAAACATTTGGCTGAGCACAGAGGCCCAGGGATTGGATAGTGCCCTTGCCTGTTCAGAGGCACAGAAATATCCCCAAGCTTCAGGTGAGCACAAGCTATAGCCACAGAGGTGATAAACTGTGGAAAGGGGTGACCATACCTCTTCAATTGCTCAGGAGGCACACTGGAGAATCCAGCACAGTCTCTGGAGAGCGGGGAAGATGACCAAAAACCTTTCTAATAAGGAGACTGCTAAATCAGGGCAGTAGAAGGAGATACTGCAGCTGCACCTGGATTTGAATGAGGTACCTGCAGTCAAATGCTCTCCCCCGAGACATATCCCAAAATCCTTAAAGAAAAGAGCATAATGACATAGTTTATACCCTTGCTCATTATCAGAGGGTGAACATTTAGGTCGCTCTGCCACAGATTTGCATGGCACCATTTTTCTGGCCCCATTCTTCACTTCAGCAAAGACTGGAGACTCCAGAGCAAAGGTGGAAACAGCTGTGGGCATTTGCATCCATGGAACAAGAAAGGAGCTGTGAGGAAGAAAGAGAGGCCACAGGCAAGGACCTCAGAGGAGCTGAAGTCATGACTGAGGGGCAATGTAGGGTCCACAATGGGTACACAAATAGGAGAGCCACAGGGGTTACCTAGGATCATGGCCTAGAGAGAGACGGAGGAGAAGAGGGTCAACATGAGGATAATGAATAGGTTCAGTAAGAGCAAGAAGAAGAGGTAGGAATGAGGAGAGGTGTGAGGAAGGACTTTGCAGGTTCTAAGACCTTGACAGGGAACAGCCATGAGTATGGGTTGGGTTGGGGTTTTGTGTAGGATGAGATTTGACTGTGCATCTGAATACACAAATAGCCAAAAATCAACACAAGACACTAATGGGCAATTAAACCAGATGTTTCCTTTTCTCCCAAGTGAAAGAACAATTAGGTGGTCCAGGTTTGACATGGCATGCCATAAGGTTAAACGCCATAGTCCTTCTCTCCAGTTATTCTAGTGCTCTGCCTTCAAGGTACCACTTGGCATCTCCCACTTTAGAATCACAACACCATCCATGGAACAGAAAAAAAGGGATAAGAGACAAACTTTTCCCTGTAAAATATTGTGCTAAAACGAATGAACAGTGGTGCCTGGGAAACTGCACTCCAATAGACTGTTTAGGTGATTCTAATTCATACATGAGGTTAAGAATAACCATAGTAGAGCCTCAGTGTTAGCTGCTTGTGGTAAAGAGAATGTTTATCTGGTGTGTACAGAAGAAGAGGAGGAAATTCAGGCATCTGTGTAGGAGAGGGCGTCAAAAGGAAGCATGAATAGGGGGCACCTGGATTTGAACCAGTGACCTCTTGATCTGCAGTTAAATGCTCTACCCCTGAGCTACACCCCCTGCCGTCATGTGTGTATAATAAGCCCTTTAAACCTGGATGGCCACACCCAGAAATCCCCACCTAGACATGTGCACTTGCTAGTGCTCTGCTATCATATACTAACTTCCTGCCAGGCCCCACCCCTTCCTGTCTATACACTTGTAGGTGTAATCTGCACCATCTTCCTCCTTAGAACCTAGCTAACTCTGGAGCCTAAAAATGGTGGCTGTCTGCAGAAGGAACCTCCATCACACTGAACTAGAGGAGCCAGAGTACAAGAGCTGGCTGCTCAGCAGACCTTTTGGAGGTGAGGGTGGCACTGGGAAATGGCACTTTGATAGACTGTCCAGGTGATTCTAATTCGTACTTGAGGTTGGGGGTCTGGGATGGCAAGAGCACACCTGGTTTCCCTGTGAGACCTCCATCCTCTGGGAAAGGACCTAGGGATCCCGTGTGCCTCTAGCAGCTCCCTGTAGGATCTGACTCAGAGACAGGTTTGAGCTATTGCTTTAATCTATGCCTGTGTTAGTCAGCTTCTCACTACTGTGACTCTTTTAGTCAGGTGTTTTGGTCACAGTATTTCATCACTGTGACCAAAACACCTGACAGGAAAACATTTTAAGGAGGTAAAGTTTATGTGGTACTCATATTCGCAGAGGTTCATTCCATCCCAGCCAGCTCCATTCTGCAGGTCTTCAGCTGAGGCAGAACGTCATGGCAGATGGTATGGTAGAGGAAAGCAAGTCAGGACATCACTCCAGGAGGCAGAGAGAGATTCCCTCACCACAGACAAAATACATACCCCAAAGGCAAGTCCTCAGTCACCAGCTTCCTCGAGCCACACACCACCTACTACAGTTACCAACTAGTTAAACCCTATCAGGGGATCAAGGCACTGATAATGTTAATGCTCTAATAACCCAATCACTTCTCCTCTATACCTTCTTGCATTTTCTCACACATTATCTTTTTGGGGATACCTCATATGTAAATGATAATGGTGACCAAAATACCTCACAAGAACCCTTTTTAAGGAATAAATGTTGATTTTGGACTCATTAATTCAGAGGGTCAGTTCAAGGCTATCTTATGCCAGTATCTGGGGCCAAAGATGAGGCTGAGTACTATCATGGAGGAAGAGTGTGGCAAAGGAAATCTGCTCAGTTCATGGCAGGCAGGAAGCAGAGACAGTGATTGAGCCACACAGGAACTAAATTTAAACCCCAGTGATATCCCAGTGGCTACTTCCTCCAGGTATACCCCAGCTGCCTCCAATTACCACCCAGTTAGTGCAGGCAAATGGTTCGTTCATCAGACGGATTAATGCACAGTTTCAGTACCAGCTCCTCCCTTTATAAGGGAAGGCCAAAATTAAGCCTGAGTAGGGGGCACCTGGATTTGAACCAGGGACCTCTTGATCTGCAGTCAAATGCTCTACCCCTGAGCTATACCCCCTGCTGCTATGGATGTGAACTAAGCACCTGAAACCTGGATGGCCACACCCTGGATTCTCCACCTGGAGAGGTGCACTTGCTAGGGTTTGCCTTCATATGCTTCCTTCCTGCTGGGCCACGCCCTGACTAAGCAGGTGTAACCAGCATGTTCCTCCTCCTTAAAACCTGGCTGAACATAGGGCATAAAAATGATGGATGTCTGCAGCAGAAACCTCCTTCTCACTGAACTAGAAGAGCCAGACCATAGAGCGGGCTGCTCAGCAGATGCTCTGGAGGTGAGGGTGGGGCCTGGGATGGACAGGAGCAAACATTCTTGATTCCTTCCTGACAACCCCTAACCCAACCCTCTGAGAAGGGGATGGAGGGATCACGCGTGCCTCTAGCAGATCCATGTGGGATTCTGACTCTCTGACAGTTTGGAGGTACTCATTTAATCTGTACCTATGTTAGTTCACTCTTCATCACTGTGACCAAAATACCTGACAAGAACAACTTATGGGAAGATAAAGCTCCCAGTTTCAGAGGTGCAATCTGTGATCATAAGACTGAAGTGTTCTGGGCCTTAGTGGAGGCAGAACATCATGGGAGAAGTTGGTGGTGCAGGAAAGATGCTGGCTTGTGGCAGCCAGAAAGCAGAGACAGCAAGTGAGGCACCAGGGACAAAGTACAAACCCCAGGGCACGTCCCAAATCACCGCATCTTTACTACTCCACAATGCCTAGAGTTACTAGTCTGTTCATTCAAATAATTAATCCATCAAATGGATTAATCCACTGATTGGGTTACACCACTCAGACTCAAATAATTTCATGTCTGGACATTGTCTGATTTAAAACTGGAGATTTAGGGGGACACCTGAAACCAAACCCTGTTAGTGCTCTAGGATACTGTAAAAGTGAAAAACTGACATTAATTAATCATCCCTCCACCAAGAAAACACATCTGATTAGAGACTGAGTCACAGTGGAACCCATATTGATGATGAAGGCTTCTGTTCACCAAACGCTCTGGGCAGGGGATGAACTGCCCCTCTGCTCTCCTCTTCCTCCCCTCTCTCACTCTATTTTCACAATCCTTCAAGGCTCACACAGGGGGCCTAAAGAGAGGATCCATTCCTCTGAGAGGTGAAGAAGTGGGAGTCCAGAGATCCACAGTCCCTGGAGAATGTACAGGAGAGTAGCTGCAAACCTGTGTTCCCTATGAACAGAGGGGTCAGCAGGTGACAGCATCTTGAACCAGCGCTGCCTACTATCAGCATTTACTTTGCCCAGAGTTATCCCCTTGTCCCTATCCAGACCTCCCTGATTAACACTGGGTCACAGGATCTCATATCTCTTTGTTCTAGTGAACTAGAGCGAGGTGACTGACCTCACTCAGACAGACCTCATTCTCACCCTGAGCTGCCCTGTCCTTCCCCAGAGACCTGTCCCAGCACTTCTAGAAGTCTTCCTGCCCAGCACCCTACAGCCTCCTCCTGATCATCAGTACCTGTGGGGGGAGACAGTTTGCAGAATCTCTGTTCAGACCTGGAACCTTGCTGTTTCCTTCTCTCCTGAGTTTTTCTTCACTATTCCCCTCCATTAGGACTCCCCACTTCCTCACACCCCCCTGCATATTGCTGCCCTTAGGGGTTCATCTTGCATCTCCACTCTCTGCTCTCTTCTCCTGCATGTTGCAGTCCTAGGTGGAAAGTGAGACCTTTCCAGAGAGGTCAGGATCCCAGATTGGCCCCACACCACCAGCTCAGCAGCTGAAGAGGCACTACTAGGCATAGCACGTGACTACCCAAGTACCCAAAGTTCAGGGTCCATCTATAATGCAAGATCTGAAAAAAATTCTAAGAATAGGGTCAGATATGAGAATAAGCAAGGACCTGGCCAAGAGACTCATGTGCCACAGTCTGCCTTCTGGATCAGGGTCACATGCAAACCATACTCACCTCTACCCAAGGCCCACGGCCTCATCCAATCTATCTGAGTTTTCCAAATATGCTCAAGATCCATACTGTTTCCCAAAGCCACAGTCTGTCTTTCCTACCATAAATTTGATTTGTGCAATTTAATTGTACATAATGGTAGCATTGGATGTTAAATATTCATACATGCACAAAGTATAACAATATAATTTGACCAATATCATTCTCCAGTATTTCCCCGTTCCATCCTCCTCTTCCTCCCCTGGTAGCTTTCCTGTACTCTACTGATCTCCCTTCAATTTTCTTGACATCCCCCCAACTTTCTTTTCCTTTTCCCTCCATATCTATTACATATGAGAGAAGATACATAATTTTTGATGCAGAGTTTGGTGCATTTTGATTAACAAATGAGACTTGACCATTTGCAAGCTCTGAGGTTTGTTTTTATTTCTTCTCTATGTATTATTTTGTCAAATATTTTCCAAATCCAACTTAGTGGTTATGAATTCTTATAGTTTCTGCTTATCTTGGAATGTTTTAATTTCTTCTTGATTCTAAAGGATAGCTTTGTTGGCTCTAGCAATCTTGGTGGACAGTTATTTTCTTTCAGTATTTTAACACATCATTCCGAGCCCTCCTGGGATTTATAGTTGGTACCAAGAAATCAGAAATAATTCTGATGGGCTTATTTCTAAGTGTAACCTGACATTTTTCTCTTGAGGATTTAAACATTCTGTCATTGTTCTGCATGTTAGTCCTATTTATTATCATTTGTCATGCAGAGATTAATTTCTGATCTTGTTTATTTGAGGTTCTCAATGCCTTCTGTACCTGAACGTCCATATTGGTCTCATGTGTTGGTTATAGCTATTTACTTCCTTTGTTTAATATGGTCTGAATGTTCAAGGCTGTCCACTTTTTCTTCCAGACCTGAGATTATACTCAGACGTCTCTACAGAAACTTCCAAATAAAAACTTTATTAGATTTGTTGTCTTTCATTTCCAAGATCTGTTTGGTTTTTCAAAACCAAAGTGTACTGAATTTCTAATTCATTCAGTGGACTTTTTGTGTTCTCTTGGAATTCATTTATCATTTTTAACATTCTTTTGAATTTTGTATCTCATATTTCAACCACTTCAGTATCCTTGGAGTCAGTTGTTGGTGAATTATGAACACTTGGAGGCAACATATTACCCTCTTATCTTTAAAAAAAATTTACTTGTGACTCTACTTTGTGTAAAACCAGAGAACATCAAAATTGTATTCTATATGTGTACTATGAATGAAATGCATTCTGCTGTCATGTGTAAACTTTTTACTTTTTTAATTTCATATTTCTGAGTTAGGTTTCATGCATATGTTGAGATGGATTTCTCTTCCTCTGTTAAGTGTGGGGCTTTTTTTAATGGCCAACTTTTTTTTGCCCTTGTATTGTTGGATATCAGGCTGATGTGAATTTTTCAATGTATTTCCATGTGGGTTTATAGTATAGTTTCCTTTCTAATTCTTTGGTGATGATTATATACTTTGATAGAATGCATATGTGTCAGAGCGTGAGGATTACACTTTGTCTGCACATCTCCAAAGGATGACATTGTTCTTATAGATATGACAATTTGTGTTTTATAAAGCAGTACCTGGCACCATGTCTTCCTCCTTAAATCAGGCACCTGTTCCAAATGTCCAATCCTGGACTTTTACCATGTTGGAGCCCACCAAACACAAAATTTCTCGCCAATCCTCTGCTTTTTTTTTTAAACCTATCATTAGTTCTACTCAAGCTTCCACCCCAACTCACAGATGGCAATTCTACATCCATAACAACATGACACAAGGATGGCACCACCCACTCTCAGGTGATGGGTCAAGGTGATTGCCCTTCCACTGGCTGTCATCATGCAGTCACCCTTAACATTACTGGATTCAAGCAAGCCACTTCTGATATTTCTTTGATTCCCTGTGACAGGACTAATGGCTAATACCAAGTATCTCCTCCACTCAGGAATGGTTTGATGTCATTGACAACTTATGGCTTCAAGGAACCTTTATGGACATTGCCCCTTCCAAGATAACTGTCTGTAGCCACTGGATGTTAACTGTAGCTACCCTGGTATTCCCAAGCCTGTCCCCCAAACATTCCCTTGCTCTCCCAGGCAGGCCCAACACTGACCCCTTCTCAGCAGGAAGTAGTCAGATGGAATTGCACCATCACCACGCCACTTAGAAAACAAAAAGGAGGAATGTTAGTTGCGGAGCTGGCTGAACAAATGTTAGCTGCAGTGTGGGCTGAATGCTCAACCCTCACCCATTTGGTTCCTTTTTTTTTATTGGTTGTTCAAAACATTACAAAGCTCATGACATATCATCTTTCATACATTTGATTCAAGTGAGTTATGAACTCCCATTATTACCCCAAATACAAATTGCAGAATCACATCAGTTACACATTCACATTTTTACATAATGCCATATTAGTGACTGTTGTATTCTGCTGCCTTTCCTATCCCCTACTATCCCCCCTCCCCTCCCCTCCCATCTTCCCGCTCTACCTCATCTGTTGTTGTTCAGTTCTTTCCCTTGTTTTCCCCCCTTTTCCCCTCACAACCTCTTATATGTGATTTTGTATAACATTGAGGGTTTCCTTC
Source organism: Marmota flaviventris (assembly GCF_047511675.1). Lineage (NCBI taxonomy): Eukaryota > Metazoa > Chordata > Mammalia > Rodentia > Sciuridae > Marmota > Marmota flaviventris. The sequence continues at coordinate 7,272,915 of NC_092498.1, read as the reverse complement.
CATTTCCATGCAATTTCCCTTCTCTATCCCTTTCCCTCCCACCACTCGTCTCTGTTTAATGTTAATCTTTTCCTCATGCTCTTCCTCCCTGCTCAGTTCTTAGTTGCTCTCCTTAAATCAAAGAAGACATTTGACATTTGTTTTTTAAGGATTGGCTAGCTTCACTTAGCATAATCTGCTCTAATGCCATCCATTTCCCTGCAAATTCCATGATTTTGTCATTTTTTAGTGCTGCGTAATACTCCGTTGTGTATAAATGCCACATTTTTTTATCCATTCATCTATTGAAGGGCATCTAGGTTGGTTCCACAGTCTAGCTATTGTGAATTGTGCTGCTATGATCATTGATGTGGCAATATCCTTATAGTACACACTTTTAAGGTCTTCAGGGAATAGTCCGAGAAGGGTGATAGCTGGGTCAAATGGTGGTTCCATTCCAAGCTTTCCCAGGAATCTCCATACTGCTTTCCATATTGGCCGCACCAATTTGCAGTCCCACCAGCAATGTACAAGTGTACCCTTTTCCCCACATCCTTGCCAGCACTTATTGTTGTTTGATTTCATAATGGCTGCCAATCTTACTGGAGTGAGATGGTATCTTAGGGTGGTTTTGATTTGCATTTCTCTGACTGCTAGAGATGGTGAGCATTTTTTCATGTACTTGTTGATTGATTGTATGTTCTCCTCTGAGAAGTGTCTGTTCGTGTCCTTGGCCCATTTGTTGATTGGGTTATTTGTTATCCTATTGTTTAATTTTTTGAGTTCTTTGTATATTCTGGATATTAGGGCTCTATCTGAAGTGTGAGGGGTAAAAATTTGTTCCCAGGATGTAGGCTCTCTATTTACCTCTCTTATTGTTTCTCTTGCTGAGAAAAACTTTTTAGTTTAAGTAAGTCCCATTTGTTTATTCTTGTTATTAACTCTTGGGCTATGGGCGTCCTATTAAGGAATTTGGAGCCCGACCCCACAATATGTAGATCGGAGCCAACTTTTTCTTCTATCAGGCACAGAGTCTCTGATTTGATATCAAGCTCTTTGATCCATTTTGAGTTAACTTTTGTGCATGGTGAGAGAAAGGGGTTCAGCTTCATTTTGTTGCATATGGATTTCCAGTTTTCCGAGCACCATTTGTTGAAGATGCTATCATTCCTCCATTGTATGCTTTTAGCCCCTTTATCAAATATAAGAAAGTTGTAATTTTGTGGATTGGTCTCTGTGTCCTCTATTCTGTACCATTGGTCCACCTGCCTGTTTTGGTACCAGTACCATGCTGTTTTTGTTACTATTGCTCTGTAGTACAGTTTGAAATCTGGTATCGCTATACCTCCAGATTCACACTTCCTGCTTAGAATTGCTTTTGCTATTCTGGGTCTTTTGTTTTTCCATATGAATTTCATGATTGCTTTATCTATTTCTACAAGAAATGCCATTGGGATTTTGATTGGCATCGCATTAAACCTGTAGAGAACTTTGGGTAATATTGCCATTTTGATGATGTTAGTTCTGCCTATCCATGAACATGGTACATTTTTCCATCTTCTAAGATCTTCTTCTATCTCTCTCTTTAGGGTTCTGTAGTTTTCATTGTATAAATCTTTCACCTCTTTTGTTAGGTTGATTCCCAAGTATCTTATTTTCTTTGAGGATATTGTGAATGGAGTGGTTTTTCTCATTTCCATTTCAGAAGTTTTGTTGCTGATATACAGGAATGCCTTTGATTTATGCGTGTTGATTTTATATCCTGCCACTTTGCTGAATTCATTTATTAACTCTAGCAGTTTCTTTGTAGACCCTTTTGGGTCTGTTAAATATATTATCATGTCATCCGCAAATAGTGATAATTTAAGTTCTGCTTTTCCTATTTTTATGCCTTTAATTTCTTTTGTCTGTCTAATTGCTCTGGCTAGTATTTCAAGAACTAAATTGAATAAAAGTGGTGATAGAGGGCATCCCTGTCTTGTTCCAGATTTTAGAGGGAATGCCTTCAGTTTTTCTCCATTTAGGATGATGCTAGCCTGAGGTTTAGCATATATAGCTTTTACAATGTTGAGGTAAGTTCCTGTTATCCCTAGTTTTTCTAGTGTTTTGAACATAAAGGGATGCTGTACTTTGTCGAATGCTTTTTCTGCATCTATCGAGATGATCATATGGTTCTTATCTTTAAGTCTATTGATGTGGTGAATAACATTTATTGATTTCCGTATATTGAACCAGCCTTGCATCCCATGGATGAATCCTACTTGATCATGGTGCACAATTTTTTTGATATGCTTTTGTATTTGATTCGCTAGGATTTTATTGAGAATTTTTGCATCTAAGTTCATTAGAGATATTGGTCTGTAGTTTTCTTTCTTTGAAGTGTCTTTGTCTGGTTTCGGGATCAGGGTGATGTTGGCCTCATAGAATGAATTTGGAAGAGCTCCTTCTTTTTCTATTTCTTGAAATAGCTTGAAAAGTATTGGTATTAATTCTTCTTTGAAGGTTTTGTAAAACTCCGCTGTATACCCATCCGGTCCACGGCTTTTCTTGGTTGATAGTCTTTTGGTGGCTTCTTCTATTTCTTCCTTTGTTATTGGTCTGTTTAAATTATGTGTGTCTTCCTGACTCAATCTGGGCAGATCATATGACTTAAGAAATTTATCGATATCTTCACTATCTTCTATTTTATTGGAATATAGGGTTTCAAAATACTTTCTAATTATCTTCTGTATTTCTGTAGTGTCTGCTGTGATATTGCCTTTTTCATCCCATATGTTAGTAATTTGAGTTCTCTCTCTTCTTCTCTTCATTAGCATGGCTAAGGGTCTGTCGATCTTATTTATTTTTTCAAAGAACCAACTTTTAGTTTTATCAATTTTTTCAATGGTTTTTTTTGTTTCAATTTTGTTGATTTCCACTCTGATTTTAATTATTTCTTGTCTTCTACTACATTTGCTGTTGTTTTGCTCTTCCTTTTCTAGGGTTTTAAGATGTAGTGTGAGTTCATTTATTTGTTGGTTTTTTTCTTTTTTTGAGGAATGAACTCCAGGAAATGAATTTCCCTCTTAAAACTGCTTTCATTGTGTCCCATAGATTCCAGTATGTTGTGTCTGTATTGTCGTTTATCTCTAAGAATTTTTTTATTTCCTCCTTTATGTCTTCTGTAACCCATTGATCATTCAGTAACATATTGTTCATTTTCCAGGTGATGCAGGATTTTTCCTTCCTTCTTTTATCATTGATTTCCAGTTTCATTCCATTATGATCAGATATGGTGCATGGTATTATCTCCACACCTTTATATTTACTGAGAGTTGCCCTATGGCATAAATATGGTCTATCTTTGAGAAGGATCCATGTGCTGCTGAGAAGAACGTGTATCCACTTGATGATGGTTGATATATTCTATATATGTCGGTTAAGTCTAGGTTATTGATTGTGCTATTGAGTTCTATAGTTTCTTTATTCAGCTTTTGTCTAGAGGATCTGTCTAATGGCGAGAGCGGTGTGTTGAAGTCACCCATAATTATTGGGTTGTGGTCTATTTGACTCTTGAACTTGAGGAGAATTTGTTTTATGAATGTTGCAGCACCATTGTTTGGTGCATGCAAATTGATAATTGTTATGTCTTGTTGGTGGATGGTTCCTTTTAACAGTATATAGTGTCCTTCTTTATCCCTTTTGATTAACTTAGGTTTGAAGTTGATTTTATTCGATATGAGTATGGTCACTCCTGCTTGCTTCCGAGGACCATGTGAGTGGTATGATTTTTCCCAACCTTTCACCTTCAGCCTGTGTATGTCTTTTCCTAACATATGAGTCTCCTCAAGGCAGCATATTGCTGGATTTTTTTTATTAATCCAGGTTACTAGCCTATGTCTCTTGATTGGTGAATTTAAGCCATTAACATTTAAGGTTACAATTGAAATATGGTTTGTACTTCCAGTCATGTTTATTTATTTATTTATTTTAGTTTGGCTAGTTTTTCCTCTTTGGTTATTTTTCTCCCCCTTTACTGAGATACCTACCACTGTTAGTTTTGGGCGCTATTTTTCAATTCCTCTTCTTGTAGTATTTTGCTCAAAATGATTTGCAGTGCTGGTTTTCTGGCTGCGAATTCTTTTAGCTTTTGTTTATTGTGAAATATTTTAATTTCATTGTCAAATCTGAAGCTTTATTTTGCTGGATACAGTATTCTTGGTTGGAATCCATTATTTTTCAGCGTTTGAAATACGTTGTTCCAGGATCTTCTCGCTTTCAAAGTCTGTGATGAAAAATCAGTCGTTAACCTAATTGGTTTACCCCTGAATGTAATCTACCTCTTTTCTCTCATAGCTTTTAATATTCTCTCCTTGTTCTGTATGTTGGCTATCTTCATAATTATATGTCTTGCAGTTAGTCTATTACGGTTTTGAATGTTTGGGGTCCTGTAGGCTTCCAGGATTTGGCAATCCATTTCATCTTTCATCTCTGGGAAGTTTTCTAGGATTATTTCATTTAATAGGTTGTCCATTCCTTTGGTTTGAACCTCTATACCTTCTTCTATCCCAATGACTCTCAAGTTTGGTTTTTTTAATGACATCCCATATCTCTTGGATAGATTGCTCATGAGATTTAAGCATCCTTTCTGTGTTGACTATATTCTTTCCAAGTTGATAAACTTTGTCTTCATTATCTGATGTTCTGACTTCTACTTGATCTAGTCTATTTGTAATATTCCCGTTAGAGTTTTTAATTTGGTTTATGGTTTCCTGCATTTCTAGGATTACTGTTTGTTTTTTATTTAAATCTCTATCTCCTGGTAAAGCTCATTCTTTGCAGTTTGAATTTGTTTGTTTAATTCATTTTCAAAATATACTTTCATTGCTTGGACTTGCTGTCTCATGTCTTCTCTAATATTCCGTTCCATCTGAGTTAGGTATGCCTTGAGTTCTTTCCCTGTCCATGTTTCTGATGCTTCTAGGTCCTCCTGTAGATTTAAGTTGTCCTGCGTTGTTTGTAATCCTTTTTTCCCTTGTTTTTTCATGTTGTTCACGTTACTTTCCAGCTCTGTTTGACTGCTGTGTAACTGCTTTCTCCTATAAATTTGTTTTGGTTTTGTATATCTCTGTTGTCTCTCCTTTGTGGTGGGAGATTATGCCTAGAAATGTTGGGCTTTATTGTACTTTAAAGCTGATTCATTCAATTCATAAAAGGCTTCCAGGTTCTGTATGCATATAGTGATTTGTTGTTTGTTCTTAGGACTTTATGTTTATGTTAGGTGCTATGATGGTATGAAGGTTAGTATGTCTTGGCTACTTTAGAAGATTGCTCTACTGAAGGGGGATACTAACCGGTGATTGGATCAGGGTGTTGGTAGTAGGTAGGTATTTAGGAGCCCTATAGACAGCCTCGAGACATTCACCTATTTGCATTTAGACAATTACACGTAATGGAAGACGTAATGCTTGGGATGAAAGTTGGGGGGTAGGGGAAGGAAGATGCTCTTAAAAAGAAAGAAGGAGAGAGAGATAGATAGATTAGAGGAGAATGAAAAGAACAATAAACTTGAAACGGGAAAGAAAGAAAGAAGGAAAAGTGGAGAAAGGAACAGAGAAGAAGAAAAAAAATGAAGTCTTAGAGATCCATTTTCTTCTCTTCCAGTAGGCAGAGCTGTGCCCTCCCAGCAGAGCTTCTGCCCTCTACGTGCCGATAGCAATCCCTGTAAGGCAGCTCCTGGGAGCTCTCAATCTTGTCAGTCTAGAGCCGTTTCACTTCTCCAGCCCCTCCCTGCCTTCCTCCTGTCAGCCGGCCAGCCAGGTCCTGTTCAGCAGAAGTGGTTCCCCAAAGATCTAGTTACACTTGCGGCCCCACCGCACATCCCATTTAAGCCCCAGTGCTGTGGTAAACTGGCGGCTAAGACCTTGGGAGTCGCTGCTGGTGATATGGGGGGTTGGGGGTCGGGAATCCCCTCTGCTTCCCTACAGACATGCCCCCAGAGAGATCCCTGAGGTTTCCTGGCTGCTTGTATCTGGATGGGGTGGGAGTCACACACCTGCTAAAGTGGATTCAGCTGGGAAGGAATTCCATCGGCCGAACGCCAGTGACATCACCTCTCTGCTATGGCGGGCCCCAGGCGCCTTGCCAGAGTGTCCAAAGGGAGGGGTGGGACTGGTCCGTCCCCAGTTGGCCTCAGCTCCCGGCTCGCTATTTCATGAAGGCTTGGCTAAAGACCTCTTCCTGCCAAGCTGCATCTCGGAGGCTAGCCACCCAGTCACGGTGGCTGCGGGCGGGCGGCCACGCTGCGGCGTGCAGACAGTAGCTGGCGGGTGTGGACCTCTGCGTCTCGTGGCGGGGATTCACTCGTCTGGGGCAAACTGTCACTTCCAAAAATCCTAGTAACTCCTGGCCGGTCTCTCTTCAGTGGAATTTTGCTAGGAGATTCTCCGCAGGTAGAATCTAAGTGTATCTATGCGTCTCTCTGACCCCATCACTGAGGGGGTACTGAAAGCGCTGCCTCTCCGCCTGCCGCCATGTTGGATCCCCGTCTGGTTCCTTATGGCTTGTTTGCCTCAAATGTGAACACTCAACCCCACTCAAGGCTGAACACTCAACCCCCACCTGTTGGTGCAACAGAAACCCACATCTAGCCCAGGCCCAGTCTGACTGAAGGCAAAAGATGACATCCTTATCAACTACTGTATGATTCAATCATTGTACATCAACACGGCAGGCTACAGACCCAAAGACCTTATTAGATTTTGGCTATAAAAACTCTCCCCCTACCCTCTCTCTTTCTTTCCTCTCTCTCTCTCTCTCTCTCTCTCTCGTTTACTTCTCTTTTTCTCTCTTTCTTCTCTCTTTCCCTGGTCTCTCTCGCTTTCTCTCTTTCTCACTTCTCTCCCTGTTAATCAGACAAGAAAGATCTTGTTTCTGCAAGAAACAAGCAGCTGCAAGAAAGATCTCTTGGTCACTCTGAGAGTCATGATCACTTTCCTTTCAATGTCAAGTTTACAGAGCAACTAAGGAAGATCTTCAGAAAAACACACAGATCACTGACCACAGGAGTCCTCCTTCTGCCAGGTAATGATGGCACCAGAGACAACTGACAGAGCCTTAGGAAGGGTGATGCTGAGGGTGAATGGCAGGGAGAACACTGACCAGAGAAAAGACCAGTGTAGGTTTGCCAATAAAAAATATATATAAATATGTCAGTAGGTGACACCTGGAATTGCACAGGGATCACTTGTGCAGTCAAATGCTCTATCCCTGAGCTGTGACCCCTTGACTGACTGGGTTCCCCTTAGCATGTGTCACCTGTTCCCACGGCCAAGGACTCCGTAGTGCACTGTGAGTGCTATTCCTTCCTCCCTGATGGAAACTGCACATGCACCACAGCCTGACAAGAGACCCCTCTTCAGGCCAGGAGGTCAGCGTCCAGTCCCCAGAGGACTCTTACTTGTCTTTAGGCTCTTTCCTACCCAGTCTGATTGTATGCACATTCTCAATTCCCTCAGTAAATGGAATTATTCCCTCTCTTTTCATTCATAAGTTGAGAAATATGAGAGGGAAGGAGGCTGGGTCCTGGCCACTTCTACAACATATCAGCCACTTCTACAACAAGTACATAAACAAATTTATCCAATGAGACAAATCTAGATTCTTTTTTCTTTCTTTTGTGGTCCTAGGGATTGAACCCTGGCCTTGTGCATGCAAGGCAAGCACTCCACCAACTGAGCTATATTCCCAGCCCTAGACAAATCAAAGTCTTAATGATGTACATTGAATCCAGGTGACCCTCTGTATCAGCTCTCACAGATCTCTGTATCAATCTTTCTTCATAAAAATTCCAGCGTGAAAATTGGAAAAACTGGAAGTACAGCAACAACAAAGACATTCAAATTACTGGAAAAAGGGGGTATATCTTATTTTATAATCTGATGTTACAGCTGGAACACCCTCCTAGATACCTATTTGAATGTTTTCCAGCATATTACTATGATAATACATAAATAACCACTTTAAAACTCAGTGGTGCCACCAATAGCCACCCAGGATTAGGGAAGGTTCCCTGACTGGGCCCTGATTCTGTTACCTGGGACTGACTCCAATTCAGACCTTCTGCATAAGAAATTGCCTGGCTCCACCTTCAGAGAACCAGCACTTTCCATCATTCTCCTTTGTAGTTTATGACAAAGTCAGTGGCAATTATATGAGCAGTCTTCTCAGCTTGCTTCCCATATGTGGAATATTAGAGGCCAAGAGATATTTTTTTTAACACAGTCTCACTGTCTTTTAGTAAAGGTTGCTAATGCTTTGTCTATACATCTCTCAAAAAAAAAAAAACAACACCCTCATGAGTGTATTTTGATATTAGGCATATGTCAAGTATAAATTATTCTAACTAGGAACCCCTTCTTGTGGTTGTACATGATGAGGATTCTTATATGAAAACCTCTGGTAGATTCTTATCAGAACATAGGAAAGTTATGTGAGATTCATTCTACTGTCTTTCCTATTTCTATTGCCTCTCCCTTCCCTCCATTCCCCTTTATCTAACCCACTAAACTTCTATTCTCCCTGCCTTGCTGTGTGTTAGCATCTGCATATCAGAGAGAACATTTGACCTTTGGTTTCTTGGGATTGGCTTATTTCACTTAACATGATATCTCCAGATCCATCCATTTACCAGCAAACGTCATAAAGTCATTCTTTCTTAAGGCTGAGTAATATTCCATTGTGTATATATACCATGTTTTCTTTATCCTTTCATCTGTTGGGGGGGCACCTAGGTTGGTTGCATAGCTTAGTGATTGTTAATTGAGCTACTATAGACATTGATGTGGCTGCGTCACTGTAGTATGCTGATTTTAAGTCCTTTGGGTAGAGACTGAATATTGGGATAGCTGGGTCAAGTGGTGATCTCATTCCACGTTTTCTGAAGAGTCTCCATACTGCTTTCCAGAGGGGTTGCATTAATTTGCAGTCCCACCAGCAATGTATGAGTGTACCTATTTCCCCACATCCTCACCAATGTTTAATGTCACTTGTATTCTTGATAATTGCCCTTCTGACTGGAGTGAGATGAAATCTCAGTGTAGTTTTAATTTGTGTTTCTCTAATCTCTAGAGATGTTGAACATTTTTTCATATGTTTTTCGCCATTTGTATTTCTTTTTCTGTGAAGTGCCTGTTCAGTTCCTTTGCCCATTTATTGATTGGTTTAATGGATTTTTTGGTGTTAAGTTTCTTGAGGTTTTGTTTATCCTGGAGGTTAATACTCTACCTGGGGTGTAGGTGGCAAATTTTTCCCCATTCTGTAGGCTCTCTCTTCATGTTTTGTTTGTTTCCTTTCCTGTGAAGAAGCTTTTTAGTTTGATACCATCCCGTTTTTGATTCTTGATTCTTTGATTCGTTAGGACTCTTGTTTAGGAAGTTGGTTCCTAAGCTGACATGATGGAGAGTTGGGCCTACTTTTTCTTCTAGTAGGTTCAGATCTCTGTTCTAATGCTTAGGTCCTTGATCCACTTTGAGTTAAGTTTTGTGCAGGGTGAGGGTGGGGGGTTCAATTTATTCTGCTACATATGAATTTCCAGTTGTTCCAGCACCATTTATTGAAGAGGCTATCTTTTCTCAAATGTAGGTTTATGGCTCCTTTGTCTAGTAGGAGACAACTGTATTTATGGGGATTTTCCCCTGTGTCTTCTATACTGTACCATTGGTCTTCATGTCTGTTTTGGTGCCAATACCATGCCATTTTTGTTACTACAGCTCTGTAGTATAATTTCAGGTACCTTAAGCAGTATGACATTCTTTGTCCCTTCTGATTCACTTTGGCTTGAAGACCACTTTGTCTGATAGGAGGATAGTTGACAAGATCCAGATAAATAACATGTCTTTTCCCATCCTTTTTTCTTCAGTCTGTGGATGTCTTTGCCTTTGAGGTGAGTCTCTGGTAGACAGCATATTGTTGGTTCTTGTTTTGTAATCCAGTCTGCAAATCTATGTCTTTAGACATAGATTTGATAATGAGTTTAGGCCATTTTCATTTAGTGCTATTATTGAGAAATGATTTCTGGTTTTTGATGTGAATTGGTTTCTCCTGTGATTGACTGTTCTTCTAGGGTAGTTTCTCTCTTTGCTGGTTTTCACTTTTTTTTCTCAATTCTTCTTTATGAAATATTTTATTGAGTATGTTTTGTAGTGCAGGCTTCCTAATTTTGAATATTTTTAACTTTTCTTTGTCATGGAAGATTTTAATTTCATTGCCAGTTCTGAAGCTTAATTTTGCTGGGTACAGTATTCTTGGTTGGAGTCTATTTTCATTCAGAGCTTGATATATATTATTCCAAGACCTCCTAGCTTTGAGGGTCTGGGTTGAGAAATCCACTGAGATCCAGTTTATTTTCCCTCAAAATGTGATCCTGTCAGGTTTTTGGCAATCTTTAAAATTCTCTCCTTATTCTGTATGTTAGGCATCTTCATAATACTGTGGTTTACTATGAGGTGACTCCCCAGGATGCCAGCACCACATCATAGCTGCAAAATGGTTCCTTTGTCATCCTGGAGCAGTAGGAAGAGATGCAGCTTGACATTGTGGAGCACACCTTTTGGTAAGTCTGGCTGTGTGTTTGATCTTGGATCTCTCCGTACCCAGACATGCCACAAACATCCTAAAAATGTGTGTTCCTTTAATTTCCTTATTACTCCAATTTGATTGTGGGGGGACTGGTCTGAGTGGCTCTGTTGGCAGTGGTTGGGGGCAGTGGGGCTGAGGCTCCTTCTTTATGTTGTAATATCCAACCTCCTGAGTCCCTGATCTGCTTTGAGTGTCCAGTATTAATTCCCAGTACAGTCCCTTTTTATTCAACCCACCTTGCTGAGAAGGTTCCTATCTGCTTTCTTGCATTCATACCATGGTGCAGCCAGGAAAGCAACCTCATCTCTTCCACCATCTTGAAACCTCCCTCATTGTGATATAACCATTCATGCATGGAATATATGTGATTATTTCAAAAGGTGATGGGCACTTTTTACACGGATGGTGGGATGTGTCATAATTGCTATGTCTTTTCTGGGAGGTTACTTGCAAGCAGAATACTTTAAAGTGTGCATTTAGTTCATCTTGTAGAGTGTGCAAAGATGTATGTACATGGTTAGCCATTGCAGTGTAGTTTGTAAGAATGAGAAAATGAACCTCTTCTGTGTGGGTGCTCACACTCTGCATGAACAGACTATTTGCATCAACAGTATTTCTGTGGGCTATTAAAATGCCTGGAATGGGATGATTGAGGGCAATTTTTAGCTTCTTCCACTTTAAAAAAAATTTTCATCCTCAAATCTAATTAGGAGACACATTGTAGCTATGGCATCTCTCATGGGTCCATAAAGATATGCAAATAAAATGGTTCTCAAAGATAGTCCTCAAGCAAATGCTGTATTTCTTGAGGTTGTATTGAAAGGGTTGTCATATAACTATTGTGTAGGAGGCAGAGGTATGGACATGTCACACATAGGATACTCCACTTTTCCCATCTAGATTTAGATATTCTGGCATCTTGTTTCCATTGGTTTTTTAAATATTTTGATTTCCAATTTGAACCAACACGTTGAGACAACAATAAAACTAATTTCTGCTTATCCAGGTAGGACTCTGAAGCCAGAATCAAACCAATAAGAAACTCTGTAGAGTTTAACATTGCTTTTTTTCTCTCCTTAGTCCACGGCTGTCATGAATTCATTTCTACATACATTCCCCCGATTTTTGCTGTTAAGAATAAGCATAGTCTGGTGATTACTTTGGCATTGAAGCCTCCACCTGCAAGGTGTGACTCTGAAGTTGGCATGCTGGAATTTTCTCAAGTTATTGATCAAAAGACAGAGGCAATATGGCTGAGATAAGAGGAGAAGCAAAGTAGAACAGGGTCAGCTCAGCGGGAGAGCAGGAGGGCCTCCAGCTGTCAGGGAGGGTTGGCGCTCTTCTGATTAGAAAACCTACAGGTTGTACAAATCCTATGAATTCCCATGACAATTCTTGGGATCTAATTTTCCAGATCAGATCCCTAATTGTCACACCTGGGAAGCTGTGAATTAAATTTACATCATAATTTAGCAGTCTTGCAGAATCAAATACTGCCTGGAGTTCTCTGGAAATTCTTATGGCTGCTAGAAATAGCAATTTGAGTTCTTTATTTTTCCCCACAAATGTCAATTCTACCCCTTTGTGAAAAGTTTTTTTCTATTATTTTTATTAGTGCATTAAAATTATACATAAGTTGGTTTCATTTTGACAAAATCAAACATATGGAATTTGGTTTCAATTCCATTCCCCCTTTTTGCCCTCCCTCCACTCTCCATTATTCTCCTTTCTATATTCTATTGATTTTCTTTTCACTCACTTATTTTTCATTGATGCTTTCTACATATACATAAAGGTGAAATTCTCTGTGTACCAATTATATATACATATAACATGATTTTGTTAAATTCATACCCTATTTCCTCCCATTTCCCATCCATTCTCTCTTCCTCTGTCTCCTTCTTCTACTCCACTGATATTCCCTTTATCCTTATGATATTTGATACTTACACACCTTCTTTCCCTTAATTTCCTCGCACTTCTACATAGGAAAGGAAACATTTCTTGATTTTTCTGAGTCTGGCTTATTTCACTTAACATGATGTTTACTATTTCAGACCATTTGTCACGAATTTTCATTGAGTTCAAAAGGAGGGGGCACCTGGATTTGAACCAGGGACCTCTTGATCTGCAGTCAAATGCTCTACCCCTGAGCTATACCCCCTGCTCTTTATGTGTGTCTAATAAGCACTCTAAAGCTGCCTGGCCACACCCTGGATTTTACCACCATCACATGTGTACTTGCTAGTGTTAGACCTTCAATGCATTGTATCCTAAAAGTCATTTAAAATACAAGAGTAAATTCCAATACCTTTTCCCTGACAATTACAATTATTGGATGATAGGATGAACAGTGGCAAGGGATTGTTTCCCCAGCCCCACTAAACTTTCATGATTCCAAGTTGAACTAATCAGAAAAACATTTGGCTGAGCACAGAAGCTCCGGGACTGGAGAGGGCTTTTGCCTGTTGAGAGGCACAGAAATATCTCCAAGCTTCAGGTGAGCACAAGCTACAGACACAGAGGTGATAAACCATGGAAAAGAGTGACCATACCTCCTCAATATGCTGATGAGGCACACCGGAGAAGCCAGGACAGACTCTGGGCAGAGGGGAAGATGACCAAAGACCTTTCTAATAAGGAGACTGCTAAATAAGGATGGTAGAAGGTGATACTGCAGGGTGCTCCTGGATTTGAACAAGGGACCTGCAGTCAAATACAGACATACTCCTCAATTCTTTAAAAGATTGAAAAGAAAGGAACATAATGACATAATTCATACCCTTGCCCATTAAAAGAGGGTAATAATTGAGATCCCTCTGCCACAGATTTGCATGGAACCATGTGTCTTGCTCCATTCTTTACTCCAACAACAGCTGGAGACTGCAGAACAAAGGTAGAAATAGCACCCGGCATTTGCGTTCATGGAACAAGAAAGGAGCTGTGAGGGAAAAAGAGAGGCCACAGGCAAAGGCATGAGAGGAGCTGGAGTCAGGTGTGAAGGGCAACTCTAGGTCCACATGGGTACACAAACAGGAGAGCCACAGGGTTGCCTAAGATCATGGCCCAGAGAGAGATGGAGGAGAAGAGGGTCAACATGAGGATAATTAATAGGTTGAGTAAGATCAGGAAGATGAGGTAGAAATGAGGAGAGGTGTGAGCAAGAACCTGCAGGTTCTAAGACCTTGAGAGGGAACAGCCATGAGTGAGGTTTGGGTTGGGGTTTTGTGTAGAATAAGACTTGACTGTGCATCTGAACACACAAATGGCCAAAAATCAATACAAGACACTAATGAGCAATTAAACCAGAAGTTTTCTTTTTTCCCACATGAAAGTACAATTAGGTGGTCCAGGTTTGGCATGGCATAGCATAGGGACAAGTGCCATAGTCCTTCACTCCAGGTATTCTAGTGCTCTGCCTTCAAGGTCCCAGTTGGCGTCTCTCACTTTAGGATCACAACACCGTCCACAGAACAGCAAAAGAAGACAAGAGACAAACCTCTCCCTGTAAAATATTGTGCTAAAGTGGATTTAGAGTGGGGCCTGAGAAATGGCACTCTGACAGACTGTTCAGGTGATTCTAATTCATATTGGGGTTAAGAATAACCATAGTAGAGCCTCAGCATTGGCTGCTTGTGGTAGAGAATGTTTATCTGGTGTGTACTGAAGAAGAAGAGGAAATTGAGGCATCTTTGTAGGAGAGGATGTCAAAAGTAAGCATGAGTAGGGGGCACCTGGATTTGAACCAGGGACCTCTTGATCTGCAGTCAAATGCTGAGCTATACCCCCTGTTGCCTTGTGTGTGTAATAAGCACCTTAAACCTGGATGGCCATACCCAGGAGTCCCCACCTGGAGATGTGCACTTGCTAGTGTTCTGCCATCATACACTAACTTCCCCCTAGGCCACGCCCCTTCCTGTCTATATACCTGTAGGTGTAACCAGCACCTTCCTCCTCCTTAGAACCTGGCTGAGGGTGGGGCCTAAAAATGGTGGCTGTCTGCAGCAGGAAACTCCTTCACACTGAACCAGAGGAGCCAGAGTACAAGAGCTGGCTGCTCAGCAGACCCTTTGGAGGTGAGGGTGGCACTGGGAAATGGCACTTTGATAGGCTGTTCAGGTGATTCTAATTCATACTTGGGGTTGGGGTCTGGGATGGGCAAGAGCAAACCTTGGTTTCTCCCTGAGACCTCCACCCTCTGGGAAAGGACCTAGGGATCCCGTGTGCCTCTAGCAGCTCCCTGCAGGATCTGAGTCAGAGACAGGTTTGAGTTATTGCTTTGATCTTTGCCTGTGTTAGTCAGCTTCTCACTACTGTGACTCTTTTAGTCAGTTTCTCATACTGTGACCAAAACACCTGACAAGAAAAATTTTAAGGAGGTAATGTTTGTGTGGCGCTCATGTGTTCAGAGGTTCATCCATCCCAGTCAGCTCCATTCTGCAGGTCTTCAGCTGAGGCAGAACGTCATGGCAGATGGTGTGGTAGAGGAAAGCAAGTCAGGACATCACTCCAGGAAGCATAGAGAGATTCCCTCACCACAGACAAAATATATACCCCAAAGGCAAGTCCCAGGCACCCACCTCCTCTAGCCACACACTACCTACTTCAGTTACCAACTAGTTAAACCCTATCAGGGGATCAAGGCACTGATAATGTTAATGCTCTCATAACCCAATCATTTCACCTTAAACCTTCTTTCATTTTCTCACACATTAACTTTTGGGGGATACCTCATATCTAAATCATAATGGTGACCATAATACCTCACAAGAACCCCATTTAAGGAATAAATGTTGATTTTGGACTCATGAATTCAGAGGGTCAGTTCATGGTTATCTTACTCCAGTATTTTGGGCCAAAAGTGAGGCTGAGTATCATGGAGAAAGAGTGTGCCAAAGGAAATCTACTCAGTTCATGGTAGTGTTAAACAACAATGCAAATAAAAGGCCACTGACTCTATTTTTAAATCAAATAAAAGCAAGCTTGTAATTCTGGCCATACAGGAATGTCTCTCCCAAAACTCATGGGAATAGAAGACAGTACTCTCCAGCTCTCTAGGAGCACAGCTTTATAGCACAGAAAGTTTCAAAAAGGGAGGCGTGTCTTGAGAACTTACAGACAACAGAATTTTGACAAGCATCAAACAAAGGCAGGTAGTAGGTTCATGGTCTAAATGGTTCAGTAATTAGGGAGTGAATTTAGATCCCAACATCAGAATTTATGAGGCACCATTAGGATTTCAGAGAGGGTTGTTATCTGGCCAGGGAAAGCCAGAATTTATGACAGGCCACTAAGGTTTCAGAGAGGGTTGTTATCTGGTCAGGGAAATCCAGGAATAGGTGAGTTCAAGGCATGGGCAGGCATTCCAAGTAAGTTTAAAACATCAAAATATGGCCACGCCAAATAGAAATCCTAATATTTTACAGATAACAGAAATGAATATTTTATAACTTGTGACAAGATGGCTCCTGATCTTAAGAGGGAATTAGGCTGGGTTTATCAGGAGGCAGGAAGCAGAGATAGGAATTGAGCCATCAGGAACTAAATTTAAACCCCAGTGATATCCCAGTGGCTACATCCTCCAGGTATACCCCAGCTGCCTCCAATTACCACCCAGTTAGTCCATGCAAATGGTTCATCCATCAGACGGATTAATGCACAGTTTAGTTCCTTTATAAGGGAAGGCCAAAATTAAGCCTGAGTAGGGGGCACCTGGATTTGAACCAGGGACCTCTTGATCTGCAGTCAAATGCTCTACCCCTGAGCTATACCCCCTGCTACTTTTATGGGGTTCATTATATCTTTGAGTCCTACAGCCACTCGAGACAACCTGTGACGTGTGAGTCACTTCTTCAGGATGGGAGCTCTTGGCAGCTGCCAGGCCTGGGTCAGAGGAAACTCATCACCCTGCTCCCTACAACAGACAGCCTCCCCTCCACAACAGTCCTCAGTCTGTGTCTTCCCAGCTTTGGGGCCCTGTGCAGGTAGCAGCCTGGAGAAGCACTGGCTGCTAGAATGGCCCTCACAGCCAAATACTGCGCCTTCATGGTGGGACCTACCGGAACACACTCCAGTGATACAGGTGTCTGCTCTGACCCACTTCTTCACATTTGGGACTGACCCTCCTCCCAATCCTCAGTAAAGGGCACTTTCTACAAAATAAAAATCTACAACAAATGATAACCCTTCCAACTTCTCCTCCAGTTAATATACACAGAGAATGATGCAGACGTGGAAGTAGATTTAGGAATCTGAATATTGAAGAACCAACACCAAGAGAGCTCAAGAAGCAGGACATGCTCTCAGCAGCTTGGGAGGAGGAGGGTGACACACATGCCCGCAACTTTGACTCTGAAGTCTGACAGCCTGGGTTTTAATTTCAGTAGCTGGACACTTCTCCCTTGTTCCTCATCTGTAATCCTGCAAAATGGTGATAATAACAAAGGAAACTATCAATAACATAAAGAGAGAGCCAACAAAATGGGAGGAAATCTTTACCACATGCACATGAGACAGATATGCACTAATCTCCTGGGAATATAAAGAATTCAAAAATCTTAACACCAAAAACAATGACAACAACAACAAACAAACAAAAACAAATAACCCAATCAATAAATGTATAAGGATTTGAGTAGATATTTCAGAGAAGAATATGTACAATCAGTCAACAAATATATGAAAAAATGTTCAATATCTCTAGTAATTAGAGAAATGCAAATCAAAACTACTCTAAGATTTCATCTCACTCCAGCATAGCAGTTATCCAGAATACAAGCAACAATAAGTGTTGGCGAGGATGTGGGGGAAAAGTTACACTCTTTCAATGCTGGTGAGACTGCAAATTGATGCAACCACTCTGGAAAACAGTATGGAGATTCCTCAGAAAACTTGTAATGCAACCACCATTTGACCCAGCTATCCCACTCCCCAGTCTCTACCTAAAGGTCTTAAAATCAGCATATTACAGTGACAAAGCCACATCAATGTTCTAGCAGCTCAATTCACAATAGCTAAACTGTGGAACCAACCTAGGTCCCTCTCAATAGATGAATGGACAAAGAAACTGTGGTATATACATACATTCAATGGAATATTTCTCAGCCTTAAAGGGTAATAAAATTATGGCATTTGCAGGTAAATGGATAGAGTTTGAGTATATCATGCTATCAAGACCAAATGTTTTCTGTTATAAGTCCAATGCTGATCGGTAATGGGGTGGGGAAAGGGAAAAATGGAGGAACTTTGGGTTGGGCACAGAAGAGTGAGCATAGAGGAGGAGTGGTAGGGAAGGAAAAGATGATGGGATGAGAATTATTACCCTATGTATATGTATGATTGCATGAATTGTTACTCTGCAACATATGCAACAAGAGAAGTGAAAAGTTATGATACATTTGTGTACAAAAAAGAGTGTACACTTTGTTGGGTTGTTTATAGACTACGTGGTTTAATTCATATGAAAGACTGGCACATACTATTTTCCATATTGTTTGCTGAACACATAGGCTCCCAAGGAACCAGCTCCATTCAAGTAAAGAGAAAGAATAAACAATGGAACTCAACCTGCAAGAGACCACATATAAAACTATTTGAATAAATCAGAGTATCTTTCATAAGAGAGAATTAGAAGCTGGATTGAGGAGCAAAGATTACCAAAATGAACAAATAGGTATTTTGAATGAATCAAATGAGATGTTCAAGAAATGAAAATGTAATTGACATGTTTCCTTTTTATTTATTTTAAGGAGGTATAGCATTGTTAGAGTCTGTAAACAAGTCAAAAATAACACCTGGCATTTTGCCAGGGGAATGTTAGAGTTTGTAAACAAGTCTGGATGGTGCCTGGCAAAATGCCAGAGGGAGTGGTTTGAGAAGTAACAAAAGCGAGCCATTAAGTGTGGAGATTCCTTATTGGTTGACTGATGTATCTAGTTTATGCTAATTAGATAAGCTGTGTGGAATGTATAAATACTGCTCCTGTCCTGCAATAAACGGCTCCCACTCCTGCTGTATCAACGTACACAAGTTGTTCGTCACCCCCCGGTTATTTTGCTGCAGCCGTACTCCGACAGATGGTGGCCCGTTACGGGGAGCCCCGGGACACTCGGGGGTAAGTGACGAAAAAAAAGCTGCCTGTCCATAGATAGGACGGGAGCAAATCTGCTTGTCCCTAGGCAGATAGGGCGAGAGGAAAAATGACCATTTCGAGAAAATGGAGAAGATTGATACAGTATGTTTGTGTCTTGTTTTGTCTCAGTGTATTGTATTGTCTTTATGATGAAAATATGGAAGGGGTGAGAAGTAAATTACTAAGGGAAGAAGGCACCCCAGTGGAACCAAAAATAGTTAGGGCGTGTGTTGATAGAAGCCCAGGAACTCTAGTCAGAAAGAAACAGAAAGTTCAGAAGAAGAAAGATTATCAGAGGAGGAAGGATTATCAGGAAAAAAGTTGCAGCAAAAGGCTATTATTAAATACTTTTCGTTACCGGAGGGTGTGTGAAGCGGAGAGGCGGCTGCCGAGTGTGCAAGCCCGTCACAGCGCAGCAAGGATTTTCCAAGAGGCGGCTGCGACTGGCCCTTCCCCGCCTCCCGCCCGGGGAGCGGGACGCCACTGCGCGGACCCCAAATCTAGACCTGACCTGGAGGCACAGTCTCGCAGGCTCTTGCTCCCTGTGCCCAGTAGCAGTTTGAGTCCGGGACACTCCCCAGGGCCATCTGGGGCTGCCCAGGCACTACAGCCAGCAGAAGACGCTACTGGTGTCCCTGATGTTTGGTCATTTTCAATGCCAATAACTAAGTTACAATGGTTCTCCCACACCTGGAAGCTGATGAGTAATGAGCACTATTAATGCTTATTTCAAATGCAAAAAAACCTTGAGATAATGTACTAAATTGTTCAGAAGGTTGTTTTTTTAGTAGAATGCTACAGGATTTTCTTTAGCCATCATTGCCGGAGTTCCTGCCTTCGTCCCAGTGCCGGTGAAAACAGGGGTGGAAGAATTTCCAGTGTTGCTGAAAACCGGATGAAACTTCGGCTGAGAAATGGACGAGACTTCGGAGCTGTTGCTGTTTCTGCTACTACAGCTTAGGCTAGCTGCCTGCAGAACTTACCTGAACTGTGATTTAAGCTAGCTGTCTGCAGAACTTACCTGGACTATGATTTAAGCTAGCTGCCTGCAGGACTTACCTGGACTGTGATTTAAGCTAGCTGCCTGCAGAACTTACCTGGACTGTGATTTACCTGGACTGTGAGTTAATCTATTGAGACACTGCTTTACCTGGACTGAGACAACAAACTGTAATCAATAACAAATTGTAAGTCAGTATCTTTGCTAACAGTGTCATTGCTGGTATAATTTTTCCAAGGGCTTCTTGCATGGAGCCATCAAGTGGCTTGGTATTGTGGCATTTTGTATCCTCCCTTTCTGTTTGTAGCAGGTTATTTATGGTGTTTCTGTAAAAACCACTATGGTCGTTATTTAAATTAAACAAAAGGGGGAAATGTTAGAGTCTGTAAACAAGTCAAAAATAACACCTGGCATTTTGCCAGGGGAATGTTAGAGTTTGTAAACAAGTCTGGATGGTGCCTGGCAAAATGCCAGAGGGAGTGGTTTGAGAAGTAACAAAAGCGAGCCATTAAGTGTGGAGATTCCTTATTGGTTGACTGATGTATCTAGTTTATGCTAATTAGATAAGCTGTGTGGAATGTATAAATACTGCTCCTGTCCTGCAATAAACGGCTCCCACTCCTGCTGTATCAACACACACAAGTTATTCGTCACCTCCTGATTATTCTGCTGCAGCTGGACTGCGGCATAGCATATTCAATAAAGTATGTGAGTTATCATGAAGAGGTTGATGGAGGTTTACATGTTTGCACACGTGTAACCACCTGCGTCAAGGCACAGTTAGTCTCTAGCACTCAGAGGCTCCTGTGGACTCCCTCCTTGTTATTGCCTCCTCCCAAGAACATCAGCGTGGATGAGTTGGCCTGCTGTGCAGCTGCATCTACATGGAATCAGACATGAGATACTCTGAGTCTGGCCCCTTTCACCCATCCTCATGTCAATAAGATCCATCTACATCTGTCCACTGTCGCAATCATTTATTGTTTTCCATTCCTGCTCTGTGTTCCATGGCTGACTGCAGCATGATTTGTCTATCTGTCCCACTGACGACAGACATTCCATGTGTATCCAGTGTGGGCTCCTGAGGGCAATGCTGCTGGATACTCTCTGGGGTCTATATCTAGGAACAGAATTGCTCCATAATAGGGAATTCATGTTTTCAGTATCGACGATGCCAGACGGAGGTCTAAGTGATCACACCAGATTCCACTGCACCAGCAGGGTGAGCGTGGCTGCAGTCACACATCGTCACCAACACGTGGAATCCTCAGTGTCTACCATGGTAACCATCCTGCTGAGATATAGGGTCATCTCAGTGTGGTTTAATTTGTCTCCGTGAATGCAGTGAGGTCCGAACACTGTTTCACACTGTGGTCTGATGCACACTCAGTTTTGGGACATGTCTCTGCTCACTTACCTACTGTGTTTTCTACACTCTTTATTTGCTCTTTGCAAGTTCTTCACATATTTTGTCCATGAACCCTTCTTCAGTAATACATGCAGACTCTCCCACCCCATGAGTTCCCTCTTAGTTCTTTAACTGGTGTCCATTTTGTGACACATGAGAACTGTACATATACACGGGACATGTATGGTGGTGATTTGATGCATTTGAACATTATTTGATGTTAAAATCAGGTTAAACACCCGTCTCCTTAGGCATTTTTCATTTCTTTGTGGTGAAAGCATTCAAAACCTTTCTTCTCATTCTTTTGAAATATCCACCTCACTGTCAGTCTCTGCCTTCACCCCACTTACTTTCCCCAGTGGTGTCTAGTAACGACCTAGAGTTCGTTTTCATTGTGTCACCCTTATCCATCTGTTTCTGTGGCTGCTGTGCTTCTTGTGTCCACCTTCACGGCCTTTCCTTATGTTTTCCTGACTCCCCGGACTTGTTGTTTTGCCTGTCACTCTGAGGTTCGAGACACACTGGGACCTGATTTTCGAGTGTGGAATGAGGCAGAGGCACCTCTCTTTCCTGATGGCCACCCCAGACTTCCACACCATCTGCTGGACAGCTGGCCTTTCCTCCCTGCTCTGCAGGTCATGGTGGCCATCAGCCAAGTCTGTGAGGGGCTCTCCCAAGGATCTGCTCTCACCTGTTGGGCTCTGCCTGTGCTTGCACCAACCACGGGAACCCTTGCTTCCCGGGCTCCGGTCAGTTTGGAAATCTGGCAGGGCATATCCTCCAGCTCCTTCTTCTTGTCTGGCAATATGGGCTACTGCAATTCCGTCCCATCTTCACACCCTGCATGTTGAATTTCTCTCTTGATATTTTGATTAGATTGCTTTGACCTTCTAGATAAAATGTGGGGAAATTGACATGTTTGTCATGTTGAGGTATCCAATCCCTAAACCGTCCATCTTTTCACTGTTTTTGTTCTTCCGATTCTCCACACGATGCTCCATAGTTGTACAGATCATTTTCACATCTTTGATTTGATTCATTCCTAGGAATTTGATATTTTTATGTTTGTCAAATAGAACGTTTCATTTTCGAAAATTTGTGTCCATTACATTGAAATGCAATTACTTTCAACTTTGAATCCAGCCACATTGCTAGACCAGCTAATAAATCTAAAATGTGCTTAGAGATCCTTTTGTGCTCCCATGATCAATTGCATCATTTGCAAATTAAGGAGGTTTCATTCTCCTTTAAAACTGCACATTTTACTTTATGGTTTTTGAGCCCTAACTGATTAAGAAGCTCATTAAGCTCATTAAGAAGAGCAGTGGTGATAATAAACATTTTTGTCTGGTTCCCAGTTTTCAGTAAAAGCTTTCAACATCCCACCAATGGATAGTATTCCATTTCATGTTTTTGGTAGATTCCTTGTCACATGTTATACAGTCGGGGTGCTTTCCCTAGTTGGCTAAAAACTTTCTAAAACTCATAAATGTGTACTGAATCTGATGAATGTTTATCTTCATGTCTTTTAACAAGCAGAGGATTTTTCTCCTTTAATCTGGGGTCTCAGTTTGGATTTCTCTAGAAGTAAATTTGATGCCAAGTAGTGTATTTGGGGGATAAACCCAGGAATCCCCAGTAGAGTGGGTATGTCAGTCAGAGAAAGGAAGGAAGGAAAAATAGCTGGATACAGGAAAGTTGGCATCACAGGCAACTGGAGCATTGTGCCACTTGGAATCTCTGAAAGTGTGTGCCCTGCCTCAGATCACCTTCCCCAAAGGACAAGGATGAGGGATTTATCCACCCACTCCAGCAATAGTGGCTGAGGGCTGCTCCTGGGGATGGGGTTCTACTTCCCTGGGACTTTTGGGGTTTGCCTGTTCTGGCAGCCTTAACAAGCTGTCAGAGTAAGTCAAGGTGGGGACAGTTGGCACTTGGGCCTGTCAGCACAGAGATGACAAAAGCTGATCCATAGAGGGTCAAAGCATTTGCTATAAATAGTATGTTCCAAATTGCATTAACAGAGCTTTCTAATGATAAGCCAACCTTGCATTTGTGGATTAAAATTAATTTGGTATTACATGCTTTTTATGTAACAATAAATTTGATTTATTAAAACATTTATAAATTTTTAAAAAGTATTTCGTTTTAGTTGTAGTTGGACACAATACCTTTATTTTATTTTTATGTGGTGCTGAGGATCGAACCCAGTACCCTGCACGTGCTAGGCAAGCACTCTGCTGCGGATCCACAACCCCAGCCAATATAAATTGTTTTTAATATCATAGTTAATATGCGAGGTTAGTCTGTTGTTTTCTGTTCTTACACAATCTTTGGTATTTTTCATAGCCTGTTTAACTAGCTATATAAAATCTGTTGGGAAGGTACCATTTTATTTAGTTTTATTTTCAGAAGTGTTTGCCTAAGACTTGCATCATTTCTTTCTGAAATGTTCAAACAAATGTTGAAACTACATGTGTGGAGGATTTTTAAAAAAAATTTTTAATGACAAAAAATTTTCAAGAACTTAACGTTTTCAAGAGTTATAGGATTATTTATGATTTCTATTTCTTCTTTATTGATTTTGATAAAACTATGCCAGAGGATGAAGACAAAGATCAAAGAGGTGAGGAAACACGTCTTGGGGGATCCTGGGTACTGCTCAAGATCTCAGCTTTCAAGATGCAGGTTAAAGTTTCTTTCCTCTGGGCCCCCTACAATCCCCAGTCAACCTCTAATGTGCCTCCAGTGTTCCAATTACTCTACTTATATTTACATTATAAATGTAAATAGGACTTATTAAGGATCAGTTGTGAACAATGCATTATGAGATCTATAATCTCATGGATCTCCCTATATTTCAAGAAAACATATTCTTGGGCTTGACTCAGTTGGACACACTCTAACAAATCTGGCAGGAGATACCTACCATGTCCTGCTCTTACAGGGATGTGGGAGGGACCACATAACAGTGGAAACTTTCTGGGCGTATTTTTGGCATATTATTGGTAGTTGGGAGAGTGTGAAGCTTTGCCATCAACTGCTCAGGAAGTGCATGTACTAGGACCTGGATCAGATTAAGTATTGTATTTTCTATTCAGCCAGATCAGTCCTCCTAAACTAACCAAAGTGGATTAGTGAGAAGGGAGAGAGAATTAGGACCATCAATCAAAGGATTTCTCTCTCCTCGTGCATATTGTTTTTCTAAAAAATGTTCCACGCCAACTTGTATTAGGTTTTATTGGCAAAATTGGCTCATAATCTCTTTATAATATTTTTAATTCTATAGAGAATATAATCATGTAAACTTTTACTTTTTTGATGTTGACTGTCAGTGTTTTCTTTTATACTTAATGTTGTCTGAATTATCATTTTTGTTATTTATTTCAAAGAATAACTTCAGCTTTATGGATCCTTTTCATTTTCTACTGCATTAATTGATGATTTCATTAATTAATATCTTCTACCAGCTTCCTGATGCTTTTTTGAATTTATTTTTACCATTGTATTTAAATTTTTTTTTAAATCCATGTTTAATTATTCTTCACTTTTCCATTTACATTATTGTAGGTGGATTAAGGCTGTTTGTTGCCCTCCAGGTATAGCTATTGCTGCAACTGCCAAGTTTCAACATCTAGTATTTTAGTCATAATCATTAGTATAATATTTTCTAATCCCTATTACAATTTTTTTCTTGACACATACTTTGTTTAGAAGTAAAACTTTTTGTTTCTGAATACACTAGAGAATTTCTAAATCTTGTTGGATTTTCTAGTTTTTTGATGTTATTTATTTCTTTAAATTTTATTTTGGTCAGAAAACATAATCTTTGTATTTTTAATATCTTGGAATTCTTAAACTTTGAATGATGAAAGGATAACAGAAGAAACCAGAGGAAAATTAAAAATATTTAGAAGGAAGTGAGAATAGTGATATCAAATTATTTGGGACAGTCTGAAGGCAGTTCTAAGAGGAAAATCCATGGCATTGTGCTTATATATTAAAAGAATAGAATGGTACCAAATAACTAATCTAACATAACATCTCAAGGCCTTAGAAAAATAAGAACAAATCAACACCAAAAACCAGTAGAAGCCGAGAATATTTAAAATCAGAGGCTAAATCAATGAAATTCAGTGAGCACTGACTGTAACTGAGTAACCCTCCTGACATCTGCAGCCTCCTTCAGGTCTTCACCTCCTGGTGGTGCTTGTCCTTATTAGCAGTCTTGCTCCTGTCCCCCAACATAAACCTGAGAATTAGGGACCTGGGAATGCAGAAACACATCTCATCACACAGTGGCCAGCTCTGGGCCAAACCAAGTGCCATTTGTCCTTGACTGAGAACAAGGGATGAAGGTGGAATGTGCAGGTGGAAGAGAAGCAGAGGCACAGGAAGGTGGGAGGGCTCTCCAGGTGGCTTCTGAGACCTACTGTGTGTGCACTGTACTAATGAGGAGGGGGACTCCAAGTCAAGGTGGCCTTCATGGTATTGGATGATGACAGTAGGGTAGTAGGGTTGAGAACGGAGGCCCTATACATAAAAGGGATGTCATTGCAGCCCCCTGATATGCAGCTTTGAAAAGCAGGATTGAAAGTGGTTTCTATCAACCCCAATGGAGATCTCCCAATGTCACTCAGAGCCCACCTAAGAGGTACTGGTTATGGTAGCTACCAAAATAGTACATAAACAAGGGGGCATCTGGATTTGAACCAGGGACCTCTTGATCTGCAGTCAAATGCTCTACCCCTGAGCTATACCCCCTGCTGCTATGCATGTGAAATAAGCACCTGAAACCTGGATGGCCACACCCTGGATTCTCCACCTGGAGAGGTGCACTTGCTAGGGTCTGCCTTCATGAGCTTCCTTCCTGCTGGGCCACGCCCTGACTAGGCAGGTGTAACCAGCATGTTCCTCCTCCCTAAAACCTGGCTGAGCGTAGGGCATAAAAATGATGGATGTCTACAGCAGGAACCTCCTTCTCACTGAACTAGAAGAGCCAGACCATAGAGCAGGCTGCTCAGCAGATGCTCTGGAGGTGAGGGTGGGGCCTGGGATGGACAGGAGCAAACATTCTTGATTCCTTCCTGATAACCCCTAACCCAACCCTCTGAGAAGGGGATGGAGGGATCACGCGTGCCTCTAGCAGATCCATGTGGGATTCTGACTCTCTGACAGTTTGGAGGTAGTCATTTAATCTGTACCTATGTTAGTTTGCTCTTCATCACTGTGACCAAAATACCTGACAAGAACAACTTATGGGAAGATAAGGCTCCCAGTTTCAGAGGTGCAATCTGTGATCATAAAACTGAAATGTTCTGGGCCTTAGTGGAGGCAGAACATCATGGGAGAAGTTGGTGGTGCAGGAAAGATGCTGGTTTGTGGCAGCCAGAAAGCAGAGACAGCAAGTGAGGCACCAGGGACAAAGTACAAACCCCAGGGCACGTCCCAAATCACCACATCCTTTACTACTCCACAATGCCTAGAGTTACTAGTCAGTTCATTCAAATAATTAATCCATCAAATGGATTAATCCACTGATTGGGTTACACCACTCAGAATCAAATAATTTCATGTCTGGACATTTTCTGATTTAAAACTGGAGATTTAGGGGGACACCTGAAAACCAAACCCTGTTAGTGCTCTAGGATACTGTAAAAGTGAAAAACTGACATTAATTAATCATCCCTCCACCAAGAAAACATATCTGATTAGAGACTGAGTCACAGTGGAACCCATATTGATGATGAAGGCTTCTGTTCACCAAACGCTCTGGGCAGGGGATGAACTGCCCCTCTGCTCTCCTCTTCCTCCCCTCTCTCACTCTATTTTCACAATCCTTAAAGGCTCACACAGGGGGCCTAAAGAGAGGATCCATTCCTCTGAGAGGTGAAGAAGTGGGAGTCCAGAGATCCACAGTCCCTGGAGAATGTACAGGAGAGTAGCTGCAAACCTGTGTTCCCTATGAACAGAGGGGTCAGCAGGTGACAGCATCTTGAACCAGCGCTGCCTACTATCAAGCATTTGCTTTGCCCAGAGTTATCCCCTTGTCCCTATCCAGACCTCCCTGATTAACACTGGGTCACAGGATCTCATATCTCTTTGTTCTAGTGAACTAGAGGGAGGTGACTGACCTCACTCAGACAGACCTCATTCTCACCCTGAGCTGGCCCTGTCCTTCCCCAGAGACCTGTCCCAGCACTTCTAGAAGTCTTCCTGCCCAGCACCCTGCAGCCTCCTCCTGCTCCTCAGCACCTGTGGGGGGAAACAGTTCGCAGAATCTCTGTTCAGACCTGGAACCTTGCTGTTTCCTTCTCTCCTGAGTTTTTCTTCACTATTCCCCTCCATTAGGACTCCCCACTTCCTCACACCCCCCTGCATATTGCTGCCCTTAGGGGTTCATCTTGCATCTCCACTCTCTGCTCTCTTCTCCTGCATGTTCCTGTCCTAGATGGAAGGGAGACATCTTTCCAGAGAGTTCAAGATCCCAGATTGGCCCCACACCACCAGCTCAGCAGAAGAGGCACTACTAGGCATAGCACGTGACTACCCAAGTACCCAAAGTTCAGGGTCCATCTCTAATGCAAGATCTGAAAAAATTCTTAGAACAGGGTCAGATATGAGAATATGCAAGGACCTGGCCAAGAGACTCATGTGCCACAGTTGGCCTTCTGGATCAGGGTCACATGCAAACCATACTCACCTCTACCCAAGGCCCACGGCCTCATCCAATCTATTTGAGTTTTCCTAATATGCTCAAGATCCATACTGTTTCCCAAAGCCACAGTCTGTCTTTCCTATCATATATTTGATTTGTGTAATTTAATTGTATATAATGGTAGCATTGGATGTTAAATATTCATACATGCACAAAATATAACAATACAATTTGACCAATATCTTTCTCTAGTATTTCCCCGTTCCATCCTCCTCTTCCTCCCCTGGTAGCTTTCCTGTACTCTACTGATCTCCCTTCAATTTTCTTGACATCCCCCCAACTTTCTTTTCCTTTTCCCTCTGTATCTATCACATATGAGAGAAGATACATAATTTGTGATGCAGAGTTTGGTGCATTTTGATTAACAAATGAGACTTGACCATTTGCAAGCTCTGACATTTGTTTTTGATTTCTTCTCTCTGTAGTATTTTATCAAATATTTTCCATAGTGCCAACTTAGTGGTTATGAATTCTTATAGTTTCTGCTTATCTTGGAAGGTTTTAATTTCTTCTTGATTCTAAAGGATACCTTTGTTGGCTCTAGCAATCTTGGTGGACAGTTATTTTCTTTCAGTGTTTGCAACACATCATTTCAAGCCCTCCTGGGATTTATAGTTGGTACCAAGAAATCAGAAATAATTCTGATGGCCTATCTCTAAGTGTAACCTGACATTTTTCTCTTGAGCATTTTAAAATTCTATCCTTGTTCTGCATATTAGGTATTTTTGTTATCATTTGTCATGCAGAGATTAATTTCTGATCTTGTCTATTTGAGGTTCTCAATGCCTCCTGTACCTGAGAATCCATATCAATCTCATGTATTGGTTATGGCTATTTACTTCCTTTGTTTAATATGGTCTGAATGTTCAAGACTGGCCACTTTGTCTTCCAGCTCTGAGATTCTACTCTATTACAGGGACTTCCAAATAAACACTTTATTAGATTTGTTGTCTTTCATTTCCAAGAACTGTTTGATTTTTCAAAACCAAACTGTACTGAATTTCTAATTCATTCAGTGGACTTTTTGTGTTCTCTTGGAATTCATTTATCATTTTTAACATTCTTTTGAATTTTGTATCTCATTTCAACCACTTCAGTATCCTTGGAGTCAGTTGTTGGTGAATTATGAACATTTGGAGGCAACATGATACCTTTTTAGCTTTTAAAAGAATTTATTTGTGACTCTACTTTGTGTACAACTAGAGAAAATCAAAATTGTGTTCTATATGTGTACTATGAATGAAATGAATTCTGCTATCATTTGTAACCTTTTTACTTTTTTAATTTCATATTTCATGTTTCTGAGTTAGGTTTCATACATATGTTGAGATGGATTTCTTCCTCTGTTATGTGTGGGGCT
This sequence comes from Marmota flaviventris, assembly GCF_047511675.1. Taxonomy (NCBI): domain Eukaryota; kingdom Metazoa; phylum Chordata; class Mammalia; order Rodentia; family Sciuridae; genus Marmota; species Marmota flaviventris. Next base: position 7,243,702 of record NC_092498.1, on the reverse strand, counting down.
TTTTTTGATGGCCAACTTTTTCTTGCCCTTGTATTGTAGGATATCAGGCTGATGTTAATTTTTCAATGTATTTCCATGTGGGTTTGTAGTATAGTTTCCTTGCTAGTTCTTTGGTGATGATTATATACTTTGATAGAATGCATATGTGTCAGAGCTTGAGTATTACACTTTGTACATCTCCAAAGAATGATTTTGTTCTTACAGATATGACAATTTGTGTTTTATAAAGCAGTACCTGGTACTATGTCTCCCACCTTAAAACAGGCACCTGTTTTAAAATTTCCAGTCCTGGACTTCCACCACATTGGGGCCCATCAAACTCAAGATTTCTCACCAACCTTCTGCTTTTTTTTTTCCCTATCATTAATTCTTCTCAAGCTTCCATCCCAACTCACAGATGGCAATTCTACATCCAAGCAACATGACACCAGGATGGCACCACCCACTCTCAGGTGATGGGTCAAGGTGATTGCCCTTCCACTGACTGCCATCATGCAGTCACCTTTAACATTACTGGATTCAAGCAATCCACTTCTGATATTTCTTTGAGTCCCTGTGACAGGACTAATGGCTAATACCAAGGATCTCCTCCACTCAGGAATGGTTTGATGTCATTGACAAGTTATGGCTTCAAGGAACCTTTATGGACATTGCCCCTTCCAGGATAACTGTCTGTAGCCACTGGATGTTATCTCTAGCTACCCTGGTATTCCCAAGCCTGTCCCCCAAACATTCCCCCGCTCTCCCAGACAGGCCCCACACCGACCCCTTCTCAGCAGGGAATAGTCAGATGGAATTGCACCATCCCCACACCACTTAGAAAAACAAAAAGGGAGGAATGTTAGTTGCTGAACAAATGTTAGCTGCAGGGTGGGCTGAATGCTCGACCCTCACCCGTCTGGTTCCTTATCGCTTGTTTGCCTCAGATGTGAACACTTAACCCCACTCAAGGCTGAACCCTCGACCCCCACCTGTTGGTGCAATGGAAACCCACATCCAGCCCCTGCCCAGTCTGATTGAAGGAAGAAGATCACACCCTTAGCAACTACTGTATGATACAATCATTGGACGCCAACATGGCAGCCTGCAGACCCAAAGACCCCATTAGATTTTTGATTATAAAAACTCTCCCCTCTCCCCTCTTTCTTACTTTCTTCTCTCTTTCCTCTCTTACTCTCTCTCCCTCTCTGTCTCTTTCTCTTTCTCATTTTGTTCTCCTTCACTCTCTCTCCCTCTTTTTCTCTCTTTCTCCTCTCTTTCCATGGTCTCTCTCACTTTCTCTCTTTCTCAATTCCTTCCCTGTTAATCAGACACTTCTGCAAGGAAGATATGTTGGTCACTCTGAGTGTCGTGGTCACTTTCCTTTCAATGCCAACTTTACAGAGAAACTAAGGAAGACCTTCAGAAAAACAAACAGATCACTGACCACAGGAGTCCTCCTTCTGCCAGGTAATTGATGGCCCCAGAGACAACGGACACAAGATTTAGAAGGGTGGTGCTGAGGGTTAATAGCATGGAGAACACTGACCAGAGAAAAGACCAGTGTAGGTGTGCCAATAAAAAATATATAAATATATCAGTAGGTGACACCTGGAATTGCACAGGGACCTCTTTGTCTGCAGTCTAATGCACTATCCCTGAGCTATGACCCCTTGATTGACTGGGTTCCCCTTAGCATGTGTCACCTGTTCCCACACCCAAAGACTCCTTGGTGCTATGTCAGTGCTATTCCTTCCTCCCTGATGGAAACTGCATGTGCACCACAGCCTGACGAGAGACCCTGCTCAGGCCAAGAGGTCACCTTTCAGTCCCCAGAGGACTCTTGCTTGTCTGCAGGCTCTTTCCTACAAAGTTTGACTGTATGCACATTCTCAATTCCCTCAGTAAATGGAATTCTTCCCTCTCTTTTCACTCAGAAGTTGAGAAATATGAAAGGGAGGGAGGCTGGGTCCTGGCCACTTCTACAACATATCAGCCACTTCTGCAACAAGTACATAAACAAATTTATCCAATGAGACAAATCTGGATTCTTTTTTCTTTCTTTTGTGGTCCTAGGGATTGAACCCAGGCCTTTTGCATGCAAGGCAAGCATCTTACCAACTGAAATGTATCCCTAGCCCAAGACAAATCAAAGTCTTAATTTATGTACATTGATTCCAGGTGACCCTCTGTATCAGATTTCACAGATCTCTGATACAGAGATCTGTGACTTAAAAGATAACATTTTTGTTCATTGCAAATCCCATACACAATGCAAATACAAAACCAAACTTTCTTCAATAAAAATTCCAACATCAAGATTGGAAAAACTGGAAGTACAGCAACAACAGAGAAATTCAAATTACTGGGAAAAGGGGCCATGTCATACTTTATTATCTGATGTTACAGCTGGAACACCCTTCTAGATACCAATTTCAATATTTTCCTGCATATTACCATGATAATACATAAATAACCTCTTCAAAACTCAGTGGTGCCAACAATAACCACCCATGATTAGGGAAGGTTCCCTGATTAGGTCCTGATTCTATTACCTGGGACTGACTCCAGTTCAGACCTTCTGCATAAGAACTTGCCTGGCTCCACTTTCAGAAAACCCCGCCCGCCTTTCCATTATTCTCCTTTGTAGTTTATGATGAAGTCAGTTGCAAATATGTGCCTTGGTGAATGAGCAGTCTTCTCAGCTTGCTTCCCATATGTGGAATATTAGAGGCCAAGAGATCTTTTTACTTAATACACAGTCTCAGTGTCTTTTAGTAAAGGTTGCTAATGCTTTGTCTATACAGCTCTCAAAACACACACACACACACACACACTCATGAGTGTATTTTGACATTAGGCATACATGAAGTATAAATTATTCTAATTAGGATCCCATTTTTGTGGTTTTACATGATGAGGATTCTTATATGAAAAATTCTGGTGGATTCTTATATGAACATAGGAAAGTTATGTTAGATTCATTCTACTGTCTTTCCTATTTCTATTGCCTCTCCCTTCCCTCCATTCCCCTTTGTCTAACCCACTAAACTTCTATTCTCCCTGCCTTGCCTTGTGTTAGCATCTGCATATCAGAGAGAACATTTGACCTTTGGTTTCTTGGGATTGGCTTATTTCACTTAACATGATATCTTCAGATCCATCCATTTACCAGCAAAAGTCATAAAGTCATTCTTTCTTAAAGCTGAGTAATATTCCATTGTGTACATATGTCACGTTTTCTTTATTCATTCATCTGTTGAGGGGCACCTAGGTTGGTTGCATAACTTAGTGATTGTGAATTGAGCTATTATAAAGATTCATGTGAGTTACTATAAACAGTCACTGTTGTATGCTGATTTTAAGTCCTGTGGATATAAACCAGAGATGGGAATAGCTGGGTCAAGTGGTGATCTCGTTCCACATTTTCTGAGGTGTCTCCATACTGCTTTCCTGAGGTGTTGCATTAATTTGCAGTCCCACCAACAATGTATAAGTGTACCTATTTCCCACATCCTCATCAACTGAATTTTTTTATTGTCACTTGTATTCTTGATAATTGCCCTTCTGACTGGAGTGAGATGAAATCTCAGTGTAGTTTTAATTTGCATTTCTCTAATTGCTAGAAATTTGACCATTTTTTCATATATTTTTTGCCATTTGTATTTCTTCTTCTGTGAAGTGCCTGTTCAGTTCCTTTGCCCATTTATTGATTGGTTTAATGGATTATTTGGTGTTAAGTTTCTTGAGTTTTTTATATATCCTGGAGATTAATTCTCTACCTGAGGTGTAGGTGGCAAAGATTTTCCCCATCCTGTAGCTCTCTCTTCAAGTTCTTGCTTGTTTGCTTTCCTATGAAGAAGCTTTTTAGTTTGATACCATCTCATTTATTGATTTGTGATTTTACTTCTTGTGCTTTAGGACTCTTGTTTAGGAAGTTGGTTTCTAAGCTGACATGATGGAGAGTTGGGCCTACTTTTTTCTTCTAGTAGGTACAGGATCTCTGTTCTAATGCCTAGGTCCTTGATCCACTTTGAGTTAAGTTTTGTGCAGGGTGATAGAGGGGGGTTTCATTTCATTCTGCTACATATGGATTTCCAGTTGTCCCAGCACCATTTGTTGAAGAGGCTATCTTTTCTCCAATGTAGGTTTATGGCTCCTTTGTCTAGTATGAGCTAACTGTATTTATGTGGTTTGTCTCCGTGTCTTCTATTCTGTACCATTGGTCTTCATGTCTGTTTTGGTGCCAAAACCATGCCATTTTTGTTACTACAGCTCTGTAGTATAATTTCAAGTACCTTTTAGGCAGTATGAATGTCCTTCTTATTCACGTTGGCTTGAAGACCACTTTTGTCTGATAGGAGGATAGAAACCCCTACTTGTTTACAAGATACAGATGAATGATATGTCTTTTCCCATCCTTCTACCTTCAGTCTGTGGATGCCTTTGCCTTTGAGGTGAGTCTCTGGTAGGCAGCATATTGTTGGCTCTTGTTCTGTAATCTAGTCTGCAAATCTATGTCTTTAGATCAATGAATTTAGGCCATTTTCATTTAGTGCTATTATTGAGAAATGATTTTTATTCCCATCATTTCTGATTTTCAATTTGAACTGATTTCTCCTGTGATTGACTGTTCTTCTATGGCAGTTTCCTCTCTTTGCTGGTTTTCACTTTTATTTCTCATTTCTTCTTTATGAAATATTTTATTGAGTATGTTTTGTAGTACAGGCTTCCTAGTTGTGAATTTTTTTAACTTCTCTTTGTCATGGTAGGTTTTAATTTCATTGTCAGGTTTGAAGCTTAATTTTGCTGGGTATAGTATTCTTGGTTGGAATCCATTTTCTTAAGAAAATGGTATATACTATTCCAGCTTTGAGGGTCTGGGTTGAGAAATCAGCTGAGATCCAGTTTCTTTTTCCTCTAAATGTGACCTGTCAGGTTTTTGGGGCAGCCTTTAAATTTCTCCCCTTATTCTGTATGTTAGGCATTTTCATAATAATGTGGCTTGGTGTGGGTCTTTGTAATTTTGTGTATTTAGGGTCCTGTATTTGATTTACCATTTCATTCTTTAGGTTTGGAAAACATTCTGATATTATTTCATTGAAAAAACTGTATTACTTTGGTTTGTATCTCCTGTCCCTGCCCTTAAGAACTCTCAGCTGGCCATTGTGTCTCCCCCAACATGTCCTGTGAGCCACCAGGCTCATGGGGAAGGAGAGCAAGTTGGGTTTTTGATGACCTCTATTGCCCTGTGTAAACCCTTATCTGTGTTTGATTTTCACCTGGTCACTTAGGCACTCTCTGTGTCATGCAGTGTGCATTTGCCAGCCCTGTATTTTGAGCCCATATGTGGTTTGCCAGGAGTTGGATCCCCTGGCTGCCAGCCCCACACCAGGGCTACAGAATGGTTTCTTTGTCCTCCTCAAGCATAAAGGGAGAGATGCAGCTTCTTTCCTGCACAAGGACATTGTACAGCACACTGTTTTGTCTTCGATCTAAGATCTAAGATCCACATGCCACAAACCTCCTAAAAATGTGTGTTCCTTTAATTTCCTTATTCCTCCACTTTGCCTGTGGGTGGACTGTTGTGAATGGCACTGCTGGCAGCGGTTGGGAGCAATGAGGCTGGGATTTCTTATTTATTTATTTTGTAATATCCAACCTCCTGAGTCCCTGATCTGCTTTGAATGTCCAGTATTAATTCCCAGTACAGTCCCTTTTTATTCAACCCACCATATTGAGAATATGCCTATCTGCTTTCTTGCTTTCATACCATGGTGCAGCCAGGAAAGCAACCTCATCTCTTCCACCGTCTTGAAACCTCCCTCATGGTGACATAACCATTCATGCATGGAATATATGTGACTATTTCAAAAGGTGATGGGCACTTTGTACAAGGATGGTGGGATGTGTTGTAATTGATATGTCTTTTCTGGAAGGTTACTTGCAAGCAGAGACTTTAAAGTGTGCATTTGGTTTATCTTGTGCAAGTGTGCAAAGCTGTATGCACATGGTGAGCCATTGCAGTAGTTGTTTCTAAGAATGAGAAAATGAACCAATAGTACCTACTCAGTGTGGGTGCTCAGAACTCCACATGGACTGTATGCATCAATAGTATTTCTGTGGGCTATTAAGATGCCTGGAATGGGGTGATCAAGGGCAATTTTAGCCTTTTCCACTCTCTAAGAAAGTTTCATTCTCAAATCTAATTAGGGAACACATTTTAGCTATGGCATCTCTCATGGGCCCATAAAGATATGCAAATAAGATGGTTCTCAATGATAATCCTCCAACAAATATGCCTATCTGCTTTTGGGTTCTTTTTGAATTGAAGGGGTTGTCATCTAACCATTTTGTAGGAGGCAGGGGTGTGGACATGTCACACACAGTGTACTTCACTTTTCCCATCTAGATTTAGTTTTCAAGGATATCCTGACATCTCAGTTCTATCATTTTTTGAAATATTTTGACTTTCAGTTTGAACTAACAAGTTGAGCCAACCATAAAACTAATTTCTGCTTCTCAGGTCGGACACTGAACCCAGAATCAAAACAATAAGAAACTCAGTGGAGTTTAACATTACTTTCTTCTCTCCTTGGTCCACGGCTGTCATGAATTCATTTCTATATACATTCCTCTGATTTTCTGCTATGAATAAGCATAGTTTGGTCATTATTTTGGCATTGAAACCTCCACCTACATGGTGTGACTCTGGAGTTGGCAACCTGGAATTTTCTCAAGTTCTTGATTAAAAGAAAGAGGCAGTAGGGCTGAGATAAGAGGAGAAGCAAAGGAGGAATAGGATCAGCTCAGCGGGAGAGCAGGAGGGCCTCCAGCTGTCAGGGAGGGTTGGAGCTCTTCTGATTAGGAAACCTGCAGGTTCTACAAATCCTATGAATCTCCATGACAATCCTTGGGATCTCACTTTCCAGATCAGATCCCAAAGTTGTCACACCAGGGAAGCTGTGAATTAAATTTACATCATAATTTAGCAGTCTTGCAGAATCAAATACTGCCTGGGGTTTTCTGGAAATTCTTATGGCTACTAGAAATAAGCAATTTGGGTTCTTTTTTTTCTTTCCCCACAAATGTCAACTCTACCCTTCTTTAGTAAAAAGTTTTTTCTATTATTTTTCATTAGTGCATTAAAGTTGTACATAAGTTGTGTTCATTTTGAGAAAATCAAACATGTATGAAACTTGGTTACAATTTCATCTCCCCTTCTTACCCTCCCTTATACTCCTGTCTCCACTCTATTGATCTTTTTTTCACTCACTTATTTTTCATTGATGCTTTCTACATACATAAAGGCAAAATTCTCTGTGGTACCATTTATATATACATATAACATGATTTTGTTAATTCATTCCCTGTATCCTCCTATTTCCCATCCATTCTCTCTCCCTCTGTTTCCTTCATCTACTCCACTGATCTTCCCTTTATTCTCATAATATTTGATATTTACACACCTTCTTTCCACATAGGAAAGGAAACATTCCTTGATTTTTTTGAGTCTGGCTTATTTTACTTAACATGATGTTCTGTATTTCAGTCCATTTACCAGCAATTTTAATTGAATTCTTCATTGTGTTTGTTGAGGGCAAAAGGAGGGGGCACTGGATTTGAACCAGGGACCTCTTGATCTGCAGTCAAATGCTCTACCCCTGAGCTATACTCTCCTGCTGCCTTGCATGTGTAATAAGCACCTCAAACCTGGATGGCCACACCCAGGATTCCTCACCTGGACAAGTGCACTTGCTGGTGTCAGCCATCCTACACTTCCTTCCCCCTAGGCCACGCCCCTTCCTGTTTACACACCTGTAGGTGTAACCAGCACCTTCCTCCTCCTTAGAACCTGGCTGATGGTGGGGCCTAAAAATGGTGGCTGTCTGCAGCAGGAACCTCCTTTACACTGAACCAGAGGAGCCAGAGTACAAGAGCTGGCTGCTCAGCAGACCCTTTGGAGGTGAGGGTGGCACTGGGAAATGGCACTTTGATAGACTGTCCAGGTGATTCTAATTCGTACTTGAGGTTGGGGTCTGGGATGGGCAAGAGCAAACATTGGTTTCCCCCTGAGACCTCCATCCTCTGGGAAGGGACCTAGGGATCCCATGTGCCTCTAGCAGCTCCCTGCAGGATCTGAGTCAGAGACAAGATTGATCTATTGCTTTGATCTGTGCTTGTGTTAGTCACCTTCTCACTACTGTGACTTTTTTAGTCAGTTTTTCATCACTGAGACCAAAACACCTGACAAGAAAAATTTTAAGGAGGTAATGTTTGTGTGGAGCTCTTGGTTTCAGAGGTTCATTCCATTCCAGTCAGCTCCATTCTGCAGGTCTCCAGGTGAGGCAGAACATCATGGCAGAGGGTGTGGTGGAGAAAAGCAGGTCAGGACATCACTCCAGGAAGCAGAGAGAGAATCCCCTCACCATGGACAAAATACATACTCCAAAGGCAAGTCCCCAGTCACCCACCTCCTCTCACCACGCACCACCTACTACAGTTACCAACCAGTTAAACCCTATCAGGGGATCAATGCACTGATAATGTTAAGGTTCTCATAACGCAATCATTTCACCTGTAAACCTCCTTGTGTTTTCTCACACATTATCTTTTTGGGGACACCTCATATGTAAATCATAATGGTGACCAAAATACCTCAAAAGAACCCCTTTTAAAAAATAAAAGTTGATTTTAGACTCATAAATTCAGAGGGTCAGTCAATGGTTATCTGACTCCTGTATTTTGGGCCACAGATGAGGCTGAGTATCACAGAGAAAGAGTGTGCCAAAGGAAATCTACTCAGTTCATGGCAGGCAGGAAGCAGAGACAGTGATTGAGCCACCAGGAACTAAATATAACCCCATTGATATCCCAGTGGCTACTTCCTCCAGGTATACCCCAGCTGCCTCCAATTACCACCCAGTGAGTGCAGCCAAATGGTTCATCCATCAGATGGATTAATGCACAGTTTAGGTACCAGCTTATCCCTTAATAAGGGAAGGCCAAAATTAAGCCTGAGTAGGGGGCACCTGGATTTGAACCAGGGACCTCTTGATCTGCAGTCAAATGCTCTACCCCTGAGCTATACCCCCTGCTGCTTTTATGGGGTTCATTATGTCTTTGAGTCCTACAGCCACTGGAGACAACATGTGACGTGTGAGTCACTTCTTCAGGATGGGAGCTCTTGGCAGCTGCCAGGCCTGGGTCAGAGGAAACTCATCACCCTGCTCCCTACAACAGACAGCCTCCCCTCCACAACAGTCCTCAGCCTGTGTCTTCCCAGCTTTGGGGCCCTGTGTAGGTAGCAGCCTGGAGAAGCACTAGATGCTAGAATGGCCCTCACAGCCAAATACTGCGCCTTCATGGTGGGACCTACCAGAACACACTCCAGTGATACAGGTGTCTGCTCTGACCCACTTCTTCACATTTGGACTGACCTTCCTCCCAATGCTTAGTTCAGGGCACTTTCTCCAAAACTAAAATCTACAACAAATGATAACTCTTCCAACTTCTCCTCCAATTAATACACACTGAGAATGATGCAGACGTGGAAGTAGATTTAGGAATCTGAATAGAAGAACCAACACCAAGAGAGCTCAAGGAGCAGGACATGCTCTCAGCAGCTTGGCAGGAGCAGGGTGACACAGATGCCTGCAGCTTTGACCCTGAAGGCTGACAGCCTGGGTTTTAGTTTTCAGGGCAGGACACTCTCCCTGTGCCTCATTTTGAACCTGTAAAATGGAGATAATAAGAGTGCACACTTGTTGGGTTGTTTGTAGACTACATGGCTTAATCCATGTAGAATACTTCAAACAGCACGTACTAAGTTCTTCCTACTGTTTGCTGAACACATAGGCTCACAAGGAACCAGCTCCATTCACTGAGTAAAGAGAACCAATTATCAATGGAATTCAACCTGCAAAGTCCCCAAATATGAAACTATTTGAATAAATCAGAGTATCTTTCATAAGAAAGAATTCTAATCTGAATAGAGGAGCAAAGATTACCAAAATGAACATATAGATATTATGAATGAATCAAATGAGATGCTCAAGAAATGAAAATGTAATTGACATGTTTCCTTTTTATTTATTTTAAGGAGATATAGCATATTTAATAAAGTATGTGAGTTATCATGGAGAGGTTGATGGAGGTTTACATGCATGCACACGTGTGACCACCTGAGTCAAGGCACAGTTAGTCTCTAGCACTCAGAGACTCCTGTGGACTCCCTCCTTATTATTGCCTCCTGCCAAGAACATCAGCGTGGATGAGTTGGCCTGCTGTGCAGCTGCATCTACATGGAATCAGACACCAGATACTCTGAGTCTGGCCCCTTTCACCCATCCTCATGTCAATAAGATCCATCCACATCTGTCCACTGTCACAATCATTTGTTGTTTTCCATTCCTGCTCTGTGTTCCATGGCTGACTGCAACATGATTTGTCTGTCTGTCCCACTGACAACAGACATTCCATGTGTATCCAGTGTGAGCTCCTAAGGGCAATGCTGCTGGATGTTCCTGCATGTGCATGGACACTCTCTGGGGTCTATATCTAGGAACAGAACTGCTCCATACTAGGAATTCATGTTTTCAGTATCGAAGATGCCAGACAGGGGTCTGAGTGGTCACACCAGATTCCACTGCACCAGCAGGGTGAGTGTGGCTGCGGTCACACATCCTCACCAACACATGGAATCCTCAGTGTCCACCATGGTAACCATCCTGCTGAGATGTAGGGCCATCTCACTCTGGGTAGACCAGGAACACATGGTTTGCTCTGGGGAGGAGGAGACAGGTTGTTTTCTTCTCTGAGACTTGGTAGACAAGAGTTAAAGATAGGAGAGCGTGAGGATGCTGAGGGCCTCATATCACATGGCCTTGGTCTTCCCAGCTAAGCAGGAAATGAGGTCTCCCAAAGAGAGCAAAGGAGCAGGGTGTTGCTCACAACTTGTAACAAAGACAAACTATGAACCTGACTCCTTGGAAATGGAGAAGAGGTGAATTGGGAAAGAAGAAAAGTTTGCTCACTAACAGAGGGTGCAGGTCAAGGTCACACTGCCACAGATTTGCAGGGCACCTTTTGTCGGGCTCTATAGTACTTCATCAAAGACTGGCTACCCCAGAGCAAAGGTGGAAATGGCCACTGGCATTTGCATCCATAGAAGGAGGGGTTACTATTCTCACTTCACATAAAGTGGATTCCAAGCCAAAATTAATCAGAAGAAACAAAGAAGGTCATTTCATAATGCTTAAGGGAATCAAATAACAAGAGATAATGATCATAAATATTTATGCCCCCAAACAATGGAATATCTCTGTACAGCAAACAAACCCTTCTCAACATTAAGAATCAAAGAGATTCTATTGTCCTGTAAACTAAAAAGAAAAAACACTTAAAAATGAAACAAGTAGACCACAATACATAATACTGGGAGACAGTAACACACCTCCCTCATGCCTGGATAGATCATTCAAACACAAACTAAATAAAGTTGCTACAGAACTAAAAACAATAATTTGGACTTAACAGACATCAATGACTGAATTCGCTTTCTTCTCAGCACCACCCAGGACATTTTCTAAAACAGACCATATTTCAGTCACAAAGCAAATCTTAACAAATACAAAAAAAAAAAAAAAAAAAAAAAAAACAGAGATAATACCTTGAATTCTATCAGGTCATAATGGAATAAAATTAGAAATCAACAATAAGTTAAAAAATAGAAACTACTCTAAGACCTGGTTACTAAATAATACACTTTCAAATGATGAATGGAAAACAGAACAAATCAGAGGATAAATTTAAAAATTCTTAGAGGAAAATGAGAATAGTGATACAACATATCAAAACCTTTGACACAGTATGGAGGCAGTTCTCAAAGGAAAGTTCACAGGATTGAGCTCATACTTTAAAAGAATAGAAAGATACCAAATAAATAATCTAACATCACATTGCAAGGCCTTAGAAATTTAAGAATGAGACAACACCAAACCCAGTAAAAAACAGTTTTCTGAAATCATTGAAATTCAGTGAGCACTGACTGTAACTGGATGGGAACCCTCCTGACATCTGCAGCCTCCTTCAGGACTTCACCTCCTCATTTGCTGGTCCTTGTTAGCACAGTCTCAGCCCCGTCCCCCACCATAGACTGCCAGTTAGGGACCTGGGAATGCAGAAACACATCTCATCACCCAGTGGCCAGCTCTGGACAAACCAGTGCCATTTCTCCTTGACTGTGAGCATGGGATGAAGGTGGGGTGTGTAGGGATGAAAGAGAAGGAGAAGCACAGGGAGGTGGGAAGGGCGCTCCAGGTGGCTTCTGAGACCTACTGTATGTGCATTGCACTCATGAGGTGGGGGACTCCAAATCAAGGTGACCTTGGGGCTCTTGGGTGATGATAGTAGGGTAGTAGGCTTGAGGACACAGGCCCTATAAATAAACGGAGTATCATTGTGACCCCAGGTCCTGCAGCTCTGAGAAGCAGGATCTAAGGTAGTTTCTATAAACCCTAAGCAATGGAGATCTTCAGGTGTCACTCATGACCCACCAAAGAGGTACTGGTTATGATAGCTACTAAGTAGTACATAAAAGAGGGGGCACCTGGATTTGAACCAGGGACCTCTTGATCTGCAGTCAAATGCTCTACCCCTGAGCTATACCCCCACTTAAGTGGAACTTCTCATTATTTCCTCTTTATCCAGGGCAGTGCACCCAGGTTATATGTGATTTATAATACAGTTTTCTTTGCATGTTCTAGCAAGTTGACAGCTTTCTCCACTGAAGTCTGTTCTCCTCTCTTGCATCTCCTACCTTAACTAGCCCCTCTCAGCTCCTCTCCCACCTCAGCCTGAGCTGGTGGATCCACCTGTGCACCAGGAAAGCACACCTGACCCCAGCATTCCTCTAAGTCCATACACAGTGATCAGACAAGAGCTGCTGGGCCTGGTCTTCAATGAATCTCACACTCAGCCCAGGGAGAGCCTCCACCATACTTCAAGGTCTCAAGGAGGGGGCTCATTATTTCACTCCATTATTCATTCCCTTAACACAGGATCATGGAGCTTGTTAGGTGCTAGATCCTGTCATCCATGTTGAGTTCAGAGACCTCAACATGGTTGACAGGATTTTGTTCCTCAAAAAATCTTGGTTCAAACAGAAGAAAAACTCAGGAACAAAATGTTTCCACAGAGATCTCAGAGAGAAAAGAGCCCCTGCTCAGGCTTCAGGGGGACCTTCCTGGAGAGGTCAAAAGGAGGATTTGCCTAAGGAAAAGCTGGATTCCTCAACCCCACACAACTCAGAAGGCTGGATGTCCATGCAATGAGGGAGCCTCATGGTCATTGCCTTGGAGGACAGCCTGTGACAGAGCATGACCAGCCATGACCTGGAGTAACCTCATAGCCTGCCCTAAAGCAGTATCCTTCTGGAGAGGAGGACACGGGTATGATCTGAGCAGAATCCATAGCGCAAGGGTTGTTCATGCCTGTGACACTGCAGTGGGATAAGAGCTTATATAGATGATATGGGTCATTATTATGTGACTCCTTGTCAATTACTACTTCAGAAAATAGTATCACTGACATCTAAAAGAGATTCTAGCAAGGAGGCACCTGGATTTGAACCAGGGACCTCTTGATCTGCAGTCAAATGCTATACCCCTGAGCTATACCCCCTCCTGTCATGTGTATGTAATAAGCACCTTAAATCTGGATGGCCACACCCTGGATTCTCAACCTGGAGAGGTGCACTTGCTAGTGTCTGCCTTCATAGGCTTCCTTCCTGTTAGGCCATGCCCCTTCCTGTATACATAACTGTAGGTATAACCAGTACCCTTCCTCCTTAGAACCTGGATGGGAGCAGGGCATAACAATCTTGGATGTCTGCAGCTAAAACTTTCTTCACACTCAATTTGAGCAGCCAGATCATAAGAGCTGCCTGCTCAACAGACACTGGAGAGGTCAGGGTGGGGTCTGCGATGCACAAGAGCAAACATTTTTGGTTTCTTCCTGAGAACCCCTAACCCGACCCTCTGAGAAGTGGACCTAGGGATCTTGTGTGCAATACATCTTGACAAATATCATTCTCCAGTATTTCCCCTTTCCATCATCTTCTTCTTCCTATAGTTGGTGCCAAGAAATAAAAAAATAATTCTGATGGGCTTGCCTCTAAGTGTAACCTGACATTTGTCTCCTGAGGATTTTAAAATTCTACCCTTATTTACCAGGAAGAAGTAAAGATACTCCCAACTTTATTTTCCTTTTTCCTCTGTATCTATCACATATAAGAGAAAGTATACAATCTTTGATACAGAGTTTGGTGTATTTTTCTTAACAAATGAGATTAGTTCATTTGCAAGCTGTGAGGTTTGTTATTGATATTTTCTGTATGTAGTATTCATTAAATATTTTCTATAGTGCCAACTTAGTGGTCATGAGTTCTTGTAGTTTCTGCTTATCTTGGAAGGTTTTAATTTCTTCTTTATTCTAAAGGATACCTTTGTTGGCTCTAGCAATCTTGGTGAACAGTCATTTTCTTTCAGTACCTGCAACACATCACTCCAAGCCCTCCTGGGTTTTATAGTTGGTACCAAGAAATAAAAAAATAATTCTGATGGGCTTGCCTCTAAGTGTAACCTGACATTTGTCTCCTGAGGATTTTAAAATTCTACCCTTATTCTGCATGTTAGTCATATTTATTATCATTTGTCATGCAGAGATTAATTTCTGATCTTGTCTATCTGAGGTTCTGAATGCCTCCTGTACCTGAAAATCCATATCAGTCTCATGTGTTGGTTATGGCATTTACTTCCTTTCTGTAATATGGTCTGAACGATCAAGGCTGGCCACTTTGTATTCTGGTCTGAGATTCTACCGTATTACAGAGACTTCCAACTAAACACTTTATTAGATTTATAGTCTCTCATTTCTAAGATCAGTTTGGTTTTTCAGGATCTCTTATTTGTTTATTGAATTTCTCATTTTTATCTTGTACTGAATTCCTTAATTTATTCAGTTGTTTCTGTGTATTCCCTTGGAATTCATTTATCATTTTTAACATTCTTTTGAGTTTTTTATCCCCTATTTAATCCACTTTGGTATCCTTGAATTCAGTTGTTGGTGAATTATGAACATTTGGAGGCAATATGTGACCTTGTTACTTCATATTTTTTGTATTCCTGTGTTGGATTTTATGATCTGTTGAGATGGATTTTTCTTCCACTCTTATGTGTGGGCCTTTTGATGGCACAACCTTCTCTTGCCATAGTGTTCTGGGATATCGGGCTGATGTGAATTTTTTAATGTATTTCCAAATGGATTTTGTAATATAGTTTCTCTGCTATTTCTTTGGTGATGATTAGTGTATTTTGATAGAATGTGTATTGTGTCAGAGTTGGGGGATTACACTTTCTCTGTACATCTCAAAAGAATGAAGTTGTTCTTATAGGTATGACAATCTGTGTTTTATAAAGCTGTGTATGTGAGATCCACCGTCTGTGATTGCTCCTCTTCACTTAATACCTTTGTTCATGCTAAAGAGAAATGGGAGTGATCTAGATTGACACACATCATAGGTGTGGTGTCCACAGCCTTTGAGTTAATTCTCTTTGTTTTTGCTTTTAGAATAGATGTCCATGAATGGGACCTGTGGGGCCCCATATTCAATCCTACTTGGGCCTGGACATTAGTGTGTGGGTTTTGTCTCTTTTACTCTGAAGTTCTACACCCAAGGATCCAGGAAGTCTTATAAGGTCCCCTCCTTTCTAAAGAACTAATCACCATATAGACTGGCCTTGCTCAAGCTGTCAACTTCCCCATTCTTCCCCATTGGCCTATCCCACAACTTCTAGAAACCTCCCTGCCAGCTCCCTGCACTTGTGACCTCCTGACTGTGGGGACGTCAGTGTGGAGACTGCCTTTTTGAGCAGCTGCCTCACCCTCTCCTGCCCTCTGAGTCCATCTCCTCCTCCCCCTCCTCCCCCCCGTGTGCCGTGCTGTTCCTAGGGATTGCCCTTCACCTTCACTCTCTGCCCTTCTCTCTTCTCAGCTTCTAGCCCTGGTCTTTGAATGGTGACCCCTTCCCAGAGACACCAGGACTCCCTTTGGCCCCAACCCAACAGCCCAGCTCAGCTGGTAGGGGAGGACCTGACACAGGACTGGTCATTTGACAGTTCAGGCCTGCAGGATACACTGAAGTGGACTGGCCTCTCCTCTCTGTGGACCTTTCCCCTAGAGGCTCCACCATGAGACCAAAGACCACGGGGGACCAAGGATGCAGAGTAAGAGCCGCCATCTCAAGGGGCACAGCATATGGAGTTGGAGAGCTACGGGGGGCGGGGGCAGTCAGGGAGGCTGAAGCAAAGATCATGAGGACAGTGACACAATGTTTTCTGCTCTGGCCAGGAAGATACTTGAGCACTATGAATGTATGTAAAGAGGTGACCTCCTCAGGGGCAGGAGAAAGCCAGGGAGTGGAACAAAGTGACCCGGTCCCTTCTGGAACCTCCTTGTGGGAAGATTCAGCATTGGGACCTGGGGGAGGAAAGCACACTGTTTTCTAAACCATGTCCAGTGAGCAAAGGAAGTGCGCACAGGGGGCCTGTGCCTGCGAATCCCCTCCTAACACCCCGCCTGGCCTCAGGAGCCTGTTTCGGTGCCCAGCTTTCCTGCAGGAGGGCCAGGCCTCCCTATGGCCTCCAGCACCCCCGCAGGGCTCTGCCTCCACAGCTGGTCTCCTTCTCCTCACCCACAGCTCCTCCAACCTGCCACACCTCCCCACAGTGGTCCCCCTCCACCACCTGCCACTGTCTGTGCCTGCAGCCCCTCCTCCGACCCTCACTCAGGGGCTAAAAGCACCTGCTGCACATGGCAAGGTGTCCCTCCATAGTGAACCTTACAGAGCACCTAGGGGTACTGAGTCAGCACCTCAAGATATCACAGAACAAAGAGTTTGATCTGGTTCATCATTTTCCTCCTTGGTCCTCTCCTGAGAGGACACTGGATGCACCTCAGGGATTAAAAGTCTGACAAAGTAGGGGGCACCTGGATTTGAACCAGGGACCTCTTGATCTGCCATCAAATGCTCTACCCCTGATCTACATCCCTACTTATGTGCAACCTCTCATTAGCACCTTTTCAGTCATGGCGCCACATCCAGGCTACCTACATATTTATCATCTACTGTTTTCTCTGCTAACTCTCTGGAGGTTGGGAACCAAGTCCTAAGGTGCCATCATTCAAACTGTAAGCTACATAAACCTTTTTTTCTTAATATATTATCCAGTCTCAGGTACTTTGTTTTAGCAACAAAAATGAACTAATACTAGAACTAACAAGATAGTTGGCAAGACCGCTCAATAGAAAATCAGCCTAGAGCAATGAAATCATTCCTCATGTATCAATAGTAATCAACTAAGTAAGGAATTAATGAAAAATTCTATTCATAAAAAAACCAAAAACCATATGATAACAAGAAATAAAGTAATACATGTATATTATTGTTCTTTATGAACAAAAAATAAAATATTAATGAATTGCATAAAGGAAACCTGAATTAATGGAGATGATACTATATTCATGAAAGAGGATCTCAATATTATAAAAATGTTAATCTCCAATTTCATTATTTTTGTCCATGTAATTTCAGCAAAGACTAAAATGGTTTTGCAAGTTTTAGCAGAACTTGAAGAAACAGTATAAAATCAAGAACAGAATAAATTTAAGAACAGCCATGCACTTTCAGATATCAAAATGAATGGGTAGAACTTGTGCTACCAGCTGTGAGACTAATCAAGGGAAGGAAACTAACCTAGTGGGCATAGGAAGAGACAGATGAGTGGGTGGGACAGCAGGTGTGGCCATGCATAGGTGGGAGCCTGAGGATGAAAGGGCGACTGTGTCTGCTCCATCTGGACCCACAGTCCAGTTGGTGCTTGAGTCCCAGCATAGCTCAGAAGAGCACCCCCTTCTACTCCAAGGTTTTCCTGGTGGGACGATGAATATGTGGGAGAATGACATCATGAAAGCAGAATTACAGTGGGCGCTGGGGCACATGCCTATGATACTCCCTACTTGGGAGGCTGAGGCAGGAAGGTTGCAAGTTCAAGGACAGCCTGAGCAACTTAGTAAGACCCTGTCTCAAAATTCAAAAATAATGAAAAGGTCCACCGCTGTATCTCAGTGGTAGAGCTACATGAGCCTAGCATGTCCCAGGTCCTGGGATCAACCACAGTTGGTGAAAAAAAAACACCTGGAATTACAAATTCATGGTGGAAGTACAAATTATTCCACAAATGGTACTGATATAACTAATTTTTCATATGAAAAATGAGAATCCTCACTCTACTAAAAGTCAGACTCCAGATGACTTAAAGACCTAAATGTGAGCCCAGCTGACGAGGGAGATTCTGTAGTCTTAGGGATTGGGAATGATTTGAATTTTCCAAATCTCTCATAAATGCACACTGCCATCCCAAAGCCCCGCTCTGCCTTAATCGCAGGCTGATTTCACTCCAGGAGATCTGGGGAGCTCTCAGCACCCCAGGTGTGGCATCACGGCAGCCATAGGATGCGCCCTTACTCCGTTTTTATCTCTTTCACTAATTCAGTGACAAGAGGTCAGAGAGTCTCCTGATACAGTCAGAGTCCAGCTTTATAGGCACACAAGGGCCAGGACACACAGGGTGACCTCTGAACTTACCATTTGCTTTCCTTGAGCAGGTGGGATCAGCCATCCACCTGAAGCCACTCTTGCTGCTCTCTGGTCCCTGGGGGACTGTGGGAAAGTCTCACCCAACTTTTCTCCTGTAGAATCTGGCCTTCTACCTTTCCTTCCCCCAGAACCACCTACATTTTCATCACCGTCAGGTCAACAAGGCCTAGTTACCAGTGCTCCATCCCTTCACTTGCCTGAGGGTCTTTTGCCTGTACCCATTCCTGGTTCTAGTCAGGGCACTCTGATTAGAGAGGAGCCCACCTCAGGCTGGCAGAGACCCAGGGGACGGTGGTTGGCAGGGTGGAAGGGAGCTCCTGGCCCGACAGGGGGAAGTCTGAAGACCCAGGCTCATGTACTGGGCAGGACCCAGGGAAGCCAGGCCAGGGCCTCAGCCAGCCTGGTTAGAGAGCCACGCCCACCTCCAGAATGAACCCTGGCCACAGCACCTCTCCCCACTTGTAGTACCTGGGCTTTGTCACCTCCAGGATGAGCCCCACATCTAGCCTCCCTCTCTGTGTAGTTGATCAGCACTCATGGACTTACCTGGGTATACAGTTGGCCAAGCTAAAGGCATTAGCAATTGTACTGGGTGATTTCCTGTGTCTGCTGGGGTGGGCTGTAGTGGGCAGATGTTCAACCAATCACCTATGGGATGCTGCCGTGAAGGCATTTTTGGATGTGATTGACACCTAAATCAGGAGACTCTGAGCCAACCCCACTGCCACTCCAAGTGTAGGGGCCTTATGGAACAAGTTGAACCTAAAGACGAAAACATGAGGCTGCTGAGAAAGAGGGATTTGTCAAACCCCTGATTGGAGGGTTTTACTATAAGGATAGATTGACCCACCACTGTCTGGTGACCTGGCTGGAGTAGGATCTCAGCTGACTCTGGTGCCTGTACTGGGAGCTGAAGACACATGCCAAAATTACTTCATCCAGCCAATTCCAGAGGGCTGTGTGGATGTGGATCCTTGGAGTGTGTTATAAAGCAGGGTGAGCAGAAGTGTAAATAATTCTGAACTATGCCCTCAGACTGTCTTTAGAGCAGAGCTGCCCCATCTGCTCCTCCTGGGTCTCCAGGTTGTGAGGCCGCCATGCAGAAATCAGCATTATGCACTCCACAATTGTTTGGGTCACTTCTTAAAATAGTCTCTGTCCCAGGACCCATGAGCACTGACTCACCTTTGAAGGTGTCAGGAAGCGTGGTAGTGAACACCTAGGTGCCTCCCCTCTCTCCATATTCACAGCTGAATCTGTGTGGTAGAAAAAAAGCTGTAAACAGAACACTGTGTTCATTGAGTGCAAAAGGAGGGGGCACCTGGATTTGAACCAGGGACCTCTTGATCTGCAGTCAAATGCTCTACCCCTGAGCTATACCCCCTCTTCTTTACGTTTGTCTAATAAGCACTCTAAACCTGGGTAGCCACACCCTGGATTTTACCACCTTCACATGTGTACTTACTGGTATTAGACCTTCACGTGCATCATATCCTGGAACATCATCTACAAGTTCCAATACCATTCTCCTGCCAAGTAGAATTACTGGAAGTTAGGATAGACATTAGCAAGGGATAGTGAGAGTCCTCTAGGGACTGGAAGGTGACCTCCTGCCCCGAAGTGGGGTCTCTTGTCAGGCTGTGGTGCACGTGCATTTTCTATCAGGGAGAAAGGAATAGCACTCACAGTGTACCATGGAGTCCTTGGGTGTGGGAACAGGTGACACATGCTAAGGGGAACCCAGTCAGTCAAGGGGGCACAGCTCAGGGTTAGAGCATTTGACTGCAGACTGCCCCCTCCCCCATTAAAATTTTATGATTCCCCATTGAACTAATCAGAAAGACGGGAAAGGTCTCTGTTTTTAGTAAGGTCAGCTTGTAATTCTGATGCAAGTTCAGTTTGGATAACTGTGATTCAGCAATATGTGGCTCCATAATGTCAACTTTACAGAGCAACTAAGGAAGATCTTCAGAAAAACACAGAGGTCATCGGCAACAAGAGCTTAGTAATTGATGGCACCAGAGACAACTGACACAAGCCTTAGGAAGGGTGGTGCTGAGGGTGAATGGCAAGGAGAACCCTGACCAGAGAAAAGACCAGTGTAGGTTTGCAAAAAAAAAAAAAGAAGAAGAAGAAAGAAAGAAGGAAAGAGAGAAAGAAAGAAAGAAACAAAGAAAGAAAGAAAGAGAAAAGATATTACTAGCAGGGGACACCTGGATTTGCACCAGGGACCCTTGGTTTGCAGTCAAATGCTCTATGGTATTGGAATGATGATGATGTTCCAGTCCCAAGGACTCCCTGGTGCACTGAGAGTGTTATTCCTTCCTCCCTGATGGAAACTGCACGTGCACCACAGCCTGACGAGAGACCCTGCTTCAGGCCAGAGATCACCTTCCAGTCCCTAGAGGACTCTCACTTGTCTTCAGGCTCTTTCCTACCCAGTCTGATTTATGCACATTCTCAATTCTTTCAGTAAATGAATTGCCTCTCCTCTCACTCAGAAGTTCAGATATATTGGAGGAAGAAAGGCAGGGTCATGGCTGTACCACTACTTCCACAACACTGCCACAGGACATGCCGAGTTTGTCCAGTGAGAGAAAGTCTATAATCTAATGATCTACATTAAATCCAGATGAGGTTTCTCTGTATCAGAGATCTATGAACTTAAAAAACAATATTTTTGTCCTTTGCAAACCCCAAATATAGTGGAAAAAGTAGTCTTTCTTCAATAAAAATTCCAGCACAAAAATTGGGAAAAGTGAAAGTGCAGCAACCTCACAGAAATACAAATTCCTGGGAAAAGTGGTCATACCATTTTTTAATCTGATGTTACAACTTGAACTCCCTTCTAGATACCAGTTTTGGTATTTTCCAGCACATTCCCAATCATAATACATAAATAACCACTTCAAAACTCAGTGATGGCAACAATACCCATCAGGGATTAGGGCAGGTTCCCTGATTAGGTCCTGATTCTGTTACCTGGGAGTGGTTCCAATTCAGATGTTCTGCATAACAGCTTGCCTGGCTCCACCTTCAGAGAACCGCCCCCCCCTTTTCATCATTCTCCTTTGTAGTTTCTGAAGAAGTCAATGGAAAATAAGTGCCTTGATGACTAAGCAGTCTTCTCAGCTTGCTTCCCGTGTATAGAATGTTAGAAGTCAAGAGATCTTTTCATTCCCATACAGTCTCAGTGTCT
Organism: Marmota flaviventris; assembly: GCF_047511675.1. Taxonomy (NCBI): domain Eukaryota; kingdom Metazoa; phylum Chordata; class Mammalia; order Rodentia; family Sciuridae; genus Marmota; species Marmota flaviventris. The sequence goes on along the minus strand of NC_092498.1, from coordinate 7,221,806 downwards.
TTTAGTTCAGGTTGCTAATGCTCTTGTCAATATAGCTTTCTTTAAAAAAAAAACAAAAAAACCCTCATGGGTTTCCTATGTATTTGATTCCATTTTCCAAAAACCATGATCACAAATTATTTTACCATTGCTTTCCTAACTCAATTATAAGTATTTGGACATATTACATTTCTGTGATTTTCCAAGGAACACTTTGGTCAAACTGAGAACACATACTCAACACCACCTTAATGATTTTCGTGGTCTAAAGAAAGGGCGTTCAGGCCACAGTTGATCTGGTCTGTTTCTGGGCTCATGCTTTACTGGAAGGCTCTGGAGTTTCTCATTTTTCCTCAATTGGTTCTTCCTGTGTGGCTCCTTCCCATGAGCAGCATGTTGATAGCTGTGGTCAGTGGGGCACTGAAGGGATGATTCAGGAGAGAGGGCCTCTGCTCCTGGTACCCCAGTGTGCTTTGCTTTCCTGCTTCCTGCTGCTGGGTGGTCCATGGCGCACTCACACAAGGCTGCTGCATTTCCCAGGCACACACCCAGGGAATGAAGTCCTTGCTGGCCTCGAAGTCCCAGGGAGACCCACGATCACCACCCCTGCCCACCAGCCTCCCCTCCCCTTCCAGATGCTTGGTTCTCATGCTTTTCAGGGGACATTGCAGTTGAGGCCTCACTTGCAAGTGGCTCATTGTGTCCCCGAGGGCTGTGTCCTAATTACCTGATGGCTGTGACCATGTGTGGCTGGGGCACCCAGGATGTGTGCCACAAACACACTGTCCCCATTCTGGCTGAACCCAGCTTCAGAGGGGTCCTCTTTCCAAGTATATCTTTGACTGGGCCCCACAAGCCAGTGAATATTTAGCAGTTTATTTTTGATCCTTGATTCTTACCCTACTTTCTCTATTTTTTTCTAGTAAATATCCCCACTAGAAATCACTGTGTGATTTCTGTCTCTCTTGATTGTTGGGACCGAGACATTTGACTGAGCACAGAGCACAGGGAGTGGAGAGTGTTCTCGCCTCTGGGAACATACAGAAATATCTCCAAGCTCAAGGTGAGTACAAGCTATAGCCACAGAGGTGATAAACTTAATATACAGAGAAGGGACACCTGAGAAGTCAGCACAGTCTGGGAGAGTGGGGAGGATGACCAAAGGCCTTTCTAGTAAGGAGAGTGTTACATGAGGAAGGTAGCCATTTCCACCTCTGCTCTGGGGTCCTCAGTCTTTGTCCCAACAGGGGACACCTGGATTTTGTCCCAACAGGGGACACCTGAATTTGAACCAGGAACCTCTTGATGTGCAGTCAAATGCTCTACCCTTGAGATATATCCCCCATTCTGAAAAATATGATGCACTTGATACCCTTGACATAAATTGACACATGCTGATTGGAGGAGCCCAGCCAGCTCTGTCTCTCTGACCTCTGCACTCTCCTGTCACCAACTGCCCTTCCACGAGGAAGCTTTCCTTGGTCCTTCTCATATGTGGAACCCAATCCATGTGATGGAGCATTATCCCAGGGAAAGCAGAGAGGGTAGACCAGGAACACAGGGCGTGCTCTGGGGAGGAGGAGACAGATTATTTTCTCCTCATAGAAAGGCAGGAAGAGGTGAAGTCAGAACAACATGAAGATGCTGAAGGCCTCACATGGCTCTTGTCTTCCCAGCAAAGAAGGAACAAAGGTCTCCTAAAGAGAGCAAAGGAGCAGAGTGATGTTCACAACTTGGAGCAAAGACAAACTATGAACTTGGCACTGTGGGAAATGGAGATGAGGTGAAATAGAAAGGAATAAAAGATTTCTCATGAACAGAGGATGCTAGTTGAGGTCACTCTGCCACAGACTGTCAGGGCACCCTTGGTCTGTTTCTGTGCTCTACTCCAGCAAAGGTGGGGACCCCAGAGCAAAGGTGGAAATGGCTACTGGCAATTGAATCCATGGAAGAAGGGAGCTTTGAGGAAGGGAAAGAGGCCACAGGCAAAGGCCTCATAGGAGCTGGAGTCATGACTGAGGGGCAACTCTAGGGTCCACATGGGTACACAAACAGGAGAGCCACAGGGTTGCCTAGGATCATGGCCCAGAGAGAGAGATGGAGGAGAAGAGGGTCAACATGAGGATAATGAATAGGTTCAGTAAGAGCAAGAAGAAGAGGTAGAAATGAGGAGAGGTGTGAGGAAGGACTTTGCAAGTTCTAAGACCTTGAGAGGGGACAGCCATGAGTGTGGGTTGGGTTGGGGTTTTGTGTAGGATTAGACTTGACTGTGCATCTGAACACACAAATAGCCAAAAATCCAAACCAGACATTAACAAGCAATTGAACCAGAAGTCTCTTTTTCTCCACATGAAAGTACCGTTAGGTGGGTTTGGCATGGCATAGCATAGGGACAAGTGCCATAGTCCTTCTCTCCAGGTATTCTAGTGCTCTGCCTTCAAGGTCCCAGTTGGTGTCTCCCACTTTAGGATCACAACACTGTCCACAGAACAGCAAAAGAAGACAAGAGACAAACCTCTCCCTGTAAAATATTGTGCTAAAGTGGATTTAGAGTGGGGCCTGAGAAATGGCACTCTGATAGACTGTTCAGGTGATTCTAATTCATACTTGGGGTTAAGAATAACCATAGTAGAGCCTCAGTGTTGGCTGTTTGTGGTAAAGAGAATGTTTATCTGGTGTGTACTGAAGAAGAGGAGGAAATGGAGGCATCTGTGTAGGAGAGGATGTCAAAAGTAAGCATGAGTAGGGGGCACCTGGATTTGAACCAGGGACCTCTTGATCTGCAGTCAAATGCTCTACCCCTGAGCTATACCCCCTGCTGCTATGTATGTGTAATAAGCACTTTAAACCTGGATGGCCACTCCTAGGATCTGGAGATGTGCACTTGCTAGTGTTCTGCCATCATACACTTCCTTCTTGCTAGGCCACACCCCTTCCTGTCTATACACCTGTAGGTGTAACCAGCACCTTCCTCCTCCTTAGAACCTGGCTGAGTGTGGGGCCTAGAAATGGTGGATGTCTGCAGCAGGAACCTCCTTCACACTGAACTAGAGGAGCCAGAGTACAAGAGCTGGCTGCTCAGCAGACGCTTTGGAGGTGAAGGTGGGGGCTGGGATGGGCAAGAGCAAACCTTGGTTTCCCGCTGAGATCTCCTAACTTCCACCCTCTGGGAAGGGACCTAGGGATCCTGTGAGCCTCTAGCAGCTCCCTGCAGCATCTGACTATTGCTTTGATCTTTGCCTCAGTCAGCTTCTCACTACTGTGACTCTTTTAGTCAGTTTTTCATCACTGAGATCAAAACACCTGACAGGAAAAATTTTAAAGAGGTAAAGTTTGTGTGGCTCTCCTGGTTTCGGAGGTTCATTCCATCCCAGCCAGCTCTATTCTGCAGGTCTCCGGGTGAGGCAGAACATCCTGGCAGAGGGTGTAGTAGAGGATAGCAGGTCAGGACATCACTCCAGAAAGCAGAGATTCCCCTCACCATGGATAAAATATATACTCCAAAGGCAAGTCCCCAGTCACCAGGCTCCTCCACCCACCTACCACCTGCTAAACCCTATCAGGGGATCAAGGCACTGATAAGGTGAAGACTCTCATAACCCAATCATTTTACCTGTAAACTTTCTTGAATTTTCTCACACATTAGTTTTTGGGGGACACCTCCTATCTAAATCATAATGGTGACCAAAATATCTAACCAGAACCGCTTAGAGGAAGAAAAGTTCATTTGGAGTCATGAATTCAGATGGTCAGTCCTTGATTATTGGATTCCAGTTTTCTGGGCCAAAGATGAGGCAGAACATTATGGAGGAAGAGTGTGGCAAAGGAAATCTGCTCAGTTCATGGCAGGCAGGAAGCAGAGACAGTGACTGAGCCTCCAGGAACTAAATATAACCCCAGTGATGTCCCCAGTGGCCTACTTCTTCCAGTTAAGCCCCCAGCTGTCTGCAGCTATCCCCTCCCCACTTAGTCCATTGAAAGTGCTTTATCTATCAAATGAATTAATGCACAGTTTAGGTCCCAGCTGATTTCTTTAGATGGGCAGGCCAAAATTAAGGTAAGTAGGGGGCACCTGGATTTGAACCAGGGACCTCTTGATCTGCAGTCAAATGCTCTACCCCTGAGCTATACCCCCTGATGCTTTTATGGGGCTTCATTATGTCTTTAAGTCCTACAGCCACTTGAGACAACCTGTGACCTGTAAGTCACTATTTCAGAATGGGAGCTCTTGGCAGCTGCCAGGCCTGGGTCTGAGGAAACTCATCACCTTGCCCTACAAGACAGCCTCCCCTTCTCAGAGGCACTCATCTTGTGTCCTCCCAGCCTCAGGCAGAAGCATTGGCTGCTAGCATGGCCCTCATAGCCAAATCCTGGGCCTTCGTGGCAGGTCTCCAACAAAACAAACTCCAGTGGTTGAGGTCTATTCTGACACTCTTGGTGACTGACCAACCTGTCTTCTGTCCCAATATTCAGTTCAGGGAACTTTCTCAAAAGCAGAATCTGCAACAAAATACAACCCTTCCAGCTTCTTCTTCTTTAGCTAATATACACTGAGAATGATGCAGAATGATACCCTCCAATAATTACAAGTAAATTTAGGAATCTTTAAATATTGGAGGACTAAAAACAATACAGGACCAGGACATGCTCCCAGCAGCTTGGTGGGAACAGGTGACACAGATGCCAACAGTTTGGCTCTAAACCCAGACAGCCTGGGTCCCTGTCCCAGGAACAGGTCACTTCCCCTCCTTGTGCCTCAGCTGAAATCTGTAAATTGGGGGAGAATAAGAGCACACACTTGATGGGTAGTTGTGTAGACAAGATGACTTAATCCATAGACAGCACTTCAAACAGCACTGTCACATACTAAGTTCTACATACTGTTTGCTGAACAAATAGAGTCACAAGGAATTAGCTCCACTCACTGAGTGGAGAAAGAATAAACATTAGAACTCAACCTGCAAAGACCCCACATATGGAACTATTAGAATAAATCATTAGAAGGAATAGAAACTGAATTAGGAACAAAAACTATGAACAAATACATATTTTGAGTTAATTGGATGAGACATTCAAGACATGAAAATTTAATTAGCATGTTTTCATTTTTATTTAGTTTTATTGAAATACAGCTTATTCAGTACTATGTGTAAGTCTTTATGTATAGCTTGATGGATTTTTACATATATGCCTACACATGTAACCACCTGAATTAAATCAAGACACAGGAGAAGCTCAGAGCGTCCTTTGGACTCCTATTATTTCCTCTCCCCAGAACCTAACCACTCACCTTCCCCGTGGATGAGTTGGCCTGCTCTGGAGCTGCATCTACATGGAATCAGACACTATATATTCTTTTGAGTCTGGCTTCTTTCACCTTCTCGTGTCAATAAGATCCATTCGCATTTGTCCACTATTAAAATGACTTGTTATTTTTAATTCCTGCTTCCTGTCCCATAGTCTGACTCTACCAGGATTTATTTATCTATCTTACTATCAATAGACATTTCATTTATTTCTAGAGTGAGGTTGTTTTAGTCAGCTTTTTTCACTGTGAACAAAAGATCCAAAAAGAACAATTTAGAGAAGAAATATTTTATTTGGGAACATGGTTTCGGAGGTTCTGTCCATGGTTGGCCAACTCCGTTGTTCGGGCAGAGATGTGGCAGAATATCATGGTGGAAAGGCGTGGCAGAGAAGAGCAGACCAAGACATGGCAGCCAGGAAGCAGAGAGAGAGAGACAGGCTTACAAACCCTCACACACCTGTCTTTTACACTCAGAACACACTGACATTGTCACTTTGTTGCTTTGCATCGTCTGTTCCTTCCGGCATATGGTCCGCCCCTTACCTTCAAGACCCTGCTGACCCCTGCCATCTCTGCAGAGCTGTCGTGAGACCACACCCAGAGAGCCTGGCTCCATTCAGGCTCTTCTCTGTCACAGCTGAGGTGGCTCTGTGTTGCACATCACTCTTCCTCCCTAGACTGAAGTCTCCTAAACAAGGACAAGAGACAATGTGTCAAGGTTAGATTTGGCTCTTCTCTGTATCACTGCCGCCAAAGCCAGGCCTTGCTCAGGACAATAAAAATTTAAGGAATTAATTGAGGGGCTTGTCTGCTGACTGCACAGGTCAACAGCCCTCCAGGGTTTTGTTTTCTCACAGGTAGAGAAGAGAAGGGGAGGCTGCAGAGAGAGGGCCCCAGAGGCCATGAGGAAGGATTGCAGCAGGAAGATAGATAGGTCTCCGGTGGGACAGGGTAGCCTTCTGCCTACTGGTCAGCCCTGCCTGCTCAGGATGGTGAAGTCACAGTGTGGTTTCAACACTGGAGAGGCACTCGCTGGAAGGAAATGTTGACTTACCTGTTGGCTGACAGGGTATGTAATAGCTGGAGCATTAGGGAGACTAAGGCTGGTTCATATCTCCATGCCCACCACTCAACTTGTATTATTCATTAAACTGTTGTGAGCCCTGACCCCAGGTGGATGGGAAAGAGGAATGGAAATCACAAACCTTCTGGACCAAAGACAGGCTTTGGTTCTCACTCCTTGTCTGACTTGGGAGTTCATGGCATTCACAGGACTAGGCCTGCTTCTCTAGGGGCTCATCTCTCTCCCAGCGGGGCAGCAGATCTGTTTTATTTCCACAAACTAATGCACTATAAATGCCTGCAGTAGACAAGGAAGGACTTAGGCTTTGAAATGGGGAAAAAGGAAGATAAAAAAGCAAAAACTAGGAACACTAGGGGGGCACTGCAGGGTGACTGGGTATCCTGTGGGGTCCACAGGAAGGAAACTTCCACCTGCATCCTGGTAGCTGAGACCCTGAGCAGGCACACAGTTGCCCCAAGCCACCTCCCCTCACCTCTTACACCTCACCCTCTGCCTGTCCCCACCATGCTGTGCCCTATGAGTTCTAAGTGACAGTGAACCATTCTGTCTTCCACACAACAGCTGCCCTTGCACCTTGAACCTCCTCTGAAGTTGTTGCTGCCTGAATTGTCCTGGCCACTTGCAAACAGAGAAGACCCCCAGGGAGGGTTGTGCTATGTGTCCTTAATCTTCAGAACACAGGGAATTCCACTTTCTCCATCAACATGAGAGCCCAGGGCTCTGCATGGGGCTCTGGGAACATGCAAGGTTCAGCCGTAACCTCACTACCACCAATCAGGATTCCATTTCCCTGCTATCGAAAGGGAGTTGGAAAGGTTGGTCTTCATCCACTGACCATTAGGTCCATGGGCAGAAATGGCTGTTGGCTTAAACTATGAGTTTTGCACAGATTTAGGGCTTTTATTACATAATTTGTGCTCTGTAGGAGTATTTCCTAATGTAGTGTGGATCTTAAATGTCTCCTGAAGGCCCATGTGTTCAAGCCTTGGTCCCTGGGGTGGTGTGATTGGGAGATGTTGGAGCCTTTATATGTGGACCTAGTGGGAGGTCCTCAGGTCACGGGGTGTTCTTGAGGGAATAGTGGCATCCTGGCCCCTCCCCACTCTCTTTTGCTTTCTGGTCCTGAGGTGAGCGGCACTGCTCTACTGCTCACTCCTGCCGTGATGGGCTCCCTCAGCACAGGCCCAAAGCAGCAGGGACAACAGACCCAGACGTGGAGCCTCCAAGCTAATCTCTCCTCCTTTTCAGTTGGCGATCTCAGGAATGTGTTTTACTAACAGGATTCTGACTCACACACTTGCACAGAGCTATAGGATGAGAAATTGCGGTAGTGTGAGAAGAACCATGAACTCCCTTCCTGTTGGAAGCCATCCTGGGCCTAGCACCTCTGCCCTGAGATATAGAGGGACACGCATCCTCCAACAATGGTGGCTTTGTTTTATGATCTTCTCCAAGGACTTGGGTCCTGGAGTCCGGTGTCTGCAATAAGATAAGACCAGAACCTGAGTCTCTAGCAGACTCTCCAAAATAGTTCAGGATAGGAGCCACCCCTGTCTGTCTGTCTGTCTCTCTCTCTCTCTCTCTCTGTCACACACACACACACACACACACACACACACAGCATACTATTACCAGAGGAAGGAAACTTCAAGCTGCATCCTGGAAGCTGAGACCCTGAGCAGGCACACAGTTCCCCCAAGCCATCGTACTGATTCATAAACTGAGCTCTTAATCAGCTCCCATTTTACTGGTTCACAAACTGAGACTCTGGATGTTGGTCAGCTTATCAGAGGTGATCAGACTCATTCACCCCAGTGACCATCCTGGAGGTTCTGCTTGGAATCAAAATCAGACACCCCAAGGAAACTTTGAAGGTCTTCCTATTGCTGCCAGATGTGGGCAAGGTGCAACTCGTCCTCAGAACCCTGAGTACAGCACACTGCTTGCACCTGCTCAGTAGATGACATTCAGTGATCAGTGACTGTAACTGAGTAACCCTCCTGATATCCACAGCCTCCTTCAGGTCTTCACCTCCTGGTTGTGCTTGTCCTTGTTAGCACAGTCTTGCCCTCGCCCCCCAACCTAAGCCTGACAATTAGGGATCTGGGAATGCAGAAACATGTCTCATCACCCAGTGGCCAGCTCTGGGCTAAACCAAGTGCCATTTCTCCTTGACTGTGACCATAGGATGAAGGTGGGGTGTGCAGGGGTGAAAGAGAGGCACAGGGAGGTGGGAAGGGCACTCTAGGTGGCTTCTGAGACCTACTGTGTGTGCACTGTACTCATGAAGTTGGGGACTCCAAGTCAAGTTGGCCTTTGGGCTCTTGGGTGATGATATTGGGGTTGAAGAGGAAGGCCCTAGATATAAAGTAAACATCAATGTGACCTGAAATTGTGCAATCTGAGAGGGAGGTCTTATGATGGAGGTCTCCCAGTGTCACATGGGGCCCACCTAAGAGGTACTGGTAAGTGAGCTACCAAAGTAGTGCATAAACAAGGGGGCACCTGGATTTGAACCGGGGACCTCTTGATCTGCAGTCAAATGCTCTACCCCTGAGCTATACCACCCCTTGTGTAGAGCCTCTCATTAGCACCTTTTCATCCTCAGCCCCACACCCAGGCCACTCTGCATGTCCCAGCAAACTGCCAGCTTTCTCCACTGAAGTCTGCCCTCCCTTCTTTCATCTCCAACCTTAACTGGTCCCACCCCACCTCAGACTGCTGAGAGCACCTGGAATGGACTCCAGTGCTTCTCTAACACACAGTCATCAGACAAGAGCCAGTGACACGGGGTCTTTAGTGGACCTCACACAGCCCAGGGAGAACCTCCCAAACAAACCCTCATGGAGTTTGATAAGTGCCTGATCTGTCATCCATGTTGAGGTCACAGAAACAGGGAAGACATTGTCCTTGTTCCTCAAAAAGTCTTAGTAAAAATAGGAGAAAAACCCAGGAACAAAATATTTCCACTGATGTGGCAGGACCCACCCCCTGGGGGTCAGCAGGGGCTTCTCACAGAGGTGACAAAGAAGAGTTGCCTGAGGAAGAAGCTGGGCTTCTCAACCCCGCAGACCTCTTATAAGGCTGGATGTCCATGCAACGAGGGAGCCTCCTGGTCATTGCCTTGGAGGACAGTCTGTGACACAGCATGACCAGCCATGCCCTGGAGGAGCCTCTCAGCCTGCCCTCTGCTGTCTTCTTCTGGAGAGGAGGACACAGATGTGGCCAGAGCAGAACCCAGAGCACAGGTGAACACACTGTGGTTGTGTGCCCAAAAACCCCACATGTGATTGGAGATGGAGTCATAATGGAGTCCACATTGATGAGGAAGGGCTTCTGTTCACCAAACGCTCTGGGCCAGGGGATGATGCCTGGGACACCACTAGGGGTTAAGAGCTAAGATGGATGACATGGTCACTATGTGACACCTTGTTCTTCAGGGCTTTAGAAGTTTTCCTCTCTGGCATGTAAAAGAGTCTCCAGCAAGGGGGCACCTGGATTTGAACCAGGGACCTCTTGATCTGCAGTCAAATGCTCTACCCCTGAGCTATACCCCCTGCTGCCTAGGAGTGTGCAATAAGCACCCTAAACATGAAAGGCCACACCCTGGATTCTCCTCCTGGAGATGTGCACTTGATAGTGTCACCTACTTCCTTCATCCTACACTTCCTTCCTGCTAGGCCACGCCCCTTCCTGTGTCCACACCTGCCTTTCACCTCTACTTAAGACCAGCACCTTCCCCTCTCTAGTCCCCAGGTGAGGCGGTGGCATTAATGTCATGGATGTCTACAGCTGGAAACTCCTTCAGACTCAACTAGAAGAGCCAGACTCAAGGAGCCGGCTGCTCAGCAGACCCTGTGGAGGTGAGGGTGGAGCAGGGTTGGGCAAAAGCAAAATTTCATGCTTCTCCCTGAGAACTACCACATGAGATCCTCTGGGAACAGAAACTAGGGACAATGTGTTTCTCTAACAAGCTTACTGAGCAATTCTTTATTTTTTATTTTTTATTTTTTATTGTATGGAAGATTGAACCCAGAGGTACTTAATCACTGAGCCACATCCTCAGCCTTTTTAGATATTTTAATTAGAGACAGGGTCTCACCGAGTTGCTTAGGGCCTCACTAAATTGCTGAGGCTGGCTTTGAACTCAGGATCCTCCTGCCTCAGCCCCTCAAACCGGTGGGATTACAGACATGTGACACTGCCCCTGGCTGCTTCCTGAACAATCTGACTCACAGTTTGGAGATATTAATTTAAACTGCGTCCTTCCATGCTCTAGACGGGGGGAAATGACAGTAATTCATTATGCCAAAAAAACCACACCGATTGGAGACGGAGTCACAGTGGAGTCCACATTGATGATGAGGAGCTTCTGTTCACCAAATGCTCTGGGCCAGGGGATAAACTGCCCCTCTGTCTCTCCTCTTCCTCTCCTCTCTCTCTCCATTTTCTCAATCCTTCAAGGTTCACACAGAAGGAGCCTGAAGAGAGGATCCAGCCCACTGAAAGGTGAAGAAGTGGGAGTCCAGATATCCACAGTCCCTGGAGCATGAACAGGACAGCAGCTGCAAACATGTGGTCCTTATGAACGAAGGGGTCAGTAGGTGACAGCGTCTTGAACCAAGGGCTGCCTGCTGTGCAGACAATTGCTTTGCCCTGAGTTATCCCTTGTCCCTGTTCAGACCTCCCTGATTAACACTGTGCCACAGTCAGTGATCCAGGATGGACTCTCATACCTCTTCATTCCAGTGAACAAGAGGGAGGTGACCGACCTCAGACAGACCTCATTCTCACCTGAGCTGGCCTTGTCCTTCCCCATAGACCTATCCCAGAACTTCTAGAAGTCTTCCTGCCCAGCACCCTGCAGCCTCCTCCTCCTCAGTACCTGTGGGGGTCAACAGTTTGCAGAATCTCCTTTCAGACCTGGAACCTTGCTCTTTCCTTCTCTCTGGAGTTTTTCTTTACTTCCCCTCCATTAGGACTCCCCACCTCCTCACACCCCCTGCACATTGCTGCCCTTAGGGGTTCGTCTTGCATTTCCACTCTTTGCTCTCTTCTCCTGTCATGTTCCAGTCCTGGGTTGGAAAGAGACATCTTTCCAGAGAGGTCAGGACCCCAAGCTCCACACCACCAGCTCAGCACAGATGGAGAGACAGGACCAGGCACAGCACCTATGGACTCAGGCACCTTGGGATGCTCAGGCCTCTGGGATGCACTGAAGAGGGGTCAAGGATCTCCTCCTGTGCACCTTTTCCTGGGAGCTACAATTATGGGGCAAAGAGCACTTTGGAGTGCAAAAATGTAAGGAAAGACCAGTGTCCTAAGGGAACAGCATGCAGAGGCTGAGCACAGTTCCAAGGATGTTGAGGGGCTGAGGCCCAGAACCCTTTGTTAATGAATAAGATGACCGGGACAATGACCAAGTGTTTTGTTTTCCCCTTGGGACAGTATTTGATTAGTGACAAGATACAATTCTAATGTATACTAAATCCTTTATAGAACTACAGTCCCTTTGAAATCTTTCAACAGCAATGATAACACTAATACAAAACCAAGCTCAGAAGACGTCATTGGTAAAGTCTTCCAATTACTATTTAATGAATGACATCAAGTTTATGCAAACGCCTTCAGAGAATGGAAAAAGGGGAATACTTCCTAATTCACTCTATGAGTCAGCATAACCTTGATTCTGAATTCTGAGATATCAAATGTGTGTGTGTGTGTGTGTGTGTGTGTGTACTTGCACCTGAGTTAGATATTTTCAGGAAGCCAGCTGGGCATTATTAGAAAGATAAGATGCCATGTACAAGCAGGTAGAATTTGTCAACTACTAAGCATGCCCCCAGTCCAGTGTTGCACACAACCAATCTGGGGAATGTGAAGCTGAGCTTTTATCATCCGGCACCAACACTCCTGACACAAGCATCCCAGTGAAGGTGGCTGTGCCAATTTGGCAGCTTGAGTTTCAAGTCTGAGGAGGTCTCCTGACATCGTCCAAGCTTCACAGGACCCTCACACTCTGAATACGGCTGGGCTTAGGATCTGTCTTAAATTTCCCATTCTCTGTCCTTTGCTCTTCTCATTTTATAATTCTGATGAGACGATTCATGCGAGAGGTGGGGAAACTGAGCCCAGCCAGACTTGCAATTTGGCGAGGTTGCCTTGTTTTGGGCCATCACAGTCCCTCTCCAGAAAGAGCTGAGCCTTTCCTGCAGTCCTGGGGAAGCCTGCGGGTTCCCTCTGCCTGGAGGATTCCACTGTGTGCACAGTGCTGTTGGGCTGGGCTGGGCCCCCAGACTGCCCTGTAACAACAGCTGCCCCTGGAAGTTTTGTGCTTTGGTAGAAACTTTATTCCAAGAAGGAATGTCCCTTAAATGTGGAGCCAGGGCTGCTACTGACCTTCAGAATGGATGCCAGCCATGTACATCCATTAATGCCTAGAAGACAAGTAAGTAGTCCTGAATCCATGCGATCAACAACTCAGCTACTCCCTACTCCCAGATCCTCAACCCTGAAGAGGCCACTGGATTTCTACCATCTTCAGTCCCAACCACGGCAGAAAAAATGGTTGTCCATTCACCCCACTTAGGTTTGGGACCTGCCACCCGCTGCAATTGTTCTATCAGCCTCTCCATGCATTGTTCCAGAAACACAAACAGTTCTTTCTACCGAAACAGGAAGACCATCCTTGCCTGGGTTTCAGGAAGCTCATAACACCAAGGACAATGTTGGAGAAGGCAGCTCCTGAAGCATTTGTGATCCAAGGGACTTACAACCAGGCTCTAGGGCCTGTAAGGGGCTGGCAGAGAATGTCAAAGCTCTGTCAACTTGGAACGAATTGCAAACTGTCTGTGGTCCTAGCCCCACTCACTCTGTACATGAGGTGTGAGTCAGGGACACCTGGTGGACCGGAAGTTCCAGGGGAACAAAGGAGCCTTTGACTTGGCTTCTGACCCACAAGCAGGGCCGTTTCATCACTAGGCTGTCAGCACATGGACAGATGTTCATGTGGCTGAGTGCACACTGAGGAGACAAGAAGCCAGCAGAAGAGAATCGCCCACCCAAAAGAGGTGGCACAGGCCACAGCAGGACTGAAGGCCTGGTGGAGGGCAGTGACATGGGGCTGGGGGAGGGGGGGAATGAAGGGTTATGAAAAATAACATTCCTGTAAGACAGCCCCCAGGAAAAATGGAAAGACAGACAGTGTGGTTCGGGAGGAGGGAGAGAAATTAGCCAAACATTAAACCTTTCCCAGTTAATCCTTTTCCTGGGTCCTAAAGGGAGGAGGCGATACTGAAAAGTTGGGCCCTGGATTTTTACCCTTTCCCATTGCCGATGAGTCAAAGGAGAAAAGCAAGTAGTGAAACCCTAGGTAACAATGGGTCCCAGAAGAAGGAGAAAATCAATGGGGCAGATCTGAGTGTTCACCCCTCAGGATCTGAGTTCCTATCTTTCCTGGTAACAATGATTTCAAACTTTTTACAACTGCCTTACTGAGTTAAAATTTTAACCTGCACAACTAGTTCCCCGACTGTCCAATTGGCACATCCGCAGTTTCCAATGATCAATTCACCCTCATTGTAAACTATAAAACTCAGACTCCTTCTGTAACCTGGGGGCCATTTTCATACCCAGAAAATGAGCCCTCCCATGCTTGATTGACTGGCTCCATGGCAGAATAAAGAAAAGCTTGCTGATCCGTTTGAGGTCTGCTTCTGTCCCTGTTATTTGTGTTTTCATAATGGTACCAAAACCATGTTGGTTATTTTTGCTTACAGGGAAAAACTCACCCTCTTCTCTCCCCTTGCAGGAAGATTCAGCATTAGGGGACCCGGGAGAGGGAAAGGGCACCATTTTCTGACACCATGTTCAGTAAACAAAAATAAGTGCAGACAGGGAGCATCAGGGCCTGTGCTCCTCAGTCAAGGGCTTACTCAAAACACCCAGTGTTGCCTAATGAGCCTGTTTCCGTGCTGAGTTTTCCTGCTGGAGGGACAGGCCTCCCTATGGCCTCCCCACCCCCACAGTGCTCTGTCTCCAGATCTGGTCACCTTCTCCTCACCCACAGCTCATCCAGCCTGCCACACCTCCCCACCGTCGCTCACCTCCACCCACCTCCATCCACCTGGCCCCTTCTGTGCCTCCAGCCCCGTCTCCTCTGTCCTTCACTCAAGGGCTGGAGGCACCAGCTGCACATCATTGCCGCTCACCCCTGGAATGTCCTTTACAACTATATCATGTTTCAAGTGCCAACATAATTTTCTGCCATTTAGAATCATTTGATATTAGGATGAACATAAGCAGTCGAATGTGCCCCCCAAACGTACAGTTCCCAGATTCCTCCTAAGTGCTACTAATCAGCATTACTAGGCACAATCTGGGTTTACATAAAGTCAGCCAGTAATTCTGATGCAAAGTCAGGCTGGGTAACCCTGAGGCAGTGTGTCCCTCTATCATGTCAACTTTAAAAGTAACTAAGATCTTCAGAAAGACACAGCAGAAGCCCGACTTGTGCCAGACAAGTGACGTTGCCAGATAACATTGGCACAAGAGCTAAGAGGGTGGTGATGAGGGTGACTTCCAAGCAGAAGACTGAATCAAGAAAGGACCATTGCAGGTTTGGAAATGGAAGAAACTCCCAGCAGGAGGCACCAGGATTTGAAAGGGGACCTCTTGATCTGCAGTCAAATGCTGTCCTCCTGAGTTAAGCCCCCAGGCACACCTGGGGTTACTCCTTAGCTTATATTTCTGTGTTCCCACACCCAAGAAGTCCATAGCACACTAAAAATTTCACTCAGTCAACTTGGAAACTGCAGGTGCACCGCAAACTGCCTAAAGACCCCTCTCCTTTGGGCCATGGATTCAACTTTCATTACCCTCAGGACAGTCACTTGTGTCATAGGCTCTTCTATCCATACTAATTACACTAATTGACCTAATGTGGTAACCTGTACTAATGAGGTGGGGGTCCCCAAGTCAAGGTGGCCTTGGGGCTCTTGAATGATGACAGTGGATTTGAGGAGGTAAACCCTATACATAAAATGGGTATCAGTGTGGCCCCATATCATGGGGCTCTGAAAAGTGGGATCTAAGGTGGTTTCTATAAACCCCAAGAATTAGAGATCTCCCAATATCACTCAGAGTCCACCTAAGAGGTACTGGTTAAGTTATCTATCAAAATAGTATAAAAACAAGGGGGCACCTGGATTTGAACCAGGGACCTCTTGATCTGCAGTCAAATGCTCTACCCCTGAGCTATACCCCCACTTAAGCAGAGCCTCTCATTAGCACCTTTTCATCCAGGACACCACACCCAGGCCACCTGTGATTTATAATGCAGTTTTCTCTGCATGTTCTAGTAACTGACAGTTTTCTCCACCGAAGTCTGCCCTCCTCTCTTTCATCTGTGGCCTTGACTAGTCCCTCTCAGCTCCTCTCCCACCTCAGACACAGGTGGAACCACCTTTGCACCTGGAAAGCACACCTGACCCCAGCATTTCCCTAAGTCCACACACAGTGACCAGACAAGAGCTGCTGGGCCTGGTCTTCAATGAACCTCACACACGGCCCAGGGAGAGCCTCCGCCATACTCCAAGGCCTCAAAGAGGGGGCTTGTTATTTCACTCCATCACTCATTCCCTCAACACACAATCATGGAGCTTGTGAGGTACTAGACACTGACATCCACGTTGAGGTCACAGAGACAGGGTACTTGTCCCTAGAGAGCCATAGTAAAAAAAGGAGACAAACCCAGGAACAAAATGTTTCTACTGAGGTCTCAGGGAGAAAAGAGGCCTTGTTCATGCATCAGGTGGGGCTTCCTAAAGAGCTGACAAGAGGATTTGCCTAAGTAAAAGCTGGACTCCTCAACCCCACAGACCTCAGAAGGTTGGGTGTCCATGCAGTGCGGGAGCCTTATGGTCATTGCTTTGGAGGACAGCCTGTGCCACAGAATGACCAGCCATGACCTGGAGGAAGCTTACAGCCTTCCCTACTACTGTGTCCTTTTGGAGAGGAGGACACAGATATGGCCTAAGTAGAATACAGAGAACAAGTGGTAAGTACTTAAGTTCATGCCTGTCACACTGCAGGGGGATAAGAGCTTATATAGATGACATGGGTCATTATGTGACTCCTTGTCCTTTACTACTTCAGAAAATATTATCTTTGGCATCTAAAAGAGATCCTAGCAAGGGGGCACCTGGATTTGAACCAGGGACCTCTTGATCTGCAGTCAAATGCTCTACCCCTGAGCTATACCCCCACTGTGTCTGGCCTCTCATAAGCACCTTTTCATCTACGGCACCACACCCAGGCTACCTGTGATTTATGATCCACTGTTTCTCTGCATGTTCTAGTAATAGGCCATCTTTCTCCATGTAGTCTGCCCTCCTTTCTTTCATCTCCTACTTAACTAGTCCCCATCAGTGCCCATCACCTCAGCGTGTTCTGGGGCACCAGCTTTTGCATATGGACAGGACAGCTGACCCCAACGATTCCCTAAATCCACACACAGTGACCAGACAAGAGCTGCTGGTCCTGGGTCTTTAATGAACTTCACACAGTTCAGGAAGAGCCTCCTCCATTCCCCAAGGCCTCAGGAGGGAGTTCATTATGTCACTCCATCACTCATTCAATCAACAAATGATCATGGAATTTGGAAGGTGCTAAACCTGTCATTCATGTTGAGGGTACAGAGATAGGGGAGATATTGTCCTTGATATTCAGTGTCTTAGCCCAAATATTTCCATAAGATTTCCACAGAAGGGGCAGGAGCCTAAGCAGAGACCTGAGAGAGCAGTGACCCCCCCCCAGCAGGGGGTCAGCAGGGGGTTCCTAGAGGTGACAAAGAAGATTTGCCAGAGGAAGAAGTTGGGCTCTTCAACCCCACAGACTGAAAGCTGATGTTTAGCCAATGAGAGGGCCTGATGGTCCTTGCTTTGGAGGACAGCCTGTGCCACAGCATGACCAGCCATGACCTGGGAACCAGCCCTCTGCTGTGTCCTTCTAGAGAGGAGGACATAGATGTGGCCTGAGCAGAACCCAGAGCACAAGATGAACACACTGAGGTTCATGCCTGGGACTGCACTAGGGGTCAAGGGCCAATATGGATGCCATGGCCATTATGTGACTCCTTGTTATTTTCTCTCTGGCATGTAAAAGAGACTCTAGCAAGGGGGCACCTGGATTTGAACCAGGGACCTCTTGATCTGCAGTCAAATGCTCTACCCCTGAGCTATACCCCCTGCTCCTATGTTTGTGTAATAAGCACCTTAAACCTGGATGGCCACTCCCAGGATTCTCCACCTGGAGAGGTGTGCTTGCTAGTGCTTGCTATCATAAGCTTCCTTCCTGCTAGGCCATGCCCCTTCCTGCCTACACAACTGTAGGTGTAACCAACACCCTTCCTCCTCCCTAGAATCTAGATGGAAGTAGAGCATAAAAATGATTATTGTCTGCAGCAGGAGCCTCCTTCATACTGAACTGGAGAAGCCAGAGTACAAAAACTGGCTACTCAACAGATCCTTTGGAGGTGAAGATGGTAGCTGGGATGGGCAAGAGCAAATGCAGCATTCTGTTCTGTCTCAGTGGTGGGTCACCTTCTCATCCACTGCTTCATCCAACCCACACCTTCCCACAGATAACTGATGTCACCAGAGAAAACTGACACCAGACTTAAGAAGGGTTGTGCTGAGAGTAAGTAATATGTAGAATGCTGACCAAAGACCAGTGTAGCTTCGCCAATAAAAGAAAGTACCAGCAGGGGCACCTGGATTTGAACCAGGGACCTGTTGATCTGGGTCAAATGCTCTACCCCTCCGCTTTATCCTCTGTTCCAATAAAACAGTACCATTGATCACTGACATTGTTTACATAAGTTGACCCACCAGACACAAGGCAGGCTTGCTGGTTGGGGTTGGGGAGGTGAGAGGGATAAGTGGGTGTCGCCCTGGGGGTTTTCAGGGCTGGGAAACAGTCTGCCTGGTATTGTAATGATGGATGTGGGCCATTATGCATTTGAGGATGTGGGGAGAAAGGCACACTCATACACTGCTAGTGGGACTGCAAATTGGTGCAGCCAATATGGAAAGCAGTATGGAGAGTCCTTGGAAAACTGGAAATGGAGCCACCATTTGACCCAGCTATCCCACTGTTTGGTCTATAGCCAAAGGACTTAAAAACAGCATACTACAGGGACACAGCCACATCAATGTTTATAGCAGCTCAATTAACAATAGCTAAACTGTGGAACCAACCTTGATACCCTTCAGTAGATGAATGGATAAAGAAAATGTGGTATATATACAGTATGGAATATTATTCAGCATTAAAAGAGAATAAAATCATGGCATTTGCAGGTAAATGAATGGAACTGGAGAATATAATGCTAAGTGAAGTTAGCCAATCCCAAATAAAAAATGCCAAATATTTTCTCTGATATAAGGAGGCTGATTCATAATGGGGTTAGGGCAGAGTGGGGGGGATTATATGAACTCTAGACAGGGCAATGGGGTGGAAGGGAAAGGAAGGGGGCATGGGGTAGGAAAGATGGTGGAATGATATGGACATAATTACCCTAAATACATGTATAAAGACAGAAATGGTGTGACTCTACTTGTCTACAACCAGAGATATGAAAAATTGTGCTTTATATGTGTAATATGAATTGTAATACATATATAACATTACAGGTTATATGTTATATATAACAAATTAGAATAAATTTTAAAAAGTTAAATGTATATTTCTCACTGTTTTAAGTTATATAATTCTTTCCTTAACTACTGATAGCATTAAAAACAAATAACTTGTAATTGAAAAAAATATAACCCATAGTATTAAGCACTGGTAAACATAACCCTCAGGCTGTATAAAGCCTTGAACTGTGTCATTTAAAAATTTTAAAATTGGTAATGCTTTGATAAGAAATTGAATAATAAAGTTGTCTTTACTGGCATTATATGTATTTAGAAAATAAAATATTTTCTAAGGGTGGAAGAAAACAACTTACAGCCTAGAACTCTGAACCCAGGAAAATTAATATTCAAGTATAAGGCAAAAGGAAAACACTTCCAGACACACAAAGCCTAAGAGTATTTGTTAGAGCAGAGCCTCTCGAAAGGAAAGCAAGGCCCTCCCTACAGGGAGGCATATCCCTTGCCGCCCCTGCAGCCTGGCCTCTCTCCTGGGCTGGAGGCCAGGACTTCATGTCTTCACTTGGAAATCTAAGGGCATCTCAAAACTACATGAGCAAAGAAGATCATTCATTCTTGCTCCCCACCAACCTGGTCTCCCCACCTGTGGTGCTCACCTAAGCAAAGGGCTCGATATTCCCAGTGACTTGTCCACTCATTTCTCTCCTTGACATCCAAATCCAACACCAAATCTGGTTGTCTTCATTCTTGGATGTGTGTGAATCTGAGTGCTTCTCAGCTGCCCTGCTATACCCTGGGACCCAGAAGCTCGCCTCATCAGAGACACCATCACACTCCCCTGCAGCTCTCCAGCCTCCATTCCTGCCCCTAGGTCCATTTTCCCAGAATCTTTTTCCGGACACAAGTCCCACTCACTCCTCAGCCCACTGAGACTCTGTTCAGGCACAGCTCAACTGCAAGAGCTTCCAGACGCTCAGCCTCTTTGCCCCCATCTCTTCTATCCCCAGCACCATTTTCACTGTCCTTATGGTCCGTGTTCTGTCTGCACTTAGTCGTTCAGGTTGATTATCCTCTCCCACACCGCGACGGAAGCATGTGAAGGCACCCACTTCATATGTGCCTGGTGCTGCATGACTGGATGAATAAACACTAAACAAAGAGACGGATGCCTGTAAACAAATTTAAACTGATGCGAAATGTGGCAATAATAATTAGTAGTAGTTTCTTTGTGTTTAAAAATGTGACTGACAATGAAGAGGTTTAATATACTAGGTAACAAGAGAAGAAACGTGAAAGATGAGAATTCTGAGAGAAATTAGATCCAGAAGAGAGAAAATACATTATTAGACAAATTTAAGTATACATGTTAAAAAGTACTAAGTATCCACTAAAAACGTAATGCAGACCTTTCAAAGGAGTGGCGGGCTAGGCGTGCACTCAGTCTGTTTTGCATTGGTTTAATAGAAGACCACAGAATGGGTAATTTATAAAGAAAGGACATTTATTCTCCCAAGGCTGGTGGGTGGAAGCCCAATACCAAGATGCCAGCATCTGGTGAGGGTCTTTGTGCCACATCATCCCACCCAGAAGGCGGAAGGGCATGGGAGTGCCAGAGAGAAAGGGACAGAAAGTGGGAAGAACCTGTCCTTTCATCAAGAGCCCCCTCCAGAGAATGCTAGCCCTGTCCTTGGTGATGGCACTAATCAGTCCTAATCATTACTGAGTCCTTGTGACTCATCTTCAAGGTCCCACCTTTCAACACAGCTGTGTTGGGGATGACATGCTCACTGCGTGAACCTTGGGGGACACATTGGAACCACAGCAGGATGGAAGGGGATTAAAAAAGCATCTAATTCACCCAAAGGGAAATAAGAGGAGAAAAATAGAACAGAAGAAAATGGGAAAAGTAATACTTAGAGGAATAAGGTTCCATATATATATATATATATATATATATATATATATATATATATATAATCTATATAAATATAAGGTATATTTAGTTCACAGTTTTGGAAACTCATGCAAGTCCAAACAGCATAGTGTAGGCTGTGGTGAGAGCCTTGGCTTCGTCACCTCGCATCCAATGACAATAGTATAACATGAGGAAAGGAACAGTCACATCACCAGATAGGAAGTCAGAGAGTGGACTGGAGCAGGCCCAGGTTTACAACAACACCCTTGGGCAAACTACCAAGGGCTTGAAGGAGAACTACCTTAACCCCTCTGAGGACACGCCCCCAATGACATAAGGTCCTCCCACTAGGCCCCACCTCTTAAAGGTTCCATCAGCTCCCACAGCGCCACACTGGAGGCCCACAGACCCCTGAGGAGCACATGACATCTAAACCACAGCGGCTGGGGTGATCAACTGCCCCCTTTTGTTTCTCTGCACCCAGGCTGATTTTGGCGCTGGCACACAGGTGCTCCCTGAGCGAGGTGGGTCTGCCTCAGCCTGCTTCTGTGAGACTGAAGAGAGAGGAGGGGGAGCACCGAGGGGGCTGAAGTGGGGAGCGGTGAGAGCGGAAGCAGTGGCCGAGCAGAGGTGTTGAGCAAGGCCTGTGGGGGAGAGGGGAAGGGAGCTGCTGGGTGACAACACGGGGATGGGGGCATCGAGGGAGCTCCTCCAGGACACCCTTTAATTCTCTCATTGCTCCGTCCCTGCCTTCAGCACAAGGCCTGGTGCATAACAGACATCTGAATGAAAGAGGAGAACTACCCAGCAACTCAACCATTCCTGTAGGTGCCCCTGTTCTCCTAAGCACCGTGGGTTTTACTTTTCTTTCTCAGAGATCAACTTCTCTTCCACTTCCCGGAGATCATGTCCTGTAGATTCCTTTGCCCTAAAAAGAGTGGAAGGATTCCAGCCCTGCTTCTGGCATATGGACCCTGGAGTCCAGCCTGGGTAGTGAGTGGCAGCCTGGCTCTGGGTAGTTACTCCCTTTATTTTGGTAAGAGACAGCTTCATCCATTCTCCAAGTCTCCATCAACTGTAAGCGTAAATAGCCATCCCCACTGGGACCCTCAGTAACAGGTCAATGGCCAGCATCTCATTGGGGGCTTCTTCTTCCTGCCCAGGAGGATGTAAGCTACCCTAAAACTTAAAGTCTCAAATAATTAGTGAATAACAAAACACAAATATTCAGAAAAGTGAAGCCCCTGATAGATCTATCCACATGGGCACCAGAACTAGACAAGAGAAAAGATGGCTCCAGTGGTTTATTTAAGGGGATCCATCAAAGGCAAGGATAAGGTTTCAAGGGTGGAGTCTTGCTTTGTGATGTCTTACAGTCAGCAGGTTGATTGACATCTTGGCAGGTCACACCCATCTCAGGTGCTGTGTGGGCCAGGGCAGTGCAGGATAGAGATTCACAATGTCCCCTGGGCAACTGACCAGAGAAAATATCCACTGGTCATTCCCAGACACCAGATGTTTCTATCCACTGGGATTCCGTGTATGGTGACCCATATGCAATCCAGGGTTGGCTTGTGACACCTCACCAAGCCAGGGGAGGTTGGGTTTAGATGCAAAAGGAAGGGAGTTCTGGTAGGGAAAGAGACCAGCCATCTAATTGAAAGGTGAGTCTGTTGTATAGGACTGTGGTCACAAACCACCGCCAATTGGGTGACTAAACACATGGGAATTTTTTCTTTCATGGATCTGCAAGCTAGAAGTTTGAAATCAGAGCATTAAAAGGGACGCACTCCCCAGAATGGTCTAAGGCAAAATCTTTCCTTGCCACATCCAGCTCCTAGTGGCTGCCAGCAGTTCTTGTCTCTCTTCATGCTTAATGTCATGAATCTTCATATGTTTTTCCCATTAAAGTAATGAATGGCCTGAATCTGCAATATTTCAGCTACTTTTTGAAGCACTATTTTGGCAAATTTCTTCTTGCTTTAAAATACAGTGCTGATACTGAAAGTGGCTCTCTGTGCTTAGGACCTCCTCAAAACCTGGAATTGAGGACATTTGGGGGGATTTTGCAGAGTCAAAAAGAGAAAGTGAAAAATATTCTCTTATAAGTCTAAAATTATGGACAGTCTAGCATTGGTTGAAAAAATAATCACAGAGAAAAGTAAAGGTTAAACTATAAATAATTGTATTATGTTATTAAAGGCCACAAACATATTAAACTTCCATCTCATGCTGTAGATGTGTCCTCCAGTTTCTACCTCTATTCTCACATGCACATGGCCTTCTTCCCTGTGGGTGTGTCTCTGTGTCACTCCTCTTCCTATAAGGACACTCTTTGTATTGGATCAGGGCCCACCCTAATCCAGTATGACTCACCTTAACTTGATTACATCTGCAAAGACCTATATTCTAAGTCGGTCATGTTCACTGACTGGAAGGTCCTGGAATAGAACTTTAGAATACCTTCAGTGTGGACACCATTCCACCCACCTGGAAGACATGCAGAAGCAGCAGTGAGTTACTAGAATCTTGAATGTGCTGCCAAAAGTTAAAAGGTGCCAATTAGGGGATGTTAATAAGCAAGGGGTTGTAGTTCATGGTAGCTTTTGGCTGCTGATCAAGAATTCTTAGTTCAAAGTCACATCCACTTTGATTACTTTCTAATTTTCTTTACAAAAGGATGGCTAAGAAAGTAAATTCAACTCAGAAGGATAAAAAATCTGCTCAGAGATCATCAGGCAGGAAGAAAGTTAAAACTATAAAGTTATTAGTGAAAACTATTTCTCTTGGAGACCCACTGAAGCTCCAAAATGTCAAAACACGTCCCTTCTTTGAGAAACTACTATTTTATTTGCTGAGAAACTTTGTTCTCTAAAATCACAGCTATCAAAATCTCTAAAATTTTATCAGTAAGAATATATGATGTATCAAAGTGCATTCTATTGTCGTGTATAACTAATTAAAACAAATTTTTAAAATTAAAAAAAAAAGGATGAAACATTCCACCTTTTTCTTCAAATAGCTTAAAACAACTCAAATTTATCCTCTTATTGGTCTGAAAGCCTGAAATCCAAAATCAGTTCCACTGGGTCATAATCAGGGTGTGAACAGCTCCCTCCAGAGGCTCCAGGGGAGAGAAGCATTCATCCTCCTGTTTGGAGTATCCAAGTCATGTTGGAGCAGAGTTAGAGCCTCAATTTCCAATGACATGCAAAAGTTCAGACAAGGAGTTTCTGGACGCAGCTTTCCATAGGGATTTTAAGTCAGTAGTGACCAGGGAAACAGAATCTGGCCCACTGTGCCACCCACACCTGGACTTCCCTTCACCACAGCTTGCTTTGCTTGGAGTCTGTCAACAGTCCTATCTGTTCCTTTGTCTGGTGAAGCCCCTGGGGTTCCTCCGTGTGCACCCTCACAGCAGAGAGATGATAAGCCTGACTCTGTCCACACGCGAATCAGTTACGGGGATCTTAGCTGATAGGGCTACCACAGAGAGGCTGCCTCACCCTCTCTTCTGCCGCGGGTCAACTGACGGGAACGTTTCTGCACAACAGGAAGAGCAAGGAGACCAAGCTGCAAGTGAGTCCCAACTACTGTTCTTCCAGCAAGGCCTCTGAGAACTGTGCCCCACTCTGCCTTCTGCTGGGGCTTAGATTTTTGTGATTCTCTTTGTCTTTCTTTCAAACACAAGCCCTCCCTCTAACCATTGCCCCTTCTTCTTTCTTTCTTCACAAAGGCATGGATTATACCAGAGACAAACAACCCACAGGCCAAACCTGCCTGCTTTCTGCTTTGGTAAATAAAGTTTTATTGAAACACAGCCACACACACTTAGTGATGTCTCTGGCTTCTTTCCCAAAACTTGTGCAGAGCTGAGCAGCTGCAACAGAGACCATCTGGGTGGTAAAGCTGGAAATATGTACTCTCCAGCCCTTTGCAGAGAAAGTGTGCTGACTCTACCTAGAACTCTGTTCTGTCAATCCCGTTCATTTCTCAGTTCCCAGAAGGCTGTCTTCCACCCTGTGCCTCTCAATCAAAACAGCCCTCCAAGTCCAAAAGTAGGTACCAACACTTAGAACCAGGTCTGGAATGACATGTGCATTGTGTAAGTGTTATGTTTGTTTTTGTTTTAATTATCATTAGTGTCCCCTTTGTCTTCCCCTCCCTTTGCTTTGCTTTCAGGACCTGTCCCTTCCCTGACCTCTTCCTGCCTGCACACTGGTCTTTCTTCTGTCTAAGACTTTGTTCTTTTCATGCCACAGATTAATGTCACTCTGTGGGCTAACCTACATTCCCAGTGTCGGTTCCTCTAGGCTCATGGAAGCCAAGTTTGTCTCCCTCTGGGCCTGTTGCACAGACACCCTGAGAAGTCACACCATCTGCTCCTTCCTTCTCCCCCTCCCCTCCTCTGTTTAGGTGACTGGCCCTGTCAACTCTCCAGATCCCCAAGCCAGACACCTGAGAGTGAGCCCCGCCCACCCTCAGCTCTGTATCTCCTCAGTCTCCTGCAGATGGTGGTCCACACCTTCCTAGTTCCTTCCAGCTCTTCCCTCTGGAATGCTGCCCTCTCTCCCACCAGCACTTTCTGAGCCTCAGATTCTGGTACCCTGATGCTTCCTAAAATGAGGAACCACTGGTCCAGGGCAGTTTTGAGGAAACTGACCATGTCCTTGGTTTAAAACCTAGACCTTAACAGAGCTGGCTCACAGGGGCTGAAGTTACAAATCCTTACCGGCCACTTGATGCAGTACCCAGTACTTCCTGCAGGGGCGCAAAGGCAGCAGATCTGGGTCTGTGGCTGGCTTTCTCCAAGGAGGTCTACGGATTGATTGCAAGATGCTTCTAACCCAGGGGGCGGCTGCCTGCTAATCAAGCTCCCAAGATGATTCCCAAGGACATGAAATCTGAAGACTACCTCCAGAGGTGGAAGCCTGTACCAGTTCCAATTCCTGAGGCCCCATCAGCTTTTCCTGAGTACTTGAGCTCTGTGGGACATACCTACTCTTCCAAGTCCAAATTCTAGTGCCCCCACGGCCTTGGGAGTGTATCAATCTATGGCTCCAGGTATGAATCCTTTGAACCTATAGAAGATAGGGACAAGAGGAAGATAAGAGAGTCATGGTTTTAGTAACAGGGTCCTGAACCCAGAGTCAGAAGGAGTGGACTCAGCTCCTGCATCTGTCAGTAGGGAGCCAGGTGCTCGAGAAGAACATTGATCTTGAATCTCTGTTGTCAGATGCACACCGCTAAGGGCATACACTAGAGGCTCTGAAGGCCCTTCTAGCTATAAGTGATTGCATCAGTCCTGTTCCAGAAAGGCCAAGGAGCTGCTATAAGTGTCATCAAAATGACCGAGCCGGGTGCCAACTTCAAAGATCAGCAGAGCCTTTATTCAGCAGTGGAGTCATGCCTCCGGTGGACCCAATTTCCTGATGGAAAATGAGCCACTGACCAAGGGGGAGTCTGGCTTATACATGCTACACTGAAAGGTGACTTAATTATTGACAGAGCACGTCAGTTTGGGCACTCAGGAAACAGGTTTGTAAGAATTTGAAATTTGTTTTTACTTGGAGAAGAATGGAGGGTCTGGGTTCAGCATTCATGCTTATCTCTTTCCCTTCAGGCTCTTTCCCTTGTACTGTCACTGGGAAAGGATTTATTTGGGGAAGGATCAATGCTTTGGCTTCCTCCCAGCGACTGCCATGCTAGGCTGGATGGATACCTTCTTCCCAGCGATGGTCTTGTCATGGATGACGTTTGCTTCCTTCCCAGGGATTGTCCTGTCACTAGGTTCTTCCTCACTGCCTCTTCCCAGGCCACGCTATTTTGGGGTTTGTCATTTTCCATGTCTTACAATAGGGAGAGGCGCGGCTGTTGAGAGGCAGGCTTGGCAGCTTCCAGGAGGCCCAGCTTGCATGAACATCTGTGGCAATGTTTTATAGGAATGTTTGGGCACAGCTTCACAGGTGAAGGCCCATATAAACCTCAGGGAGCATGGCTCAAGTAGAGCATTTGACTGCATATTAAGAGATCCCTGGTTCAGATCCAGCTGTCCCTGCTGTTCCAGTTTTTGCTCACTAGAGCTGGTGTTGAAGATCAGCTCCCTGCTCTAATCCTAATTTCAAGATACTGAACCTCCCCAAATCCAGGGTAAAGTTAGGGGTAATTAAAACCTTCAGCACCACAGACCCAAAACAACAAGTTCTTTCAATTCTGATTTTCAATTTCACTTACCAAAGGTTTTGTTTTCAAAGTTGGTTTAGTTTCACCTTTTGTATTTGTTTTCATGACCCTAAAACAGTAGTATGGTGGTAGACAGTTAACACCGGACTCTCCGGGGGTATGTGATTTGTAGTGTTTTTTAAATTTCATCTCATAAGTAATCCCACCATGACCAATTTCAAGCTCCAAATATGAGATCACTCAACATCAAGGTGGAAAGATATGCTGACAAGTGATCTCTGCTGCCGGGCAGCTGCAGCACACCACTGTCCCTAACCCATCTTCCCTGTATAGGCATATACTCTGACCCTGCCGTCTTCACGGTACTTCCTTATGTCAGAGCAGCGGCTCCCCTCCATCCATAAATCCATAAAATCATTCATTCGTTCAAGACATATTTGATTCCTATCCAGGGTCAGACATAGGAAAGCAAAACTGAAGGGTAATAGTGTTTGGTGAGCAAAACAATTCACTCAAGAAATGATCCCGAGATGATAAGGAGAACCGAACAAAAGAAGTAAGGGCTCTATTTGTAAATGAAAGGATTTTTGTTACTAGACTAGATAGTCTCAAACTCCTGTCTCCCAACATCCAGAATGCAATGTAAGATATGCAAATATCTATTCTTTGCTGAGTTCTCTAAAAGGAAAGGAAATCTTGCAGTTGGGGATGAGGGATGAAGTAAAGCCCTGAGTGGTGGGTTGGAGCCAATCCTGGGCATGCCTAGGATTGTGGTGGGATAATCTAGTGCTTGAGTTTTTGTAGCCATGTGGGTGAAGGAGATATGGCCTTAGACTTGGAGCTCCCTCCTCTCACATAAAGTCAGACTCTTAGCCAAACTGTTAGTAAAAGGGTGGGGAAATCCACCCACCATGAAAAGAAGACAAGAAGTTCTCTTCCTAGGGGCCAAGGGCATTCCTCTGAGAAATCATAATCACAGATCTACCTTCACATAAATTAGAGTTTTGAGTTAACACTACCTGAGTTCAGAAGCTCCCCAACCTGATAATGTAAAAAGTGATCAGGCTACCCTCACACTGAATACCCAAGAAGCAAACACACACTCTGAAGGTCATGCCTTCAGTCCCTACACAGGATTCTCACAATCAAATTGAGTGTAAAAAGGGCTTACAATGCCAGTCCCTTTATCCATATGTTCTATATGTGCAGATTCAACCAACTGTGACCTGAAAATATTCTCCCTAAATTGTGTCTGCAGTAAACATGCCATTAAACATGACTTTTTCCTTGCCATTAACCCCTAAACAATACACTGTTAACAACTAATCACATAAAAGTCATATTGCATTAGAGATCATAAGTAATCTAGAGATGATTTAAAGTATGCAAGAGGTTCTATGAGTAGGTTCTATGCAAATACTATAACATTTAAATAAGGAACTTGAGCATCCTTGGACTTGGGCATCTTCAGGTTGTCCTGGTGATGCTGGTAGAGGGTCCAATTGGGGTCCAGGTTCTTGGTGTCTCAAAGAATAGAGCAAGACACACAGGAGAAGCAGCCATAGCACAGATTTACAGAAAACTTACTGAAAGCACACCCCCAAAAGTGGAGTGGGCCCAGAAGGAGAAAATAGCTCAAGACCATGTCTACACAGTGGAGCCCATGTTTTGTTGGATACCAGTTCTTCCCCTTCTCCCCTGGGAGGATTCGGGGTTGATGGACACCTTGATTGACAGCTGACCCTGCCATAATTTATTTTCTACTACACATGCCTCAGTTTCATTCCCCATCTCCCTCACTCCCACAAATGCACAGACAAGGAGCAAACTGCAATGCTAATGGTAGGTTAACTAGCAACAGGTTTACTTAAGGTCAGTCCCCAGGGCCAGTCTGCATGCCCAAGATCCGGGACTTTCCCTTCAGGGTCTTGAATTCCCCTAGTGGTTGTCTTGCTTCCTCCTTTTAACCACAAGATGGCCCAGTTTCCCCTCGTAGGAAGTATCAGGTGGAGAATTAAGTGGAACTGAGGCCCTGGATGAGGCCTTCTCCCTTCCTCCTTTTCTATCCCTTCCCCATCCCTATCTCTTACCTGATGCTGGAACCAACCCCCTGAAGATTTAGAGGGGTGTCTATAATTAAATATAAAGGAGCCAGTCTAGGATAAGTGAAAACCATCATATAAAATCATGTCCCAGAATAACATTATCAGACACTATAAAGTAAGTATAGGGTATTGATTTAATATTCAAGCAGCCATCTTCAATGATAACCATCATCTTATAAGTTTCACTTTCCTGTACTTCCTCTTACCTGAACTCCCCCCATCCCCATCCAATCCCAGAAGGACACGGCCCCTTGACTCTGGAAAGCCCCTTGGTGCCATTGACCTAAGCCAATCCCATGCTATTCCCACCCACCTAGCTCTGACACAAGACCCCCAGCCTCTCCCATAGCGCCACAGCTACACCGCCAAACCCCTACCCCACAAAAGCTGAACCCCCCGAACATCTTGGGGCCTCTCTCCATCTACGGAGAGATGGCCTTTATTTGTCAACTCTGACCAATAAACTCTTGTGTGTGTCTCTGTCTGGTCTCCGTCTTTCATTTCTCACTGGCTCTTCTCCAGGTTCCTCTCTTTCCTTTCAGTAAGAATGGTTAAAATTATTGAGGACAGAGGAAATGAAAGCATGATGCGATTTTAAAAAATATATATAAAGCATATTCATCTTACATCTAAGGTGAAAAATATAATTACTAAAATTGATTATTTGACTAATAGATTGTTTAAACAGAGTAGACAAAGCTGAAGAGAGATTTAGAAGTGACATAGAATTATAAATCCTAAAAAGTGCCTAAGAATGTAACAGTAGTACCTCAGATTTAGGATGCACAAGTAAGATAAATAAAAGATTCACACCTAGGCATACTGCTGTGAAACTTCACATACCATAAACAAAAGGATCTTAAGACCAGCCACAGAGAACAGACAAATCATGAAAAGGAATAATTAGACTTTTCAACAGCAAGAGTGAAAGTCAAAAGATAATAGAATAAAGTATTAAAAGTAGGGAAGAAAATAACTGCAACCTAGAATTCTCTGCTTATACCATTAGGCAGAGAGAGAAGTAAGATATTTGCATAAAACAGAAAGCATTTCTAACTTACCCTTGTGGAAAGAACTTTCAACTTATACCTCAGGAAGCTGAACTCTGGACCCAGAAGGGAGGAAAAAAATGAGAAAAAGTGAGCAGAGAAAACATTGGTAAATTTAAACAGCATAGATTCTATAAACAAACAGTGACTTTAAATAGGGAGGAACTTAAAATATAATGAGAAAGAACATCTCACACAAGATGGAATGAGTGTGGTGTGATTAAACTAGTATACCAGAAGCCTGTTATCTGGAAGGAGAGTGGAAATAGGAATTAATATTAGATTATATAAAACCAAATATGTGTATGAAGTTGTAAACAGTAAATCCCAAAAGAACAGAAAAGTAGGCCTTGCTTTCAACAAGTAGAAAGAAAAGAATAAATAAAGCAAATTGATCCAATATGGAGAAAAGTGGAGGAAAAAAGTCTGAAAAAAATCAGAATACATAGAAGCACAAAATAAGATGGTAGAAATGAATGAAACATTATCACTATAAATGCAAGCAGACTGCCAGTTAAAATAAAGATTGTCATATTGAATTTAACAACAACAAAACCTAGCTACATGCTCTTATATGACACATACCTAAAACATAAATTTACAAGAAGTTTGAAAGTAAGAGGATAGGAAAAGATATATCAAGTAAATGTGAGCCAAAATGAAGTTTAATGGAGTGCTATGGTTTAGATGTGGAGTGTCCCCCAAAAGCTCATGTACTGAAGACTTGATCCCCAATGCAGCAATGTCCAGAGGTGGGGCTTTGGGGAAGTGACTGGATCACCAGGCCGGTAACCTCATTAGTAAAAAAATCCATTTGATGGACTAATGATTTGAATGGACTCACAGGAGGTGGTGTAAAGGCATGTGGGGCATGGTTGGAGGAAGTAAATCACTAAGGGCTTGCCCTTGGGGACTGACCTCTAAACCCCTCCCCGCTCTCCTCCCTTTCTCTCTCTGCCCTGAGCTGAGCAGCTTCCCTCTGGGAGGCCCTTTCTCCAGGAAGCTCTGACTCATCTCAGGCCCACAGGAGTGGAGCCAGCGGAACTGCATGGCGACCTCGGAAGTAGTAAGCCAAAGCTGTCCTTCTTTGCATTGTTCTTGTCAGGTATTAAAAGCTGATTAATGCATGTAGATATATTAATATTAGACAAAACAGATTAAAGACAAAAAATATTATTAAGGGTATTGTTACTTCCTAAAATAAAATTAACAACTCTACAGGAAAATACTACAGTTCTAAACTTGAATGCCCATGGCCTCCAAATACATAAAGCAAAAATTGTCACAAATACAGGAGAAATTGACAAATGCATAATCTTTTTTTTTTTTTTAGTCATATACATTTTTTTACTTTTATTTATTTTTATTTTTTTTTATTGGTTGTTCAAAACATTACAAAGCTCGTGATATATCATCTTTCATACATTTCACTCAAGTGGGTTATGAACTCCCATTTTTACCCCAAATACAAATTGCAGAATCACATCGGTTACACACTCATATTTTTACATAATGGCATATTAGTGACTATTGTATTCTGCTACCTTTCCTATCCCCTACTTTCCCACCTCCCCTCCCCTCCCATCTTCCCTCTCTACCTCATCTGCTGTTGTTCAATTCTCTCCCTTGTTTCCCCCCCCCCTTTCCCCTCACAACCTCTTATATGTAATTGTGTGTAACATTGAGGGTCTCCTACCATTTCCATATGATTTCCCTTCTCTCTCCCTTTCTCTCCCCCCACTCGTCTCTATTTAATGTTAATCTTTTCCTCATGCTCTTCCTCCCTGTTCTGTTCTTAGTTGCTCTCTTTATATCAAAGAAGACATTTGGCATTTGTTTTTTAAGGATTGGCTAGCTTCACTTAGCATAATCTGGCCTAATGCCATCCATTTGCCTGCAAATTCCATGATTTTGTCATTTTTTAGTGCTACGTAATACTCCATTGTGTATAAATGCCACATTTTTTTTATCAATTCATCTATTTAAGGGCATCTAGGTTGGTTCCACAGTCTAGCTATTTTGAATTGTGCCGCTATGATCATTGATGTGGCAGTATCCCTATAGTATGCTCTTTTAAGATCCTCAGGGAATAGTCCGAGAAGGGCGATAGCTGGGTCAAATGGTGGATCCATTCCCAGCTTTCCCAGGGATCTCCATACTGCTTTCCAAATTGGCCTCACCAATTTACAGTCCCACCAGCAGTGTACAAGTGTACCCTTTTCCGCCAACACTTATTGTTGTTTGACTTCATAATGGCTGCCAATCTTACTGGAGTGAGATGGTATCTTAGGGTGGTTTTGATTTGCATTTCTCTGACTGCTAGAGATGGTGAGCATTTTTTCATGTACTTGTTGATTGATTGTATGTCCTCCTCTGAGAAGTGTCTGTTCAGGTCCTTGGCCCATTTGTTGATTGGGTTATTTGTTTTCTTATTGTTTAATTTTTTGAGTTCTTTGTATATTCTGGATATTAGGGCTCTATCTGAAGTGTGAGGGGTAAAAATTTGTTCCCAGGATGTAGGATCTCTATTTACCTCTCTTATTGTTTCTCTTGCTGAGAAAAAAACTTTTTAGTTTAAGTAAGTCCCATTTGTTTATTCTTGTTATTAACTCTTGGGCTATGGGCGTCCTATTAAGGAATTTGGAGCCCGACCCCACAGTATGTAGATCGTAGCCAACTTTTTCTTCTATCAGACGCAGTGTCTCTGATTTGATATCTAGCTCCTTGATCCATTTTGAGTTAACTTTTGTGCATGGCGAGAGAAAAAGATTCAGTTTCATTTTGTTGCATATGGATTTCCAATTTTCCCAGCACCATTTGTTGAAGATGCTATCCTTCCTCCATTGCATGCTTTTAGCCCCTTTATCAAATATAAGAAAGTTGTAATTTTGTGGATTGGTCTCTGTGTCCTCTATTCTGTACCATTGGTCCACCTGCCTGTTTTGGTACCAGTACCATGCTGTTTTTGTTGCTATTGCTCTGTAGTACAGTTTGAAATCTGGTATCGCTATACCTCCAGATTCACACTTCCTGCTTAGAATTGCTTTTGCTATTCTGGGTCTTTTGTTTTTCCATATGAATTTCATGATTGCTTTATCTATTTCTACAAGATATGCCGTTGGAATTTTGATTGGCATCGCATTAAACCTGTAGAGAACTTTGGGTAATATCGCCATTTTGATGATGTTAGTTCTGCCTATCCATGAACAGGGTACATTTTTCCATCTTCTAAGATCTTCTTATATCTCTCTCTTTAGGTTTCTGTAGTTTTCATTGTATAAATCTTTCACCTCTTTTGTTAGGTTGATTCCCAAGTATCTTATTTTCTTTGAGGATATTGTGAATGGAGTGGTTTTCCTCATTTCCATTTCAGAAGTTTTGTTGCTGATATACAGGAATGCCTTTGATTTATGCATGTTGATTTTATATCCTGCCACTTTGCTGAATTCATTTATTAACTCTAGCAGTTTCTTTGTAGACCCTTTGGGGTCTGTTAAATATATTATCATGTCATCCGCAAATAGTGATAATTTAAGTTCTTCTTTTCCTATTTTTATGCCTTTAATTTCTTTTGTCTGTCTAATTGCTCTGGCTAGTATTTCAAGAACTAAATTGAACAGAAGTGGTGATAGATGGCATCCCTGTCTTGTTCCAGATTTTAGAGGGAATGCCTTCAGTTTTTCTCCATTTAGGATGATGCTAGCCTGAGGTTTAGCATATATAGCTTTTACAATGTTGAGGTAAGTTCCTGTTATCCCTAGTTTTTCTAGTGTTTTGAACATAAAGGGATGCTGTACTTTGTCGAATGCTTTTTCTGCATCTATCAAGATGATCATATGGTTCTTATCTTTAAGTCTATTGATGTGGTGAATAGCATTTATTGATTTCCGTATATTGAACCAGGCTTGCATCCCAGGGATGAATGCTACTTGATCATGGTGCACAATTTTTTTGATATGCTTTTGTATTTGATTCGCCAGGATTTTATTGAGAATTTTTGCATCCAAGTTCATTAGAGATATTGGTCTGTAGTTTTCTTTCTTTGAAGTGTCTTTGTCTGGTTTCAGGATCAGGGTGATGTTGGCCTCATAGAATGAATTTGGAAGAGCTCCTTCTTTTTCTATTTCTTGAAATAGCTTGAAAAGTATTGGTATTAATTCTTCTTTGAAGGTTTTATAAAACTCCGCTGTATACCAATCGGGTCCAGGGCTTTTCTTGGTTGGTAGTCTTTTGATGGCTTCTTCTATTTCTTCCTTTGTTATTGGTCTGTTTAAATTGTGTGTGTCTTCCTGACTCAATCTGGGCAGATCGTATGATTTAAGATATTTATCGATATCTTCACTATCTTCTATTTTATTGGAATATAGGGTTTCAAAATACTTTCTAATTTCTTCTGTATTTCTGTAGTGTCTGTTGTGATATTGCCTTTTTCATCCTGTATGTTAGTAATTTGAGTTCTCTCTCTTCTTCTCTTCATTAGCATGGCTAAGGGCCTGTAGATCTTATTTATTTTTTCAAAGAACCAACTTTTAGTTTTATCAATTTTTTCAATGGTTTTTTTTTTTTTTTTGTTTCGATTTCATTGATTTCTGCTCTGATTTTAATTATTGCTTTTCTTCTACTATATTTGCTGTTGTTTTGCTCTTCCTTTTCTAGGTTTTTGAGGTGTAGTGTGAGTTCATTTATTTGTTGGTTGTTTCTTTTTTTGAGGAAAGAACTCCAGGAAATGAATTTCCCTCTTAAAACTCTTTCATTGTGTCCCATAGATTCCGGTATGTTGTGTCTGTATTGTCAATTGTCTCTAAGAATTTTTTTATCTCCTCCTTTATGTCTTCTGTGACCCATTGATCATTCAGTAACATATTGTTCATTTTCCATGTGATGTAGGATTTTTCCTTCCTTCTTTTATCATTGATTTCCAGTTTCATTCCTTTATGATCAGATATGGTGCATGGTATTATCTCCACACCTTTATATTTACTAAGAGTTGCCCTATGGCATAATATATGGTCTATCTTTGAGTAGGATCCATGTGCTGCTGAGAAGAACGTGTATCCACTTGATGATGGTTGATATATTCTCTATATGTCGGTTAAGTCTAGGTTATTGATTGTGCTATTGAGTTCTATAGTTTCTTTATTCAGCTTTTGTCTAGAGGATCTGTCTAATGGCAAGAGCGGTGTGTTGAAGTCACCCATAATTATTGTGTTGTAGTCTATTTGACTCTTGAACTTGAGGAGAGTTTGTTTTATGAACGTTGCAGCACCATTGCTTGGTGCATACAAATTGATAATTGCTATGTCTTATTGGTGGATGGTTCCTTTTAACAGTATATAGTGTCCTTCTTTATCCCTTTTGATTAACTTAGGTTTGAAGTTGATTTTGTTCAATATGAGTATGGCCACTCCTGCTTGCTTCCGAGGGCCATGTGAGTGGTATGATTTTTCCCAACCTTTTACCTTCAGCCTGTGTATGTCTTTTCCTATCATATGAGTCTCCTGAAGGCAGCATATTGTTGGATTTGTTTTTTTGATCCAGGTTACTAGCCTGTGTCTCTTGATTGGTGAATTTAGGCCATTAACATTTAAGGTTACAATTGAAATATGGTTTGTACTTCCAGTCATGTTTATTTATTTATTTATTTTAGTTTGGCTAGTTTTTACTTTTTGGTTATTTTCCTCCCCCTTTACTGAAATACCTCCCGCTGTTAGTTTTGGGCGGTATTTTTCAATTCCTCTTCTTGTAGTATTTTGCTCAAAATGATTTGCAGTGCTGGTTTTCTGGCTGCGAATTCTTTTAGCTTTTGTTTATCGTGAAAGATTTTAATTTCATTGTCAAATCTGAAGCTTAATTTTGCTGGATACAGTATTCTTGGTTGGAATCCATTATTTTTCAGCATTTGAAATACATTGTTCCAGGATCTTCTCAGTTTCAAAGTCTGTGATGAAAAATTAGTTGTTAACCTAATTGGTTAACCCCTGAATGTAATCTGCCTCCTTTCTCTCGTAGCTTTTAATATTCTCTCCTTGTTCTGTATGTTGGCTATCTTCATAATTATATGTCTTGGAGTTGGTCTATTACAGTTTTGAATGTTTGGGGTCCTGTAGGCTTCCAGGATTTGGCAATCCATTCCATCTTTCATCTCTGGGAAGTTTTCTAGAATTATTTCATTTAATAGGTTGTCCATTCCTTTGGTTTGAACCTCTATGCCTTCTTCTATCCCGATGACTCTCAAATTTGGTTTTTTTATTACATCCCATATCTCTTGAATAGATTGCTCGTGAGATTTAAGCATCTTTTCTGTGTTGACTATATTCTTTTCAAGTAGATAAACTTTGTCTTCATTATCTGATGTTCTGACTTCTACTTGATCTAGTCTATTTGTAATATTCTCGTTTGAGTTTTTAATTTGGTTTATAGTTTCCTGCATTTCTAGGATTACTGTTTGATTTTTTTTTTAAGATCTCTATCTCCTGGTAAAGCTCGTTCTTTGCCATTTGAATTTGTTTGCTTAATTCGTTTTCAAAATATACTTTCATTGCTTGGACTTGCTGTCTCATGTCTTCTCTAATATTCCTTTCCATCTGAGTTAGGTATACCTTGAGTTCTTTCCCTATCCATGTTTCTGATGCTTCTAGGTCCTCCTGTAGATTTAAGTTGTCCTGCATTGTTTGTAATCCCTTTTTCCCTTGTTTTTTCATGTTGTTCACCTTACTTTCCAGCTCTATTTGATTGCTGTGTTTCTGCTCTCTCCTATAGATTTGTTTTGATTTTGTATATCTCTGTTGTCTCTCCTTTGTGTTGGTAGACTATGCCTGCTAAAGTGGATTCCGCTGGGAAGGAATTCCGACCGCCAAGCTCCAGTGACGTCACCTCTCTGCTATGGCTGGTCCCAGGCTCCTTGCTGGGGTGTTCGAAGGGGGGGGGTGGGACTGGACTGTCTCTGGTTGGTTTCAGCTCCCGGTTGGCTACTTCATGAAGGCCTGGCTATAGACCTCTTCCTAGAGTCTCTGTGCCATACCTTCTGGGCCGCACCTTGGGGTCTAGCCGCGCGGTCGCCGGCGGGCGGGCGGTCTCTAGCCGCCCAATCGTGCGGGCAGCGGGCAGGCAGTCGGTCGCCGGCAGGTGGGCGGTCTCTAGCCGCCCAGTCGCGTGGGCGGTTGCCAGCCAGCGGGCGGTCTACAGCTCAGTGCGCTGGCAGCCGGCGGGTGATCGGTCGCCGGCGGGCGGGCGGACTCCAGCCGCCCAGTCACGCGGGCAGCGGGTGGGCTGTCGCCGGTGGGGGTGCGGTCTCTAGCCACCCAGTCGCGAGGGCCTGGCCTCTAGTCCCCTGGTTTCTCCTGCTACTCCTGGCTTCTCCTTCTAGTCCAGTCTTCCCCTGAGTGATGCCTCTGGGCAGTTCAAACTGTACTCTGGGCCTGCAGTTTGCTGGGTATGGAGGGTGGCTATTGGGAACCCGGGCACTCTATTGTTTTGATTTTTTCCGCTTGCCCCTCCCCCAGCGCTTGCAAGACAGGTTTCATTTTCGCCGCTGATGGGAGGGGGAGTTGGAGGTCAGGTGTCTCTCCCTTTCCCCCGTCTTTATGCAGGCTCGTTCTGATAATCCCTCCCCCGGAAAGGCTAGGAGAGATTTTATGCGAATTCCCCGCTGTATGGGAGATGGGCTGAGTAACACACACCTGTTTTATTGTTGCAATCTGTCAGAGACTGGCGGTGGTTACGTCAGCTCTCCAAGATGGTGGCCGCTGGCTTCCTTGTTGGAGTTTCCATTGTGGGGGATAGAAGTGGACCGCTTCCTTCCCCGTCTGAAATCCCAAACTCAGCCTGGGGCTCAGTGAGGGCACAGCCGGCAGGATTCCACAGAATCCATAGCAACGTTTCTCTCTGCTTGCTGGTCGCTTCTCGGCGGTGACCCACTGTCTGTAGCCGCGGGGCGGGCAGTGCGGATCAGTCAGCCTGGATCTCCGGTGGTACAGTTGGCTCGTGTTTGAGACTCAATTACCGGACCTCGGTGCTGGAAATCCTTCCTTTAGGTTTCGGTGTACCCCAATTTTGCTGTAAATTCCTAACAAGATAGTTTTTTGTCGTTCTAACTCGTTATTCACCTGCGCAGTGACACGGTACACGGGGTGTGATGCACTCTATTCGTGGCCATCTTGGAGTCTTACCGTATAATCTTGATATAAGGTTTTAACATCTCTTTCTCAACAATTAACGGTTTAAAAAGGCCAAAAAAAGAAAATAATAAGATGGGACTGGGAATGTGGCAGTGGTACAGTGCTTTCCTGGCATGCATGGGGCCCTGGGTTTGATCCCCAGCACCACCACCAGAAAAACAGAAAAAAAAAAAAGCTATATAAGAAAGCACAAATAGCAGCTGTTTTAGTCAGCTTTTTCACTCTTGTGTCCAAAAGACCTGACAAGAACAATTATAAAGAGGAGTAGTTTCTTTGGGCTCATGGTTTCAGAGGTCTCCTCTCATCGACGGCCAACTCCATTCCTTGGAGCCTGAGGTGAGACAGAATATCATGGAAGAAGTATGTGGCAGAAGAAAACAGCTCAGGACTTGGCACCAAGGGAGGAGAGTGTGCTGTGCTCAAC
The DNA here is from genome assembly GCF_047511675.1 of Marmota flaviventris. Taxonomy (NCBI): domain Eukaryota; kingdom Metazoa; phylum Chordata; class Mammalia; order Rodentia; family Sciuridae; genus Marmota; species Marmota flaviventris. Next base: position 7,182,926 of record NC_092498.1, on the reverse strand, counting down.
AAGGACAAAATATATACCCGAAAGGCATGCCCCCAGCCACATCCCACCTGTAGTTACTACCCAGTTAATCCATTCAAGTGGATCAATGCATCGATCAGGTCAAAGATATCATAATCCAATCATTTCACCTCCAAATTTCTTGCATAATCTCACACATGAGCTTTTGGAGGATGCCTCATACCTAAACCATGACAGCAACCATTTCACATGGAGCGGTGGACAGCACAACTGCCACTAGAGAGGCCAGATGATTCATCTGGGGTAAAGAGCTAACTAGTCTGCTAAAGCCCATTCATAGAATGACCAGATAGCCAAAATCCAAACATGCTGAAAGCTAAACCACTGAATATCAACTTGCTGAACAACCAATTTGAATTATTGAGATTTTTCCAAAAATGTGTTTCATCTCCACTCCTGACCTTGCCTGTGTCCAAACTGCGAAAGTTGTCAGAATCAAACTGGAGTCACCCATGTCAAACCCTAACAGATTGGAGCCACCTGCGTGTAACCCTAGCAGAAACAGAGAAACCATGAGAGGGAAGGTTTCCTCGCACAGATTTACCTGATGACAAGAACCATCAAAAGACTGACAAAACCACAATTTTACACAAAGGCCACAGCATCCTTGCAGAAAAAATACATCTGTAGGATGCCTACCCTGCAAGAGCCAGTTCAAAGTTGACTGGCACCATCCTTGTGGCCACAGATTGTTTCAGAAGAGCTATGTAACCTTGCCTATCTTACCCTTTTGGAAACCTTGTCCTTCTTTTGCCTCCACTATGGCAAGTATATCTTGGATTGCAACCCCTGTCATCCTGACTAAAATCTTTGGAAAGCTGTTCACTATACCATTCATTGTAGGTTGATTAAAGCCACCAAAGAAACCCCATTTAGGCAAGTTTTCTGCAATCATTTTGTATTGCAGACACAAGAACTGGCACAGATGCACATACAGTCAAACGTGCAACCAAAGCTTTAGGGGAGAGGATCGGGGAGGTTTCTTTATAATTTGGCCATCAGCAGATTTGATGCTGATAAACTGCTTTTAGTGACTAATGGCCCAGAGTCTACAAATGGGGGTGCTTGAGTCAAGAGGGGCCAAACGTTGTACTTTAAAAAAAGAAAAGTGTGTCTTTCTTAGATGGAGATACTCCTTTGAAAGCTTTTAAGGTGAAAGAATTTTAAAGTTTAGGGGTCTGCAGACCAGTGATAGTGTCCATGGCCTTAGGCCTAGGACCTAACCTGAGTTGCCAGGTCCTGTAGGGATTTGGAGAGGAGACATTGAGTTTTAATTTTGACTTTTCAGCCTGGTTAAACTTCCAAATCTTCTTCAATAGGCTAAACAATGCTGGACCTGTGCCAAAGGTGCTTCCGGGTATGAAGGAGGGGTACTGCCCCAGTGTGCTCTGGGTAGTGATGGAGAGTGGCCAAGCCAAGGGGTGTCAGTATCATATCCTGTTTCCTGGATTTCTGGGAGGTAACCAGTCACAAAAACAGTGGGGCCTATGGTAACCCAGCGCTGCTAGAGACCCATACCTGGATAACTGGGATAGAAATTCACTTTCCTGGCTGAATGTTCTCTCTGATATGTGGATGCTATATAAAATAAGGGGGAGGGAGGACAATAGAAGTTCACTGGATTAGACAAAGGGGAATGAAGAAAGGGAAGGGGTGGGAATAGGAGAGACAGTAGAATGAATCGGACTTTGCTCTCCTATGTTCATAGATGAATACACGACTGAGTGTAACTCACATCATGTACAACCACAAAAATGGTAAGTTATATTCCATGTATGTATAATATGTCAAAATACATTCTGCTGTCATGTATAACTAAAAAGAACAAATAATAAAAATAAATTAATAAATTTCCTCTCAAGTATTCTGAGTGAATGATATGGAAATGACAACCCCAAAACAGTGGCCCGGAAGAGGGAGGGAGGAAGAAGTCGAAACACTGATAATCTTGATCCTTTCCCAGTGACAGAACAATCTCTGGGAAGGAAGCAAACATCATCCAGTGATAAGACAATCCCTAGGAAGGAGATATCCAACAAACCTAAAAGTGACAGTCTCTGGAAAGAAGCCAAAACATTGATCCTTCCCTGCCACAAAATCCTTTCCCAGTGACAGTATAATAGACCCCGGAGGGAAAGAGATAAGATGTAAACATTTGAAATTTGTTTTTACAGGGCAAGTATGGAGGGTCCAGAGTTAGCATTCAGTGCTTGTCTATTAAAGTCTTCAGTGCTTGTCCGTTAAAGTTTTCAATGGTTAAGCCATCTCCCAGTGTGTAACCTATGTGAACCCAGACTTCTGTAATCAGAGGCCGTTCTCTACCCAGAAAGTGAGCCATCTGATGCCTGACTCCACTGCTGAACAAAAAGCAGAGCTGATCCTGAAGTCTGGTCCCGGCCCGGTTATTTGTACTTTCCTTATGGTGCCGAAAGGGTTTTGGTTATTTTTGCTTATACTGAGTATTCCCGGAGAGGAGGGGCCCTGGGCGGCAGGCATCTGGACTGGGTCCCAGATTTAGAGAAGGTCTGCACTTCGGGGGACCTCTGTTTCCGCTGTCCCTCCAAGATTCGGTCTGGAAGAGCAGGTTTCCCCCGCCCAGCCCACCTTCTCTGGGTTCTTCTAACTGGCTCTCCTCTTCAGAGAGGAAAACGCGGCTCGGCGGGCTCAGCCTGTGGCCTCCCCGCAGAGGGCCCAGCGTCTGAATTCCGGGGTAACACAGCAGGAAGCGGATAATGGTGAGGCCCAAGCTTAGTTCACTCATTGCGTGTTTACTTAAAATCCCACATAACAGAACAGACCAGCAAATAGTCACATGAAATGCAATGGCACGCAGGGGTCAGTAGTGCGGTGAGTGAAGGGGCTGGGAACAGATCCTGAAGACGCGCCAGGATCTGGCGGCCGCTCCGGCCATCCTTGCTGGGCCCCGTGCCCTTGGGCCTGCAGCCCTCGGGCTCCCCAACTCAGGGTCGAGTTTACGTGACAGCGGCCTCTGGGAGACACGGGTCACTTCTCGTCGGAGCATCCCCACCTGGCTCCTGGACAGGATGCTCTCGGTGTCGGGTGCCTGCATGAATGAACAGAGACAGAAGGATGCTTTCACGCGGGCGCGTGCAGCTGCAAGCTGGACAGAGCCGGTCCGCCCGCCAGCTGTCTGGCAGCCCTGGGGAGCAGGTGATGGGCAGCGACCAGGCCCCGGCCCGCCCCGGCCCCGCGGGGCCTTCTGGGAAGCGTAGTCCGCGCCTGCGCCGGCCGGAAGCGGGACCACCCTCCCGGGATGCGCGGCGCGGGGGCGGGCTCGGCCAGGCGCGGGGCGGGCCCGGGCGCGCCCACTCCGCCGCTCCCCCGCGGCCCGCGCTCGCGGCCCCGCCTCCTGCCGCGCGCAGCCGGGCCGCCCGGGCCGACGGTGGCTGCCTCCGCCTGTGGCCCCCGGAAGCTGGGCCGGCCGCGGGGCGGCCGCGCGGCTGAGTGCTGGGATGGCGCGCCAGGTAAGGCGAGCCGGGGCGGGCGCGCGGGCCGATGGACGCGGCGGCGGGTCTGCTGTGCGCCGCGCGGCCGGGGGCGGCCAGGGGCGGCCGGGCGGGGAAGAGCCGGGACCCAGCCAGGCCAGCCCGCTGCTGAGGACTTCGTGCGCTGAAGTCCAGGTCCAACTCCGACCCCTACCCTCTTCCGGGACCCACGGAACCGAGTCCCAGCCTCCTGGGGAAACTCCTTCTTTGGACTTAAGCATCGCCCTCCCTCTCTGCGTGTTTCCTTTTTGCTACAAGGTATCCTGAGAGTGGTGGGCATGGAGGCCTAGGGGGAACTACTAAATCCGATACTTTTATTTTTGACAAGATCCTGGCTCCAGGGAGTGGGGAGGTGGAAGTGGAGAAATAGAAGATAAAACAGATTCCAAGTTTTATGTCGGTAAAATGCCTAGTGGTATATCCAAGAGCTGGAGGGAGCCCCTGGGCACCTTTGAGACTGAGTTTGTGGGCAGTGAAAATGCCAGTGGGGAGTTGCAGGGTTTCCTGGACAGGAGCTGGCAATGCAATTGTGGTGGCCTCTGAACTTTGGCCACCTTTAGGCAACTATGTTGGGATAGTGGTGAGGACCGTGTGTGGCCAGGTAGAGCAGGTACTGACCCAGGATCTTAGCATGGCAAGTGCCTAATAAGCATCTTGGGAGAAGGGAGAAGCCAGGAAGCCAGATGGTACAGGCTAGGGCAGTCTCCTTTGTAGCTCTGGCTGACAGGGCAGTCCAAGGACACCCTTGCTCAGATATGCCCACAAACCCCATCCTAGGGCCTCCTCGTACAGTAGTTTTCTGTTCTGCAAAGTCAGGGGGTTGGAGCACTGGTTTTTTAAATCTAATGTGCAGGGAAGTATGCATTCTCATGCTATGTGACTACTTGGAGAAGGTGGCCTGGATTGGCCTTGGGGAATGCAAGGTCACAGTGAGAGACAGGGCCTGTAGTCTTCATATCCAGTGTGACTCCCAGGAGCCCAGGACCTTGTAAGCACAGTGAGGGCAGTGTGGTACAGGGTCTGATCTGCTAGTCTGAGTCACCTGGAGAATGGGTCTAGACTAGCAAGGACTGTGAGAGGTGGACAAATCCTCAGGACACTGAAGCTGCAGTTTTGCATGGGGCTAGTCATGCAGTAGAAAGCGTGTTTTAAGAGAGAGCTACAGTAGGCCTGGATCAGCCCCAAAAGCTTTGCTGTGTTGGTTGGGAGAGGAGAGCAAGGTTGAGCACAAAGAGGACAGTGGCTTTCCTTCCCTGAAGATGAGTGTTTGCACACTTACTTGTACACACACACACACACACACACGCGCCTCACTCTTCTTCCACCCAGAACCCTGAGAAGCCTTTGACAGGAGCACCTACCCAGGCCACAGTCAGTTCCCATTCGCACTTTATACCTCCATCACCCAGGAGTCCATCTTGAAGCTGAGGTGGGGAGACCTCTGGAAAGCATTGCTCACAGATGTCTAAAGAAGCCAGATATATTTAGCCTGGCGATAAAGAGTTCCTGGGAGGTTAGGAGTAGTGTGTGGTAGAGCCAGAGGTGGCAGGCTGTGCCCTGCAGGTGAATATTAGCAGGCAGATCTGGCTGCAGATCAGTCAGCATTTATTTTAGGTATTTTTCTTATATCAATTGATTTTTGTCTCCACATCATCCCTATGAGGTAGGATGTTGTGATCCCAGTGTTATAGATGAGTTTGCTAAGGCTCAAATGGATTTAGTAGTTTGGCTAAAATCCCATAACTAATCTGATGTTGTTCATTGCAACCCTAGGTTATGGTTCCCAGGAGAATCAACTTTAAGTTATCAATTCAACTGTGAGTTATCAAACTCACAGAAGACAGATGAATCAGGATGCTGTGATTTAAGGGTGTCTCCCAAATTTCATGTGTTGACAGGTGCAAATTTGGGGAGGTGATTGGGTCTGAGGGCTCTGTCCCTGTGAATGAATTACTCTATTCATGGATTAGTGGTTATCAGGGAGCGGCCTTGTATAAAAGAGAGAGGGAGAGAAAGAGAGAATGCCAGCCCCCTCGCCATATTATGCCCTGCATTAGGTTATGATGCAGCAAGAAGCCCTCAGCAGATGCCCTCAAGTATGGAGTTTCGAGGCTCTAGACCTATAAAAAATAAACGTCTTTTCTTTGCAAATTGCTCAGTCTCAGATATTCTATTACAGAAACAGAAGTGGACTAAGACACAGATTAAGCCAATTGCTTCAATGAAAAATAGAACTGACAATCAAACTGGAAATAAATGGTGGCCAATTAAGTCTTCGGCCACCTGTCTTGTTTGTTTTGTGCTGCTATACCAGAACACCTGACAGGGCAATTTATAAAGAACAAAGATTTATTTCACAGTTTTGGGAGATCACAAGTCTAAGATCAAGGGGCCGGGATCTGGCTCTTGTGGAAGGGGGAAGGGCAAGAGAGAAAGAGCAAGGGGCTGAACTCAGCCTTTTACCAGGAAACGATCTCAAGGTCATTAACCCACTCCCACAACAGTGGCATCAGTCTGTTCTTGGCCTGATGACATCATAAAGTTTCCACCTCTCAACACTCGAGTTAGGGGTGAGGTGTCCAACACATGGACTCGGGGGTCACACTCACACCATAGCACCACCTGCAGTGGAATCTGCACGGGAAGCCTGGTCCTGACACAGAGCTGCTTGGGGAGCATGCAGGTCCGCTCCAGTGCAGAGCTGGAGTGGCCAAAGTGTCCACTGCCATTCAGGAAGAGCTCTGCAATGCAGGCAGAGCATGCGTGCTGCCTGGTCAAGGCCAGGGACACTCAGACCCTTGGGTTTGTGAGACAGTGCCACTCTGTTGGCACGCCTTCTCTTCAGGCAGCATGCATTGCTGTTGACCCGTCTCCACCTATTTTGTGCTCCTCCAGTCCCCCGAAAGGTCCACATGCAACACCTGAACACTCCTGGCACTGTTGGGTGACAACGTTGCTGTGCCACTGCTCTGATTATTCCTTCAGGTGGTTAACTGTTCCCACTTTCTTTAACTTCAGCAGTGAGACAGTTGGACTGCAAATAGGGGCTTCCAGCCTTCTTGACTCTGTGACCCCTCTTTTTAACTTCCCCAGTCCCCACATGGTGGTATTCTCAGTGCATTAGGTTGTAGTTTTTTCACATATTTTAAATTAAATCCATATTACTTTTAAAGGACATGCATGATGGCCATCACAGCATCTGTACCTTTAAACTTAGTAATCAAGGAATACAGGTAAAATGTGCCTGCTCAGTCCATAGGTGGCATTTATGTCCATTTGGACCCTAGGCCTATTGTGACAAGTCTGAAGCTCCCAGCAGCCTTCATTAGTTGGATACTGACTTGCTTTGATGACCTTTTGGCCCTGTCCCACTCTGCAATCCCCCATGGTTCCCAAGCCCTGGCTGGGTAGGTCTCTAGGAGGAAGAGGGAGAGCAGAGAGGCCCAGCAGATGGAGGGGAGGACTGAGGAGTGATGGGCCCAACACAGTGGGGCATGAGGTGGCCAAGCATAATGGAGCCCTGTGCTGGGGTCCCCAGGAGCATCCAGGGCTCAGGAATCCCTAGGAGGACAAGCAGGTCGACAGGCTCACACCTGATTCATTACAATGGGAGGACACAGCAGGCTCAGCAGTAGCAGAGGCACAGGAGTGAGGTCAGTGGAAACTGGCGGATGGTTTCCCAGGGGCCTCCTCCAGACGCACCTGACACCGGATGCACTTCATTCTTCCTGAATGGCATTGTGACAAGCCGTGCGTTAAGTTGTGCATCTAGGCAGTCACTAGAGAGACTGTCTAGCTGGGTTTGTGGATGGTGCCCACAGCACCAGGGGGTGTGACTGCATGGTGCTAGCTGTCAGCTGTCAGGGTGACAGGCAGGGGAGTACAGTGAGTGAGTGACAAGGCTGCCAGTTAGTAGCTGTGACGGTTTTTAAAATCACTGAGTAGATGAAAAAAGACAGAAGCTGTTTTCTTTGCTTTACAAGTGTCTTCATTTTCTTTATAATTTCTTTCTTACAAATCATAATTCGCCTTCATTTCTGAACCAGAAGGACACTTCTCAGAACTTACATTTTGCTTAATTTATACAAAGTTCATTTTTGCCTCAACTTTAAATTCTTTCCTGTCCATTTTCTGGGTGTCATGGTTGTTTTAAAATCTACTGAATGACAAATTTTAAAGAAACTAAGACAGAAGGGTTGCTTTTGCCTTAAAAAGCCACAGGGTAGCTGAAGATGAGCGTGGAAGGTGTAGAAATCGGATGAGTACTAGGTGTGTAAGAACTCCATTTCCAGAGCTGTCCAGGGTTCTGGGGTTTCTTCTGGGTACTTCTCTAAGAAAGGCACAGTGTCTAATAGACTCCCATCCCCAAGGAAGAGAGGGTGAAACAGAGGTCTGGGGTAGGGAGCGTGGCGAGGTGAGGACAGCTGGACTACAGCCTGGAGTGTCACTGGACAGGGGTCCAAGGAGGTCTCTCCAAGGGGACAGTGGGATCTTAACTTAGCCCCAGCAGGTTCTTCACTGTGTTGCTAAAAAGAACAGGACTGTCAGAAGCCAGGCACAGGGAGAGGTGTGGACGCCTCTCACCTGGGACTGGGGCTCGCCCAGGGTTGAGCTCTCTGAGTCAGGATTTTTCTGGGAAGAGAAGTGCAGATTCCCAGGCAAGCTTCCTAGAAAATCAAATCCCATGTCAATCATTTGATATATGGGTTCAGAATGATTCTTCTTGGTTAAGCATTCTAGCCATAAATCAGTTGTGGGCTAATCGTGTGGGTCTTTGAATCTAGTGATGTTTACATTGATGATGTTTCTGTTCTGGTTGACCTGATGCAAACATGCGCTGGAGGTTTTGTTCACCTGACTAAAGAGATAGTTTGACTGGTTCTGCTCGTACACCTGGGCCGCTGTCTAGTAAGGGTCTCTTTATCTGTCTCCTGGAGAGTCTACCTATGCAGAAGGGCTTCGTGGGCATCACCTCATGGAGTCAGTGCCTGTGTACTGCAGGGTCCCCATGGGGATGCGCTGTGTGAACGTCAGTCCTCAGAGGACAAGCAGGACGTGGAAAGTGAGGCAGGCTGTGCCTGGCAGAGCTGGGAGCTGGACTCAGCCTGGCAGCAGAGGGTCTGTGGAAGAGCTGTGCCCATAAGATTGGAATCTGAAGGTCAAGGACTTAAACACAAGTCAGAGGGGTCACAGGCTACTAGAGTGGCCTAGGGAGGGGGTCAAACTTTGTTTGATTCCTGAGTGTTGTAGCATCCCTACTAAAAAAAAAAAAAAATACTTTTTCTTCTTAATTATATAGATGTGCATCCCTATCCCTAATAAAAAATCCTGAAATCTAAAATGCTCCCAAATCCAAAACTTATGAGCATCATGCTGCATGTGGAGAATCCCACACCTGAGCTCGTGTACCAGGTCACAGTCAAAAGGCAGGCACATTAAAAAATTCCTTCAGGCCATGTGTATAAAATGCGTAGGAAACATAAATGAATTTCAGGTTTATATTTGGGTCCTGTCCCAAGTCTGTCTCATTATGTAGAAGCAAGTATTCCCAAACTGGAAATCCAAAAGACTTCTGGTCCCACGTGTTTGAGATAAGGGATCCTCACCCTTGATAACTAATTGGTTTTATCAGCCAACTCTTTTTTATTTTAATCCTCAGCACTAGGATCTCAGGCCTTCACATTCTCAGGGAAGTGTGCTTATTAACTCAGAGAATCTCACAAGGTGAAGTCCAGGCTGGCCAGAGTTCTCATCCCAGGGTTGACTTTTGTGAGGCCTAGGGACTGGGCGACATGAGACTGTTGTAGTTTCCTGGGCTGCTGTGACAGAGCCACAGACCCAGGTCTTAAAGCAACAGAGCTTCATTCCTTCTGAGTCTGGAAGCCTGGAACTGAGATATCCATAGCTGCACTCCCTCTGCAGGTTTGAGAGCAGGCTCTTTTCTTGCCTCTCCCAGATCCTAGGGACCCAGGCTTTCCTTGGCTTGTGGCTGTCACTCCAGTATCTTTTCCATCTTCATATGGCCTCCTCCCCTCAGGGTCTGTCTCTGTGTCTCTTTTCTTTTTATACAGACACAAGTCACCTGGTTTAAAGGATCACGGTACTTGTGTGACTTCTCTTAACTAGTTACACCTGCAGTGACTCTATTTCCAAGTGAAGTTACATGCACCGATTTGGAGATTAGAGCTTCAACAAGTCCTGCTGGGGACCCAGCTGACTGCCAGCACCGTCTCTAGCCAATTCTTGTTGCTTCTGGTATCAGGTCCCACCCACCCACTGCTCCCGCTCCATCCCCGTGTTCTCCCAGAGACGTGTGCAGGGCACTGAGCTGAGGGGGCAGCTGGGCTGGCCCTGCTGGCAGGACTGCCAACATTGCCCAACCACCCGCAGGTGCCCATCAGCTTCATGGACTTGGCCGTGCGGTTCTCCGAGGAGGAATGGAGGCTGTTGGAGGAGCGGCAGCGGGAGTTCTACCGAGACGTGATGCGGGAGAACTACGAGACGCTGGTCTCCGTGGGTATGCCTCCACTGGCCTCCCTGGGGTGCAGGCGGCGAGTGCCAACTGAGAATGGAATTGGGGAGGCTGGAGTCCAGGAGGCCCCAGGACTGTAGGACCCCGGGCCCCCCAGGCCTTAGTCTTCTCATCTACGAAAGGAACAGTTTTAGGGGCCTCCTGAAAGCTGGGTGCTGGGCCGGGCCTCCCTTCTGTTCCCGCTGGGTACCATTTGGTGAGGTCTGCAGTGACTGCTAGGTTCTGCTGCTCTGGTTCTTTGAGTGTGGGTGGCCCCACCAACATGCAGAGATACTTGCACAGTGTGTGGGGTGCCTGGGCCACAACTCGATTCTGGGACGGAGAGACCATTCTGTTTCCAGGGTGACTGTCCTTGCTTTTCTCCCCAGGGACAGATGAGCTGCTTCCCCTTTCTGCTTTTCTGTCACCTACGGAGCCTGGAGCAGCTATGGGAGGAGGGAGTCACGGTGATGAGGGGCAGGAGCCTCCTGTAAAGGGAAGCCCCCCGGGTAAGTCCTCTGGGCAGACTCTGGGCTCCCCCTCTTACTCATGGTCCTCAGGTGACACTGTGACCTCAACATGCTTAATTTAGCCCTCCCTACTGCAGCCCTCCCTGGCTTTGACCTGTCACTGCTCTGGACTAGGAGCATGTTACATATGGTCCATTCCACCGAGCAGTGCCAGAAGAACCTGGGGTCACCCTGGAGAGCACACCCACCTTAGGCCTGCTCCTGCCTCCAGCGGAACCCTTATCCCTGCCGTCCCTGCAGAGCCAGCCTGCGGCTCCTCTGATGGTAGACTTGCTCCACAGGGCCCAGATTGAGCAAGGCCGGGAGTTTAGGGGATTCCAGGAAAGGCAGAGGGCTAGCTGGTGGGGACAGCCCTGCTTGACATTCCCTTAAGAAAGGAGACAGGTGTAGGAGACCCCTGTGTCCCTAAGCACACTGCTCCCCCCTGATCCTGGCTGCTCCTTAGGCACATCTCTTGATCTGAGCCCACGGGACATCAGGCTCTCCCGGCTGCTCCTCCTGTGGTCGGGAGGGCTGCCTGAGGGACAGGTGCTGAGCAGACAGGGGCGCGGGGATCACTGTGGCCCTCCACAGGAAGACAGCCTCGGCACAGCCTGCACCTCACCGCCCTGGTGCAGTTGGTGAAGGGGATCCCAGAGTTCTTGTTCCGGGAAGTCAAGGGCACTGAGGACAGCCCTGAGAGCAGGGGAACCAGCCTGGACGGGGAAAGAGCGAGCCCTGAGGGTAAGTCAGCCAGCCAGGCCGGTCTCTGTGGCGCTCACAGCTCCTCCACAAGGTGAAGTCCAAGTCCACACCCTGGGCCCAGTGTGCCGCCCAGCTCCTCTCCACTCCTGCAGGGAGGCAGTCGCCAGTGGCTGTGTGCCAGCCCCTGGCTGTGTGCCTGGCCTCTGAGCTCCTGGGTGCGGTGAGTGCAGAGTAGCTTGGGCTTCTCACCTTGGCCCCAACCTGTGCCTTGGGCCCTGCGTGGTAGGTGAGCTGTGTTTATTGATGTCCTGCAGATGAGGGAGGCTGAGCCTTCTGAGTGGCCAGTGAGGCCCAGGTCACTTCCCAGTCAGTGCTCTTTCCACCTCTCCAGGCATCTGTCCTCCCCCTGGTCCCTGCTCACTCACCTCAGGCCCCACCTCCCCACTCAGCTGGTGACAGATGAGAATGGAGTGAGCAGAGGCTGGAGGAGTGCAGCCTCGTCAGTGCGTGACCAGGGCTGTAATGTGGGGGTCAGCTTAGTGACAGCGGTGCCTAGGTCCCTGGTGTCCTGGCCATTGTTAGTGGAGCATGGCAAGGAAGGACCCCGGTGGTGACAGTGGCAGGAGCACCTTGGCATTAGTGTCTTCTCCCCCCAACAGTGACCATGGAAGTGGAGTCTTGCCCTCCCCCAGGTCTGCTCAGCTGCCTTCCGGACAGCCCTGTGAGCCAGCCCAGCCTGGCCACTACACCGACCAGCAGTTCGTCCTCCAGTGGCCCGCCTGGAGATGGGGGGCCCGGAAGACCCCTCCTCATCAGTGAGTCTAATCCAGCAACGATGGGGACCATCAACACTTCAAGGTCCTCAACCCTGGAGTCAGGGAACTTGAACCCTCACCCTCTTTGTTTTCTCTGGGATTCAGTCTCCTCTGCTGCTGAGTGGGGGCGAAGGTCCCAGAGAGCAGGGCAGCATACTTTGCTTCTGGTCAGGAGACCAAATGGGAGGGGCGCAATGCCTGGTCCCCTGGAGGCCTCTCATCCACCCCTTATTGCTGAGGACCATGTGCATGTACACAGGCAGTTTCTGCCACAGGGCCCAGCAGGTAACTCACCTGTGTGCACCTCTTCTGACTCTCAGACCGTCTAATAGCAAAGCCTAACCTCAGAGAAGGCCACAGTAGCCCTAGAATTTCTCTGGGGTCTCATTGTACCTTTAAAAATTCTTGCAAATTTTGCATTTGTCTAAATATCTTTTTATTAGAATATTTTGAAGTAATATGGAATAAGATTGGCATTCCCAGGGCTGGGGTTGAGGCTCAGTAGTAAAGCATTCGCCTAGCATGTGCAGGGTCCTGGGTTTGATCCTCAGCACCACATAAAAATAAATAAAATAAAAGAAAGAAAATAAAGGTATGGTGTCCAAATACAACTAAAAAATAAATATTAAAAAAAAAAAAAAAAAAAAGATTGGCATTCCCCAAAACACAGCCTGCTTAGCCTCTGATTTCAGGTGTCATCCACCCACATGCCCTGACATTCCATGTGCCCTGATTTGAAAAGCACAAGTGTGAGAGTGGGGTCAGTGTGTTGAAGCTGCAGACATTACTTGCTGAGCCGTGTTCAGAGGCTGAGGTCGGGAGGAAGTGTCCGGGCGTGTTCAGAGTGAACCGTCTTGGTATTTACAGTTGAACTAGAAGGAAACAGGGAAAGGTCCCCAGCCCTCCTGGAACAGGTCCTCCAAAGCTAGCTTCTGGGACTTGTCTGCCCCCCAGGGAGTTGAGGAACTAGAGGCGTCTCTCCTCGTGGTGACTGGATCTGGGTGATCCCAAAGTGGAGCCCAGGCTAGAAAGGCCTTCCTTGTCTTCTGCAACAGAAACTGGGGACAAACCATGGCCAACAGGAAGGGGAGGCCCAGGAACGCCTGCTGAGGAGCTGAGCCCTCCCACCTGCAGCTCTGGCCAGAGGAAGAACCACCAAATCCAGGAGAGAGGGACCTCAAGGACTGGTGAGACTGGCTTTCCTGGGGATGAGATCAGGCCTGCCCTGGAGCTGAGTGGGCTACAGGGGAATAGTCAGTTTAGTCTTGTAGCAGCCTCAGTGGGCAGGCCTCGTCTGTTCACATGGGTGATTCTCAGCTGCCCAGAGATCCCAGTGACTGTAGAAGGTCTTATGTTGCCCTGTCAGGACTACAGTGACCTCAGTGACCTTGTCTGTGTGCAGGAATCTCTCCTGGGAATAGCCCCTTGCAAGGCCTCATCAACTGTCTGAAAGAAATCCTTGTGCCTGGGCCCCAGAATGCTGAGGCAGCACCAAACTTACTACCTGCTGTCCCTCTCCTGGGTGCATCAAGGTTGACCACGGTGAAGCCGGGGCCAGCAAGCCCACCCTGGCCAGGTGAGTCCTTGGGCATCTGATGCCCTCAGGCCAAGGGCTCCAAAGTGCCTGGAAAGCCATTCTGTAGCTATTTCTCTGTTCCACACTGTCTCCCTTGAGGATCATTACTAACCTGGCTGCTCCTGTATTCCCAATGTCATGTGACTGAAACCAGGTGGTTGTGTGTGTGTGTGTTTGTGTGTGGTGCTGGGGATTAGAACCCAAGACCTTGTGCATGAAAGGCAAGCATTCTACCAACTGAGCCATATCCCCAGCCCCAGGTGACTCTTAAAGAAGCATTAGGATAGGAAAAAAAACTCAGAAGCACGCATGCTGCCCTGGTTGCTCTTTGTTCTTCACTTTTCCTAACCTGGGACTCAGGAGAAGAGCCACAGCGCTCAAGTGTTACTTCCTGTTGACACTTGGTGAGGTGCTCAGAGTGGCCCCAGTCTGGACAGCCAGTGGGGCAGGAGCTCTGGTCTGGAGTGACACTTTATTATGTCTTTTATTTTTTCTCTTTAAATACTGCCTGCATGTTATTTTATTTTTTGTTAAGTTTTATTTTTATTTTTTAATTTTTTGGTTCTTTTTAGTTATACATGACAATACAATCTGTTTTAAAGGCTGCTGCAGCTTTGGTCCTTGGTTCACTCCACGGGGTCCGGGTGGGGTTAACTTCAACAGTGTGCCTCTTACACGCACTGTGTGTGTCACAGCCCCTTCAAAGTAGGCTGCGCTTGGGACCAGGGCACTGTCCAGTGCCCCGCCTCCTTCACTCTGCCTCTGAGTGCCTCTCCGTTCTCACCCGTCCTGTTCTGGGAGGGATGGTTGATAGGCATTTTTAAATTGGGCACCAAAATAACAGTGACTTAAACAAGACTAAATGAGGCATGGGAAGACCTGACTCACATCTGCAGATTTCTGGCCCTGTATCTTCACTGCACACTAGATGGATCCTGTCTGGTGCGAGGACTGGACTCTGGGCTCTGGTGGACATGTGTGCCTTTTTCCTTAGTGAAGACTGAGTCACCTTCGGGGGATCCTCCTCTCCAGGGTCTGCTGAACTGTCTGAAGGAGATCCCAGAGGCCCAGGACAGGTGTCCCAACCCCTCAGGAGCAGGGGACCTGCTGCTACAAGAGGATCCAGGGACCTTGAATAAGAATTCCGAAGGTAAAGGCCACCTGCTGAGCTGGGGAGGGAAGGGGCTGCCACAAGCAGGGCAGTGGGTGACCTTCCGCAACAAAGCACACAGGCCTCAGTCAGAGGGCCTGATACTGAGCACCATCACTCTGCAAATGGAGCAAGGCACAGAGGAGGTGCCTAATCATTCTTGATCATTTCCCAGACTGGCTTTCATAGAACGAAGTAAAAGTTCAGAAGGAAGGAAGGGATGGTGGGGCAGGAAGCCAAAACATAGAAGCTGGAGTTGTAGCCCAATAGACCTTCAAGCCATAATTGTGATTTGGGGTTCCTGGCAGTAGGTGGTGTGACTGGGATTTGGGCTGGCCTCAGATTGTCTGGTCTGGTAGTAGGACTGGGGCTTGGGGTACCCATCAGGTGTGTTTAGACTGGGTGGTTTGTCTGGCCAAGGAGAAAGATCTGATTTGGTGCTAACTGGACAGAGCTGACTTAATCCTTCTTTAGAAAGCTTCAGAGCAACCCAAAGGGACTTTGATGGAAGTAGGAATGTGACTTTGGTCTGTGCTGGCGATTAAGAAGTGACTGTACCCAGGCACAGTGACTGTTGTGGATGTAGAGGGGCCATAGAAGCCCCACCTCACCTCACAAAACCTGGGGTGAGTCCAGTCCTAAAACCTGGGCTGCCTGGTGACCTCCTTCACACAGGGTCCAGACACCTCCAGACCCCTCCTTCCTGCCCTGGTACTGAAGCTGGCAGCTCATTCACTGTGGTCAAGGTAGAGGACAGCTGGTCCCAGAGCCACTTGGAGCCTGTGTCCTGCCAGCTTGGTAGGCAGGGTCATAGCCTCTCTGCTACCAGAGACACCAAAGGGATCGGAACACACTGCTGGGGCCCCACAGCTCAAGGTAAGGCCTGGGATTGTCTTACCTTGTCTCCATGGGACTGCGCTCAGAGAAGCTCCCAAAGCCCAGGAAACCTGCCTGTCCCTTGGGCAGGGAACTTGTCCCTGGGTTTCCTTCCCAAACAGTGACCTCAGTCCATGTCCTCAACCCAGGCCTTGCCCCAGCAGCCCTCTGGCTCAGTAAGGACCTTCATTGTGCCCTGAGGTCCTGCCTGAGGAAGATGGCCACTGCAGGCAGGTGGTTTTCCCTATCTCTGTCCTCAAGGCCAGGGACACCTTCATTCCCTCCGGAGAAGCAGAGAGAGGATCGAAGTACCCTCCAGGAGGGTCTGCTGCCCGGCAGGTCCCAGAGCTGGTGTAAGACTCATCAGCCCTGTAAGAGGCAGGCCAGGGGCAGCCAGCCAGGGACCAAGCCAGGGCCCGACAGGCAGGGCAAGGACCTGTGAGGGACGATGACAGTGTTCTCTCCTTTCCCAGCCAGCAGGGCCTCAAGCTCACCACTGGCAGCTCTGGAGGCCTGTCTGAAAGGCATTCCCCCAGGTGGGTCATCACCACTCCGGACACTGGCCACCTCTGTGTCCCAGCGGTCAGAGCTGCAGTCTCAAGGATCACACAGTGAAGGTAGACTGTGTAGTGGGCCTGGGGTAGCCTGTCACCATGCACACGGTGGAGAGAGACACCGAGGCCTCTGTTAGCTGTCCTCTCCAGCTTTCTGAAGCATGTGCCTTCTTCCCACTGCCCTCTTCCGGGCCCGGCTCCAGGCAGCTCTCCAGCGTTGGTAGCACAGTTACAAGTCTTCTTGCCCTCTTCTTCTTGGAGAACTTTTTTTTAGTTAGGAGATGAAATGTGGGGTTTGGGGATTTGCATCTGTGCCATGGGAAACCCTGGAGAGAGATACCTCAAGGCAGGGTCTTCTGGTGCCATCTACTCCATGGCCCAGGGGCCTCTTCTCCAGCAGGCTCTGCTGTGACCTGAAAAATGCTGTTTCCCGCAGAGGCCACCAAGGAGCCACCTCTGCCTCTGGGCCTGCAGGGCTATGTGAGAGAGAGTCTGGCTCAACCCTCAGGCTCCCGAGGCACCCCCACCAGCTTTTCCTCAGCCTGCAGCACCGATGGGGACCTGGATTTTGGGAGTCCTGGGGGGAGCCAGGGACAGCAGCCTGGAAAAGGTGAGCTACCAACCCTCTGGGACAAGATGTCATACAAGGCCCCTGCCCATCAAGGTCTCTGGCCCAGTCAGGTCATCAGCCCTGTGCCAGAGCAGAGATGGGGACATTGAGGCAGGAATGGACTTGTCTTGGACAGGGTGGGAGCAGGGGTCCATTTTAGTGACTTGGTCCAGAAAGACAGGTAGTATATTCAATTTTCCTATTGAGTTAAACTCTTCATTGTCCCAGCCACAAAGATATGTGAGACTGGCCTCCAGCTTAGGGGAAAGTATAGTATGCTTTGAAAAACCAGCTTCAGAGGTGTGCTTGGGGACCTGTGCCTCCCTGGGTCTCTCTGGGAGACTCATTCCTGGGGACTTGGGGCATTGGGGTCTTCCAGTGCTTCTGAGCATCCCTTTAGCCTCTTCCCCACCTGAATAATCCAAGTACTCTTGGCCTGTCCGTGTCCCATGGGTGCACACCGGGTACCTGCTTGTATCTGTGTCCTGGCTCCATCTCTAGTTAATAGAAAGGCCTAGAACTACAGCCTGGACTCTGGCTGGGCCATGCAGGCCTTCTTCTCAGTGCCTGAGTTCCCCGGAGGAAGCCCTTGGGTGTGGGGCTTTTTGCCTGAAACGCAGCTGACTTGGCTTAATTTTTAGTTACTAATGGGTAATGAAATCAAATGTTTTTGTTCAAAAGCTACAGAAAGTTATATGGGAAAAGTAAAGTCTCTCTCTTTCCCCGCCCCACAGTCCCCATTGCGCCTCCCACAACCACCACTGAATCTGACCACCCTCCAGAGACACCTGCCATGACCAGCTTCTGTCTCCTCATGTGGACAGTGGCATTCCAGGAAGGTCCCCACCTTGCTTTTCATCTAAACATCTGCCATTGGCATGTTTCTGCATTCTGTCCTGCTAACCCTTGGCCACCAAAACCACTTCATCTTGTGTCAGGGCAGAGTGTCCTGGGGTGCACTTCTTTCTCATGTGTCCTCTGCAGATAGACATGGGTTCTAAGTAACCCAAATGGAGGGGCCTTCAAGCTGCCCTTCAGGAACTTCTGGCGCAGCCCCCAGAACCAGCAAACACCCTCTGGTAGCTCATATTCTGCCCTCCACATGCATGTGGCTTTTGGTTCTAAACTGCACCTGGGCCCAGAATTATCAGCACATGTCCCTCAGGGAGGAATGTGGACAGTTGTCTGCTTGCCTGGAAAGGGGTCTTCCCTCTAGAATTCCAGCTCAGCTCCTTCCCATTGCTGGCACAACTCCATCACTAGGATACAATTTTTACAATGTATTTGTTTTCTCAAGTGGCCTGTGGCCTGCCATATGCAGAGGACAGGAAGCCTGCGGGGTTGCCTTCTTTTGAGTAATAAAGGAAGCCTTACTCACAGTCCTTAGGGCCACCTGGTGTGTTGCCATCCCTCACCATGGTGGCAGCTGGGTGCACTGAGAGAGCCTAGAACCACACCTGTGGCCAGGCTCCCCATTACTTCCTTCCTCCACCCTGGGTAGGCTTCTGTGAAGGTGGCCAAGGAGACAGGTCAGGCTTCTTACTTATAAGGCAGCCTGGACAGGGCCACCCCAAGCCAGGGCTGATAGATATTTGGGGCCAGGTCTCCATCCAGGGCCCTGAACTACCACAACACGTCCAAAGCTGTGTGCCTCTTCTGATGGCCCCTAGCCCTGGACGCTGCAGAAGAGGCAAGGCTCCAGTCACCCAAGAGGGCCAATGTTGGATCTTCACAGGATGCCTGCCAGGAAGCTCCCCACTTCAGGGGCTGGAGAACTGTCTCAAAGAGCTGCCGGTACCCAGGCAGCAGCCTGCCCGGGCTTGCTTCTCAGCAGCAGACAGGGAGCCCAGGAGAGTGGAACCTAAGAATTGGATGGCGTACAAGGAAGGTAACTCAGTGGTGGCCCTGGTACCTGAGAGTGGGGCTGGACAGCTTCTGTACCTTTGGCCTGGGTATGGCTGCCCCCAACTGTCTTGGGCCAGATCCACTTGAGCCAAGAAGATACTCTGGAAACAGCCAGGACAGAGGCTTGTTCTGAGGCCAGAAAGCCAGGTGGTCTGTTGAGCACACATACAGTCTCACTATCGAATGAGTGTGGGCAGAGTCCAGGACACGGACACCCTGGCCGCTATCCACTACTGCACCACACAGGCCTGAGCAGGAACCCTGTCCGCTGAGCATCTTCATCCTGCAAGCGAGCCCCACGTGGCATCTGAGGGCTCCCAGGAGTCCTTAGAGCTGGGTCCCTGAATAAAGAGATGCTGGAGGATCTGAACAGGCTCTCGTGGGCACCACTTCCCCACCCCATCTGAGACAGGCGGAGTGGGTGATCCCTTAAATTTGTGTGCCTGAGAGCCCCACAGTGGGCGGAATTCTCTGTCTATGCTTCTGTGGTAGCACAAGGCCCCACAGGGCTCACAGCCATTTTGGCTTCTCATTAAAACAGGACTGAGGGGTGAGGCCTCTGAGTCATCCTGCCTCAGACAGGGTGGAGAAGTGCCTGCCGGGAGCCTGCATCTGACCAGCCCACAGGCATTCACCTCCAGCTGCATCCGCACCTGCCACCAAGGGTTCAAAGAACAGGGGACCATCAGGCCGGAGCCATGGAAATGGCTGCAAGATGGTAAGCTGCCTCCAGTGTTACTGGCATGTTTTTCCTCCTTCCTTCTCTCTCATCCCTTCCCCAGAAGATGGAAGCAAGAGCCAGGCAGAAACTGAAATTGGTAAAAGAAAAAGATAAAGTGACCTAGTGCTGAGATCAGGGTGGGAAGACCATTGTTCTGTGCAGCCATCTGGTGGGCAAGAGCCCCCTTCCACCTGCTCTGTCCAGATAGATCCTTCTGGCAGCCTCCTGCAGGTCTTCAGGGGCAGGAGGATGGCTCAGCAGGTCCTGTGGCTTTTCTTACCCTCCTGCCCTTGCCAGCTGCTGGTCTCTGTGGTGCAGGGTAGAGGGACACAGACTGTGAGAGGCTGCAGGACTCATAGACCCAGGGCTTGGCAAGAACCTGACCACAGTGGCTTCTAGGGACTTGACACTTGTGGAAAGTTCCCCAACTGGCCTTCCGGAGCAGCCAGGGACATGGCCAGGCTTTGACTTCTCCATATGAGCTGGGGACTGAACCATGAGGGACCTGGTCGTGAACCTGGTCATCAGGGCAAACTCCTAGCTGCCATCAGGTGATAGCCAGGTGGCTCTCTTGTCATCTGCATAGGGGCAGCCCCCAGGCCCTCCCCACTGCACTGTCTAGAGACCTCTCTGAGGGGGATCTTGCCTGTGAGGCCCTTGCGCTTCGCCTGCTTGGTGGGCCCTGGCCCTGGCCCTGGCCCTGGCCCCAGCCCCAGCCCTGGCGCCAGCTCAAGCCTCAGCAGCTCTGATGAAGATGCACGGATGGAACCCGAGCCCTGGCGGCCACCCCTTCAGGGTGAGTCTGCTGGGGCACGGGGCAGGGGTGACCATGAGCTGCTCTCCAGGATACTGGTCAGTGCTCTGATGCCAGCTTTGTTTGTGACAGAGATAGAGCACCTTCGCAGCTGCAAGCATCCAGTTCCTCTGTCCCCTGGCCCTGGCAGGTCCCCCAGAGGCAACAGTGGCAGCAGCCCTCGTGATGGGCCTGAAAGAAGAGAGCTTGAGGACCGCAGTGGCCTTGGTGCAAGTGAGCCTGAGTCCCTGCATGCATCCACGTGTCCCCACAGGGCCCGGGGTCCAGACTGAGTTCTCCAAGCCCCCTTGTTACTCTGCCTGGGGACAGAAAGTCCTCTACGTTTGTGCCTGTAAGGGAAGCGGAGGCGGGAGAAGTTGGGGCCCTTGAGCAGGGTACCCAGAGCAGGGCTTGCGCGTGACTGGAGGCAGGATTCTTGGCAAGCCACTCGATGACACATGCTTAATACTATATGTGCACAATAGGTATGAGTGTGTTTATAAGATGATAACATTGTCGTCGTGTAACTTTTTGAAAACTTGGCAGTCAACAAAAGAAACATCAAAAGCAAAAATTCTTGGAGGTTGTCCTGTCAAGAAAGTTAGAAATGCCACCTGCTGCCCCCAGCCACCACTCTACCACCCAGGTTTGTGACCCAGTGTTTGCTCCCAGTAGGAAAAGCAGAAGGGACAGGAGACAAGCCCCGGTCACCCAGGAGAGAAGAGGCTGCAGAGAGTGCCTGCCTACCCATCCCTCTCAGCAGTGCCGCAGGAGGAGGAGGTAGGGCCAGGGAGTTAGTCAGGGGCCAGAGCTACTCCGTCCACAGGCCTCGGCCTCTGCCTTGCGCCCCTGCACACCACATTCCTCATTGCCCCATGGCCCTGCAGAAGATGTCAGGAGGACTTCTTGTGGTCCAGGGGATGCCCCCAGCACATCCTTGGGGTATCTTGCTGGGGGCAGGACCTACCTAATGGATCCCTGAGCATAAGGCGGGAGCTGCAGAGGACACTGAGACACTCCAGCACAGCCCTCCTGCTGGGAACAGGGCAGGGGCTGCACACCAGGGCCTTTACTCATGTGCCCATTTCACCAGAGCCAGGGTCCCTGACGGGCCCAGTGTCCATCTTGTATCTCATTTAATCCTTGTTTAAAAGTGGAAAGCTCGATTTTTTTTTTTCCCCCACATTTCAACATCCTCATGTCAGAGTGGCTCTGGCAAAATTACATGTGTCCCTGTCCCAAGTGCCCTGTGCTCTTTCCACAGAGGCAGCGGGGCATCCCTGGCCTGTCCCTCAGCTGGAAAAAAGGCCCGGTTCCGGGGAAGGTGAAGAACCCAGAAGCCAAGAGCCTGGATGTGGAAGGCACAGTGTTGCAGGTGAGCTTGGTGGCTTCCCGGTCCCCTCTGCACTGGCCAGGACGCCAGCCTCCAGTTCCAAGAAGAAAACACCCTCCCAAGTTTGTTGTGCAGGTTGTGGGCAGGGAAGGTCTGACCTATGAGCCACTCCTGGTGCCCATTTCGCTTCAGTGTCTCGTTACAGGAACTGAGGGGGTTTCCCAAGACCTCGTGCAGTGAAGAAATTGTCCTGAATCAAAATTGGGGGTTTGAGGGGACTTCAGAGAATAGATGAGGAAACAGTGACCAGCACTGTTGAGTGACCTGGCCAGGGTCATCCCAAAATCTTTGGTTCCAAGTCACACTTCTGAGGAGCCACAGTGAGACAGGCAGGAGGTCAAGTCACCTGTTCCCTGGGTCACGTTGGGGCAGCCTCATACCAGGGACTTGGGAGTGTGGCCTGGAGTGGGGGTGCACTCTGGGCTGGCCCCTGCCCTCCCTCAGGGCAGGGCCACGTCCTTACTTCAACTGAAGAATTAGACCAGACAGGGCTTGGGGCCTTGGGGCCTTGGACCACTCAAGCCATCACTCTGCTCCACCTGCAGCTCTGGGGTGCTGACAAGAGAAGGGCAGAGCCTTGGCTGGGGCGCAAGAACAGGGGTAGCAGTTCCGTCCACCCAGTCGGCCAAGTGCCTTAAGAAATGGCAGGGTCTGGCCTCGGGCTGCCTGCAAGGCTTACCTTGGGAGAGCCCAGCTCCAGGGGAATTGGGGGTAAAGGATTAGATGAGTTTTCTTTTGTGGAGGGATACTAGGGGATTAAACTCAGGGGTGCTTTACCACTGAGTAATACCCCCAGGCCTTTTTTATATTCTATTTAGAGACAAGGTTAGCCTTGCTAAGTTGCTGAGGTTGGCTTTGAACTTGAGATCCCCTGTCTCAGCCTCCTGAGCTACTGGGGATTACAGGTGTACACACTGCACCTGCTAGATTATTTTTTAATATAATTTAAGACATCAAAATCTCTCAATCTATAACTTTTGAGTGAGGGGGGCATTTGTATCCAAGGGCACTGGGTATTGAGTGACCCCATTGGAAATATCCTAATGGTTCTCAGCTGGACTCCTGGCCCATCTCCTGGGTGCTCACCCTCAACCCTAGCCTTGTTCCATTGGGGCCTTCTCTGGGCCCTTCTCACTGACCCCCCAGGGCAGGGATAGGTGGAACATTTGGCCCTAGTGGTGGCAGAGGAACGCACCAATTTTTTTTTCCCCCAGAAGTTGAAAGACCACTGTCCTGAGAAAGCTGGTCACCATGGAATCTGTGTCTGGCTGGTCCTACCCATCAGGGTGGGGAATGGCAGAAGATGGCAGTTTGGCTGTAATGAGGCATAGCACCTGTGTTCTCTAGCCCGAGGCAACTTCCTTCACTCTAGAAGCCAGGCTTAGAGCAGGCATGACACTGAACACTAGTGCAAGGGAACTGGGGGTCAAAAGCTCCTTACAGCACAGAAACTCTAACCTTGTCCTCACTCTGGTTTTAGCCAGGACCCAAAGGAGGCAGCTCCCCAGGGACCCACCTGAGCCACCCAGCAAGTGTCCCCTTCCGGCAGCTGTCTCACCGTTGTGGCCAGCTGCCTCCCCGCAGCCACCATGCCCCTGTGGGAGGGCCCTGCAACAGGAGCTGCACAGTCTTGGTGCTGCGCTCACAGAGAAGCTGGACCAGCTGGCCACAGCCCTGGCAGGACTGGCTCAGGAAGTAGCCACAATGAGGACCCAAGTGGATCGGCTGGGGAGGCGCCACCAGGGTCCTGGGCCAAAGCGCCAGGCTTCCTGGCCCTGGTCACTCCCCCGGGGGCCTCGCTGGGCCAATGGACTGGGTCACAGACACGTGCCCTATTGGAGGCAAAAGGGCCCTGCCAGACCTAAACCAAAGATCCTGCGGGTCCAAGCAGAAGGCTGCCGGACAGGTGACCCCCTGGGACTCCCCAGAGGGAGGGTCCACCTGGTGCCCCCTGATGCTCCCCCAGCAGAACCTTCCAGACCCAGACCCAGCCCATCCCAGCAGCCCCCCTCCATGGCACCCAACTGCCACACTGTGCTGACTGGGCACCCCCTTCTCGGACATCCTGGGTGCCAAGGCCCTCTCCCCACTTTTGTGCCTGCTGCCTTACCCCCCTGATGACTCTTGCAACAAGTGCAGACTTGGAGCCACTGCCTGCAGGGGCAGCACCAGTCAGGGTCCGAACCAGGCAGGGATCTTTGCAGCCTGCTGGGAGAGCCCTCCTGGGGACCCTCTGGGGTGGTGAACACAGGAGCCCACGGTGAGGCCCCTCAGCAGCTCAGCTGTCTGAGGGTGCAGGGCAGCCTGGGTGCCCCTTGCCAGCCCCAGGCTGCCCTCTACCAGGATGGGCCTTCCTCCCCTGCTCTGCTGGCGTCCCCTTGCCAGACGCCCGCCCTTTGCCCTGGTTGTGCCAGCTCAGTGGCGTCTGCTCAGGAGGCTGCTGTGGGGTGCACTCCTCACTATGCCTCTGGTGTCTTGGCTCAGGTTCAGTCAGATGCTGCTCCCTCCTGTCCTCACGAGGACCATCCACACTCAGGTGGTGGTGTGTGCGCGCACAGAGCCGTGTATCGGGACCATGAGGCCCTTTCCCTGACCACCGCCCCTCCTGATCTTGGAGCCCAGCAGAGGGCTGGGCCCTTGCTTTCCTGGAGTAAATGCTGGCACATGTGGTTTTGAGAGAACTCTGCCCTGCGATCTAAGCTGGATGACCAGTGTGGGTTCTAAAGGATGTTAGCTGCTGAGGAAGGGCCCTTGGCTCCTATAGGAAGGCACTTGGTGGGGGCCCACACTGGGGCATGGTTGGCTGGACTGGGCCCCCAGTACAGTGGGGACAATGCAGCTCAGCGTCCCACATAATGCACCTCTGGAAACGCCAAGGCACCTTAGCAGTGCTGCTCCTCAGGGTTGGTTCTTTCTGCTGGCCACGAGGGCAGGTCTGTACCGGCCTCTGTGCACAGGCACAGAGAGGTGCCGTCTTTGTATGTGCAGTGTCTCGTGCATCTCTGTCTCCGGGTACCTGCTTTGTGTCAGGGTGCCAGCTGTGTTGGGGAGGCCTGCCCTCGGAGCTCATTTCACCCTGATCACTTCTATAAAGACCCTCTCTTTAAGTTAGGCCTGAGGTCCTGAGCACAGGCTGGGACACCGGCCCATGACACACAAGGGAATGGGGTCAGTCTTGGGTTTGTCTTGGACACCAGTGGCATGACCACTGTCACTAAGCAGGCTCCTGCCCTGCTGGGTGGGACAGACCAGCTGTGGCCCCGTCGTGGACACTGGACAGTGCTCCAGTGCTGCCCGCCTCATCTCCAGAGCTGGGGCTCCACCCACATCCTCATTTAATCTGAAGAACGTCCAGGAACTGTGCCAATGCACACAGGGCCCTGGGGACCCTGGGTGCCCCTGCTGAAGCCCAAGGCCACGAGGGACCTCTGTCCACAATGACCACGCAAGCTGCTTTGCCCAGTGTGTCCCTAAGGCGTGGGCCACTGGAGACAGCTGTGACCTGATGCCCCTCCAGGTCCTGCGTGGGGCTCACCCCTCCTTGCTGCTGGCTGCCAGTGGTGTCTCAGCAGAGCAGCCCGGGGCCGAGACCACCAAAAGGGGCATTTAAGGTACTTACAGGACCAGAGCAAGTGCCGAGGTGATGGCGAGGAAGTCGGCACGCATCGGATTGTGTAGGCAGGGTGTTGGCTGGAAGAGTGGCCTCTCCGCTGTGCTGACAGGACGGGAAAGTCCTCAGCTCCTGTTCCAGAGTAGCACTGGGCACTTTTCAGCACCAGCAGGCAGGGGTAGGACGCAGACTGGCTGGAGAGGTGTCCCACGTGGGTGGCCCTTGCCTGGAGGGAGGGAATTCTGTCCATCTGCTGAAACACGCCCTCCTCTCTTCTCTCCCTTCTAAGCAGGGGCAGTGGGAAGGGTCCCACTTTGAGTGGGACATCAAGGTGGTTTTTGTCCCCTGGGCTTTACAGACAGCACATGAGCCCTATGCCACAGGGGCAAAGGGACAGTTTGGCACATGAAATACTTGCTCAGGGTTGCAGCTGCCATTGGTAGATCTGGGAAGAGTTAGCATTCTCATTGCTGCCCGGCACTTGGCCCCTCCTCCTCGGTGCACCACCTCCTCCTGCCTGAGTCTGCCCCTGACAGGAGAGTCAGGACTGACCCAGCCCAGGTTGTCCAGGGCTCACCAGACTACTGTGGTCACCATGGGATGTGAATGGTTAAATGGTAGGAAGTTCCCTGATGGGCAGCTGTGTTCATCTTGCAGGAAGCAGGTCTCTAGCGTCTTCCATGATTGCTAGCTGAAGAGCCTTCTAGAGTCTGATTTGATGAGAGGCTATATACAATATAGGTATTTGGTGCTGTGTCCAGCTGCTGTGCAGGGGCTCTTTTGGAGAAGAAATGTAGCCACTTTGAGGAAAACAGGACCTTTCTGAGGGGCCTGGAGGTGGGGACAACGAAGGCTCCAGGTCTGCATGCCACCATCCTGGGAAGCAGCTCCCAGCTGGCCTGAGTGCAGGTCCTCCCTCCCTCCCCACCCAGCTCATGAGGGGCCCTCCGCCTACTCCATCTCCCCCTGCCAGCCCAGGCCCTCATGAGGCAGGAAAGTGGGAAGGTCCCACTCAGATGTGAGTAGGTTTCCCATGTCCCCACCTAAGCCACCCCTAAGTGTCCAGTGGAATTGGGGGAGAGAGTACAGGGACCACAGTTCACTGCCTGTCAACAGCATGCAGTTCACTGCTCCCTCCTAAAGGGGCCTCAAGCACTGGTCGCCAGATTGCTCTTGGGTTTGTTAATACCTTTTTAGATATTGATGAAGCTTTATTTTATTCATTTATTTATATGCGGTGCTGAGAATCGAACCCAGGGCCTTACACATGATAGGCAAGTGCTCTACCCCTGAGCCACAAACCTAGCCCCGCCAGATTGCTCTTGACCTCACATCTCCATGTGTTAAATGTGCCTCCTATCAACCATCTACATGTGGATTTTATCTCATAATCCATCTTAAATGTTATTCTGGGACCCCTTAACCCATTTAAATGTAACAATTACAGATAATACTTAGGATTGAATGTAGCATCGTAGTGTGTGCCCTGTATTTACCCCACATGTTCAAGGGTTTTATTTTTGATGTTGTCATTTATTTGGGATTTTCTCTTCTCCTTCCCCTCATTCTTTTCCTCTTTCCTGTCAAGTTTGGATTGACAGTGTTGCTGTGGGTCGGCGGTGGGGGCAGTTCTCATTCATTCCATTTTTCCCTGCGCTACCTTAAAGGACTAATAGTAGAAAGCTCCAAATTGACCATCATCTGGGATATTTTACCATACTTTCTTCAAAGGTTGATAAGACAGATCAGGAAGGAAATACAAGATCTGAACAAGCCAAATAACAGAATCCGCCTGATCAGGGGACACAGAACACTGCACTGTAGGACTACTGAATACACGTTCTTTGCAAGCAGATGCCAAACATTTAAAAAAAAAAAACAGACCAAGCAGTTTACACAAGTGTAAAAGTATTGAGATTATATGAGTATGTTCTCTGACTGACCATGCCTTATCTTTTAAGCTGGAATCAAGCAGCAAAATGTAACCAGAAATTCTGTATATTCAAAAAATCGGAATTATACTGCTAAAATGACACGTCAATGAAGACATCATAATGGAAGCTAGAAGCATCTAGAACTGTAAGCAAATGCCATGTATCCAAACTTGTAGCATAAAGCTGAGTACTTGGGCACAGGTGAGCTCGTGATGGCTGGGAACTCAGGAGCTGCCAACTGAACAGCAGAGCAAGTCCACGCCGAAGTGAATGAGGAGAAAGAGACAGCAGAAAGTAATGGAATAGCATACTGCAAAAGATGGAGTCAGCACCACCAAAATGTCATTACCACAACCAATAACACTGATTGGGCTGTGGTGAAATTTGTCTATGGGAAGAGAGAGCACAGCCAGGCTCCATGGCGCATGTCTGTAATCCCAGCACCTGAGGAGGCTGATGCAGGAGGGTGGCAAGTTCGAGATCAGCCTCAGCAACTTAGAAAATAAAGCACAAATCTGCTTCAGGAATGAAAAGGGTGCATGACTTCAGGTACCACAGACAAGAGGAAGATAAGATGATACAAGCAACTTTTTGCCAAAAATCTGGAAATTTAGTTAGAATATTAAGCTCCCACAAGAATACACCTTTAAAAAGCATAAAAATTGTTATATTAATGTGGTAACATGGAATATTTTGATACATCCATACTTTAGGTAATGTGAAACATATCTGTGCCTTCAAATAGTTACCATTTCTTTCTTTTTGTTTTTTAGTTGTAGTTGAACACAATACCTTTACTTTATTTCTATGTGGTGCTGAGGATCGAACCCAGGGCCCCATACATGCTAGATGAGTGCTCTACTGCTGAGCCACAACCCCAGCCCTCAAATAGTTACCATTTCTTTACGGTGAAAACTTTAATTTACTCTTACCTCTTGCTTAGTTTTCAGAATGAAAAGTGTGTGGCCCACTTAGACTTGATGAGATATTCAGGCAATCTGCATTACTATTCTTTAAAAAAGTTATCCCTTATATTTCCTCCTTTGCCCTCACGGCCTCTTTTTGACCGCTTTCTCCCAGCACACACACATTTGAATAAAGTTCCTGATGAGGAAACAGGCAAAAAAAAAAAAAAAAAAAAGACACCTTTAAACAGAAGCAATGAGAGAGAAAACCAGAGCAGTTCTATACCAATGAAAAAAATTGCTTCCATCATGAAACATCTTTCCGTAAAAGAAGCCGCAGGCCCAGAGGTGGCGTGGGGACTTTCTACCTCCCATTTGCAGGGAAATTATGTCAACAATACACAATCCTCTCCAGAGGAACAGAGAAACATGGGCTCTTTAGCTGGTTTATGAGACAAGCATAACCTTGAAACTGACTTCAGAAGCATAATCCAGAGAAGAAAATCACTGGCCAGTCTCAGAACATGTACACAGAAGCAGAAATCCTAAATAAAATATTCCCAAATCACCCATCCACATATAAGAATAATAAAACACCATAGCCAGGCATGGTGGCACACTCCTATAGAATCCCAGCTCCTCGGGAGACTGAGGCAGGAGGATTGCAAATTCAAGGCCAGCCTGGTAACTTGTTGACCCTGTCTCAAAATAAAAAGGGCTGGGGACGTACCTCAGTGATAGTGCATCCCTGGGTTCAATCCCCAGGACCAAGAAGAAAGAAAAGAAGAAGACATCATGGCCATGTTTGATTTTTGAAATTCAAGAATGATTTTTGACAATTGAAAATCACCAATAGTAACTGGCATTCCTACTGAAGGAAGAAAATTGTGATCATCTCGATGGCTATAGAAAGACCATGTGATCAAAGCCCACACCTGTACGTATTCTAAGTAAGTTAGGATGAAAAGGGAAATTTCTTTCTTTGGTAAAAATTGCAAACAAACAAAAAAAGCTTAATACTTAACGGTGGCATATTTAAGTGTATCCTCAGCCTGGGAACAAGAGAGGAGTCCCCTCAGACACTATTATCAGTCTTATACTATATATTCTAGCCAGGTCAGGCAGGAAGAAAACAAAGGTTTGAGGATTAGAAAACAAGGAACAGGAATCACCACTCCCAGGTAGAATGACTGTGCACAGAATCAGTCATATTGCTGAAATTAAAAAAACATTAATGAGCTTATAAGGTAACTGATAAAAAGCCACACCAAAAATAATTTGTATTTGCATATACCAACAGCAGTTATGAAATCAAAATTATTTAAAATTTTTCATTTGTAGCAGAGGGAAAAAAAATCAAGAATCTAAGAATAAACCCACTAAAGATTCATGTGGAGAAAACTTGAACACTCCCGAGGGTTTCCTTCATTCCTTACTCCTCATAACAACTCAGGTAGCCTCAGTTTACAGGTGATGAAGCTGAAGCACAGAAATGTTAGAGACATGCTCCAAGTCGCACAGCTCTGTGTGAGTGTGTGTGTGTGTGTGTGTGTGTGTGTGTGTGTAAACACTGAAGTAATCAACAGAAGAAAGGCACAATCCCCCAGTATGTTTTCAAGTCTCGGGAGGTTCTAACAGGCAGCAGGGGCTGAGAGCTGATCTTGGGGGCAAACGCAGAACAATCCCCCTCTGTGGTCAGGGTTCCCGTGGCCTTTCCGCTCCCCTCCCTGCTTGTCACGGGGAGTTCCCTGGCCCAGCCAGACAGGCTTATGGCACTTCTTCGGAGGCAGAAGTTCACCGTGATGGCAGGTGGGTTGGGGAGAGGGACCACAGAGCCCTGTAATAGGCAGGGGGCAGCTGCAGGGGCGGGGCATGTGCATGGCACTGGAGTCCCCCAGGTTCTGGGGTCAGTGTCCCCAGCTGAGAATCCTCCTACTGGCCTTTGCCCCTCCCTCTCCCAACCCAACAATGAAATTTATCTCTCTGGATCCCAGCCCCTTGGAAATTCTCAACTAGGGAGCTGATTAAATTAGTCCATTCTATTGCCTCCCCCCTCCCCCACCGCAGGAAATATTTGCATTTTACCAGAAACTTTCAATGGACTCTCAGGCTGCTGTGAGCAGAAAAGGAGGCTATTTTTGGTCTGAGATGTCTTTGCTTGTCCGTCAGAGCACACAGAGACGCTTTCTGTATTAGATCTAGGGCAGAGCGGCAGGAATTCCTGTTCAGAGGAGAATGCTGGTGCAAGAAGAGGGGCTTCAGTTCCAGTGCCTCAGAGCCATCTGCAGGGAAGGGGAAGCAATTACAAACCAAAGCTAAACTAGCAGGTGAAAAAGAGGCTGAAGGAAAGCTGAGAAGCCACAAAGTCCACCCTTCCTGTCCCTAAACACAGGACCACTGTAAAGATCCTGCGGTTGTGTCTCTGCAGCTGCCCTGTGTGTCACTGGACAGGGATGACCATATGCCTTCTTATTGCCAGGTCTGTCTTCCTGACTCACAGCCAGATCCTCACCACCTGCTCTAGCTTGAGGGGCGGGGGGGGGGGGGGGGGGGTCCTGCATGTCCCCCCACTGGCTGTGGAGTCAAGCCTATGCCTCACCCTAGCTCTGGCACCTCCCAGGGGCTGCCTCAGCTCTGAGTCCAGAAACCACTTGACTTACTGCAATCTCCCACAGAGAGAGTACTGTGGCTGTGTACTTCAGCCAGCCCAGACTGCTCCCTATTTCTTATGCATACCTGAGCCCACACATTCTTCCTTACTGTTCTCCCTGCCAGAAGTACCCTCCCTCAAATTCTCAGTTGTATTTGTCAAAGCCCAACTCAGTTCCTACCTCCACCTCACAGTCAGAACTGATAGCACTAATAATGATGATGGCTAATGTTTCTTAAGCACATACTACATCCAGGGATTTTACAGTAAGGACTTTAAAGACAGCGAATCCTCACAGCAATCCTATGAAGTTTGTTATCCCCATTTCACAAGTTCAAAACCCAAGCATCTTAACAGTTCTGTAGCTTGTCCCAAATCACTCAGCCAAGAGGTGCCGCACAGGTGAAAATCCAGGTGGGACTCCAGGTGCACTGTTCACTGCTACTCACTACTGCCCCCTTCTGTTGGTTTAGCCCAAGTGTTCTATGTTGCTTGTACATTTATGATTCTAATTACTGGAACTGGCACTCTTTATTTATCATCTTTTTACTGCTCGACATTTGGCTTGTGGTGAACATATTTGTGTCCAAGGCTTTCTTCTTGTTTTAAAATCCCCAGAGATAGAATCACCAAGTATGTACCATTTCGCGATCCAGATAGGGAAAGTCAAATTACTTTCCAAAAGGGTTTCTCCATTAGTCGGATATATCTGTATTAATTTTACAAATTCCATCATGTAGTGAAATTAATCATTTTTTCTTTAAAATCTACAGAAAATGTGAGAGGATAGTATAATGAATATCACATATGCTTAATCTATAACTCACCAATTGTTCATATTTGGCCAGAGTTCCATTCATATTCTCTGTCTCTCTCTCTCTCTCCCCCATCCCTACCCCTCTATATAAGAAGAATTCTTTCTTATTTGCTGAACCATTTGTAGGTAAATTTCAGACATCATGACATCCCCAAATCCTTTATCACGTATACCCCAAGAAAACATTGTATATAATAATAATAATAACTACATATTACAACCCCAAGAGACTTGATATTAAATAATATTATTGAATAATGTATAAACTATATTCAAATTTTCCCAATTCTGCCAATAATGATTTTATAATTTCTTTTTGTCCAAGTTCCAACTAAGGACCATGCGCTGCATTGCCACAGCTCTTCCATTTTTAATATCTAGAACCACCCCTTTCCCTTTTTTCTGTTATGATGTTGACATTTCTTAATAGATCCGAGCAGTTGTCTTGTACAATGTCCCATCATCTTGATTTATCTCGTTGTTTCTTCATGATTAGATTCAGGTAAAACATTTTTAGGAAGTGTACTTCATAGGTGTTGTTGACTACTTCCTATTCTACTCATCCCAGTATAGATGATGATAAATGCAGTTGCTCGGTTACAATGTGTGTCCGTCAGCTTTTCATCACTGTGACAAAAATACCTGACACAAACAACTTGGAGGAAGAAAGGTTTATTTTGGTTCATGGTTTTGGAGGTTTCAGTCTGTGGTTGGTGGGTTCCTTTCCTCTGAGCCTGAGGTGAGGCAGAACACACATCATGGTGGCCGGGCATGGCAGCAGAAAAGCTGCTCAGGACATTCCGTCTGTATTTACTAGACTCTATCTTCTGTAAAAAGGAACTCTAACCACTGCTACTCCTTTTAGTACATCATAAACTCATGGCTTCTTTTTTACTGTATTTATTTTTGAAGCTCAAATTGTCCAAAATTTGGCCAGTTGGGTGCCAAGCTGCTGTGTGCATCCTGCCTCTCCTTGAAAACAAAAAAGAATCTTATTTTTGGCACAACAAGAAGCCAGGTTCCCCTTGTGCTTTCCCTGCCCCGGGCGTAGAAGGGAGCACTTCCTTTAAGGCTTGTTCCGCTTCAGTGAAAATGCTATTGAGAAACTCAAATGAAGCACTGGCAGCGCCACTCGACTCCTGTGTCACTGCAGCCAAGTACACAGATACTGGCATCCTCTGTTCTGTCTCAGCCATTCTTCTTTCACTGCCTGAACTCAGAGTCTTATTGATTTTATTTATTGAGTCCCAAATGGCAGCACCAAGTTCCCAGGGTGCAGCCCTTATTATCCACAAGGTCTCTTTAAGCCATTCTTTGACATTATTCTTTGCTAAGGAAAATGGACATGTTTGAAAGCTTATGTGAAAGACAGGAAAACCTGTTTTTAGAAAACTTTGACAATCTTTATTCATTGGTGTCATTGAAACTTATGTCACCCTGAACTTAAATGTCACCTTTTCAGTAAGACCATCCCTGTCCTCCCAAGTAAAATCGCAATGGGGCTCCACAGCCCTCCCGGCCCGGCACCTCCACCTGACTTCTCTCCACAGCACTGGCTAATAAGATACTGCTTTCTTCACTTGTTCTTCCTGTGCCAGCGGGGATATGTGGTCCCTTTGTCATTACGACTCCCCCAGAGGTTACAGCAGTGCAACCACGTGGCAGGTGCTTGACAAACATTTTGAATAAATTGAATGAATCAATGAATCAGTGGCTCTGGAGGCTAAGACAGGAGGATCACGAGTTCAAAAGGGTGCACTAGCCAAACCAATAAATCCTTTCATCTATTAAAAAAAAAAAAATAAAGAGTATCATGGTGCCACCGCAGAGCCCAGAAGCAACCACTGTTAGGGGCTCTAGCAGAGGCCACTAGGAGAGCCAATGATCCATTGATCATTCCTGGCAGGGAGAGGGTGGTTAACTAGAGCCTGTGACCTCTGACGAAGACAAGTTCATCGAGGCCTCCAAGAGCCCCAGAAAGGAAACTAATTTGAGGACTTGCCACAGTGGGCTTCATTTTGGGGGGCTGAGCATTCGACTGTGTTCCGGGAGCGCTTCCAGTCAAATCTGAATCTCCTGAGACTGATCTCCCCAGAACTCACGTTTCTGCCTCACACTTCTGTCCATCGGCTACGATGCTAGGTGTCCTCAGTCCCCACACACTGGGAGCCTGAGGCCAAAGGAAGGACAGGGTGAGGGACTCACCCAGAAGGGGACTGACACAGGCAGCAGCTCCAGGTTCCAGTGAGAACATCACCTGATGGATGCGGTGGAAGGGATTAGAAGTAGGTGAAACTAAAATCCCACCCACATTAAGACTGTGTAAACCTCCAGGTCTTATGTGAGATGAATCTGTATCTTGAAAACATCTTACTATTTGCATGTGGCTCAAATGAGATCAACAAGAATGGAACTGCAAAATGTGAAAGTTTTGTGCCGGTACCTGTGAGTTTTTGGAGGGCGACCCCCCCTGACCTGCCTGCTCTACCCTCTGCTCCCTTTCCTGCAGGTGAGAGTTGGTGCCCACCCTTCTTTCATTACTTCATGGGTCTCTGCTGAACCATGCACCTCAGAGTGCTGCGGGGCCTCCAGGTGCAGGAAAGACAGGAAGGTGCCTGCCCAGAACTGCAATTCCTGGCTTGCCAAGGGCTCTTCCTCCAACCCTGGCAAGGACACCTGGCAGAAAAGCCCATCAAAAACTACATGCTGTGACCCCAGTGGCTCTGGAGGCTGAGACAGGAGGATAACGAGTTCCAAGCCCAACTCAGCCACAAAATAAGGCTGGGAATGTGGGTCAGTGGTTGAGTGCCCCTGAGTTCAATCCTCAGTGACCAAAACAAACAACTACAACAGAAAAGCACACTGTGTCCTCCCTGACCCTGGGGAAGGGCTGAGGAAAACTACACAGAGGCCAGTGAGCAGCCTTCAGCCAAGGCCCAGGGAAGGAGAAGGTGTTCCCACCACAGGGGCAGAGTGGCCGTGGTCCAGGCCAGCCATGGCCTGTCTCCTGGCCCTCACTGGACCAACTTGTTGTAGGCTGTTTGGTGCCACTTAGGAGACACACTGTCTTCTTGGCCCCCACCTGCCCTGATGCCTTCCCCAGTCAGGTATGTTCTAGCCATTGTGCCTAAAACCAGTGGTGGGGACTGGTGGGTGGGGGGACAAGCAGGGAACCTCAAGAACCACCTCTGAACACTCCTAAGTTCAGGCCGGTCATCCACTATTAATCCGTGCTTTGTGAGGGAGGACGGGTGGCCCCACTCCCCTAGGAAGGAGAAGAACCAGGTTCAGAGGGAGAGGTTGTCTCAGATTCTTCTGCTGAGGGATGTTTGAAAGGCCTGCTGTCACCTGCTTGTGCCCCAAATTCATACAGTTCACATGGCATCCCAATTCCCAAGGTGACCGTATTGGAGTGAGGAAGTGATTTGAGTTAGATGTGGCCATGAGGTAGGACCCTCCTGAAAGGATTTGTGCCCTTATAAGAAGAGACACCAGAGTGCGCTCCCCCTCCTCTCTCTCTCCCCCTCTTCCCCCCCCCTCTCTATCACACACACACACACACACACACACACACACACACACACACACACCTGTTAGACTAGCAAGAAGATGGCCCATCTGTAAGCCAAGAAGCAGACTCTCACCAGGAATCAAATTGCCCATCACCTTGATCTTGGACTTCAAGTCTCCAGAACTGTGAGAAAATTAATTTCTGTCATTTAAGCCACCCTGTCCATAGAACTTTGTCTTGGAACCCAAGCACACTAAGACAAGGCCTCAATCTAAATGTGCTAGGTATGAGCATGGCCTGAATCCCGGGGGGCAGCAGAACTGGCAGGCCATGAGTGGTGTGTGCAGAGCTGACCACGTTCCAGGCCCTGTTCTGAGCCGCCCACTCACGTAGGTGTGACGACAGCTCTCCCAGGAACCCCTGGGTAGGGGCACCGGTTCCCTCGGGAACTCGGCTTCTCAGCTGAGGTACAGCCCTCTGCCCGGGGCTAGAGGACTAGCGCATGCTGCAACCAGGATGTAAACTGAGGCACAAGCTGTCCAGCTTTTCCGAATCTCATGTCCCCTTCTGTGAGCCCGGCGGTGTGAACCCAAGGGTGCTGCTGTTTCATGAGCCAACCCACAGAAGGCTGCTCGTGGGGGCTGACTGGCTGGGAGCTCCAGATGGGCAGGGACTGTTATTTAGAAGGACGCTCCCTCGTCCCCCCATGGAAACTAGGAAAAGTAAGTTTTAGACCAAATCAATGAATCCCCCCTACCGTTATCTTGAAGGTCCTTCGGTCTAGGTGCCTCAAGCCCAGCTGCAACGTGGGCCAGGGAAAACGCAGGGTCCTGAAGGCTCAGGGCTGAGCTTCCTGAGGGCTCCCAGCTTCCAGGCTTCCTCTCAGCTGACCTTTCCCATCCAAGCTGACCCCCATTTCCACGCCTTGCCAGCCCACGCCAGGCCTGTCCCCCCAGGAAGCCGACTTGCCTCTCAGGCTTGGGCCTCCAAGGTGCTGCATGTACTTGGCTAAAAGTTCCCCAGACTTGATTACACTTGAGGCAAACCCAATTAAAAGCAGGCCTCCTTTGGGAGGCAGTCTGTCCTCACCGCCCTGTGAACAGGGACACAGGCCTAAGGAGAGTGTCGCGCAACGGCGGCACCACCACCACTCAGAGGCCTTATGGACCAACCCTTGCTCTATGTGACCTTCCTCTACAAGCTTCTCGGGAGCGACGTCCCCCCAGCCTACGTGACTCCCCAAACTCTGGAGTCCCTCTCAATTCTCTTCCTTATTCCTTAGCCCCATGCTTCCTCTTCCTGGGTCTTTCTGCCTTTGCTGTGACCTCTGTTGATACAACGATCCCAGGAAGGAGAGGAGAATGTTCTGGAACACTCCTGGAGGAGGCTTTTCCTCTGCTCCGTTTAATGATATTGAAGGACATGCCCATAAGCTAGTGGTTAAGACAGACAAATAGACCTGACACCAACACGCACGAGCGAACCCTCCGCTGGTTAGGCCCACCCGCCTTCTCAGCGGGCCTAGCTGCGGACACCTGCCCTCTCCACTTAGCCCCGCACACTCACCCACACACTCACCCACACACAAACACACACACGCATACCCTCACTGACACAAACCCACCCTCACACACTCCTCACACCCACACACTCACATGCACACTCAGGTGACGCGCTCAGGTCCTGTGCTCCTGTCCTGTCTGCAGCCCCTTCGTTGCTCTGGGGCACACAGGAGTGCGAGAGGAGGGGGCCGCCCCGCTGTGCTCCGCCTGTCCCAGCTTCGTCCCCTGCCCCACTCCCCTCCGTCACACCGGACTCCTGAAACACAGGCCCAGCCCCCGGGGATCTCCATTTGATATTTAGGAATGATGAGTTTAGGACTCTGACATTTATTTCAAAAAGGTCGACCTACCATGGAGGACAGACTCTCAGGAGCACCCATGGCCGCCCTTGGTCTTCACTCCTGCATAAGCCCCTCTCTGGAGGGTGAGCAGCTCTGTGACTTGGCTTTGAACCAAGAAGGTGGCAAAGGTGCCAGGAGGCCAGGCCGTCATCTGGCCACATGAGTAAGGCTCTGTCCTGCTAGCAGGGCTCTGTGCCAGCTGACACGGTAAGCGCCATGTGGGGAAACCCACCGCAAAAAGCCTCGGGTGACCTCTGGGTCTGAGGGGCCTCCGTCCCACAGCCCTGAGGAAATGAATTCTGCCCACTCAAGTGAGCCTAGGGCCGATTTTCCCCAGTCAGGCCTCCAGCGGAGGCACAGCTTGGCTGACACCTGGCCGGCAGCCTCAGGACCCTGGCAGAGGCCCCCTGAGCCATATCTGTACTCCCAACCCACAGGAACCGTCGACACTAAGCACGTCTTGCCTTAAATCAATACACTACAATTGTTAGACAGCAATCAATGGCAAAGCCACCTATGTGACCAGCTGCGTCTTCTTTCAATGTTTGTCTTCATTCTGATGGTAAAACAAATGCCTCATCCTAGGATGAGGAAGGGGGACATATAAAGGAGAAATGAAAATCGGCCACATCCCCGCTGGGTTTGCGGTGTGCCGGGTGCTGGACAGTGTGCTTTCCTGAGCGTGTCCCCGCAGCACCCTGGCAAGGGCTGGAGTCCTGTCTGGATCCCAGGACAGACAGAAGGGGCGGACACAGGATGAACCAACGTCTGCTCAAGTTGACAGCCAGAGGGTCCAAGCCACTGTGTCAGAGGTCCTCGGCTTTTTTCACATTTGAGACACTTTCAGACACATTTTGGCAGCAAGCTCCAAGGGATTTTAAGATTTGAAACAATGTTACTCAAGTCTGGAAAAATAAAAAACAACCACCATTACATTTTAACAATGTCTCAGAGAGTCAATGAAAGCACCCGACTGTGGCACTGATTACCGGGTGGACTTTCTTTATGTATCACTGTTTAGGAAGAATGACTTTTGGCCAAATCCACATTATATTTAAGCCTCTTGAAGCAAACTCCATGCATTTTTTCCAGTACCATTCCTTTGACCTTGACTTGACTTTGCCATATCATTTCCCTTTCTCTTGCAGTAAATGGTCCTTTACTCAACTTGGTGTAGCATGACCTATATTGATAAGGACCCATTAGCTCATACCAACTGAGCACTTAGCATATGCCAGGCACATTAGGCATGTTTAATGAGAAACTACATTGGAAAGATTTAGCATAGTCCTGCCCTTGATTGGATTAGTAAAATAAGATTTTTCCTTTATTTTTTTATCTATTCTTTTTAGATATACATGACAGTAGAGTCTATTTTGACATATCATACATACATGGAGTGCAACTTCCCATTCTTGTGGTTGTACATGATGTGGAGTTTTACTGGTCATGTATTTATATATGAACATAGGAAAGTTATGTCCAGTTCATCATTCTGTCTTTGCTATTCCCATCTCCCCTCCTTTCCCTTCATTCCCCTTTGTCCAATCCAATGAATTTCTATTCTCTCCTCTTCTTATTGTGAGTCAGCATCCACACATCAGAGAGAACATTCAGTCTTGGGTTTTGGGGATTGGCTTATTTCACTTAGCATGATAGTCTCTAGTTCCATCCATTTACTGGCAAATGCCATGATTTCATTCTTCTTCGTGGATGAGTAATATTCCATTGTGTATATATAACACAGTAAAATAAGATTTAATTTTTTTTTCAATTAACTTTAGTGAATATCTATGTCCAGCAAGTGACAGGCCCTAAGCTATATTATTTCATCATTGTGCATCATTTAATTTCATCCTAGAACCAACCAATAAAGTACTATTTTGTCCTCATTTGGCAGAGGAGGAAACTAAGCTGAGATAGGTACATCAACTGGTCAGCCTACCAAGAAGGGGTGACAGGCTGCCTTGCCCTGAGCATCCACTCTTATCCATAGGGCCAGACTCTAGCCACAACACCCATTTGTTTGTGGGTTGGTCTCAGATGTTCTTGCAGTATCTGAGTTGGTGCAGTTTGCAACTTTGTGTAAGAATAAGCAGATCTGGAGCCTAAAGGGTAGTAAAGACATCTATTGTCGACCCAGTGACTTTTTACCAGGAGGATTTTTTGTGTCACTGTGTCACATTGTTTCTCAGCACTGTATTCTGGATTTTATTGGGCAGAGCGTCACAGTGGAGCTCCTGGGCTAGTTCCTGTGCATGTGGTCAGCTGGAACCTCAGGTGACACTTAACAGCTTGGGGCCAACTGAGGGGCAGATTCAGGACATTTTCAGCCTCCTTGGGTCTCTGTCACTGTTACTCTCTCCAACATCAATGAGGGACATGTAACAGGACCCCAGAGAACCTACATTCTTGGCTTCAGATGAATCCACCTCCCGTTCCTCACCCAGATTCAACTCTTGACCCCCCTGGACCTTTCTTCAGCAGGAAAGCTGATGGAAACCTGGGGAGCCATGCGGGGGAGTAAGAGGTGCATGGACCCCGAGTCTCCCTGTCCTTGAGCATATAGTGAAGACACCTTCCACCAGGAGAAAATATCGAGGGGAAATTGAGTCATATCCATGCAGGATGAAGGGAGTCCTCTTGGACACAGTCCTGCAAGGGCACATGACTTTAAACAGGCTGCAATCCAGGGAGCCTGTCCTTCTCCTCCACCTCTTGCTCGATGCTGTTGGAGCCCAGCCCATCAGAACCCATCTTTCCGGGTCCAAGGGAAGCCTGTGTGCCTCCAGCGAGCTTCGCCCCATTTGCGTGGAAACGTCTCCGGTGATCCAGGCAGAGCAGCCTCCCCGCAGCCTTTGGCCCTGGGGTCTCAGTCGCCACTTCTTCCTCTGTAGCATCATCCTGGTTTGATGGGGAACATTTATTATGGAGAGTGAATTTGGAGGAAAAACTTGTCGGGCCTGCGGCTGCCAATTTCTTTTCTTCTAGTGGTGAGGAATGAGGTGAGGCTCAGCCAATGGGCAACACCAAAAAGGAGACCACGTGGGTGTTGGCAAGGTGGCGTGGTGAGTGACTGACAGCAGCTGGGGACTTCCAGGGTGAGGCCTGCACCTCACAGGAATCCTGTTGAGCAGGGGCTCTTGTGCATCTCTGTTGCTCTCTCACTTGCAGCATTTTGAACAAAGACAGGGCAGCCTTGTCCTCTGGGAATCAGTGGCCAGGAGGGGCTGGTTTTCATCATGAATCTGTGCTTTTTCCTCCAATGAAAATCACGAAAATGGAGTCTCAGGCCACAGTTACAGCCACCACAGATGGGTAGAGCTCTGGGCTCCAGCCTCTTCTGACCCACAGGGACGAGCCAGGGTCCAGGAGAGTGACTTGTTCAGTGGGGAACCAGGCCAGTTGGATCCTCTGGGGGTAGGAGAGGACTAGTAGGTTCTAGGAGGTGAAGGAGTTCTGAGCAAAGAGCTGGGGGCTTAATTCATGTTTCTAATACTACCTCCGTGGCAGAGAATGGAGCTATGTTAGACAGGTACCAGGGGAAAGAGAAGCAATAGAATGGATGGATAGGAGGATGAGGGATGGATGGATGGATGGGTGGGAGGATGATAGATAGATGATAGGGAAATAATTATGGGGATTGACTCATGCAGTTCTGGAGGCCAAGGAGCCTCAGATCCGCCATCTGTAAGCTGGAGACCCAGGAGGGCTGGTGCTGAGACTCAGTCTGAGTCTAAAGGACCAGCAGAGCTGATGGTCCCAGTCTGAGGTCACATACTGAGAACAGCAGGGAGTGGTGGGCAGTTCTGGCATAAATCCCAGAGTCTGAGCCTGACAGCCAACAGCACTAATGTTTGAAGGCAGGAGAAGATGATGTCCCATCTCAAGAACAAGAGCACGTCTGGGGCTGTGGCTCAGCGGTAGAGTGCTCGCCTAGTGTGTGTAAGGCCCTGGGTTCGATCCTCAGCACCCACAGAAAAATATACAAATAAAACAAAGGTATTGTGTGCAACTACAACTAAAAATAAGTAAATATTTAAAAAAGAATAAAGAGCAAATTCCCCAGTCCTCCGCCTTTGTGTTCTCTTCAGCCCTCCGTGGATCGGATGATGCCCGCCCACATGGGTGAGGTAGAGACCTCTACTCAGTCTACTGATTCCAATGCCAATCTCTCCTAGCAACCCCACTGCACACCCCAAGTAACACTTGCTGGCTATCTGAGCATCCCTGAGACCAGGCAGGTTAGCACCTAAGATCAACCATCACAGAAGTTTACTCAGGTAGCCAGGACAAACATGAAAGGGCATTAACTCAATGAATTCCTTGGGACGGCTGGCTTTAGGAAGCAGGGCAGAATTAGGCGGTAAGAGTTTTATCAGGTGGTTCCTGTGAGAGATTTTTAAGAAGTGGGGGGCGCTGTCTCAAGCCTGATGTGCCTGGGACCCCTCTGATGGGAAAGCTGGGGTGGGGGAGCAGGACCTGGCAGGTGGAGGCTCGAACCTCAACATACAATCTCAGCAGCCCAACTGGGAGCTCTGGAGCAGAGACAGCCGATCAGGAAAGTCCTGTTCTGGGTAGAAATAGCCACCCTCGCACTCTGTCGTGCTCAGTCATTGATTGGGGACTTCTCAGAAGGACCATGGGCTGGGATGATGAGCTGAGGTGAATTCTGAGGACAGAGAGGACTGAAGATCAGTAGTTCACTGTTTTCCTCACTGATGAATGGCTTGGGTTTGGAAGGGAATCCGGGGTGCATTTCCACGGTTCGCAAAGACAGATGGAGATGCAATTTGGCCTCAGGAATATCAAGAATCTATGGTTCATCTGATACCAAGATCCTCCATCTCTCATCCTGCTTCTCTGAGGTCAGCTCCATCCCCCTCACTGAAAACCAACCTCGTGCATAAAATAAATATGGCCTATGAAAGCTTCCATGGTTTACTTTTATGTTTTCTGCTACCCAAGACTCACATATTCTCTGGTCCAAAGTTCCAAATCCTGGGGAAGGGTCTAGTGGAGCCAGCTAGGTTTGGGTTCCCCCTGCTGGACCATTCAGCAGGTGCCAGGGACAGGACCACTCAGGAGCATGGCAGCTCTGTCGTAGCCACATTAGTGAAGCAGGAAGAAAAAAAGAGGCCCTTTTTCCAGAATAATGATTTTTTAAAAATAGTTTTCTACTCCAAATAGTCTACACATCTTGCCTCCACTTCCTCGCTTCAATTAACCCTTCAAACACGTGCACTGTAAGCTTGCCCCCACCCCTCTGCTGAAGCAACCTTCTAAAGGGCCACCAGTTCCTCCGTAACTAATGAATCGGGTTGTCCTCTAGAATGTTCAATAGGAGAGCTGTTCATATAAGATAGGGTCTGGCTGTACCGCCCCGGAGTAGATATTTGAGTCTGTCTGACCAGCCTGAGGGCCAATGACCACCTGTTTCTCCTATAAATGGGGGATGGGGTGAGGGAGATGCCATCCAAGGTAAAACTATGTGACCCCATCCCCGGATCATAGCTGAGAAAACTAGGGATAAACTCGACCTTTCTTAGCCAATCAGGTATTCTCTTCTGGGAATCTGAACTGAGGAAATCAATCAGTTGTGGAATGACTATACCAGTACCCAGTGTGGAAGCTGTGGGGGCCACTGTCACCGCGCTGTGTGAATTTTTTAAGACTCAGGAGAGCCGGTCCACAGAGGAGGAATCCACAGATGTACCCTGAGAAGCTGGGTCAGAAAACAGCCTGCCCATGAGACACAAATTACAAACTGAACCCCCAGTGCAGGGTGCCACCCGAGGGAGGTGATCAGATAGGAGGGTCTGTCCTTATGGGTGGATCAAGGTCATTTTTGTGGGTTGGATTATTATTGCAAGCTCAGGTTTGTTATAAAAGCAAACTGGGCCCCTTCTCTGTCTCCCTCTGCGTACTCCCCTGCCCTTCTGCCTTCCGTCAGCACAGGATGGCACAGCAGGAAAACCCTCATCAATGCCGCAATCTTGGATTCCCAGCCTCCAGAACCATGATCAAAGACATTTCTGCTTATTGTCGATTACCCAGTCTCAGGTATTCTGTTACAGTAATACAAAATAAAGCAGTTGTTTGGGGTACACCTGCCGAGTAGCTGAAGGGGGGTTATCCAGACTGTGTGTTGCCCTCACTGGGATACAGTGAAGCCTCACACGGATCCACACAGGGAGAAAGAGCCTTAGAAGGACTCAGAAAAGCACCTCGTGAGAGAAAGAGTCAATATTCCAACAGCTCCCACCACACAGAGTATCTCTGTGCCAGATGACAGCATGGGTTGAAAGAGGTTTTCTTCTCCTTCCCCTCACCCCATCCTTGGGGTGTTCACTGGGGCCCAGGCGTGGGGAGTAGGAGCAAAAAACCAAATAGACACTGTGGAGACCTGGACCTCTTTCCCATCAGTCAGCACCATGTAGAGATCAGCCCAGTGGGACCGGGGAGAAGCTTCCAAGCAGACGAGGCATTAAAGTTTTGGTTTAGATCAGGCTGGACTTTGTGGTCACTGAAAAGGAGACTGTTCAAGCACAAAGTTTAGGGTCCACCTAACACGCAGTCCAGAGTGGGAGCAGGAGATTGTTGACAAAGATGGCCAAGACTCCCCCTCCCCTGGACGCTCACTACTTGATCATCGAAGACTCTCTTCCCACCTCTTGAACCTAGGTGGGGCGTGTGACTAGATTTGATGGAAAGAAGATGGCAGAAATGTCGATGTGTAAGATCTGGAGCCAAGGACTCTCGAGCCCTCTTGGAATAGGGAGCTGTCATGTTGAGGTGCCCAGGCCAGCCTCCCTGAGGGAGAGAGAGGGGCCCAGCCCAGGGCTACCTCCAGCCACCAGGAATCAGAGTGGGGCCATCTCGGCCACTCGGGTCTAGTCAAGCCACAAAAGCTAAAGATTACTGCAACTGCATGAAGGACCCAGGCAAAAAGGCTATCAGCCGAGCCTGGCCCCCACTGCAAACCCAGAGAACCAAAGAAAGGCTTGTTGTTTAAGTCACTCAGATTAAAACTGATGGTTGCACAACCGAGAACTGGTGTGGTAGGAAAGACAGAGCTGCAGAATGAGTTTTAAATGATGATGGGCAAAAAACCTAAAGTCGCCTCCTGCTTGCCACAGCCAAGTGTATTAATCAACCAACCAGTTACACTGGCACAAGGTGCTGGATCCCTGTAGTGTATCAGGTAGGTCCGAGATTTTCCCGCCAGTAGTTGAAGGGGGTCATCCATGCCTAGGCACCTACTTGATTTAAAATAGATGATTCATGTTCCTGGAACTCTCCCTG
Organism: Marmota flaviventris; assembly: GCF_047511675.1. Taxonomy (NCBI): domain Eukaryota; kingdom Metazoa; phylum Chordata; class Mammalia; order Rodentia; family Sciuridae; genus Marmota; species Marmota flaviventris. Next base: position 7,138,649 of record NC_092498.1, on the reverse strand, counting down.
CCCCCTCTCAGCAGCATCACCCTTTGGACACTACCCACAGAGCCCTGGAAAGCTTTCTGCAACCCTCCTGGTGGCAGCTGGCACTGCCCCCCAGGAGGCTGCTGCCACTCAGGGCTGAGGAGAAGCCAAGACCTTGACTGGCAGTAGAGACGGGGGTGAGGGGCCCACGGCCTCTGCTTTGCTTCCTTCCTAAAATGAAGCCGCACACAGCAGGGGAGGCCTGGGCCTCGGGCTGTGCCACGCCACTGCGAGGTGGAAAGGATGGTCCACAGACTGCTCTAACTCGAGAGCCCGCCAGCAGAGTGCAGGGGAGCGCTTCCGCCTCCAGCCCAGGTGGGCAGTCCTGCACACCATCCCAGCCCAGCAGGTGGGTTGCTTGGGCCTGGTTTGGGGGCTGATGGTGGAAAGCTGCTTTAGGCTATTATGAGTCCTGATCTGGTCCCAGGCCCTTGGGTCAAGCCAGCGGTGGGGTTTAGACTCCATTCTCCCCTGCCCCTGAACAGGAAGGGGATGCAGACCTGGAGGTGTTTCCGGAACCCAGACTCAGTCACAGGAAAACACAGAAAGCTGCTAGCAAGGGCTGTCCTGCAACACCATGGAATTGATCCTCCTCCCTGCCCACTCTGCCCCATGGCACCCTCTCACCTTCTCCAGCCTTCAGTTGTCATATGTGTGGGATGAGAGCAGGGGTTCTCTATCCAGCTAGAGGGACTTTCACGTCCCATGCATGGGTTTAAGGGCAGGCCCCGTACTCTCCCTTGGGTTTAAGGGCAGGACCCATACTCTCCAAAATGAGATATTATTCTTAAAGGAGTGTCCATGTTTATTGCAGCCCTATTCACAACAGCCAAGGTGCCTGTCAACAGATAAATGGGTAAAGGGTAGTATATAAACACAGTGGAATATTATTTGGCCATAAAGAAGATTATTCTCCTGTCATTGACAGCAAAATGGGTGGAACTGAAGGACATGATGTTAAGTGAAGTAAGCCAGATGCAGAAAGGCAAGACCTGCATGTTCTTTCTCATATACAGAAGTTGGAAAAGTGGACCTGAAGGTAAACTAGTCATTGATCCAGGTTGGGAAGGGTGCGGGGGTGAGAAGGGTGGATTTGACCAGTATGTGCTGTACACATGTGGAAACGTCACACTGAACCCCACTGATTCGTACAATGATACAGGTTAATAATTTTAAAAGTGTCTGATGGTCCATGAAAGTTTATAAACTCCTGACCTAGAAAATTCCCAGGACTCACAGGCACAGTGCTGGACACCTGTGATCCCAGCAACTTGGGAAGCTGAGGCAGGGGGAGCCCAAGTACCAGGACAGCCTCAGCAACTAAATGAGACTCTGAAAGGTAAAAAAGGCTGGCCATGTCGCTCAGTGGTAAAGCACCCCTGGGCTCAATCCCCAGTATAAAAAAAAAGAAAGAAAAAATCCTGGTCCTCTCACCACAGAGCCTGCCACGGGTGACAGGGCTGGAAGGGCCCATTCAGGTGGGGAGCAGCATCTAAAAAGCCAGACAGGGTAGGAAGTGAGCCCACTGTTCTGGAGAGGACCTAGGGAGGTCACAGCCCCCTCTGGGGAGAGCCTCACCCACCCCAAATCCAGCCCAGGTGGGAAGACCCCGAGGGGCACAGGGGTGACACCTGGAGGGTCTCCTGAAAGCCCTCCAGTGAGACCCTGGGGAGAAATTCCTGCAGGACCAAGGGGCTCTGAGCCCCAGGGAGCTCTGTTCTGTGGGACTGGAGGAGAACCCCCTTCTGGCTTCTGCAGAGCCAGAAATAGAATCCAATTTGCGATGCCCCTAATGATGTTACATAATGACATTACATAAGCCCATTACATAAATCAAAGTCCCTCCATTGACTAGAATGTCCCTGCCCCGAGGCTGACCTAATCCCATGCCTGAGGGCTCTGTCCCTGTCAGGGCAGTTGTATGAATCTGTGTCCTGCAGCCCTCTGTCAACACAGGCTTGGGGCTCTTCCTCCTCCTGCTGCCCCAGGCAGCTTCTCTACCCTCAGTCCTGGTCAGGCACCACGCGGCCTCTTCCAGTCCACCGTCCCAAAGAGCACCGCAGAGGGCAAGTCCTGGGCATCCACGCTCCTCCTCTGAGGACTTTTTATTCCCCTGACTGAAATGGAACAATTGTCTCTGATTACAGAAATTTCAAGAATCAATGGGCGAGGAGGAGCAGTTTAAGTCTTCCTGTGGGAGTAGAGGGAGCCTGAGGCCTTGAAATTCATCCTAACTTTAGGGAAGGATCCTGAGTCCTTGGGGCAGAAGGAAACTTTCCCTATGAGAGGCCCAGGTGTCTGCAGGGCCCGCCCCCACCCCGCCCACCTCTGCAGGCCCCTCCCTCTTCCTCCAGACACGGTGCAGAGCCCACCCACCAGCCCACCTCCCACCGCCCCCCAGCTCCCCTCCAACCCTCTTACCTCAGAGGCAACCTCACCCCATGGGGCTGTCTCCCTCCTCCCTCCATGTCCATCACAGAGACCCTAGCACGCACACACAGTTTTCAGTCTGTCTCCTGAGAGGTCCAGCGGTTACTGTCGTGTCCAGGCTATCTCACTATCGAGAAGAAAACGTAAGTCTTAAGATCACTTGTAGAATAAAGTAACACAAATAGAGCAAAGCAAAATGCTTGTCCTCTTCCGGGTTGTTGGAATGGGACTCTGCATCTCCAAAGCCAACTCTTCTGGCACAGCAGGGTCAGGTGCGAGAGCTCCTGCTGGTTCCTCTGAGGGTGCTGAGCTGGCCCAGCCCCAGCCCTCCAGACACAGGAGCATTTCAGCCCCTCCTCCTGCAGCCTCCACTCAAGTTCCAGAGCTCACTCAAGGTCCCTGATATGGGTGGAACTGCATCCCCCAAAGAGACGTGGCGAAGTCCTAACTCTACCCCTACCTGTGAGTGGGACCCTATTTGGAAAGAGGGCCTCTGCAGACACGATCAAGTTGAGATAAGGTTGTTAGGAAAGCCCTCACTCACTATGACCAGTGTCCTTATAAGAGGAAAAGAGACACGGAGTGTCAGGTGAGGTCAGCAGACGCGGCAGTGAGGTGCCTGCAGGGGAAGGAGAGATGGGGAAAGGAGAGGAACAGGTCCCCCTAGAGCCCGCAGGGGGAGCGTGTGTGGTCCTGCCCACCACAATTACAGACCTGGCCTCCCCTGCCGTGAGAGGACAGACAGACCCCTGTCATGTTGAGCACCTGCCTTGTGACACTTGGTAAGGGACCCCAGAAGGTGCACGCAGTGCTGCCAGGCACAGCCACCCTGTGCGCGGGGCAGATAGCAGAGAGCAGAGGGGCAGGAGACTTCCAGCAACTCTCAGACACTGAAGCTTGGTGTTCTGCCCAGGTTGGGTAGTGTCCCCTATCCGTAACACATGGGGACTCTTCCCAGGTTCCTACCCACATATTCCATGAATACAACCCGAGATTCGCCACCTTCTTCCTTCCATGTCCTCCTCGCTCCTCTTAGCCTGGCCTGTCTGCCCTGCCTGGTGTACCCCCAACATCATCTGCCAGGACACCAGTCACCTTTGCCCAATGCCTCTGTTCAGGATGTCACATCATACATTTCCCCCTGCCTGGCAATTCTAAATGTTTGAAACAGTGGCTGACGTCCAAGCCTTGACACAGACGGCGCCTGTGCCCTGGTGTGTCTCTGCCGTTGACAATCACTCCTGGAGGTGAGCGCCTCAGCCCACCTGCAGTGGCTTTTTCTCAGGTCTCTTCCACCCCGGCCCCCCACTGGCTACTTGTGGTCCTGGTGTGGGGGAAGGAACCCTCTCTCTTCTCCCAGGAGACAGACACCTGCATGCTGCAGGTTAGTGGGACCAGGTGGCCTGGCTGGCTGGATACCCAGTCCCAAGAAGCCTGCAATCCTGGCAAGTTAACTGTCTCCTCAGAGACGCCTCCTGACCCACCAGGCATCATTCATTGCTTTTTGCTCTGCGTCGCATGACCCTTTTTTACACTCCTGTCACACTCTGACCCACTGGACCCACCCACGAGTCTGTGAGTGCTCTGTGAGGCTCCTCTCCGCCAGGGGACAGTACAGTCTGGTGTTGAAAAGTCCCCGCTCTAGGGAAATGCCAATCAAAACTTCCATGGGATGCCACCTCACATCCGTAGGATGGCCACTATCAAAGTCAGAAATGGCAAGTGTTGGCCAGGATGTGGTGGTCCCCCTGTCCTCAGGGGTATGTTCGAAGACCTCCAGGGGGTTCCTGGAGCCATGGATAGTGCTGAACCTTATGTATACTATGTTTTTCTCAATATATACATATCCATTGTAAAGTTCGATTTGTAAATTTGGCACAGTAAGAGATTAACAACAATAACAAGCAATAAAATAGTAGAATTATAATAATATACTGTCATAAAAGTTATATGAATGTGGTCTCTCTTTTATTATCTTACTGTATTATATTGACCCTTCTTGTGATAATATGAAAAGGAAGTATTTTATAGCCTCTTTGGGGCATATCCGAATTGCCAGAATCCCTAGTCTTGTACTTCATGTCCATTATTACATAAGGCTCACTTGAACACAAGCACTATAATACCACCACAGTTGATTCAGTGATGGAGATGGCTACCAAATGGCTAACGGGTGGGTAGCATATATAATGTGGATACACTGGACAAAGGAATGATTCACATCATGGAAAGGGTGGGAAGGGAGGTGTGGGATTTAATCACATACGAAGAACACTGCACAGTTTAAAACTTATTACCTCTTTATTACTGGAATTTTTCACTTACTATTTTCAATCTGTGATTGATCACAGGTAGCTGAAACTTCAGATAACTGAAACCACAGAAAGTGAAGCCATAGATAACGTGGTAGGGGACTACATAATTGGAACACTTGAGCACTGCTGTAAAATGGTATGGCCACTGTGGAAAACAGTGTGGCAGCTCCTCAAAAAATTAAAAACGGCATTACCATGTGATGTAGTAATTTCACTTCTGGATTTATTCTCAAAAAAGCAGAAAACAAGGACTCCTGTTCACAGCAGCATTTTTCACAACAGCCTTTAGTTGGAAACAACCCAGTGTCCATTGACAGATGAATCAGTAAACAAACAGTATTACAGATGTACACTGGAATATTACTCAGCCTTAAAAAGAAAGGAAATTGGGTTTGATCACCAGCACTAAATAAATAAATAAATAAAAGAAGGAAATTCTGATACATGCTACAACATGGATGGAACTTGAAGACTTTACACTAAGTAAAATAATCCAAACAAGTATTATGTGATCCCACCTATATGAGATACCTAGACTGGTCAAATTCATAGACAGGAAATAGAATGCTGTTTGCCAAAGGCAGCACGAAGGGGAGAATGAAGAGCTGCTATTTAATGGGTACAGAGTTTCGGTTTTTTAAACTGATGCTAATCACTGTACACACTGATGGGGTGTGATGTTTTGGTGCACACACACACACAATGTGTGAAGAACTGAGTAATCATCATACTTATCACCTCCAATATTTATCAGTCCTGCAGAGGAAGGTTTTCTCTGCACTGACACTAAGCAAGATAACCCCTTCTTCTCCCTAACCTACAATTACAAACAGCCGACCTCTTGTGGCCTGAACCCCTTGCACATGGTCTTGTGTTGATCCTGGGTTCCTGTGCCTCCTCCTTGTCTGTTCCAGTCCTAGCACCCTTCAAGATTCCCCCAGGACCCCTCCTCCCTCCATAAACCACCCCTGTCCACTCCAGCCCACACCCTACCCTATCCTGAAGAATAGGAGGCAATACATAGACCCAGCTCACTACACATGATGGTCTAGGTGGATCATGAAACCCAGCCTTCTCCTCCAGCTGCAGCCTGGGTTTACCAGTCAGAGACTATGGCTCTTACTTCAGTCTCCCACAGCACCCGGCATGCAGGGCCCATAAGTGAGCCACAAGTGTGTCATACATCTAAACAATCAGCTCCAGGGGACATGAGCTTTTGTTTTGTTCTCTACAACATTTGCATAGGGCTGGGTAGAGTTGAAAGCTCAATCAATCTTTATGAGTGGCAGATTAAAACGCCAGAGTTTCCTGCCCGCCTGAGTCAGTCAAGTTGGACACACCTGGAATCTTTCTGACTTAGATTTGCAGATGTCTCCTCTTGACGTTGAACCCTGCAGACAAAGAGAGAGGAGATGTGGGAGATTGGGTCACCCAGGAAGATTCTTGCGTCCTATGAATCACGTGACAGGTTTATTTCACTAGAGTCTGGACAGAGTATTGCCAAAGTCTTCTCACTTCACTTTGCTCCACCTCCACCCCTGCCAAACACCCTCTCCACCCCTGCCAAACACCCTCTCCACCCCTGCCAAACACCCTCTCAATTACCGATTAGTTCCCCAGACATGGGGTCACATAGATGGGAAGCAGCATTCTGGGCATCTTTCCAACACAATGCAATCCATGGCCCGTGTGGTTTATTGAAAACACACAGGCTGGCTCGTTCACTGACCACTTCCCCTCCTCCTCAAATTGAAAAGACAGCAGCAACTTGGGGAGCTAAGTTTATGGATACTTTGGGTGCCTGTTAATTGGTGCCTATGTGCTAAGAAGCCTGATGAGCCTAGGGATGAGCTGAAAATCCCAAACAGGCAAGAGACATATTAAGTAGAACTCTCTATTAACTAGAACTCTGCTCCAGTCTCTGGGCTCCTAACCTCCCACATAGGAGGGCCGTGCTGTCTTCTGTTGTTTCCCACCTCTGCCCATCAAGACAGCCAGCAGAACACTATGGGCTGAGTTACATTTCAGATTCCTCACATCTTGCATATCTAAATCAGAAGGAGGTTAGAAGACTAGTGTGGGTTGAAAGAAGGGAGGGACCCAGAGAAAGGACACAGAAGAGATAATGTGTCCACTGGACACGAGTGAGTCCCTGGCTATCAAATATAAAGAGCACCTGAGTCTATGGCCATGCAAATTCTGGAAACTAATAGCAAAGAGATAGATGACGCCCAGCTCACCCCTCTGAGATGGGTGGCAGTGTGTGCTATGATGTGAATATGGTTTGTCTGCTCCCAAACATGATTACTACTGTAGTGCTGGGAGGCGGTGCCTTCAGGGAGCGATTAGGTCTTTTAGAGAGATCAATGCCTTTCTCACTGGTTGATGCTCCTCTCGGTAGAGAGTTCCCTATCTTGTAGGACTGGTTTCAGTCACTGTGAAAACAGTCATTACAGAACAAGGTTGCCTCTGGTGTTTGGAGCTTTTCACAAACATCCACTTGCCCTTCTGGCTTCTGTCAGGTTATGAAGCAGCATGGGGCCCTCACCAGTGTGACCAACTGATGTTGGGTTCCCAGGAGCCAAAATAAATGTCTTTCCTTTTTAAATTACCCAGTCTCAGATATTGCATTGTAACAACAGGAAGTGGACTACATGCATTTGTGTCTTTGGGATGCAGAGAACTGAAGATCCTGATAAAAACTAAGTCATGGATAAAGACTTAGGCATCACTAGGTTGAAGCCTAGTGGGGTCAGCCAACCCCCACCCCCACCCCCCGTGCTTCTTATCTGTAGTGGCTATTATAATCCAGGGGAACTTGTTGGATGTCTACATTGGGTGAGTGAATTTGGTAATCTCCCTCACATTCGAGAGATAGAACAAAGTTTTCTAACCTGTTAGGGGAGACAGGAATGTGGAGGTCACCATCAGCTACCAGGACCACCAGGCAGAGCTTGCTCTCTCCCTTCCTTTGCTGTGCACTAATCCAAACTCAAGCTATGCTGTTCCACATTTTACCCATCTCCTCCTCAAGGTCTGTCTGCTCCCTCGGGTGTTCAGAGTCCTTGGAAAGCCGTCAGCACTTATGTTCAGTCATGGACATAGACGTCTCATCTCCACCAGAAGGAAAGTTCTTACAGATAGGTGTCTGTGGTACAGAGTGGCCATTGTGGGCCTAGTACATACTGGGCACACAATGGCCACTCTATACTCATTACCTACTTTTTTTTTTTGGGGGGGGGACAATATTAGGGAAAAGTAAATAAACTGCAGCTAATTAATAAAAAAAATTCTTTTCTGTATGAAAATAGCAAATTTGCGCTTTGCTTCTCAGAGCACTGTGACATACTGATATGTGATTCTAAAGTAAATAGTTTGTGCCGGGATAGTTGGACCTGGGATGGCTCATACCTAGGGTGGCATGGGATACGTGCTGATTCCAATGAGACCACCATCGATGGCGTCTAGACAGGAACCTCAGCCCTTCACTGCAGACAGGGCACATTTTTTGAGCACACATCTTCTGTTTGGGTCCCCACCAGGCTTGACACTAAGCATATGGACTATTTGTAAACAAGTTCAAAGGACAAAGATATGCCTTATAGAGAATCTTTGAGAGAGGGAAAAATCCTGGAAATATCTGGCACGTGGTAGGTCTCACCAAATACGCAGGATCTCAAAGCTGTTCTTACTCAAGAATTCCAGAATGTTTAGAGAAGGAAAGGCATTAGTATAACCAACGCAAATGTTGTTTTCATGTGTTTGAATTGGAAAGTCTGTGAGATTACTTTTCAGCGGAATCACAAGTCACTGCCTAAAAAGACAGGTAGGCAGTTTCAGAGACAAAAGCCAGGCCAGGCTTTAGGAGTGGCGAGACTCCCATCCCTCAGTCCAAGGAGACCGGCTTCTACTGCCAAATCTTCTAATTTTCACAAGAGGAGCTAGAAGCTCAGATTTTTATGTGAAATTTCCAGATATTTAAAATACTCTGGGGGTGCTTTTTTATGGCCACCCCTACATTAACCAGGAGTCACCTACTCATTCGTGACTGCAGCTAATTAATAAAAAAAAAATTCTTTTCTGTATGAAAATAGCAAATTTGCGCTTTGCTTCTCAGAGCACTGTGACATACTGATATGTGATTCTAAAGTAAATAGTTTGTGCCAGGATAGTTGGACCTGCATTCATGCCCCGCCCCCTGCCTGCCTTCCAGCAAAAGAGGCTTCCTATCTAGCATCCAGCCCTCATCTGTGTCCAGGTCCCATCTTCCTCCACCTGCTCTTGGACTTGGCTTTTGTGACCTGCCACTGCATTCTGAGTTTTCCCCAGCCACCGATGCTGTTCTCACCTTCTGCCAATGATCACCTGGACGTGAATCCCAGGAATCAGATGTTCTAACTCCTGTGACCCCTCCACAGTTGTCCTGCTTCCTGCATCCTGACGCTCTTTCCTTGGCTCCGTTGTTGTCCCCTCTCAGGGTCTTCCTGTCTATTCTCTGACACCCTCCAAGTTCCCAATCTTCTTTATAGGATTCTCTCAATGTCATCCCCTAATTCTGATGTTCCAAAGGGTTCTGGCCTCCTCTTTTCTCACTTCACACTGAATTCTTTGAGGAGCTCACCCATACCCCCACAATTTTCAAAACACATGGATGGTTCTCAGGCCCACCTGTCTCCATTCCAGCCCTCTCCTACCCTCAGCGCCTGTATGATCTATTTCTAATGGGTCACACCAATTCAGCAGGTGCAAGATTGGTCACCCAGCATGCTGCTCCTCCTCCTGCGTAACCCTTCTTGAGGGCAAGTCACTGTCATCTAAGTTCCTCAAGCAGAAATCAGGCCAACCTCACCAATGTCCCCACTCCTCCTCAAGAAGTCTTGTACCATCTGCCTATTAAGTATCTCCTGAAATCATCACTTCTCTATCCCGTCTGACAAAATCATGGTCCAAGGTCACCACTACCTGGCATGTGGACAACTGAAGTGCAGGCCACCAGGCTCACCCTTCAGCCCCACACCTTTCCTGTAAACATGGCCACATCCCTGCCCTGCCTAAACCCTGCTGTGGTGCCCCACTCTGCTGGATAGATTCTAGACTCCTGCACATGCACTAAAGGCCTTTCTAGCTCTCAGGCACCTCTCTGGCCTCTCATCCTTTCCAGCCATGCTGGACCTTGCTTGACTTCCCACACACTATCCTCTCCCACGTGCACCTGGCTCCACCTCCTGCTTCCCATGCCTTCTTCACACCTCACTTCAGCAGCACCCTCACCCATCCAACCTCCCTTGACTTCTCCTAGACCTTTAGATGTCCTTACTATGCACTCCAAAAGCCTCTGTGTGTACCCTGGCACTTACATTGACTGTGAGCTCTGTGAGGACAGGGTCCTTGCTCTGTTGCTGCACGTTGTTCCTGGTGCCTAGTGCCATTCTTGGAACACAATGAGCACCCATTAAATGTTTGCTAGGGTTATTTTTTGGCACTAGTGACATTGAACCAGGAAGGGTCTCAGCCCTTGTCAATATCAATTCTCATTTTAATGAAAAAGCCAAGGTCCAGAGGAATAAACACAGGGCTCCAAGTCCCCTGTGACACAGAGGAGCAGTCAAACCTAAGACTACTCATTCCTAAATCCAGTGCCCCATTCCCTTGCCCTTCCCCTCCACTCCAGCCAGCCCAGCTCACACAGCTGCCTGGGCTGGGCAGATGCAGTTGGGGAGGCTCCTGAGCAAGCGCCCCTCACCAGGAGAGCACCTGGTGGAGAGTGTGCAGCCTTCATTCACTACTTCCTCACTGCCCAGGCCGGCCACAGGTGAGGCTACTGTTGGGAGGCCCCAAGTATGACCAAGGGCAAGCGGCCCCTCTCTGCCTTCCCTTCAGCCCTAGTCTTCAGTTCCTGGCATGTGGGGAATGGAATGTGCTGTAAGATCTCGTTCTGCCAAATTTCTGAACTAGAAGCAAGAACCAGGGTAGCATATAACATTTGATCTGGAAAAGCCAATTAAAGGCAGTGGGCTAAATTCAACCATCCGTGACAAAAAGGGAAGAGGCTTTTCCTGTGCATGGAGGTGGGGAGGGGATGGAGGAGTCAGGCTTGCCTTCCCCAGCTCAGGTAACAGCCCCAGAACTGCAGATTAGAACTTTAATACCACTTGAAGTACACAGATTCTTTCACTCTGGGTAGAGGTTCTCCACCCAGCCAGCTCTTGACCATTCCTGGCTTAGGAAACGTCTGCTTTCCCACATGAGCCGCAGGGGTTCTCTCTGCACTATCTTTGTCATGAACGTCAAAGCTGGGTAGGCTCTGCGGACATCTCCCTAGACACTGAAGATAGGACGGTGGCCAAAGGAGGGCAGGCCTCCGGCAGCAGCCCAGGCCCTCTGGCGCACAATTCTCTGGAATCTGTGAGCAAAGGAAGGATCCTAGTGAGAACTCGGCTCAGAAGAAGAGCGGGGGCGGTGCCACCTCTGTAGGAGCCGGCCAGGCTGGGGCGGAGAGGTCGGTCTCCGAGGCCTGGTGCACCACTTCGCCGTGGATGCGCTGGTGCCGCACCAGGTGGGTCTTACGGCTGAAGCTCTTGCCACACTGAGGGCAGGAGAAAGGGCGGGAGCCGGTGTGGATCGCTTGGTGGCGGACCAGGTTGGTTTTGGAGCTGAAGCTGCGGGCGCAGATGGCGCAGGCGTGGGGGCGACTGCCTGTGTGCACCGCCTGGTGACGGCCCAGGTGGGACTTGCGGCTGAAGCGGCGGCCACACTGAGCACAGGCGAAAGGCCTGGCTCCGCTGTGGGCCCTGGAGTGGGCGACAAGATTGGGCCGCGAGCCAAAGCGGCGACCGCACTGCGCGCAGGCGAAGGGCCGTTCGCCCGTGTGCACGCGCCGGTGCCGCGCCAGGTGCTGTCCGTGGGCGAAGCCGCGCCCGCAGTCAGGGCAGAAGAAAGACCTTTCGCCCGAGGGGGTGCGCTGGGGCGTCACTGTGCCCGACGCAGGGCCGCAACTTGGCCCACAACTTGGCCCACGGGGCACGCAGGCTAAGGGTTCGGCGGCAGCAGGGTCCACGGTGGCTCCCAGTGCGCAATCGTCGCACCCAAAGGAGCGACCTTCGCTGCGGTGCAGACGCTGGTGTGAGGCGAGGTTCTTTTTCCAGCCGAAGCTCAGGCCACAGTCAGAGCAGGAGAAAGGTTTCGGTCCAGGAGGGGACGGGGTGGAGGACTCGGCGGGGGAATGCGGCGAAGAAGGCGCGTCGGGAGAGGGCTGGGCTCGACTAGCTGCTTCGTGCACCCTTTGGTGCCGCACCAAGTGCTGCTTGTGCGTGAAGCTGCGTGCGCACTGCGTGCACTGATAGGGCCTCTCGCCGGTGTGGATGCGCTGGTGCCGGATCAAGTGCGTCTTCTTGCGAAAGCGCTTCTCACACTCAGTGCAGGGGAAGGGCCGCTCGCCTGTGTGGGTCTTCTGGTGCGAACCCAGGTGTATCTTTTGGCTGAAGCGCTTGCCGCACTCCGCGCACGGGTAGGGTCGCTCGCCGGTGTGTGTGCGCAGGTGGCGGGTCAGGTGGGCCTTCTTGCTGAAGCGCTTGTCGCACTCGGAACACGGGAAAGGCCGTTCCCCGCGGTGGCTGCGTTGATGCAGCAGCATGTGGGCGCGCTGAGTGAAGCTGCGGCCGCAGTCCGGGCAGGCGCAGGGGCCCTCGCCCCGGTGCAGCCTTTGGTGCAGCCGCAACGTCAGCTGGTCCCGGAAGCGCCGCTCGCACTCCCCGCAACCGTATGGCTTCTCCGGGATCGGGGCCCACCCGGACAGCGCGATCCCGCCTAATGCCCCCGTGGCCCCTGGCTCCAGTTTGTATGCAGCAGCCAGATGTCCCAGTTCAGGCGCTGGGAAAGGGCTGGGAAGTAACGAGAGATGCTGGGGCCATTCGACTGCCTCTCCTGCCTCCTGTTCCTCATCCTCCACCTTCACCTTCCGAATCATCCATTCGTCTCCTGAATAGTCAAAACAAGAATTGTCTAGTAAGCTCAACGCCAGCAGTACTGCTTCCCAGGAGCCCAGCAATCTGGCTTCTGTTCTCTCCACTCTACCCAAAAAGTTCCCGGGAATGACCAAATCCCAAACTCTTCTCATTCTCCTCCTGCTCTGCAGCCTGCCATGCTGATGAACACCTGCCCCCTTCCGTGACTTTTCTCCCAGGCTCTGGGTGGCTGCCCCAGGTCTTGCTGTCCAGCAAGCTCCTTTCTGGAACCGTGTCTCCAGTTGAGTAGCTCCCCTGGGTGTCCCAAAAATCGGCTGCAGCTCTGCAGGTTTGTTGCCAAACACCTGACCTTCCCACACCTATCCTTGGTTGACGTTAACATTAGAACAGTATATCTTCTCCCAAAAGGAGACCTTTGGGCCTTGACACCTCCTGCTCTCTACCTTTGTCTGGCCACAGAGTACCAGGGCACCCTAAAAGTCAGTTCCTTCATCTCAAATGCTCCCCCTGCTGCTCCCTTCAGCCAAGGGGGGAATCCCAGTTGACAAGGAGGAGGCTGAAGTTTATAGGACCTGGGTAATTGGTGAATGTTGTCAGCCTCTCCAGAAGCAGGGAGGGCCCTGGGGAGAGCCTTGGCCCAAAGGCAGGATTGAGTTCCTGAGGAACTCTCATAAAAGCATCTGTAGGAGAAGGGCCCATGGATCTGTTCTCTCTCTTTAAAGCCCCCAGAAGATCCCCAGTTCTGCTGGAGAACCATTGGACCAAATGATCTGAATTCCTCTCTGGCCCTTAAAGTCCTTCACAGCCCAAGCCTTGGTTACATTACACAGGGACTGCTACAAGTACATCTACTCCCAGTTTCTTCCATTAATCTATTGTTTCCAAACAACTGTCTATTTATCATACTGTGATATGCCTCACATTTTCATTGTGTCACTCTTCTATTCAAGAACCATCAATAGGTCATTTTTTCCCCAGGATTTAGCCAGTTGTAGGTGCATCTGAGGCTCACCCAGATCTACTCCAACTTTCTTCTTTTAGGTGAGAATGCTTCATTTCCACCACACTGCTCTCCTTCAACCCCAGTCACATGTCACCTTTTCTGCTTCAAAGTCCTTTCTCAGTCTAGACTGTCTCTCCATTCTGCACCCCAGCCAGCTTCTGAGCTGAAGTCTATGCCTCTCTCAAGATGCATTACAAAGCAACATTTTTTGACAGATCCAGTCAAAATAAGGATCTCTCACCCTAAACTTCTATAGCACTGACACTTCTTTTCTTATTTGCAACTCTTATATTGTTCTTTTAATCTTTCATCTTGGTTAACACTGATGCCATCTCAATTACATGTTAGCTTTGGAAGGGTAGATACAGTGTATTCTAATTTTAAGTCTAATAATAACTAAGTCTAATAAAAATGAGCATTGCCACCATTTATGGAGGGCCAACTATAGATGAAACACTAGCCATACACCATTATAAACCTCTCAACAACCATGAAGTTATTGTTATCCTTATTTACAGATGAACAGATCACAAGGTCCTGGAGAGGGGGTAGTCCATCCTAGAGTGCTCAGTGGGTAAGTATTTCTGTATACCTCTAGGCCTATCTCTTCCTACCACACTCAGCACAGTCAGTGCATAGTAGGGACTAGATAAATCTTTGTTGGATAAATGTCACTGTTATTATTTAGATGTGATGTCCCCCAAAAGCTCATATATGAGACAATGCAAGAAGGTCTGGAGGAGAAATGACTGGGTTATATCTTAACCTAATCAGTGAATTAGTCCCTGATGGAATTAATTGAGTGGTAACTGGAGGCAGGTAGGGTGTAGCTGGAGGAAGTGGTTCCTTGGGGACGGGGCTATAGGGTATATATTTTGTATCTGGAGAGTGGAGTTTGTTTCCTGATCATCATGTAAGCTGTCTCCCTCTGCCAACTCTTCTGCCATGATGTTCTGCCTCATCTTGAGCCCTGAGGAATGGAACCTGCTGCTGTGAATTGAGACCTCTGAAGCTGTGAGTCCCCAAATAAACTTTTCATCCACTGCAATTGTTCTGATCCTTTAGTCAAACAGCAAAAAAAGCTGACTAAAACAGTTAACCAAGCAAGAGGTGATGAGGTAGTAGCAGGAGAAAGAAGTGATGGGTAGGTTTAGGTACGGGAGAGATGAGTTTACTATAATAGTCTTGGAGAACTTGGTACCAACAAGATCAGTGATGGTTTGGGGAGAGGAGAATGTAGGAGAGAGACAGTGGAAAAGTTGATCCACATCCTTTATCTTCATGGCAACTGTAATTCAGGTGATCAACAGCCTAAGATTAGACCAGGGAAGATGAAGAGGGGAAGTTAGGACTTCTAGCAAGGTTTGAAACAAGGTATATTTCTCTTCGGTGATGAGCCTCTTCGGTTCCACAGTCTACAGGGTGTAATTCTTTTTAGGTGCCGGAGTTCTATAGCAGAAAGGGTCCAGGGTCTGAACTCTTCTTGATTGGAAGGGCCTGGAGTAGCTGTCTCTCAAGGGAATGGGGCTTGTGAGGCCCCATTCCCTTGCATGACCTCTTGGTGGATGGAGCAACAGGAAGACTCACCTGAGCAGGAGCCCACAGGCTCAGCCTTCTGTGGAGTACATGCCTGTCCTTCTCTGCTGGGAGCCTCAGCTTGTTCGGTCTGGGCTCCTTCCTCTGGACCAGGGGCTTCAGGCCCTGGGAGAGAAGAGGAAACCTCAAGGCCTCCAGAAGCATCACAGATGGATGAAGGTCCCCACTGCAGCTAGGAAGCAGGGACATCTGAAACCCCAGCCCATCCCCACCCACAGGACTCTGTCTCCCATCATACCTGCAGGGGCTGAATTCCCAGCTGCCCCAGGGAAACCTCAGGCTCCTTTAAGCAGGGCAGCTGCTAAGGGTGGGCAGGTTGCAGGAGCCATAAGTGAGGAATTTCTGGAATATGTGTATGTGAGGTAGTGAAAGCAAGGAAGGGCCCCTGACCTGAGGCTTACCTGAGGCTTCCAACAGCAGGACTGTACTTCCCAGACCCCTGAGGGACCCCAGGTCCAAGGCAAATCATTGGTAAGGATCAGAATGTTGAAGCCAGGCCTGCTCCTGCCTTAGCACTCCATCCTGGCTGCCGCTACCTGATATTCCCTTAGCCACCTCCTTAACCTCTTTCAAATCTTGCTCCAATCTTTCCTTCCCAGTGAGGCTTGTTCTTCACCCTCAGTGAAGGGGACCTTCAGTGAAGGGCCTCATCCCTACCTGTAGCCCTTCACTGAAGGTCCCCTTCACTGTGCTTTATTCTCTCCTGCACAGCATTTATCTTCTAAGGTAGCTTATCATTTCTCTTGCTTTTACATTTATTGTTAGTTGATTCTGAACACTCTAAGATTAAGCTCTTTGAAGGTAGGGGTTATTGGTCCTGATGGTATTCTAAATTGTCTAGAATAGCACTCACCATATAGTAGGTGCTTAACAATATGCGGTGAAAGGAAGGAAAATTCCTTCCTGAAACATCCTACATGGTCCCCATTTACATACCTGAGCATGTACCCAGTGTTCTCTCTTCACTGGAGGAGGACATCTGCCCCTGGACATTATGAGACCTGTCCTTGGGCTCACTTTGGGGGGCCATCTCTGGCTGTCCCACAGAGAATCCTATTACAGGCAATAGAAGAATGGGTGCAGGTAAACCATCTTGTACAGAACTGATGATCAGAAGTGGGGCCCTCCCCTTCCTAGCCTGCTCAAGGATAGGGCTTCCCAATAATAGTGATAAGAGACAATAGCCCAGGCTCCCCAGCAGTCTGACCAGGTATCAATCTCAGCTCCTTTGAGATGAATCAAAGATAGAAGGAAGAAACAGAATAGCTTTAGAGAGAATAAGTTTAAGTCCCAGTGCTGAGTGAGTCCCCATATACACTTGCAGTTTAGCACAACTTCCCTCCTCTGGGCATTCAAACAGACCTGGTGACCTGAAAGGATGCTGTCCTACAGGCCTCTAGGGCCTCTGGCTCCAGGGCTCAGCCTCTGGAAGAACTCTACTCTATGCCTTGTAGATGCCCCCTAATCCCACCCCACCCCCAAGTGCCTTCAGTTCTCTCACCCAGAGAGCTGAGGGCCTCCAAAGTCTCTCTCATGGCAACAGGGAGTAGCCCCTCCTGGAGATCAGGTCACAGACCCTAAGGAGAAAAGACTGCCGTCAGGTTCCTGCTGCCAGTTTCCACCTGGGTCTAGAATAGCAGCCACCATATAGAAGGTTGGTCAGGAAGCTCTGCCCAATCACTCCCTCCTAGCTCTTCCCAGGAGCTCCAAAGGTGATGTCCCCAAACAGGTGAGGGAAATAAGGGAGTATGAATTTAAGAGCAGAGACCTTTAAAGATGGGGGGCCCAAGAAGAAAGGCTTGAAGCCATTTCTGCAAGCTCTGGTTGGCTCTGGAAATCAGTTCACCCACCTACCCACCCTTGCCTGGCAGTCTCTCCAGCCAGCCCCAGTTCATTGGCAGCCCCACCCCAAGCACAGCCCAGTGTCCTTGCCTGGGGACTGGCAGGAACCATTCTCTGGGGAGAGGGTGGAGGGTGGGAAACCAGGGTGGGGAGTGGGAAACTTCATTTCCTGGGTCCTCCAGCTGTCACTGCAGGAGATGGTGAAACAGAAGCCAGCCGGCAGGGGAGGGAGTGTCAGTTTAGGACTAGGTGGGGGCTCCCCATCAGAGAAGGGTCCTTGTTAAAGGTAGGAAATGGTCTTGGCTTCTCCAAAAGCCCCTACTTCAAAACCACTCCCTTCCCCATGAGGCTGCTCTGTGCTAGGACACCCCCAGGCCAGAACACCCCTCCTTGCACCCCCTTCCCTGCTCTGGGCCCTGCGGGCTCCTCCCCCTCCCCCAGCAGGCTCCCCTCCCCCTCCCCCCCTGCAGCCTTCCCTCTGTCCCTCCCCTCTCCCGGCTCCCTCTGCCTTCCGCCCTCTCTCCCCACCAAATCGGGTAGCCTCCTGGAGCCCCTCCCCCTGCCCCGCCCCTACGGCTCCGCCCCTGCCCGCACCGGCGGGGCCAACCCCTCACGGCCCCCTCCGGTCGGCCTGACGCTGCCACCGCCTCCCTGACCCTCCGCTCCGGGCAGTCTCCGGCAGCGCTCCGTTCCCCTCCCCCTCCCTGGGCTCTGGGCCGCCCTTCCCCGCCCGCCCGACTCTCCCCCGCTCCATCCCCCTCCTCGGCTGCACACTCTCTCCCTTCCTCCCCCCTCCTCTTTTCCTTCCTCCCCAGCGCCCGCCCTCCAGCTCTCAGCTGGTCTCCCCCACCCTGCTCGCCCCTCCCTTCCCCCTCTCCTCCCCCACTCTGGTTTCTCTTCCTCTCCTTTCCTCTCTTCACCTCGGTTCCCTCCCTCCACCCCTCCCCAGCCCTCCTCCTCTGTCCCCACACCGCCCTCCCTCCCCCTCCCTCCCCTGTCCCCCCTGCAGCTCTCCTTCCCCCTCCGCGGCCCCCGCCTCCCTTCCCCCTCTGCCTCCCCAGCAGGCTCCAGCTTCGTTTCCCTCCCCTCCCGGTCCCCAGAACCGCTCTTCCCCTCCCCCTCCAGTCCGCTCCCCAGCTCCCTCGTCCCCTGGCGCCCCAAGGCTGGGGCTACGGGACTGACCCAGCTCACTCCCGACCTTCTCCCTGGCCCTGCCCCTCCCCACCCCACCTCCCCTCCGAACCCCCTTCTCCCCAACACCTCCCTCTCAGTGGTCCTGTCCCTATTTCTGCTCCCCACTGACTTCTCACCACCCCCCAAGTTTTCCTCCCGAGCAGACCCCACTCCACCTCCCCTCCTCCGTTTGTCCTCCAGAGTCACTCCGGGTCCCGACCCGCTGCCCCGCTCCGGGGCTCACCTGTCAGCGCCCTGCTCTCCCGCCCCTCCCCAAGAGCCGGATCCCGGGCGCCCTGTTTTCCTCCGCTCCCGTTCGGCCCACTCCCACTCTCCCTCTGCTCTCCTGAGACTCCCCACTCCCTCCCCTGGGGACCCTCCCGCCCCTTTCCCACCGATTCCCACCCGGCCCCCGCCCTTCTCTCCAGTTCCTGGATCCCTTTCCTGCACTCCGCGACCCTCGCCGCCGCCCCTCCTGACTCGCCCCCCGGCTCGGTCCCCTCCTTTTCGCCGGCGACCCGCGCCCCTCCCCCATCGCTGCCCCGCTCCCGGCGCCCCTTCCCCGGGGGCTGTCACCTGCACGCAGCGGGCTGTGAGTGTGCGCTGAAGGGGAGGCGGGCGGAGCCGCCGGCGCCGGGAGCCTCCCGGCCCTTACCTGGCGGGCCGACGGGTCGCCGCGCTGCAGCCAGCTACGGGGACCCAGGCGCCCGGGCCTCCTGCCCGAGCCGGCTCTGCTCACAATGGCGCCCGCTGCCTGCAGCCCGGGTGCCGACTGCCCGAAAGACTGACAGACTGACAGCCCCGAAACTTCACGGGGAGGGGAAGGAAAAACGCCGAGGGAGAGGGAGCTGGGCAGCGGCGCCCTCAAGGGGGAAGAGACCGAGGAAGCGGGAGCGGAGCCCCGAGGCACCAGGCTAGGGAGGTTGGGGACCGTGGTCTCAGGGAGTGGGGTCGAGGGACGTGCACCGCGGGGTTAGGTGTGCAGGTGAGGGTCCTGAGGCCCGACGCCCGCAGGAGAGGACGGAAAGTGGGAGCTCTGGACAGGGGGGGAAGGGGGGAGGGAGGGGAGGAGGGAGGGGAGGAGGGAGAGGAGACCGGGGAGGTAGGGCACTCGGGCTGCGAGGGAGGGTGCTCGCAGCCTCGGAGGGAGGAGCCGGGGAAAGGTGGAGCGCGGGAGGGGGTGAGGAGTTGCCGGGAAGAGGAGGGGGCGTGTTCGGAGTGGGAGCCTGGGAAGGAGTACGCTGGTCTTTAAATCGCGAGTACCGGTCGGGTTTGTGGCCCCGCCGCGGTCCTGCCAGAGACGTGTCGGACCGACCGTGGGGCGGGGGGGGGGGGGGGATCTGAGAAACTCCTGCCGGTCCCGCTCTCCACCCGATCCTACCCGGATCCACCCAGACCCCTTCCCTCCACCTAGATTCCCGAGGCTTGAACTGAGACCCCCTGCGAGAACGGTGGAAAGGGGCCCAAGGAGAGAGGGCCTCCGCCGCCCCCCAGTAGAAATTGGGGAGGAGGTTCTGAGCCAGGACCCCTAGGAGGAGGGGTGGCTGGCGCTGAGCTGCAGGGGGTGAGGCTGGGCGGTGACTGCGTGGGCGGGGCAGGGAGGGGTGACGGAGAGGGGAGGGCCGTCTGTACTAGGTGGGCCCTGCAGGCCTTAGGTGTGGAGGGCTGTCCTCTGCCTCGGAGCCCCGGGGCCTGGCCGCTGACCCCGCCCCAGTCCTGCAGTTTCTCCTCAGCCTAGCGGGTGAGGCTCCACTCCCTAAACTGCCCCTATCCCGTCCTCCTCAAGCTAAAACGCGGACTGGTTATTGCAGACCTCCTCTCCACGATCTTTCTGCCTGCTCCCCTGGATTCCAGCTTCCTTCCTCCTGCCTGTGACTTGTGTTTCTTCCAAAGCCCAATGATGCCCTATTCATGACTGCTGGAATCTAGAACTGGAGTAAACCTGAGAAGGGGAGGACAGTGAATGGCCCTTGTGGACTGAACAAGTGCCCCTGGCTATAGCACCCAATCACAAGAATGGAGACACCTATGGAATCAGAGCACATTGACCCAAGGCAGACCTTGTAGGACACAGTAGCACAGCACACAGCAGGGGTGTCCAAAATGTCTGTGGATAGTGATAGTGAGAGACCCAGGGACAGCCGGACCTGGAAGAGCAGGTGGTCCTTCCCACTCAGCTTAGAAAGGCTCTTCTGTATAATGGATGCTGACTAGACTGCAGGTAGCCCTGGGAGCAAATGTGTACCTCTGTGTGTGCTGGGCTGGAGCAGGGGTGTCCACATGTAGGTCACAAAAGGAGGAGTAATGTGTGAGCGTTGAGAAAGGCTGGAAGAACAGTAGGCTCACCACACACCCTGGCTCTTTTCCAGGATTACTGGGTCTAGGATGCCAATCCTAGCTATCTGTGAGCCCTGGAAGAAGCTCAACATGACCCTTTTTATTTGGCCCTAGGTTCCAGAAGGAAGCTGAACCTAGCTCTTGTTCACCCCAGGTGGGATGACTATTCAGGATGCTCAGTGGGACATCAGGCTTAGGAGCTGGTATGTCAGTCTGAGGTCCAGGCCATATTCCAGCCTGAGTGTCTCAGAGTTCTGCTGGTAACCAGGATGTAACCAGGATTCCCCTGAGGAGCCTGCTGCTGCCCTCTCCCAACCGGACACTGAGATTACTCCATCCGGCTCAGCCCCCACCCAGGTTGGGGGTGCTGTCTTACAGCCCCAACCCCACTTTCCACCCAAATTCTCCTTCTTGGCTCCCCTCAGTCCTCCACCCAGGGACCCTAGGAAACCCTAGTATTTAGAACCCCAGGGACCCTAGGAAACCTTCACAGAAGGAGACCGGATGGCCAAATCAGCCACACATCATCATCTCATTAAGAAGTCAGACCCAACAGAGGAAAGCACATGGTCATCCAGTTTCCCTGGCCCTCAAATCCTGAGTGCCTGGCAGGAAAGGGGACAGAGGAGATAGGAAAAGAGCATGATCAAGTCAGCTTGAGGGCAGGTAGACCAACCAATCGCTGAGCCAGTAACTCTTGATCTTTCAATGGTGCCATGCCCCCGCCCCCCCAGCATCTAATACACATTATGAAACTGTCCTTGGAAGATTATGCACACATACAGTTTCAAAGAATTCATGGAGTCCCTGAGTCCCATCTGTGCATCCCTGGGAAGTCCCTGAAGTTTTTACTAGTAAGGAAACAGGCCCAGAAAGGGAGGGTAGCTTGCCCATAGCCCATGTTCATTTGTGGTAGCCTCTGAAAGTGTGGGAATAGCAGAGGCGCAAAGCAACTGGCTTTGATCCCCATCATACACACTGGGGGGAGGGGCTGTTTCCAGGAGGAGCTGGCACTGAGAGGATTGTCAGGGCAGATCCAACCAGGTTCTGGGCAGCTGTGCCTGGAGGTGCAAGCCCCTAATAAAGCCTCCCCAGTACAAAAGGCCTACAGCCTAGCTCTCTCTGTGGCCTTGGACAGATTGGCCTCCAGGTCACAGTAGGCAGCAGTGTGGGGTAGGGGGACCAGCACTGGCCTCTCTATTCCCCTGCAGCAGCACTGCCCAAGCCCAGGCCTCACAAGACCCTGGTGGTGACTGGAGTGGGCAACATGCTCCTCCTTGCTGTCCTCTTTGGGATGCTATGGGCACTGGCTAATGGGTAAGCAGTCCACTGGGACTCCTCGAGCTAAGATCCTCTCTAGCCCCAGGCCTGGGGACACCCTGGGCACCAGAATGACCTCCCTAGTGCTTCTCTCTCCAACCTTATCTTCTTCCTTACTTCAGGGACCTCTTCTGTAAGTTATCTCTTATAGGAGTGGGGTCACAGGACAGGGCTTCCTGGTAACAAAGGGGACAGTGGCAGCTGCTGTAGTTCCCTATCCATGGACAGGCGATGGTGTGAGCAGACGGAGACGATCCATGTGGAAGAGGAAGTGACCCCCCGTAGGGAGGATCTGGTGCCCTGTGCCAGCCTCTACCACTATACCCGCCTAGGCTGGCGGCTGGACCTGCCCAGGAGTGGCCACGAGGGGCTCTCAGGGCCTCCAGCACCTGGGCTCTGTCGCATATACAAGTGAGTGAGGGTCAGAGCCTGGGCTGTCTGCCAGGCAGGAAAGGAGTGACGGCCGGAAATCCTGAGAGTGGGGGAGGATGGGGAGAACCTGGCATAAGCAGGCATTTGGGAAGTGGGCCCTGGGTGGGCTCGGGGAAAGGCAGCAGAAAGTGCAAGATTGGGGTGTGTGGATGAGAGGTACCTCAGTGGGTGGAGCAGGGAGAGTCCCAATGCCTGCTCTCTCTGTCTGCCCCCAATGACATTCTCACTTTTCAAGTGAAGAAAGGAGGAGGAAAATTATGTGATAAATCCCTCAGAGAGTAGTTCACTAGTCCCAATGTCCCAGGCCTTTCCCCACGGTGGGCTGGGCTAGACACTAACATCTCTCCCTGATTCCCCCCTGCTTGGTGGGTGCAGACCTCCAGAAACTCGGCCTGCCACATGGAACCGGACGGTGAGGGCTTGCTGTCCAGGCTGGGGGGGCGCTCAGTGTACGGATGGTAAGCTCCTGAGCCAGTGCGGGTGACATGTACCTTGTGGGATTGTGGGCAGCTAACCTCACTTAAGTCTTCAGGGGAGGGGACAGGCTCCCTGAGGAGGGGAACTGACCAGGCTGAGCTACAGGCCATTCTGCTGACTATCCGGGTGTGCCCCATTCTCTCCACCATATGCTGAAGCCCTCATGGAAGACAGCCCTGGGGGCCACTGCTTTGCCACGTGGCAGTGCCAGCCTCTGGGAGGCTCAGCTAATACTTCAACAGAAAACCTGGAAGAGTGCTGTGCCAGACCTTGGGGACACAGCTGGTGGGACAGTGGCTCTCAGCTCTGCCTTAGCTGTTCCAGCCAACACTTTCCAGGTGGGTCTGCAGACCCCAGCCTACAGACAGGACACATCCTGGCCATCATCCCCATGCCAGGCCTTGAGCTCTGGGATCCTGCCTACTCCCCTGCCCACCAGAGTAACCATGCCTTATCCCCATGCTTCATGCTCTGTGGGCATGTTCTTACCCATGGCCCTCTGACCCCTGCACTCAGCAGCTCACATGTGATGTGTCGTGTCCAGGCAATGCTTCCTCTGCAGTCCTCTTGCAGCCCCTACCGGGGGCTGTGGGTCAGCTCTGGAGCCAGCGCCAGCGTCCCTCAGCCACCTGTGCCACCTGGTCAGGCTTCCACTACCGTACTTTTGATGGGCGCCACTACCACTTCCTGGGCCACTGCACCTATCTGCTGGCAGGAGCTGCTGATTCTACCTGGGCTGTCCACCTCAGGCCCGGGGACCACTGTCCACAACCTGGGCACTGTCAGCTGGTAAGGGAGGGAAATGGGGGTGGCCCCAGGAGAGAGCTAGACGTAGGGGGATGGGGAGAGTTGCTGACCCTATTTCACTGTGCATCTCCCCAGGTCCTGGTGATAATGGGCTCAGAGGAGGTGCAGATCCAGGGTAGAGATGTTTCTGTGAAGGGGCAGCTCGTACCTGATGGAGAGCCCCAGATGCTCCATGGTGAGGACCCTGTGGGTCTGCTGTGGAGGGTCAGTGGGGATTGGGGCTGTTGCCTGTCCCACATTGTTATTGGGAGGCCTTTAGAAATGAAGAGCCCCGAGGATGGGGGCCCTGTGCCTCCCACTCCCCACCCACTCTGAGCTTGACCCTGGGCAAGTCCCTCGCCTTAATCTACCTGAGCCTCAGTTTCCCCACCTCCCTCGTGAGAGTGTCATTCTGAATGGGACTGCATGAGGCCGGTGAAGTGTGTGTGTGTGTGTGTGTGTGTGTGTGTGTGTGTGCGTACGCGCGCCAGTGCCCAGTGTGTGCATGAGCATATGTGCATGTTGGTGTGTGTACATGTGTAATGTGCGTGTATATTGGTGTACTGTGTGAAGTGTATGCATGTGTGGTGCATTGTGTATATATGGTATGCGTTTGTGTACGTGCAATGTGTGTGTGGTGTGTGTATGTGGTATTTTGTGTTTATGTATTATGTATACATGTGTGTTGTGTACACAGGGGTGTATGAAGTGTGTATGTGTATACTGTGGGGGTGCATGTAAGGTGTGTGTGTGTGTGTGTGTGTGTTGTAGTTTAGTCTAGAGAGTGTCTACAATGGGAAAGGTGCAGAGCTCTCTAGAATGGTCAGAATTCTTTCCCTTCCCCGCTGCTTCCTTGGGCAGTTGGAGTCCTGCTGTGGTGGTGAGCAGGGACTATGGCTACAGGAGGCTGAATGGCGCCCTTTCCCTTCCCAGGGCTGAGCCTGCAGTGGCAGGGGGACTGGCTGGTGCTATCCGGGGGCCTGGGGGTTGTTGTGCGGCTGGACAGGTCCAGTTCGGTGTCCATCTCGGTGGACCATGAGCACTCAGGACAGACGCAGGGCCTCTGTGGGCTCTACAATGGCCGGCCCGAGGGTAGGTAGGGTGTGCTTGGTAGCTGGTCAGGGAGGAAGAGGGGACTGGACCCCAAGTCCAGCATCCAGCATATCTGCTTCACCCTTCCTTAGATGACTTTTCAGAGCCAGGTGGGGGCCTGGCTATGCTTGCTGCCACCTTTGGGAATTCCTGGAAGCTCCCTAGCTCTGAGGTAAGACTGCCATCCTGGGCTTCTCCTGGCTGCACTCCCCTGGCTGAAGGGGACAGCAGACTCCCAGGGAGAGACCCTCAGGGGGAGAGCAGGTAGGCCTCGTATCCCACAGGAAGCTCAGTGTCAGGTGCTGCCTGCAGTCTGGCTGTCTTGTATGAACTGACCATCAAGGGACACCTTGGCCAACCTCATCACTGATCACCTTTGGTGGTTAGTTCATCATCTAATCACCTGCTTGCGGTTGACTGTGACCCTGAGTCCCCTGCCTCCCCCTTGGGCTGGTCCCCACTGCCCTCCACAGCCCACATCATGGTGGGAACAATGATGTGGCCTCAAAGTGGCTAGGAGGGCAGTGGTCATTTTCCTAGTCAATGTCCCTCATCACTGCTACCTGGCCTGGCTCCATTTGTTCCCAGCCTGGGTGTCTGGATGCAGTGGAGGTGGATCAGGGCTGTGAGGGACCCCTGAAAGGCACCGAGGCAGGTATGGATGCTGGCCAGCTGCGAGCTGAAGCCCAGGATGTATGCCACCAGCTGTTGGAGAGTCCATTCTGGCAGTGCCATGCCCAGGTATGGGTGGGGGTGGAGGTGGTGACCAGCTCCAGAGGGGACTGTCCAGAGGGTGGGGCCAGGAAGGTACTAGAGAGGAGCCAGTTAAGCGACCCAGTCCTGCCGCTAGACCCTGTTGGGCCATTGGTCAAGACACCCCTTCCTGTCCTGGGCTTTACCTCTGGGAACAGGTCCCTTCCAGAGTTCAGGGGGTGGGAGGTGCTGGTGAGGAGAAGGCGCTTGCCAGCTGACAGGCCGATCTTTCTCTGCAGGTCTCCCCCGATGAGTACCACGAGGCCTGCCTCTTTGCCTACTGTGCAGGGGCTGCTCTGGGGCACCAAGAGGGGCGGCAGGAGGCTGTGTGTGCCACCTTTGCCAACTATGCCCAGGCCTGTGCCAGGCGACGCATCCACGTGCTCTGGAGGAAGCCTGGCTTCTGTGGTACTACTTGACCGTCTTGCCCTGTGAAAATGACCGAGGGTCCTCAAGGGCCTCATTTTCTGAAGGCACTGCCACCCCTGGGCACCCTCCCAGCTGGCTCCCCTGGCTTCCTGGCTCTTCAGAGTCAGCAGGGTCTGGTGGAACACCTCAGCCCCTCACAGCCGACTCCTATGTCCACAGAGCGTCTATGCCCCGGGGGTCAGCTCTACTCTGACTGCGTCTCCTCCTGCCCCCCCAGCTGCTCAGCAGTGGGCCAGGAAGAGGAAGGGTCCTGCAGGGAAGAGTGTGTGAGTGGCTGCGAGTGCCCACCTGGCCTCTTCTGGGATGGTGCCCTCTGTGTGCCTGCCTCCAGATGCCCCTGCTACCACCGGCGCCAGCGCTATGCCCCTGGCGACACTGTGCACCAGCTGTGTAACCCGTGGTGGGTCCTCAGGCCTTGATGGGGTGGCAGCAGCGTGGTTGTCTCTGGTCCTGCCCTTTATGTTTTCTCTGAAACCTGCCTCCCCCAAACAGCCAGGCTGTTCTGGCTGTGCTCCCTCCTGGCATGATCACAGTGACCTGTGATCTCTGCTGACATAACTGATGGCCTTTCTTAAAGCCCTGACCAGCTGACCTCTACCCTTTCCAGGGGTGGTGGGGACATCAGAGAGGCAAGGGAGCAGGGTTTGGGGGACTGACTCCAGCTTAGCCTCCCCACCCCAGGGTGGGACTGATGCCACACTGCCCTGTCCCACCCATGTGTCCACAGTGTGTGCCAGGATGGCCACTGGCACTGTGCCCAGGCCTTGTGTCCTGCTGAGTGTGCAGTAGGTGGCGATGGGCATTACCTCACCTTTGATGGGCGGAGCTTCTTCTTCCGGGGCCACCCAGGCTGCCACTACAGCCTGGTGCAGGTGGGTAGAGGACCAACTCTGGGAAAGGGATCTTACCAGAGAAGGGTCCCTCCCCAAGGTGTCCAGGGGAGGGGGGCTATAGGGAAAGCACAAAAAAGTAAAAATAAAGCAAAACCCTAACCCTGCAAGGAAAAGCCCAGAAGGACAATGCTGGAGGTAGACCAGCTCCCCAGACCCCAGAGCCTCTCTTTGGGTTCCCACCCCTTCCTTTGGCTCTGGTGAAGGTCCTGCTGTCATGGCCATTTCGGGGACACCAAAGAAAGCCATCCTTATGGTCCTCTTCACAAATGGGGCAGGACAGGCTTGTCAGAGCCACTTCAACAAGACAACCCCAGGGGGAATAAGGACCCTTCTCCCATCCCAGCCCTCCCCCAATAAAGATGGGTCATTTCCCAGGGTCAGCACAGATCACGTTCCTTTCCACTCATCCAGGGTCCCCATTCCAGTAGTGGACCATTCACATTCTTTTGTTTGCACCCCTCCTTTCATGGGCAGTGTGGGGCATAGAGACTGGCTGAGTAGGATCTAAGCAGCCATCTCCCCGAGGCACACAAAGACCAGTGGGTGCACACACA
This sequence comes from Marmota flaviventris, assembly GCF_047511675.1. NCBI lineage: Eukaryota > Metazoa > Chordata > Mammalia > Rodentia > Sciuridae > Marmota > Marmota flaviventris. Next base: position 7,111,235 of record NC_092498.1, on the reverse strand, counting down.
CACACCTGTATGCACGCAGACACAAACAGGCAGGCACACAGCACACTCAGGCATGCACACATAGATTTAGCAAGTGTAAGTCATTTGGAGTGTAACGTCCTACCCACGGGGAGGAAAGATGGGAATCATCCCTCCCTCATGCAGACACAAACAAATGTGCAATCACATATACTCGTGCAACCCCATGCACACACTTGCACAAGCATTTGTGTGTGCTAATCTTGGCTAGGGTCAAGCCCCATCTCTCACAGTGTCTGTCTGGCTGGAAAGCTCCCACATGGGTAGGAGCTGCCTTGGATGAGGCTAAAGATCTGCAGAGGCCTCCTCAGGGAAACGGAGGGTCTGCCCAGCCCTGTGTTCCTCTGTCTGTCCCTAGGACTACGTGAAAGGGCAGCTGCTGATCGTGCTGGAGCATGGGGACTGCGACTCTGGGAGCTGCCTCCATGCCCTGTCTGTCTCACTGGGGGATACCCACATCCAGCTCAGAGACTCAGGTAGCCTCAGGTCTACCTTCTCAGGGTGACTGCCACGCCCACTGTCCCCTCTTCTCACCCAGAAGACTTGGGTACCATCCAGTCCCTGCCTTCCACACTCCCCACCCTTCAGAGCCCAACAACTCTGCCCCAGATTCTGCAGCCGGGTTCACTGCCTCAGCTGCCCCCTCCCATCTCTGAGGAAGACACACTGTCCTGAGGACGTGTCCCAAGGCCTCTTCTGCCTCATCTTTGGGGAAAACACAAGTCATACTGTTATGAAAATCTAAAAGATCTCATCATGACCAGACCAGGCAGGCCCCTCTAAGCCACTGTCCCTCCAACTCCCCCATGCCCAGGTCAGTTCCTCGCTCTCTTGTGCCAGCTCTTTGTGCCAGCCACAACGGGAAAAAGACATGCAAAACTGGACACTGAAGCCGGGCATGGTGGCACATGCCTGTATTCCCAGAGGCTTGGAAGGCGGAGGCAGGAGGTTCGAGAGTTCAAAGCCAGCCTCAGCAACTTAGCAAGGCCCTAAGCAACTTAGCAAGACCCTGTCTCAAAATAAAAAATAAAAAGGGGTTGGGGATGTGGCTCAGTGGTTAAGCACCCCTGGGTTTAATTCTTGGTTCAAAAAGGGGGGGGGGCACTAACAGGCATCCTCCTTTGCTCCAGTAAAGGTCCTGCTGTCATGGCCACCTCAAAGCCACCAAAGAAATTTATCCTTATAATCCTCTTTCACAGATGGGACAAGACAGGCTTGTCATAGCCACTTCACACAAGACAAAACCAGAGGAAATGGGAACCATTCACTCACACCAGCCCTTCCCCCGCAATAAAGATGGATCATTTCCCAGACTTCCCATAGGGGGAGTCTCAAGTGGGACTGGTGGCCTCTGAGGGTCACTCTGATGGTCCCATTCCGATACAGGCCCTCCCACTCCCACCCGAGTCCTTCTGTTCTTGCAGCCCCATCCACCCACCTGCCCCCCGCCACCCCATCATCAGGCTCCTTTTCCAGGAGCTGTGCTGGTGGATGGGCAGGATGTGGGATTGCCCTGGATTGGCACTGCGGGCCTCAGCATCTCCAGAGCCGCCTCCACCTTTCTGCTGCTACGCTGGCCAGGAGTCCGTGTCCTCTGGGGAGTGGCTGACCCTGCAGCCTACGTCACCCTGGCCCCCCACCATGCCCACCAGGTGTGCCAGGAGGCCGGTGAAAGGCTGGGAAAGGTTATGCTGAGTCTGAATGTGACTGTCCCACATGGTCTCCACGGCCCAGGTCCAAGGTCTGTGTGGTACCTTCACTTGGAACCAGCAGGATGACTTCCTGACACCAGCTGGGGATGTGGAGACCAGCACTGCTGACTTTGCTAGCAGGTTCCAGGTGGCAGGCAATGGAAAGTGCTCCTCTGGGGACAGTGTCCTGCTCTTCCCCTGCAGCACACACTCCCAGCACCTTGCTTTTGCAGAGGCAGTCTGTGCCATCCTGCATGGCCCAGCCTTCCAGGTAGCCGGGGTGGCCTACCAGTCACAGGGAGGCAGCAATGGGGACCCAAGAGAATGAGGAGTTCATAAGGAAGAGCCCCGCTTCCTCTCTTCCCAAGGACTGCCACAGGCTGGTGGACAGGGAGCCATTCCAGCTGCGCTGCTTGGCGGCAGTGTGTGGCTGTGCCCCTGGCAGGGACTGCCTGTGTGCCGTGCTGTCTGCCTACGCGCACCGCTGTGCCCAGGAGGGCGCCCTGCTGTCCTGGAGGAACCAGACTCTCTGCCGTGAGCCCCCGCCCAGGCAGCCCTACCTCACGCTCCCTCCCACCTCCTCCTTCTGGCCCCTTCTAGGAGAAGCTGGAGAGGGCAGGAACCTCTGACCTTAGGGGGTTGCTGGGCTTTTCTTCCTGGGGAAGCACAGCGGGGGTATGTTCCAGAGGGGTTGACTATGCTCCTGATATGCACATGTCCCTGGGTCCAGCTGTCCTGTGTCCTGGTGGCCAAGAGTACCAGGAGTGCGCTCCAGTGTGTGGTCACCATTGCGGAGAGCCAGAGGATTGTAAGGAGCTGACCGGCTGTGTGGCTGGTTGTAACTGCCCCCCTGGCCTGCTGTGGGACCCTGAGGGCCAGTGTGTCCCCCCCAGTTTGTGCTCCTGCCAGCTTGGAGCCCATCGTTACACCCCTGGCAGTGTCACCATGAAGGACTGCAATCGCTGGTGAGGATGATGGCTTGGGGGGCAAGAGAAAGAATATGGGCTGAAGAGGGAGGGCTGGAGAGGAGGGGCTGATCATAGCAGGCTGGGGTGCTGGGAGGTGCAGCGCTCAGGGCTCCGGCATCAGAGCTGGGTTTCAGTGAAATGGATCTGGTGCCTGGGTCCCCAGCGTCTGGGTTCCTGGACTTTGGCAGAGCAGACCAGTGGCCTGGAGGCTGAATCTCTGCTGGGCCTGCCTCTTTCCCCTTCCACCCTCCCGCAGCATCTGCCAGGAGAGGGGCCTCTGGAACTGCACTGCCCACCACTGCGCCCTGCAGCGTGCATTCTGCCCCGGGGAACTTGTCCATGCTCCTGGAGCCTGCCTCCTCACCTGTGACAGCCCCAGTGCCAACCACTCCTGCCCCATGGGCAGCACTGATGGCTGTGTCTGCCCTCCAGGCACTGTGCTGCTGGTGAGGCTGGGAGGGGATGGGATGGGGCACCAGAGTGGCCTTCCCAGCACCAGGGCACTGTCCTGTTCCCCTAGCTGCCCCAAACAGTGTCCCCACTCTCTGCCCAGGATGAGCGCTGTGTGCCTCCTGATCTCTGTCCCTGCCGTCATAGTGGGCAGTGGTACCCACCTAATGCCACCATCCAGGACAACTGCAACACTTGGTATGCCCAGCCCCCCTGACCTACACCCTTCTGGCCTTGTGACTACTGGCTCTCCAAACACAATGTTTCCCCCCACTAGAATGAGTTGGGGTGATAGGTGGGGTAGGGCATCTGGGCTGGGCTGGGCACTGGGGACCTCTGGGATCTTCCACACTGGGGTCCTATCTGGAGTCGCAGGAATCTGGACCAGTTGCCTCCCCTGCTACAGCTCAGGTCCCTTCCTCAGTGACTCTGTCCCTGCCCCTTGCCCACAGTGTGTGCCAGGGCCGACAGTGGCATTGCACAGGCCAGCTGTGCAGTGGATGGTGCCAGGCATCAGGTGCCCCCCACTATGTGACGTTTGATGGGCTGACACTCACCTTCCCCGGAGCCTGCGAGTACCTGCTGGTTCGAGAGGCCAGTGGCCGCTTCAGCGTCTCTGCCCAGAACCTGCCCTGCGGGGCCAGCGGCCTCACCTGCACCAAGGCACTGACCGTGCGTCTGGAGAGCACTACTGTGCACATGCTCAGAGGTGGCCGTGACATTGCAAGGAGACCCTGACAGGGGGTGGGGGCACTCCAGCACAGTATAACAGCCACACACCAGGGTGGCCAAAGTCCAGGTTCCTAGGTCGAGTCCTCACTGGGCTTGGTTGTCCTCAGAGGGGTGGGACGGGTGGCTCTCCTCCTGGTTGGAATCATAATTTCTCAGATAAACCAGGCTCCAGAGAAGTCTAATGACTTTCCTAAGGTCACAGAGGTAGAGAGGCTAAAGGAGGTTTGAAGGGGAAGAGGGCAGGGCTTCACGGGACCTGGGAGGCCCTTCACTCCATGCTGGCCCTGAACACCTTTCCTCCTCTCCAGGCCGGGCAGTGACGGTGAACGGGGTGAGTGTAACACCCCCCAAGGCCTACACAGGCCCAGGGATGAGTCTGCACCGTGCAGGCCTCTTCCTGCTGCTGACCACACGCCTGGGCCTCACCCTGCTCTGGGATGGAGGTTAGGCCCCACCCTTATGCACCTGACCCACACCCAGCCTTAGTACTGGATGGACTGGACTCCCCCCAAACCCTTCCTCCCTGCGCCTGCCCAGCTCTGAGATCAGGGTTGAGCTTCCAACAACCCTCAAAGGCAGATATCCAGAGTAACAGCCAGACCAGGATCTTTGGCCTCCCCTGCCCTGCTGGCCTCCACTGGGCACCCCCAGCCCAACACCACCCCCACCTCACTGCCCGAACAAGTGGTCAGAGTTTCCAAATTATGTTTTCATCCTGTTTTTCTTCATTATGAAAGCAATGCTGCCTCACCCAAGAAATATTTAGAAAATACCAAGTTTTAGGAAGAAGAAATGAAAATAGATTCAACATTCTACCACCCAAACACAAGCAGTTGGCGTTTTAGAAACAGAACTCTCAGTGAGAAATTGAGGGAAGCCAAAATAACCCTGTAGCGACTCGGCGCGGCAGAGCCAGGCTGCCTCTAGGCCTCGCCACCAGGACTCTGGTGTGGGAAAGCCTCAGCCCATCCTGGTTTCCCATCCAGAATGCAGCCAGATGGGGAGTTTTCCAAACTTAGTTTTGTTTTCCCCCTTGTGGTACCAGAGATTGAACCCAGGGGTGCTCTCTATTGAACCACATCCCCAGCACTTCTTAATATATCTTGAGATAGGTTCTCACCAAGTGGCCTAGGCTGGCCTTGAACTTACAACCTTCCTGCCTCAGCCTCCCTAGGCTCTGGGATTACAGGCACCAACCTAAGTTTGCTTAGGAAACTAGGCTCTTACTTCTGGCCCTTCCTCTCCAGTGTCTGTCTCTTCATTTATGACCACCAATTAACCCACCCCCTCAGAAAAGAGGGAACCAGCACTCTCTGTTGGGTGGGGGTACCCATGCAGGGCAGTATTATGTCCCTGGGTCTTCTCTTGACCCCAGCCCTGCTGAAGGGTACCAGGGTCATTTTTTACAATGATGCCACCAGGCACCCGGGTCCTGATACAGCTGTCCCCACACTTCCGTGGTCGTGTGGCTGGGCTATGTGGAGACTTCGATGGAGACGCCAGTAATGACCGGCGGAGTCGCCAAGGAGTCCTGGAGCCCACAGCTGAGCTGGCTGCCCACTCCTGGCGCCTCAGTGCGCTCTGCCCTGAGCCAGGAGACCCGCCACACCCCTGCACTGTGAGCTCGGGCAGACAGCGGGAGGAACGGTGGGCCTGCCAGAGCTCAGGGCTGGGGCAGGTGTCTAGTTGGCCCAGGATGCTGGAGATGGTGCCCTGTGCTGCAGGTAAACACACACCGTGCAGCCTGGGCCCGTGCCCGCTGCGGAGTGATGCTCCAGCAGCTCTTTGTCCCATGCCACACAGAGGTGCCCCCACAGCAGCACTACGAGTGGTGTGTGTACGACACCTGTGGGTGAGGAAGGCTGGCCCGAGTGGGGGGACAGTGAGTGTGTGGGGGCAGCGCGGGGCTGCTGAGCCGACTGCTTCCTCCCACAGCTGCGATTCAGGGGGCGACTGTGAGTGCCTGTGCTCTGCCATTGCTGCCTACGCAGACGAGTGTGCCCGGCATGGGCACCATGTGCGCTGGCGCAGCCAGGAGCTCTGCCGTGAGTGTTCCCAACTCTCAGACTTGTCACCTGCATGGCCCTTGAATGGTGCTTAGCCTGCCCACCAGCTGGACACTTAGTCAGAAGTTCAAACATGTGCTACACGCTTACCGTGTGCCAGACACTTCCAGTTGAACCAAACATGCAAGAATGTCTGACCCACAGGGCCCATGTGTCCCACATCACCTTGGGAGGGTCTCAGCCAAGGTCTACAATATGAACTCTGTGCCCTCCATAGGTGTCACCTTGGGCTGACTCACCTGGTGCCCTTGTACCTGAGTGAGCTGAGCCTCTCTCCCTCCACCCAGCCCTGCAGTGTGAAGGGGGACAAGTATATGAGGCCTGTGGCCCCACCTGTCCTCCCGCCTGCCCTACCCACCGTGCTGAGCCTGGATGGCACTGCCGGGCCATTGCCTGTGTGGAGGGCTGCTTTTGCCCCAAAGGGACTCTGCTGCATGGTGCGTAGTCAGAAAGGCCAGAGGGGAGGGGACATCCCTGGGGAAGTATCCTGCATGGATGGCACTTGTGTGGGGACCATCCAGCTGTGTGATGGGAAAGGGCCACATGACCATGGTGGTGGGCTGGGCCAGGGGCACTGTGCCCCCTTCCCTCTGGAGTCCTGTGCTCTGTGATCTCAGGAGGAATCTGCATGGAGCCATCTGCCTGTCCCTGTGAGTGGGGTGGCAGCTTCTTCCCACCAGGGACTGTGCTGCAGAAGGACTGTGGGAACTGGTGAGTGGGGAGTACCTGGGTGGACCCTGTGCCCCTGGACTGGCCACGCCCAGCCGTGGCTGATCCCAGGATACCATATTCAGCACTTGCCGGGAAAGCCAGTGGCATTGTGGGGGTGACAGTGCCCCCTGTGAGGAGCTGGTGCCTGACTGTGCCGAAGGAGAGTCTCCCTGCCAGGGAAGTGGGCACTGTATTCCACATGAGTGGCTTTGTGACAACCAAGACGACTGTGGCGATGGCTCAGATGAGGAGGGTGAGTGCTTTCACCTGTGTGACAGGCATAGGTAACTGAGTTCACTGGGTGTGCAGCAGGTGTCCCCAGGGTAGCTTCCTGAGCTGCTGCTTCCAGGGCCAGCAGTTATGACTTGGGGAATGAGGGACAGGTAGGGAGTTCCAGTCCTTCTAGGGTTATGGGTTTCTCTGACTCCAGTGTCCTGAGCCTGCCTGCTTACCCTGTGCCAGGTTGCGCCACCCCAGGCTGTGTGGAGGGACAGATGTCATGCCGCTCCGGCCACTGTCTGCCCCTGTCCCTGCTCTGTGATGGGCAGGATGACTGTGGAGATGGCACAGATGAACAGGGCTGCCCATGTCCCTATGACTCGCTGGCCTGTGCTGATGGGCGCTGCCTGCCCCTCACCCTGCTGTGTGATGGGCATCCCGACTGTCCAGACGCCGCTGATGAGGAGTCCTGTTTGGGTTAGTTGTTTCTGCTCTGGACTTGGGCCCACCAGGCACGCTCTCCTACCAGGCCCAGCTCCTGGTTGCCCCAGCCTCGCCCGCCCACTTCTTTGCCAGGTTATATATTGCCTGTGAAGCTGGCACCTGTGAGTGGGGGCACCCCAAGTAGTGAGAAAAGGGGGCAATGTTCTGGGAGCAGCTCCTCCTTTCTGGCTGCAGGGCAGGTGAACTGCACCCCTGGGGAAGTGTCCTGTATGGACGGCACTTGTGTGGGGACCATCCAGCTGTGTGATGGAGTTTGGGACTGCCCAGATGGAACCGACGAGGGGCCTGGATACTGCCCGCTGCCCTCTCTGCCTGTGCCCCCAGCTGGCACCCTGCCTGGCCCCTCTACTGGCTCCCTGGAAGGTGCCTCAAGTCTGCTGGGCAGTGCCAGCCCTGGTGAGTCTCCTGGAGAAGATGGGGTGAGAAAGCTGGGGAGGATGGGGATGGGACCACAGAGGAAGGCATGTGGGTGGTGCTTTGGGGATGGAGCCAAAAGAGGTGGAGGGCATTTGAGGGGAACTGAGGTCCAGCCTCATTTTCTGTACCCAAGGCCTTCTCTGAGTTAGGGGAATCTAAGGGAAGTTCTTGAACCAGGGAGAAATTTGGGGACACCAATAGGGCAACAGAATACAGGGGTGGGTTGGACTCCAGGAGGGACTGAAGGTGGGGAGGGCTGGCTCAGGTAAGGGGCAGGACGACTGGAGCCTGGAGCAGGGGGAGGTGAGCCAGGAGCCGCTGTGGGAGGGCGAGACCCGCCTGCGGAAGCCGGTCCACTCCGGCGGGGTCTAGTGCAGCCCCCCACCCCCACCCCCACCCCCACCCCCACCCCCACCAGCACGGAGCTGCGGCCCCTTGGAGTTTCCGTGTGGCAGCGGAGAGTGCACCCCGCGGGGCTGGCGCTGCGACCAGGAGGAGGACTGCGCCGATGGCAGCGACGAGCTGGGCTGCGGTGAGCCCTGCGCGCTGCACCACGCGCCCTGCGCCCGCGGCCCACACTGCGTGTCCCCCGGGGAACTGTGCGACGGCGTGCCGCAGTGCCCCGACGGCTCTGACGAGGGCCCAGACGCCTGCGGTGAGAGTCGCCCCTGTCCTGCGCGGCCCTCCCCAAGCACCCCCTGCGCACAGCTAGACAGTGACTTAGGTTTGGAGACATCAGTCTGAGCAACTTTTGTGTTCCTTTGATTTTTTTTTTTTTTTTTTTTGTACCAGGGATTGAATCCAGGACACTTAGCCACTGAGCCACATCCCCAGCCCTTTTTTTGTATTTTATTTAGAGATGGGGGTCTCACTGAGTTGCTTAGGGCTTTGTAAAGTGGCTGAGGTTGGCTCTGAGTATGCTCTGAAAGGCTGGGATTACAGGGGTGACCAGCAAGACCCGCCCTTTGATCTTTTTAATGAAACTTTCTTTGCCCTCCTTCCCAGGCCCAGTGGAGAAGGAAGGGGCTTTTGGTTTGGGACAAGAAAGGACAAGAGAGTGGGTGTTGGCTCTGAGGGCCTAGGGAGTGGGTCTGTTCGTAGGGCTCCCCTGTCCCCATTTTCTCCCCATCCCACCTCGGTTGAACCCCTGTAGCCCTGACAAGTTGGTCTTTCTGGTCCTGGCCACTTCCCCTGCTAGGGCTGGCTCCTCCCCAGAATCCACCCCTCCTACACTCCTCCAAGGGTTTCTTTGGCCATGGAGAGCCCCATGCTGGCCCTGCCTCCTGCCTGCCCTCCTCCCCCAGTGCCTTTAGGCCCTTCCTGCCAGCCCTTCTGCAGAGAGGGAGTAGGAGGGACAGGAGCACAGCAGGACCCTTCTTACTGTGCCCACAGGTTCCACCCAGCCTCCCCTGTGCCATGGCCTCTTGCCCTGTGGTTTGGCTCCCTGGCTGTGCCTGAACCCTGAGCAGCACTGCAATGGGGTCCCCGACTGTCCCCAGGGCGAGGATGAGCTGGACTGTGGTATGAACACTTCTCATGGGTCTGCAGCTGGTGCTTGCCCGGAGGTAGCTGCAACTCCCTGCAAACTGGTTTTCTCTCTTGCTCCCCAGAGGGACTGCCACCCCCAGGAAGTCTCAACAGGACAGAATTTCCCTGCCCAGAATACTCCTGCCCCAATGGCGACTGCCTTGGTTTTCACCTGGTGAGGGTCAGGAAGGGGAGGTGGCAGGCAGAGCCGTGCACCAATGCAGAAGCCCTGAGCCTGTTGCTCCCCCAGGTGTGTGATGGGCAGCCCAACTGTGAGTTGGTAGGAGAGGCAGGACTCTCCCCAGAAGAACAGGGCTGTGGGACCTGGGGTCCCTGGAGCCCATGGGGGCCGTGCAGCCAGACCTGTGGGCTGGGGGTGCAGAGCCAAAGCCGCAGCTGTTCCCCATCCGGGCTGTTGGTGCTGCAGCACTGCCCAGGCCCCGCCCACCAGTCACAGGCCTGCTTTACCAAGGCCTGCCCAGGTAAGGGGCTGGGAACACAGGGGAGCGACTGTGGGACAGTGGGGCCTGGAGAGAGGAGAAAGGAAAGGTCCCCGGGCCTTCAACCCTGCCTTGCACTCCCACCCCCTCCCGCCCCATCCCTCCCCTCACAGTGGATGGTGAATGGAGCTCCTGGTCTTCCTGGTCTCTGTGCTCTGAGCCTTGTGGGGGCACCAGGACAAGGCAGCGGCAGTGCCACCCACCCCAGAATGGGGGCCAAGCCTGTGCCCTTCTGCCCGGGGGCCCTCATAGCACCCGTCAGACTGGTGAGTGGAAGGGAGAGGGCACAGGTGGGGGGCGGGAGGCTGCTGGGGGGACACCTGTCCTTGCTGCTGTTCCTCCCTCCCCAGTCTCTGACCCCACTCTCAGAGCCCTGCCCTCAGGATGGCTGTCCCAATGCCACCTGCTCTGGGGAGCTGGTGTTCCAGCCTTGTGCCCCCTGCCCTCTGACCTGCGATGACATCTCTGGCCAGGCTATCTGCTCATCCCACAGGCCCTGCAGCAGCCCAGGTGAGGGGGCTCCGGGATCGGGCTCTGTGGAGGCCACAGTGTCTGCCTGGAAACCTCACCGTGCTTCTTCCCTAGGATGTTGGTGCCCAGAAGGGCAGGTGCTGGGCAGTGAGGGGCAGTGTGTGTGGCCCCGGCAGTGCCCCTGCCTGGTGGATGGTGCCCGCTACTGGCCTGGGCAGCATATCAAAGCCAACTGCCAGCTCTGTGTCTGCCAAGATGGGAGGCCCCGGCGCTGCCGGCCCAACCCAGACTGTGCCAGTGAGTACCCTGCATCCTGTGGCCCTTCTCTCAAGGTCCCTGGTCTCCTCCCAGGCTACCCAGCTGGGCACTCACCTCTGCCTCCTGGCCCTAATTCTTGCCCTCTCTCAGTAAACTGTGGCTGGTCCTCCTGGTCCCCCTGGGCCGAGTGCCTGGGCCCCTGTGGGAGCCAGAGCATCCAGTGGTCCTTCCGGAGCCCCAACAACCCCCGCCTCTCCGGCCGAGGTCGCCAGTGCCGAGGCATCCACCGCAAGGCTCGCAGGTACCAGCAGGGACCTTGCCCTCGCCTTCACGCTCGCTCTTCCTGCATGCCCCTTCCCACGAGAGACCCCAAATCACTGCTCAGTGCCCTCCCAGCCTAAACCCCAGAACCCCCTGGAGACCCAGCCTTTTCCTCCTTTAGTGCTGTGCCATCTAGATCCAAAGCAGGGCAAACGGAGCCCACACGCGCAGCTCGACAAATGCAGGAGTGGGAATGGGTCCCCTGTGTCTCTGGAGGTGTGCGGGGTGAAGCTTTTGGGGGACAGCCATTTCCGCCTGCACGCCCTGCTGGGACCAGCTCTGCTGGCTGGTGGAGCTGGCACAAATTGCTTCCCCAATTTGGGGCCTGTTACAATTTCTGGAATTCAGGAGTGGGATGGGGTTCAAGGTGATGACCAGACATTAACCCTGGATTTTTCCAGTCTTATCACTTGAAGTCCCCAATCCTGAAATACCCTCAATCCAGGCTAACCAGGAGGGTGATCACTGTTAGTGAGCCCTCCCCATGCTGAGGCTGCCCTTCCTCCCCAGGTGCCAGACACAGCCTTGTGAGGGCTGTGAGCAGCAGGGCCACACACACCAGGTCGGGGAGCGCTGGCGTGGGGGCCCCTGCAGGGTATGCCAATGTCTGCATATGGGCACCGTGCACTGCTCCCCCTATTGCCCACTGGGCAGCTGTCCCCAGGTGAGGCCCTGGGAGCCTGGAGGGGTGATGGGAGGCCAGGCTTGTGGAGGCCAATGGAGTGGGTTAGAGGTGGGCAAGTGGCTAATTTCTGTGCTCCACAGGGTTGGATCCTGGTGGAGGGAGTAGGAGAATCGTGTTGCCACTGTGCCCTGCCTGGTAAGTGGGTCTGGGTAGTAGCAGAAGGGGCCAAGGGGAGGAGGACTTTAGGAGGGAATTGGGGATGGTCCAGCTTCCTTATTCTAAAAGTGTACCTATAGGCTGATGAGGTTGGGATCAAGCCAGAGCACACACGGTTGTACATGTGGTTCACTGGACAATTTTTGCCAGCAGTGGGGACTAGCCTCCAGCCCCAGGACTGCTTCCATCCAGAGGCAGCCCCTTTCTAATGCCCACAAGGTTGTAATTAATGACAGCAGTCCTGGGTTAGCAACTGCACCTGCACCTGCTCTGTCCTAGTCCTGAAGTGGCTTTGCACTGGCAGTTTTATTCTGTGTGCTCTGAATATTCAGTGGAAATATGTAAAACCTCCATTCATACAAAGGGAAAGAGGTGTCCTTTCCTGCTGGGGTGGTTCTGGGATTTCTGGGCTGTCGTGGGAGAGAAAGTGCTCCAAATGGGAAGGACCTTGCTGAGCGAGGGGCTGGCGAGAGCCTCTCTGGGTCTCTTCCTCCTGACCCTTGGGTCTCCCTACACAGCAGAGAATCAGACAGTGCCTCCAACAGCCACTCCTGCCCCTGCTCCAGCCCCCAGTCCCCAGATGGGTCCTCCTCTGGTCACCTATGTTCTGCCTCCCCCAGGAGGTAAGGACCCAGCTGAGAGGAGTGCCCTGGGAGGGAAGCAGACCACTGGGAGTGCTGAGGAAGTTGTCCCATCTCCAGCTCTGCCCTTCCCGCCCCCTGTCCTGGGTCAGGGTCACCTGTGTGGCCCTTTTCTTCCCCAGATCCCTTTATGGCATGCCTCTGGCACCCCCTCCTGCCCCCTCCAACCTCCCCTCCTGCCCCCAGATGCCTGCTACTCTCCCCTGGGCCTGGCTCTGCCCCCGGGGAGTCTGTGGACATGGTCAAGGCAGCTGGAGCACCCCACCTGGGCTGCCCTCCTGGGGGCTCCCACCAAAGGGCCTGGCCCCAGAGCGGGTGCTTATGCTGAGTGGCACAGCGGGCCACCCTTCCTGCAGCTGGACCTGCTCCAGCCCCGGAACCTCACTGGTCAGTGAGGAGGCGGGGGGTGGGGAGGAAGTGGGGGGGAACTAGTCCTTCAGCTCTGACTTCGCCCTTGGCCCGGCCCCTCCAGGCATCTTCGTGTGGGGGCCCACCTCCTCCAGCCCACATGTCAGCAGCTTCTCGCTTCAGTTCAGCACTGATGGTCTACACTGGCAGGACTACCATGACATCCTGCCTGGCACCTTGTCCCCACCCAAGGTACTAAAAGCCCAAGGCCTCTCAGGCCAGTGACCCAACATCCCCTTTGTGGATTCCACAACCTCTGTACTCCTGGGCCTTTCGGTCTCCCCAAGGGACAGTCCTTGCATTAGTTGCTTAAGGAATAACTGGTAAGTAATAGGGACTATATTCTGTGGAATAGAGGGCCGGAGTGTCACTGTCAACAGCAGCCTGGGAAGGGGGAAGGTGGGGACACATTAAAGTCACAGAGGGCCTTGGAGGCCCAGACCCACGTGTGTCCATATGGAGCAGCCTGAGTGCGGCCCTCTCTGAGGGGTTGGCTCCGCCGCCTGGAGACAGGCCCACGACCAGGAAGGATCAGTCCACAGGTGTTCCCTCTGACCTGTTTAAGGAGTACCTGCTCTGTCCCCGGTGCTGGGCTGTCCCTGTGGTCACAGCTCTGAGTGGGACCTGGCCCCTGCCATAGGAATCCTGCCACCTCAGTGGGAGGAGCTTAGGCCAGGACCAGACCCCCTGCAGCCTTGAGGGACTAGGTGGCTACAACCAGGGGGACATGGGCTCTGGCAGAGGCAGGATTCTTGTGAAGATTGAGCAGAGAGGAGGGTCACTCAGTAGGGCCACAACGGCAGCCTGAGAAAGAGGCAGGACTCGGTCAGCAGGCACCTTGTGCTTCAGTCTTTCCCCAGGAACTGGGAAGATGTGGCCTCCAAGGTGTGGGCCTTCAGCCGGATGGTGCAGGCAAAGTACATCAGGGTGTGGCCACACAGTGTCCCCCACAGCGACAGGCAGCCTGGCTTCTTCCTGTGGGTGGAGCTCCTGGGCTGTGAGCCAGGTACAGGCTGGGCTGGGAACGGGAGGACCAGGAGGGAGCAGGGGGATGGCGGTAGCCCTCACAACACCCCCCTACCCACAGTGTCCCCACCAGTGCCCCCGTGCCCAGGGGCTGGGCACCGCTGTGCCAATGGTGACTGTGCTCTGCGGGGGGTGCCATGTGACGGTGCAGCAGATTGTGAGGATGGCTCTGATGAGGAGGGCTGTGGGCCCCTGCCTGTGGACACTGGCAGGTATCCTGGGGTCTGGCCTGGACTTGGAGGGACAGCCCTGCATTTCCTGCAACCTCTGTACTCCTGGGCCTTTCCGTCTCCCCAAGGGACAGTCCTTGCATTAGTTCCTTAAGAAATAACTGGCATTTCCTTCCACCCAGGGGCCCACAGACCCTCATGCCAGGAGCTGCATCTGGGCACCCCGAGGCCCTTTCCCCATGGTCTCTCAGGTTCTAGACCTCTCCTAGTCTGGTCTTCAGTGGTTCTCAAATATGGCCCTTGGGCCAGCAGCACCCGAAACTTGTTAGACAGGCAGATTCTCGGGGTGGACCCAGAGATGCGTACTTTACAGGTCCTCCTGGTGATTCAACACAGCAAACTGAGCACCACTTAGCAGGCAGCATCCTTCCTGAATGCCCAGACCTCGCCCAGAGACCCCTGACTCCTCCTGGTTGTGGGGGGGTGCTCCGACTGGGAGAGCCCCTGGAGCTCCCTCTGTGATTTTTCTTCTCAGAGGCCATTCCACAGCCAGGACTCCAACCTTCTTCTCCACCCAGCCGGGACCACTGCCTCCCCAGCCTAGTGAGGTGAGTGGGAAGCTGCAGACCCAGCAGGTGGGGTGCAAGGTTGGGGGCGGCCTCTCTGCCCCCCAGCACTGCTCCTGCACCTGCGTCTTCCTCTCTCTCCATTCATTCATCATTTCCTCTACTTGTCTTCCTTGGTACTGCTCTGTCAGGCTTTTAGTCAGGAGCATTCTGGGGACCACCAGCTCAGTGCCAGGTGGGGAGCAGGGGGCCAGAGGGACAGAGGAAAGTGCAGAGAAGCACAGGGAAAGGCTCTGTCCTGGAGGAATTAGGAGACAAAAGACCCGTGCCCCTGGAGGGGAGGCTGTGCTCATGGGGCAGTGCCAGGGCATCTTCTCTGGGAGCCTGGAGGAGCATTGTGCCAAGGTGTCCCCAGAGGCATCCTGGACAAGGCTTGAAACAAGGGGGATGGGTGGAGAAGAGGGTCCTTTCTTGCTGACCGCACAAGGTGGCTGAGCCCTCTCCTTCTCAGGGTCTGGCAGAGACTGACCGCTGGCATCCCAAGCAGGGTTCGTCCATGCCCCCCACAGGTATGTGTGCCAACTCCATTCTCCCTTCCCATGCCCCTGTCACCATCTGTGTCTGCCCTTCCAGAGATAGGGGCAGTGATGTCTCCGAGGTTCAAGTGCCCTGACCCCTGACTTTATCCCCAAAACTGAGAGAGCTGCAGGGTTGATTCAGGGAAACACTGGTCACCTTGGTCATAGCCAGGTCCTGCCCTGCTCACCCTCCTGGATTCAAGGGTAGATTCCAGGCCAGCTTTTAGGGCTGCACCTGGACCACCTGCAGTGTGACCACCTCCCTCAGGCTCTGGCCGGATAGGTCTCCCCTTTGGGAGTGGGAGGCCACTTGGCTTGGACATCCTCTGCTCACCCACTTGAATAGCCAGGCACTTTTCTAAAGTGTTTGCTGACAGGAAATATTCGTAAATGGGCTTGAGAGTGGGCAGGGTCACCAGGTTGGCATGTTCCTAAACAGGAAAGGATGGGGTCCCAGCCTGGTCATGTGCCAGCCTCCCCAGAGCTACTAACCACTCACCAGCACTGTGGTCCCCAGAGGCCCTTCTCTGAAGGGAGGAGGGGATGCTCCGCTGTCAGACAGCAGGCGTATTCTGGTTCTCCTGCTCCCGGGCAGACCTTGGACACACTGTGCCGCCTGCCTAAGCCTTGGCTTCCTCTCCTGTGGGACCGTCGGGCCTGGTGGCAACCTCTGAGCCCCTCAAGGGGTTCTGATGACAGCTGTCCACAAGGCCAGCTGGCCCATGGCTGTGTCTTTTGTGAAAAGGAGATGAAGTAACTTACACCACCCCTCAGATCCACAAACCTGTACTCATGGGATGAATTCTAGTCTCATTCTAAGTCTGGTTCTTGAAAAAAGCCTGTCTTTGAAGATGAATCTCTTGCAAAGAAAATGAGTCTCTCAACACTCTTCACTGTAGTGCCACAAAGTCAAAACTAGTTTGTTTGGCTTTTGTACAGCAGTAACAATGGGCTCATCTTGAGTCTTGCTAGTGTTCTCTTGTTCTGCTGCTGTGTTTAAATGACCTCAGTTCTTTTTCTCCCCTAAATGACCTATCTTATAATGAATTTGAACTTGAAAGTTGCCATAAGTGTCTTTTTTTTGGCGGGGGCGGGGGGAGTGGGTAACCAGGGATTGAACCCAGGGGCACTTAACCACTGAACCACAACCCCAGCCCCCCCGCCCTTTTTTTTTTTTTTTTTTTTTTTGTATTTTATTTAGAGACAGCTGAGTTGCTTAGGGCCTCACTAAGTTGCTGAGGTTGAAATTTGTGATCATCCTGCCTCAGCCTCCCGAGTTGCTGGGATTACAGGCATGTGCCACCAAACCTGGCACCACAAGTGTCTTCTGTGACTAGAGTACAAACCTCAGATCAAAACTAAGTTTTCTTCTGCTTTTCACTTAAAACCCTTCTCATGCTCTTTGGACTACCAAGAGCTGCTTTACTTTCTTTTCTCTTTTAATCTGAGGCCCCTTGGAAGGTAGGGAATGGTCTGTGGCCCCTGTGATTACCCTGCACCACACAGAAGCCTGGGACACCTTCTCATGTGTCCTCTCATAGGAAGGGGAATTGGGCAGCCCTCATTCCTTCTCCCCTCTGCCCACAGAGAAGAGGCCAGTGAGCCCTGCCCCTGCCTCCAAAGCTCCTCACCCAAGTTCTGGGGAATCCGTGCAGATGGGGAGCAACACTCCCACACTCCATGCTGGGTTTCAGAGCCTGACACCAGGAATGGCAGCCATGACAGTGCTCCCCACACACCCCATGATTCCGATGACCCCTCCTGGTAAGCTCTGAGCTCTTCTACCTGGGCGCAAAGCCTGTTGTGAGCCCCACTTCCCCATGCAGGGGCAGAAGCCCTGGGAGGTTGGTCGCTTTGCTCAAAATCACATGGATCAAGGTCATTTTGGTAGAACCAGGCGTACGACCCAAGTTTCCCGACCCCATTCATTCCCTTCCTTTTATGCCAAGAGAGGCGGAAAGTGGGGCACCCCAGATGCCAAGAGGAGGAAGGTTAGGGACTGCTAAGAAGTGATCAGGGAGGAAGCACAGGGCCACAAGGTCCCTCCTCAGCTGGCTATGGTGGCACCCACAGGCCAGAGAGTTGCCCCCAGCCCCTTCCCACCCGTGCGATGCAGCCCCGGGCAGCTGCCCTGCGAGGTGCTGGGCTGCGTGGAGCCGGAGCAGCTGTGTGATGGGAAGGAGGACTGCCTGGACGGCGATGACGAGCGGCACTGCGGTGAGACAAGGCCTGGGACCGCCAGAGGGCTTCAGACCTGAGGAGACACTGTGCCCATTTCCAGTCATGTGGGAGGATCTGGGAGAGCAGGGGGCAGCAAGAGAGGAGAGGAACTGAATATGAAAAATCCAGGAAAGTGAACCTCTGTAGAAATGGCAAAGAGAGGGAATAGGGTAGAGCTTGAGTCCCACCCTGTTTTATAAAATCTGTTGGACCTTTAAGGACACTCATCTACCCATCTATCCACATATCCACTCATCTGTGTACCCACCCATCCAACCACCCTCCCACCCTCCAGCCAGCCATCAAAGTAATCACTATGATCAAAACCTGCTCTTCAATCAGGAAAAGAAAAATCAAGTGCTAATCAATCACAGGAAGGGGCACCCCTGGGAGTCACCATTCCAGAATGCAGAGCCTGTGTTAATCAGCTTCTCATTGCTGTAAAAATACACTTAAGGAGGAAAGACTTCTTTTGGCTAAGGTTTCAGGGATTTCTGTTCATTGGTCGACTGGCTCCAAGGCAGAAACATCATGGCAGAGGAAAGCTCATCACAACATGGCAGCCATGAAGCACAGGGAGGGAAGGAGGGAGGGAGAGAGGTTGGAGACAAAATATAGCTGTTCAGGCACACCCCCAGCAACCTTCTCCCCCAGCTGGGACCCCCTCCTGAAGTTTCCACCACCTCTCACTAGGCCATCAGTCATGAACCCACCAGTGGATTAATCCACAGATGAGATCAGAGTCTCATGATCCAATCACCTTCCAAAGGCCCCACCTCTGACCAAGCCTTCCACACATGAGCCTTTGGGGGACAATATAACAGGGGGTGAACTGCTCTTCCAGGTGCTGTGACCTCTCCCTGGACACTCCCATGAGCCTTTGACAAGTAGAGTAGGCTAGGCCTGTGTAGACCACAGGCCCATGTAGACCTCACCCACACATGGTGGAAGGAAGCCTGCCTCCGGTGCGGGCTGCAGGAGGCATCTGGAGGAAGGGAGTCCAGGGCCCTGGTCAGTGAGTTCTATCCTGCTCTTGGCCCGAGGCTGAAGGGGCTGTTTATCCTCTGGCCTGGGGTCACTTATGTGGCTCCCTTCTCCTCTATCTGTGTTTCATGGGCAGCAAGTCCTATGCCCTTCATGGTGCCCACCACAGTCCTGCCTGGACTGCCAGCCTCCAGGACTCTCTGCTCCCAGAGCCAGCTGAGCTGTGGCAGCGGGGAGTGCCTGCCCACTGAGCGGCGCTGTGACCTGCGGCCCGACTGCCAGGATGGCTCGGACGAGGATGGCTGTGGTAAGAGCAAGCTGGGTCAGGCTCTAACCTGAGGCCCCACTCCCGCGTGAGCCCCCTCTGATCCCTAGGCATCTGTCCCCTGCAGTGGACTGTGTGCTGGCACCCTGGTCTGGCTGGAGTGGCTGCAGCCGCAGCTGTGGCCTGGGCCTCACCTTCCAGCGCCGAGAGCTGCTGCGGCCTCCCCTGCCTGGGGGCAGCTGCCCCCTGGACCAGCTCCGCAGCCAGCCCTGCTTTGTGCAGGCCTGCCCAGGTAGGTAGGCAGCAGCCGAGAGGGAAGAGGGGATTGTCCCAGACGCCTGTGAGGGGGAGGCCTGAGTTGGTTCCCATCTGAGACCCTCATCAGGAATGTGCCTCTGCTCTCCTTGGGACCCCAGTGTCCATCCCCCCATCTAGAGTGTGATGACCCCCTGATGACAGCCTTTAGCCCCTAAAGGGAAACCTGCTCCCTGGCCCCTCCCGCCTTGCCTCCTAGTGGCCCAAGTGAGTCCCTTCACCCAGAGCCATTCCTGCCCCAGCAGGCTCTGTGTGGGTAGAGAGGCCACATGAGGTGGGATTTGGCACTGGACCACAGATGTCAGCTGGCTGTGCCCCTCACCCCTGGGCTCCACACAGAAGGCCCTGTAGCCCTTTTGTTCCATGAATCTCAGGGACTTGTCCCCGTGCCCCTGGCTCTTGTGCTTGTTCCAGAGAGGGGATTCCCACATAGGGTCTCCTCAGCCCCACGTCTGGTCCCAACCCTCGCTCTGGTTGGTTTACCACTGTCATCAGGGTGCGCCCCACTGCAGGGTTCTGGCCATCAGGGCCTTCTCAGAGACTACACCTATTGTCCTGGGAGGAACCCAGTGTCCTCTCCTATGGGGACTGTTCCTGGGACAGAGGAAGCTACAGACCTCCCAGAGCACCACTGAGCCGGGGAGGGCGCCTCTGCTCTGCCTGCCTCCTCTCTTTAGTACAGTCTTTGTCTCCTTGGGACCCCCCCATTCTTCCTTCCCCACAGTGGCTGGGGCATGGGCAGAGTGGGAGACCTGGGGACCTTGCAGTGTCTCCTGTGGGGGCGGCCATCAGAGTCGCCAGAGGAGCTGCATGGACCCACCACCCAAGAATGGCGGTGCACCCTGTCCTGGGGCCTCCCGGGAAAGGGCACCCTGTGGCTTGCAGCCCTGCACTGGTGGCACAGGTAAGGGGGAGCTAGGCTGGGAGAGGTGTCCTACACGGAGTGTGGGCAGGTCTCTGGGCCTCTCAGTGCTCACCCCACCTGAGGCCCATCCCCTAGATTGCGGGCTGGGCCGTGTGCATGTGAATGCTGAGCTGTGCCAGAAGGGGCTGGTGCCCCCATGCCCACCCTCCTGCCTGGATCCCGAGACCAACGGAAGCTGCACTGGGCCCTGTGTGGAGGGTAAGGTAGACCCAGCCGGCAGAAGCCCACCAGCCTTCAGTCTCTAGCCCGCCTCCCTGCCGACCCCATGGAGCTGAGGGCCCTCCTCTCCCTCGCTTCCAGGATGCCGCTGTCCCCCGGGGCTCCTCCTCCATGATGCTCACTGCCTGCCCCTCTCTGAGTGCCCCTGCCTTGTGGGTGAAGAGCTGAAGCCTCCAGGGATGTCCTTCCTCCTGGACAACTGCAGCCAATGGTGAGGGTGCTGGGCCGGGGCAGGGCCCCGCGCAGGGCCCCCAGTGCCAACCAGCTCCCCCGCTCTCCTTCCCTGCAGCATGTGTGAGAGGGGGACTCTGGTGTGCGAGCCAGGGGCCTGCCCACAGCCCTGCGGCTGGTCAGCCTGGTCCTCCTGGACTCCCTGCGACCGCTCCTGTGGCTCTGGAGTGAGGGCCAGGTTCAGGTGCGTGAGGAGGAAGGAAACGGGGGAGAGAGGGGAAGAGGCTCAGAGCCAGGCAGGCCTGGTGGGGAGGGTAGTGGAAGGAGGAAGGACAGGAAAGCAGCAGCAGGAGGACAGGCACTCAGGATGTCCTCTCTCCCAGGTCTCCCTCCAACCCTCCTGCGGCTTTTGGAGGTGCCCCCTGTGAAGGGGACAAGCAGGAACTGCAGGTCTGCCACGTGGATTGTGGGACAGGTACTACAAAGCCTGCCCCTCGTCCTTGTGAACACAGAGGATGGGACCCACTGACACTCTGGATGGGGATCAGCAAAGCCTCCCCAGTGCCGGAGGCAGCCCTGGAACTGGCCTTGGGGGATGGGCTTGGTGGGGGTGAGTTACGGGCTGCCTTGACGGAGCAGGCTGGCCAGGTGGAGCTCGCGTCTGCAGAGCCAGGAAGGAGGTGAGGCTGGCCAGGCTGGCTGGAGGAGGGACGCAGGAGCACAGAGACAGAGAGGTGCAAACGGCCAGCCCTCACTGGGCTGACAGAACGGGGAGGAGAACATGAGGAGAAGCAGAGCCAGGGTCAGCCCAAGGAGGAGGGGCAAGGGAGGAGGCTGAAACATGAGTCCAACGGTTCTGGGCCACAGTCTTGCAGCAGGAAGAAAAGAGAGGTCAGGTGTTCAGAGACTCTGAGTTTTCCCACATAGAAAAATCTGGAAGAACTGCTCTAGGAGAACTGTGAGGATGGGTGATGATCATGTCAGAGGTTGGCTGGACCGTGGGTATGTCGGTGTGGGTATGGAGCTGAGGCCAGGCTCAGTGGGGAGCTTTGTTCCTGGCTCCCACGTGTGAGAAGTAGGGCTCAGAGTGGAGATCCAAGCCAGCTGGGAGGTGACAGAGGCCATGCCCTGAGCCCGGAGCAGAATCCCTCATGCTCATGAACACTGTCCTGGCCTTCTGCTTCTCAGACCTGACCTGAGTTCATCGACTCTTCTGAGCCCAACCAGGTCCTCTATGTTGGCCTGTCCTGTGTCCCTCTGCAGAGGTGCTGGGCTGGACACCCTGGACATCTTGGTCCTCCTGCTCCCAGAGCTGCCTTGTCCCTGGAGGAGTCCCTGGCTGGCGACATCGTTCCCGACTCTGCCCCAGCCTTTGGGATATCTCCTGCCCAGGAGAGGCCACCCAGGAGGAGCCTTGCAGCCCCCCTGTGTGCCCAGGTACAGCCCCACTGCTCCTGTGTCCAGACACTTGGGTGGATGAGGATCAGGAAATAATGACCCTTGAGCAGGTCCCAAGCCTTAGGGAGACGAAGGAGCAGAGGGAATGGAGGAACCCTGGCTGTTCTGAAACCCCTCCCTGCCCCAGCCGTACACCCATGAGCCAGCACATGAGTAATATGTTTGGGACTGTCCTAGAAGAGGGACCTGCATGACCCAGGACTCTGACCTCTCTCAACCCCTCCCCTATCCACATCTGTGCCATGTCTGTGACTGTGGACTTGACCCTGGACAGTGCCGAGCAGCTGGGGTGCGTGGGCTTCCTGGTCTGCCTGCTCAGCCCCCTGCAATGGAGGCATCCAGATACGTGGACGCAGCTGCTCTGGCTCGGCTCCTGGAAATCCCGCATGTCAGGGACCCCACAGCCAGACCAGGGACTGCAACACACAGCCCTGCACAGGTAGATTCCTCCCCATCCTCTAGCTGGCCACACTGCTGGGATTAGGATCGTCTCTCCACCCTCACCTTCTCATATCACTGAACTCTTTCTTCAGGACGAGGTGCCTTGAGCCAGGGAGACTACGGGATGTCCACTGTCCCCTCCAGTCCCCTTCCTCCCCCACCTGTTGGGGACCAGGTTCCTGCAGGCTTCTTGCTCCTTCCTGCTAGGGACGGGGCTCCTCCCCTGGAAGTGGCCTAGGAGGGCAGGCTCCTCCAGGAAGTCAGACCAGCCTGCCACTCCCAGGCAGATTGCAGGGAGCAATGCTAGCCCCTGGACTCCTCGGCCCCCTTCCTCACTCTCCCCAGCTCTTTGAGTCCTCCTCCTGGCAGACACCATTGTCTTCATGTTCTACTCTCAAGAATATTTGTATAAAGTGAAGCAAAGCTGTGACTGTACTGGTGACATTCCAGGCACTGGAACAAGCCAGTGAGGGCAGGGGGGTAGGGGCTTCATCAGCTCAGTCCTGCCTACCAGGCCAGTCACTGCCTGGGGGTTCCTCTCTCCATTGGCTTCCCCGGCCTTCCTTCTTGCCCCTGCCAGACCTGTTCTGTCTTCCTGTACAGCCCAGTGTCCAGAGGACATGGTGTTCCGCTCAGCAGAGCAGTGTCACCAGGATGGGGGTCCGTGTCCTCAGCTGTGCCTGGCACAGGATTCTGGGGTGGAGTGCACAGGCTTCTGCACCCCCAGCTGCACCTGCCCACCTGGTCTCTTCCTGCACAACGCTAGCTGCCTGCCCCGCAGCCAGTGCCCCTGCCAGCTGCACGGGAAGCTCTATGCACCAGGAGCAGTGGCTCGCCTGGACTCCTGCAACAATTGGTAGGCCGCCGGGCAGGGGGTACAGTCAGGCTGGAGAAGGGGTGGAGAGGAGGGGTGGGTACGGGCTCCTGAGGTAGGCAGGGAGATAGGAATGGATTCACACACACACACACACACACATGGGCTCATCATGCCTCCATTCCCAAACATGTCCCAGCCATAGGTGCCTGGCACAGGCCCTGTGAAGACTAGTGAATGAGATGCTGCCTAGCCACGCACTGCCTCTGCAGGGAATGCTCATCCCCATTTGACACATGGGAAGACTGGCTCTCAGACAGGCACAGCAGTGATGGTGGAACTAGAGACTGGAGAGGACCTTCTAACCTCCAAGCTTCCTGTCTCTCTTCCTGACTGTAATTCTCTTCCTGGGATCCACTGGATACCTGCTCAGAATGTCGAAGTGCCCAGTACTCAGAGCTAAACCAGATTCTGCCAGCAGATGGCGCTCTGACCCATTTCTCTTCCCACTGCTTTTCCTTTCTCATTTCATTTTCTCCATCCTTCATTTTCTCCTCCCTTTTCCCCTTCTGTCCTCTGCCCCCTCTTTCAATTCCCTCCTTTGTTTTTCCTCCTTCGCACTCCCTTTTCTCTTTTTCTGGACAAATGGATTGACAGTAGTTGACAATGGACTTTAAAACCTGCGTTTTAGCCCAGCGCAGTGGTGCACACCTGTAATCTCAGCAACTAGGGAGGTCAAGACAGGAGGATCACAAGTTTGAGGACAGCCTCAACAACTTAGTGAAACCCTGTCTCAAAATTAAATATATAAAACGTTTGAGAATATAGCTCAGTGCACTTGGGTGAAGTGCACTTGGGTTACAATCCCCAGTACCAAATTTGGAAAAAAAAAAAAAATGCATTGGAGAAAACTAGCAGTGGAGAAAAGTATCCAGTTCTCCTTCCTAGGAGAACTCCTTCCTAGGAGAACTCCTTCCTAGGAGAACTCCTTCCTAGGAGAACTCTCTTTCTGAGTTGCTCCTACGTCACACATTACTGAAGGCCATTTCCAAATGGTATTTAGTAAATGTAGATGGAATAAAAAGTACAAAAAGGTGTCTCCTGATGAAATGACGTGACAAAGGGACAGCACAGTACCTGGGGCATCCCAGAGCCCACTGAGGCTGGATTTGAGTGGGGGCACCACTGCATGAGAACCTGGAGTCACATCTGAACTTCTCCTGGGGGACCTGGTGGCCCAGCTTCCTCCTGGGGCAGGTGCGCAATGCCCCAAGGGCAGTGGCTGATTATGGTCAGGATGGGCAAGGTTGGGTCTCACTGGCCCCTCTCTCTGCAGCACCTGTATCTCTGGAGAGATGGCGTGCACCTCAGAGCTCTGTCCAGGTACCCACATACAGTGATGGGTACTCAGGGGTCACTGGGGGCAGTGTCTCGGGGAAGTCAAGGTGCAATACGGCTTGGCCTGGTTTCACACAAACGACCCCCTCACCCTGACAGTGGCTTGTGGCTGGAGTCCTTGGACCCCGTGGAGTCTCTGCAGCCGCAGCTGTGATGTAGGCATACGACGGCGCTTCCGGGCAGGCACTGCACCCCCCGCTGCCTTTGGGGGTGCTGAGTGCCAGGGCCCCAACATGGAGGCTGAATTCTGCAGCCTGCGGCCATGTCGAAGTGAGAATGGGAACTTACATCCTGAGACCTCCTTAAATAACCTTCCATAGAGAAGCCAATACTTGCACCATCCCCAAGGGCCCCTGAGAGATGCAGGGGATTTCCTTGGGGATGCCATTAAGAGGTGGTCCCCAGGAGATACCCTCCCTGGATTCAGCCCCCTCCCTCCCCAGAGGCATAGGCTTCCTGAGACCAGAGACAGCTGCTGGTGAAGTGGCTTCAGGGTTGAGAAGGGAGGGGTGTCCTTGGGTGGGAGGAGGAGGTGCACTGGGCATGGGAGGCAGGGCCTCCAGTGACCTGGGTGCCACCCCCAGGTCCTGGTGGGGAGTGGGGTCCCTGGGCTTCCTGCTCCGTGCCCTGTGGTGGTGGCTACAGAAATCGCACCCGAGGCAGTGGCCCACAAGTCCTCATGGTGTTCTCTACCTGCAACCTGCAGCCCTGCGCAGGTGAGGAGCTGCCCTGGGGACCCTCCATTTCTTGTTCCCACCAACTCAGGACACTGTCAGTCCCATCCGCTGCAGTCCTATCCCTTGGCCCTGTGCAGCCTCCGTGACAACCCAGCCATACAGAGAGCGCTCCCAGTGCCCCTCCCAGGTTGGGAGCCCAGGCAAGATGAAGTGCTCCGGGCTGAACTGTCAATTTCTGTGTCTCCAGGGCCAGTCCCTGGTGTGTGTCCCAGGGGTCAGCTGTGGCTGGATTGTGCCCAGGGCCCTGCCTCCTGTGCAGAACTCAGTGCTCCGAGAGAGACCAAGCAGACCTGCCACCCTGGCTGCTACTGCCCACACGGGATGCACCTGCTGGTGGGTACCCCCTGCCTGGTCACAACTGGGACCTCCTCGGGGCCTGGGAACTCTGGGATAACAAGCAAGGGACAGTCAAAATCTGGGCAGGGGCAGAGCCAGAGGTATGGGACTGCAGACAGGGAGATCAATCCTGCAGAGATGAGGAAAGAGCACTGAGTCCACGACTTAGCTCTGGCCTGAACCAGCAGGTGGCCCTGAGTGAGTGTCGGCCACCTCTCCCTGGACCTCTGTTCTCTCATTTGTAAAGTGGTTGATAGGTCTGGAAGGGCAGGGAACGGGAGCTGGGAGAAGCCATTGGGTGTGGAGGGTTTGAACAAAGGATTCCCAGTCACTGCCAAACTGTGGGTTAGGGTAAGGGACAGGTTCTGTGTGGCTCTGAGTCCAAATCAGTTTCTTCTGCCAGTAGCTTTGTGAGCTCAGGCAGAGTATTCTCATGCCTCAGTGCCCTCCAGAGTGAGCACGATGAAGAGTGCCTCTCAGGCCAGACCCATGAACCTCCCACGCTGGACTTTGAATCATGCACTACTAGATGAATGTTCCTGTTAAATTTGAGCCACTTCTGTCCAAACTCCATACATATGTTATTTTTTCGTTGTTGTTTTTATTGGTAAAAATTTGGTTTTTTTTTTTTACACCATTGCTGTACACATTGCACATTTTATATTTTCATAGCCGATTTCAAGGGCGTATGATGGTCCCATAACAGTCTTTTTCTTCCAGAAGTTGGGAGAGCGGTTCATGTGCCATCCCTGGCAGCCCCTGAGGGCCTGTATCTGCCCGACAGGAGGGGCTTGGGGAGAGCTCTTTGCAGAAGGAGCAGGGGTGGCATTTGAGGGGAGCTGAGGAATTGGGTGCTGGCTTTGACCGAAGAGGGGCAGGCTGGAACTGGAGATGACAGAGGGTGTTCCTTTCCAGAACAATGTGTGTGTGCCTGCCCAAGAATGTCCCTGTGCCCACGGAGGGCGCCTCCATCCCCCGGGTAGTGCTGTGCTTCGTCCATGTGAGAACTGGTGAGGCCCCCAGTCCCACGGTGGCTTTCTGTCACCTAAGCACCCAGCTGTCCCTCTTTGGCAGCAGGAAATGTTGGCTTCACGGGCCAGAGACACCTTCCCACTGCACTCACCCACACGGCCATCCAGCTCTGTGGGGCCGAACCGACCTGAATCCCTCCATCCACCCACCCCACCTGTCTTCTCTATTCCCACCTGTGTTAGTTTCTATGGTCACTGTAACAAAGTAGCACACACCTGCATGCACACATACACACACACACACACGAGGGATAGGGAACAACACTGGTGGTCTCACAGAGCTGGAAGCCAAAGTCCAAGATCTGGGCGTCTGGGCACTGGCCTTCTGCAGTGGTGAGCCAGCTGTTCCTGGCTCTCCTCTGGTCGTCTGCTGGCAGGCTGGCTCGTCTCAGCTTGCAGATGGCTGTCCTCTGCCTGTGTCTCTTCCCTCTCTGCATGCCTATGTCCAAATCTCCTCTTCTATAAGGACTAGAGTCACACTGAATTAGGGGCCACTTTAATTTGATTACCTCTGGAAAGACCCATCTTCCAGTAAGGCCACATTCATAGTACTGGGGGCTGGGCTTGAACAGAGGATTTGGGGGAACACCAGGCAGCCCACAAGCCACCTGACCTTCTGCTGTCCCCTGGCAGCTCCTGCATCTCTGGGCTCATCACCAACTGTACCTCCTGGCCTTGTGAGGAGGGTGAGAAAGGGTCCCCACCTCTTCCCTCGGCAGCAGAGGGCCTGGGCTGAGTCGGCAGGGGTTGTGGGGCCCTCAGGAGAGATGGGGGGCTGCTGCGCATCCATCCTGGTAATTACGCTCCCCTAGCATGCACTGTTCACCTTCTCCTTCCCCAATCCTGTGCACCCCAAGGCCAGCCCGCATGGTCACCCTGGACCCCATGGAGTGTGTGCTCAGCCTCCTGCGGGCCTGCCCGACGCCACCGGCACCGCTTCTGTGACAGGCCCTCTAGCGTGGCACCGTCCACCCTGGCCCTGGGGCCCTCACCAGCCACGCCCACACCCCTCTGCCCAGGCCCGGAGGCTGAGGAGGAGCCGTGCCTCCTGCCAGGGTGTGACCGTGAGTGCCTGCCTGGTGCTGTAGCCAACTCCTCCCCTGCCACCCAGGATGCCCCGTCCTTGTGGACACCTCCCACCACCACCGTGCTCCAACTGCCCTGGTTCTCCGCCAAGCCCTTCCCGATTCCTTCCTCTGATGTCCCCCAGGGGCAGGAGGCTGGGGGCCTTGGGGGCCCTGGTCCAGCTGTAGTCGGAGCTGTGGGGGCGGCCTGCGCAGCCGGACCCGAGCCTGTGACCAACCACCACCTCAAGGGCTGGGGGACTTCTGTGAGGGGCCTCAGGCCCAGGGAGAAGCCTGCCAGGCTCAGCCGTGCCCAGGTACCTGCCAGGGAGGGGGGTACCGGGGAGCAGAAGAGAAGCTGGAGGAAGCAGCCCTGGGAGTGGGACAGGAGGCCCCCACCTGCTCTCAGGCCACTCTGTCTCCCTCTTAGTGACTGACTGCACTGCCATTGAGGGGGCCCAGTACAGCCCTTGCGGCCCTCCCTGCCCCCGCTCCTGTGATGACCTCGTGGTGAGTCTGCGCTCCCTTGACACTCCCAGCTGACCTCTGGCCCAAGGGTCACCTTGGGGAGAGGCTGAATGTTGCCTTGGGCTCGTGGCCTCTTCTGACTTGGTGCTATGTGGCCAGCTCTGATGGAGACGGGTGAGGTCCTTCACTTGACAATCAGCACACCAGGCTGGCTCCCCTTGTTCCAGAGAGTGACAGCTGTACCCGGAAGCCCTTGGCTTCAGTGCAGCAAATTAAAACTTGTATCACAAACACATAGGGAGGGGAAATCACCCGGGTGTATCTTCTTAGATGCCACAAGCGTTTTGGTGGGCAAACCTCATCTCTTGTGTTTGTGCATGTGAGTGAATACTTACTGAGCACCTACCAGTCACCATGGACACCGAAGGAGGCCAACACAGTGGGGCCCTGACCCCATGATCACACATTCTGGGGGTAGGAAGACAGATGCAGCTCGAGATTGGACACCGTGATAAGCACCCTGAAGACTAAGATGGTCTTTGAGGCCCTGACGTGGGGAGCTGTGTGAAGGAGGTCAGGGAAGGTTCCAGATGTGGTGAGGGAGGGGGAGTGCAAGAGGACTTGGACAGAACATTGTTGCTGCAGCAGGCAGGCCTGGCCACAGTGTCCCCAGAGGACACGGCTCTCTCCCAGAAGCCTCCCTGGCTCAGCCAGGTTTCTAGGGTCCCTGCTCCTGAAGTTCTAGGGGGGGTCTGGTTGTGCTTCAGTTCCCAGGTCACTGGTCCAGGTCACCGGCTGAACCCAGCATCCCAAGACATTGGGGTTTGTCACTGGTAGGACGCCAGGTTCCAGGTCCATTCCCTGGGGAGCCGCCAGGTTCTCCACGTGGCCTTTCTGCCCATTCCCCTTCCGGCCTTCCTTAACAGAGCTCCAAGGCACGAACGGTTAGAAACAGGAGGCCTCTCCACTACATACGGTCACACCTCTCTCCTCCCCTCCTCATCCCCTCCCTCCAGCCTCCTTTCTAGGGTCCTCCCACTGAGTCCCCCCACCCCTCAGGCCTTATTTTCTGCTGACCGGAATCCTCCCTTGCTGTCCCTCCAGCACTGTGTGTGGCACTGCCAGCCTGGCTGCTACTGTCCCCCGGGCCAGGTGCTGAGTGCTGATGGGACCATTTGTGTGCATCCTGGTCACTGTAGCTGCCTGGACTTGCTGACCGGGGAGCGGCACCGTCCAGGTGCTCAGCTGGCGAGGCCCGACGGCTGCAACCACTGGTGAGCAGGCTGCACCCCTGTGGCAAGGAGGCAGGGATGTCCGCCGGAGTGGCCCCACCTGGCGTCTGAGCACCTGAGCTCCAGAATCTCATAGGCCCCACTGTCCCTGAGAAAATGTGGGCACCATGACTCCTATCTGATAGGTGGGGAAACTGAGGCAGCCAGTCCCATGTGTGTGCTGAGGGCTGGGTATACGCCCCCAGGGAGGAGGGGGCTGGTCATTTACTCCTGCTGTCCAGCCTCACCTGCAGCCCATAACCTGTAACCAGCAGCCATTCGCTAGTAGAACATACCAGCTGTGACACCCCTGGGTGGCCATCTGAGTGGCACAGGGAGAAGGCTCTTGGGATACTGGAGAGTGGGAATAGGGGGAGGAGGACAGGGGGAGGATGCCCAGGAGGCTGCATGTGGGGCCTGGGGCGGCACTGAGCTGCTGCCTCTCCCCACCCTGTGCCTGCTTCCCTGCCCAGCACCTGCCTGGAGGGGAGGCTCAACTGCTCAGAACTGCCCTGCCCAGGTATGTGCCCAGTTTGGAGGGAGGTGATGGTGGCCTGAGGGCTGGGGAAGGGATCAACTACACCCAGTGCCTGCCCTTCTCCTCTCAGTGCCTGGAGGCTGGTGCCCGTGGTCAGAGTGGACGGCATGCTTCCAGCCCTGCAGAGGCCAAACAAGGACCCGCTCTAGGGCCTGTGCCTGCCCTGCTCCTCAGCATGGGGGTGCCCTGTGCCCTGGAGAGATGGGAGCCCAGCATCAGAGGGAGACCTGTCCCAGCTCCACCACGTGCCCAGGTGTGGTGCCACCACAAGACCTGTGTCTCCTCACCCCTGGAGGCTACAACCTCCCTAACCTGGGGCCTCCTGGGCCTCCTGAGGTGACGATTGTTTCTTCCTGGTACAGTGGAAGGAGCCTGGAGCCCATGGGGACCATGGTCTCCCTGTGACGCATGTCTAGGACAATCCCACAGGAGCAGGGAGTGCAGCCAGCCCCCCATCTCTGAGGGTGGCAGGCCTTGCCCTGGCGCCCACTGGCAGAGCCGCCCCTGTCACGACAATTCCACTCAGTGCGCAGGTGAGGGCTCCACTGGGGCTGGGAGAGCCCGTCTTTCTAGGGAGACGCTGACCCCAAGTGCCCCACACAGCACTCGGGTAGGGAGGGCACTCAAGCCACTCACAGTCCTGGCCAACGTGGCCAGTCTGAGCAGATGGCAGGTGTGGCAGGAGGCTCTTGTCACCCAGAATGGTCCCTCAGCATCCACCCTCTCTGCTTCCCTCTTGCCCTAGATTGTGGGGGTGGCCAGAGTCTGCTGCCCTGTGGGCAGCCCTGCCCCCGCTCCTGCCAAGACCTGTCCCCTGGGAGTGTGTGCCAGCCAGGCCCAGGAGGCTGCCAGCCCAGCTGTGGGTGTCCCCCAGGCCAGCTCTCCCAGGATGGGCTCTGTGTGCTTCCAGTCCACTGCCGCTGCCAGTACCAGCCGGGAGCCATGGGTCAGTGCCTCCCCCCCTCACCCAGCAGCCCACTATCCCCTGCCTGGGCCCTGGGCCTCTGCCAATGGGGCCAACCTGAGGCTGCCGGAGGGGAAGGGGAAGGCCCCGCATCCCAGCTGTCCTGTCTCCTTGCTGAAGGACATGGGCACCGTGGGGTGGGGTGCAGGAAGGCAGGGATGTGAGGTGGGGATCAATGGGGAGCGCTGAGCTGTCTGGAACCCCCATGCTCACTCCTGCGCCCTTCAGGGATCCCCGAGAATCAGAGCCGGTCAGCAGGCTCTGGCCTCAGCTCCTGGGAGAGTCTGGAACCTGGAGAGGTGGTAACGGGGCCGTGTGACAACTGGTAAGGGGCTGTGGAGCCGAGCAGCCATGCCCACAGGGGAGTGGGCAAGGCCCATCCCTGAAGCCCTCTCCCTTGTCCCCAGCACCTGTGTGGCGGGCATCCTGCAGTGCTGGGAGGTGCCCAGCTGCCCTGGGGCTGGTGTGTGGGGCCCCTGGGGCCCCTGGGAGGACTGCAGTGTTTCCTGTGGAGGAGGGGAGCAGCTGCGCTCCCGGCACTGTGCCCGACCCCCCTGCCCAGGACTGGCCCGCCAGAGCCGCACCTGCCACACCCAGGTCTGCAGAGGTGAGCCCCCACTGGCCTAGGCCCTGAAGTCCCCACTGAGCTTTGAGTCCCATCATGGCTCGACCCTGACTCATGGGCGCCTTTTGACCCCTCCTCCCCGCACTCCACCTGCCTCTTCCCTGGCCATTAGTGAAGGGGAGGCAGTGAGGCCGTGGGGAGCCTGTGGGAAAGGGTGTTGTGGGGATGGGGATCCCGGGGGGTGGAAAGCAGGCCACAGGAAGTGTGGGTGAGAGGTCAGCAGGAAGAACACTGGGCCGAGCTGGGCACTGACAGGGGTGTTGCCTCAGAGGCAGGGTGCCCAGCTGGACGTCTGTACCGCGAATGCCTGCCCAATGGAGGATGCCCCTTCTCCTGTGCCCACGTCACAGGGCAGGTGGCCTGCTTCTCTGATGGCTGTGAGGAGGGATGCCACTGTCCTGAGGGTACCTTCCAGCACGGCTTGGCCTGTGTCCAGGTCAGAACTCAGCTGGCCAGGGGCACCGGCTGCCTTCCCCTGCCCCTCCCTGGCAGCTCACCACTCCAGCGGACTCGGTGGCCTCTGGACAGATGACCCCTTCCTCACCTGGCCCTAAGCAGTACACTAGCCTGTAGGGCTGCTAGGGACTCTGCTGCCAGCATCAGGGCAGAGTTGGTGGAGCCGGTGCAATGTCCAGGGTGACTCTCATTCTGGGGAAAGGGGACCACCTGGGGCCCACAGCTGGTGCCTGGGCTTGTGCTCCTCACAGCACTTCTCCTAGCCCCTAGCACCAGCTCAGAGCCACCCACAGGGCTCTAATGCCATACACTCAGGTGCCGCAGTGTGTCCCTTTAGCTACAACACCCAGCCCTCCTGGCACCAAAGGGCAGGGCCTCCTCCAGGGCCCTGTGGTTCCCCCACACCATCCCTCCACACCCCCTGGCCCAACCTCACCCATGTCTTCCACCACAGGAACATGGTCTCAACGCCCCTCCTTTCCCTGGCCCACCCTGGTGGGGAATTACCCCTCACCTTTGCTCTCCCTGCCCCCCCATGCCTCTCTGCCCCTCTGCTGAGTCCAGCAGGGGCCAGGGGCTTCCTTTCCCAATCTCAGTGGCATCCCCACAGTCAGTTCCAGGATGCCATGGCCAGAAGGGGCCTGTGCAGCTGCCTCGTCCCACTTCATTGACTTAAAGATGATGTCACTGAGCCCAGAGAGGGGAAGGGACATACCAAGGTCATGCACCCAAACTCAGTCACCCTGATCCCTCTGATTCCTGTCTGAGGCTCCCTCTGCCTCCATATCCTGTCACCTCAGGGCCTGCTTGTGTCCTGCTGAGCACCCTACTCAGGAAGGTGGCTGATCCCTTAGGCCAAGCCCATGGCCTGTGTATTTCTCATGGTGTGTTTATGCCCCTGACCCAGGTCCCCTGTCCCTCTGGCATCCACTAGTGCCCTCCTGGGACCCAGAGCCCTCTAGGTCCTTACACTGCTATTCCTTCTTCTCCCTTAAGAAGGCTCCCTTAAGGTGCCCCGTGAGCACCTGGTGACTGCTGTCCCCTCTGTCCCACCCAGGAGTGCCCCTGCATGCTGACAGCCTTGCTGCTTCGGGAGCTGGGAGCCAGCAGCACTGATGCTGGGGTGCACGCAGCCTCTCTGGGAGAGGAGGGTCAGCCCCTCAGGCCCGGAGATGAGCTGAGTCCAGGCCAAATGTTTCGAATGGGCTGCAGCAACTGGTGAGGGGGATGCCGAGGGCGGGACTGTGCTGGGGTGTGTGGGGAAACTTGGGGCCAAAGAAGGATGAGAGCCCAGGGAATTCCTCTCTGTCCCCTGCCCCCACCTGGCTGACTTCAAGACTCTGACCCACACTTCTCCCAGTCCACCCTGCCCTGTCCCTTACGTGGGTTGCCTCTCCCCAGCTCCTGTGCCCATGGGAAGCTGTCTTGCTCCATAGAGGACTGCCCCGAGGCCCCCAGCTTCAGCCCGTGGGACCCGTGGGGCCCCTGCTCCCGCTCCTGTGGCGGACTGGGCACCCGCACACGCAGCCGCCAGTGTGTGCACCCCGCACCTGCTACTGGTGGCCAGGGCTGCCAAGGGCCCCGCCAGGACCTTGAGTACTGCCTCAGCCCGGACTGCCCTGGTAAGGAAGCCAAGGGGGGCTTCTGGAGGAGAAGGGTTTTGAGAGAGAAAAAGCGTTCTGATGGGCACTGGAAAGGAAGGAACAGCAGGCAGAAGAGCGGCCTGAACAGAGGCCTTGGCGCCCTGCGAGGGTGTGAGCTCGGGGCTGGGTGTCCAGGGCCTTCAGTCACCCCGAGGGAAGGTGAAGCAGGCCTGGCGCTGAGCACCCGCCTCAGGCTGGGGCCTGGCGCACTGCAGGCTCCAAAACATTTCTGAGCAGGGTCTCCTTTGACACAGGGGCTGAAGGGTCCACGGCAGAGCCAGTGACGGGCCTTCCAGGTACCTCAGACTCCCTGCAGCTCCCCATGTGGCCTCCCTGGGGCCTGCCAGGGCCTCCTCCCATCCCATCACGACTTCTGGAGAGACCGAGCCCAGGGCTGACTTAGCAGGAGGTTCCCTCCCCACAGGTGGCTGGGGCCCCTGGGCTCCGTGGTCCCCCTGCTCCCGCAGCTGCACGGACCCCACTCACCCCGCATGGCGCAGTCGGACCCGCCTCTGCCTGACCAACTGCACTGTGGGGCGCCCCTCCCAGGAGCGCCCCTGCAACCTGCCCTCGTGCACAGGTGCGCCGTCCAGCCTCAACCTCGGACTCTAACTGCTGCCCCTCTCCTAACACAGCCAGTGTCCAGCCCCCCATCCCCGATATCTGATACCACTCAGACAACACCAATTTCTGACACTGATGTCTCATGTCACATCAGTGTCTGGAACAGGACCACTGGTCCTCTGCAGGAGTCCTGCTGTCTGCCCGGTGCTCACTCGTGTATGTGCTGAGCACTCTCCACAAGACCACCCAGTCCCTCAGTAGCCCTGTGAGTGGGGGATTACTGTCCCCATGAGAAAAGAGTCATCAAGGATCAGCTGCTGAAGCCACACAACCATCAGCACCAGATCCAGAACAGAAGCCCTTGGTCCGGATGAGGTCACAGCTGGCTGCACTGGAGGAAGTCCGCACTTGAGCTGGGGCCAGGGAGGAGAGGCGGGGCAGGCTTTGCTGGCTCCAGCTTCACTTTGTTCTGCAGAGTTGCAGCCCCTGTGCTCCGGCCCTGGCTGTGGGCCTGGGAACTGTTCCTGGACCTCCTGGGGCCCATGGGAACCGTGCTCGCGCAGCTGCGGGGTGGGCCAACAGCGCCGCCTACGAGCATACCGTCCCCCAGGGCCGGGTGGACACTGGTGCCCCGACATCCTCACTGCTTACCAGGAGCGTCGCTTCTGCAGCCTGCGTGCTTGCCCGGGTGAGGCGGCACACACGATCAGGGCACACCCATTCCACACCCCTCCCCAGACCTGCCCATAAGAGGCCTGGCATCCTGCTTCCTCCGAGGTGCCCAGCTTGCCCGACGTGCCACATCCGTCTCCCATGCCCGACCCAGGCTTAGCCTCATGGAATGTGTGGGGACCTGCCTGAGCCAACCCCTGACGGAGCTCTCTTTCCAACACAGTGCCTGGGGGCTGGTCGCGCTGGAGCCCCTGGTCCTGGTGTGACCGGAGCTGTGGTGGGGGCCAATCCCTGAGGAGCCGAAGCTGCTCGAGCCCCCCACCCAAGAATGGGGGTGCCCCCTGTGTGGGGGAGAAGCACCAGGCCCGGCTCTGCAATCCCATGCCCTGTGGTATAGCAGTGGTGACAGCCGCTTCTCATCCCTACTGGGCTTCAGTCTCTAAAGCATGTCCACCCCCACTTCTAACTCCATCCCCACAACACCCACAGGACCCATGGGATAGTGGGGGGCAGGCTGATACCTCACTGGCCAGTTAAGAAAACAGAGATCCAGAGATGAGTAGCTTGACCTGAGCACGGGGCAGGAAGTCCCTGTGTGTACCTGGGCACAGCGTGGCCCAGGATGAGCCACCAGGACGCACCCTGAGCACCCACCCACCCTGGGTAGAACTTACTCCCAGCTTTCCCCACTCTCCTGGGGAACCCCCAAGCTCAGACAAGATTTTCAGAGGATTTGAGGGTGAGCCGGTAGAAGCATGCTTGGTCCTCCTGGGGTGTGGCGGAGCCTGCAGCTGAGCCCTGTCCCCCAGCCCTCCCCACTTCAGCTCCTTTCATCGCTCCCCCCCAGCTCACGACCCCAACAGGCCTTGGCTACTTGGTCCCTTCCT
Organism: Marmota flaviventris; assembly: GCF_047511675.1. Classification (NCBI taxonomy): domain Eukaryota; kingdom Metazoa; phylum Chordata; class Mammalia; order Rodentia; family Sciuridae; genus Marmota; species Marmota flaviventris. The sequence continues at coordinate 7,075,686 of NC_092498.1, read as the reverse complement.
CCTCCATTAGGAAACTCCCAGCCCACAGTGCACACAGCCAGGCCCCTGGGAACAAGCCCAACGGAGCCTCAAGGTAGCTCTGAGATGCATAAATTCAGTCCCACTCAATGAACACTTCGTGCCCAGCTAGGTGCTGAGAACACCCCAGTGGGTAAGGGGAGCTCACTGTCCCAAGGTCACCATGCACCTATGGACACCAACATCAAAGAGAGGATGGGCCCTCTAGCCTCTAGAGATACGGAGGTCCTGGACAGGCAAGGGGAGGGGTCCTGAGCCCTGATGCTCAGGGTCCTCTTGACACTTGGCCTCCCCCTCCACCCAGAGGAGGGCTGCCCAGCAGGCATGGAGCTGGTCAGCTGTGCCAACCGCTGTCCTCGCCGCTGCTCAGACCTGCAGGAGGGAGTCCTGTGTCAGGATGGCCAGGCCTGCCAGTGGGGCTGCCGCTGTGCTGAGGGTACATCCAAGTGTTCAGTGGGAAGGCAGGAGGGCCCCAGGGGCCAGCACCAGCCCTCAAGAGCCATCTCCCCACAGGGTCCCTAGAGCAGGACAGCAGCTGTGTGCCAGTTGGGCACTGTGAGTGTACAGATGCCCAGGGCCACAGCTGGGCCCCAGGGAGCCAGCACCAAGATGCCTGTAACAACTGCTCCTGCCAGGCCGGGCAGCTGTCCTGCACAGCTCAGCCGTGCCCACCTCCTGCCCACTGTGCCTGGAGCCGCTGGTCAGCCTGGAGTCCCTGCAGCCACTCATGTGGGCCAAGAGGACTGCAGAGTCGCTTTCGGTAGAGGGCCACCAAGACTAGACGTCCCCTGTCCTGCTCGGGTCTCCCTTGGCCTGGTCCCCTCTCTGATATGCCATTCCTGGGTCCTGTTCTCATCCCATGTCCTGGTCCACCTGTGTCCTGGTTACTCTAGCCTCCCTTGTGCCCACCCTGGAGTTTTCCCTGGGGTATCACCCCAAGGCCTGAAGGGGAAGTGAAGGCCAGAGCTGTTGCTCATCTCTTCCACCCTGGGCCCTGCCAGATCGTCCACATCAGGCTCGTGGGCCCCGGAGTGTCAAGAGGAGAAGTCCCAGAGCCAGCCCTGCCCTCAGCCTCCGTGCCCACCCCTGTGCCTCCATGAGGGCCGTCCCCGCACCCTGGGGGACAGCTGGCTACAGGGAGAGTGCCAGCAGTGGTAAGTTCAAGGCAGGAAGGGTGACCCTACTGTCCTGGAGAGCGGTACCCTAAGCATGGACTCCTTCCTCAGCTCCTGTACTCCGGAGGGCATAATCTGTGAAGACACCAAGTGTCCAGGTCTGGGGTTCATCCCAGGGGGCTGGGGCCCCTGGTCGCCATGGTTCCCCTGTTCCCGCAGCTGCACACAACACACTCACCCTGCATGGCACCCACCTCAGCCCTTCCTACTAACCTCATGTCTCTCAGGCCATCCACTCTGTGTCCTGTGTTCCTACCCCTGCCACCCAACTGCTGCCCTGGTCATGATGGTCCCTCCCACCCTCTGATCTTTGCTGCCTACCTCACTCCTCTAACTACCTATGCCCTCCCACACTGACAGGGAGCTGGACGCTGTGGTCCCTGTGGTCCGACTGCCCTGTCTCTTGTGGAGGTGGAAACCAGGTGCGCACCCGGGCATGCATGGTGCCGGACCCTCACCACAGGGAGCCGCTCTGCCAGGGCCCTGACACCCAGACCCAGCCCTGTGGGCAGCAGCCATGCCAGCCGCTGCTGGAGGCCTGCTCCTGGAGCCCATGGGGCCCCTGTTCGCGCAGCTGTGGCTCAGGCCTGGCCTCCCGCTCCGGGTCCTGCCCCTGCCTGCCGGCGGAGGCAGAGCCCACATGCAACGGCACTTTCCCACACCTGGACACCCAGGCCTGCTACGCGGGGCCCTGCCTGGGTGAGTATGGCGAGGAAGTGAAGCCCTGTCCGCTGCTCCCACCTGGGGAAATTCAGGGAATAACGTGTTGTCCCCGCCCCCAGCACCCCCAATATATACCTATATCCATCCCCCCAACATTTGGCTGGTTTCTTTCCTCTTCCCTTCAAGCCCTTTGCTACCTGACCTCCTCCCCAGGGAGACAGAGTCCACCCAGTGGGACCTTTCTAACCCTTGGTTCCCTCTTGCCCGTGTCCTCTGCAGGGTCCCAGCCAGGGGAGGGCGAGAGGGGAGGATGCAGGGCAGGGGCTGGGGGAGCCAGAGAGGTGCCTGCTGATGTCCCCCCGGCACCCCCTGTCCCTAGAGGAATGCCTGTGGAGTGGCTGGAGTAGCTGGACGCGCTGCTCATGCCAGGTGCTGGTGCAGCAGCGCTACCGGCACCAGGGCCCAGCACCTGGCCGCATGGCAGAGGGCCCCCCCTGCACCCGCCTGGATGGCCACTTCCGGCCATGCCCGACTGGCAACTGCTCAGGTGAGGCCCAGGAGCCAGAAGCCAGGTTGCTGAGCAGGAGCAGCAGTGGCTCCTGTCACAAACCCTGGGCCCCCTAGACCCCAGGACAGTTTTCTATGCCTGCACTGACCCCTGCCCCGGTGCCTGTTTACTGTCCCTGCCAGCTACTCTTGCCCCACAGGCACACACCAAGATTTTCCCACTCCATAGCTACTGGTCTCATGTGGCTTTGTCCCATGTAGCTGTCCCAGTGACAATGTGTCTCTCAGCTCCCATTGAAGCTGCCCTCCATCTTGTCCCTGCCAGTCCCTGGAGCACCCACCAGGCCCAACCCTCAGCTCCCTCCTCTGTACCATTACCTGGCTCCCTGAGGTCCAGACCATACTGATCCTCCCCTGGGGGGACACAGGAGCCCAGCAGGTTCCAGATGGGGGACACAGCAGGGGCAGTCTTATACTCTCACCAGGTGACCCCAGGAGCCTCCCTGGGATCACGCAGTATGTGCTGGGGTGTGGGAGAGGGTGTCTCTGGGCTGCTGCCCCAACAGCCTGCCTCCCCCCAGAGGACAGCTGCACACCTCCCTTTGAGTTCCAGGCCTGTGGCTCCCCCTGCACCGGGCTCTGTGCCACACACCTGAGCCGACAGCTCTGCCAGGACCTACCACCTTGCCAGCCTGGCTGCTACTGCCCCAAGGTGAGGGCTGGGAGCTGGGGACACCCCAAGAAGAAGAGTGTCCTCTCTTTGTGATGCCCTGGGGGACCCCCCACCTCTTCCAAACCCTCAAAACCTCTTCCCAGCTGTGTTCATTCCCACATTCATTCACTTAGTGACCACATGGGCACCTGCTGCCAGTCAGCATGGTGCTGGGCATTCGGGTGACACAGTGATCACCACATAGCCCTGTCATGTCTCTCCTTCCACACAGGGGCTGCTGGAGCAGGCTGGGGCCTGCATTCCCCCCGAGCAATGTAACTGCTGGCACATCTCAGAAGAGGGAGCTGAGGTGACACTGGCTCCTGGGGACCACCTGCAGCTGGGGTGTAAGGAATGGTGAGTGATGGGGTGATGAGAGGCAGAAGGCTAAGGCCAGGGAGTAGAGCAGGGTCCCCCCAAGAGGCAGCCTGGCCTAGCAAAGAAGGCCAAGCTAAGCCCTCAGGTCTAACCCAGCCTGCGGGCAGGTGGCCCTAAGGTTCCAGACTTTACAGCTCCCTCATCTTGCCCCAAATACACCCAGAGCTCAGGCTATCCCCAAAGGAACCCTCCAACACACACAGCTCTGGGCTGGGTCCTGCCTGCTAGAGCCCACTCTGATGTCGCCTTCCCACAGCGAATGCTGGCACGGAGAACTGCGCTGCACCAGCTGGGGCTGTGAAGGTAACCCTGGCCTGGGGAGACAACTGTCCCCATTTGCCCAGGGTGGGGTTTCCAGGAACTTTCAGTGCTAAAACTGGGATAATACCAGATAAAGGGGACCCTTCCCTGCCCCTAACTCCTTCAGTCTTTCCTATTTCCTGTTCTTCCTAATCATAACCCTGAGCACCCTCCCTGCCCACTGGGGTCTCTGGGTTAAGGGGTCCCTGGGAAGTGCACAAACATCCTGCCCTTCCAGGGCTCCTGCCTCTGAGCAGCTGGTCTGAATGGTCACCCTGTGGGCCCTGCCTGCCCCGAAGTGTCCTGACCCGTACGTCCAGGACTACCCTGGAGGAGCACTGGCCTCCGAACACAACAGGCCTCTGGCCACCCTCGACATCCCTGCTGGTTTCGGAGCAGCACCGCCACCGCCTGTGTTTGGACCCTGAGACAGGGAGGCCCTGGGCTGGGGACCCTCAGCTCTGCACTGCACCCCTTAACCAGCAACGCCTCTGCCCTGACCCCGAAGCCTGTCAAGGTAGTGAGAAGGGGCAGAGGCCAACAGGAAGGAACAGGCCTGGAATGGCATAAGGGGGTGGGAAGCTGGGCCACAAGTTCATTCTAGTGGACAGGAGTTAGCCAACCTGCTAGCCCTCCTGCATGCCTCTGGGGCCTGCTGGATTCGAGGCTGGGGTAAGGTCCAAGCAGCAGCTGGAAAAAGGGAGCCTGGCAGGGCTTCAGGACATGTTTGCAGAGGTCAAGTCCACAGTCTAAGGCAGGGAAGGAGGTGGGGTCAATACACTGACCTACAGTTTCTTTCCCAGACTCATGCCAGTGGAACCCTTGGGGACCCTGGAGCCCCTGCCAGGTGCCCTGCAGTGGAGGCTTCCGAATGCGCTGGAGAGAGGCAGGGGGCCTCCCTGGAGGAGCCTGCCGTGGGCCATGGGCTCAGACCCAGAGCTGCAATATGGGGCCCTGCCCAGGTAATGCCATCTCAGCATCCAAAGGGTTGCCGGGACTGCATTCAGAAATAGCACTGCACAGGGTTGGTGCCTCTGTCCTGGAGTTGGACAGGACAAGTGGGGCCACTGTCCTGGATGCCAAGAGTGTCCCCAACACAGATTCCTGCCTTTTGGGCCCCAGGAAAAAGCTGTGAGGCTAAGGACACTGTGCCCACCCTTGAATGTGCCAATCAATGCCCTCGAAGCTGCATGGACCTCTGGGAGCGTGTGCAATGTCTGCAGGGACCCTGCAGTCCAGGTAGCCAGCTGTGCTCAGCCTGGCTTGGGAATTCTGGGGGTGCCTGGTTCCCTTTCACTACCTCCTGCTTCCAGAAAGTGTGAGACCTGGGTCGAAGATCGAGTGGGCTGTGGGGTGGGGGGTAAGATCAGACTGCCAGGTCATCATAGAGTACAAAAGTGGGTCCTTACTTGTAGTAACCAGCTCTGAGTCCTGCACAAAGGCTTTATCAAGCCCTGCTTTTATGAGGAGGCTCACAGGTGCTATAAGGGTGACAGGATGGTGATCACGTACACAGGGCAGGCTAGAGTAGTGTCTCCTGTGCAGCAGTGGGAGAGATTGTGCAGACCCACATTTGCACCAGGTGTGGCTGCTGGAGGGACCCACCATGTAAGCCTTGCCTGAGCACCAAATCTTCTTTGTCCTCCCCACTTCTACCTTTAGGCTGCCGCTGTCCTCCTGGCCAGCTGGTGCAGGATGGGCACTGTGTGCCCATCTCCTCTTGCCGCTGTGGCCTTCCCAGTGCCAATGCCTCTTGGGAGCTGGCCCCAGCCCAGGTGGTGCAACTGGACTGCCACAACTGGTGAGCTGCCATAGTGATGCCCTGGCGTAGGAGATGTGGGGCAGGTCAGGGCTGTGGACCCTGCAGAGGAGTGAGGTTTTGTTCCCCCTGCTTTGTCCCTTGTCTATAGCACCTGCATCAATGGGTCTTTAGTGTGCCCACACCTTGAGTGTCCAACCTTAGGGCCTTGGTCAGCCTGGAGCAAGTGCTCAGTTGCCTGTGGTGGGGGCACCATGGACCGTCATCGGAGCTGCAAGGAACATCCTCAGGGGGCACTATGCCAGGCCCAAGACATGAAACAACAGCAAGATTGTAACCTGCAGCCCTGCCCTGGTGAGCACCCTGGGCCCAGGGGCCTGCCATCCCTCCCTCTGTCCCTCCATCACTGCTGGATCCAGGCCCTGACCTACCTGAGTGGAGGCGGAGGTTGGGAAGTCCCATCAGCCTCATCCTGGGACACTCCCACTTCCCCACAGAGTGCCCCTCAGGCCAGGTGTTCAGTGCCTGTGCTGCATCATGCCCAAGCCTCTGCTCACACCTGCAGCCTGGCACCATCTGTACGCAGGAACCCTGCCAACCGGGCTGTGGCTGCCCCAGGGGACAGGTGGGTACGGCTGCTGGGTCCTGACTCCTGCCTGGGGAAGCGGGCAGGTTGGGAGGTAAGAGGCAGTGTCCACATTCAAGCAAGCCTGCCCTCCTCAGCTGCTGCACAATGGCACGTGCGTGCCCCCTGCTGCCTGTCCCTGCACTCAGCTCTTGCTGCCCTGGGGCCTCACCCTGACTCTTGAAGAGCAGGCTCGGGAGCTGCCTCCGGGGGCTGTGCTCACCAGAAACTGCACCCGCTGGTGAGCCCAGAGACTTGGAGTGGGGAGCCGGGTGAGGACGGGGTTGCTGAGAGGGCGGAGGGGAGGATTGTGCAAAAGGCTCTGAGCTGTGCTTCTGTCCTCCCAGTACCTGCCAAGATGGAGCCTTCAGCTGCTCCCTCATCGACTGTCAGGGTGAGATGTGGCTGTCCATGCCCCTCAACGCCAAGGCTGGCCGGCCTGAGCAGGGCTGAAGCTAAGCTAGCTCCTCAGGAAGCCCCTTCCCTCTCTGTCCACACTGCCCCCTCCCTGCCCTGAGGCCCAGCAGTCCCTGCCCAGGACTCCTAGGCACTGTCACACCGCCCCACCTGTAGGGTGTTCACCAAGAACATGTGCACACTGAGCCAGGGCCACCCGTGAGGCCAGGTTCTCTGTGGAAGGTTCTGTCCTGCTGTTGAGGACATTGAGGCCCAGAGCGGTAAGCAAAACAATCCACAGATCTCGATGGATTCAGAGGAAGACACGGCCAGCCCCAGGCACGCCCAGCCTGGCTGGCAAGAGGGGGCCACCACCAGAACAGGTAGAGACAGGAGATCACGCCTAGGGCACTGACAAGCAGGCAGTGTCACAGCATGTGAACTTGGTGCCAGAACACAGAGGTCAGGGTGGCAGGATGGCCAGGGGGTGAGACCTGGCCTGGTCCCAGCTATTTGGGTGGGTGGGTGGGTGCAGGTGGCTAGAGCTGAGGAGAATCACTTAGGAAGAAGAGGGGTCTGAGGGCTGCCCAGCAGGGCAGGGGATTGAGGCTGGGCCCAGGGCTGACCAGAGAGTGGGTGGATGGTCTTCTCTACAGAGTGCCCCCCTGGGGAAATGTGGCAGCACGTGGGTCCTGAAGAGCTGGGTCCCTGTGAGTGGACATGCCAGGAGACAAACACCACAGCAGCTCAGGGCAACTGCAGTGCTGTCCAGACCCCGGGATGCATATGCCAGGAAGGGTACTTCCGTAGCCAGGCGGGCCCCTGCGTCCCCGCAGACCAGTGTGAATGCTGGCACCACGGGCATCTCCACCTGGTAAGACGTGTCCCCCTGCCTGACCCCAGACCGCCCCACCTGCTGAGTATCTGTAACTTCCCTGGCTGCCCTTACTCCCAGGACCTACAGCAGTGGAGCCAGGCTTGGCCATCTCAAGGGACAGAATCTAGCCCTGGGTGGGACCCCTGCTCTGGCCCCTAGGGCTTGTCACTTACCTGAGACTCATCACCCGACTCCAGTCCTAGACCACTGTCCTGGCTGGGTGCTCCCAGGCTGGGTTCAGGCCCAGGATGTTACCATGGAAAACTGGGAGAGACCAAGAGGTGACTTTTCCCCACCCCCCACTCCCAGCTTGGATCTGAATGGCAGGAGGACTGTGAGAGCTGCCGATGCCTCCGCGGGAGGAGCGTCTGCACCCAGCACTGCCCCCTCCTCAACTGTGCTCAGGTACCCCCTGGGCTCTGCAACGCTTCCAGGTGGCTCCTAGGCTCTTCAGGGGTCCTCATCTATGACTGATCTTAGGGTTCTACATAGGCTGTGTGGGGTGTGGGTGATGGGGCCATCCTTCTGACTCACGCAAGGGCCACTCTGCAGGACGAGGTGACTGTGCAGGAGCCAGGGAGCTGCTGTCCCACTTGCCGCAGGGAGACCCTTGGTACGTAGGACCTGGGTATTGGTCCCCAAAGATGCAGCCCCTTAGCCCTCAACCACTTCTGCATCTCCTTTCTCCCCAACTGCCCCTACACCCCAACTTTTTAGCCTGGTGTGTGCCCACCTTGCCCAGGCTGCTCATATAGGGATTAGAGGATGAAGCTCTATAGGGCTGCATCACAGCAGCTGGCCACCCCCACCCCACAGAGTCCCAGGCCCTGTCCCCCACACACCCCCTTCCCAGGATCCCCTTAGTCCTAGCCTCCCCCTCTGCCCTGCTTCCACCTCCTGCCACTTTTACGTGACCCTTCCACACACAGAGGCACAGTCAGCCTCCTGCCGGCATCTCACTGAGCTTCGTAACCTCACCAAGGGCCCCTGCCATCTGGACCAGGTAGAAGTGAGCTACTGCAGTGGGCACTGCCCATCTAGCACCAACGTCATGCCTGAGGTGAGCCAGAGGGTGCTTACAGGCCCAGAGTTCAGGTCAGATGGTGCCCCTGGGGTCCTGTCACCAGGACTTCTACCCTGAGACCTGAATGACAAAGGTGCTTTCCAACCTGGTCCCCAAAGATGCGGCCCCTCAGCCCTCAACCACTTCTGCACCTCCTAGAGATGCTTTCCCAAATCTCTTTTGGAATTTTAAAAATGTAGTGAAGAAAGTAATTGGGAGATATAATCAAATAATCTTTGTAGTTTTGTAACATGGTATTATGTGAATGTATTACCTGTCTCAAAGGAGAAGAATAAGGCTGGGGATGTGGCTCAGTGGTAGAGCACTTGTCTAGCATGTGCAAGGCCCTGGGTTTGAGCCCGAATACCCCCCCACACACACACACATGGAATTATAACTAGTTTACTTGTAAAAAGATCACTATAGCGTTGAAGGGCAAGAAGGGGCCTGTTCTGGAAAGAGAGCTCACTTTATACTGGATCAGAATTGCAGTTAGGGTTTAATTAGGGTTTCAATATTATCAGCCCATCTATCCAACCAGACCCTAAGCCCCTTGCGGGGGGTGGGGGGGTGGCTATGTCTTTCCCCTGCTGCTTTCTTTTAACCTGAAGGTTGTTGACCATTCAGGCTGGCAGAAGTGAAGAGGGCGGTTTCTTGGGAAGTGGGGCTTGCTGGTGACACTTCCCTCCCGGCTCAGCTACCCTGCTTGTCTAGGAGGATTGGGATCAATACTCCCACCTCAGATGGGAAAGGCCAAGGAACGGTTTAGTCCCTCCCCAATTCAACCACCCTGTCTCGCCCAGGAGCCCTACCTGCAGAGCCAGTGCGACTGCTGTAGTTACCGCCTGGACCCCGACAGCCCTGTAAGGATCCTGAACCTGCGCTGTCCAGATGGCCGCACCGAGCCAGTGGTGCTGCCGGTCATCAACAGTTGCCAGTGCAGCGCCTGCCAAGGTGTGTCTGCACCCCCCACCCCCACCCCCACCACCCCCACCACCCCTCCCCCCCAGGGGCCAGGGACACGGACAGTTAGTTCCTAGACACTTCCATCTTCCTTAAGTTCTTACAATGCGATCTTGTCCCCTTCTCAGGATTCTCTTTATTTCTCCGATCATACATAAACTTGGGTGTTTGGAGTAACTCATACCTGGTTCAAGCTCCTCTGTGACTCTGTAGAGCCCCCAAGGACCTCAGCTTATTTAACCGATATATGAGACCATGAGTGTGAAGTACCTGGTATATAACTGAGGTCACAGTGTGGCAGATGAGGGAGACACAGACGGAAGGGTGCCGATGCCTCCTGGGTTGCACACAGTGGAAGAGCAGATGCCAGCTTCTGCTGCCCTGCTTTCAATCCCCTTCCCTCTCTTGCTAGCCTATCTCTCCTCTTCTTGTCCTCCAGCAGGTGATTTCTCAAAGCGCTGACAGGTTCCACCAGATGCGTCCACTGCTGTCCCTCTTATGACATTTGGACTCAGAGGCACTGATCATCTCCTCCCATGCCCATCCATCCCCCATCCTCCCAAATAAAATCACACTGGCAGCAAGTCCATGTGTAGAGTCTCCATCCAGGAACTGGTAGGAAGGCCGTGGAAGGGTGGCTCTGAGCCCTGCCTAGCCCAGCACAAAGACTTGGTCTTCTGAGGACCTCTGTGAATCTGTCATGGATTCACCATGGCATTCATGGTGACTGGTGAACCTGGGAAAGACACTTTCCATAACAGGGCTTTGGTGTCCTCCTCTATAGCAGGATAAGGCTGAATATAATCTGAAGACCTCTCCCATTAGGAGTCTACAGTGCGCCAGGTCATATCCCTCCACTGAATGTGATTTCAGCTGCAGCACATTACAGAATTCCATGGAAGCTCAGGAACAAGTTTGCTTCTCCTCCTCCTTTTTATGTCTCTCCCTCTCCCTGTGCCCCCACCCCCGTCTCTGTCTTTTGTTGTTGTTGTTTGGTTGGTACCAGGGATTGAACCTAGGGGGCTTAACCACTGAGTTACATCCCCAGCCCTTTTTATTTTTTATTTTGAGATAGACTTTTGCTAAGGCACTTAGGGCCTCACTAGGTTGCTAAGGCTGGCTTTGAACTTTGGCTTTGAACTTTCAATCCTCCTGCCTCACCCTCCCAAGCGCTGGGATTATAGGCAGGTGCCACCATGCCAGGCCTCAGTGAAGTTTTGATTCACATTTCCTAAATGACCAATGATGTTGAGCATTTTTTTTTTTCATGAGCTGTTTTCTGATATCCTCTTTCCAAGCTTCTTTTTCTTTCTGCCCTGGGCTTTTCTGACACACAGACTGCACAAGAGTAGCCAGGAAGGAATACAAGTGCAGCGATGGGATGTAGTTCATGTCTCTGGGGTGACCCTCAACCACTCAGGATGAGAGCTGCAGATAAATGCACCCCCTCCCATTCCTCAGAGAGTCATGGCGAGCATCCTGTACAATTCTGAGAAGTGCAACCAAGCCCCCAGTGCTCATACCACTGATCTCTCTCTCTCTCTCCTCTCTCTCTCTCTCTCTCTCTCTCTCTGGGGTTTACTGGGGATTGAACCCACACCCTTGCACATGCTAGGTAAGCACTCTGCCACTGAGCTACACTCCAAGTCACCACAGGGTGATCTCTAAAATGCACCTTTGTGTCAGTTCTTCCTCTTCCCTGCTTCCTTTCCCAAGTCCCTGTGAGATCCCTTTCTAGGACCAAGTTCTTGTCTCAGGCTCCACTTCCAGGACGGAAAGGGTGGGAGCCAGGCCAACCACTTCTGCTCTGGGACTTGGTGATGCTGAATCATAGTCCTCAGACACCCTGCAGGCCAGAGTCCCATCCAGTTAAAGCTATTGGCAAAGGAGAGAGGACCTAAGATAGTTGGAAAGTAAGAGTCTCTAGTTAATAGACATGGGACACAGGAAGGGGGACTCTTGGGTAAGTGAACATTGGGACCTGAATTGTACACAAGGCTATACATGGGGTCAGTCATACAAGTTGGTGGGATTCCTGAAAGGGCTACCACTAGGCGTATCCAATTTCCATATGTTTCCTAGAAACCATTACTTCCTGCAAAGCCTTCCCCCCTCCTTTTTCTCTGCACATCCAGCTCCTATCTGGTCACCTACACCCCTCGTTTATCTTCATCATGCTCCTCCAGCATCTGAGTCCTCCCATTTTCTAAATCTATCAGTCCCTGCTTAGCTCCTCTTTCTTTCTTGACCAGTAGGGATGAACACCTTCAATTCCTTCATAGCTTATATCCTTCTCACAATCCCTAGAATTTCCAAGTCCTTAGCCAGTATCTCTCCTATATCTCCAGTATCTCTCCTGTACCTGATGTAATGCAGTAAACCATCATCCTCCCCCTCCGGGGAATTCAGTGGTCCACCTTAAGTCAGCCATGGCAGTCAGTGGTGACCCTCCCACATATCTGGGTGCACCAGAATCAACCATGGCAGAAATGGTGACAGATCCCTATCATAAAACAAGAGAGCAATGTGCATGGGCATCCCCTCAAAAGCACTGTTTCTGTGGTTGTTCAGGTAACTGTTGCTGTGTAACAAATCCCCACAAATGTAAATAATCTCCATTAATTTTCTTATAGGTTTGTAGAACAAGAGCCTTACATAGCTGAGTCAGATTCTCTGCTTAGGACTCACAAACCCAAAATCAAATTTGGTGACACATTAGGCTCTTACTTGGAGGCTCTAGGGAACAATCTATTTCTAAACTCACTCAGGATGTTGAATTCAGTTCCTGGTAGCTGTGGGACTGAGGTCACCCCTTCCTGCTGACTGTCATCTCATCTCTCAGTATTCCTTCTTGAAGCCAGCAAGAGCACCTTGCATCTCTCTCTCTGGCCTCAAATCTCTCTGACTCCATTTTTGCCCCATATGGAGAAAAATCTACTTTTTATTGGGCTTTTATGATTATGTTAGGTCCACCTGCCTAAGCCAGGAACCCCCATTCTAAGGTCAACAGTGCCATATCACACAACCATGGAAGTAATCTCATCAGATCCACAGGTCCTGGAGATCAGGGTGGGGTTCTCTGAGAGCCATTTGAGAAGGTCTTCTGCCATGGAAGTTTTTCATAGCCGTCAACAGTCCCAGTTTGGCTTCAAAGACCCTACTTCCCACCTGGTGGCAATAGCCAACCATTGATAATTACTGATTCTTGATCACATATAATTTTCCATGGGGAAGGACCATCAGAAATGTGGAAAGAAAATGTGCCAAAGGACTGACATCCCTAAGTCAAGCAACTTTTATAATTTGATTACCTACCTGATATCTGTCCTCCTGGACAGGTGACACTAACATATATTTGCGTATCCAACTGTCAACTAGAACATCCACCTGGATATCACTTAGGTCCCAAATCCATCATGTCCAAAAGAGCACTTCTCACTTTCCCACCACTCCACCCACCTCCAAGTGTTCTCCTTGTTTTATTCACCCCAAAGTCCCATCCCACTCTATAGACCCAAAGAAAGCAAGTGGCCTGAAGCTACACTACTGAGCCAAGTACTGGGGACAACAATCAATGCTCCAAGAGACCAAGTCCACCATGTTCCATGTCCCCACTGAGTTCTTTGTTCTTTAAAAGAGCTAACCCCTTGCTTGTTTCATAACATCACATCTCATCACCCACTTGCTTGTGAAACCCCCATTCTGAGCCAGCATCCCCACATCCTCCCTCCCAGCCCACACTGTGCTCTCTGGCTCCTGGTTTGTCTATAGTAGAGGCTGCCCGACTGTCAACATCTTTGGAAGTTTCTTCCACCACCGTTTCATGACTAACACTAGGATCCTATTCCTTGAAGCCTCCACCTTACCAGGAAGCTAATATTTCTTTCACATCCCACCTCAGAGCCAGGAAGAGAGACACTTGACTTCTGTGATGTTCACGTTGTTTCTCCTGGGCCAGTTCCGGCTCTTCTTCCTGCAAGAGATCTCTTCCTGTGTTGCCTGTGTGGCTACAACACTCTATACTGCTCCCCACTGTCCCACTGGGCACTCCTCACCATTACAGAAGAATTCTATAGAATGGTTCAGTCCTCCTTTCCACCCATGCTCAGTGTTTGAATAAACATGTGAAAAATCAAAATTCTGATCTCACTGGACACAGGGGTGCTCACTTGGAATCCCAGGTACCTGGGGGGCTCAGGCCAATGCATTGCAAATTTGAGGTCACCTAGGCACTTGGAGAGAATCTATCTCAAAAACAAAAACAAAAACTGACCTTATACTCTTTGCCTCCTCACCTACAATGTCCTTCTCCTTGGCTCCACCCTGGGAATCCACTCCCACACCTAGACCTCATCTTTAAAAACCTTCAGATATTTACTTACCAGTCATGATTTCCTATCATTCCAGTTTACTTGCTCTAGTAGTTTACTGCTATCATTTTTGCTGTTTTTGTAATTTCAAATTCACTGACTTTATAACATTTACTTTTTATTTGTTTCTTCCTCGCCTCTCTCATGACTCAGCTTGGATTCACGGTCTACGTAGTGCCAAATGCAAATTATACGTACTTGAGGAGTTTTTAAAAATGCCAATACTTGGTCCCCATCTTAGACCTATTAAATCAGGATTTGAGAGCTCCATGGGTAGTTCTAATGTGCAGCTGCAATTGAGAATCACTTTTCTATCATTATGATGTGAATATCATTAATTCCCTTGCTTTTTTCTCCCCTCATTTCCACCCACCTGCAATATTACAATCTAGAGTTAACTCAAACATCTGTCCCAGTTTTGGCTTCAAAACAGAATTTTGCAGCTAGGTTGTTTCTATCTTAAATTTGTGACCATAAATCTCAACTCTGGTTGAAATTGAACTTGGCCATCTTATTATGTCTCCCCAGTAAGTTCTATTTCCCCTTCTCCAAGATGAATATGCATACCTCTCTTCTTTCCCTGGCTTCATTTTCATGAGATGACCTTGTCTCAAAGAGATGTCATCAGTTGAGAATTTTCTCAGGGAATCTACTTAAGTAAACCTATATCTACTCTGTCTTCTCCTTCTTCCCTCCACATAAGCTAGAAGTATTCCTGACCCAGTCAGGGATCCTCATGAAAAACAGGACCCCTTAGCACTAAGGGATGAATATTTTTCAGAGGAAATAAGACAGTGTAAGGCTCTAAGGCTCTAAGGCTCTCGATCTTAGAGGGTTAACAGCCATATCAAGAAATCAAGAGTTAAAAGGTGAACCCATCTTCCAGGCTGTGGGAATGAAATAACACGCCAGGAGATGGGAGGCTGGGAAATCTGCTCTGCTGAGATTATGTGGTCAGCAGAAGCCAGACAAAGTGGGGTCTGCACTATTTGGAAAATAATGATATTAGAGACTTTCCCAGATGATAAGAGTAATTCCAGGTGGTGAGAGGCAAATTCACACACAGCATACTCACTGAAGTAACCCACAGTTACCTTTACCTTATTAGCATAGCAGAATGTGCACCCCATGGTGGACACTTAACACACAAGAAGACACATGATGAGGCAGAGCGCAGGCACATCTGAAGTCCCACTTCTTCGTGTGCTGACTTCCAAAGATGCAGTTCCTGCCTACTCCAGGGATGCCACAAAACCTACTCTGCTTCATTCTTTGCTTGAGCCAGTGCTGTTACTCCCTTCTGGCTCAAGCAGAAGGTCCTAACTAAAACCTTTCTGTGCTGAGGTTCTTCCTGGGTCCAGCGCTCATTTCTACAACTTGGACCCAAGAACTCAAGTTTGGTAACATTCGCAGCCTAGAAAGAGCCCTTTGTACTCTGTCCCCAGCCCTTCTTTTCTTCCTAAGAGCTTGGGTCATAGCATCATCCATCTTTGTTAAACCATCACTTTCTTCCCATCACACAAGGCATGATCTTATGTCTCCCACCTTAGACCTCCCGTTTTGACCCCACATTTCCCTCTAGATACTGTCCTTTTTTCTTGGAACAATGGAAACCTTTCATGGAAATTTTTGTTGAATTATTTATCTACCCTAGATATCTCAACTGCCTTATCTCCAATAGTTTAATCCCAAAAGGACTTTTTATTTTTTTTTTAATTTTTTATTGTTGGTTGTTCAAAACATTACATAGTTCTTGATATATCATATTTCACACTTTGATTCAAGTGGGTTATGAACTAAGGACTTTTTAAATAAGAATATCAGAATAGCTCATGGGCAGAATATAGCTCTCCAAGGTGGGGACGTAGCTGACCGGGGAGCCCGAGACTGGAAGGCCACCTGGAACCCAGAGTTCCTCACTGTCTGCTTTCTCATCCACTTCACTTGTGTCTGTCTCATTCTTCTTCCTCATTAGCACAGACCCCTCTATCTCTGAGTGCACCTCGAGGAAAGTGGCTGCTCACAGCACACAGCTCTACCCACAAGGAAGGATGGCCTCTCTCTTGCATTCCTAGAGAATGTGTTCTTATTGGCCCTGCTGAATTTAGCTCTATTCAACCTTGACCAGGAGAGCAGAGTCATATAATAGAAAATAGTCACTCAGGACCTACCCAGGACTGATCATCAGAATATTTTATAATTAGTATGGCAATATATAAAATATTTACAATATAAACTATATTTGCTTTATTTTTATTTAAAGCTTTGAATTGGGACTCAAAAGAAATACTTGTATGTATATATATACACATATAAAACATAAGCATAAAACATATGTATAAAACATAAGCATATAATTTAGTGAATAATAATTGTAAAACAATCATCCAGGTCTGGAAATAGCAAACTTCTCACACCAGAAACCTTGCATATCTCTTCCCAACCACATCTGCTTCCTTCTGTCTTAAAGTTAATTTGACAGAGACATTTATAATACAGAAATCCCCCTTTATCCAGTTTTACTTTCCACCATTTAGGCTATCTGTGGTCAACTAGAGTCCACAAATATTAAATGGAAAATTCAAAAAATAAACAAAATTTTCAAAAATATTTTTAGATGTACATGGACACAATACCTTTATTTTATCTATTTATTTTTATATGATGGTAAGGATCAAACCCAATGCCTCACAAGTGCCAGGCAAGTACTCTACCACTGAGCCACTCCAGCCCCCAGGAATAAACAATTTATAAGTTTTGTATTGTGTTCCTCTCTGAGTAGTGTGATGACATCTTGCACATCTTGAACTCAGGGGCACTCAATCACTGAGCCACATCCCCAGCCCAGTTTTGTACTTTATCAGAGACAGGTCTCAATGAGTTGCTTAGCAATTCACCATTGCTGAGGCTGGCTTTGAACTCACTATCCTCCTGTCTCTGCCTCCCAAGCTGCTGGGATTACAGTTTATTATTTGTTATTATTGTTAATCTCTTACTATGCCTAATTTAAAAATGAACTTCATTACAGGTATGTATGTATAGGAGACAACACAGTATATGTAGGGTTTGGTATTGTCCACAGATTCAGGCACCAACTGGGGGGGTCTGAGACCATATTCCTTATGGATAAGGGGAGCTACTATAATCACTTACATACATATGACATTTGGAGGACTTCAACATGTATATCGGGAGGAGGGATACAATTCCATTCATAGCACTTCCTTTACCTGGCTAATGCCTACCTCTTATTTTAATTCCGTTCAGGTACCATTTTTCCAGGGAATCCTTGACAAATTCTCCCATATCCCCCTTACCACCTCACTCCAAGATAACAAATTATGCCTTCTTACCCCTTTCATGGCACTTGTAATTCTTGACTGAATTCCTGTAGGGCATGATGTAACATGGGGCATGTTGCACCAGAAAAGAGGAAACTTAACTTGCTGGCTGCTACCCGCTTCCCAGTCTGGGGCCACATGTGGCTAAGAGAGCACCTAGCAATTAGCCAGAAGGTATTGCCATGGATAGGCTCAGAACCCTTCTGCCCTCATGAACACTCCTGTCTCCCATTACTGCCTGTAGGATGGGTGTAGATGTAAATTCTCCCCATCCTGTTGACCTTTACCCTGATTGGCTCCTGTACATTATATTAGCTATGTGTGTTTTCTCATTAAAGGAGATCCTGCTTTGACTGTTCTCCCTGGCGTGTCTGATTGTCCTCCGGGAGGGAGGGCTGGGTATGGGTGCCAGTCGACCTTTACCTTTCTTGGTTCCTCCTGGTCCGGGCGTGCTCCCCCAATCTCTCCCGCAGGTCAGGAGGGAACAGGGGGCTAAAAACTCCGACAAATTCCTAGAGGGTCAGGACTGTGTTTCACTCTAGGAAACCTATGACAGTGCCTTTCTCGTGGCAGACTGTCAATGATGCTTTTGAAAACCTATGAAATTTGCCAGATTATATTGTTATATTGTATGCATGTACGAATATGTAAGAAAATTAAAAACAAAAATGTATGTAAGGAAAAGTATTGTTCTCCTGGTTAAATAAAGCCTGGAATCTTCAAAGCTGACGTTGGCACAGACCAATCAGGGCGCTGTGCCCTTACGGCGTGGTCTAGACGGCTCCTGGGCCGTTGCCTAGTAACCATCGCCCAGGGAGGTGAGAAGCGCAAAGAGCGACCACCCGGAGTCCAATCAGGACCCTGCCTTACGGGAGCCAATAGAAGCCTCGACAGTCGCTCACCCACGCCGGACTACACTTCCCGTGATGCCCCGCCGCCTCGGCCAGGCGGCTGCCGTAAAGCTGTTCGTTCGCACGACGCTGGTCCCAGCTCAGCGCCTCTCCGCACTCCTCTGGCGCTACAGCCCCCGACGTGCCAGAGCAAAGTTCTCGACCGCGCTCCCTCCGCGGCAGGGCGTCCTCCCCCTCCGGCAGCCGGGGTCCCCAAGTGGGTCGTGGCGGCATCATCCTCAGGCCGGGCCGCGGGGGGAGGGGGCGGCCTGGAGGCAGTGGCGGGGTCAGCACGGTCCGCGCCGGCGGGGCCATGGAGCCCAGGGAGTCGGGGAAGGTAGGACTGGAAGGGCCCGGGGGCGCCCACTCCCTTCCCGCGGACCCCTGCCTAGGCTCTGTCTGAGCGGGACAGTACGGGAGAAGTGCCGGCAGCTGAGCCAGCCCTGCAGGGAAGGGCTTGCCCTCCCGCGCTTCCTCCGCACTTCGGCGGCTGCCTCTGGGATGGACGCCACCCCTCGGGTTCTCGCATCTTCCCGCTCCCTTGCTAGCGCCTGGCCGGCCGCCCTCCGGCCAAGTGACCGCTCTGCTGGCGCCGGCTGGGGGGACCGGCCCAGTGCAGTGCTGGGAAAGTGCTACGTGTCTCCGTTCACCGTCGCTGCGGTCTGGAGGGGGCCCAGCTGGTTTTAAGGCTTTGAGGCTGGTTAAGACACCAGTGGGAGCCAAAGGGTGGGGATCGAGAGGCGGGGTGAGAGCCGGCCCTGCCTACATCCTGCTTCCCCAGAAAGAGCTGAAAAGCGGGGGTGGGGGGGCATCTGGCATGTTTCTTGCCCACTTCTCTCTAGATTATCCACTTCGTGGAGCATCTGGGCTTTGCTTAGAAGCATATTCCACAAACTTGTTTGAGGCTTTGGGCAAGAGGATCTTTGAGTTGGAAGAGGTGGGAGAAAGTGCTTGGAAACAGTTAAGGGTTGCTAGAGCTCCGAGGCAGTGTCAGCCTCAGCGTCAAAGAACCCCATGATTGTAGGCACATTAACTTTTGAGACAGTGGCAGCTTCTGGGATTAAGATCTTTCTGGATGTTCTTTGCAGCCAATTCCTTTTTTGGAGCGGGAAGCTCAGGCATGCCAGGCAAGTGCTCTACCATTGAGATTTGTCCCCAGTTCTTGAGGATTGTATTTTTATGGCACAGGGAATTCTCTCAGCAAACATTTTCAAGTGTTTATTGAGTCTCTTTCTTGAAAGGAAAAAAAAGTGTCCATTTAATAAAGACTTTGTTCATTGAGTAAGATGCCTGAAGGAGCCCTCCAGAAATACTTACCTTAGGAATTCGAACACACCCCAGAAAGAAGGAATAGGAGGATATCCAGGAAAAAAAGATTCCTGGAAAGACTGGAAAGTCTTTGCAAATCTAGCACCTGGCTGGCTAGGCGCTGGAAGACTTGCAAAAACACTCCTTGCTTAAGCACCTCTTCCATCTTCCTTCCCTCCACAAGCTAAAATGATGCGTTTTTCACACTGAGCCACATACACAGTCTCCAGGCCAAGACAATAAAGTCAATAGGACCTAAAGAAAGATTGGAAGGAACTATGTGCCAGCATTTTGTTAAGCACTTTGGGGAATACAAAAAAGGAAAAGGAAATGCCCTTACCCTTAGATAATATCCCCAGATTAGTTTAGATTGAACCTGAATTTAGATGAGGAGGGGCAAAATTTAAGGGAAAGAGGGTAAAAAAAATAATAATAACTTGACAAGCAGGGCAAGCCTGTAGTCCCTGCATTCAGGAATCTCAGGCCAGCCTGAATGACACAGTGAGACTCCTGAGACTCTAGGGGGAAAAAAAAAGTAAGAAAGAAAAAGGCATTAAAATTGGAATTAGTGAATTGAGTTGATTTAAACTGTTCCAGTCAATGGTAGGCTTTAGCCTTTAACAGGAAGAGAAGAATACAAATATTTTGGGAAATGGAGTAGGAATTGATGTCCTTCTGGGATCCAACCACTAATTTCACCCTTGATTCTAATCCTCTGTCTCCATCCTGGGAATTGATGATACCTAGAACCTTCTGCATGCTAAGCAAGCACTCTACCAATAAGCTACACCCCAGCTCTTTTTACTTATTTTGAACTCACCAAGTTGCCCAGGCTGACCTTGAACTTGCAATCCTCCTGCCTCAGCCTCTGGAGTAGCTGCGATTACAGGTGTGACTATCATACCCCGCTACTCTTGATTCTAATCTTTGATTGCAGAGTATCTCAAAAATATGCTCACCCTTCCTAAGTATATTTGTTTTCTACCCTAATAAATAAGAATATTATCCAAAAATGAAATAAATTGATTGTAAAACCAACTGGCAATGTGAGATGTGCTACAAATGAATGACAAGGCAATGGCCTGGGTAGACTGTGGTTTTGGGGGACTCAAAGTTGGTAGCTAGGGGTTCTCTTGAGGTGGCAACTTGGTCAATTATTAGAATCTTCTATAGATGCTATTTTGTGACATTGGTTAACTGAAAGCAATCTTGGGCCATTGGATGGCAGTAGGATATCTCACTGTTGGTGGAATGATGGATAGAGGGCACCCAGCACTTTTATCCCACTGAGCCACATCCCTACATCCCCAGCCCTATTTTGTATTTTATTTAGAGACAGCATCTCACTTGAGTTGCTTAGTGTCTCATTTTTGCTCAGGCTGGCTTTGAACTCGCAATCCTCCTGCATCAGCCTCCTGAGCTGCTGGGATTACAGGCATGTGCTGCTGCACCTGGCTCTTTAAAAAAAAAAAAGTTCTGCTCTCGTACTTATAGTTGTCTGTCACTGCCTGATGGATTTTAATCTCTCTTCATATCTTTGGTTCACCTCACAGCAAGCACATAGAAACACTGAAATAAGCCAGGCATGGTGGTGCACGCCTATAATCCTAGCAGTTTGGGAAACTGAGGCAGGAGGATTGCAAATTCAAAGCCAGCCTCCAAATCTTAGTGAGATCCTGTTTCAAAATTTAAAATGCAAAGGGCTGGGGGTGTAGCTCAGTGGTAAGTGCCCTTGAATTCAATTCGTGATACAAAAACAAACAAAAACCACTTAAATAATGGATGTATGTTGACTGAAAAAATGAATTAAGTGCCCATGAAATTCTTTATAATGTGGTATCAGAGAAAGGGGTGGTGCTGGTGAAGGAAGTTATAAAATAAGCCAATCAGCATTGGTTTCCTGAGTGCCACCTACTAAAAAGGGAAATAAAGCATTCCCAGCTCTAGGGAAGGAGCACTGGCTGGGGCCAGGTGATGAAATCCCTCATGAAAGATGGAATTGAATAGAACCCTGATGGGCAGGTTAGCTCTAAGTAGAGGGAGGAAATGGTCAATCATGGGATCTAAAGATGGGTAGGTGAAGAGGAAAGGTGCATGGTAGGTTGAATGATTACAATGGTACTAATCTGGCTGGAAGGAAGACTCCTGGTGGGGAAGCCCTGAGATACAGATTGAGGCTCTTTGGTACCAAGCTGAGAAGCGAGAGCTTCATCCTGTAGATGGTAGGAATCACTAAAATAGAATTTCCAAAGCTACTTCTTACCCTCTATAGATAAGGAATTCCTTTTATTTAAGCAGATTTGTTTCCTTTACATTGCCAATCATCCAGAAACAGAAGGCTCTTGCCATAATGTTTAAAAGAGGGGTGCCAGGTTTTAGTGTGGTCACTTTTGCTGGGAGTACACCTCTTTATCATCCAGACAGTCCAAGCCACACTCCTGGTTGTGCAGCTAAGGTGATGGGGCTCACTGGCCCTCATTATGCTTACCCCTTAGCCCTGGGGGAAAGGTGTGAATAGGGAGCCCTGCTTGTCCTTGGTCACAGGCATTTTATTTTATTTTTATTTTTTAAATTTAATTTAATTTAATTTTTTATTAGTTACACATGTCAATGATCTTGACATTTCATACATTTGAATCAAATGGGGTATAATTTCTCAATTTTCTGATTGTGCAGGTTGCAGAATCACATTGGTCATACAGTCACATATATACATACAGCAATAATAATGTCTATTTTATTCTGCTGCCCTTCCTATCCCCCCTTCCTCTCCCCTCCCCTCCCCTCCCCTCCCCTCCCCTCCCCTCCCCTCCCATGGTCACAGGCATTTTAACCTACTCCGGTAGGAGCAGGGAGGCCTCCGGTCCTGGTGTGCAGCCGGCTTCCTGGGTTATGCCTTCCACATAATCTTGGGGTCCCCTCCTTGGCCCTCCTCCACTGTTTTCATGTTCAAGGCCCTGTTCCTGTGTACCTCCTTTGAATGCAGGCTATTCTGCAGTAGCTTTTGGAGATCGAATCATATTTTACTTTGGAAGACTCTCTCCACACAAGTAGTTATTTAAAGCATACATTTTACAGTACAATTCCATGTCTGTTTTTAAACATATTCATAGACAAAATAATACTGAATGTTAAAAGTAATTCTATTTCAGTGATGGGAATATGGGGATCTTAAAATGTGTTTTTTTTTAAATATATTTTTTAGTTATACATGGACACAATATCTTTATTTTATTTATTTTTATGTGGTGCTGAGGCTTGAACCCAGGGCCTCGCACGTGCGAGGCAAGCGCTCTACCACTGAGCCACAACCCCAGCCCCTTAAAATGTGTTTTTCTGGGGCTGGGGACATAGCTCAGTTGGTAGAGTGCTTGCCTCGCATGCACAAGGCCCTGGGTTCAATCTCTGGCACCACAAAAAAAAAAAAAAGAGAGAGAGAGAGAGAGAAAATGTGTTTTTCTACTTATTTTCTACATTTTCTGAACATGTTTTAATTCTTAAGAAAATGCTCAAATTATTTTTGAATTTATATTAGCAGCTGATTAGAACTACCCGTATAGTTTTTCTCAAGAAGCATATTCCATGTGAGCTAAAATAGATGTATCATTTATTTTAAGTGGCATGCTTCCATTTCCCAAAATGTTGTTTTTCTCTGGATTTCCTGTGCCTGAACCTTTGAGGATTTAGTAGTGGAACTGGGTTGTCCCAGCTTTGTTCTCCGCCAAGTAAGGATTCCGTTTTCTTGGATCTGCCCAGTTACTACTTTTTCATCTGCTTTTCACTTTCCAAATTTATGTTGCTATTGTGTCTTCTTTGTGCTCCCCATCCCGGAGCAGCTTTGTTTTTTTTTTTTTTTTGGGGGGGGGGGTTGGGGGTGTTCTTTTAAATTCACAGGGAACAAAGACAATCAGATGAGCTCGTTAAGGGGCCATCTTAATGTGGAAGACCCCCAGAGCTTCTCTGCAAGCCATACAGATGCCAAATGTCAATCTCGGCTCTAAAGCTTTGCCTGACTTGACCATCAACTTCATTCATAGATACAGTTCTTTCAACTACTTCTAGAAATCTGAAACATCTTCCAGGGTGAAAATTTATCATGTCCAAGATTTTGTAAAAGAAGGGGCTGGGGTTGTGGCTCAGTGGTATTTCTAGCACGTGTGAAGCAGGGGGTTTGATCCTCAGCACCACATTAAAAAATAAAATAAAGGTATTGTATCCATCTATAAATAAATATATTTTTTGAAAAAAGATTTGCTGGGACTGGGGTTGTGGCTCAGTGGAGAGCACTTGCCTAGCATGTGTGAGGTTCGATTCTCAGCACCACATGTAAGTAAATAAATAAATAAATAAAGGTCCATCAGCAACTCTGTGTGTGTGTGTGTGTGTGTGTGTGTAAATTTGTTCAAAAAATAATTTCTGAGGGCTGGGGTTGTGGCTCAGTGACAGCACTTGCTTCGCATATATGAGGCACTGGGTTTGATCCTCAGCACCACATTAAAAATAAATAAATGAACAAAATAAAGATATTGTGCCCATGTATAACTAAAAAAGTATTTTTTTAAAAAAGATTTTCTTGGGCTGGGATGTGACTCAAGCGGTAGCGCGCTCGCCTGGCATGCGTGCGGCCCGGATTCGATCCTCAGCACCACATACAAACAAAGATGTTGTGTCCGCTGAAAAACTAAAAAATAAATATTAAAATTCTTTTAAAAAAAAAAGAGATTTTCTGAAAGAGTGTGCCATAAATTGTAAATAAATCCTTGGCAGAGAGATAATGGGGAGTGTGGGAAGCAGGTGAGGAGCTGCAGGGAAACATCTGGAAGTTCTTCAGTCAGCTCTCTTTATGGCTGTACTTCGTTTCACTGAGTGGCACTTAAAGAACAACGTGCCTTATTTTCACTGTGATTTGCACCCAGGGAGTGAGTAGGTCGTGCATGTAAATTGACTGTGCCTCCACCCCCAACCCCAAAGCTGGTAAATTCCCAGAGTAGGGGCGCCTTGGGTGGTTGTGAACACTGTATGGAAGGCCGATCTCAGGAAGAAGTTGGTACTTCACAGGTGTCATTTTTCCTTGCAGGCTCCTGTGACATTTGATGATATCACAGTGTACTTGCTCCAGGAGGAATGGATGCTGCTGAGTCAGCAGCAGAAGGACTTCTATGGTTCTGACAAGCTGGTGCCACCACTTGGTATGGATTTCTACATGTCTCCACCACTGTCAGTGTAGATCCCCAACCAGGACAGTGTGATATCCCCAACCAGGCCAAGACATATTGGAGAATTTTCTGGGGGCACTTTACTACTGAGCTACATCCCCAGCCCTTTATTTATTTATTTATTTTTTTTTTTTTGAGACACGGTCTCCTTAAATGGCTGAGGTCCTTGCTAAGTTACTGAGGCCGGCCTCAAACTTTTAACCCTGCTGCCTTAGCCTCTGAGTTGTTGGGATTAAGGTGTGTCCCTTTGTAGGAATTTTTACATGACTCCTCTGCTCAGTCTCACATCTTACTTTCCTGCAAACTACACACCACCCTTTCCCTTCTCCCCTTAAATTGATGAGGAGATTAGGGAAGTCTGGCTTGCCAAGGATACCTTGAGGTCTGTCTTCTGGATGCCTCAGAATATCCCCCCAGTAGAAAGACTAGTCTGTGAATCTGCGAAGATCATAGGGCCGTGGGGTTAGTAAATAGTAGTGGGAAGAGCAGCAGACTTGCTATGGAAATCTGGTCTCTCTTCCAATTCTGCCACTGGATACTGGCATTCCTTTTGCCTTTTTAAGCCTTGGTCATTCTCTTAGAATTGCCTAGAGATTTAATGAGATTAAACAGTTTAAAACTTTGTACAAATGTAGGTATCTTTCATCTCCTCTATTTTTTTTTTAATTTATGTTTAGTTGTAGTTAGACACAATAGCTTTGTTTTATTTATTTATTTATTTTTATGTGGTGCTGAGGATCGAACCCAGAGCCTCACATGCACTAGGCAAGCTCTCTACTGCTGAGCACAACCCCAGCCCATCCTTTATTTTTTAAATGCTTTTTTCTCTGCTTCTGAGGGTAGATTTTCTGTACCAAGGAAAGAGTGGTTGTATCAACATGTGTATGTTGTATTGTGCAGGTTGAGCATTCCTAATCCAAAAATTGAAAACATGAAATGCCCACAAAGTCTAGAACTTTTTTTTTAAGAGTCACCTGCACTCAAAAGATTTTGGATTTCATGCCATATGCAGTGGCACATGCCTGTAATCCCAGTGACTTGGGAGGCTGAAATAGAAGGATCACAAGTTTAAGGCCAGCTTGAGCAACTTAATGAGACCCTGTCTCAAAATAAAATAAATAAAATTTTTAAAAAAGAATTGAGAGTGTAGCTCAGTGGTAGAGCACCTCTAGGCTCAGTCCCCAGCACCAGAAAAAGAAAGAAAAAGTTTTGGATTCCAGAGCTTTCTGGATTTTGAATTTTCAGATTAAGGGTGCTAAGCTAGTAAAGTCTTTGCAAATGTTCCAAAAACGGAAATACTTTGGACACCAAGCTTTTCAGGTGAGGGGAGCCAACCTGTATTCCCTGACTGCAGTTGGATGACTGTCTCCCATGCCTTTATCTTCTCTTTCCATGAAGAAAAAATGAAGGCATGGTAAGAGCAAAGAGCTTTCTATTGGTGGAGAGGTTGCAGCTGGGTTGGTCTTTCTGTGCCTGCTAAAGGGACAGGAAAACCATGGATTCTCCTAAGCCAGAAGTTGCATAGTAGCAGCTCAGATTAGACTTAAAGATTATAGTTGTTTTGTTTTGCCCCAGTTTTACTCCCAACTTTCAGGTCCAAGTTTTCAAATTTCTGCTCCACTCTCTGCTCCTGAATATCACAATAACCTTGGCTAAAAGCCACCAGCAATACCCATGCCACTTCTTGAATGCTGTCTACCAGATTAAGAAGTTCATTGCTTTTAAAATCAGCCTCACAGAAAGTCTCTAGACATGGGCAAAATGAAGACAGTTTCTCAGCCAGAACATAACACAAAGGGCCTCTACTCCAAATTCCAATAGAGTCATCCTCTGAACCCTCTTGAGCCCTGTCTTTAATGTCCATGGTCCTATTGGCATTCTGGTCTTCTGACCTCCACTAGAATCAGCCATTAAGCTCCGCTTACAACAACCTAAAGCATTTCCAGCTTGCACTGTTAAATATCTCAAAATTCCTCTCACCAATTCAAAAAAGCTCAGAAAACTTCTGAACCACAGGATCAGGTTAGGCATAACAACGACCCTACTTCTCAGTACCAATTTCTGTTTCAGTCAGCTTTTTCACTGCTCTGATTAAAAGACCCAACCAAACACTTGTAGAGGAGGAAAAGTTTATTTGAGGGCTCATGGTTTCAGAGGTCTCGATCCATAGACAGCAGAGTCCATTCCTCAAAGCTTAAGGTGAAGCAGAACATCATGGTAGACGAGTGTGATGGAAGGAGGCAGTTCACATCATGGTGATCAGGAATCAAGAGAGTGAGAGACTCCACTCTCCAGATAAAAATATGTACCCCAAAGCCACATCCCCAAATAACCACTTCCTCCAGCCACACTCCACCTGCCTCCAGTCACCACTCAGTTAATCCCATCAGGAGTTAATTCACTGATTAGGTTAAGGCTATAACCCAGTCATTTGTCCTCCAAACTTTCTTGTTTTGTCTCAAACATAACAGCCATTAAGAATTTTCATATAAAAATAAGGATGTCTGGCTTCTCTTAACAAATGGGACTGTGTGGCAGCTCTGAGTCTGCATTCTGTGCAGTAGCCTTCTGGAACTGAGTAACCACTGCCCCCATCTACAGGGTCCTCTAGGCTGCCGCAACCTCCATGCCCAGTCCGGTTTCCTCAGTTGTAGTATCAGGTTCCCCTCACCATTTGGGCTTGAGAGCATCCAACTGAACCATTACATTTCACACTGTTAGTCCCTCGTTGCTTTTACCTGTGTCCCCATTCTCTCAGGGTTCTCTCTGCAGAGTTTCCAAACTACTATGCTAAACCACCCGCTCCTGCTTTCTTCGTCCACAACACCAAGAGAACACAATGTTGTGTTCACAATGCCAAGGAAGGACCCGACTTCATACTGGGCCTAGAGGCACACCCTTACTTGCTCTTCTCTATTTCCAACTCAGGCCCAACTGTTACCAGCCCTGAGCTCTTCTGTGAGTTTGGGAAAGTGTCCAAGCCATGGCCAGGCAATGTCCAAGGCCAGAGGAGTCTCCTGGACCATCACCCCGGTGAGTGTGGCCTATGCCCCAGAGACAGAGCTCAGCAGGAGGGAACAGGGAGGGGTACCAGGACCATTCTCATCAGAGTACCTGACATATCTGCAAGTCTGCTGTTTCCCTGGGTGTCACCTTATCTGAATATGCACGCCTCTCCCAGTGTTCTTCTCTGCCCTCTTGGCTCCCTGTCTTTGATTTCTACCCTGAAGTATATGTTTATTGTTCCCAGAAGGTGTGGTTCTCTCATCTTCTACCATATTCCCAGTGCCTGTAATGATGCCTGGCACACAGTACATGTACCATAGGTAATCAGCAAATGAGGGAAGAGTGAAGAAATGAAGAAACAGCCGTCTGCTAAGTCCTAGAGATTTTTCTTTCCTCTCCTGTTTGATAAGCTTCTCTGCAGTTGGCTTAGCTAGAGCCAGGCCAGATGGCAACTTGTTATATAAGATGAGAGTTAACCCAACTCCCCCTATGGGAGAAGGACGTGGGGAATAAGCCTATATGATTTGAATCACAGAAGTTTGCTCTCCCTGTGGTTTCTCAAATGGACCATAGTCAGTGACTATAAAGAATCACAGAAGCCAAGTATGGGGATGCATACCCATAATCCTGGCTATTTCTGTCTGCTTGAGAGGCTGAGGCAGGAGGATTGCAAGTTCAAGGCCAACCTGGGCAACTGTCTCAAAATAAAAATGTCTGGGGCTGTACTGTGGTAGAGCTCTCCTGAGCTCAGCCCAAGTACTGTAAATAAACAAACAAGCAAATATATAAATAAATAAAGAGGCTCATTTGTTTTGTTTGATTTCACATCACATTTGGAGCCTGTTGACTGTGTTAACACTTTTGAGCTCTTGGGGTTAACTGTTTTATAGACAGGTCCATTGGTTTGGAGCCAATGTCTAGTTCTTGGCCACTGGCCATCTAAACTTATGTTAATACAGAAGAAATGGCTTTAGTGTGTTAGAGTTTCTAAGGTACATTTCAAGGAAGGAGGGAAAAAAGAAACTTCTAGTGCAGTTTGAAGAAGAAAATCCTCATGAGATTACGAGAGTCTTCACCTCTTTGGAAAGAGGAAGTTGGGTTTTGCTCAAGCCTGTGTCACCTTCGCCAAGCAGAAGTGCAGCAGTCCCCTTGTCCATGGTGTCACTTCCTACTATTTCGTCACCTCGGCCAACCATGGCCAGTAACAAGCAGTAAGATACTTGAAGGAGAGAGAGACCACATTCTCATAACTTATGTTGTTATCATTATTCTACTTTATTATTGTTGTCAGTTTCTTATTGTGCCTAGTTTATAAATTAAACTGTATCCCATCCATGTATAGATAGGAAAAAACATAGTATATATAGTTTGGTGTCCATGGCCCAGGAATCCATGGGGACCTTGGAATGTACTCACTGTAGACCACAGGGGACCACTGTACTCAGAGATGGATCACAGCTTAGGTAAAACTATCTGGAGATAAAAATAGTGCCCAGGGGATAAGTAACTTTTGCCCTAAAGGTACAGGATGCTGATGCCTCTCTGTTAGGCCTACCACAGCAGGGGGCTCTTGGAGAGCAAGGAGTCTAGTTAACTGGCTTTAATGACCAAGTTTAACCCTGTGTTTTCTTATATCCATGTTCTTATCCAAAAGTAAGTTCTGAGAGCTGGGGGTGTGACTCAGTGATAGAGCACATGCTTCATGTGCTCAGGGCCCTGGTTCAATCCCCAGTACCACAAAAGTAAGTAAATAAGTAAGTTCTGAACCCCTGAAGATTGCACTGCTGTCTTAGCTTGTATTGATCAAAGTGCAAAGATCTTCCTTTGGCTGGCTGGGTGTATCTTTCCTTTAAATTGTTTTTTAAAAAGGGGTTTGCTTAAAGCATGTCTGATACATATCTGTCAGCATATCCTACACACAACTAAACCAGTCAGGGTCACTTCAGGAGAATTGGGCTGGCACAAATTAATGACACACAGACAGAGAAAATACCTTTTTCTTTGGTTTCTGTGACCCCCAGACCCAGCTCCCACAAAGGAGGCAAGGCAGGCAAGAAAGAGAGGTAGGCTATTCAAAAGAACACTCTATCCATATAAGGCAGAAGGGTCATGTTACAAGAGACAGCCCACTCCCATTGGGTAACACCCACTCCCAAAGCTGTGCTCCTCTGCTGAGGCGAAATGGGGATCCACCTGCCTCCTGGTCAGGGAAGCCAGTCTCCACATTTCCATCACTCAAAGCCAGGGGGTGCTCAGCTCCCGACAAGGATTTTTCTTCTGGATTAGGCAAGGTGGACCTGGGAACTCCAAGAAACTAGAAGTGGAGAATTCAAGTATGGTAGAGCTCCTACAAGAACACAGGCTGTGTCATTTTGGACTGAGCATGTGCTTTCCACCTTTCATAGCGGATCCACTGTGAATTGTGGTGGCTCTGATCATAGAATTTCAAAGCAAATTCCTTTTGTCTCTTCTTTTTAAAGGAAAAGATCAGGTGGGCTACATGGGAGAAATGGATGTGCAGGGTGCTACCAGGGAAGGTGGACTGTACGTGCCACCTCAGAAGAAAGCTTGCCTTGGCCGCTGCAGTGTGGAGAGTGACACCATCAAGGGAGACTGGACAGGGAGAAGCAAGAAACCTCTGAAACCCCGATCTATCCAGAAGTCATGGTTTGCACAGTTTCCATGGTTGATCATGAATGAGGAACAGACAGCTCTGTTTTGCTGTGCCTGCAGAGAATACCCATCTGTCAGGGACAAACGGTCAAGATTAATAGAAGGTTACACAGGACCATTCAAGGTGGAGACTCTCAAATATCATGCCAAGAGCAAAGCCCATATGTTCTGTGTCAATGCCCTGGCCGCCAGGGACCCCATCTGGGCAGCCCGTTTCCAGAGCATCAGGGATAGTTCTTCAGAGGTCCTGGCCAGCTCTGAGCACCTCTTCACAGCAGATTATCCCATGTTCTACCCCCCAGGGCCTCTGGAAGACTTTGATAGTATGGCCAACCTCCTGCCAAGCTCGAGAGCAGAACTAGAGGACCTTGGAGGGAGTGCAGCAAACCCTGCATTGTATCTAGACTGCATTTCAGATGTGAGACAAAAAGAAATCACCAGTGACATCTCTTCAGACATTAACATTTTGTGTAATGACGCTATTGAATTCTGCAGTCAGGTAATACATACATAATGATTGAACTCAGGGGCACTCAACCACTGAGCCACATCCCCAGCCCTATTTTGTATGAGTCAGGGTCTCACTGAGTTACATAGCCCCTCCCCATTGCTGAGGCTGGCTTTGAACTCTCAATCCTCTTGCCTCAGCCTCCCGAGCTGCTGGGATTACAGGCATCTGCCACCGCACCCAACTAGAACATCTAACTTCTGATATAAGGAATGATAATCTATCCAGAATCCAAAACCTACAAAATTCAAGAAATAATCCACAATCACACAGTGACCACAGAGCTCTTAAATAATCAGTATTTTTAAAATTTCAACTTCAACTTGTGGAGTGATGTAGCACTTTTAAACTCTGCAGAATTTTTTCAAACATCTTGTATGATAGTTTGTCTAATGTTGTTAGGAAGCTGTGGAGCTGGTGTTAGTAACTCACCGTGTCAGGAGACGGAGCCTCAGGAGAAGTGTTGTAAATGTGGGACTCTGCCCAGGGCCCTTGACCACCTGCTCCTGCTTTCCTTCTGCTTCCTGTAGTGCTGCTTGGGTCCTAAACAACTCTAGCATTTGCCTTGTTTATTTTGAATTATAGTTTTCTGGAAAGTTGGTCTCTGAGGAAGCCGTGTTAGTTGGAATTTTCCCCATTCTGAACTGTTGCGTGTGAGTAGGATGTTACTATCAACCACTGTTAGTGCTCCTTTGGGAGTCCAGCGAGAGTAGCCTGGGTGTGCCTCAGAGCTAGCACCATAAGGAACCCAGCTGAAATTAGTAAGCATGAATTTTTCCAGAGTCCTGAAAAACAGCAAAGTTTCTTTCTCGTTCTCTCTTTTTTTTTTTTTTCAGTATTGGAAGCCAATAAACAAGTCAAACCTTTATAATGAATTCCTTTAGCAGTAAGACATGCGTAAGCTTAGTCACTGATTATAAGTATCCATAATTCTTTTTGCTGTCTTTCTTCATGTCCCATAGGGAAAGCCCAGCCGATGCTCCCAGAGGCAGGCAATCCCCTCTATAGTCATGGAAGAGCAGAGGGCACCCCTATTAGGACTCTAGCAGACAGGGTGCCGTTAGAGGCTCCACTGAAATTCCTACCCATGTGTTCTTGTTTTCTCCCAGGAGATCCTAGGATCTGACTGAGGCCTATTTGGTTTTACCTAATAATTCTGGGCCTCACAAATTTGATTCTTTGACTTCCAGTGAAGAAATTAATTCCTCAGCATGCATCTGGGTCTCCTGGTGGGCTTCTCAAAGGCTGCTGGAAGTGACAAGTGGTATCTGACTCCAAAGGTGAGCTGAGCAGCACTGCTCTCTGTTGCAGGACCCTCCTGAAGAGGGGCTGCTGGAGGTTCCTGTGGTGTCTGGGGAGCTCCCGGCAGTGTTTGAGGATGTGGCAGTGTATTTCACCCGGGAAGAGTGGGGCCTGCTGGACAAGTGGCAGAAGGAGCTGTACAGAGACGTGATGCGGATGAACTATGAGCTCTTGGCATCCCTGGGTAAAGCTTCCTGTAGTCTTTTTCATTTTTCCCCCCCAGTATTGGAAATTAAATCCAGGGTCTTGTTAGCACTCTACCACTGAGCTACACATCCCCAGCACTGTTTATTTTTTGAGACAGAATCTTGCTAAGTTGCTGAGGCTGTCCTTGAACTTGCAATCCTCCTCCCTCCGCCTCCTTAATTGCTAGCATTAATGCATGCACCGCCACGTCTGGCTTCCTGTAGTCTTTTATATGCCAAAATCAATTGACTTCAGAACCCACATAAACATCTATGGCTTGTGGCCCTCTTCCCATTTCTGCTCTTCCCTTGTTGTGGGCAGAGAGGGTTCATGTCTTTTGTTACTCAGAACTCTCTCTGCTTTGGAATACTGTACTTTGTCACCTCTTCATCCATCTACCTGTCCATCCACCTGTCTGTCCTCCACCAAACACTTATGGAGTGTCTCCATAAGTGCTAATGAACAAGCGCAGACCAAGGCCTCTAATTTCAAGGGACTTATTTGAGAGGTAAACATTTAGATGAGAAACTGTCAAATGACACAGGCAACCTCCATAGGAGCTTCAAGAAAGACTGCCCTGGGGCCACTGAAGTAGGGCCCTGTCAATCTGGGTGTGGGAGGAAGGGATCAGGATCTCTTCACAGGGAGGATCTGTTTAAACAGTCAAAACTAGGTGCGCAGGAAGGAGGAAGGGCATCTTGCATGACAGCAGGGGCAAAGGCTGGAGGTAAAAGGGCCTCTCGGTGGGTCCCATGCTCCTGTCTGTGCAGCAGTGCTGAGGCTCCTCCATTTCACCCAGGTGCCAGCACAGGTTGGCAGCCTTGGGCATCAGTTCACTAGGTGAGGGCATGCAGCATGGAGAGTTATGGAGGTAGTGATGGCTACCGCATCATCCTTCCCTGTGTCTGTTTCTTCTTCACTTTCCCTCCTTCCTGCAGACTCCCAAGGTTCTTATGCAGCATAACATGGGAAGACAGCTTTTCATCTTCCAGAGCTTGTATTTCTTTCTTTATTTTACCAGCCTATATCTGGTATCACAGTAGAAGCTTGCCAGAGCGGGCTGCTGTGTTAACTTAGGAATTGCAGCAATAACCCACGTCAGACTTCTGTAGACTTAAGCAGCAAGGATAATATGACTTCATTGATTTCATGCCCCTTTTTTTACACTCCAGCTAAGATCTGGACTATTTTCTAAATATTATTGCCCTGTGTATTTGTTTTTAATCATTGTTCATCAGTCTTATTACAGTGTGGTGATCAAACCCAGGCTTTGCACATGCTAGGCAAGTACATGTGCACCACACCACAATTGTCCCTAATTCGTAAATGGCCTCCCAAACATTCAGAAATGGCTTAAGTCATGGTTTATTTTGTGGTGACAGAAGTTTCGTATTTGGGTCCAGGGCACTTGAACACAGTGTACCTTCAAAGACAGTTGCTACCCTGCTGTGCTGAGAAACAATGAGAACCAGAGGAAATTGATTTGTGAACGTATACACCGGCAAAAGTTGGGTTTTCCTTTAAAGTAACGCGCAGCAGCACAGGAGCTCCTGTGAAGAGTTGTGAAAGGAACAGGTCGCTGTCACTGTGGAGAGCAGGCTCCTTGCAGTGCAGTGGGTGCTAGCTCTATCTTGTTTAGCCTGTACTTGATCCCACAGGTTTCGTATTTTGACACATGAGCTAAGCATTGTAAATTTTCTTTTCTTTGTTTTGAGTTAGGAAGTGGGGAAATGTTCACTAAGTAGGGGAAATTGGAGTATAGTTTAGACTTGGTGAAGTTTTGTTCAATGAGCAAAAAATATAATCAGAGGACGGGGAGCTAATTTGCTTGTGGGTTGGATCAGGAATTAGGAAGGCTTTATGGTGCCGCGACTAAAAGGCTCCAGGAAAAGTGGGCTGACTGGGCTGCACAAAATAACCACACAAGAGACATAAATACCTTTTTCTTTGGGGTCGCTGGGACCGCTCCTCTGACCTTAAGGGTCCACAGGGAGGGAGAGAGAGAGAAAGCATGCGCTGACCCCTTTTATTGAGGGAAGCTATTCAAATGAGGCAAGAGGTCAGGTTTCAGGGGGCTGAGTCTATCTTCATGATGTCCACTGTCAGCAAGTTGACTGACGTCTGGGTAGGCCACACCCAAGGGCACAGTAAGAGAAGGGGACACATACAAGGCACTTCCATGGAACATGCTATCCTAAACAGGGCAAGGGGTTATATTACAAAGGAACAGGTGAGCATATCTCCACCCATGGGGATGTAGCAAGACACATCCGGGCACGAAGACACAGTCACTCAAAGACGGTCACTCGAACCCTAGAAGAGCCAAGCAGTCTAGCAGCATGGGTGCCTGATGCCACATCGCCCAGCAGGGGAGTTAACTCAGTCACGTGCGAGGTTGGTCTCCCACATTATGGAGAGTGGGCTTGTCCTAAACTGAAAGCAGTGCGGAGTCCTGGATCTGAACCGCACTTGGGATCCCTGTGAGGTACTTCAGTTCAGTGTCCAGCCAGTCTCTCTTCACCCTCCTCCAACTTAAATACTTTCTCTTATTTGAAGTAAAAGCATGTTACGGAGCCTGGGAATTGTAAACATAGCCAGGCATATGTGATTTGTATGTTTAAAAGGAATCAGGCCAATAATTAGGGTAGAAAACAGTGTTAAAACATAGTGAAGATTCTCTAATCAATATTTTTACTTTGGATTATTTCTTTTAGTTGCCTACACTTGAGCTCCCTGTGGCAAGTGCTTTAAGAGTTAAAAAACAAATATTATTTTGCATTCTTTTAATTATTTTTTGGTAAGTAGAACTTCTTCTTGAAATGAACTCAGTTTTTGACTGCTTCTTATCAGAGTTTACAACTGAAAACACAATTAGAGTTTCAACTGAAAAAGAAAATGTTCTTTTAGAGTTAACACTATTGAGCCTGTTTTTAAACAGACAGTCTCAATTTAATACAGACAATGTTGATATTAATTTCTTTTCTTTTTTGGTCCTGGGGATTGAACTTAGAGGTGCTTAACCACTGAGCTACATCCTCAGCCTTATTTATTTATTTGTTTATTTTTGTGTTTTTTATAATTTATTTTAATTAGGTATATATGAGAGAAAAATGCATTTTGATTCATTGTACACAATTGCAGCACAACTTTATATTTCTAGGGTTGTACACAATGTAGCATCACACCATATATGCAGTCATACATGTACCTAGGCTAATGATGTCCATCCCATTCCACTATCTTTCCTGCCCCCTGCACCCTCCCCACCCTCCTTCCCCTTTGCCCAATCAAAGTTCCTCCATTTTTCCCATGCCTCTCCCCTCCCCGTTTTGGATCAGCATCCGCTTATCAGAGAGAACATTTGGTCTTTGGTTTTTTGGGATTGGCTTACTTCACTTAGCATGATATTCTCCAACTCCATCCATTTACTTGCAAATGCCATGATTTTATTCTCTTTTAATGCTGAATAATATTCCATTGTGTATACATACCACAGTTCCTTTATCCATTCATCTTTTGAAGGGCATCTAGATTGCTTCCACAGTTCAGCTATTGTGAATCGAGCTGCTTTGAACATTGATGTGGCTGTGTCCCTGTAGTATGCTGTTTTTAAGTCCTTTGAATATAAACCGAGAAATGGGATAGCTGGATCAAATGGTGGTTCCATTTTTAGTTTTCTAAGGAATCTCCGTACTGCTTTCCAGATTGGTTGCACCAATTTTCAGTCCCACCAGCAATGTGTGCCTTTCCCCCCACATCCTCACCAACATTTATTGTTGTCTGTATTTTTGATAACTGCCATTCTGACTAGAATGAGATGAATATTTATTTGATTTTGGTGTGAACCAAGGGGTGCAACACTGAGCCATATCCCCAGCCCTTTTTATTTTTTATTTTGAGACAGAGTCTCACTAAATTGTTTCGAGTCTTGCTAAATTGCGGAGACTACCCTCATACTTGCAGTCCACCTGAGTCATTAGGAGTATGGGTGTGTGCCACCACTCCTAGCTTGATAATAATTTCTATTAGTTTAGCATAGACTGAAGCTTTTTGACAGATGTGCATTTCCATGTTATACCCACTCACCTGCCACATATTCCTTGGCCTTGCCAACTGTCTTATCAATAGTGCTGAACTTACAAAAACTTTTTTTTTTTTTTTTTTGGTACTGGGATTGAAACCAGAGGTGCTTAACTACTGAGCTATATCTCTAGCCCTTTTTGTTTTATTTTGAGACAGAGTCTCACAAAGTTGCTAGGGCCTCACTAAGTTGCTGAGGCTAGCTTTGAATTTTCCATCTTCCTGCCTCACATACCATCGGTGATGCTGGGATTACAGGTATGTGCTGCTCTGCCTGGCAAGAACATTCATCTTGATTATGTTGATTATGGGGAAAGAGGCTTTTTTTCCCACCCTGTTTTGCAGTGCTAGGGGGTGGAACCCAGGGTCTTGCACTCTACCATTCTGCTCTACTCCACCCTTCTGTTTTATCTTTAATGTTTCCTGTTCAGTGGACTCACTCTTTTATAGCTATTTTAATTATCACTGTGCAGAGTTTCTGGATGTTCTTTTATGGAGTGTGTTGGTTTGTGCTTGTGCATTCACAGTGGTTAGTCCCCTCGGTCCCTTTCATTACTAGAGCTTAGGAAAGTCTGTTTGGAAATTCCCTTTGTCACTTGTTCTGAAGGAAACAGAAAGAAAAGGTTTTGGTTGCTCCTGGGGCCAGGGTGCTGGTGGCAGTCAAAAAGGTGGACAGTCCCCAAGGGAAATATAATCTGAGGCAAACAGAGTATATTTGCAGGTATTTGGTTGGTTGTTTTTTTCCAATTATTCTTTTAAAATATTTTTTCAAAATTATGTTTTTAATCAAAGTAGTCCCAGTAAGACTTATAATGCCAACCTGACGGTCCCCTGTCCTGCCTTGATTCTGAGTCCTCCTCCTGAAAGTCTTTGAACTGTGTTTTCCAGTCAGTTCCTCCTATTTCCAGATGATCTGTTGGCCATTAGTCTACAGAGTAGCTTGGGTAGGTGCATTCAGAAAACAGCTTGGCGCTCTCGTCACCACAGCTGCATGTCAGTCCTGGGGATCTTCTCTCTCACCTCTGGGTCAAATCTAGGACAGGGCCTGTGACTTTTTCTTGTCATACCCAGACAGCAGAACTTCCTCTAGGTAATGAGTGAAATGTCCAGTGCAGCACCCTTTAGAAATGTCCTTATTAAGAGGGTAAAGGAAGGCTGACGGACATTTCCAAACTAATGGAGACTAAAAGCTGTGGCACCGCATGCCTGATGCCAAGTCAGATGCTGGGCTGGCAAAAATAGACTTCTATAAAGAACATTTGGGGGACAAGCAGAGGAATTTAGTTGTGAGCTGTGAATTATATAATAGTATTATGTCAATGTTCAATAA
This sequence comes from Marmota flaviventris, assembly GCF_047511675.1. NCBI lineage: Eukaryota > Metazoa > Chordata > Mammalia > Rodentia > Sciuridae > Marmota > Marmota flaviventris. The sequence goes on along the minus strand of NC_092498.1, from coordinate 7,038,040 downwards.
TCTGGTTTGGGTCATATGCTTTAGTTGTATAGGACACACGTTTCTATCGAACAAAGTCCCACACACTCACTCACTGTCTTTCAGCTCTCTAGGTCAGAGTCCAGGTGGCCTCAGCAGGGCTTGCTGCTTAAGGTTTCAGGCCAGAATTAAGATGCTGGTCCAGGAGCTCTTCCTAGAGGCTCTGGGGGAGAATGGCTGTCTTGGTGACAAACCCTGCTCCTTGTGGTCGTAGAGCTGAGGGCCTGGTTTGCTTTCTGTCAAGCAGGGATCTCTCAGCTCCCGACAGCTACTTGCAGTTCCTCTCCTGTGGCCACATCCATTCTCAGGCCAGCAACAGTGCACAGAGTGTCTTGTGCTTCGGAACTCTGGCTTCCCCATTAGCTTCCAGCTGGAGAATGCTCCCAGCTTTTAAAAGGCTCTGGAATGAGGCCAGTCTGCCTGGATGCCCTCTCTTTGTCACCCAACATAAAATGATCACAGGAGTGACATCCCCTGTTCACAGATCGTATCCACACCCGCAGGGAATAGATCAGGCCAGTGTGAGCATCACCAATGCCAAGTTAGAGTTCTGTCTGCTGCCCTTGAGGATGTCCTTGAGTAATACACACAGGATGGAGGGTCGTGATAACAATTTACTCTCAATGGTTCAGAAAAATATTAATCATATATCCACATGCAAAGAGTGAGTGTGCATGTGAGCTCATGAAAGAAAAATGGGACAAAATATATACAATTGGCATTCCTTGTATTACTATTGAAACTTTTATTAAGTTTGAAATTATATCAAATTTTTACTAAAAAAAGAAAAAAAGCTAGACCACAAAAGTCTAGTCCTCCATTAATGCTAAGTGTACTTCTATTAATACTAAAGTTTCTTACCTTTCTACCTCATCCTGCTTCAGGTCTAGAATCTGGAATCATAAAAGGAAGAGAGGAGCTGCTGGGCCTGGTGGCACATGCCTGTGATCCCAGCAACTAGGGACGCTGAGGCAGGAGGATTGCAAGTTTGAGGTCAGCCTCAGCAACTTAGCCAAAACATGTCTCAAAATAAAAAGGACTGAGGGGTGGCTCAGTGGTAGGTGGCCTCTGGGTTTAATCCTCAGTACCACAAAAATAAACGTTTTTTAATAAAGACAAGGGCTATTGTCTTCCTGCCCCCAGCTTATTCCAGGGCTTCTGCTGCACCCCGGGAGGGAAATGGGGTAAGTAAGAGATGTACAGGAATGGTTTACCTGGCCTCCCTGTCATCTGACACCAGCTCTTTACAACTGTGATAGTTTAAAGCTGCTTCTTTGGATATGTTTGGGTTCCACAGACCAACCCCCTCCCAACCCTGTCACTGGGGACCTTTTTTTTTTTGCAGGGGGGGTGGTACTCAAGATTGAACCCAGGAGTGCTTTTTACTTTTTAAGCTCATCCCGAGTCATTTGTATTTTTTATTTTGAGACAGGATCTCTCTAAGTTCCTGAGGGTCTCGTTAAGTTGCTGAGGCTGGTCTTGCATTCCTTCTGCCTCAGCCTCCTGAGTTGCTGGGATCACAGGTGGGCACCATCATACCTGGCTTCTAGGGACCTCTTGACATGGGTAAATGTCTTCTTTGACTTTCTTCTTAGGTTCCTTCATGGAGGGACCATCACACCAGGAAACAGCTATCATGGCAGAACCTCTGAAGTATGGTTCTGGACCTCTTCTCTTCCCTGCATGGCCCACACCTGGACCATGGAGAGTACATAATTATCCTTTGCTCAGACAAACCTTGGGAATGTAGGCAATTTCCACCAGGGCCCCTGTGAGGGCACCCACTCTCAGCATCTGCCTTTAACCCTTCCTAGGCCTGGATTCATGGCCAGCCCCACAGCTCCAGGGGACATAACTCAGGATGCATTTCTATAATTAGGAGAAAGAAACACCACCCTCCATAGTAGGAAAGAGAAACTCATAATCCACTTGACAACTTTTCCCAGAAACATCTCTAATACCCAATATCCTGACCCAGTTTTAGCTCCTTGATTCCTTCTTCCTGGGTGAGGGCCAGGGCCATCCTCCTTCCAAGTGTGCCTCCATAGTCCAGCTTGAGAATGGATGATGGTTGGCTCCTACTTTGGGGCCTCCAGCCCAGACAGACCCTGCTTGAACACCTTGCTGCCGGGTTCACTGCTCCTTCTGTTTGTTGATTTAGATGTATCTCTTGGTTCCTACTGTGGAAAGTGCAGACATGCCTCTCACATCTCCCAGGCCCACTTCTCTTCCCTTGTCCTCTCAGAACAGGTGTCACACACTTTCATGGTTCCATCAATGTAAGTTATTTGCCTGGTTGTAATTATGTGTTATTAACTGTTGAGCAAAGCAGTATATTATGGTGATATTTTCTTTGTTGTAGGACTTTCTCCCCGGAATTTGATTTTTTTCATATTTTTATTTTGCTAGTATTTGTCCTCTCTCCAAATCTTCCCAGACTATCCAGTGGAGTTACAGAACTCCTCTGGAGTCTTTCCACGTGGTGAACAATCATATGATCTGTTGGTCTTATTCTTATTCTGGAGGCTTCCTTCATTGGGCCTTCCTCTCCCTTGCTCTGTCTAAACTAGTGATTAATCTAGTTACTGGGCCTGCCATGTGGCCTTAGCCTCTCCTTGTCACTTCCCCACTTCCTGGACCTGTCTCTTCTTTCATGATGTGTGTCTTCAATTTGTGGAAGCCCGTCTTTGAGTAGCCTCCTAGGCAGGGTGGATAGGAGGACATTTCTTTTCTTTAAGACTCTACATGTCTGAAGATGCCTTATTCTACCTGCACAGCTGGTTGATAACTTGATGGCCATAGAATTCCAGATTGGAACCCCGTTTTCCTCACCATTCTGAAAGCATTACTCTGTTAGTTTTTATTGATGCTGTTGAGAAGTCTAATGCCCATTGTATTTCTAAATCTTTGAACACTACTTATTCTACTCTAAAAGCTTATAAAATTTATTCCAGTGTTCTGAAATGTCTCATGACATGCCTTTATATGGGAGTTCACTTATTTTTTGTTCTGGCTGTTGGGCGCTTTTCTTCCACTTTGTAGTTTAGGGAAGTGTTCTGTTCTTAAATTTTTTCCTTTATGACTTCTTCCTATATATTCTCTTCTCTTTCTTCCCCAAACTCCTCTATTAGCTAGATATTGGACTTTCTGAGTTGAGCCTTGGGCTTTTTTTGTTTCCCATGTTCTGCTTCTGTCCTTTTTACCGAACTTTCTTAGAGGTCTCCTCTGTTTTTTTTCCTAACAATTCAATTTTTTAAATTTTTCTATTGGATTTTTCTATTTTATAAGCTTCTTTTGTGGATGACTATCATTGCTTTTTTCACTGTGAATACTTACGCTTTTTTTTTTTTTTTGGTCTTTTTTGTGGCCTGGATTGAACCCCGTTCCTTACGCATGCTGGGCAAGTGCCCGACCACTGAGCTACACCCCAGCCTGTGAATATTAGTTCTGGATTGTTTGGAGTCTTGTTTTGCTCCCTGCAAGATCTTTAGTTCTTCCAGGGCTTTTTCCTACTTGTTTTGGTTTTTCTCTTTCATGTTGGAGTCTCTTGAAGAGTTCTCTCTATGTTCAGTCCTATTTAAAAACTGAGGGGAAGCTCTGCTTGTGGCTGGAACTCAACAAAGAGTAGGTGACACTGTAGGGGACCAGCTCAAGCCTGGATGTCTCACTGAGGAGTCCACAACACTGTCTGTTGATGTTTTGGCGGGAGAGCGAGGGGCAGTTCTATTTCTGCAAAGCCAACTCTTCGCCTCCGCTTGGAGGTATGAGCCGAGCCCTGGCTCCTGGAGCCAGCAGCGCCCCCAGCCTTGGTGTGTCCTGGTGTTAGCACCGTGCTTCTTCAGCATCCTGGGATCTGGAGCCTTTCTTGGTAGGTTTTCCTGCGGAATCTCTGTTCTCCCCCGAGGTGAGGTGATGGTGTTGCCTGGCTTCCTGGGATGGCTGAGAGGTCCTGGGGTCTGTGTAGACTTTGATCTCGTTCCCTGCTCCCTCGCTCCCTACCCACTCCCTTCCCTCACAGCAAGCAGAGCCTGCTGGTTCTTAATCTCTTTGGGATTTGGGGCTGCAAACAACTTGCTTCTCCTTGTCCCCCCCTCTGCAGGTGTGGATATGCATCTGTTGGTTCTCTCTTTTATTTCCTTTTCTTCTTCTAAAAATGTATCAGCTTTTTTTAGTCCAGTATTTCTCTTGGGCTTATGCGTCTTTTTATTATTATTCCTTTACTCTCATTTTAGAGATATTTCAAGAATGATGTGAGTTCAATCAACCACACTTTTAATAATTTATTTTTTATCACAGTAGATAATAGATACTAATAAATACCTACATAGTAAACTTAAATGTATTTAAGTGATCCAAAAGATGAGTAGCAAAAAATAATCCCTCTTTTCCCAACCTTCTTCCTCCCCAGAAGTTACCAGCTGCTTATATGCCCTTCCAAAAAAAGTCTATACGCACATTCATGTAGACATGAAAACATGCAAGTAGATAGTAATGGGCTTTATTTTTAAAAAAGGAAGCAATTTCTTTAGCATATCCCTGAAAAATAGTTACATTTTAAATAAGGGGTAACTTTCTTTTACTCAGATTTCAGGATCCATTGAAGGTGGTGAATTTTCAGGGGTGCGTCAAATAGCCTGTGCAGTTGGCCACCTAAAGTGCACTAGGGGATGCATGCATGGGACAGTTGTGGGTGGTGACATCCACTTCTTGTGAGGCTTTCCTTTTCACTCTGCCTTTGCTCTCCTTCAGTTGTATCCTCTGCTTTTCCTGTTTTTCCTCTTCCCCTCTGAATGCATCTCACTGGCCCCGGCTCCTATGGCTGATCCACAGAGCTGCAGAGGTGAGCCATCCTCTGGCAGGGCGCCCCTAGCCATCTCTTTGGCACTCTGGGTGGGTGTGCCCTCAGCTTGCCCTGGCTGACTGACCAAAGACAGACCCCACTGCGTGGACTGGGGGCCAGGTGCAGAGGGGCTGCTGAATAATGGTCTGGAGCAGTGGCAAAAGTGTGACTCTTCATTTCTGCAACAGGGCCTGCTGCTGCAAAGCCAGACTTGATCTCAAAACTGGAACGGAGAGCTGCCCCCTGGATCAGAGACCCGATCGGACTGAAGTGGGGGAGTGGTCGGTCCCCAGGTGAGTCTTCACCCACTGAATTCTGAAGGTCTTATGTGCAGGGGCCTTTACAGCTATGACAAGTAACACGACATTAGTTCAGCCATGTTTTTCCTGGACCTGTTGTGCGTCAGGCCCTGAGTAGGCGAAGGTGACTAAGAAACAAGGCCTGCCCTCAGGTGTGAATGGTCTAGGAACTGTGACAGTAAGGGGAAAAGGAGGTTCTTTGATGAACAGAAGTGCCAAAGGACTCTGTGGCAGAGCTAGCAGGAGAAGGGACATGGGGGACATGATGGACATGAGGAACCAGGTGGCCCACAGGTGTCGAGCCTGTCTTCCCCTCTCCCCTGGGTGTATAGTGACAAGAGTATAAGGAAAGGAATGTGAGAATGAGCAATTTTGTGCATCTCAGTCACAACCTGCTGGCTAGTAGCTGCCTGTGTGCTCTACCTCCCTTCTTTTCTCATTTCACAAGAGGATTAATGCCACTTCTTTAATAATATCTGTGGCCAAGGGTGATTGATTAAGCTTCTGAGCATAGGCATCATATGATCCCAGAGTAGCTAAAAGGATGGACAGGAGGGGAGGCCAACAAAAGCACCCACAAGGACACACACTACTCCTGGGGAGACAGATTGACTTTCTTTTTTTTTTTTTTAATTTTTTAGTTTTGGATGGATCCAACACCTTTATTTTATTTATTTATCTTGATGTGGTTCTGAGGATTAAACCCAGTGTCTCACATATGACAGGCAAGTGCCTTACCACTGAGCTACATACAACCCCAGCCCACCAGATTGACTTTCACAAGTAATACGGTGAGGGGTTAAGTAGAAGTCACTAATGATTTCTAGAAAGAGGGGTCACCTTCAGCTCCTCTGCTTTGCATAAGGAGCACTTATTGATTGGGAGTATCTTAGCTGGTAGAAGACTGCAGAGCTCTGGCAGCAAAACTAATCACAGTGTTATTTCCCCCAAAGGGAAAAAGAAAATGGTAGCAGAAAGAGAGGCAGATACACAATCCTGGGCTGCAGAATCGGCATCACTTCCGGCTCCTCCTGTGGAATCTTATGCCTACTGCCCTTCCAGCACGTGTGAGGTAGAAGCAGAAGGACCTAGGAAAATCCAGAGGACTTACCGACCCCGATCCATTCAGAGGTCGTGGTTTGGGCAGTTCCCGTGGTTAGTAATTGACCCCACAGAGACCACGCTCTTTTGCTCAGTCTGCAGAGAGAGACCTACCCTCCATGACAAATCATCTCGGTTAGTTCGAGGCTATACTGGGCCTTTTAAGGTGGAGACTTTAAAATATCACGAAGTCAGCAAGGCACACAAACTCTGTGTCAACACTGTGGCCGTCAAAGATGACAGCCCTCAGGCTGCCCTAATCCCAGAGATCTCTAGTGACCTCATGGCCAACATGGAACACTTCTTCAATGCTGCCTACTCCATCGCATACCACTCCAGGCCCCTGAATGACTTTGAGAAGGTCCTGCAGCTCCTCCAGAGCACTGGGACTGTGATTTTAGGTAAGTATCGAAATCGCACTGCATGCACTCAGTTCATCAAATACATCTCAGAGACTCTGAAGAAGGAGATCCTTGGTGACATCCGGAACTCTCCGTGTGTGAGTGTGTTGCTGGACAGCTGCACAGACTCCTCTGACCAGGCCTGCGTGGGGATCTACATCCGTTACTTTAAGCAGATGGAAGTGAAAGAGTCATACATTACCCTGGCCCCTCTCTACAGTGAGACAGTGGATGGGTACTTTGAGACCATCATTGCTGCCCTGGATGAGCTGGACATCCCCTTCCGGAAGCCTGGCTGGGTAGTAGGCCTGGGGACTGATGGCTCCACCATGCTGAGCTGCAAGGGAGGCCTCATGGAGAAGTTCCGGGAGATCATCCCCCAGCTGTTGCCTGTCCATTGTGTGGCCCACCGGCTGCACCTGGCTGTGGTGGACGCTTGTGGGAGCATTGACCTGGTGAAGAAGTGTGATAGGCACATCAGAACTGTCTTCAAGTTTTACCAGTCCTCCAACAAGAGACTGAGCGAGCTGCAGGATAGTGCGGCTGCCCTGGAGCAGGAGATCGTCCGCCTAAAGGACCTGAATGCGGTCAGGTGGGTGGCCAGCAAGAGGCGCACACTGAACGCACTCATTGTGAGCTGGCCTGCCCTGGCAAGGCACCTCCAGAGTGTGGCAGAAGCAGGGGGCCAGATTGGGCACAGGGCCAAGGGCATGCTGAAGCTGATGAAGGGCTTCCATTTTATTAAATTCTGCCACTTCCTGTTGGACTTCCTTAGCATCTACAGGCCCTTGTCTGAGGTGTGCCAGAAGGAGATCGTTTTGATCACAGAGGTGAACGCCACACTGGGACGGGCCTACGTGGCACTGGAGACCCTCCGCCACCAGGCAGGACCCAAGGAGGAGGAGTTCAATGCCGGCTTCCAGGATGGGCAGCTCCATGGCGTCTTCCTGGAGAGGATGGAGATGGCAGAGCAGCGGTTCCAGGCTGACAGGGAGAGAATGATCCTGACTGGGCTCGAGTACCTCCGGCAGCGGTTTGATGTGGACCGTCCCCCTCAGCTCAAGAGCATGGAGGTATTTGACACCATGACCTGGCCCAGTGGGGTTGAACTGGCCCACTTTGGGAATGATGACATTCTCAGCCTTGCCAGGTATTTTGAGCTCTCCCTTCCTACAGGGTACAGTGAGGAAGCGCTGCTGCAGGAGTGGCTGGGTCTAAAAGCCACTGCCCAGAACCTCCCGTTCTCCATGCTGTGTAAAAACGCCCTGGCCCAGCACTGCCGCTTCCCCTTGCTGAGCAGGCTTGTGGCTGTGGTGGTCTGTGTGCCCATCTCCACCTCCTGCTGTGAGCGGGGGTTCAAGGCCATGAACCGGATCAGGACCGACGAGAGGACCAAGCTCTCCAATGAGGTGCTCAACATGCTCATGATGACAGCGGTGAACGGTGTGGCAGTCACAGAGTACGACCCCCAGCCTGCCATCCAGCACTGGTACCTGACCTCCTCAGGCCGGCGTTTCAGCCATGTCTACTCCTGTGCCCGGGTGCCAGGCGGCTCCCACACAAGTAAGTACAAGGCAGTTTCCCCACAAGGGTGACAAAGCAGAGAACCTCATTAGCCAGGTCCCATGCAGAGCCAGAAGTGGGAGTGAGGGAGCCCACAGAAGAGGTTCAGTTCCCAGGGGCTTCTGCCCAGCCAGGCCAGTGGATGCTAGAGACATAAGAGCTACCCTCACAGGTGTGTACCCAACCCAGAGAGACCAGAGCATGGGCTCGAGGCAGCAGGCATGGTGAGAAGAACATGCAGTTCTGCAGCCCGACAGCCACCCTGGCTGTGGCCGGGCGCAGGTCAGCCTCCTGGGGCTCTGGTTTTCATCTTAGAGGTAGTAAGTCTACTCAGAACCCTGAGAGCAGTCTGGCCAGTAATACAGATGGCACCAAGTGAAGCCTGCAGAAATTAAGCTAGAGGACTGGATGGGGCAGGGCAGGGCATCATGTCCTAAGCAGGGTGGGTCAACCCTGGGCTGTGTGGGGATTGGCAGGAGGGAAGAGGACATCGTGGGTCGGGGTGGCAGTGGAGGAGATGAGGCAGAGGGAAGGCAGGTGTCTCAGGCAGTGAACAGAACAGGAAAACGGCCACCTAGACCACAGAGCTCATCTTGGTCACAGGCCTGAGGGCGGCCATGTCACACCAGAGGGCACACTACTGACAGCTGTAAACAAGAAATCTCCCTCTTAAGTAGTCACTGAGAACCAAGGCAGAGGCCCAAGCCACGGGAGTCCTCCAGGCTGTTCCCGTTTGCTCAGTAGGGACAGAGTGGGTGTCTTCTCCTAGCTGTTCGCCTTACCACCTCTTCCCTTCTCTCTCTCACCTCTGTGCCTGTGGTCATCAGCAGTGGGACTGAGTGCCAGGGTGGACTCAGGCTCTGCAAGAAGCCAAGTGGCCCTGAAGCCGCAGCTGGGGCAGGAGGCAGTCCCTCCCATATGAGAGACTGAGAGCCCAGAGGGGCTTCAGTGAGTTCTGCACACACCAGTCAGTTAAGGGAACGTGGGGTGAAGGAGGCAAAGGCGCCATTGGGTGCCCTCCAGCAAGCTGTCCAGCCCACAAGGCCAGGTACTCTACCTGGGAGGAAACAACTGCTGCATGTGATGACACCCTCCTGCCTGGGCAGGCAGTGGACCCTTCAGCAGAATATTTCCTGTGGTAGCCTCCATGCATTGTGTGGACACTAGTACCCGCCAGTTGTGACAATCAAAAGTGCCTCCAGACATTGCTACATGTCTGCTAGGGACAGATTCCCACACACAACCCTGCCCAATGCTGAGCTCCCTTGCCAGGGAAAAACACCAGACAGAACAAGGGTTGCGAGGTGCAGTGCTGGGCCACCTAGCCTGTCCTGCACGCTGTCTTCAGCACGCAGGCCTGAGGGCGTGCTTGGCTGGTTCTTTTGCTTGGTCTGTTTGTCATTCTCCTCTCCTGCACAGGTGCGGGGCTCAAGAAGGAGGGGATGGGAACACTCCACATGGAGGGCCCTGTGGCCCCGAAGCCACCCGTCCCGCCCTCCAGGGAGCCCTGGAGGTTCTGAAGGACTGCATCATGGAGCCTCCTGAGACTCCTGTACCAAGCACCAGCCCAGGGGCCACACACGGTTCTGAGCAAGTGACAGCCTGGAGAAGGCTTTGGGAATCCCCTAATGACCCTGGCCCTTCTCCCCCAACTTATGAGAACAGGCCCTCTGCAGGTTCTAGGATGTCCTGGCAGACATGCCCCTAAAGGCCCAGAAAGTGGGCAGATGGTTGAAACCAGCATTCCCAAAGGACAGGGTAATTAGGAGGTGTGCCACTAATTGCCCACGGTTGTATCTGAGCACAGCAGTGCCTCGCCACTCCAAATAGGCCAGCGAGCTGGGCATATCAGGGCATTTCTCTACTGCGCTTGGGCCTGCTTTTAGGATGCAGCAGAGGAAAACCCTTTGCGTGGAGCACCAAGATGGATTTTGTTCCACAGCTCCAGGACGGTGAGATGAGTGCTTTCCCTGGAGGAAAGCTTTGTGCTCCCCCCACCGCCACTGGAGCCCTTGGGCATGGCCAGCATCAGAACAAAAGAGTACATGGGATCAAGTCTGGAGCTGGGGGATGTGAGATCAGACCAGCTCCACTGCAGGCAGTGGCTCGCCATGGTCAATTCCTTCCTTTCTGTGCCTCAGTTTACCCGTCCATGCAGTATAGCAGAGTCCAAGTGCCTGCTGGCTCCCCGTCTGCCATACCATTAGAGAAGGCTCTCTCCAGGTCTCCATCCTTAGTGGGACAGTAAGTTTTGCCCCCAGAGTCCTGCTGTGGGCTGAGGTGCTCTCCACATGTACCTTCAACAGGACAGGCATGCCCATGCTCCTGCAGCCTCTTTGGGGGGCTCTGCTGGGAACCACCAGGGCTGCCTGTTAAGTGTGCCCCACCCAGATATGTGGAATCATCCTGTCAGGGCTTAGCTACTGGCAGTTTCTAAAAGGCTCCTGCAGGAACTCTTTGGTTATCCTGCAGCTTAAGAACGTGACCCTAAAGGCACAGAGGACCTCCTACACGCCCAGGTCCTTTGTCTCTTCCGCTGTCTTCAGCCTGAAGTGAAGCACTTTCCCTCCCCAGGGGAGGCAGCAGCTTGGCCTCTGCTGGCTCAGGGGCCTGCCCATTAGGGCGGGATGATTTGTCCAGGTTCTGCCTGCCTTAGCCATGGGTGAGAAGTAAGGAATATTTGAGGGGAGGGCTTCTCACTCCCGCCTTATGCCTGCAGGGGGGCCCTGCTCTATGGTGCAAGTACCCATAGTCGCCCTGACCAGCAGTCAGCCTGATTCTTACGCCAACAGGTGCTGGAAGCCTGTGAAATGCTGGCAGCCAGGTGCCTCACTGTTATGCAGCTGCCCTGGATCCTGCATTCCTTCCTGTTACCCCCTTACACTCTGCCTTAGCACCTCATGTTCCTCTAGTCAGGAATTCCTTCCCCCTTCTGCCCCCATCCTGTGGAGCTATCTCCACACCGGCCCTCTGGGCCTGAGGGCTGAGGGACAGCACAGGCCTTCAACCCTCCAGCTCTGGGAGGTGGCCACCTAGGGCACAGACCTCCCTCTCCCACCCACCTGCGTTTGAGCAGTTCAGGGATTTGCCAGGGCAGGGGTGGGGTTGTAGTCCCACCCCAGGGATTCCAGACTCAAGAGATGTTCCAGCAAGTGCCCTTCTAGTGGGTCTTCCATCCCTTCAAAGTCCCCTAAGTGAGCCACCAGTCTGAGCATTCAGGGTAGCTTTCTTCAGAGCAGTCTGGAAGGATGTTCTAGAGCCGAGGGGACTGTCAGGTAAGCAAGCGCCCTCCCTTTCCACTGCAGCACACTGTGGTCACCATCCAGTGCCTCCCGCTGGTGGAGAGGAATTGGTCCCTGAAGTGGCAACTGAAAATGCTGTTTATCCCAGGTGTTTGCCCTACCCCAAGTTTCTCGAGGGACCTGGGCCACCTCTGGTATGTCTTTGCCTGCTCAAGGCAAAGAGAAAAGAAGACAAGTGACATTCTTGTTGAGGACCCCTGGTGGCCATGTGGCAAGTGCCCTTCTGTCAGAACCTCAGTGCCCAGGCTGGCCTTCTTGCTCTGTGTCCAGGGGCTGGCTGTGTTCTAGAGTCTGGGCCCTGGAGACCCGGGTGGGAAATGCGCCTGTGTTTGCCTCACAGGGAAATGAGCTGGGGGGCACTGTGAGGCAGGAGAAGCACTTCCTTTGGCCATTGTCTCCACCTCCTTCCCTGCCTGAAATTTTGACAGCATCTCCAGGCGCACATCCTGGCCCTTGGCCCTCCCTTCCTTGATGACTGACGCCCACAAGGGCTGACATTCTGAGTAACCAGCATTGTACTTGACACTTGATTTCAGTAGCCATAGAGACTGGGGGAGTGAGGGAGCTTAGCCCCTGTCCCAGCTGGGCACCTTAGAGTGTAACCAACTCCATAGCTTTGTTTCTGTGTGTTGCAAAGGGCAAGTCCCTAGGGTGCTCGAGACAAGGTCACCAGTTCCCTCACACAAGCATCTTCATAGCCAAGAAACCAAAGGTGACTGGCCAGGAGTGTCCTTGCCTTCTCTCGTTTCAACAATGTACAAATGTGGTTTAAAAACCATGTTCAATTCTTAACCTTTTGTTATCTGAATAAAGCAGTTTATTTCAACACAAGCTTTTTAAGTCCCTGATTAAGACTCTGGAGATGAGGGATGTTGATCAGAGCTTGCTGGATCACCCCTCTTTCAAGAGGTGACAGGGCCCAGAACAGGTGGGCAGGGAAGCTCGTGTGTGCCTTCAGCATTGTCTGGGTCTCTGTCCTTTCTGATCCTGGAGGTGAGCAGAGTCTGTTCGCAGTGAAAGTGGTGGGATGTAGTGAGGAGTGCCACTATCTCCCTGCCACCTGGCATGTCATAGTTAGCAGAGTCCTTTCACAAATGCTGTCTCATTGGATTTACTGGGAATATCAAAGCCAGACTATTGAGGGGAAAACATCTCTTTCCACCAGTAGTGCCAGACCTGCCACTCCAAAGAGTTCCTAAGGGACCAGCTCTCAGTATGCCACTGCAGCCCTGCTCTGCAGGCCACACATCCTTCCTGGCAGTAAAGAGCAAAGGTTTACTACAGAGGCTGAGGTACAACCAAGTCTTTTTGGTAGAGAAGAGTCGACTGTATCTGAGGACATTTTTTTTTAAAGACATTAAAACCACTGATTGAGCAGGGCATAATGGTGCATCCCTGTAATCCTGGTGATTTGGGAGGCTGAGGCAGGAGGATTTTTGAGTTCAAAGCCAGCTTAGCAACTTAGTTAGGCCCCAAGCAACTTAGTGAGACCCTGTCTCCAAATAAAATTTAGAAAGGGCTGGGGACGTGGCTCAGTGTTTCAATCCTTAGTTCAGAAAACAACAAAAACTCCGTAAAAAGAGCTCAGATATTAATCTGGTGACAAGGACATACTACTTTCAGCCCCTATCACCCTCTCTTCCTGTAGTCCCAGCAAGATCACCTCTGAGAGCAGGATTGTGTGGATGTTGCAGTGGGGGCCAAGTGTGGCTTAGTGTCTCAACTCAGAGAAGTGTCCAGAATCTGAGAACACTGAAGTCCTGGAGCCAGGTGAGGCTATCTGGCTATCACTTCCTCCTGTCATCACAGCATCTGTTCAGAGATGACTTCTGCTAGGGAGTCAGGGCTCTCACTGCCACTTCAATAGCTCCTGAAGCAGCTGCTACTAGGAAGGCTGGGGAGCCTTCTATAGGCAAGTCAGAAAACATTTCTATGAACAATGTCACAGAAGACAGTATGTCCTTAGGAAGACAGATGGACAGAGAAGTACCTGGCCCTTTGCTCTTGACTGCCAGGTTCAGTGAACCATACTAAATACCTGCCTAGGCCAACCTATCAGGAAATTTTCATGAGGGACCTTCTGTTTCAACCCTCAAGCTGGTTTCTATAAAACCCATCCCTCATCTTCCTCCCATACATAATGAGATGGAGTTTTGCAGAAAGAGCTCTTGTGTTCAGGGGCTTGTGAGGCAGAGTACTTCTGAGTGTAAGTTCCATCTGTGGCTGCTAGACGTGAACCTCTGCAGGAGTAAACAGGAGGTCACCCTACAGCTCCCACCCAGATTGTCTCTGTTCCTTCAGGAGTAGCTGATCTCAGGAATTCCTAGGTGTTGCTGTAATTCTCACAGGCTATCCAACTCCCATCATAGAGGGGAAATGGGAGAACAAAGTTCTGAGGGATGTGGATCTGCAGGCTGCAGCCCGGACAGCTTCTGAGGCTCCAGGAACCTGATGAGCTCTGTGAGGGAATTCAGATGCCTGGCTAACAGGTGGTTTGGGGCCTTTCTTGGGGATGCTGGGAATCCTTCACCCAAAGCTCTTCTCCCTTTTACAATCAGCAAAAGCAGCAGCAGCATGTTCTGTGGAAAGACAGCCAGCCTCACTCTTCCTAAACCCACAGGTGTGCACACACACCTGCGCCAGTCCTGAAGCTGACTTGTGCTCCCTACTGAAATGCCATCAGTCGGAATAGTGGGAGTAGGTTTTAAGAGAACTCCAACACCACGCAGGAGAAATGAAGTTTATTTCAATGCAATTTCAAGAGTTCTAGGAGCTGTATAAAATAGTGTCACATTTTTCCTCTTTTAGAGGTTCCCAAGAAAGATCAAGCTCAACTAGTGACAGAGACAGCTGAGCTAGGAGTCTTCGACCAGCATGATAGTTTTAACATAGTGTATCACTCCTCAACTTGATTAGAATCTCCTCCGAGGCTAGGATGGCATTTTAAACCTAAGATCTTTGTGTACCACTCCCTTCCTACCTCTAACTTGCATGGATACTGAAATGATGGAGGGTGGAATTTTACACTCAAAAATCTTTGTATCACCCACCTCCACCTCCAATAAATACATGTTGAAATGATGGTTAAGAAGGTTCAACTAGAGAATGGCGAAGGTGGATGTGACTGGTTCCTGCTTTGGGAAAATAGCTAGAACCATACATCACTGGCGGCGTCAGAATAAGGCATTTCCCCTCTACTGTATCACAGGCTCCTTTCCCGTGCTACGCAACCACTGAAGCCAGAAAATATATGTGGCAGGCTGCTTGGGGAGGCGACTGCTGCTAGAGCGACCTCTACCAGCAGGTAGAGGTATCTCTACAGAAAATAGTGATAGACGCTCTTCGTCTCCAAAGAGCCCAGGGGCAAAATCAGACTCACCGTAAGAGCGCCCTACTATGCTAGGTGCTGTCCCCATGCTCACTTCACTTTGTCCCCCAGCAACTTCATAGGAATTGCCATCCCCACTCTATATTTAAGCGGACAGTAGCTGTGCGCGGAGTCGGGAACCTAAACACAAAGCCGCTGCTGGGTTTCCTAGACTGAAGCCAGGAGAGGGCGCCGAAACCCGATGAGTGTGGGCTGCCCGGGGTCAGCCCTCGCGCCCACCTGGCCCCTCCGCATTCGCCGCCCGCCACTGAGGGCCAGAGCACAGGCTGAGATCCTGCCGCCCCCTAACTGGGCTCAGCTCAGCCGCTCTCGTCTACTGCGGCTTCCAGGACCCCAGATCCACATCCCGGTCCGCCGCCCCGAGAATGGGGAGATCGTTGGCTGCAGCGCAAGATCGGGGTACAAAGCAGGGACGACCTCTGGGATGACCCACGGCGCCAGGGGTCTTTGGGAACAAAAAAGGAGCGTGGGTCCCCAGTACACCTAGAGGGGGGCGTTTCTTTAGGTCCTGGGACCGTTCAGCCAATTAACAAATGGGGTCCTCGGAAGGACCGCCCTCTGCCGCTGAGTGACAGTGTAAAGGCTGCGTACCCACCAGGCCCGACCCCGAGATGCGCGTGCGCGGATCGTGCCCAGAGGAGAGCCTAGACCCCCACCTTGGGTCCCTCTGCGCATGCTCACTGCCCGCTGTCTGCAGTCAGCTGCCTGCTACCCGCTGTCCGGACCAGCGCAGCGTCTGTCTCGTCTCTCCGGCCAGCATCTCAGCCTGGGCATCCCGCGCCCACTATGACGACGCACTCCTTTGCCCTCCCAATCATCATCTTCACCACATTCTGGGGTCTCATCGGCCTCGCCGGACCCTGGTTCGTGCCGAAGGGACCCAACCGCGGGTAAGGAAGGCGCTCAAGGCTTGGCTGCCTACGCCCCCTCCCCTCTCCCATGCCTGGGCTCACCCCTCCACCCCGGGGCGACTTTTTTTTTTTTCCTTTCCTTTTTGTTTTTTGTTTCCCTGCTGCAAGCCAGCGCCCACAGCCGGGGCACCCCTCTGTGACGCCTCCACCAGGTCTCCGCATTCGGGCTGCATTCAGCTCAGGAACAGGCAGGAGGCCGGGGAGAAAGGGCAGATACTGAGGTGAAGAGCAAGCGACATTGTAGTTGCTGTCGTCCCCTCCTGACTGGCGGATGGACTATGATGCGATTTCTGAGCTTCTCGCCATCTCTGGGACCTTGAACAAATGTCAGGCCTCGGTTTTTTTCATAGTAAAATGGGGATGACTATGATCCCTGCCTCATAAGGCTGCTAATACCTGAAATAATGCACTTAAAACAGCAGTGTATGGCACATTTTGTTACCAAAAGGCACAGAAGAAAAAAGAATATATACACATAACAAAGCATATAAAAAACAAGGACAGGGGCTATTAATTTTAGAAGGTTCATTAGCATATTTCTGCGCCATTCACCATTTGCTGCTTCATATTGTCCTCACAAATCCGTTGTCTGATCAGCACTACCCACCCAGTGCCAACCAGGACTGGACAAAATTGCTAGGTAATATCGAAATAAGGGATCAAGCAAGTACTAATTTCTCCAGCACCAATTGGAAGTGCTTTAGATCTGAGATCGAAGGCCCAGCTTTGGATTAGTTTTAGCCTAAGCTAAAAGGCTGGAGGCTGCTTGGATAAATGAGTGTTGCCATTGTTCTTAAAAATCTGCCATGTCAGCCAGGCGTGATGGCGCACACCTGTAATCTCAGCAGCTCTAGAGGCTGAGGGAGTATGGCGGGTTCAAAGCCAATTTCATCAATTTAGCGAGGCCCTAAATTACTCAAGGAGACCCTGTCTCTAAATAAAATATTTTAAAAAGTGGGGGTGTGGCTCAGTTGAGAAAGTGCCCCTGGGTTCAATTTCTGATACCAAAAAAAAAAAAAAAAAAAAAAAATCCTCAGGGCTGCAGGGTCCCTCCACTTCACTTTGTAAACCATTTTAGTGTCATTCTTTCTGCCAAATTTGGTGGTTCTTTTTTGAGTCAACTGACATCTCTCCTGCTGCATTTTAAGCTTTTGTCTTCAGTTTTGATTAGATACAATGTTGCTAGTCCCTGTACTTTATAACAGTTCAGCCTCAAAAATGTCTCAAGGTCTCCTTGCCTCTTGCTCTGATTTCTGCTCTATTACGTTTTTTTCCCTGTCCAGTGAATTTTGCATCCCAGAGGCCACTCCACAATGTGCAGCTCTGGGCAATGACTGTTCTCAACATGTTTGTATTAAGATGGAGAAATCTTAGGTGATGGAAAAGGGAGATGAAGGCAAGTGTTGGTAACATGGCTTGGATGTGGGCAAGGTTAGCCTTCCCATGACATTTGAATTTTTCATTTACATCTTGCAGTTCTTACCCTGATAGGACTCAGCCTTCTGTGTTCCTGTGGCATCAGAAAGGCCATTGGGAACAGAGCTGACACCAGGAGCTCTTTCTCTGGCCCCAGCCAGGCCTTCTGGAAGTGCTGATTTCACCCTTCTGACCTGTGTCCTCTTCTGTTGCAGAGTGATCATCACCATGCTGATGGCCACCGCTGTGTGTTGTTACCTCTTGTAAGTACTGCCCTCCTCAGCTTTGTCCTCCTGTTGTGCCCTGGCCTGCTCTTTTCTCTGCCTCGAAGTGAACCCTGCTTGAATGGCTGAATCTGTAACACAGGAGTGAAGGCTATGTGCAGGGGTCGTGAGATCAGATGAGGGCATAAGGGGAGTCATGGACTCCAGCTCTGGTGCTGGCTCTGCATGAATTCTGTAGCAACCACAAGCCAAGTTTTCCCACTTGTGGAACGAATGGGGTTGGACCAGCTCAGTGGTACCTGGACCTGGCTGGTCACCCAAATGGATCCTTCAAACATAGCTTTCACGTTCTACCCTGGATCCAGCATCACAGACAGGTCTCCAGTTTGCTCTTGGGAATCTGTATTTTTTTTTTAAGTATTTATTTTTTAGTTTTAGGTGGACACAATATCTTTATTTTATTTTTATGTGGTGCTGAGGATCTAACCCAGTGCCTCATGCATGCTAGGCAAGCACTCTACCTCGGAGCCACAACCCCAGCCCAGGAATCTGTATTTTTTAATGAGTGGCCCCAGGCACTGGAGTGCAGCTGGGTTAGAAGCAGTAAGCAAGAACAACTCTTCATACTTGGGACAAGTACCCTGGAGGTTCATAAAACCTAAGGATGCAAGTACCTGGGCACAGGTTGCTTTTTATTTGTTTCTGTTTTTTGTTTTTCTTTTAGCACTTTCCCTGGAAAAATCATCTATAAGTTCCTTTCTCTAATGTTGTTTGTTGGTCCTTCAGAGTTTGGCAGAATGTCTTCATTTACCCCAGGGAGGGCCTCAGAGGGGCTAAATTTGATGGATCAGAAACCAGAACATAAAGGATGATGGCCAGAATTTTGGGGAAATGGGATACACACAAGATATGGGATAATTATTTAATACCGAATCAGCGTATAGGAAAACAGGCCACAGATTAGTTTCACAGAGACATTTTAAGAAAATTCCACACCTAGAAATTATATTTCAAGACATAAAGTCTGATGATGCTGATATAAAACAAGTAAGATTCCTGATGGCTTCCTGGCACTGGGTGCTCCCAAGGCTGCTGTAGGGGACTCTGAGGTGAAAGTTGGACCCTTCCTGCAGAAACAGGCAGAGCACCATTGATAGGGGCTCTGAGCCAGGCACTCTCAAAATTTTCTGAGGCCTCTACTATGGACAAACAAAATGGGGACTTTTGCCCTAAGGGACAGGGCCAGACACCACCCAGATGCACAGCTGCTGTTGGGATGCCTTCATGTCCCTGGCCTGAAGGATAGAAGTGGCTCAGCAGTCGGCAGGCGCAAGGCTGTCTGCCCCGCAGTTTCTCCTGTCCTGGGATATTCCTCCCTCTTATTCCAGAAAGGTGTGATTCTGGGCTGTGGGTGTAGCTCAGTGGTATAGCCTTTGCCTAGCATGTGTGAGGCCCTGGGTTCTGTCCCCAGCATCCCAAAGAAAAAAGGCCATTCTGGCATACCGCCCCTCCAGGCTAGCACTGCTCTCCTGCACCCCCCACCCCTGTGTATTGGACTGGGGAGTCCAAACCAGAGATATTTGTGGACCCCCATGGGAGTGGCTCCCAAAGACCCCTGAGGTTGCCTCACTGTTTCCCAGATCCCTGTTCCAGCCCTAATTCAGGGACCTTACAAATCTACAAAAAATCAAATCAAGCCAAATCAAAACCCACAAACCCCAGACCAGTGCCCCTTGCCTGCTGCAGTGTGGGTAGCTCCCTGGGGCCCTGGGCGCATGTACAAGCTGTGCCACCTACTGTGTTGGCGACTTGCTCTCTAGGAGAAAAGAAAAGAATGGCCAAGACCTCCCTAGGTGTGCAGGGTAAATCCCTTCTGAGCCCATCCCCCACTCTGCTGTCCCCTGCAGCTGGCTCATCGCCATCCTGGCTCAGCTGAACCCCCTGTTTGGGCCCCAGCTGAAGAACGAGACCATCTGGTATGTGCGCTTCCTGTGGGAGTGATGGACCACCTTCCTGGCCCCAGGTACCAGGGTGTGGGTGTGGGGGCCCTGCAGGTGGGGAGGCAGGGAAGGCAGGTCGTGGAAGAGCTCTCCTTTGGGTTCAGGCATTCATTTTTTCAGCAAAACACAAAGGCTGAGTGCCAGCAACCAAGGGAGCTGAAGACTGGCCCCTACTCCATGTCCTGTGGTGTTTCCTAGGGAGGCATGTACCCCTGCAGCCTCTCCACACACAGCCTCGGGTGTGGGGCAGCCAGGTCATGGGAGGTGGCGGGTGAGATGGAATCTGTTCAAGCGAGGTGAGGCTAGGTCCCAGGAATAATGAGATAGCCTCCTGGACAGAGGGACAGGACAAGAACAGGGCTGAGGATGCTCTCCAGGGAGGGGGGGGGGTAGGGTCTCCACAGCAAGTAAGGTCTCCACAGTGACCCTTAATGTGATATTGCATTTCAGGTGCCCCAGCTCTCTGGATGACCCTGACTGGATGTCCCTGGAGACAATTCAACCCTATCCTCCCCGACAACTGTCCTGGTCCCTCTGCACTCCCTCCTGCCAGCACCTTGGGCCCATACCTCCCAGGCCCCCCAGGTCTAGGATGCCGCATCTTCCCAGCCTGTTGGGGCCTGGGGAGGCTGAGCAGGGGCATCCTGCCCTGAAACTCCCACTGCCCTGGGGTTTTCTCCCCTCCCAAGTGGATCCCAGCTGAGAAGCTGGTACTAGTGGGATCTGTCCCTTACGAGTGGGGCTAAAGCCAGGACTCCATCCAGGCTGAGGATGGTGGCATCCCTGAGAGGGAGGGGCATCCAGACCTGGAGACTGGAGCCTGGGGTGGAGTCGGGCTGGGTTATCAGCTGTGTCCCTGCCTGCTGGGAAGTGGAGGTCCCTGTTGGGTTAGGCCAAGGCCTTTCCCAGCTCTGGTGGGAAATTCGGAATCATTCTTTAATTTTCTGACACATCAAGATGTGAAATTTTTGGAATTATACTTTGGGTCAGATTTGACACCCATATGGCCAGGATCCTTTGTGGCTGTGAAATCACTTGATGGCTTTCTCAGGAGGCTCTGTCTCCTCAGAATGTTCTACTCTGCCTTCCTGCCCTACTGGGGCCTCCCCAGGCTCACTGCAGCGTCCAGGTGACCTAGAGTTGGAACAAAGAGAGACAAGTGAAGGCCTGACTGGGGACCCCAAAACCAAACAGCAAAGGTCATGGCCACAAGCATGAATGGGCGGCTACACCAGAAAGAACAGGGACACATGTCCTTAGCCCTGTGTCTAAGAGCTGACAATGACTTTGAGGTTGTGTAGAAAACAAGGATTGGGGGTTTGCATAGCTGGAGGCTTTGCAGAGCTACCAAAGCTGGTGACCTTGATAGGAGGTTGCTGTTGCTTGCGAGGCATCTTGGACTGAGCACGAGATGTTTATCAATCAGACCTGTTGTTCCTGGAATCCAGGGTCACTCTGAGCAGAGGAGACTGGAGAAAAATGGAGTCAGAGACTCCAAGTCTTTAATCCTGTTTTTAGCTATCCCTGGGAAGTTTGCAGGCAAAAGTGAAGAGTCTGGGTACTGGGCCTCCCTGACTCTTGCCAGCCTCTGCCCGCCAAGTGCTCCGGGCTCTGTACTGGGGACAGTGAGAGACAGACATGCAGATAATATGGGTCAGACCAGGAGGGACCTGGGGACCCTCCAGCCAGTGCCCTCGCTCCTCAGGAGAGAGCATGGGGACATCACACTCTGCCCGAACTTCCAGAGCTAGTCAGGACAAAGCTCACTCACCTTGCCTGGGCTTTTTGTTTTGTTTTATTTTTTGTCGTTTTTGTTTTTCGTACGGAGATTAAACCCCAGGAGCACTTAACCACTGAGCCACATCACCGACCCTATTTATCATTTTGAGACAGGTTCTCACTAAATTGCTTAGGGCCTTGCTAAGTTGCTGAGGTTGACCTCAGCCTCCTGAGCCACAGGTATACACCACCATACCTGGCCAGCCTCACTTATTTATTGACTATTTATTTGGCGTTTCTTCTTTTGTAGTGGCAGGAGAATATGAGTCCCTGGTGCTGGGTTTGCCAATCATTTCAAGTTGGGGCCTCCCATGTACAACCCCTCAAAATCCCTTCCTCCCCTAACCCCTACAGCCTCCCTGTGAAACGGAGCATGGTAAGCATGACTTGTATTGAAAACCTGATTCTTGTCTAATAAAGAATTGTGATGTAAGATTACCGTTTGGTGGTTCAACCCCAGCCTCTGCCAAGTTTGCTGGCTGCCACGTCCTGCCCACCTGATTTCCCTTTCTTTGGCGGGTGGATCTGGGGAAATGTAAAGGGGCCTAGCTACTGCTGCCTTTGGAACTGCACTTTTTGGAACATGGACACTGAGAACCACATTTCTGACACCTGGAGGAAAGCGGGCCCCTGCTCACAGGCCCGGGGGGATGAGGAGTGCCTTGGCTGGTGGAGTGGAACTTGACTCGCTACTCCCCTGTGGCCCAGACGACCCGACCAGAGCTGTGCAATAAAGCAGATCCCCAGTGTTTGTGCAGTGTGACCTGCTTCATCCCTAAGTATCCAAGGACTGGAATCACCTGCCCAGCTTTCTGCATGGGTGAGGAACAGAGAGGACTGAGTACTTCCCGACCAGGGCTTATAGCTTTGGGGATGTGCTGAAAGAAGTCCTGAGGGAGTAGGAGGAACTGGGGTGACATGAGGCGGAGCCAACTTCTGAGGCCTGTGGCTTAGATTGATCCTAGGGGCAGCTGGGATCCAGAGGGTTTAAAGCAGGGAGGTGGCATGACCCAACCTGATTTCCAGAATTCTCTCTTCAGGATGCACAGTAGATAGGAGACGGAACATCTGATGACAAGGGCCATGTGCAGGTGGCAAGGACAGAAGAGTGGGTGGGAGGTGGACACAGCTTGCTGGCTGCGGGTGAGGGAGGAGGCAGTGTCTGACCTGCATGCACTGTGACCCCTGATGACAGGATGCCAAGTCCCAAGCCAGCTGGGACAGCTTGGAGGTGAGCACCGAGCAGGAGCAGGCTGGAGAGGGGGTGTGATGAGCTGAGGTCTTCCTTTGTCACCTGCTGAGTTGAAACATCCAGTCAGTGGTTGGCGATGGGCTGCAAGGTCAGGACACGTGCCAGGAGATGCTGGATTGGAGTCCTGGGCTTAAAGTACCTCATGGTCACCAAGGGATGGGAGGGTCCCAGGGGGCCTCAAAAGCCCAGAATGGGACCTCCAGGAATGCCAGAGTTTATGGGGTGGGCCCATGGGGATGCTGGGAGAGGTCTGGAGCCAGCTGAGTAGGACGCCAAAGAATCCAGAGAAAGAGGATTCAAAGAGGAAGGGGTGGTCCTGAGTGTCACATGCCCCCATCGCCCCCCACAGCCAAGAAGTCAAAGCCAGCTGGCAGCTTTGGTGACAGGTGAAGTGAGCTGGGAGTGAGTGGGCAGATAAGGGGATAAAACACAAGTGACAGCGGGAGTGACGTGGCTGCGGACCCTCTTAAAGCTGGGCCTAGAACTGTCAGAGGGAGCTATACAAGGAAGGGACCTGGGGGTCAGCCTTGGGCCTGGGCACCACTGCAGCTCCTGCCACCGTAGCCGCTGTCACTCAGTCGGCCCCAGCCTGCTGCGGGCCCACGGCTAGAACCTCAGGTCTGGGATGCCTCAGGGCCCTCATGGCCCTTGGTTGGGGTGGGAGGGTGGGGGTGTCAAAACGGTTGTTTCCTGCACAAGGTTTCCGTGCTCTGGATTCGTGCCTTGTTGGTCGGAGGCCTAGAGCAAGGGTTGGCTGGAACGAACAGTGAATTCTTTGGCAGCCTTGAGCTTTCAGAAGGAACTGACATCAGGGACTTGGTGGACCCAGGGATGTGGCTTTGGGCTGCAAGAGGCCAGGCTGCCCTGCCTTTGGACATCATGTACCAAGGTGTCTTTTTATTCTAGATTTGAGCAAGGCCCTCGCCCACATGGGAGAGGCACCAGTAAACGTCAACCTGTCACAGATACTCAGGGAACCTACCTGAAGGAAAGATCTCTCCAAATGGGCAGTGATAAGAGTGCAGGGTACCCTTGAGCCACACCCAGAAGCAGAGTGGGAAGCAGCCTTGGGGACCACTGAGGAAAGTAAGGCTGCAAAGATTAAGCAAAGCTGCACGCTTTGCCTGTGGCCAGCAGAGGGCAGTGCCTGCGTGCGAGTGAAACCTCCAGAGCAGTGAGTCCAGTTCAGGCCCCTCTGGGGTGTATCAGGCTGTTAGAGGTGGTGGTCTTAGAGTGCTGCCTTGGGCTGAGGGCAGCAATAATTCTCCAGGGAGTACCACACCCTGCATGAAACATCTTCCATCTTTTTTTTTTTTTTAAAGAGAGAGAGAGAGAGAGAGTTTCATTAATATTTATTTTTCAGTTTTCAGCAAACACTGTTAGAGTCTGTAAACAAGTCTGGATGGCGCCTGGCAAAATGCCAGAGGGAGTGGTTTGTGAAGTAATGCCATCGAGCCATTAAGTGTGGAGATTCCTTATTGGTTGACTGCTGTATCTAGTTTATGCTAATTAGATAAGCTGTGTGGAATGTATAAATACTGCTCCTGTCCTGTAATAAATGGCTCCTATTCCTGCTGTATCAACGTACACAAGTTGTTCGTCACCTCCCGGTTATTTTGCCCAGCCAGCCGGGCTGCGGCAGATGGTGGCCCGTACGGGGAGCCCCGGGACACTTGAGGGTAAGTGACGAAAAAAAGCTGCCCGTCCATAGATAGGACGGGAGCAATCTGCTCGTCCCTAGGCAGATAGGGTGAGAGGAAAAATGGCCATTTTGAAAAAATGGAAAAGATTGATACAGTATGTTTGTGTCTTGTTTTGTTTTGAAATGTTGTATTGTCTTTGTGACGAAAATATGGAAGGGGTGAGAAGTAAATTACTAAGGAAAGGAGGCACCCCAGTGGAACCAAGAATAGTTAGGGCATGTGTTGATAAGAGCCCAGGAACTCTAGTCAGAAAGAAAAAGAAAGTTCAAAAGAAGAAGGATTATCAGGAAAAAAGTTGCAGCAAAAGGCTACTACTAAATACTTTTCGTTACCGGAGGGTGCGTGAAGCAGAGAGGCGGCTGCCGAGTGTGCAAGCCAGTCACAGCGCAGCAAGGATTTTCCAAGAGGCGGCGGCGACTGGCCCTTCCCCGCCTCCTGGCCGGGGAGCTGGCTCTTCCACTGCCGGGAGCCCAAATCTAGACCTGACCTGGAGGCACAGTCTCGCAGGCTCTTGCTCCCTGTGCCCAGTGGCAGTTTGAGTCTGGGACTCTCCCCAGGGCCATCTGGGGCTGCCCAGGACGCTACAGCCAGCAAAAGACGCTACTGGCGTCCCTGATGTTTGGTCATTTCCAAGGCTAGTAACTACAATGGTTCTCCCACACCTGGAAGCTAATGAGTAATAAGCACTATTAAGGCTTATTTCAAATGTAAAAAACCTTGAGATAATGTACTAAATTGTTCAGAAGGTTGTTTTCTTAGTGCCTGCTGGAATACTACAGGATTTTCTTTAGCCATCCGGAGTTCCTGCCTTCGTCCCAGTGTCAGTGAAGACGAAGGTGGAAGAATTTCCAGTGTTGCTGAGAACCGGACAAAACTTCGGCTGAGAAACGGACGAGACTTGGGAGTTGTTGCTGTTTCTGCTGCTACAGCTTAGGCTAGCTGCCTGCAGAACTTACCTGGACTGTGATTTAAGCTAGCTGCCTGCAGAACTTACCTGGACTGTGATTTAAGCTAGCTGCCTGCATAACTTACCTGGACTGTGATTTACCTGGACTGTGAGTTAATCTATTGAGACACTGCTTTACCTGGACTGAGACAACAAACTGTAACTACAACAAATTGTAACTTGGTATCTTTGCAAATGGTGTCATTGCTGGTATAATTTTTCCAAAGGCTTCTTGCATGGAGCCATCAATTGGCTTGGTATTGTGACATTTTGTATCCTCCCCTTCTGCTCGTAGCAGATTATTTGTGGTGTTTATGTAAAAACCACTATGGTCGTCATTTAAATTAAACAAAAGGGGGAATTGTTAGAGTCTGTAAACAAGTCAGGATGGCACCTGGCATTTTTCTAGAGAAATGTTAGAGTCTGTAAACAAGTCTGGATGGCGCCTGGCAAAATGCCAGAGGGAGTGGTTTGTGAAGTAACGCCAGCGAGCCATTAAGTGTGGAGATTCCTTATTGGTTGACTGATGTATCTAGTTTATGCTAATTAGATAAGCTGTGTGGAATGTATAAATACTGCTCCTGTCCTGCAATAAACGGCTTCCACTCCTGCTGTATCAATCTACACAAGTTGTTAGTCACCCCCCGGTTATTTTGCTGCAGCCGGACTGCGGCAGAACACAACATCTTTGTATGTGATGCTGAGGATCGAACCTGGGCCGCACGCATGCCAGGCGAGCGCGCTACCGCTTGAGCCACATCCCCAGCCCAATCTTCCATCTTTCAAAGATGTTTAACAATGGCTGGCCAGGCACGCTGGTGCACACCTATAATCCCAGCGACTCAGGAGGCTGAGGCAGGAGGATCTCAAGTTCAAAAAAGTTTTTACAAAACCAGCTTCAGCAAAAGCAAGATGCTGAGCAACTCAGTGAGACCGACCCTGTCTCTAAATAAAATATGAAATAGGGCTGGGGTTGTGGCTCAGTGGCCCAGTGCCCCTGAGTTCAATCCCTGGTACCCAATAAATAAATAAATGATAATATCAATGGCTAACATTTATCCAAGAGGTCCTCAGGGCCACACACTGCTTAGAGAAGCCAAGGGGAAAGAGCAGAGGTATCCCAAAATCTTATACTTCTCTGGTTCCAGACCCAGTCCCCCTCAACAGTCTCCTGTGGCTTTTTTTTTCTTTCTGTCTCAGCATTGCTAAGAAATTTGGCACATCCCAATCAATGACAGGGACACCCATCTGCCCACGTACCCACTAAGGAGAGGCAGGTACTGGCCTAGCATGTGTGAGACCCTGGGTTCAATCCTCAGCACCACATAAAAATAAATGAATAAAATAAAGATATTGTGTCCAACTACAAGTAAAAAATAAATATTTTAAAAATAATAATAATAGAATCATCCAAAGCAAAACAACCCCTTGAGCACAGCCCTCCAGGGGTTTTGGTTGCTTTTTACAAAAACGGTCATTTCACAGAAACAGGATCATTGATAATTCTGGAAATGTGTGGAGCTGGATGTGAAACCACGTGGGGGTGGGTCCCCCTGATTTTCTCCTCTTCTGTGTTCTGGAAGTGACCATCTATTTATAAACCCAGGGGTTTCCAGGAACAAAATCAGTTGGCAGCCACCACAGTTTTGCTGGACTTAAATAGCAGAAAAGTCCTGTGGGGATTCAGACCACACTCCAGTTAACAAGTCTCAATAAGAATCACTCAGTGGGGGTATGGTGACCAAAGAATATGAGATTTCAGCAAGACAAAACAAATACATTCAAGAGATCTCACATGTTGAGTAGAAAGTTGCTGAGAGCAGATTTCTAATGTTGTCACCTCTAAATAATATGGCTTGATTTAGCCATTCCACAATGTATACATATATGTTAAAACATCCCCCTGTACATGATAATTTTTATTTGTTAATTTAAAAATTAATAATAATAATAATAATAGAATCCCAGGGGCTGGAGTTTTGGCTCCTGGGTAGAGTGCTGGCCTAGCATGTGTGAGGCCCTGGGTTGAATCCTCAGCACCACATAAAAATAAGTGAATAAAATAAAGATATTTTATTCAACTACAAGTAAAAAATAAATATTTTAAATAATAATAATAATAATAGAATCATCCAAAGCAAAACAACCCATGGTATGCTGGGACCAAGGCCAGGTCTGTTGTGGCAGAAGCTCCCAGCATGGAGCAAACTTGCACACTGAGACAGAGTTCTGTGTGGTTCTTTTGCAGGCAGGCCCACACAGGTCCGGGGCCAACTGTGGAGTCATGCTGCAGATCAGTCTGCAGTGGTATTTCTCAGAGTGCAGGATGACCTAAATGCTTGAAGATGCAGGTCCCTGGTCCCATCCCCACGCCACCCCCACCAAATTAGGGTCTAACTGGTGGGATGCAGGCTGCATTTGGGGGATCGAACCCAGAGCCTCGTGCATGCCAGGCAAATACTCTGCCACTGAGCCACATCCCCAGCCCTCAGACTGCATTGTAAACCAGCTCCCAAGTGTCCTGGTGCTGAGATCCTCAAGGTCAGAGTTTTCTAACCTTGGCACCATTGACAGTTTGGGCTGGATAATGCTTTGGTTTGGGGAGGCCCAGGAGGGCTGTCCTGTGTATTAGAGATGTTTGCCCCAGATCTCTACCCAACAGAGGCCAGCAGAGCCTCTCTCACTGCTTTCAGCTGTGACCACTGTAATTTCTCCACTCTGAAATGTTTCCAGGGGAAGCTTCATGCACCAGCCCAGAATCTCTGAAAAAGAAGGTAGAAAAGCCCTGAGATAAAATGGGATCCTGAGCACCCCCGAGTATCTATCACCTTTCTTCTGGCTCTCCCAGCAGTGAGCTCTGAGAGAAGGAAGCACCCAAGTTTGGGGAAATTATTGGGTGCCAGAACCAGGTGACCCTTCAGTAAGTAGTGGTTCCTGGGGGCCAGGAGAACCTGGGGCTCACCCTGCAGCGCCTCCTGAAAGGGCACGTGGATATGCTTGGGATGGAGATTCTCAGAAACCTAGAGCACCTCCACCTTGACCCCCGACCTCAGGGTGAAGGCCACCGCGGCAGCAAGGATCCTCCCCCTACTGGAAGCTCAGGGTCCTGCCCCTGATGAAAGCCTGGCACCCCCTGGGGTGCGGACACCTCACCTCCTCATTCTGCGTCTCCTTTACCAGGGACCCAGGACTCTGAAGAATCACTGGCCCTTGGTTGGTGGCAGCAAGTGATTCTGCAAACATGGTTGTTTTTTTTTTCCCTCTCCTCTGTCTCCAGGAGCAGTTCTCCCTCAGGTAGCAGCCCAGCTCAGCTTCAGGGTGGAGAGTGCAGAATCTAGAACTGGCTTCTAGTTCCAGCTCCACCGACAGTTAGCCAGGTGAGAGTGACTTAATCTCTCTGATCTAGCAGCGCCTGCCTCATAGAGGCTGTGATAGGAGCTGGGATGACGGACTCAAGCGCCTGAGGGGTCAGTCACTGCTATTTATCACACTATTTTTACATACTAGCTCTTACATTCTGTGCCACACTTTATTCTGCCACAATTGCGGATCCCCCTGGTGGAACAGGAACTGCTCGTATCCTGAGGTTTTTGATATCAAGACAGGACCTGGGAAATGAGTGCTGTGTTTTGAAGCAAGTGACTTTAATATATCAATGTAGGGTCCTCTCGATAAAAAGTCAAATGCTCCGCGAGAGGGCAGCGGGAGGGAATGAATACTGGAACTGGGGTATTGATACTCAAGCATTCAGGGAAACTTAGATTTAAATGTGTAGGCTATAACCAGGATATTCTCAGGGGGGTGGGGGAGAGTATTGAGAGGGACATTAGTACTGCCAGCTATTAAAAATATGACAGGTTAGGGTTTGCAAGGCTGCAGAAATTAAGCCAATGATATTGGCCGATGACCACCAGATAAAGCAATGGAAAGAGATCAATGGAAGAAAATCAGAGCCCAGAAATAGATTTAAATTTGCTGGGCATGGTGGCACCTGCCCATAATCCCAGTGGCTCAGGAGGCTGAGGCAGGAGGGCTGCAAGTTCAAAGCCAGCCTCAGCAACTTAGCAAGGCCCTGAGCACCTTAGTGAGATCCTGTTTCAAAACAAAAAATAAAAAGGGCTGGGGATGTGGCTCAGTAGTTAAGCTCTCCTGAGTTCAGTCCTCTGGTACCAAAAAGAAAAAGAAATAGAATAGACCTTCCAGCAACAAAAGAAATGCCAAATGGATCCAAGATTCAACAAATTTAAATGACACTATAAATGTGTTACAAGAAAACAGAATTTTTAAAAATTATTATGTAATGGGAAAGATATCTAAAGGAAAGGAAAAAGTAAAAAAAAAAATAGAAGCTATGGAATCCTTTTAGATAAAAAGCTATGGAAGCTTTTTAAATAAAGCTTTAGAAATTTAACTAAATTAAAATTCAAGCCAAACACCATGGCACTGGGCACACTGCCCTGGAAGGGCTGGGTTTCTCTCTGGCCCTTTCCGTACTTTCTCTTTTCTGTCTCTCTCTTCCCACTCTCTAGGCTTGAGCAACGGAGCCAGCTCAGCATGGACTGAAACCTCTGAAACTATGAGCCAAAGTGAATCTCTCCTGCTCTAAGCTGTTGTCGCGGGTATTTTGGTCACAGGATGACTAACACAGACACACATCTAGAACCAGAGAGCTGTCAACATTACAAGGTATTGCCAAATTCCTCTCCAAAATGTTTGTTTCCATCTCCATTCCTACCAATCTTACAAGTGCCTGGATCCCGGTGCTCTTCATCCTTTTGGATTTTTTCGGTCAGATGGTGTGTGTGAGATGGAACTTGCTTTGACGCGCGTTTCCTAATCGCTAATGAGCTTGACTGTCATCCGTTTACTGACCATTGGGTTTCTGCTTCTCTAATTTGCCTGTTCACTTCATTAGCTGACTTTCTAGTATGATAGTATTTTGTTTGGCTTTTTGTTTTTTGTCTTTTTCCTATTGATTTATACAAGTTCTTCATATATTTCCACTTCAAGTGGAAATCCTAGAGAATTAGGTCCAGGAAGGGAGAGAAGGACCGTGTAGAAAGTGGGAAGTGCAATCAGACTGCCCCATCTCTCCTTCTGCTCTTCAAAATAATTAAGACAATGAAAAGCAACCACAAAATGGAGAACATGTTTGCAGTGTATACATCTGTCAGAGGACATGGACCCTGTTTTCATGAGCTTTTGCATCACGGTGACCAACATGCCCAATAAGAACAATTTAGAGGAGGAAAAGTTTCTTTGGGGTTCAGCATTTCAGGGGTCTCAGTCCACAGACAGCCCACTCCACTGGCCTGGGCAACATCATGGGGGAAGCTGCAAAGCTCATGGCAGGGTCAAGAAGCAGACAGAGAGAGAAAGGGGGGAATGGACCACAGGGAAGAAGTACCCTTCCAGGGACACCCCCTGTGACCCACCTCCTCCAGCCTACAGTTGCCACCAAGTCAGTCTGCTCAGGCTAGGATGGACTGCGCAGGTTACAGCTCTCACAATCCAATCATCACTTCACCTCTGAACATTCGGGCATTAATACAAGGGTTTTGGGGGGACACCTCAGATCTGAACCATAACATATCCTAAATATATAAAGAACTCATAATTGAACAAGACAAACCAAAGTTTTAAAGGGGGGCAAGACATTTGAACCCATTCTTCACAACAGAAGAAGTACAAATGGCAAATGAGCACAAAAACGAAGTCAACCCCATCCGTCATCTGGAGATGCAACTTTAAACTACAATGAGATACAACCACAACCACTTGAATGGCTAAAATGAAAAAGACTGACAAAGTGTTGGTAAGGATTTGGAGCAACTGGAAGATTGCCCGGAAGAGCACAAAATGGCACGAACATTTTGGAAGAGTTTGTCAGTCTTCTCTTAAAAAGCTAAAGAGGACTTACCATACAACCTAGTACACCCACTCCTATCTTACTTGCCCAGGATAAATGAAAACATAGGTCTACACAACACATATTCTTTATTTGCAATAGACCAAAACTGGACACAACCAAATCATCAGTGGGGTGAATAGGTAAACAAACTGTGCTGTCTGCACGTAACTGAATTCTACTTGCCAATAAAAAGAAATGATTAGGGGGCTGGGATTGTGGCTCAGCTGTAGAGACACTGGGTTCAATCCTCAGCACCATACAAATGTAAATAAATAAAGTAAAGGCATTGTATCCACTACAACTAAAAAAAAGAAAGAAAAAAGAAGAAATGATTAGCAAGGACACCAGGAGGCTGAGGCAGGAGGATCAAAAGCTTGAGGCCAGCCTCAGCAATTTAGCAAGACCCTATCTCAAAAATAAAAAAGGGCTATGGATGTACCTTAGTGGTAGAGCCCAGCTGAAAATCAGACATACAAGTATATACTTTTCTTAGTCCATTGGGTGCTATAGCAAAATACTATCAACTGGGTAGCTTGTAAACAACAGAAAATAAGTCCTCACAGTTTTGAAGGTTGGGAAGTCCCAGATTGAGGGGACGGCAATTTTAGTGTCAGATGAAGGCCTGTTTCCTGGTTCATAGGTCCTGATTCAAGGGGGTGACCTCTGTTGTGTCTTCTCATGGTACCAGGGATAAACTAGTTCTCTGGGGCCTCTAAGTGTGTTCATGAGGCCTCCACCTTCAAGATGTAATCACCTCCCAAAGACCTGTCACCTTGTTGGTCAGGATCTTGATAGATGAATTCTGTGTGTGTGTGTGTGTGTGTGTGTGTGTGTGTGTACGTATGTGGTGGCAGGTAGGGGCAAAAGCATTCAGATCAGTAGGGCGTGGTGGCACATGTCTACAATCCCAGCAACTCAAGATCTTGAGACAGGAGCACTCTCCTACCGCAGAGCCCTCTTAAAGAAAGGAATCTTTTGCCGTCTTTAACAATTGTTTGGATAATTTTTCTTTAACAGCTAATATCTCCTATTGTGTGACTGAGTACCGGTTTCCTCATCTGTACAGTGGAAAAAACAACAGCTTCATCTTTGAGGCATGGAGAGGATCAATTGAGATTCCAAATCACTTTGGTAAAGGGTAAAGCTAAAGTGTATACACACTCTTGTTCTAGAGGTCCCTGTTTTAAGTCCTAGGTGGAGGACTGCGCAAGCCTGGAGTTGATTGGCTTGGGACAGGAGGAGGAGGCCTTCGGAGTTTTTCTGACTCTGGTGGAAAGGAGCTAACAGAGCCTGAGAGGCAAAAGTTGTAAACGTTGGCGCCCACAAGGGAAAGGGCCATTCTCTGTTCCACCGCGGAATGCAGCCTTTTCGGCCCTCGGGCAATGCGGTTTGCAAGGCCTTTGGGGCATCACCATGCCGACTTGTGGCTCCTTCTTACTGTTGCTGGGGAACTGATGTCTCCAGAGAAGGGTTGGAGGAGTTCGCAGAGAGAAGGGGGAACTCAATTCAGGACCAGCGGGGTTTTCGCCATACTGGATGGAAAAAAAATTTCAGTACGTTGCAGTCAAAAGCAAAGGCAGAGGTTTATTTAGGAAAGTAGATACACATTCAAGGGAGAAGTGGGGATGGGGAGCAATCTCAAAAGAGAGACACCTTTGGGGTAAAGTATGGAATACACACTCAACGGAGAATGCTAGCCATGGCCAGAGGGAGGGACAGCAACCCGTTGGTGTGGGGTGTTCATGTCTACAGGGGGCCGAGAGCCGTACCGGGGGCTGGACTAGAGACGCAGGCAGGGTGGAGCTACACAATTTTGCACCAGTTTTTATCATTTGCTTACACATTTCCCTCATTTTATAAGGGCAGGAGCCAAGGGCAAGTTGCTGAAGCTCAAGATTTACAACTGTACTTTCTGCATCTCAATGGCTTGTGGGAGGGTCCTTTCTTTATCCTAAATCCCATCTCACTATCATCTTTGTGGCCTTCCACCTGCAGCGCCCGCGGAGTGGATCGGGTGGACTGGGATCTCTTGGAGGGGCCCGGAGCTGGTACAGTGAACTCCAACATTTGTATTAGATAAGGGCATACAATAGCTTTCTCCAAGACCATACTAAACCGGTTGGTACCTAAGACTCTCCCGTCCTGCGGTCCGCGCCTGCGCACTGGAGCCCGCCGCGGGCGGGAGGAACGTACCAAGCGCGGGGCCGGGGGTGCGCGCGGAGACCCCTGCGGGCTGGGGCTCACCGAAGCAGCCCCTTGCCCGCTCCGGAACTTGCAATCCCCGGTCTCTGCCTTCCGGTTGGCGCGTCGTGGGGACTCCCTCCCTCTGTGCTGGGAGAAGCGCAGCGGCGGCTTGGCGTGCACCTCCCTTGGGCGCGCGGACCCAGCCCTGGCACCTGGCCCCAGGTAAGCCGCGGGGGACGCCACCGTCCCACTTTCCGGTCTCGGGAGCTGAGGTTCGGGGGCGACCTGCTAGACTTACGCTGCGGGCGCACGGCTGAGGCCCTCCGCGGCCGGCCCGGTCCGGCTCCCAGAGCTCTTACGCACGGATGAGGCCAGAGCTGCGGGACAGACCGCCCTCCAGCCACTTCGGAGCCGAGAGCCGCCCTGGATGCTGTTACCTACCGGACTCAGTTAACCCGCGGCGGCCCTCCGGCTGGGTGCTGTCCTCGCCCACGGCGTAGCGCAGGCGCCCGGTGCGCGCAGGCTCGTGGGCGCACCTGGCGGGTAGCCGAGCCCGGGTTCTGGACACCGTCCTTCTAGGCCACCGGGGACCCTCACCCCCACCTCCCGGGAAAAAGCAGAACGTTCTGGTGGTGCATTTCAACAGATCTCATTTTGTGTCACTTTTGCCTAACTTAAAGGTCTGGTGATGTTTGATTATTATTTAAGACGTTCCCCCTTTAGGTTTTTGTAAGCCAAATGTGTATGTGGGAGAAAATCTAAAAATATATAGTGGTTTTCGCTCTTTAACTTCCAACACATTCCTCCTTTTCCCCACCACCTTTCCACCTGCTTAGAAGCCCAGGACTTGAGGGCCCAGCTAGTGTTACCGCTGTTTACCGGTGACGGTCCTGGCTTCCCCGATGCTGAAGTATAACATCAGAGAAGCACCCCGAGGCAAGTTTAGGGTGGAAAGTAGAAGCTTTATTAAAGACAGCAGAAAAGACTTGTCCCCGGAGGAAGAAGGGGACCCAAGAGGTGGAATCCGTGGAAGGGCGATGTCTTCCCCTTTTTATAGTTAAGGTCTTCTTTCAGCTTTCCCACATTTTGTCGCTGTTGCTGTCCTTTGTTCTGTTATCTTGCAGTGACACAATGTAGGTGGGGAGACCTGAAAGGTGAGGGGCAGTTGGGCCAGAGGAGTAATCTGGGCAGGAAGGACCTGGGGCGCTTCTGATTAGCACCTTCCAGTTTGCTGGGAGCTGCTCTATTAACATTTCTTTAGAATGGGCTCTGGGCCTTGGGAACATTAACATTTCAATTTCCCCAAGTGCTGCTCTGCTTTCCCGTGTGAATTCTCAACATGGCTTTCATTTTCGATTTTACTGGATATTAGACCCGATTTTCCTAACTATACTAACTACCTATCTTTAAATCTGGCTTCACTAGTGCCCTAGTATGGGGGGGGGGGGGCGCCGGGGACGGGGTGAGAGGTGGGGACTGGTTGCCCTGGGCAGAGTAAGAATTGGAAAAGATCTGGCATAATTAAGGCACCTTAGAAATAGAGGAGTGGCCCCTCTCTCTGGGCGCCCTCAAGGAAAGGATTGGCAAGAGCAGTCTGAATAGGATAGCCTCAGATTCATTAAGCCCACACATTTATCAGTGGCCTGGCTTCCTCTGGGGGACCAATAGTCCCTCAGGCATAAAGGACCTCATTTTCCGGGCACCTGATCGATGCTCGCCTGCCCTAACTCCCTAACTCCGAGGCCAATCCCTTCCCCCTCCTGTGCTCTCAACCCGTTTCCTCTGGAAGCTCCCGGCCTTGGATTTGACCTTTGTCCTGTGTGGTTAGCTTGCCCCTCTTCCCATTGTACTTGTTCTCTGTTTAGGGTTGCAGCCAAGCCCTTTCCTCCCATCACCATCTCCAACACTTGAAGTATAGTCAGCCTTCCACAGCTGCAGGTTCTGCGACCAATGGGAGGTCATAATTATCAGGAAAAAATTGTGGGGCTGGAGGTGTAGCTCCACGCTAAAGCCCTGGGTTCAATTCCTAGTACTGGGGGGAAAGGAAAGAAAGAAAGGAAAAAAAAAATTGTGTCTGCCCTGAACATGTGTAGACTTTTTCTTAAAATTAGTTCTAAACAATAGGGCTTAGCAATTATTTACATAGCATTTACATATATCAAGTATTATAGGTAATCGGAGATGATTAAAGAATGTGGGATGATGTGTGTAGATCATATACAAATGCTACTCCATTTGATTTAAGAGACTGGAACTGGTTTCTCACCCCAAATGCCCCGAGGGCAGTTATTCTCCTATATTTGTGTACTGGGGATTGAGCCCAGGGGCAGTTTACCACTGAGTCACATCCTCAGCCCTTTTTATTTTTTTACTTTGAGACAGGGTCATGCTAAGTTGCTCAGGGCTTTGCAGAGTTGCTGAAGCTGATTTCAACTTGGAATTCTCCTGCTTCAGCCTCCTAAGTCACTGGGATAACAGGTATGTACCACTGCACCCAGCCATATTTTTTTATCTTGAGGGCTTAATGCTGGCTCGTAGTGAGTATTTCATGAATCTTTGTTAAAAGGTTGAATACACTGAGTATAGCATCCTAATAGGACAAAGCTAATTGGGAAGCAACAGGATCGGTACCCTGAGGTACACTAGTGGATCTTGGGTGAAGGTTTTGGGGTGTGCCCCTGGGCTATAGCTCTTAACAGACAGGTGTTTCCCATTTCTACCAGGTTGTATACCATGGCCTGGTTTTAGTGCCCTGTGTCCTCGTTGATGGTGATATAGCCTACAGACTCCTGGAGGTTTGAACTCACAGTCTGGGTTGCAGTCTCCAGTCAGGAAGCAAGAGCTGAGGTAAGTCCCTTCCAGTGCTGACATGTGGAAGCAGCCTTCTGGGTTCAAGACAGTATCTTGTATGTCATTCCCGACGTTATCCAGCCTCCCACGTGGCACCTCACCTGGGCCTTTGTTCATTTGATGTCTGGGTGGATGACTGAGTTCTGTGAAGTAAGCTTGAGGGTGTTGCTTCTTTAGCCTTGGAGACTGCTATCTGGAAGGATCGTCTCCTGACAGAGACTCAGAGCCAGGTGGCTTGACACCTGTGAAATACAGCCCTGCCATCTCCGGGGATCTGTAATATTTGACGGCACTCAGTGTCAAGGTGTCTAGGTTTTCCATCTTCCCTCTTAATCTCATCTTGATCTTCTCTGAAGAGATGAGGCCTGCTGACTTCGGGTGCTGTGGGTGGGTTTCTAAGTCGCCTTCCCCAGAGTCTTCTCCATCACAAGGACGTGCATCCTGGCTCACTGGGCTCTTCCTCCTCTACTGTCTTCTTTTCTTCTCTCTTCCTGTGTCTCCTCTGACTTCTGAGGGTCTTGTCCCTTCATAGTCCTGAACTCCACCTAACACCCAGGAAAGTGAATTGAAGATCACACCCAGGTTTTGGACTTGAGCATCTGGATGGCAGGGTGTCCCAGTAACCAAGACGGAGTGGCACGCAGGGAGAGCAGGCGAGGGGAGCTTAAGAGAGAGTCCTGATCCCCAGACAGACCTGGGTGAAGAGCAGAGCAGCCTGGGTGCCGGTGGGCCCAGAGAGGCAGCCTGAGGAACATTACTCAGGGGACACCCAGAGGAAGAGGCACCAGAAGAGAAACTGGGAAGGCACCTGAGGTGGGAGGAAAACCAAGAAAATGTGTTCCTACCTGAGGGGAAAGGGCATTTCAAGAGGAGGAAGTTGGGGTGGGGGGTTGCGGAAAAGCCATTGAGTTAGGGGAAAGACCCTTAGAGGAGCAGGTATTGAAAGGAATGGGGGGGTGAGAAAATAGCCCTCCTGGAGGTTTGTCTGTGACAGGAAAGAGCTTGAGAGGGCACTGGGGATGCTCCATCTATAGTCTCTGCAGGAGGCTGACCAGCAACACCTCTGGCTCAGGACACTAGGCTGCCTTTTTTTTTTAAACAAATTTTGAGCCACATTGTACATTTACTGTGCCCTCCTGCTGCCCAGGTTTTCAAGACACAGCTTGGGAGTCCCTCTCCCTTTTACTAGTCTCTCCCCTGGGAAAACTGCCAGCACTTGTTGGTGAGGTCATTCCCTTCCGTGGGTCGCACAGTCCACGTGGTACTTCTTGCCTTCTGCATGGCTCTGCTTGTGTGAGTCAACACAGGGCTCTGGTCTACTTTACTTCGTATCTACTACACCCCATAAAAAAATCACCACGTGGGGCTGGGCTTGTGGCTCAGTGGTAGAGCACTCGCCTAGCATGTGCAAGGCCCTGGGTTTGATCCTCAGCACCACATAAAAATAAATAAAATGGAGGTATTGTGTCTAACTACAACTAAAAAATAAATATAAAGAAAAGAAAAATCACGTGCCTCCTGTGTTCTCAGACATTGAAAGAAAAAAGGGGAAAGTCCATCAGTTTGGCAAAGAAGATGCACACAGAAGCCTGTCATGTGCAGAGGGCCGTGGGGACCAGCCTCCGGAGTGCCCTGTCTGGCTAGAGGAGTGAAAGTTGCTCTTCACCTGGGAGTTCGTGGCCTGGGGAGTTGGTCCTGGGCCTGAGTTCACTCTCTTGCTGTGCCTCGCCACTTGTCTCTTGACCTTCTTTCTCCTGTCCTGTCTGGGCCTCCCCTTCCCCTCAGTGGTCCCCAGAGTTAGGTGGGGACAGTGAGAACTGTGCTTTTCATCTTGCCTTGCAGCCTGGGCCTGTCTTCTCATTTCGCCAAGTTCCCAAGCATAATAGAAATGGAGAAAAGCAAAAAGTCCCGCAAGAGGCAGATACCCTCCAGATTAGTGGGAAAGGAGCCCTCTGTGCGTGCCAGCCGCCCTGTGGCCAGACCCAAGAGCCCAGCTGCCACCTTGGCTTGTGCCAGCTCTGACTTCAAAACCATAGCCACCAGTATCTCTCGTGGACTTGGCCTGCCACAGACTGAAGTCAAGCTGGAGTCTACGTACAGAGAAGAAAATGCTGGCAGTGGCCACAGGAGGAAAGTCCTATTCCTCGGCTCCCAAAAGAAACGTGAAAGGCACTTGTCTCTGCAAAGGAGCAGCTCCTGGCCCCCACCCACTGGTACGTTGGTCCCTTCATCTGACCCAGGCCAAGTTTTCCAGGAGAAGCAGGTAGAAACTGCCTTTGGCCTACCTTCCTCCTGCGGGAAGAGAAAAACCCACCCCGTGAGGAAGCCTAGTCGTCACCCTGCCACTTCCCAGGCAGAGTGCCAGGCTAGCTCTGAGCAGAATAAACCAAAGACAGACTCTGGAATTCAGGGCCTCAGACCTGTGCCTGGGCAGGAGCCCCACACACAGCCCGAGAAGAGGAAAGTGTCGAAGCGGAAGGCATGTGGGTGCACAGAGGAAGGAGAGACGGCAGGACGGAAGGCCAGGTCCTTGTTGGGTGGTGCTAGAGCTGCCCCCTCTACCCTAGCTCTGGTTCAGCCCCAACCCCCATCCCTGCAAATGACCAGTCCTGAAAGGTTGGAGGCCAACCAGTCAAGAGAGAATGAGGAGGCGGTGCCAGCTGGGCTCCTGAATGAGGAGGCGGTGCCAGCTGACCTCACTGTGCATCTGGCCAGAGAGGCGTGGCAACGTCCCAAGAAGGGGAAGAAAAAGCGTTCTCTTCCTGTAGTAAAGAAGAAGTTGGGGCCCCAGCTGAACCTTCAGGAGACCCCCTGCTTGAAAAAGTTGGTTAGAGCTAAGAAAACAGAAAATCAGGGCTTGAATTCTTCCCCGCATTCCGCAGGCCTTCTGCGTGCCACGGGTCTGACACCCGTGTCGGACATCAGACAGTTCTTCACCATTGATTTAAAGAACAGCTGCCGAGTCCTCTGTACCTTGTGTCACGTCAGTGTCAGACCGTGCAAAACTGAGGGGCAGTCGCAAGCCTCAGGCCTCGTCCATCACCTGGCTAGCCAGCATGGGCTAGAGTGGGAGAGAGGGCTAGCTACCAGCAGCCCTGGCAAGGGGGTAGAGGACATGGAACAGGCACAGCTACAGGCCTTGCCCATGGATGCTGCCAATTTTGCCTCCAGGGGGCAACTGGTGCCCGTACACCACCCAGACACTGTGTTCTTGGGACAACGTAGCAGAGAGCCAGGCCTGGACAGACCTGACCAGCCACTTTTGTCCTCGTCACCCCTGCCTGCTTTCCCTGTTGCAGTCAAGGACAGGCCTAATGACACAAATGCCCCTGAACAACCCCACACGGAGACCTGGAACCACAGCATCACAGAGCTGCTATGCAGCCTGGCCTTGCCCTTCTCCTTTGTTTCCTCCAAACCCTTTAAGAGGTTCATGGCGCAAGTGGACCCTCGCTACCACCTGCCCTCCCCAGCATTCTTCCGCGACAAAGCCTTGCCCCTGCTCCACGAGGCTGTGGGTGAGCAAGTTCTTCAGGAGATGCAGTGGGCAGAGGAGGGCCATGTTCACCTCACAGCCTCTATGTTGACCCAGGACTCCATGGTGAACTATGTGGCTGTCAGTGCCCACTGGGTGGTGGCACAGTCAGGCAGCAAGCTTGGGGCATCGGGGAGCCTGAGGAAGAAAGCCCTGCTCTGGGTCCGAGGCCTGGAAAGAGCGACAGAGGACAGGCAGCCCGAGCTGCTGGATCAGATTAACCTGTGGTTGGGCCGTGGCTCCCTGAGAGCAGGTTTCCTGGTGTCTGGTGGCTGCCCTGACCTGGACCTGGCCCTGCAGGCTGAGGGGTACACCCTCATCCCTTGTTTTGCCCACTACCTTGACTCAGTGGTGAACAACTTTCTGTGTCACCATCATAGCGTCCAGATTATCCTGGGCACAGCCAGGGCCATCTACAGCCATTTCCAAGGCTCCGCAGAGGCCCGGAATCTCCTTAGCCAGCTCCAGCACCAGTGTGGCCTCCCAGCCCAGCAGCCCTTCGAGGAGCTCTCAGACCACTGGAGCTCAGCCTACCACCTGATGGAATGGCTGGTGGAGCAGCAGCAGGCCCTGCAGGAGTACTCGGAGAAACAGCAGCCAGGCAAGGCCAGCACTGCCCTCTCAGCCATGTTTTGGAGCCTGGCAGACAGTCTGGTCAAGCTCCTGCAGCCCTTCCAGATGGTGATCCGTGAGGCCAGCACAGAACAGGCCTCTTTAAGCCAGGTGTTGCCCCAGGTGCGCTATCTGCACATCTTCCTAGAACAGGTGCATCGGCACTTCCAGAAGCAGGGAGTTGGGGAGGTGGGTGCGGCCTTGCGGCTGGCTGAGGGCTTGGCCTTGCAGCTTTCCACAGATTGTAAGCTCAACGATCTCTTCTACCGAGAGGAATTCGTGCTGGCCACGTTGCTGGATCCCCGGTTTAAGGGCAAGGTTGAGGCCATCCTGCCCGTAGGGGCTGACATTGATCACTGGAAACAAGTCCTTGTGTACAAGGTGAAGGAAATTATGGTTTCCCAGTATTCCCTGCCCACCTCAGGCTCCCTGCAGCGCACCAGGAGCTCTCGAGTGAACACCAACAAAGTAGCCAAGGGCCCACGAGCCCAGAAGAAGGGCCAGAAGGAGCCTCTGCAGAAAGGCAGCGAGTCTGGCTCTCTCCTGGTCATCCAGAGGGAGAAGACCTTGCTGGAGCAACTGGAAAGCGTGGGACTGATGGCTTCAGAAAGCAGCGGGGCCTCGCTGTCCACTGAGAATCACATAGCCAGCATCATTGTCAGCCGGTACCTGCGAGAGAACGAGACCATCGGGGCTCAGGAGGACCCATTGTATTACTGGGAGAAGAAACGTAAAACCTGGCCAGCTCTGACCCAGCTGGCCACAGTCTATCTGTCTTGCCCGCCCACAAGAGCCTTCTCTGAAAATGTCTTTGGTGCCCTGAACAGCCCCATCATCACAGAAAAGGGCTCCCCGCTCAAAATGGAGACTGTGGAGCAGCTCCTCTTCCTCAACACCAACCTGGAGAGCTTCCCCAACTACACCCCACCACCCTTCAACTGCTCCAGTACTGACCCTGCTGAGCAGGAGCAGGCCCTATAGCCTATCTGCTGTGCTGGGGTGGGCAGACTTGGGTGTGTGCTAGTAGGTTCCAGGAGCTCAGGAGCTTGAAGGTGTCCCAATAGTCTGCTGACCTCAAAACCTCAGGGAACCCTGCAGCCACAAAGGGCAGAGGACATCTGCTTAAGCCTGTGCAATAAGGATGGGGACAGCTTCTTGGTTCTTGACAGGTTGCCATATTCTTTTCTGAAGTCATCTTCCAGGCCTGTGTTGATCCATTTATGTTCAGCAGTATGCATGGAAGAGCTAACATGCCAGACACAGTCATGTACACCTGTAATCCCAGTGACTCAGGAGTCTGAGGCAGGAGGATTGCAAGTTTGAGGTCAGCCTCAGCTACTTAGTGAGACCCTGTCTCAAAATAAAAAAAGGGCTAGGGATATGGCTCATTGGTAGAGTAGCCCTGAGTCCAATCCTCAGTTCTGGAAAAAAGAAGTGGGTAGGCTTTCCTAAACAGTTATCAGGGCCCAGAGGTAGAGTATGAATTCAGCATCCCCCTCACACTCACACACACACACACACACACACACACACACACTCCTGCAGCTCTCCTGAGGCTCCTTTCATTGTAGGAAGGAACCTCAAGGTAGAGTCGCCGTCTCAGGAGGCAGGTGCCTACACTGCATGTGCGCAATAAACACCAGATTTGGGAATCCCAGAGTGGCCAGAGAGCTCCCGAGGGTGGAACTAACCAGCTTGCACCAAGAACTGAGCTCCCCCAGTCCTCAACAGGTCATTCTTGCTGATACATGACCGAGTCTACATTCCACCCTTCCCTGGCCACTTGTGTCCTGCAGATCCCTTATTTATAAGAGAAAGGTATGTGTGAAGCCTGCTAATAACAGATTGCCCAGAGTTCTTGTAGGACCAAATATAGGACCTGAGGATTGGGATCCAGGAACCCAGTGGGGTTGGACAGAAGAGTTCTGGGCAAGGTGGTCACTAAGATGGGTTGGAAGAAAAAAGGTGCACACTCAAAACCATCCCCTCGCTGGACTGCCAGCTGTGGAAGCCTGTCCAGTGGCCTTTCCTGGATAGATTATCAGCTTATTTCACTGTGACATTAATAAATTATTGAAAATATAAGGTAGCAGGGAAAGTTAGCCATAATCTTGTCACTCAGAGAGTCTATCTCAGTGGTTTGATATGGTCCCTTTTTTATATTGAGGTCATACCCTATGAGCTGTTTAATATGCAGTATTTTCATTTTGGCTATAACAATTGCATCCTTTAAATAAAGCTTTGTGAACACCATATTTAATGGCTGGAGTGTCATGATTTGAATTCCAGATTGGCCTCCGTATTGCCTGGCTGTCCTCCCTGCCCATAGCACTCCAATGGGGACCTATGGAAGGGGGTGTTCACAGGCTTCCCCGCAGGAGGTAAGGCTTGTTGAGGGAGGGGTGGTGGCTGTAAAGGGATATTCTTAATGTCCCCTGCTAGGAATCAGGGTATTTTGTTCTTGAGGGCGGGGTATGCCCCAGACCTTCCCAGAACCCTGCCTGCAGTCCCGTACCTCCCCTGCAAACCCTGGTTCAGTGGACAGGGCAGGGTGGTTTCACGTGAAGTTGCCCTAAGGGACAGCAGGTTGAGCTGAACTGCCATTCTTCATTTTGTGTGACAGCACTAAACAGACTCCCCAGTGTCCTCAGAGAGGATGGAGAAGCCAGGCTGGGGGCACAATGGGGGGAGGAAGGAGGTGGGTGGGAGGAAGAAGATGAGAACCACTGTGGTCCTGAGCTCAGAGGCTTGGACTCCAGAACCTTATTTCTCACTGGGGGCATTTATGTCTCTTGGGGGACATTGGCAATATCCAGAGACAGTTATGGTTGTCACATCTGGGGGAGGGGGCTGGTTCTATTGGTGTCTAGTGGGCAGAGGCTAGGGTTGTTGCCGATGCATGAGGGCCCACAGCAAAGACCTTGCCCCGAGCAATAACACCCAGGTGAAGAAGGCCTCCGTGGAGCCTTTGGAGAGGGAAATGGGTGGAGGAAGGCTCCCAGGTCACTTAAGCCACTGAGTGACTTCTGAGCCTGCTCAGGGGTGAAGGACTTCTCCTTAGACTTGGCTCTGTTCTGTCCAAGCTCACTCCATGAACATTGTTTTTTCTGGTCCTGTTTCCTAGAAAGATGAACTGAGACTTGGTAGGGCAATGGGCTCATCTTCCCTTGTTCACAGTCAGCCTTCCTCAGGAGACCCGAGTGTCCATGTCACCCAATCCTCTTATAGACTGCCTGCTGCTGGGCCCAGAGGATGGTTCATTTCTGTCACCAGGACAGGATGGCTGCCACTTTGCAGAGACAAGGTTGGAGCAGTTGTGCGTGGACAGAGCCGTTCTCTGCTGCACCTCTGTCCACTGCATGCATGGGTGGGCACTGATGGTCCTGAGTTTGCCGAGGGCCACCTGGTCCGTGATCAGGAGCACAATAGCACTCTGTGGCCCCATGAGAATCGGTTTTGCTCTGACCACAGCCATATATCCAGCTGCTAAAGCCTAGACGAGGTGGCACTGGGGCCGAGCTAGGTTCTAGCAGGCATGTGTCTCACCTAGGCACACTTTGGGGCAGGGAAGGCCAAATTCCTAACCCAGTTGGGCCTTTCTTCTTCGCTGTTCCCTCTTCTATAACTGTTTCCTCTCTGCAAATGGCCTCACGGCTTTAAGGTGGTGATCCATCACCACGTCGGCTTCTCACTGGTATC
Source organism: Marmota flaviventris (assembly GCF_047511675.1). NCBI lineage: Eukaryota > Metazoa > Chordata > Mammalia > Rodentia > Sciuridae > Marmota > Marmota flaviventris. Next base: position 6,994,106 of record NC_092498.1, on the reverse strand, counting down.
TCCCTCTACCCTGGCTCTCGCTTTCTTCAATGCCGGTCCTCCTTGAAAAGGGCCTTGCCCCAGTCCCTCAGGGGACTCCCTCTTTAGCCCTCTGCCAGTCTTGGTTCCAGCGCCCCCGAGACCGACTGCCCAGCCCCCAGCCACGTCCGGCCTCATCTTGTCCAGGCTCAGCAGGCGTGGCCAGTACTGTGCTGTCGCTACTTTAAGGCCTCGAATTGTCCTCCCAGCCTCACTCAAGTAGCCCTTGACCTCTGTCCTCTCACTGACCATGGCTTCCTAATCACCATCCCCGGATAGTGCACTTCCATGGAGAGATGCCCAGAGAGATTTCAAGTGTCCTCCGGAAGGTTAGCCCCATGTACTGTACACCCTCCTTTATGCCGGCTGCCCCCTCCTACTGAAAACGCCTGAGGCCATTCATCCAGCTGCCTCTGGAGCCTGACGCCACACCATCCCTCACACTTAGTGTGTGCAGCCTGATGCCACCCAGTCCCTCACACTGTGTGGAACTGGAAGTCTTTTTTTTCCCCCTGTGGTGCTGAGGGCTGAAATCAGAGTCTCGCATATGCTAGGCAAGTGCTCTACTACCCAGCCCGTTGGAGGTCTTCTCATCCCATTGTGTCCCCTCTATGTCTTGTCTGAGAGGCCCCTGCCAGTCACTTAGCCAGATCGCCAAATGTTCTGGCCTCTCCCCTCCCTGTCACTCTGTATCTTCATTGGGGTTGGGTCTCCATGTTTCTTTTCTACCATACGCACTGATGCTGTCCTGCATCCCCCTCTATGGGCCAGGGCCATTTCCTTCAGATGTGAAGTGGCTGCATCACCCTCTGTTCACATGCCCCACCCCACTCGTGTTGAGGGGATGCACACTTGCAAGGGATGACTGCCAGTCCTTTTGGAAAGAAATGAGGTGTGAATTTAGAAATTCAAACAACAACAACAAAACAGATTGGAGTGTTGCAGGCTGGGGGACTAGGTGAGGAACAGGTGTAATGAGGACAAGATCTATTCAGTCTCCTGACTCCCTGGTGGGAGTCCTTTAAAAAGCTTTTTGCTATGCCGGGGTGCGGTGGTGCACGCCTGTAATCCCAGCAGCTGGAGACTGAGGCAGGAGGATCACAAGTTCAAAGCCAGCCTCAGCAATGGTGAGGTCTAAGCAACTCAGTGAGATTTTATCTCTAAAATACAAAAAAGGGCTGGGGATGTGGCTCAGTGGTCGAATGGCTCTGAGATCAATCCCTGGTACCAAAAAAAAAAAAAAAAGCTCTTTGCTGGTTGGGTGGGAAGAGCTGATGGCCAGGGCTCTGGGCCCGGATTCCCTGGAGAGGGACATAATCAGTGGTGTTGATCCTGCGTACTTGGGAGTTCCAGTGCCCTGCACCCCAGGTCCTTCAGCAGCAGGGGCCATGATCTCCTTTGCAGGCGTCACCTGCCCTTGGCCTGCCAAGAGTCTGGAGGGTTGGGATTGACTTACAGAGCAGAGGTCTGCTCTTGTTTTCTTCTCTGCCTAAACCTTGACCCTTTGTGGGCAGCAGCACCATCGGCCCTGCCCCCAGGCTGCCTTCCTCATGCTGCACGAGCATCTGGGCTCCCTGTCCCATGGTCACTGCTGATTTAATGTGCCCTCCCCCACCTTTTGTTGCCAGCTGAGTTGACCACCCCTCCCACCATACCTCCCTCCAAGACTCTGGCCTCCCCCAGCTTGCCTTTGGCGCAATGATGTCATCTTTGCAGCCGGCACTGGGCTGTCTGGCACAGTGATCAGTGCTGGTCTGCTGATCTGACCAGCTGATGTCAGAACTGGTTTGGGTGGGCAGGGGTGCAGTGGGTGGAGAGCAACCATACCTAGCTCACCTCAGCTTCCCTGGGCCTCCCCTCCCTTGACCTCAGGTTTTGCCCTCATCTAGGATTAAAAGCCAACTCCTCAGGCCCTGCAGCTCCAGCCAGAGGGTGGGGAATTGGCCCCCAAATCTGGGAACCCTTTCCTTTTTTTTTGTACTGGGGATTGAACTCAGGGTCGCTCTACCATGGAGCTTCATCCCCAGCCCTTTTTGAGAAAGGGTGTCACTAAGTTGCCCAGACTGACTTGAAACTTGTGAACCTGATGCCTCAGCCTCCCAAATCACTGGGATTACAGGCATGTGCCATGTGCCTGGCTCAGATAACATTTAAAAATATATATATTTTTAGTTATAGATGGACACAATATCTTTATTTATATGTGGTGCTGAGGATCAAACCCAGTGCCCCACACGTGATAGGCAAGCGCTCTACCACTGAGCTACAACCCCAGCCCTAACATTTTATTTTATTATTTGTTCTGATTAGTTGTACATGACAGTAGAATGCATTTTGACACATTGTACACAAATGAGCACAGCTTCTCCTTCCTCTGGCTGGACCTGGTGCACAGCCACACCAGTAGTGTGATCATACATGTATATAGGCATGTATATAGGGTAATAATGTCTCAGGAAACATTTTAAGTGAATGAAACAAGGTACAGTGTGCTTATTTGGTTTTTCACGTGCATCATTGTCCCAAGAAGGAAACATAAGAAATTGGTGATGGTGGCCTCCTATTATCTAGTCAAAAATAAATTTGACATTTAAAAAATGAATACCTCACGACTCAAATGATGTATCATGAGTGGTTACTGAAAAGAGAAAATTGAGATTTTTGCCCCCAGTCCAACTTTTTTTTTTTTTTTTTTTGGCAGTGCTGGATGGAAGCACAGGCTTTGCTAGGCATGCCAGGCATGTACTCTACTACAAGTTGCATCCCTTTTTCTGTTGAGACAGGGTCTCACTGAGTTGCCCACATTGGCCTTGAACTTGAGACCCTCTTATCTCAGCCTCCTGAGTAGCTGTGATTACAGGGATGGGCCACTGTGCCCTACCCCAGTGGATGGAACAGGTGACATTGGGCCTGAATTCTGTGCAGTGTGGCCCTAACTCACAGGGTGACCTGGGGCTGCTGTCCTTAGGCTGGGCTGTCATGGCCTATCTTCAGGCCTTGGTTTTTAGGTCTTATTTGGCTGTTGATTTGTTGGTTCTGGTGGTAAAGACTGATGGGACAGCCTTTGTGTCTTCTGTCACCTGCTGCAGAGGTCACAGTAAGTGCTCTGGAGATGTCTAATTGTGTGTCTCTCCTTAGGGACCTGCGCACCCTCCAGGTGTGTATCAAAACAGGCCCAAGGAGAGTGGAGGGTGCCTTTTGGGGGCGAGCAGCCAGCGGACCCAGTGGTGTTCCTGTGACGACCTGTCAAGGCCCAGATCATCCAAGCCAGCTGTCCCATGGAACCTCCAGGTGAGCAGCCAGGAGAGGCTGAGGGGCCGCGCATCACGCCCCAGCTGCTGAAGGCCCGCACAGGCGAGTTTGCTCTGGAGTCCATCCTGCTGCTGAAGCTGCGAGACCTGGGGCTGGCCGACCTGGGCTGCCTGGGGGAGTGCCTGGGCATCGAGTGGCTGGACCTTTCAGGCAACGCACTTACCCAGCTCGGCCCTCTGGCCTCCTTGCGCCAGCTGGCTGTGCTCAATGTGTCCAACAATCGCCTGACCGGGCTGGAGCCACTGGCCGCCTGCGAAAACCTGCAGAGTCTCAATGCTGCAGGCAACCTGCTGGCCACTCCTGGCCAGCTGCAGTGTCTGTCTGGGCTCCGGGGCCTGGAGTACCTGCGGCTCCGGGACCCTTTGGCCCGGCTCAGCAATCCTCTGTGTGCCAGCCCCTCTTACTGGGCTGCGGTCAGGGAGCTGCTGCCCGGCCTGAAGGTCATCGATGGGGAGCGCGTGAGTGGGCGTGGCAGTGAGCTCTACCAGCTGTGCCGCGACCTGGAGAGCTCCTTGCGCCCCAGCTCCAGCCCAGGCCCCAGAGCCATGGAAGCCCAGCCCTGGGTGGAGCCTGGGTACTGGGAGCTGTGGCCCACCCGGAGCAGCTCCATCCTGGAGGAGGCCTGCCGGCAGTTCCAGGACACACTGCAAGAGTGCCATGACCTGGACCGCCAGGCCAGTGAGAGCCTGGCCAGGGCCGAGCAGGCACTCAGTCCTGCGGGCACTACTTCTTCCTTTGTTTTCTGAAAGTGCTCCCCACCAATATCACCCCAGGGCAGCCTAGCAGATGGCCCTCTGCTTACACCTCCTTTCCCTCTGCATTGTCTTTGAGGTTTCTTGTGCTGGTCACTGGCCGTAGGAACTGGGCCTTCACTTATTCCTGTCCCGAGGGTAGTCCCCCCCCCATGAAAACTTCCCTGCCCTCCCTTCACATATAGCAGGGAGGGACACATCTCCTAAATGACCTCCAGCAGGTGGCACACAGACTGTGCACCAGGCAAGGGGCCACTCCTGGTTGCTCCAGTCTGAGACTTAGTGGACGGGATACTTCTTCCCAAGGCTACTGGTGAGAAAGGCAGGGGTGAGCAGCCCAGCTATTTCAGGCAGAGAAGAGTGCCAGAACATTACTGAAAGCTGGAGCCCACCCACCTTCTGAATCTGCCTATCCAGATGACTGTCCTCTGTGGTTCCTGGCCTGTGCCCTCCCCAAGTCTTCCCCCTTTCTCACCCACCAACTCTATTAAATGGCTCTGTGTCCATTCGCATTATTGTGTGTCCGTGAGTCTGCTCTTTCCCCCTCTGCCTCTGATCCTGCACAACAGGCTCCTCGGAGCCGCTGGTGTCTAGGTGTCCAGGTGTCCAGCAGGAGGGGCCAGTGTGCCTGTGCACACACACCCAGCTTGCCCTCTTTCTGCTGGCCTCCTACAGGTTGATCCGAGGGCAGGGGCAACATAAGGAGCAGAGGGAACAGGGTCTGAGAGCAGTTTTATTAGCCCAGGATGTGAGCAGATCTTCTGCCTAAGAGGGCAGGCCTTTCACGAGGCAGCAAGCCCAGCTGTGCAGGAAGTGGGATGAAATTCTACAAACAACGGACGCTCTGAGGTTCGCTCTGAGGTTCTGGTGGGTGAGGGAGGCCCAGCTTCCTTCCAGGCTCTAATCCATCCCCTCCCCTTCTCCCACAGTCCAGCAGCAGCATCTCCAACCCAAGGGCTATCCCTGCCCCCTGGCTGCCTACCAGTCCAGGGCTCAGCTGGGGGGCAGCGCCTTTATGAAGGCAAATTGTCCTGGGAAGTAGTAGCTGTGAGGGTCCTCGCCGGCCCGCTCCACCCTGCTGCACTGGGTCTCCTGGTGTTCCTGGGGCTCCTGCCAGCGCCAACAACAATTCAGGCAACTGCCAGTAGTACTGGCAGCACCTTCACACCCCCAGGAAATGTCTAAACTATGCCCCGAGACCCTTTTGCCCCTCCTCCCTCTCATCCAAACTTCCTCTGCTCTCCCTCAGACCCAGCCTCAGCCCATCTTTCCGCCCCCTTCCCAACCTCTTTGCCTCTTACCTGTCGTCCTGGCGCGTGTATAGGGCAGTGAACCATTCTGCCCAGAACTTTATCTTCAGAGTTCAGTTTGATGCAGGCCAGGCATTTTCGCTTCCTCTGGGGAGGGAAGCATGGAGGGAAGAAAGAAAAAGGGTGAGGGGGCATGGGGCACCAGGAGCACGGTAGGGGGGAGGCTGGGAGCTGTCCTCTGGAGACCAGCTCCCCTGTCAAGTCCCAGAGTAAGGGACAAGAGATTATGCTGGTTTCAGGCCCAGGATATTTTAAGAAGTCAATCTCACTTTCCTTCCTTCCTTCCTTCCTTCCTTCCACTGGGGATAGAACCGAGGGGTGCTTTACCACTGAGTCACATCCCCAGTCCTTTTTCTTTTTTATTTTGAGACAGGGTCTTGCTAAATTGTTGATGGTCTTTCTAAATTACTGAGGTTGCCCTTGAACTTTTGATCCTGCAACCTCTGAGTTGCTGGGATTTCCCAGTTTTCAAATTATGGAAATTTGACATGTATATAAACAGGAATCCTTCCCAGATGAGTGTGTGCCTATGTGCATGAGTGCACATACAAGTGCAATTACATGCATGGCTGTGTGGCATGTGAATGAGCATAAAGGCAAGAATCCTCCCCAGAGGGGTTCTCTCCACCTGACTTCCACCAGACCACTTGGCTTTTTGTCTATTCTGTTTATTTACATTTTTTTTAGATTGGATTTGAACAAAAGTGTCCTAAAGCCAAACAAAAGGTTTGAAAATCACTGATATAATGCCCCCCTCTTAGTAGATGAAGGTAACTGAGGCCTTTACAGAATCCGTACAGCCCAAGGTTGGTGTTCCCTCCCAGACAGGAGCCAGAACCAGAAGACAGCACCCCCCACCCCAGGGATGGCCAACAACAGTGGCTTTGCCCAGGAGATGACCGATTACTGTGAAACCCTGCTATGAATCCACCATGGTGCCAAGCTACACCAGGGCTTCTACTGATGACTGAGAGACTCCAATGTGAGTGCTGATGAGGATAATCCTTCCCTCTCCAACCCACCCCTCCCTTCCCTGCCTGTGGGCCCTTTGGAGGCACAACCTTGAGCATACACTGAGCCCTGCCCCTCTAGGAAGGCTCTGTCTTCAGGGCTTCACACTGGACCTCCCAGTTCCACACAAGGGTGCAATCTGTGCCCCCCCACACACACACATCTTCACTCACCCCGCTGGGCTTAACTTTGCACTCTGGTTTCTTCCAGTCCTTCTTCCGGCAGTTTGTCTGCTGGAGCTTAAATTCCAACCTCACAAAGGTGCCCACTGGGAAGGGCTGCGGACAGACAGACAGGAAGCTCAATGGGTAGCTGAGTGGGCAACAAGGCTCCTGAATGTGACCTAGGCTGGTGGCCTTTCTCTGGAAAGCTTCCTGGGAATGTGCGGGTCCCCCTGAGGTGCAGCCCTCAACCTCCCTGCCAGACCAAGGCCATGCCACTAACCGTGTCCACAGCGCTGTCCACGCCAGTCTCCTGGAAGGCCCACTGCACAGATGGGTGCTTGTGGAACTCCTCCAGGGCCACCTGTAGGGCCCTGCGCTGCACCCCTGTGAGCTCGGCCCTGCCCAAGCCCACTGAGTCCAGCCACAGGGCCAGCGGGATAAGCAGCTGCCACATGGCGTCACCTCAGTTGCCCGGGGCCCTGGAAAGAGGGTGTGTGGTCTTCAGCTCTCCAGCCAGCCAGGGCTCCTCCTACCCTGCCCTGCTCCTCACAGTTATGCCTGTAGAACTCTGGGAAGAGGTGGAGGAACAGGGGAAATGGCCTTTCCCTGAGTCGCCCCTGGTGTCCACCTGGTGCCTCCCACCCTGCTGCGCACCTTTGTCGGGGCCTGTAACGTTTTACCAGGGTTCCCTGGCCAGCAGCCTGGGAAGCAGTCCTGTGGCCACAGCCACCCTTCAGCGCCCTTTCTATCCGCCCCCTCCCCTCCCCTCTGTCCAGGCTGTCCCCAGGCTCTCCCCGACAGACCCTTCTTCCTCCCGCTCCCAGCCCGGAATCTCCCGGCTGCCAAAGGTCGCCGCCCCGCCCCGCGTCCCAGGCCAACAGCGGGGGAGGGGCAGGGACTGGAGCTCCTAACCGAGACCCGCCAGAGGCTGAATATTTTTGGGAGAACGTAAACACGTGGGAGGGCCCAGGGCGGGCGGGACTCAGGATGCTTAACCCTCCCTGCACTGGGGCTGCCGCTGCCCACAGCCCCACCGCTGTCCCCAGAAGCGGGGGTCTCCACCTCGGCCCGGCCCTCCGCTCTCTTCAAGCAGGTTCTCCCTCCTTTGCCTCTTTCCTGGGGTCTTCCTAAGTCCTCCCTCCCAGACCTTCCGATCCCTACCTCAACCCCTGATCGCGGCCGCCAGAGGGGCGACCCTAGGGGTCAGCCCTGCCTGGAGAGGTGGTCTGGGGCCAGAAAGCCACAGAGGAGGAAACTGAGGCCCGAGACCCCTCGGTGAAGAGGCTCCAGGGGGCTGCCTTGAAGCAGGCGCGCACACTCGTGGCCTTGGGGCCGCTCCTTCGCCCACTCGGCCCGTCCAGCTGCCTCCCCCGGCGGCTCTCCCCTCCTCACCTCCTCGCGAGCCTTCGGCGTCTCTGCCACCCTTGCGCGGCGCAGACCTGGCTGGCTGTCAGCCTCTTCCCGGCCTCTGCCCCGGCCCTTCCACGCCCCCGCCCCCGCGGCCCCACCTCCAGGCCCCGCCCCTCCCCGACGCCCCGACGCCCCGACGCGGGCGGGCGCCCTCCTCCTGGGGTCAGCCCCTGACCCTGACCCTGGCCGCGCTGGCGGCTCATTCCCGCCAGCGGGGCCGCGGAGCGCTGGGTGCCAAGCCGTCCCTGGTCCCACCTCTCCCTGGCTGGGAGTTGGAGTTTCCAGGTTCTTCTCCGCTGGCTGAGGACTGCCCTGCTCCCTCAAGGGCTTCCTGTGCCCGCTCACCTGCCCGGGTAGGGCTGCCCTTTCCTGATGGAGGAAAGTTTCCCAGAAATAAAGACACCTTCAAAGCACACTGAAGCTTAAGGAGTCCCCCCACCCGCTAAAGCTCCTCTGAGAAGGGCTCACTGTGGTGCCCAACCCCCTGTCTGGACCCTGCATGCTGCTTTTCCTGGCCTGACTTCTCGTCCTTGTTGGCCAGCGACTCAGTCTCCTATGGGGTGTTGGGAGACTTCAGGTGTGCAGAATGGCCTGGTGGAGTTTATAAGGCAGTGAAGAGTCTGGGAGCTCAGTGTCCAAAAAAACACTGAATTCCTGGGTACCTCAAGTGCCTAGGAAAAGCCGTGAGGCTTCATATCATTAGCAACCACCAGCATTTATCTAGCCTAAGCCCTAAGCCAGTCACCCCAGAGGGTCTCATGCAGCACACCAGATGCCTCTGAAAGCTGGGGTCAAAAGTCCTATCCTATTGGGGCATTAAACAAAAGGGCACAAGGTTTTCTTTCCTTTCCTATTTGCCCTCTGTTCTCCACATAGTAGAGACTTCCATAGACCCTGAGGGCACCAGAGAGTCTCAGCTCCACAGAACCAGTTACTGGAGCCTCAAAGCCCACCACTGACTGGCATTTCATTCCTCAGCTGTTATTAAGCAGAAACAAGAGATGGCTTCTTCATTCTCTGAGAGAACAAAAATCAGAGAGAAATAAAACCACTCTAGGCACAAGGAGTGTGAGACAGGCACCTCAAAAGAGAGAGCAGTCCTACTGAAAAGTAGTGAGTGACTGGTACAGGCTGGGATTACCCAGGGAACATTCGGGGACTCAGCCCAGGTGGTGTCCCATCCAGGGAGCAGTAGCAACTCAACCATTATATAGGACTTACCTTTATCATGTATAATGACAGTTAATGATTTTCCTGGGCATCATGTGAAAAAAGTACTGCAGATTCTCACACCTGGGGCTGGGAATGTAATGAAGTAGTACAGAGCTTGCATAGCATGGGTAACACCCTGGGTTCAATCTGCAACGCTGCCAAAAATAAACAAACAAACAAAAATAAATAAATATTGGTAAGAATTTACGTTTTCAAGTTACTCTAAATTTAGTTTAACAATAACTGAACATTTTCCTTTAATATCTGTAACCACAGGCTGGGTGTGATGGCCTGTAATCACAGTAACTCAGGAGATTGAGGCAGAATTAAAAGTTTGAGGCCAGTCTCAGCAACTTAGTGAGACCCTGTCTCAAAATAAAAAGAACTGGGATGTAGCTTAGTGTAAAGAGCCCCTGGGTTCATTTCCCAGTACAAAGTAAAATTTTTAAAAAATTGCAACCATATTAACAAATTAGTTTATCTTTTGTAAAGAAAGAACTGATTTGCCTTTGAGATAAAAGTATGTCTAACAGTTTATACAACTATACCTGTCTCTGGGTGCTAGTGGCGCACACCTGTGATCCCAGTGGCTTGGGAGACCAGGACAGTAGAATCCCAAATTCAAAGCCAGCCTCAGCAACTATGAGGCACTAAGAAGCTCAGTGAGACCCTGTGTCTCAATAAAATACAAAAAATAAATTTAAAAAAAAAAAAAAAAAAAAAAAAATATATATATATATATATATATATATATATATATATATATATATATATATATGGCTCAGTGGTCCAGTGCCTGAGTTTAATATTTTCTTTTTCTTTTTCTGTTTTTTTAAATGTTACTGGGAATTGAACCCAGTGGTGTTCTACCACTGAGCTACATCCCTAGTCCTTTTATTTTTTATTTTGATACAGGATCTTTCTAAAATGCCAGGCTGGCCTTGAATTTGTGATTATCCTGCTACAAACTCCCAAGTAGCTGGGGTTATAAGCATGTACCATGACTCCCAACTTGTATGGAATATTTTTAGAAGGAAAAGCAAGGATTTTTTTTTTTTCAGAGTAATAGGCATGAGTTTCTTGAAGGAATAGGAAAAGGGAAAGGGGACACTCTCAAGAGAGAGAATAGATCCTCTCAGAGAGGAGAGGGACAGTGTGCCTCTCTTGCACTCCAGTTTTATTGGGAATCCCAGAGAAATTTCCAGAGAATCCTTCCCAGGTCCATCTCTTGGCTTCTGATTGATAGCCAGATGACATCAGACAATTCCACTATCATGACAATTCTAGGTCACCTTGGTCCATGCTGGCTGGGTCTAATTGGATTCTTAAATTCTTACAAATAAGGAACTTCTAATGGTTGCCTATAAGGAGAAGAAGTCTCAAGCTGAGGAAAAGGGGAGGAAGGAGAACTGTATACCTTTGCACTTCTTTTTTTTTTTTTTTTTTTTAAAGAGAGAGAGAGAGACAGAGAGTTTTTTTTATCTTTATTTTTTAGTTTTCGGCGAACACAACATCTTTGTTTGTATGTGGTGCTGAGGATTGAACCCGGGCCGCACGCGTGCCAGGCGAGCGCGCTACCGCTTGAGCCACATCCCCAGCCCATACCTTTGCACTTCTAAAATCTCATTACTTGTGGATAATTCCTCTATTAAAATGTTAGGCTTACTCCCCAAACCCCCAGTACTGGGGATTGAACCCAGGGCCTTGTGCATACTAGGTATGTCTATTAAAATGTGAAAATGATTTTTTTAAAAAAAATTTAACCCCCCCCCCATAACCTTTCTAAAGGTTCTCTCCAGTGGTTTCCTGGAGAGTGGATTGGAGGGAAAAGTCCACAAGAGACAAATGAGATTGTCTAGGTGAGAGATGAAAGTGACTGGGACAAAACAGGGGGCCTTGATGATGAGAAAAGTAGAACCAAAAACCCTTTGGAACTAAAAGCATCAGAGTTGGTGGTAGGTTGGATGTGGGGGTAGGTAGAGAGGGCTGCAGGAGTGGATCCCATGTTTCTGCCTTGAACAAGTTAGAGACATTTTGAGGTTCCCAGGAAGATGGGGACATGGAAGAGAGCCTGGAGGTGTTCATGGGGCATGCAAAGGTTGAGTGTAAGGGACTCTCGGGGAGCCCTGGCTGCAGATGGGAAGCCATGTCATGGACAAACAGGTGGAGACAGGACCAGAGAGGGAAGTTAGGGATTGGAGCAGGGGCCCCAGGTGGGAGGCCTCCCAACACTGCACAACACCAACTGAATAACACTAGGCAGAGAAGGAGCTAGTGTAGCTCAATGGCAGATCAGGAGCAGTTGATGTTGATTAAGTGACAGACAGACGTGAGTGGTGGGAACATGAGGTTAAGGGAATAATTCTATGAACCAGGCCCACTGTGCTGACCCCCACATGCTCTCACTTTTATGAAAACAATTTGTTTGCAGCCCTTCCTGGCTTAAGTCCACAGGATATGTTACAATCCTCAGCAAACTATGTTATCTGCAGTGGAAATGCAGCTCCAAAATAACGCTGATAAGAGGAATACAGGTTATCCTGATTTTTGTGATGCTTACACAAACCAAATCTCAGAACTCAAGGAGGTAAGGATAAAACCCCCTCACCATAAAATCTGTAAAAACAGGTTCCAATTATAACCAGTCAGCATGGGCCAAAATGACCTAGAATTGTCATGGCAGTTGGGACTTGAAAGTCTAATGTCTCGCTGCTGTCAGTCAAAAGTCAAGAGGTAGACCTGGGTAGAAATCTCTGGAAACTTCCCTGAGGACCCCCCCCCCCCCAGTAAATCTGGAGGGCAGTAGGGGCATGCTGTCCCCCTCCTCTCTCCCTTGGGAGTGTCCCCTCTCCTCTTTCCCCTTTTCCATCCCTTCTAATAAACCTATCCTTGCAACTCTTGAGTGACATGTCTGAAATCTTTCTGACTCTGTTGCAAGAATTGGGATTTAAAGGGGGCTTTTGTGCTTCCTCAGTTTCTAGAAGGTCAGACCCTTTAACAGCATCACACAGGGCAAGCTTTGAGGAGGAGAGAGAGTGGGCAATGTGTGCTTAGAGATCCAGTTTACTGATGATGGAACCCCCTGGATGTAAGTGAAGCCAGAATTAGACAGGCAGTCAGTATATAGGTAGATCGGGTCAGGCCAGTTTTGAATGAGTCCAACAAATTGAAGACTGTCCCTTGAGGGATTGAAATGTTAATGACCCCTTTTTCCACTTTTATCAGGAACCTCCCCCTGCTCCAATCTGTTGCCAAGGTAACCTGTCCCAGGAATTGCCCCCCCCTTACAGGGAGCTTTAAGGTTGTTAATGTATCCTTGCAGCTCCATCCTGCCCTTCCCCCTTCAGCCCACCTGTTTCCCACCTTTTGGCCATCCAGCTGAGCAGTCCTGGGCCTAGTCACATATTCTAGAAGCAGAAAGGTAAGGGGAAGAAGGCAGGAAAACAAAGGAAGCCCAGGATACATAAAAAGGGCAGAACCCCTGGCATCTCTGGATATCAGGATACCAGCTATGGCCCCCTTCTCCCTTCCAGGAGAAGTCTTTGTTTCCCCTTTTAAAATAAACCCTGCTTGCCTCTGCGTGCTTCTCTAATGTTCAACATTTGAGGGAGCAGCAGTATCATAAGGAGACCAGGGGTGACCTTAGCAAGAGAGGGGAAGGGGATAAAGCTGGTGAGTGTGGAGTGATACCACCAGTCATCAGTGACCAGTTCTGCTCCCTCACATGTTGAAGGCTGAACATTAGAGAAGCACACCACACACCCAGGCAAGCATATAAAGCAGGGTTTTTTTAAAAGGGTAACATTGGGGTTGGGGATGTCGCTCAGTTGGAGAGGGCTTGCCTCACATGCACAACACCGTGGGTTCAATCCCCAGCACCACCAAAAAATAAGTGAATCAATGAGTAAGAGAGATAATATAGACTTCTCCTGGGAGGGAGAAGGGGGCACCACAGCTGGTATCCCAAGAAGTGGGGGTGTTTTGCCTTTTTATATGTCCTAGGCTTCCTTTATTCTCCTGCTCTCTTTCCCCTTATCTCTCTCCTTCCTGTGTAAGCCCAGGAGATGGCTGGTGGGATGGCTAAAAGGTGAGAAGCCATGGGCTGGAGGGGCCAAGGGGGAAGGGGTCGTAATTAACACCTCTGTAGGGACAGTCTCTGGGACAGGTTACCTTAGTAACAGGTTGGACCAGGGGCAGGTTTTCTAGATTTGGGTGGAGGTGGGGCTCTGAAGGAACTGACGTTTCACTCTCTCCAACTTTCTAGACCCAAGTTGGTCTCCGTGATCTGACCTGACTCGACTTACCTGTCTATACTGACTGCCTGTTTTAATTCTAGCTTCAGTGTGGGGAGAGGAAGGCCAGAGGGAGGGTGTTAGAGTCTGTAAACAAGTCAAAAATAACACCTGGCATTTTGCCAGGGGAATGTTAGAGTTCGTAAACAAGTCTGGATGGTGCCTGGCAAAATGCCAGAGGGAGTGGTTTGAGAAGTAACAAAACCGAGCCATTAAGTGTAGAGATTCCTGATTGGTTGACTGATGTATCTAGTTTATGCTAATTAGATAAGCTGTGTGGAATGTATAAATACTGCTCCTGTCCTGCAATAAACGGCTCCCACTCCTGCTGTATCAATGTACACAAGTTGTTCGTCACCCCCCGGTTATTTTGCTGCAGCCGGACTGCAGCAGGAGGGGATGTTGTCTTTGTCTTTGCTCAGAGGGAGAAAGAGGAATGCAGATAGGAGGGGGAAGGGCAGGAGGAGGTCAAGCTGTAGGATTTGCAGAGGAGCCTGGGACTCTCCAGTTCCCCAGGGGGTTGGTTTCCCTTAATCCGCTTTCTTTCTCTGTGCATTGGCAAGGGCCTTTCCCTTTGTCCATTTATTGAAGATATATTTCAGAATATAAAGAAGTAGGCACAACACATTTTCTATCGTGGGTTGCCCTGGAAATGATGATCCTTGGTTAGTCCTTTTTTTTTTTTTTTTTCTTTTGGTACCAGGATTTGGACTCGGGGGGCACATGACCACTGAGCCACATCCCCAGTCCTATTTCGTATTTTATTTAGAGACAGGGTCTCACTGAGTTGCTTAGCGCCTCGCCATTGCTGAGGCTGGCTTTGAACTCGCCATCCTCCTGCCTCAGCCTCCTGAGCTGGGACTACAGGTGTGCCCCACTCGCCTGGCTCTTGGTTAGTCTTAATGCTGCGTGCTGAGGCTCTGGTGCTTGGTGACCAGGAGCTTGGCCATGGCTTGCAGGGGAAACTGGGGCTGCAAGGACCAAGCTGTCCTGTAAAGATGGAGCAATGGTGACGATTTCTGGGGCTGATTTCTGAGATTCCACTTTTAATTACAAAGTGTGATTTCATTGATTCGATTATTTAAAAAGACAATAATAAAACTAGAAATTAAAGAATTCTTCCCACTTCGCATTTTAAAAAGCAAAATACTTCAGGGGGCAAAGGATTCTAGGTTGAATGATTGTCTTTCCCTGGGTTTTTGCCAGCTCCAGTCTCCTGTCCATTTTTTTCTCTGAAATTCTCAATCGGAGTTGAACTTGGAGACTGATTTCTTGCTGGGCACAGTGGCACATGCCACAGAGGCTGGGGAGGCTGAGGCAGGAAGATCACAGGTTCAAAGTCAGCCTCAGCAATTTAGTAAAGCTCTGAGCAACTTAGCAAGACCCCCTCTCAAAATAAAAAATAAAAAGGACTGAGGATGTGGCTCAGTGGTTAAATGCCCCTGGGCTCTGTCCTGAGTCCTGGAAAAAAAAAATGAATAAAAGCTCCATTATGCTCCTTATTTTGCATGTGGCTTTGGTTTTTCACTTTGAACACCACATTCCCCGAATGCCTGAGAGAGCTTCCTGGGAGATGGGGTTTTGCCCACTGGTGGGCCAGTTACAGAGTGATGAGTAATAAGCCCATTGTTTGGTTCTGTTTGTTTGAATGTTCCAAATATCAGCATGATTTATTTGTCTTTTCTTTGGGCCAATACTGTTACCCAAAGGAGAATCCTCTGAGCTTTTGCCACAGCTGGGGGCTGAGCTCTGGGGGCTTGGGGACTTTGGCTTCACCCAGGGTTTCCTTTGGGCTTTTTGTCCTGCCTGATTCTATTTTTGCAGAGGAAAGCCCAGGTCTCCTGCGGGGGGGGGGGGGGGGGGGGGGTGCGCGGGGCATGCCTACCATCCTGCAGCGGGAGTTCAGTGGATGGAATTCTCCTGCTTGCTGCAGACCCCCTCCTCCCACTGCAGGAACTCGGCCTTTGCTTAGTCACCCTTGTTCCTTGCTCACCACCTTCTCTTTATGGATTGATACCATTTTCTTCCTTTTATGGTAATTTTAATGGGGCTTCAGGAGGGAGTAAGGATGAATACATGTGTGTATTGAACCATGTGTAACCAGTCGGTGAGTAACTTAAACAGACAAACTATTACTCTTTCTCCTGGGTGCCCCACCACACAAAAGAAATCCCTCCCTAAACTTTGGTGCCTTGCACTCAGCCCCATTTGAAAAGTCGTTTTTCTGTGTGTGTGACATGATAATCAGAGGTGCTTTGGAAACAAGAGTTGCACTGTTAAAAGTTAGAAATTACCTCATTGAAATTAGTCATCTGGATCTTCTCATTTATACACACACAAACGAGAAATCCAGTATTTTTTTCTTTCTATTTTCTATTTTGCAATGCGGGGGTGGGGGGGTGTGGGATGAGTGGGGGTGGGAGGGATTGAACCCCGGCCTACTGCAAGCTGGCAGTGATTCTGCGGCTGAGCTACAGCTGTAGCAATGTTTAGTATTTGAATGCGACAGGAAATGAAATTCAGATCTTACCAAGTGAATGTACCTTAACATGAATATAACAACACAACACACACATTAACATTTTAAAACATACAATTACACTAAAAAATTCAACAAACTTATAAAATGAGTTTGCACCATTAAAACATAATAAAAGGGGACTGGGGAAATAGCTCAGTCAGTAGAGTGCTTGCCTTGCATGCACAAGGCCTTGGATTCAATCCCCAGCACCATCAAAACAAAACAAAAAAACAATAAAAGTCAGCGTTATGAGCGGAAAATACTCCTGTAAATCAAAGTGGTCTGCTTGCTGGTACCTAGTGGAATGCTTGTAGATCCCCGCCTGAGCCCATGCGATCTTGTCAAGGAACTACCACCAGGTGGCGATGCTGAGCACCAACCAAGTCCTTCACTCTAGGGAGTTCTGTAGTTTTTCAAAAAAACCAGGTTGTGGGATTATTTTCCTTACATACTTGGGGCAGCCTATCGTCACTTATTGATTTGTGATTTAACCCTAAGAACTTCCCTCTTAACGGCATTCTGGCCACAAATCTTTCTGATTTGGTGTCTCGTTTCACATGCCACATATATTTGTTAGAACTATCACCCAGTAAGGAGCGGAGGCATTAGAGCAGCATTGGCTAGCAAGAGTCGCTGAGGGCAGTCTAGATGCTGCGAAATTAAATGCTTTTTAAGTGAAATCTTTTAAAAATAATTTTTATTATATTACTAAATATACTGTTATAAAATAAGTAAAATGCATGAATTTGATATGTTAATTTAAAATTAACCTTAGTATATTATTTGTTGAATTACTATTTATTATAATGCTGGAGATCAAACCCAGAAGTTTATATACTGCCAGACAATCACTTGAGCCTCCTGAATGTAGTAATTTAATAGAATGTTATTGTGTAGTTGCTAAATGTCATATTGTTGTAATTGTTTTTTTTTTAAAGAGAGAGAATTTTTAATATTTATTTTTTATATTTCAGCGGACACAACACCTTTGTTTGTATGTGGTGCTGAGGATCGAACCTGGGCCCCACGCATGCCAGGCAAGCACGCTACCACTTGAGCCACATCCCCAGCCCATGTTGTAATTGTTATTAATGCCTTCTTAAGTCCTACTGAGAAGACATTCTCTTCTCCTTTCTTAACAAAGTGAAGGCAAAGCCAAGCCCTGTGGCCTGTGCCTGTAATCCCAGTGACTCAAAAAGCTGGTGCAGGAGGATTGCAAGTTCAAGGTCAGCGTGTACAATTTAGTGACAACCTGTTTCAAAATAAAATAATAATGAGGGGGCTTGGGAATGTGGCTGAGTGGCAGGGCACCCCTGTGTCCCATCCCCAGTACTGGGGGGAAAAAGTAAGTGAAGGCAACTGTTTATAAGGACAATGTAGATTTCCTGGCCAACTTGACTGTGACCCGGATTTGGTCTTGGAAGCAAATCCAGAGGGCACAGAGTGAATCTAGGGTGACACCAATTCTTTCAAGTCACCAAAATGGTTCTACTAGAGGAGAGTCTGGGCAGGAATGAGCTACAGTTGGAGGTTTTAGTTGTTTGGTAAATGAGTACAGATGGTGTTCATAAGCACCTGCCACCCACAGGAAACAAAACAGTCCACAGTGCACCTGCTTCTGCTATAACTCAAAGACTCTGCAGAAATTCCGCTTAGCATTTCCAAGACAAACTTGGCTTTCAGTAATGTTAAACCAAGAATGGGTACACACTGGCTTCTAAATCCATTTTGTGAATTAAATGGAGGAGACTATAACCAGATCCCAGTGAAAAGAGACATGGTACTGTAATGATAGGTGGAACTTTTTTTTTTTTTTTACAAGGCAGAAGCCTGCTGTGAAAGTGAGGCAGTGTGGAGACCCTCCTTCTAGAAGGGTTTCAGATATGACACTCAGAGTAAAAGGCACGAGTTTATGAGAAGGGATAAGAAAGGGAGAAGGGAGACACTCTAAAGGGAGAGTGGGTTCTCTCAGGGAGGAGAAGGGTGGGCTCCTGCTCTTCAATTGTATCGAAGTCCCAGGGAAGCTTCCAGAGTCCTGCCAATCCACCTTCTGTCTTTTTTGGGGGGAGGGATAATGGGAATTGGACTCAGCAGTGCTTAATTACTGAGCTACACCCAAGTCCTTTTTATTTTTTTTATTTTGAGACAGTGTCTCATTAAGTTGCTTAGGGTCTTGCTACGTTCCTGAGGCTGGCTTTGAACTTGAGATCCTCCTGCCCCAACCTTCCAGGCTGCTGGGATTACAGGCATACCCCACTGCCCCTGGATACCTTTTGACTTTTGGCTGACAGCATAGGAAATGCATGGACTGCCTCAAAGAGATGCTGTGTTGCTTACTGGAGAAATTGATGCCCCCTGTTTTGTTTTGTTTTGTTAATATTTATTTTTTAGTTTTCATACCACATCTTTGTTTGTATGTGGTGCTGAGGATCGAACCTGGGCCACATGCATGCTAGGCGAGCGAGCTACCACTTGAGCCACATCCCCAGCCCAATGCCCCCTGTTTTTATCTCAATTTTCTGCCCCCTTAATTAGTTTATTGCCCTTTGAATAGCTCTCAGCAAGCTTTCTTTGTGAGAATCATGGTGTTTTAGTTGCCAGGATAACTGAGGGTTGTGACAGATTTGGTGATGAGGGTCCAGTTAGTCTAGCTAGAATAATGTTCCAGACAAAACAACATGTTAAGTAAGGTCCTGACACCTAAAATCAGAGCCCTTCAAGGAGGAAACTTAGAGTTCAACATTTCATCCAAGTTCCTGATTTTTGCCTCACTCATGCATGTATCGATTTGAATCTTCCTCTATGCAAACGTGTTACTAGCTGGGCATAATCCCAGCAGTTTAGGAGGCTGAGACAGGGGAATCGCAAGTTCAAGCCAGCCTCAGCAATTTAGCAAGGCGCTGTCTCAAAATAAAAAATAAAAAGGGCTGGAGATGTGGTTCAGTGGTTAAGCACCCCTGGGTTCAGTCCCTGGTACCAAAACAAAAAACGTGTTGCTGCTCCAGGGTTGGGGCCTTCCAGGAAACTGAGGCAGCTCAGAGCACTGCCCCCCCCACCCCCCCCGCCTTTGAACTCTGATTCTTGAGATTGAGTCAGAAAGATTTCTGACATACCGCTCAGAGAAACAGGCATTAGTTTATTAGAAGGAGGGGAAAGGGGCCACTCAAGGGAGAGAGTGGGTCCTCTCAGAGGAGAAGGTGGCGCACTACTCTTGCCCTTCAGTTTTATTGGGAGTCCCAGGGAAGTTTCTAGAATCCTGCCCAAGTCCACCTTCTAACTTTTGACTGACGGCCTAAGAGCTGCATGAATACCTTCAAGAGAAGATGGTGTGGTGCTCATAGTTTTTTTTGTTTTTGTGTGTGTGTGGTGGTGGGGTAAGGGATTGAATCCAGAGGTGCTCTACCCACCCCATTTTATTTTTTATTTTGAGATAGGGTCTTGCTTAGTTGCCCAGACCGACCTAGAACTTTATATCCTCCTGCTTCAGCCTCTGGAGTCATTGAGATCGAAGGAGTGCATCTCTGTGCCCGTCTGCTGGTGTCTTTACGACAAGACATAGATTTGCAATTTAGAGGCCTGCACCTGCTGAAGTTCAGCTCCCCTTTCCCTGTGACCTGGGAGGTTCAGTTCTACCTTCCTTGATGATTTCATCTCAAAGAGATGGCTCCTAGTCCTCAAGAAGGACCTCCGTTAATGCAGCCAAAGGCTTATTTAGCTTAAATTTTTTTTTCTTATGTATTACTTAAATGGACAGAGAAGATTTCATAATCATGTGGATTTTAAGTTTTCTAAAGTAGATGCTTTAGCCAAAAGGGGTAGAGCTAAGAGAGTCCTTTTTTCACCAGGGAAAATCAAAACTTGCCTTTCTTATTTTTTAGCTTGTATTTGCCCTTACAATTATCCTGAATTATCTGGGTGAGCCCTGAGTGTAATCCTGTTTGTCTATGAGAGCAGACAGAGGGAGGTTTGAGGACCGCAGAGATCAGAGTGGCAACAGGGGGGCGCTAGATGCTGGCTTTGCACATGGAGGAAGGGCCATAAGCTAAGGGCCACAAGGACCAAGGACGTGGCTATAGGGCAGGAGGTTGTATGGGGTGGCAGCTAAGGGGGCGTGAATTTGCAGCTATTGGGTGCCAGGCTGTGGTGCATACATGGGGCTATGGAGGCATGCGGATGCAGTTGTAGAAGCAAGAAGGCAAGGAAAAGGACTGTCCCCACAGCCTCTGGAGGGAGCAGGGTCCAACAGAATCCTTCCTTTTTGCCCAATGAAATTGACTGTGGACTCTGAGCTCCAGATCTATAAGAGGATAAATGTTAAGCTTCCCAGTTGGTGGTGACTTGTCACAGCAGCTCCAGGAGACGGGGAGACACTGTGAGGAGAGGAGACTGAGCCACAATCTGAATCCAGGGCCAGTGAAGACCAGAAGACCTGGAGGGAGATCACCCCACAGTGGCTGGGGCCGTGTCCAGCAAGGATCAAGGGTGACCTGGATGGAGTTAGAGAGGCCAGTTAGTCATGGAGACTTTACAAGTCCTGGAAGCCATTTGGATACTATTTAAAATGTCATGGGAGCCCTTGAAATCCTCCAACCAGGAGAGCCATCCAATCCAATTCATATTTAAAAGGATCAAAATGACTGGGTACGTGGCACATGCCTGTGATCTCAGCGACTCTGGCAGCTGAGGTAGGAGGATTACAAGTTCAAGGTCAGTGTAGTGAAACCCTCAGGAATTTAATGAGACTGTCTCCAATTAAAAAAAAAAAAAAAAAAAAAAAAAGGCCTGGAGATGTGGTTCAGTGGTAAAGCACCTGTGGGTTCAATCCCAATTGAAGGATCAAATTAATTAAGTGAAGACTGTTGGCCTCTTTGGGTCAGAGAGGAGGCAGGGAGACTGGAGGCAGCTGCTGTAGAAGGCCAGTTGCTAGAGGCTGCTGTTGACCACGTGGCAGCTGCAGACAGCAGGAGACTGAGCAGGAGTGCTTCACAGCTCCAGGTGCCTACATACCAGTCTCCTCCGCAGGAAACCTGAGCTCTCTACCTGGTACCTTTCTGATCATTTTTTTTTTTTTTTAAGCAAAAGATAGGCTCTGGGAACTAGATATGCAATGGAAGGGTGACATGTGCCACTGAGTTGTGAAGATTGACATTTGATCTCAACCCAGGGCTTCTCTTTCAGCATTTGTCCTTGCCATGCATTATGCGTGTTCTCATGCATTCAAAGCTATTTTAAGAACTGCAGAACTAGGAGCACTTTGATCTTTTCCTTAAGAATTTTCACACAACCTTGGAAAGTTAGGAGCTTAGTCTGTTCTCTATTGCTATAACAAAATGCCTGGGACTAGGAAAATTGATAGCGGAAAGAGGTTGATTGGCGGGGGGTACTGGGGATTGAACTCAGGGGCACTCAACCACTGAGCCACATCTTCAGCCCATTTTTGTACAATATTTAGAGGCAGGGTCTCACTGAGTTGCTTAGTTCTCACTTTTGCTGAGGCTGGCTTTGAACTTGAGATCCTCCTGCTTCAACCTTCCAAACCATGGGGATTACAGGCATACGCTTGATCTGGTAGCCATATCTGGTGAGGGCCTCATACTATTTCCTCTTATTGCCCTAATCACCTGTTATATGCTCCACCTCCCTATACCACTACCATAGTGAGCAAATTTCAACCTGAGTTTTAGAGGGAACACACTCTAGAAGGTCATAGTAGGGGCCTACTTCATTGTGCCAAGGTGACTATGGGAATTTTTTCTCAACCCCAACAGGTTCTAAGTTAGAACAGACCCCTGTAACAATCCAGAGAAGGACAGACTCAAGTACTTATTTATTTATTTACTTAGGTGCTGGGGACTGAAGCCAGAGGTGCTTTACAACTGAGTGACATCCCCAGCTCTTTTTATTTTTTGAGACAGAGTCTCACTAAGTTGCTGGGGCCTTGCTAAATTGCTGAAACTTGCCATCCTCCTAACAGCCTCCAAAGTTGCTAGGATTACAGGCTTGTGCTTGACAGATTCAAGTTTTTTTTTTTAAAATATTTATTTTTTAGTTTTACGGCGGACACAACATCTTTATTTGTATGTGGTACTGAGGATCGAACCCTGGCCGCACACATGCCAGGCGAGCGCGCTACCGCTTGAGCCACATCCCCAGCCCCAGATTCAAGTTTATTAGTGCATTTATTTCACATGTGCATGGAAGACACCTAGAAATGAGTCATTCTCAAAGAGGTGGCTTTGAATTCCAGCGGATCTAGCATCCTTAACCAAGAACAATGACTTTTCAGAGAAGTTACAAGACAAAAGAAAAGGACTTGGGTCTTCAGGGCTGATAACCTGTGTGAAGGCAAGTTCACCCGCAGACAAAAGTGGGTTAGTCGGCAAAAGTTCCTTTGGTACTGTCCCCAGGCCAGGAGGGTCGAAAGCTGTCTTAAATGGCTAACCTATTCTCCCTGGTGGGGAGGTGGGCAGCTTTTGTCTTTGTAAATGATTGTCCTGTTTGAGTCAAATGAACAGAGAGACTTCTGCATCTATTTCTTAAAAAATACATATACATATATATTATATATAAATAAAACATATAACTATATATATATATAGTATGGTACTGAGGATTGAAGTGAAGCCAGGGGTGCTTAACCACTGAACCACACCCCCAGTCCTTTTTTATTTTGAGATAGGGTCTTGCTGAGTTTCTGAGGCTGTGCTCCAACTTGTGATCCTCCTGCCTCAGCCTCCCGAGAGCCACTGAGATTACAGGTGTGTGCCACCATGCCCAGCTTACATTTACTTTTTTTTTTTTTTTTGGTACCAGGGATTGAACTCAGGGGCACTCGACCACTGAGCCATATCCTTAGCCCTATTTTGTATTTTATTTAGAGACAAGGTCTCACTGAGTTGCTTAGTGCTTCGCTTTTTGCTGAGGCTGGCTTTGAACTCGCCATCCTCCTGTCTCAGCCTCCTGAGCCACTGGGACGTGCGCCACAGTACCCAGCTTTACTTTTTTTTTTTTTTTAAATATATTTTCAGTTGTAGATGGACACAATGTATTTATTTTATTTATTTATTTTTAGGTGGTGTTGAGGATTGAACCCAGTGTCTCACATGTGCTAGGGGAGCACTCTATGACTGAGCCACAGCCCCAGACCAGCATTTACTTCTTAATTGCCCTTAGCTAAAGGATCCTTCTCGTTTCAGTGTGACATATTCTGGTCTCCCCTACTGCTTTCTTGAGCTGTCCTTTAGCTGGGAATACTCAAAGATGCCGGATTTTTAAGCGTGGCATGTTTGTCCTCCATGAGGTCAGTGACAGATGTGCTTTCTGCCTCCTCTTGACCTGTCTGTGGGATGTGAGGGCCTTGCTGTCTGCCTTAGGGATGCTCAGAGGCAGGAATTAACAGGAATCACTACAGTAAGCTGTTAGAGGACGATTCCCTGTCTGCTCTCCTGATCCCTGGTCTCCTCTACCTTTGCAACAACTAACCATTCAAAAACCACCAACAAGCGTTTGGTTTTATTTTGTATTAAGTAGTAACCCAAGAGGATATTTCCAATGTTAAACCAGAGTTAAAGGCATCTCAGTGTCCTTTCTCATTGTGGTAAAATAGCATGAACCATTTCTGTCTGGGTCACAACCTGGCTTCATGGCAGATGGTGGGCACTGATTAAATATTTGCTGGATGCATGAGTGAGTCCCATGGGGAGGTCTGAGGCTGAACATCTGCAAGAGGTGCTGTCTTCCCCACTTCTAAACAATCCAAGGTGTCTTCAAAGAGTGTTTTGGAGACATCTTCTGCGGCCCCTCACATGCCCCACCTATTTAGCCATCTAACCCAATAGAGGGACCAGGCTCTGCTGGACAAGAGGGATCCTCCCAGGGCCCTTTTACTTTTTGCTGTCCAGAGGGCTGTGCACCTCTGAGCAGCCCCATCTTTCTCCAGCAGGCATATCAAAATCTGGGACAATCCTTCGGGCTTTGGGCTTGGCCATTTGGCAGGTTGCCGGACCATCCCTCTGTCGAGAGGACATTTTGAAGGGCAAAAGTCCAAATACCAAGGCCTTAAAGTTCTGGCTGGCATAAAGGCTGAGGAATCCCTCCACAGCTCCCTTGCTGTTCCTCTTCTCCTTGTGGAGCTGGAAAAAGGAGCTACAGCAGGGTGTGAACTCCTGACTGGGCAAAAGACATTTCTCCTCAGGGGAGCTGGAAGGAGGAGTAACACGGGCCCTGTCTAAGTTGAGAACCTTTCTGCAGATGAGAAGTCCATGAAGGAATTCTGTCTTGGGACTCTTGCAGGAATGTAGGAATCAAGTAGACCTGTAATGACCAAGTAGCACTGGTGCACACACTCTCTCATTAACCACAGGCATTTCACATTTACTTGGTGCTGGCCCAGCACTTGGTACCTTTTCCATACGTACAAGTATGGTGGTTAAGAGTGAGGCTGAGCCGGGTACAGTGGCGCACACCTGTAATCACAGCAGTTCAGGAGGCTGAGGCAGGAGGATCACAGGTTCAAAGCCAGCCTCAGCAAAAGCAAGGCACTAAGCAACTCAGTGAGACCCTTTCTCTAAATAAAAGACAAAATAGGATTGGGGATGTAGCTCAGTGGTTGAGTGCCCCTGAGTTCAATCTCCATCCCCCCAAAATAAAGAGTGCGGCTGAGTGGCATTGTTTAGGTTCCAACTAGCTACTATCTGCTGTTTGGCCTTGGGCAAATTCTATAACATCTCTGGGTCTTTGTTGTTTCTTTCTTTTTTTTCCTTTTCTTTTTTTTGGTACCAGGGATTGAACCCAGGGGCACTTAACCACTGAGCCACATCCCCAGCTCTTTTTTATATTTTATTTAGAGACAGGGTCTTGCTGAGTTGCTTAGGGCTTTGCTAAGTTGCTGAGGCTGGCTTTGAACTCAAGATCCTTTTGCCTCAGCCTCCCCAGCCGGGATTACAGGCATGTGCCCTGCGCTCTGCAGTTGTTTCATTTGTAGAATGAGGATCAGAAGAGAATGTTTTGTAGAGTTATTGAGAGGATCAGATGAGACAGGTGTGTGAAGTATTTATCACCATGCCTGACACAAAATAAAGACTCCCTAATTATTAAGTATTATTACAAGCCATTTAGGTAAAAACCAGAAGGTCTACTTATTGTATTGTTGGAAGGAAAACCATTCTTCTGTAACCACCAAACCAGACATTTGTTCTACAATATACTGTGACCATATTTTCTGAACCCCCAAACCACATAATCTGGCAGAGATTTTTTTCATATTTGTGAATTTTATTTCATGGGAAGTATAAAAGTCATGCATTTTTTAAAATATTTATTTTTAAGTTGTAGTTGGACACAATACCTTTATTTAATTAATTTATTTTTATGTGGTACTGAAGATCGAACCCAGGGTCTGCACATGCGAGGCAAGAGCTCTACCGCTGAGCCACAACCCCAGCCCAAAAGTCATGCATTTTATCTACAAATAAACAATTGACTATCAGAGGTAAGATCATACTCAAATACATGGAGAGACGCGAATCTTCATTCTCTCCAAATGCTAGCAGGGTCTTTAAAATACTGACAAGAAATTCTAAAGTTCATTTGGAAAAAAAGTGAGTGGGTCCAGCAGAGAAGTTTTGAAAAAATAATTAAAACAAAAAACCCAGGTGCAGCGGCCCAGGTCTGTGATCCAGCTGTTCTGAAGACTTCTGGACAGGAGGACTGCAAGTTCTAGGGCAGCGTGGGGGACTAAGCAAGACCGTGTCTCAAAACAAAACAACAATTTTTAAAAGGACTGGGGATGTAGTGCAGTGGTAAAGCACCCTGGGTTTAATTCCCAGTATGGACACAAAAAACAAAACAAGGGCTAGGGTTGTAGTTCAGTGGTGGAGTGCTTGCCTAGCATACATGAGGCACTGGGTTCACGACCCCAGCACCACATAAAAAAACTAAATAAACAAAATGAAGGTATTGTGTCCATCTACAACTAAAAATATTTTTTACAAAATACAGAATCTGTACGTGGAGAGAGAATGACTACAACTAGAATGTAATTTGGGGATGGGTGTGGCTTCTCAACAGAAATCTAAAGGGAGAAATCATAAAGACTGATAGGTTTTAGCACATAAAAACGAACCGTTCTTCAGAAATTAAAAAAATCAAGGCTGGGGATGAAACTGCTGGTTACCCGTTCTTCTTCCTCACATGTTGAAGCACGTGGAAGCAATCATACAAAGCAGGGTTTGGGCTGGGGATATAGCTCAGTTGGTAGAGTGCTTGCCTTGCATGCATAAGGTTCTGGGGTTCGATCCCCAGCACCAAAAACAAAATAAACAAAATATAAAGCAGACTTCTCCTGGGAGGGAGAAAGGGGCCATAGCTGGTATCCTGGTTTCCCGGGAAGTGAGTGCCTTTTGTCCTGTTTATTTACTTATTTAGGCTGTGGGATGAGTGTGTGATGGTACTGGGGATTGAACTCAGGGGCACTCAACTACTAAGCCACATCCCCAGCCCTATTTTGTATTTTATTTAGAGACAGGGTGTGGTGAGCCGTTCCTATAGACCGTGGCCGCCATTAGAAGATGGCGCCGGCTTCCACTGTGGCCTGTGATAAACAACTCCTTTTTTGGAGAGTTGGCACGTAATCCCTTATCACCCTATGAGAAAGCTCCACGTGGCAGCTTTGCATTGGGGCTTGAGATGCTTTATTAAGGCTGGGAGGGGCATCCAAGAAGGAGAAGAAGAAATATCAAGGGCCTGAATAAACTGCTGAAAGAAGATTCCTGAGTTGCATCTTCCTTGCGGGCAAGGGGTCGCGACAACAGGGTCTCATTGAGTTGCTTAGGGCCTCGATTTTTGCTGAGGCTGGCTTTGAATTTGCCATCCCCCTTCTCAGCCTCCCCAGCCACTGGGATGTGCACCACCCTGCCGGGCATTCTGCCTTTTAAAATATGTCCTAGGCTTCCTTTGTTCTCCTGCTCTCTTTCCCTTATTTCTATCCTTCCTGCATATGTGACTAGGCCCAGGAGATGTTCAGTGGGATGGCCAAAAGGTGAGAAGCAGATGGGCTGGAGAGGCCAAGGTGGAGAGATCTGGGCAGGAAGGGGGTGTAATTAACAACTTTTAACTCTCTGAAGACAGTAGTATTTCAATCCCTCTCCAACTTCCCAGACCCAAATTGGCCTCCTTGATCTGACCTGATTTATCTATCTATATATCTATATCTATAGATATAGATATAGATACAGATTTTTTTTTTAAGAGAGAGAGAGAACTTTTAATATTTATTTTTTAGTTTTCAGCGGACACAACATCTTTGTTTGTATGGATCCAACCCAGGCCGCATGCACGCCAGGCGAGCGCGCTACAGCTTGAGCCAAATCCCCAGCCCAAATTTACCTATCTATATTGACTGCTTCTTTTAATTCTGGCTTCAGTGACCTGGGCCAATGGTAGAATGCTTGCCTAGCAGGAGGAAGGGAGGCACTCTGGGTGGGAGGTGGAGGGATGTTCAAGTACAGTTTGAGAACACACATTTGCAAGACAGTAGTTAATACTTGCACTTTATGCACAATCCCCCAAACAGTGAAATCCACTTCTCAGCTTACTTTTTTTCCTTTTTTTTTTTTTTTTTGGTGGTGCTGGGGATTGAACCCAGGGCATGTGCATGTGAGGCAGATGCTCTAACAACTGAGCTGCATCCCCCGCCCTCAGCTTGCTTTTCTTTCTTTCTACTTTTTTATGCAGTGCTAAGGGTCAAACCCAGTACCTCGCCTATGCAAGCAAGTGCCCCATCACAGAGCTACATCCCCAGTCCCAAACTTTCCAAATTTTAAAATGAACAAACAGAAAAAAAGAGAGCAAAGGGACAAAAATTCACAAAAGATACAACACAAACTGGCAATAAATAACCATGTGAAAACAATCCAGAGGCTGGGGTGGTAGCACCCACCTGTAATCCCAGAACTTGGGGGGCTGAGGTGAGAGATCACTTCTACCAAGGAGTTCCAAGATCAACCTAGGCAAAACAGCCAGGCTCAGTCTCAAAAACAAAACCAAACCCAAAACAATCCAGCTAATTAGAAATCTAAGAAACACAAATCAATACAATGAGAAATAATCATTTTAAATTAAATTTGAAAAAAATCTCCAGTGTTGTCAAGGCTGTAGAAAAAAAATAGCCACTTTTCAGGAAAAACTCATAAATTTTCCTGTTAATTTAGAAAACTCTTTAAAAATATGCCTTGTTTTTGACTCATCATTTCCCTACTTCTAGAATTTTGAAATAAGACATGAATCTATAAAGGATATTAAAAAAAGAGAAAATTTGTTAGATATTTATTTGTACATTTATGTAGCCTTTAAGAATCGTGATGTAAAAAAAAAATCTCTTAAAAAATTGGAGAAGATTTGGGCTGGGGTTGTGGCTCAGTGGTAGAGCACTTGTCTAGCATGTGTGAGGCACTGGGTTCAATTCCAGCACCACATAAAAAATAAGTAAAATAAAGGCATTGTGTCCACCTATAACTAATAAAAATATTTTTTTAAATGTGGAGTAAATTCACGCTAATGGGTTAAGTGAAAAAAGGCAGACTTTATACCAGGCATCACCCCAATTATGCCAAACATGAAATAAACATGCATAGAAAACACACCGGAGGATACATATCAAACTATCAAATGCAATTGGAGGAGGTCGAAAGCATGAGGGATCTTGATGTTCCCTTATTTCCTATTTATGCAACAGATTTTAAAGTGTTTTAAAAATAATGGTACAATTCAAAATTTGCCTTTGTTGAAAGCATTAAAGGAGAGGAAATTGTATTAGCCTGGAAACCCCAGGAAGTGTTTTCTTTGGAAAGCCAAGGCCACCTGTTAGTGGGTGAGTCACTGGCACAGGTTTACACCTGCCTCCGCAGATGCCACACTGGCTGCTGCGCATTTCCAACCGAAATGACCCACGTGCGTAAATGACCACCTTAGTCGTTGCCCTGCGTCTGGCCCGAGGCCACAGGTAGCCAGGCAACTCCTGCTTTTTCTTAGTATGGGAAATAGAAGGCCTTTTAAAGTTCACAAGATCTGGCCTTCCCATTCATTCTCCACTTTGGAACAAATCCGAGGCCGCAGACCTCAGGTGCGCCGCTGCGGTCCCGGGTCCGCCGCGCGCCGTCGCGCACACAGAGGCCAGGGGTGCGCGGACGCCGGGAAGCCGCAGGCAGGCGCTGCCTAGGCGAGGCCCCAGGCTCGACGCTCAGGGGGCAGCAGGCGCCCTCTCTGAAATCTCCCTACGAGCTTCGAGCCCTTAATCCTTGAGTGCGGACCAACCAGACCCAGTGATCACTGGCCGGCCACGCGGTCGCTCAGGAGCGCGCGTCCCCTGCAGGGACAAAGGGTCAGGAAACTTGAGCCCCTGCTCTCCGCCGAAAACCCTGGCTGGTGGTCGCCACAGCAACCGGGTGCGGCCCTCCCAGGCAGGCCCCCGCGGCTGGGGTGCAGAGGGGTGACCCGGCCCCGCCCCGCCCCTAGGCCGCGGCCGCCGAGCCGGCGACTGACCCTCGGCAGCTCCTGTAGTCACGTGGCGCTGGGAACCCGGCGGGGGGGAGGTTGGGGACGGGCCTGGCAGTTGTGAACTCGAACCTGCCGCTGTCGCCGCGGCCGGGCTGGGAGCGGGCCGCGGAGGCCGGCCTGGGGCTCCATGGACGGGCGCGGCGTCCCTGCAGAGCCTGCGGGAGAGGTACGGCCCGGACAGGGGCGCGGGGGGCGCTGCGGGCCCGCGGGGGCGGCTCCACCTGCGGGGCGCGTGACCGTGAGTGTGCGCGGCTGTGGGTGTGCGGGGGGCCTGCGGGCGGGGGCGAGCGCACCTGCGCACAGGCTCCGCGGGCTGCGCTGTGCGTGGGACCCGAAATGGCTCTGTCGTAGGAGCGGGAGCCGCGTGCCAGCGAACGCGGACGGAGGGCACGCACCAATACAAAAGCGGGGTGTCGGCCTTCCACCACCCTGGGCCGTCCAAGTTGCCGAAGGGGATTCTGGCCGAGTCCTGGTCACTCTGGCGCGCCCTGGGCAGCCCCATGGGAAACAGGCCTGGAATTCCTGTAGGGAGAGTGGGGGAAGGGGAGCCAGCAGGGAGTCCAGAGTTACTGTTCTGGGCCGGCCTTTGGCCACCAGGAAAAGACCCCTGCCACCGAATAGAGAATTCGTTCTGTGACCTTACCGGGGGAGGAGGTGACCCCCCAAAGGCAGCAATGCGCTTCCTTAGTGAAGAGCGACACTCATTTGAACATTCAGGATCCATTAAGGTCACTGTCACGCAGGCTGTGGGGCTTAAGGCTGGAGCTGTGGCTTTGTTGGGGGAGGGTTGGACACTGGTGAGGACACAAGATGACGCCCCAGAACGCAGAGCCTCACATATGTTTTCTCTCCCCTCCCCACAGGTAAGGCTGGCCTCTCTGCAGTCAGAGGTCTGAGCTCTGCCATGGGGGTAGGGGTGTCTTTATTGCTGCAGTTTTCTCTGACATCTGGGGGCTATCGGAGTGTGGGCCGAAGCAGGCGCTGCAGCGGCAGAAGTATCCCCAAGAACATCCCCAGGAAAAGCTGGAAAAAGCCTCATCCCCAGCTCTGCAATCTTCAGGGTAGAGTCTGGCCCTTGTGTTCCCAAACCACCATACAGCCCCAGTGCTCAGTCCTCCCCATCGGGGCAGAGGAATAGGGCCTTTGGGCGAAGGACCCCTTTCTCATCTTCCTGTGTGCTCATTCAGTCCTCAGAGGATGAGTCATGTCTGTATTCCCCCAGAGAACAGACTGTAGGGAATTTAGGGACTGTGTCTGGATAGAGCCTGTGAGCAGGTACAGGAGGTCCCTTAAGAGGCCAACTGCCATCCCAGCCTTCATTCTGTGT
Organism: Marmota flaviventris; assembly: GCF_047511675.1. Lineage (NCBI taxonomy): Eukaryota > Metazoa > Chordata > Mammalia > Rodentia > Sciuridae > Marmota > Marmota flaviventris. Next base: position 6,963,223 of record NC_092498.1, on the reverse strand, counting down.
AGGCGGCTCTCCAGCAGGAATCCGGACTCCCCAGAGCGTGGAAGAACTGAACATGGGCAGCCCTTGACCAGGTTGGGGCAGGACTAGGCAGGGGACAGAGATTATCATCTCTTTCTTTCTCCCTCTTTTGCCCCACTAATCCCCAGCACCCCAAGGGAATCAGAGCCAGGGATTGCTCCCTCCCCCCAGGGCAACGGTCTGTGGGTGTTCTTTGGATCAGGAGAGCTCTGCGGTGTACTAATAATGTGTGTGGGTGGAGGAGGACAGGCGGGCAGATTGTGGGCAGTCTGGACAGGCGGTGGCCTGGCATTAGTCTGTGCTGGGAGTGGTGCCCCAGGCTCCCCTCCTGTCACCAAGTAAGGCTGTTCTCACTCTCCAGGCTGCTGCCCAGAGAAGCTGAGGTTGGTGAGGCGTAAACTGCCTCCCCTGTGGCCTTGCAGGAATGAAAGGTTATAGCAATTTATTTTTGCAACATCTTGCAAACTCAGGTCTTTGAAAGGAAAAAACACTGCCCTGAAAGTTTAGAAGACCTGTCCCTCAGTCCTGGTTGTGCTCTTGGTTTATAGTGTCACCTCAGGCAAGGCCCATCCCTTTTGCTGCCTCACACTTGCATCATCTGTCAACCAAGGCACTCAGTGACTGCTCAGCCAGCCTCACCAAGTTGCTCAGAGCTCAAATATGGCAATAGGAAATAGCAGACACATGGAGAGGCCACAGGGAAGCTTTGAAAAGGCACAGGGCACTGTAGGGAGATGTGACCATATTTTCTGGTGAGCCCTGTTTGTGCAGCTGACCCTGGAAGTTTACTCACCTCCTGACACTGGGGTAGCTGTCACAAGGGGATTCCAAGAAGTGTCAGTATCTCTCCCTTCTGAAAGTTTCCAGGGCAATAAAGATACAAGATAAATATCCTTGAATGTTACCTAGAAATCCAAGATGGAAATAAATAACCTACAAGGAATTAAGAGAGTCTAGATTGGTGTCAAGGGCTCTGGGAGTCCATAGAGGGTGGGCTGCTCTTGGGGTCTGGGGTCTCCTAGGAGGAAAGGAACTGGGGTGGAAGTCTTGGTCTCTGGAGTGACTCTGCTTTTCCACCCTCAGCAGAGGAAGAGCCAATGCTGGAACGGCGCTGCAGGGGCCCCATGGCCATGGGTCCAGCCCAGCCCAGGCTCCTTTCAGGGTCCTCCCAGGAGTCACCTCAGACCTTGGAGAAGGAGTCCAGCGGGCTGAGGCACCAGGGCACTAAACTGGCCCAGTCAGGCAGTCAAGCCCTAGGCAGGGCCCGTCGCTGTGCCCACTGTCGAAGGCACTTCTTGAGCTGGGTGGCCCTGTGGCTTCATACCCGAAGGTGCCAGGCGCGGCTCCCTCTGCCCTGTCCTGAATGTGGGAGGCGCTTCCGCCATGCCCCCTTCTTAGCACTGCACCGTCAGGTCCATGCTGCTGCCACACCAGACGTGGGCTTCACCTGCCACCTCTGTGGGCAGAGCTTCCGAGGCTGGGTGGCCCTGGTTCTGCATCTGAGGGCCCACTCGGCTGCAAGGCGGCCCATTGCTTGTCCTGAATGTGAGAGACGCTTCTGGCGACAAAAGCAACTTCGAGCACATCTGCGGCGGTGCCATCCCCCTGCCCCTGAGGCCCGGCCCTTCATATGTGGCAACTGTGGCCGGAGCTTTGCCCAGTGGGACCAGCTGGTTGCTCACAAGCGGGTGCACGTGGCTGAGGCCCTGGAGGAGGCAGCAGCCAAAGCTCTGGGGCCAAGGCCCCGAGGTCGCCCTGCTGTGACCGCCCCGCGGCCTGGTGGGGACGCCGTGGACCGCCCCTTCCAGTGTGCCTGCTGCGGCAAGCGCTTCCGCCACAAGCCCAACCTGATCGCCCACCGCCGAGTGCACACTGGCGAGCGTCCCCACCAGTGCCCAGAATGCGGGAAGCGCTTCACCAACAAGCCCTACCTGACCTCGCACCGTCGCATCCACACTGGCGAGAAGCCCTACCCGTGCACTGAGTGCGGCCGCCGTTTCCGGCACAAACCCAACCTGCTGTCGCACAGCAAGATCCACAAGCGGTCTGAGGGCTCCGCGCAGGCCACCACCGGTGCTGCGAGCCCCCAGCTTTCAGCCGTGGTGCTGGATCCCTCGGCAGAGCCCGGCCCTGAGAAGATTGCTCCGGAGCCCGCGGCGGAGCCTCCACCTGAGGCCCCCTTGGAACCCCCACGGGACCAGGCCCAGGCGACCCCATCCCTGTACAGCTGCGACGACTGTGGGCGCAGCTTCCGGCTGGAGCGCTTCCTGCGCGCGCACCAGCGGCAGCACACCGGGGAGCGGCCCTTCACCTGCGCCGAGTGCGGGAAGAACTTCGGCAAGAAGACCCACCTGGTGGCGCACTCCCGAGTGCACTCCGGCGAGCGACCCTTCGCCTGCGAGGAGTGCGGGCGCCGCTTCTCCCAGGGCAGCCACCTGGCCGCCCACCGGCGCGACCACGCCCCGGAGCGGCCCTTCGTCTGCCCCGACTGCGGCAAGGCTTTCCGCCACAAGCCCTACCTGGCCGCCCACCGGCGCATCCACACGGGCGAGAAGCCCTACGTCTGCCCCGACTGCGGCAAAGCCTTCAGCCAGAAGTCCAACCTGGTGTCCCACCGGCGCATCCACACGGGCGAGCGGCCCTACGCCTGCCCCGACTGTGACCGCAGCTTCAGTCAGAAGTCCAATCTCATCACCCACCGCAAGAGCCACATTCGGGATGGCGCCTTTTGCTGTGCCATCTGTGGCCAGACCTTTGACGATGAGGAGAGACTCCTGACCCACCAAAAGAAGCATGATATCTGAGAAGGGCAGGGGCTGTGGGGGACGGAGACAGGCCCTGGGCTCCTTCGCAGCAGGAGTGTGGCAGTGGGCTTGGGTAGCTCGTGTTGGAGCTGGTGACGGAGAGGGATGCGAATTCAGAAGGGAAAGAAGAGGCGGGAGTGAGCTGCGCCCTGTTAGTGAGGGAGTAAACCCGGATGGCCAGGAAAGCCCCTTCAGAGTGGTGTTTCCAACATTCACCTCGACTGTTCTATGCCCTGGAAAAGTAGCAATAGCAGCTCCATTTACCCTTAGTGCCCTTGGCTACAGGAGCCACCGGTGGGAAGGAAGAGTCCATCCTCTGGTGTTAACGCCTTAATGTCCCAGTCTTTATTATGAGTTACTTCAGGTCACTTTTGAAAATAGGTGTGGTACAGTCCTTAGTAAAGGAAAGCTCGGGAGGAAAAGTGGACCAGCTGGACGTGCCTTGGAGAGCCTGCTGGCCTTGTCAGGCAGCTGGGGCCTCTTCAGCCCAAGAGATGAAACTAAGCTGGTTTTACCTGTGCCCCCTTCCTGATGTCCCTGCTGAAATCCCAGGCTTGCAGAGGCCCATCTACTGCCAATGATTCCATCCTCTTCCTCCCTGAAGATCACCTTCTCAGGCGTTTCCTCCTTGGACTGTCTGGCTTTATCTAATTGGCCCTCCCAGGGCTGACCCTCTTCCACTCTTTCCAAAGCTCATTGTGGAAGGAAGGACTGGCCCACTGATGCTGGAGGGTCAGCTGAAGGGAAGATCCTGGTTGAGTGTCCTTTTCAAGATTTCCAGCATGTGGATATTAGCCTTTCCTGGTGACAGGGAGCTCCCACCTCCTGAGGCCCTGGTTCTATTGTAGGATGATTCTAATTGTTAGAAATTCTTCCTTATAATGATCGAATTTTGCTTTCCTATAATTTCTATCTATTGGGCCTTGTTCTGTTCTCTGGATCTAAACAGAACAACCACTTACCCTCCTTTTCAGACTAGAGAATAAAGATTTGGTTTTAGAACTGGTGGCTGGGGAGTGTTCCTTTCCCTGGGGACTCTGGAGTTGGAGGGAGGAACATGGCTCTTCTTCCTCGGAAGGAAGGGCTGTGTGAGGCTTTGGCAACAGCTGAGGGCTTCTACACCCTCCATCTAGTCCTTTCCTGAGGAGGTGGCCAGCAAACCAGAAAGTTGGGCTCAGTCCCTGGGTGGTGGGCCAGCGTTCCAGTTAACTGAACCAAGATATTGGTTCCTACTAGGTTGTGATGCACATGTTTAATCCCAGTGACCAGAGGCTGAGGCAGGAGAGTTGCAAGTTGGAGCCCAGCCTGGACAACTTGGCAATATCCTGTCTCAAAACCTAAAAAAGGGCTGGAGGTATAGCTCAGTGGTAAAGTGCTTCTGGGTTCCATCTCTAGTACCCTCCTCGATGATACTGGTTTCTGGTCACTGACCCACTGAGGTGAGTCTAGGGCCACCATTGTCATTCTCACCACCTTGGCCTTCCAGTTACTTGAGCTAGCATTGACAGTCCTTTTGGGGGACAGTGGGACATACAGACTTAGGTTAGACTTGCAGTCCCTGCTGGAGGGTTGACAACATGACAAAGGAGTCTCTGGAAGGACAGGCAATTCTGAGCAGTAAGGACAGTTCCCAGCTTGCATATCCCACACACATTGGGTGCAGATCCACATGGCCAGGTGTTCAGCCTTCTTTGAGGCCAGGTCAGACTTCTCAGGTGCCAGTTACCAGGAAAGAAAGGGAAAGATTTGATTGTGTCCTGTGGGATCTCACTGGCTCATCTGCTGCAGGTCCTTCACTGTGTCTTCCTCCCATATGGGGAGGAATATGGGGATTTCCTACATATTTGAGTGTCAGCCATCAACAAGCGCATTTATTTTTGCTTATATTAGAAATCTCTGCACTTATCCCCAGCACCCAGCACAGAGTGGTGCTTAAGAATAGCCACCATTTGCCTATGCGGGTGGCACCCCACAGGGAAGTTCCCCTACACTGCCTCATGTGATCCTTGTGCAGTGGGTGTCTTGTTTGCCTTTTCAACATGAAAACATTTGCTCAGGGTCATGTAACTGGCGGTCACCACAGGCGATTCAAGCTCAGGTCTGTCTGGCTCCTGAACCTGTCCCTTTTCATCACTACCACATACTTTTTGGATAAATTGAGTTTGCTGCTGCTTTTCATTAAGGTAAGTATTAAATGCCTACTATGTACTTGATGTGATGGAAATGGGTTTCAAAGATCAGAACTACTGTGAGGTCTCCAGACCCCTGAGAGGCTTGGGTCTGGAGAGGATGAACATAGGTACAAAGTGGAGAGATGGACAGAGGCGAGTAGGGCTTAGTGTGTGGGATGGAAGCCAACACCTTCAAAGCTTCATATTGATTTGGGGAGTATTTGGGCCACTTAGAAACCTGTGTAGTTGCTGGGTGTGGTAGCTCATGCCTGTAATCCCAGCAACTTGGGAGGCTGAGGCAGGAGGATTTCAAGTTCAAAGCCAGTCTCAGCAACTTCGCAAGATCTCAAGCAACTTAGTGAGACCTTGTTTCCAAAAAAAAAAAAAAAAAGTTGGGGCATTGGGGATGTGGCTCAGTGGTTAAGTGCCCCTGGATTTAATCCCTGGTACTAAATCAAAATCTGTGTAGTTGAAGGCAAGTTATCTGTCAGAACCTGAGAACACAGGACATGGTCTCAAGAACGTCCATTGGCCATCTGCCTCTTTTAGGGAATATAGAGGTTCCAGTGGGCTGAGGGGAGAGGGAATCAGATCAGGGGTTCTAACCTTAAGAAAAATCTTTTCTTTCTTTTTTTTTTGTGATGTTGGGTATTGAACCCAGGGCCTTGTGCATGTGAGGCAGGCACTCTACCAACTGAGCTATATTCCCAACCCCAAGAAAAATTGTCATCTTAAAGGGACTTAACCTGGGTGTGAGGATGGGTATTGGGTGTCCTGTGTTATGCTGCCCACTGCTTTGGGTTGAGTTGGTAAGGAGAGGTCTGAAGGACAGAGAAGGCCACCTAGATGGTCTTGAGGAAGCTGGGAAAGTAGAGACAGTGGACTTGCCTCTGGTTCCTTCCTGAGTTTTTCTGAGGAGCCAGTGGTTCCCAAGCCCTTGCTCAGCATTCGTGCAGACAGCGGTCACAGGGGAGGGCTGGCCAGGCAGGAGGGGTCAGAGCTGTCTCAGGAGCTTCCCTTCTCTTCTGAAAAACTGGCAGTTTTTCTTTCTTTTCTTTTTTTTTCCTTCTACACAAAAGTGTTGAATTATCTTTTTAAATGTTAAGTAATGCAGACCTGTTTATAATTTTAATGTGCACCTCCTACCCCACAAGTGTTTCTCTACACTGTGGTAAGAGCTTGGGGTCTTCCCCCAACCTTTTTTCTCTTAAAAAGCCTTCTCCTCTTATTTTATTTTTTAGCTTAATGAGAATAGGTTCTCAGATGTGCTTCATTCTTTCTACCCCTGAAATGCCCTTGGCCAAGGAATGTCAATTTGGAGAAGTCTTTCACTCTGTAGAGGAGGAAACAAGCTCAGAGTGGAAGTGACCTCACAGGGTCAGTCACACTAGCTGCTGGAAGACCTGGAACTACAATGTTGGTCTCTGAAGCAGGACTGAGTCCTAGGAGCCTTTGTGGCTCCTCCTCCAGAAAGTAACCCTGTGAGGGAGACCCTGAAGGGTAGACTGCTAGTGACAGAGCTCTGTAGGGTGTGTTGGGTTTTATGAAGCACAAGTGCTTCTATCCTTTATAACCAAATATAACTGTCAAGGCCCAGTAAGATATGTGGGCAACTAGAAAATTATTAACTATTTTACAGATGAATAAAATCAAAGTCCAGAGACAGAAAAATAGCTTTTGTGAAAACTGTACTTGAAGCAAGTGGCAAAATGAAGAGAATCTTGACCCTCAATTTCTATTGCGCTTCTGAGACTGAACAGCAGCTAGGCCTGAAGCAGATGCCTCATCCCGGGTTGACTGGTTAAGGAACATCAGGTCCACCTCCTCCACAAGGCTGTCAGAGAGCAGCCCCACTTCTGTTTGTTTGAATCTTGCCTCCATAGGCAATTTCTCATCAGCTCTGCGGACAATCCTGCCAGTAGGAGTTGACCCAGTCTTGTCCCTTTTGAGGAATAAGTGAGAGGGTTTTCCTTCCAATTGGGGCTACATTTTCCCAGAGGGCTCTGGGAACTGTATACCCTAGTTGGCCATCTGGACCAGGTTAGCAGCTGGGAGATGATTCCATTTATCACAGCCCTAGTGAGCGCGGTGAAACTAGACCTGGTAACTTAACCCGATCAGACCCTGTTTCCCCAGCTAGAAACCAAGGGGTTGAATGCATCCGTTTCCACGGTCTCGCTTGGAGCGCCGTAAATATTATCACCAGGCACTGCTGGGGGTTCCCTCTGCACACGCACGCACCGGGCACGTGCACCTTCCTGCGATGTGTGCAGCACCACCCAGGGAACACAGGTTCTCAGGGAGGAAAGAAAAAGGACGACAGAGTAAACACGAGCTCGAGGGGAAGTCTCAGAGCCGGGGCTTCTTTGTGGTTCGGGATGGTTTCCCAGCACAGACACCAGTGGCTGGCAACACTCGGGGCGCTCCGAAAACGTTTGCGGAGCTGATACGGAACCCGTACGCGCGCCCTGAGTTCAGACATTAATACGCGCGAGTACGGGAAGTGGGGCGCGCCGAGGCCGAGAGCTGGTCTCAAGGGCAGGACGGACAAGGGCGCCGTGATGCCGCGCGGTCACCAGTGGCTGGACCGCGCCTGCCCTTCTCCTCACAGCCCTCGGCGCACGCGTTTGCTGCGCGGGGCCGCGCGCCCGCGGGGCGAGGTCAGCCCCCCAGGCTATTGGCTCTGGAGAACAAAGGGGCCGCCCCGCGGGCTGCTTCGATAGGGCCGGGCGTGTCATCTGAGCCGCACAGCCAATCGGGTGGCCGCACGGCCTGGGGGACGGCCAGGACCACCAGCCAATCAGGTGCGCGTGCCCTCCCCGCCTGCCCCGGGACTGGCCAGGGCCGGGAGCCCGGTGCCCAAGTCGCCCCCGGGGTGGCAGTTCCCGTTAACCTTAGCTACAAAGTCAAAGGTATTTATTTCCCCGGCCCCCTCCCTCCGAGTCCCTCTGCATTTAGGGCGGGGAGGGGCAGTGCGAAGGATGGCCGGGTGCCCGGCCCCGCTCCTCCCGCCCTGCTCCACCCGGCCAGGGCTGGAGCGGAGGGAGGGGGCGCGGGCCTCCGGGAGCCCCGCACGTCCCGGTGCACCGGGCCCCAAACTTTCTCCATCCCCACACAGCCGAGGGGGAAAGGACCCGGCCCGGGGTGGGGAGGGCCGCAGGACAGGGCAGCGAGGTCAGGAGGGAGGCCCGTAAGCATGCGAGGGAGAACCTAATGGTGAGCGGAGGGTCGCCTGTGCACCGCCCCTCCTGACCTGGTCCGTTGTTCTGAGTTCCCTGTCTGTGTCCACCTCCCCTGTAGATCAGCTTCTGGGGGCCAGTGCTCTTTGCAGAAAGACTCATAGTAGGTGCTCAATAAGTGTGCGATTAAATGAGCGGGGTGGTGGGGGGTGGAACTGGAGGTAAAGAATAGTGAGAGGAAGGCACCGTAGAAGTTGCAGCTGTGTGCATGGTCTTCCCAAACCTCTGTTCCAGGAAAATGAGCACTGCTGTCAGATCTCGGTGGGTTGGGATGGGCTGGGAGGGGGCTTCTTCCTCTGTAAAGGTGGGGCACGTAGAGATGCTGCCTCCTTCAGGGCAGGATGGAGTGAGGCTGGGGTTGGGTGTGGTCTAAGTCCAAGGGTTGGAGGCTTGGAGGCAAGTTGACAGTCCAGGCTCCGCCTTAATGTTCTTTTCGAATCTCCGTGTTCATCTACAAAATGAAGAGATTAGATGTTATTTGTTCTCTTTTAGCACCAAGATTCTAATTCTGAGCTTCTAATCTGTTTTAGACTGAAATTTCTTTTATTTGAATGTACCCTTATAACAAGGCTTAGTAATGGTTACAGTGCACACGGCCTGTAGTGGGTACCAGGAGATGGAAGCACCCCTGTGTTCCTGTGTTAAAATGCTTTAATCTTGTTGCAGAGACAGAAAAAGGTCTTTTTTTTGGGGGGGGGGGGAGAGATTGGGGCAAGTGATGAATTGAACTCAGGGCCTTGTATATGCTAGGCAAATGCCCTACCACTGAGTTTCTTTTTTATATATTATTTTGAGACAGGGTCTCGTTAATTGCTGAGGCTAGCCTCGAAATTACTATCCTTCCTTAGCCTCCTGGGTAGCTGGAATTACAAGCATATGCCACTACTAGATCCAGAGAAAGTGTTGATGATAACAGTAATCCCATGGATATGGTACTGGATTGAATGGTGAATAGGTTAAGCAGAGGAGTTCCTACCATTCTCGCGTAACAGAAAAGATTTCTTGGGCAAAATGATCCCTGATCTGGGCTGAGAAGAGAAGTCAGGCAAGTTCATTCCAAGAAGAGTCATTGGTGGGTATGTGAGGACTTGACAAGCTCTAGCTCAGGAACTGGATATTGGGAGATGGAGTATGTTGGGTGCAGTGGGAGAGGTGACCACAGGCCAGGTTTTGGCCTTGACAAGAAATTTTAAGCTAAATCTGAAAGTATGAGGAAGTCATTGAATGATTTTAAGTAAGGAAATAATGTTCAAATTTCAATTTTAGAAAAGTTGGTTTGGGTTCTGTGTGGCAGAAACAGAACTTGGCAGAGCAAGATAAACAATAAAGCATTGAAGTCATCCAGGTGAGAAGTAGACTGGAACTCAGGCAGGGGCAGTAGAACTTGGAGGCATTAAAATGGTGCTGGTAGGACCCAATGACCTGTTCAGTTATGGGCTGTTGGTGCTTTATGGTAGGGAGAACTGTGGATGTTTGAGTAGAAGAGGGCAAAGTGAGTCATGAGGAGGGCACAAGGGTGCCATTGAGAGGGTTCTGGGCAAGTCTGATGCTGGGGTGTGGGGATGGAAGCCCACATGGTCAGGGCTAGAAATGGTAGAGGGCTTAGCAACAGGGACACAATGAAATCCATATCCAGCCCTCTCCTCCATGCAAAGTTGGTGGTACAGGCCTCTAAAGATTCCAAAGCAGCTGGCAGGAGTCCTGGCTTAGGAAGGGTGAGCACCAGGGCGTCGTTTTCCAAGCAGCTTGGGCTTGGGAAGTGTGGGAATGGGTTGATCTTAAAGGGTAGTAATGGGAGACAAAAGACACTGTCCAGTCTGTAGGATTCAGGCAGTGTGGTCTTTTCAAATTGCCCCATTTGATGCTCATAACAAACCCATGGAAGGGATGTTTTCAGTCATCTGCATTCAGAAACCTGAGGCCCAGATGGCTGAAGTGACAGTGAATTAGTGACATGGGGCCAAGACTCAGGGCTCCTGATTCCCACTTCAAACTGTGATGTGGTCCTGATGTGCAGCTGTGGGGAGATCTTCGCTGCTTTGGGGAGTGGGCTTCAAGGGGGAGTCTTGGGCTGACGATCCAGCCCTGTGGAAATTCAGAATTAGAGCTGGCCACAGGAGAAAGGGCCTGCTGCTGCCCTTGGGCCAGGCCCTGGAGGGTGTCAGGCTGAACTGAGCAAAGCCTAGTTGTTTCCCCAGGACTTTTCTGTCCCATTCCAGCTTCTCCATAGCCCCTGCTGGCCTACACCACCCCTCACCCCAGCACAGGTCACCCAGCAAGTCACTGCTCAGAGCTCACTGTGGTGCCTCCAGTCCTGCCTCCCTGAGTTCTGTTTCTTGGACCTGTAGGGATGGCCCTGAATATTCAAGGACACGTGTCATAATGGATTCCATTTCTGCTTTCCCTAGTGTGCTGTGTAATGATTTGTGTTGACATCGTTCTCGACTGATACATTTGTGTGTCTGTGGATCTGTAGGGGTGTCTGTGAGTTTAAAAAACTATTTCACAGGCTGGGGTTGTGGCTCAGCGGTAGAGTGCTTGCCTAGCACGTGCAAGGCCCTGGGTTTGATCCTCAGCACCACATAAAAATACATAAACAAAATAAAGGTATTGTGTACAACTAAAAAATAAATATTAAAAAAAACTATTTCATTTTCTCTATATTTCCATATGCAATAGATTCCCATTAATCCTTGGGGATTCATTCCAAGACCCCCAGCGGATGCCTGTCACTGTGAATCCTATATTTACTGTTTTTCCCTAAAATTACTTGTGATAAAATTTAATTTATAAACTAGGCAACAATAATAGTTAACAATAACTAGCATCAAAGAACAGCTATAACAGTTTGTTGTGATAAGTGTCGCGAGAATGTTGTTTCTCTCAGTATATCTTGTTTTGTTCTGGCCTGGTTGGCTGTGTGTGCGTAGCTGAAGCAAGCTTTGGAAAGCCAGCTGTGGCCAGAGGGGACCACTGTGCAGTGTGGCAGGTGGTCTCACATGCATCAGTATCTCCATATTTTCGCATCTTTGAACTTTTGTTGAATTTGAGATGCAACTGAGCCTGGGTGTGTTTGTGTGTGGTGTTTATATCAGTTTCCCACATGCCTTTGATTATATATTTTAAATGAAAGCTTCGCTGCTCTTAACTGAAACTCAATTCTCAGGCAGAGAACATTGGCTGTCCTGAGGGATTTGTTGTAAGTGACAAGGGACAGGGGCCAGAAAAGTGATCTCTTCAGAGTCCTCCATTTGTTTAATTAATTCATAGAACTCAGTATTGAGCACCTTCTGAATATCAGGGATCAGGAGGGACAATGTCCCTACCTTCTTGGATCTTCCCTTTTGGGAAGACAGAAATGACCTTGGTTGTCTATTAGGGTAGCATTAGACTCACGTGGCTGTTGAGCACTTAAGTGTGGCCAGTGTGATTGAGAAACCCAGTTTTAAATTAAATTTATTTGAATTTAAATAACCACTGTGTGTATAGAAGCCAAGCCCCTAAAATGAGGGTGGCAGTTTCAGGCCATCTTGGTCACAGTTGCTTTCAGTTATGCTCCTTCTCTTAGAACCCCCCATGGTGAGGGGAAAGTACCCTGGTAAGGGCAGGCCCCACTCAGTTTGGTCCCAGCTTCAGCACTTGCTGGCTGTGTGACTTTGAGCAAGCCTTGGTTTCCCTGGCTGAAGGACGACATGGACAGTGCTTGCTTAGAGCTTGGTACCCAGTCCGTGTTCACTAGCAGTTCTCTCCCTGTCTCTATTGACCACCCTCCTGCCATAGCCAGGTCAAGGTCAGGGTGTTCAGGGAGTCTCCAATGCCCTCCTCAGGTAAATGAGGGTATAGGAAATGCGCACTTGTGCCTCTGAAGGCTGATCTAAGAGCCTGCCTGGCACCAGGGTGCAGACCTGGCTGTCCCCTTGCAGAAGCTGTCCTGCATGCTGGCGCATGCCAGGGCATGCTGGGAAGGTAGAAGCACCACCAGGTGGTGCCCGCGAGGAGGAGAGGGCAAGGAAGGTAATGCTAGAAATGGAGGCTTGGGGCAGGTGTCTCCTGCCTGGGTCTCCTTGGAGAGCAAAGGGTGATTGGTGTAGGTGGAAGGTTGATGGGGTGAGGACCTGGTGGGGCCTCAGGATGAGGGCTGCTCAGCTCAAAGCCTCAGCTCCTGGTGAAGGCACTGTGGTCCTGCCCACTGGTGACAAAGGATGTATGAGCTGCATTCAGTTCCTGTTCCCCACCTGGGGCCCTGAGTGTATTGCAGATGCCTGTGGTTTGGGAGGAGGTGGGGGGTGTGGCCTTGCTCCTTGCCCCAGCTGTTGCCTTCCCTCTTTCCCCAAGTGTCTTCTGCTAACACCAAAGCCCCTTTGTTACCTCCTCTGCCCCCAGGCCTCACCACCTGCTGCAGGCCACAATCCACTCTTTGTGTGGTCTGCAGCTGGCCACCAGGGCCTTCCCCTTGAGGAGGTTCTTATCAGAACTGCAGCCCAACCCCTTGCTGGGAGGCTGGGTTAGGGGCAGGTGGTAGGAATAGGAGGTGACCAGCCTTGTCCTGAGACTCACCCCCTGTGTGTGACCTGATTCCCTGGTACTTGGTACTTATGGAGAGTGGAAGGGAAAGGTGGCCTAGCCCAGGTCAGGGCCCACGTGTACTAGACTAGGCTGTGGAGCCTTGCGTCCTGCAGGGCAGCCTGTCCACCTGATGCCTGGGGTCTCTCTTGTCAGCCAAGTGATACGTCAGGGCTGGGGATGAGGAGGGACAAGCCAGTTCACATGGTGGAGGGACAGAATCTTGGGCATTCGTGATGGTGTGGAGGATCTAGAAGGGTGTCCATGTGGAGGGACTGCCTTGGGCTTGGCTTTCCCAGGGTGTGGTCTCCAAACATCTCCCACTTGAGCACATAGGTATAGTGAGTCCCCAAAGCCAGGGCTTATCCCCATTCCTGACCTGTGTGTCCCCCTTACTTCTCACTTCATGCCCTTGGGCCCATGAGGCCTCCTCCTTCTATTAACAGTTCCATTTCTACCTAGACCACAGGGCTGCTCTCCCTCACACCCTGGGGTGGCTCAGGACAGAAGCCCAGGACAGGGAGGCACAGCTCTGGGCAGATCACCAAGAATCAAGGCCCTTCTGCCACCTGAGGCAGCTTTTAGGTCCTGGAAGCTTCTGGAAGCTGAAGTAGATAAAGCAGGGCTCTCTGGTTTGAGTTAGGAACCTCTGGATGTATTGGTACATTAAGTCCTGTCCCTCTGTCCTTGCCTCAAATTCATGGCCCAAGCTCTGACCCCTTCAAAGTCTTCCCACATCAACGTGGCCTGGGCCCACCATCCTCTGAGCCTCTTTAGGTGGATATTAAGTCAATTGGCAAGAGGTTCTCCAAGGAGTGGGGTGCAGAAGCCATGGAAGGAGCCCCCACTCTCAGTGGGACCCCTCCTGGGGCTTTGCCCTCCCCTTCCTGCTGCCCACCTCTCCCAGGCGTCTCCAGTATTGAGGGAAGAAAATACAGCAGAGGTGAGGGCAGACCCCTGTTGGGGAAATAGAGTTTAAGAAATCTCTATCACCCAGAAAGGCCTTCCACAAAAATAGAAAAGAAAGAAAATAGTTTTTTTTTTTTTAATATTTATTTTTTAGTTTCAGGTGGACACAATATCTTTATTTTATTTGTATGTGGTGCTGAGAATCGAACCCAGTGTCTCAGGCATGTTAGGCGAGTGTGCTACCACTTGAGCCACATCCTCAGCCCAAGAAAATAGTTTTTTATTTGTTTGTTTTGATTGAATAAGCGTTGGAAGAATGTGATGCCTTTCCTGGCACTTGCAAGATGGCTGGGCTGAGAGCACTTGCAGCTTGGTTATAGCCAGGTAGGGGCCATCTATCTTGCACATCCGTTCTCAAGATAAATCATAGCTGCTCTTCAAGAGCATGTGACACTACCATGTCTCATCTAATTCAGCCTCATTTTACCTACTTATTAGGGTGACTATTTGCTATCTAATTACCCTTACCCAAAGGAAAAGTAAGCTTTTCATATTTTTTTAAATATATTTTTTTAGTTATACATGGACACAATATCTTTATTTTGTTTATTTATCTTTTATGTGGTGCTGAGGATCGAACCCAGTGCCTCATATGTGCGAGGCAAGTGCTCTGCCACTGAGCCACAACCTCAGCCTAGCTTTTCATATTTTTATGACAGGAGTTAACTTTGCAGCTTGGAGCCAGGCACCATCCAGAGCCAGGCTCCTGCCCTTGCGTGGAGAAGGGCCTGCCTCCTGCATGTTGACTTTTCAGAAGGATGGCTCCCAGGTCCTCAAGAAAGACATCAAGGCCAGGCACGGTGGCACACACCTGTAATCCCAGCAGCTCGGGAGGCTGAGGCAGGAGGATCACAAGTTCAAAGCCAGTCTCTGCAAAAGCAAGGCACTAAGTAACTCAGTGAGACCCTATCTCTAAATAAAATACAAGATAGGGCTGGGGATGTGGCTCAGTGGTTGCCTTGGTTCTCTTAAAAAAGAAAGAAAAAAAAAAAAACGGGCTGGGGATATAGCTCAGTGGTTAATCCCTGGTACCAAAAAAAAAAAAAAAAAAAAAACAAAACATTATGTTGTGAAGTTGGCAAAAGCCTTTTGGCTTCAAAAAAGACTTATGTATGTTTCAAAAGGGACGGAGCCAGAACTTAACAATGAGAAGTTTCTGAAGAAAATACTCAGTCCTTCTGCACCTCTGTAATCCCAGCAGTACAGGAGCCTGAGGGAGAATTGTAAATTCAAGGCCAGCCTGGGCAAACAGCAACCCTGTCTCAAAATAAAAGGCAGGGGATGTAGCTCAGTGGGTTCAATCCCTAGTACCATAAAAAAACAAAAAAACAAACAAAAAAAATCCCCCAAAACCAAGAAGGTGTCTTTCACTCTACACCAGGGAAATTAAATTTTCTTTAGATTCCTGTTTACCCATATACCCCTCTCTTACCTTGTCAGAGACCAGATTCCAATTCCGGTAGATATGCCCAGAACCCTCAGGAAGGGGACCCTGGGGGAAGGGGGTCTCGGTAAGGCTTTCCTTGGCTGGAGTGGGCTTTCTGCTGAGGGGTTGCCAAGCCGAGGTGGCCAGATGGGAGCTTTGACTGAAGCCTGGAAGAGCCCCTTCCCAGGCGGCTGAAGCTTGGGCTGCGCGTCTCTGTGGGGCAGCTTTTGGAGTCCTTGCCGTGCTGGGGGTACAGGAGGATGAAGCCAGGTGTGAGCACAGGAGACACCGTGGGCACTGGCGTGGTGATAAAATGAGCCGGTGTCTGAGCTCAGTCCCCAGCTGGCAGCATATTTGTTATGTGCCTCTCCTGGGGGCTCTGTCCGGGGTTTTGGGCGCCTGGGGACAGTGACGAGCACATCAGGTGGGAAAACTGCTGGGGCAACGTGAGGTGCCGTTAGGCTTGTTGCTGGGTACTGAGGTGCCAGGGGAGGCTGCTCTGGGAAGGTGACGTTGAGGAAGGAAGAAGCTCAGGGCAGCCAGGCAGAGGATGTGGGGGCTTCAGAGGGGACTCCCAGGCAACAGCTTGGGGCGTCCAAGAAGCCATGCGATCTGCCCCCAGCCATGTTTCCGGCAGGAAGGGAGCCAGTCAGGAAGACCACAGCCTAAAATAAAGAAAAGTGATGGCTGAACCAGGGACCCGTGAGCTGCACCCTGCCTAGGGCGACCGTGAGATGCCCTGGCAGGGTTCCTGACTAGCTTTGTTCTGGAACCCGGATGGGGACTCTGAAAGATGGGCCGCTGATGAGGAAGGGTGGGGGCCCTCTGCCTCCTGGGTGCCTTCTTGATGAGGGCCCGTCCTGCGCCATCTCTGACCTCAGCTGAGGTTCCTCGTTTCTCACTTGGTGGCCTTCACTCGCCACCTTTCCCATGTTAGGGGTGTGAGGCTCTGGTCTGGGAGTCAGGAGTCCCGGGTTTTTGTCCATTTGTGCCATTCAACCACCTCTGTGATTCTGGACATGTCGGGGACCCTCTCTGCCTGGTTTCCTCTTGGTTAATATAAATCATGCCATTTTGCCACTTTTGACTGGGCAGAGAGGCGGAGTTTCAGGAGAGGGAGAGGTTAAAAGTCCAAGTCTGAAAGACTGGCTGTTGGGCAGGACCTGGATGACACATTCTACCAGGGACAGTACCTCACAGGGGCACCCATACATTCCAAGAGATTATTTTGTTTGGGGGGGGGGGGAAATGTTGAAATTGTTAGTACGCTAAATTGATTTATTCTTGAAGGTCAAGCTGAAATTGTACCTCTTCCATGAAGTCATCCCTTGTCGCGGCAGTTCAAAGTATGGTGTCATGTGTCCATGATCTCTCTCTGTCTCACATCTTTTTCTCTCACTTCCTAAAATTCTCTTTAATAATTCAACAAGCATTTTTTTTGCCCTGATATCTGTTTATTTATTTTTCAGTTGTAGGTGGACACACAATATCTTGATTTCATTTTTACACGGTGCTGAGGATTAAACCCAGTGCCTCACACGTGCTAGGCGAGCGCTCTGCCCCTGAGCTACAGCCCCAGCCCTTGCCCTGATAGTTGAACACTACTGTGGTATCTATCTATATTGATGCATTTAAGTTTATTTTATTTTTCTAATTTAGGATTATATACTACCTCCTAAAATAGGTGATGGAAGGACACAGACCAAGTCTTTTTCTTCTTTATCTCCCCAGGGCTTTGCTTTTTGGTAAATGTGTGCAAATAATGGTGATTTTCTAAGATCTACTATTTCCTTAGGGGTTATGAAACTTTATAAAATAGCTTTATTTCAGGGGTGCTCATAATTGAAACTATCAATTAAAAACAATTTGCCATATGCTTTTTCTGTTTTCAAGTTTGTCAGGTTATCTAATTTAAAACATGGAGGGGGCAGGAAGGGAAGCCAGAATTTTTAAAAACTGTAAAATTGCAGTGTGTGTTTAAAACTGCATAATGTAGACTCCACAGGCCGGTGCTGTTAACCCCTGTACATTTCAACTGAGGTCCTAGAAGAGGGCTGAGAAATAGCGCGAGGTCTGAGATGGGAGAGGGTCCGGAAGACCGGCTTTCATCCTGTCCCATAGGCCAATTCTCTTTATTTTGCTCCCATCTCACTCTCAGATGGCAGGGCGGATACCTGGCCAGCACTGATGCCGTGAGAGGTCTTCAGGGATGGAGAGTGGCCTGCCTGGTGACAGTACAGGTAAGAGAGTAAGTGGCCTCCTCCTGTCCCAGGCCTGCCTGCCTGTCCTTCCTGGAGCCAAACACAAGTTGCTGTCCCGAGCATCTAGAATGTACAGTTTCAGGGTGGAGACCTGGACTTGAAGGTCATCCAAAGACTAGAACAAAGAGACTGTGGGATTGGAAAAAAAAAAAAAAAAAAGACAAAGCCCAGTCCATTAACTTGCCAGGCCAGGGGAGACAGAGGCCTGGCTGCAGGAATTGAGATGTTTTAAGCTCTAGCACTCTGGGTAGGACAGCTGCTTAGAGCAGACTCTGTTGTTTGTTGATCAGCAAACTTCTTCAGTTCAGCCCAGGAAAGCTTCCTGGGGTCACTCAGAGTTCAGGGTCTTTCTTGGCTCAGAGTTGGCTATGATGAAACACAGCCCTCAGTTTTGGTATCTGCCCGGCAAGTGCTGTCAGGAATGGAAATTTTTTTCTGTTTGGTCATGTGTTCTTGGCAGGAGCCCTTCTGTTTAGCCCTGTGCTGGGGCTGCAGCAGCCCCTGGCACCTGTGAGGAGGTCTCCCAGCTCTTTTATTTTTTCCTGTGCAGGGGATTTGAATCCAGGAGTGCTCTACCACTGAGCTACATCCCCAGACCTTAAAATTTAAAAAAAGTTTCATTTTGCACCAGGGACTCACTCATCATGTTGCCCTTGACCTTGCAATCCTCCTGCCTCAGCCTCCAGAGTAATGAATTACAGGTGTGATGCCACTGTTGCCTCTGCCTGTGAGCAGCTCTCCCAGCCACTCCCCACCACCCCTGCTTTTTGTTTTTTTAGTGCAGGACATTGAACCAAGGGCCTTACTCTTGCGGGGCAAGCCCTCTACCACTGAGCTACACCCCCAGCCCTCCCAGCTCTTTTTAAAAATTTCTTTTGAGACACCGTCTTGATAAACTGCCCAGGCTAGTCTTGAACTTGTAATCCTCCTGCCACAGTGCCCAGCTCTTTCACCAGTCCTGTCCTGAAGTGGTGGGGGCTGAAGAGTGGCTGTATCCCTTTCCCCCACCAGCAATGGGGTCCCAGGGCAGGCCTAGCCCAACTTAGGAACCCCACCCTGGGCAGAGTGTGACTGGTTTTCTTATCTCCCTCTCCCCTCCCAGGGCAGTTGTTCTATAGTCCCCAGAGCCCAAGACCCCTGTGGAGAGAACCACCTTCCCTCCCAGAAAAATCATTTCAGTGGACTTAAGACTGAGACAAAAATTATGCCATGACTGGGTAAAAGATAAGCATTAGCAGCACGCTCCAGGAGGGGCAGTGTCATGTGTGGAAACCACCCATCCTGGGCTGGGTCTTGATAAGGACCTTTAGATGGACAGGCTGGCCTTGTTCAAGTCTCACTTGGGACCCGAGAGCTTCTGTAAGACATAGACATTACAGTAATTATGCAATCACGGTGAAGCCTAGAGCATGTGTGCTAAACACTTGAGGACACTTTCCCTGTATAAACTCCTCAGCCGTGAGGTGGCTCTGACAAAAGGAGACTTGGAGACTACCAGGGCCCTCTTCCTCCCTAGGGCACTTCTGAGTCAACCCTGGGGCTGTAGGGAAGAGGGAAAATGCTGGCACAGATATCGAGACCCACTCCTAGGCTATAGCCAGTTCTTACCTGGCCAGACTTAAGGGAATGGTCTGTCTGAGTGCCACATTTTTCAGATAATTGAGAACTTACCTCTTTTAATTTTTTTTTTTTTCAGTGCTAGGGCCTGTGTGCATGCTATAGCACTGAGCTACATCCTCATCTCCTCTTTTAATTTTTATATATGTTGTATATCCATTTTTTTTGTTGTGGTGGTAATTTAATCCAGGAGTGCTTTACATTATATACATAATGTAAAATTTATCAAGTTAACCATTTTTAAGTGTACATCAGTATCATTAAGCACACTTACAATGCCATGTAACCATCCCCATCATCTATTTCCAGATCTTTTTTATCACCCAGGAACTCTGTACTCATTAAATGGTAATCCCCATTTAACATCTTTATATTTTATCTGAACCATTTAAGATTTAAAACATGTTTTTTATGATGACTGAGGAATATAACCTGCAAGCCAGAGGCTTTGTATCAATACCAGACCCCTGAAGTGATATATCCCTGGGACAGGCTGAGGGCCTAGCACACCCTGTTCCTCAGTCCCAGGACCTCAGGGGACCTGTGCTAGGTTTATATTCTTGTGCCCATTAGCAGGTGTGAGAACTCTATCCTGGAGTTCTGAGGCCTTCAGGCATAGGGACATCTTTCTGGCTATGGGTAGAGAGGGGAAAGCTACTTGTTGGATATTAAGGCCAAGTTTTACCAAGCAAGGCAGTAACTTGGGGCGGGGCGGGCTCTGGGGTATTAATGGATACTGTGTCATTCAGGGACAGTGGTCCCTTCTTGTTTGAATATATCTTGTATTCACTACCAGGCTGCCAATTTGGATACTTAGTCCCTTAAATACCTTCCCGGGCCACATTTCATTGCAGCTATGGAAACACTCCTATAATCAATTAAACTCATTGCACTTGGGTGTTCAGTTCCTGCCAAAAATAAATTTCTTTTTTTAAAATATTTATTTTTAGGTATAGATGGACACAACACAATACCTTTATTTTTTAATGTGGTGCTGAGGATCGAACCCTGGTCCTGCCCATGCTAGGCGAGCGCTCCACCGTTGAACCACCATCCCAGCCCCAATAATAAATTTCAGTCACCACTTTCATTTTCAAATTGTTACTTTCACTAAAATGATTTTTCATGACCAAGCACCAGGGGAAGCATTATGAAGTTATTTGCAAGGAGGGAAACTGGCTCCTTAAAGGTACCTTCCATGATATCCTCCCCCACAATGACCCTGAGGCCATGCGGGGGGGGGGGGGGGGGGGCGTTGGCCCTAGAATGAAAGACTACCAGATTATTAGTGAGGGTTTTTCTTTAAAATATTTAAGGATTTAAAAATTATATATGTGTGTATGTTATGTACATATACATACAAACACACACACATACACATTTCTGGTACTGGGGATTGAACCCAAGGATGCTTAACCACTGAGTCACATCCCCACTCCTTTTTATTTTTTATTATTATTTTTTTAATATTTATTTTTTAGTTTTCGGCAGACACGACATCTTTGTTTGTATGTGGTGCTGAAGATCGAACCCGGGCCGCACGCATGCCAGGCAAGTGCACTACCACTTGAGCCACATCCCCAGCCCTCCTTTTTATTTTTTAAAAATTGTATTATTTGAGGGCTGGGGTTGTGGCTCAGCAGTAAAGCGCTCGCCTAGCACTTGCGAGGCCCTGGGTTTGATCCTCAGCACCACATAAAAATAAATAAATAAAGTATTGTGTCCAACTACACCTAAAAAAATTTTTTTAATATTGTAAAATATATTTTAAAAATTATATTATTTGAATATCCTCATATAAATTCAAAATATACAAGCCAGTGTGGTGGCACATACCTGTAATCTCAGGGACTTGAGAGGCTGAAGCAGGAGGATTGAGAATTTGAGGCCAGACTTGGCAATTTAGCAAGATTGTGTCTCAAAATAAAAATTAAAAGGTCCAGGGGTATAGCTCAGTAGTAGAGCACTCCTGGCAGTACCACACACATACAGAAAAATTCAAATGACAGATGAGGTAAAGATCCCCTCTACCTTCTCTAGCCAGTCCTATCATTTCAGAGGACAAACACCATTTTCAGGTTTGTACACAGCATCCTGGGTCATGTAAGTACATATGTATGTACATAGAGACATGCAGTTTTATGTTCATAAATTGGGTCAAATAATTCATGTAATTTTTTCAACTTGTTTTTTGCTTTCTCTTGAAATGTTTTAGAATCTTTTCACATTGGCATATATAGTTATTTTCCAATTTTTTCAATTATCAGTTACAATCCATATCATGAATAGAATGATAATTTTTTAAAACTGTTCTTTAGATTGTTATCCATTGTTTACTAATTAGGTTGTTATCCATTGTTTGCTAATTACAAATTGCATTTCAGTGAGTATTCTCAGCACTCCTCTTTGTATTTGCACATATTTCTTTGTGTGCACATGCGCATGCACGTGTGCGTATGCTACGGGACTGAAGCCCCGGCCTTGTGCATGCTAGGCATGTGCTCTTCCACTGAGTGACATGCCTGGTCCACTGGTATGTATTTCTTAGGATAAATACCTAGAGTGAAATTCTATATAGAAGATTCTATACACTTCTGATTTTAACAAGTCCTGTCCAATTATCCTTCAAAAAGTCTGAACCCCAGGATATGCTCCCAGAATATACCCTCAGGATGCCCTTGTGCCTACTTGCTTTCTCATGTTTCTGTGTATATTGTGTATATTTTCCATCTTTTCATTTTACTACGCTTTTTTTTTTTTTTTTTTTTTTTTTGGCACCAGGGATTGAACCCAGAGGGGCTTTACTGCTGAGCCATATCCCCATTTTTTTATTTTTTATTTTGAGACAGGGTCTCACTTAATTGCTTAGGGTCTTGCTAAGTTGCCGAGGCTGGCTTTGAGCCAAGGCTGGCTTTGAACTTGCTATCCTCCTGCCTCAGCCTCCTGAGTTGCTGGGACTACAGGCGTGTGCAACCACACCCAGCTTCTATTGCCATTTTAAAAAATGATTAATTTTTTTACCTGGTAATCTTGCTGTATTTCCATTTTCAGTGGATTCTATTGTACATTCTAAGTTGAAAATCATAAGCAAAGCTCAGTTGCCTCCTCTTTTCCCATATTTATATATTTCTTTTTTCTCCTCGTCTTTGCTGGTTTCTCAAGTATGAAGTTGAATAGTGTCAGTGATAGTGAGCACCCTTATTTTACTGCTTCTAATCTTTTGTCTTTGGTTGTAGTGTTTGCTGTAATTTCTAGTATACATCTTTTGTCAGGTTAAGAAATTTTCTTATGTTCCTAGTTCGTTCATTCGTTCATTCATTCATTCCCTCCTCCCTTTCCTTCTTTCCTCCCTTCTTTACTATTTCCCTCCCTCTTTTCCTTCAGAAATGATGCTAAATTTTAGCAGATGACTTTTTCCACACCTATTGATATGGTATGAGGTTTTTTACTTTTAATACAGTCATGTCATGATTCTGTCAAGCCATCTTTTCTTTCCTGGGGAATATCCCAGCAGGGTTATAATATGTCATTCTTTTTAATGCCACTGAACTTGCTTTGCTAATGTTTGCATTTGTCCAAAGAACAGTAAACCTATAATTTCCTGCCTACCCCCACTTTTGTCTTGTTTTGATGCTAGAGTTATGCCGGACTTAATAGACTTTTCCCTCCCTGCTACTCCCCGTAATAGTTTAAATAGCAGGGACTAATCCTTCCCTTGAAGTTTTAGTGGAGCCTGTTTTTGCAGTCATGTGGCCTATTCCCTGTCATGGGGTCTACCACGCGGCCTGCGCAATGGTTTCATTAATGAGGTTCTAGGCATAAAGTTAGTTAGAAGAGATCGAAATAAAACACACAGACTCAGTTACCTTATTTCTATTGCCAGGTCCGAGACGGCTCCCCTCTCTGGCTCCAACCTCTAACCGCCCAGCAGGGCAGCAAGGATTACTCAGGGCTAGCAGGAGAGAGAGAGAGTGAACACGCCAGGGAGTAGCCTTTTATTGGGGAACAAGAAATTCAGGGGATAATTCCATCCAATGAAGGTTGAGGGGGGACTGCACTCCAAGGTCAGGGTCAGTGATTGGGCCCCCGGGGTCAGTGGTCAGTCACACCCCCACACGGACGGGCTCTCTCATCAGGAAAGGGCCGGGAAAATTCCGACACAGCCAGAAGCCTCAGACCCTTAACGGGAGTCGCCCAGTCACGTGTCAGGATGGCTTCCCACAATGGGGTAGAATCTGGCTATCTCTTCAGTCTCTTCTGATTATTTATATAATCAGTTTTTCTACCTATCCTTGGGTTAGCTTTAATTGATATTTTCTTGCAAAACCATCTTTTTACAAAGATTTTCAATTTTTTTTGATATAAAGTCAATAAATAGTATTTTAGGATTTTTCAGAATCCTTTTGGTACTTTTACATTTCCTTCACTTAAAATCTCTGTTTTTACCTTTGTCAATACCTTTCTTCTACTTCTTTGGTTTTATTTTGTTGTCTCTATAATGCTGAAATCTGTTGTTTTTAGACTTCATTCCTTGTGTGTTCACAACTGTTTGCTTTCATCTCCCTTTTATGGAATGCGAGCTTTCGTGAAGTATAACATACATACTCACATAGTGAATGCACTCCTGTAATCAGCACCCACATTGACAGAACACTGCAGGAACCTCAAAACCCATGCCTCCTTCACCCGGCCATCCCTAGTTTGGCCAGCTTTGGATCTCCGTGTAAGTGGGATCATAGGGTCTGTATTCTTTTGTGTCTAAAGTAGGCATTTTCATTTGGAGTTCTGATGTTTGAGGTAGGCACAGAAAGTACCTCTGGAGACTTGTGCACAGGTGTGAAGTGTGGGCCAGGAGCAGCACGTGGGACTCTAGTGAGTGAAGTGGCCTGGGTGTAGTACAAAGGCAAGGCAACCCTGTTTCTGCAACCCCTGTTTCCGGTGTTGAGGCCTTTTTGGCCTACATTCAGATCTGACCATTTTCTCCTTGTTCCCTTGGGCCAGAAGATTTCATTGGATGTTGTTGTTTTTTAGTTGTAGATGGACACAATACATTTTATTTATTTATTTATTTTTTATATGGTGCTGAGGATTGAACCCAGTGCCTCACACGTGCTAGGCAAGCACTCTTACCACTGAGCTACAACCCTGGCCCTTGGAGGGTTTCTTTAACCTCCTCTGTATCTCCTGGGCCTTGGGGTAGAGAAAGCAGGTGAGATATATTTTTTTTTTCCTTCACAATCCACACCTCAGCTTGCCCTCTGCGTGTCCTTTCTGCCTTCCCCTACTGCCTTTTATTTCCCCTTCCATTTAAAAATCTTTGCCTTCCTTCTTCCAGCTTTTCTCTTCCCTCTCGCACCTGTTGCTCTCTCTTGCTCCTTCTTTGCACTCTGGGGAGCAGCCAGTGACCTCTCTCCATCCTCTCCCTTTGCCCCTGGCAGGAGATGAGCTGGTGATGAAGATCAAGCAAGAGAAGCCAGAGTGGCTGCTGCAGACACAGGCCGTGCTTCCCGAGAAGGACAAGGAGAACATTTTCCAGCAGCAACGGGGCCTCCTGCCATGCCAGACCATGGGGCGACCTCGGGGTCTGGGGACACAGGAAGAGACTGGGGGTCCAAGGTGGGCTCCTCCCACTGAGCAGGATGGGCTGCTGGCAGGCCGGGCTCCCGGGGCCGCCCCTGGCCCTCTGAACCCCACATTTTCTGCTGGAGAGGGTCACTTTGTGTGCGTGGACTGCGGGAAGAGGTTCAGCTGGTGGTCGTCCCTGAAGATCCACCAGCGCACCCACACCGGAGAAAAGCCGTATCTCTGCGGTAAGTGCGGCAAGAGCTTCAGCCAGAAACCCAACCTGGCCCGCCACCAGCGGCACCACACGGGCGAGCGGCCCTTCTGCTGCCCGGAGTGTGCAAGGCGCTTTAGCCAGAAGCAGCATCTACTCAAGCACCAGAAGACCCACTCTCGGCCCGCCACCCATGCGTGTCCTGAATGTGAACGTTGCTTCCGCCACCAGGTGGGCCTCCGCATTCACCAGCGCGCACACGCCCGGGACCGCCAGGGCTCCCGCGCTGGTCTGCATGAAATGCTTCGGGAAGCCGCTGTACGACGGGCCTGCCACCTGCGGCCCGGGACACCACGGGGCCGCCCAGAGTGGGCCTGGCTGGGGCTCTGCCAGGGCTGGTGGGGCCAGCCTGGGGCCCGGACCTCCGTCCCTGGCCCTTCGGGGCCCGGAGAACAGCGCCAGTTCATCTGCAATGAGTGCGGCAAGAGCTTCACCTGGTGGTCCTCGCTGAACATCCACCAGCGCATCCACACGGGCGAGCGGCCCTACGCGTGCCCCGAGTGTGGCCGCCGCTTCAGCCAGAAGCCTAACCTGACGCGGCACTTGCGCAACCACACGGGGGAGCGGCCGCACCCGTGCCTGCACTGTGGCCGCAGCTTCCGCCAGAAGCAGCACCTGCTCAAGCACCTGCGCACGCACCTGCCGGGCGCCCAGGCTGCGGCGTGCCCCAGCTGTGGGCAGAGCTGCCCTAGCCGAGCGGCGCTGCGGGCCCACCAGCGTGCGCACGCCGCTGCCGAGCGCTGCAGCCCTGGGCCTGGCGTCCAGGACCCGGAGCCAGGTGCAGAGCCACAAGCTGAGGCCCCTCAGGACTTGGCTGTGCAGCCCCACAGTCCCCAGACGCCACAGGGGGGTGGGGCCGCGCCGTGGGGCCGGGGGCGCGGGGGCCTGGCCGGGCCGGGGGAGCAGCGCCAGTTCATCTGTAACGAGTGTGGCAAGAGCTTCTCGTGGTGGTCGGCGCTCACCATCCATCAGCGCATCCACACCGGCGAGCGGCCCTACGCGTGTCCCGACTGCGGCCGCCGCTTCAGCCAGAAGCCCAACTTGACGCGGCACCAGCGCAACCACACGGGCGAGCGGCCCTACCAGTGCTCCGCCTGCGGCCGCGGCTTCCGTCAGAAGCAGCACTTGCTCAAGCACCAGCGCGTCCACCGCGGAGCCTTGTCACCGCACCCTGGCCCCCAGGAGGAGGCGCTGTAGTGCACCGGTGCTGCGCACGGCAGAGGGGATTGTGTGTGGTGTGTGTGCGGACAGGGATAGCCTGAAAACTGGCTCTTAACAGGTCCCTCCTGAGACCCCATCAAAAGGCAGTACCTTGAGGCTCCAAGCCCCAGAGAACAGCATTCCAGAAGTATCCCAATTCCAACGGGTGCCTGAAAAAGTGCCCAGGGTGTGTTGAGGGAGGAATTAAGATCAGCACTCCTCACCCAGGAGCCTGGATGAGTTGATGATGGGCTGCTCCCGTCTGTACACAAGAGGTGTACCCCAGCCTTAGGAACCGAATGAAGGGGCTTTTTGGCACCCTCCAGAGGCGAGAAATGTTCCCAGGATTGGTCAGTTGTAGCACTGGCCTGTCACACCTGGGCTGCACCATGACCAGGGGGCTGTCCCTATGGTAGAGTAGAGACAGACTCCAGAATACCAGGAAAGGAGCAGAGGTGGTAGATAGGAGGGGACAAGCATAACCCCAGCACCAAAGCTAGTGCCACATTTAGTGGCATCCAATAACTATTTCTGGAGGGACTGGGGGGCTTGGTCCTTCTCCAACCCTGAGTGAGTGCTGGGTATGGCTGGCCTGGCCCTTGAACTGGCGTATGCGTGATGGTCAGGGACAGGAGTGCAAGTGGATGATCTCAGCTGAGATTTGGCCACTTGGGGAGGTGACTGTGCTGGAGGGAGCCACCATCTTGCTTCTGCTTCTGTCCCCAAGTGGGTGGGTGGCTGTTACTGACTTGGATCTTATCCCTCCTGGGGTTGCAGAAGAGAAAAATGAAGAACTGAATATTCCACGTGGTGTCAGTGTTCTTTCTGAACTCCCTTGCTGAAGCTGGCGCGCGCGCGCGTGTGTGTGTGTGTGTGTGTGTGTGTGTGTGTGTGTCTGTGCTCCCAGGGATCTATCTGTCTGGCCCAGGGCACGCTCAGCTCTCAGGACCAACAGGAAGCCAAACCAGAAGGCTTTGCCCGCACCCTTGTGACCCTCACCAATTGCCACATGCACAGCAACTTCCCCACTGCCACTTCTTCCTGGGGCTGGAGGGGAGTTTTCTCCTGTCCCCTCTCCTTCAAGTCTGATTATAGTCTTCTCACATATTCACCCTACCCCGCCTCACCTCTTGCCCCCTGGAAGTCACATCTTATGCTCTTTGAAAGCAGGGTTGACTGAGATCCTGGTGCTGATAGAAGCCAAGGCTCCAGATCTTTTCCTCAGAGGAGAGGGAATTGCAGAAGGTGGGTTGTTGCGGTTCCAGGGTTGGGTAGTTGAGGGTGGAAGGAAGATGGAAGGACCGCAGCATGGCTCTTAAGGAGAAAGAACTGTACCTGTTTACCTTCTGGGGGCCTGGATCCTTCTCTGAATGCCGAGCAATGCTGCCTTTTGGGGAGCTGCCAAGGTTCAGCCTGGCTGGTTTCAACCTCTCTTCAAATCTAGTTTAGGTCTTTTCATGTGGGAAAAGCTCTAAGACGGGGAGGTGATAGTGAGGACAAGCAGGGCGACTGTAGCTGTTCAGCCTCCCTGCTAACACAGTGCCAGTGAGGCATATGCTCAGCCAGGGTTTCTCATTTCTGGTCCAGCTGTTGATCACAAACCATGTAGAAATTCCACAGTCTCAGGGTTATCACCCACCTGAACGCTCAGCTCTCAGGACCAACAGGAAGCCAAACTAGAAGGCTTTGCCCACACCCTTGTGACCCTCACCAATTTTAGATGCTCCCCTGCCTCTCTCTAATGCCCTGCCTTGTCCTGCCCAGGGAGCGCCTGGTTCCTGAATTGTATCAAAGCCTGTTGTAACCATGGGAGGCTCAAGGGTCATTCACTTCTTCCTCTTTGCTACTTAGCAAATCCTGAAATCAGTCTGAACTCACCTACTCCCGGAAGGCATCCCTGGGATACCATGATTCATTCCTGGGTTAGAGAACCACTGCCTATAAAGCCAGACCTAAAGAAACACTGGATCCCTGTAGAATTAGGTGCCCAGGGGTTGCTGCAGACAGATACTGAAGAGATCAGACTGGCAGGTGTATCTTACAAAGAGAATGTGTCCTCCTCCACAAATGCCTTGTGTTTAAAGTGAGGTGTTGGCAGGAATTGGGGTTAAGTAATTGCATGTCTCACCTCTTGAAAATTTATGAGGATGCCTGTTCACTTTCCCTGGGTGACTGACCCTCAAAAACTAGTGCTTTGGGTCACAAGGGGGAAGACCAAATTCCCCAGCGTGTGTATTATTACCAAGTATTCCAGTTGACCAGGTCAGGGGACTGCACAGCACTGTTCACTAACAAGCCTACTGTGTATCATGTTAGACTTTTTAGAATACTGTGATGAATAAGATGTCTCTCCCTTGAACTTCATGGATCTTTATTTTTTGTACCAGGAATTGAACTCAGGGACTCTTAACCACTGAGCCACATTCCCACTTTTTTTTATTCTTGATTTTGAGTGAGGGTCTCACTAAGTTGCTTGGGCCTTGGTAGGTTGCTGAGGCTGGCTGTGTACTTGGAATTGTCTTGCCTTAGCCTCTCAAGCTGCTGGGATTACAGGTGTGTGCCTCCATGCTCAGCTGGAAAATAATTTGGGTGTATACCTAGCTTATAATAATCTATGTGGTTAACACTTGGACAAATTGTTACCAGCCCCAACCCTCTTAGCAAGGCTTTCTTACTGATTATTTCACTTAATCTCACATGGTCAGTGATGTGGTCAGGGCAGGAATATTGCCATTTGACGCATGGAAAATGGGCTGGGACAGTGTGACTTGTTCACTAGGTCATGCTGCAGATTGACAGCAGGTTCCAGGCCTCCTGCTAAGCCTGAGCTGCACCCACTCCCACGATCATTGGTCAAGGATAGCACAGTATTGTCAATTGCAGTTTTCATTCCCTTTCATTTTAAAGTGACAAATTTGAGTCACAATATTTAGGAAGAGACATAAATTAAGAAAGTCAGACTTTCATGCTTGTAAACCAAGCAGCTAGGGAGGCTGAGGCAGGAGGATCTCAAATTAAAAGCCAGTCTTGGCGAGAACCTGTCTCATAAAAGAAAAAGGGCTAGGAATGTAGATCCATGGCAAAGCACCCCTGAATTCAATCTCAAGTACCAAATAAATAAGGTCAGATTTATTATCTTAGTGCTTTATGATCTAAGATACTGTGGAGTATTGCAGAGATTAAGAAGTTGCTTAGTGGAACAAAAACAGCCAAAAGTAATTAAGTAAAAATCTTGAAGGATTTTCTGCATCCAGGTATGTAAGTGCAGATCTGCAGTGGCGACCTGAGGCCAAACTTTCCACAGGCCACATGAGTTTGGTGGGGCTGAAGTTCCCAGAAATATAATTGTTATTTTGTTAGGAGCAGGTTGGGAACTAATAAAATTAACCTGGGACAATAGCCTTGACATGCAATGTGAGGGTCAAGTCAGACTCCTTGGGAAGGTTTGGTGTCCACCACCTAGCTCCAGGACTGCTGGACCCAGCTGCGGTGGGAGCTGCTCAGGGGAGTGGCTGCTCAGCAGGTGCAGGGACACTGATCAAGGGAGAGAGCAGCCCTGTGCCCAGCAGGGACTTGGCAGGGCAAGGGGTGCTTCTGAAACCTTTTATTATTTTTAACGTGGTTTGAGTTTGGTAAAGAAATATCTTTGACCTTTTGGCAGGAGGAGGAATGTTGGGGCCCAAAATAGTATGTTCTCGAGTATCGCTTTTTATCCTGGACACAGGCGGTGGCTGTGAAGAGAGGGAAATGAATGGTACCCTTGGTTGTCCCTTAGGCTCAAGAGGCTTTGGAATCGCCTAGGTTACTCAGCTTTGGAGGGCGCAGTGTCCTAGGCCAGCACTGCCCAACAGCACATTTTGTGCTGATGGAATATTCTGTATTTGGGATATCCAATACCATAGCCACGAGCCATATGGTTCTTTTTTTTCTTATTTTTGGTACCGGGTACAGGGGCACTTAACCACCAAGCCACATCTCCAGCTTTTTTTGTATTTTATTTAGAAACAGGGTATCTCTGAATTGTTTAGGGCCTCACTAAGTTGCTGAGACTGGCTTTGAACTTGCAATCCTCCTGCCTTAGCCTCCCGAGTCACTGGGATTACATGCATGTGCCACTGCACCCAGTGCCATGTGGCTCTTAACATTTCAAATGTGACTGGTGTGGCTGAGAAATTGAATTTTAGCTTAGCTTAATTTTAATTAATTAAAATAGCCACACGTGGCTATTGGATGGTGTAGCCCTAGGATTGACGTTCGTATTAGCAAAAAGCTAGAAGGCAGTGTGTGTGTATGGCTCAGTGCTTTGCCTAGCATATGCAATGCCCTGGGTTCTGTCCCCAGCTAGCAGAAAAAGCAAAATAAAACAAAAACAAACAACAAAAACAACAACAAACTAGAAGACTTGCCTTCTCTCCCCTCCCACTCTGTGGCCCAAATCTAGAAAGATTTTTGGTTTCTTTGTTGGGAATAGTGGATAGAGTCGGTTCTGGGGTAGAATACTATCTTTGCCCTTTAGATTGTGGGACCTTGGCAGGTGACCTATGTTAAGCATATAGTATAGTGCTGGGCACACAGCAAGCACTCAATAAGTGGTAGCTATTATTTTATTATTAAAATAATTACAGTGGCCCATGTGTGCCTACTTGTAGAGCAAGAGATGAAAAGGTTTGTTCTCTGTTTAGCTCAGTTTCCATAAAGAATGAGCTGTCCCCATGTCAAGTAGCTAAGTCTGCCACAAACTTAAAGGCTTGGCTGAATTGGTGTCATAGGTCATGTCTCAGCTTTTTTTTTTTTTTTTTAATTAATTCTAAGGAAAGAAAACTTTAGAGCAGCTGAAACATCACACTCACCGTTTCAACTAAGTTTCCACAGCCCATCCCAGCCCTCAAAGTTGTGGCTGGGGCTAGGACACTGCACTGTTAAAGTAGCTTTCTCACATGCATTCACTCATTCACTGACTGAGGACCCATTCTATTCTGGACATTTGAGATACAGGGATGCTAAAAAATAGTTCTTGTCCTTTGAAGTTCACAACCTAATGGGGAAAATAGCAGTGTGTTAAATTCCAAATTTGAGGTCATTACCAAGTGCTTTAGAGTGAGGTATTAGGGATGCTTCTCCAATTCCTGGGGATGGAAGAGCTCGTGGTAGAGACACAATGGAAGCCCTGGGGACTTGGCCTCATGCAGGAAGAGCTGGAGGCTGGCCAGAGCAATGGTCTGGAGCTGCCTGGGAGAGGCCCAGGGTCATCTGTCCATCTGGTAAGTCCCAGGGTGGAATAGTGCAGGGCCCTGTGCAGGGCTTACTGAGCTGATTTCTTCTCTGCCCATATGGGGGTCATGGGCCAGCTACTCTCCAGAGTGCCTTGGCTGTGAGCAGCCCTGGCCTTTGTTAGGGTCTAGAGTCCAGCTGCCACAAGGGCTGGGGGTGACCTTATATCAGCTACTGCATTCCCAGAGTGTTTCTACATTATCCTTTACCACAGCATGTGAGAACAAGATGGTCAGCTGGGGGGAGAGGAGGGGACTGGAAATCACAGGGTGGCAGAGCAGAGAATGGAGGCCTTTGGCCCTGGACATCTCTCACAGAGACCCAGGGTTTGGGATGGCATCATCTGCCTCCCCCTCTCAATCTCTAGCTGTGTTCTTTTTGTTTCTATTTTGGTTCATCTTACCTAGAAAAATGCTGCTAAAAATATGGGTGCCATCCTCAGGTTCATTATCGATTTTGCTTTTGAAAACCTCAGTCTTCACTAAGTGTCCCCATTTCTCTTGTGGCCTGCAGAGGAGATGAAGACTGGTTGTCCTGGCCAGTGACAACTTCTGCAACAGGAGCTGGAGCACTGGGAGGTGGCGCTGTCCTGTGAGCAGAGAGGCAGACAGGGGCTGCTTTCAGAGGGCAGGAGGCCCGTTGGGACTCTCAACTTGGCCCTGGTAGATTCAACTCGTCGGCTTCCCAGTGTCCCCCTCCCTATTGCTTCTCTTTAAAATACCAGTCTCCTTGGAGGTCTCATTCATGTGCCATCCGCCTGAGTGAGGTGCTCGAGAGGCCTGAAGTAGGCCAGGCTTGCCCTGCTGGGACAGTCTGGTCCTCAGGGTAAGCTGTGAAAGCAGCGGTGCCTGGCCTCCAGGTCTGGTGTCCTGAGCAAGGTGCTGATTTTACTGCCTAGTGGCCCCCTGCAATGCTTCAGTTCTCAGGCTCTGAAAAGCACACTGTGGAGCCGGGATCTCCCAACGCTCTCACGAGGGACAGCTCCACACTAAAGTTACACCCACCATCTGCTGGAAGGGGTCCCCCTGAGTCCTGGGGAATCTCAACTACTCCCTTCGTGGGGCAGCTCCCAAGGGGCCCAGAGCTGAAGCCTACTTAATGTCCCTTGAGCCCTGGTAGCTTTACACTCTCCCTCCCAGGCCCGCTCACTGCCATCATGTCCTTTGTGTTTGTCTGCAGGTCTTGGGCCTAGGGTGGTACAGAGGACACAGTCACGAGGCCACTCCCATCTGGGCTCTGCCACTCTGTTTCAAATTTCATTTTATTTGCCCATCTATAAAATGGGATAATGATACCTGCCCAATTTAGACTGCTCATGGTTATTGGAAGTTCCCACGAGATAATACACGGGAAAGGACTGTGTAAAAAGCAAAGGCTCTTACTAGCAAGCAGTAGTGTTAGTAAATGGCAGTGGGAAAATGGAATTCCTCCCTGCTTCTCACAATCGCTGCTACTTTGGGTGTTGTAGGCAGCTCTTTTATGGGCTATCTGTGGCTTGACCACTGTGGGCCAGTTGTGTGGAGGAGGGGCTCCAGGTTTTCATTCCTTCCCCTGGTCATCTTAGTGATTCTGTCACTGGAAAGGAGGTTTCCCAGAAAAGAGGATCTCGACTCCCTTTCTTCTCCTTATTTATTTATTTATTTACTGGGAATTAAACCCTGGGGCTCTTTACCATTGAGCTATATTCCCAGCTTTTTAAATTTTTTTATTTTGAGACAGGGTTTCACTAAGTTGCTGAAGCTGGCCTGGAACTTGTGATCCTACTGCCTCAACTTCCCAAGTTGCTGGGATTATAGGCATGTGCCACCATGCCCAGCTCTGGCAGGTGCTTGATTTAGGACACAGAAAGGAATTTAGGACACATCAGAGAAGGCACTAAGGCTTATTTAAGAAAGACAGACATTTATTTAGGAAAGTAAGCAAAAGAGTCGAATATACAAAGGGAGAAGTTCAGATGCTGGATAGTGAGACATACTTTGGCCTTGAGCTCTTCATTTTATTTATTAATTTATTTTTTATAACTTTTTTTGGTAACAGTAGGCATTGAATCCAGGGGGACTTTATCATTGAGTCAGATCCCCAGTGCTTTTTATTTTTTCTTTTAAGATAGGGTTTTACTAGGTTGCCCAGTTTAACCCCCAACTCTTGGATCCTCCTTCAGCCTCCCAGGTAGCTGGGACTACAGGCATGTGCCACTGTCCTGCTTATGTTCTTTTTAAAGGAAATTGTGTAAGCGGTGTACAAGAGAAGTGTGTGGGGGTGATGTCAGCATGATGAGCTCAGTTTTTTTTAAAATCATGGAGCACAGGGCAATTCCCTGTGGTCTGAGTCTTTCAGGATCTCTAGGTTGATGTCAGCCAGTGAATAGATAACTTTTGAAAAATACCCACCCATACTGTAAATTAAAAAAAATATATATTTTCAATCTTTTCTCTCTCACTTAAAAAAAAAGTTTGTTATAGTTGCATATTATTAAAGTTTTTTTTTTTTTTAGTTGTAGTTGGACACAATATCTTTATTTATTTATTTTTATGTGATGCTGAGGATCGAACCCAGGGCCCTGTGCGTGCTAGGCAAGTGCTCTACCACTGAGCCACAATCCCAGCCCCATATTATTAAAGTTTTTAACAATATTTTCCCCTTGACTTTATTTAGCCTAAAGAAAATACATTGTATAAGCTAGGCCTATAATCCCAGGGACTCAGGTGTCTGAGGCAGGAAGGCTGCAAGGACCAGGCCAGCCTCAGCAACTGAGTCCCTAAACAACTTAGTGAGCCGCTGTCTCAAACACACACACACACACACACACACACACACAATAATAATAAGGACTGGGGATGTAGCTCAGTGGTGCAATCATCATCATAATCATCATAATAGTTGTATGAGCTAACAATGTATGTAGGCATTAATCATCTGGACTCACAATACTACTCTAAGATTTAAGGCTTTTACAAATTTAGGCCTGGAGGAAAACAGGCTTGTAAGGTGAGGTGTTAATAGGCCGCCTTGGACTTAGAGTTCCCCCTTCCCTGCTAGTTCCCTTTCTGCCTATCCTTTTTTTCCATCGGGCTTCAGTAGCACCCGGGCATGTAGTTTAGAGGGCTTGGATCTGCCCTCATAACACTCTGCGGTTTCTGGCCCACAGAGACTCTATGGGGCTCCTGCGATGACCCCTTTCTCTCTCCTGCGATGACCCCTCTCTCTCTCCTGGAGCTCAGGGACAGCCATGTTGCCTCCAGCGCCCCCACTCTGTCTCCTAGTTGCTGGGAGACAGGCATCCTATGGGCCTGGCCAGGCTATTCCAGCCCTGGGAAAAGGGAGATTGAAGATGATGCTCTAATTACCGAATTTGGACCTGGGGAATTCTGAAAGAGGAATGGCTAGGGCGGGGGCCCTGGAGGCTTGGGGTGACCCGCCCCGCGGGGCTTTCTGGCCCTGGAGCCGGCCGCAGCCGGGTCCCCTCTCCTGCCTAGGCGGGCGAGGCGCTTGCAACCTTCCTTTTTCCACCAGCCAGGGTGTTGGCGAGTTAGACCTCCCAGCCTCACGGGGCTGCTGTGCGGCTGCGACGACGTTGGCGGCTGCGGCGCTGCGGCGGAGACGAAGGGCTCGGGAGGCGGCGCCATGTGAGTCCCTGACCAGGGCCTTGGCCGCGGCGGGAGGTTACCGTATTTATCCAGGCCATTGCTGGACCCTTGGGGGCGGGTCACTGCGGGCGCGCTACCGTATTTGCCCGGAGCCGCGCAGTCCTTTCCAGGAGTGGTAGTGCCGCGGCTTAATTACGTATTTATCCAGGGTCGCGTGGTTCCGCCGGGGGCGCTGCGGGCTCAGGGGTGGGCTGCGTTCACCCTTGGGGATCGGGGGCTTGCCGCGGCCTGGGTGGGGTGCGGCAGCTGGGTGGCAGCCTACGTCTATTCGTGGGTGGGGGTGCGACGCACAGTTTGCCATCTTTCTCCAGGGTCGCTCGGGTCCCCCGAGTTGGCAAGGCTGTGCGCGAGGGTCGGGTGAGGCGGGGTGAGCTCTTTCGGTTAATGCAACTCTTCAGCAAGAACGACGTGGAGGGGGGGGCTTGCTGATTTTTCTGGGGGCGGGGGAGGAGGGGCGCGGAGGCGCTGCGGGAGAGTTACCGTATTTGCGTTGGGCGGCGCAGACTCTAGAGGAAAGAGCTGTCGCTGGAGACTGGAGGAGCGGGGGTGCAGCCTGGGCTGTGAGTGTGCAAGGGGTGGAGGAACTTGGGGGAGGGACAGGGGCCGTGGCCTTGGACCCTCTAGGCGGGCGGAGCCTCTGTCGGGGTTGGAGCCGGGAGGAGTGGAGAGGCTGCCCAGTGACAGGCTGAATTGATGGAGGGGACTTTGATGGCTTGGGGTCTACCGCCAGTGGTACTTGTCCCCCAACTCCCAGGGTGAATGATTGCCTGTTCCCTTGGAAGACAGAAGGATGTCCCTGAGACCCCACTCTGCAGGCGGATTGACTGAGGCTGGAAGTGGGAGGGGCCTGCAGGGTGGTACAGGGGAACAGCCAGCAAGCTTCCCTAGTGAGGTGGGGGGGGGGGGGTGGAGTTGTGGGTTGTGCAGAGCAGTCCCAGTGCCCTGAAGGAGTTTTTTGGGGTATATGGGAGTGGTGGCAGTAGACAGTGCCCCTACAGGAGCAGTGGTTCTTTGGGAATAGTTGGCTCTGCCGTGGTTGGGATGGTGGTGGGGGTCTCCTCTCTACGTGTGTGTTGAGGAGTGCTTGGTTACCAAGGAGCTAGTGCATTGAAGAGAGCTTTCAACAGTGAATCTGGAGACTTAGGGCCTAGTACTGGCTCACCTTGCTGTGTGACCTTGGGTAAGAATATTGACCTCACCAAAACTCAGTTGTTCCATTTGTAAAAATGGAACTTGACAATCCTGCTCTGTTCCTTTCTCAGGGCAATGTGAGAACAATGGGAAATGATTTAAGAGGAGCACAGTGGTCTGGAATAGGATCCTTAGGAGAAGCAATGTGGAGGAAACCAGGTGCTCAAGATGTTTGTTGAACTCGAGTGTTGCTCAGTCTTGGGCCAGGCTTTGCTGTGGGGACACTGAGAGGAATCAAGCTGAGACCTGGCTCTGGGAACCCACTGGTTCAGTGATTTGCACATCTTTTAAACACATGCCTCATTTTGATAAACAAAGAGCTTCTCCCTTTAATGTTTAATCCAGTGAGGTCACTTTCAAGTCCAGAATTTTATTTTTGTTTCCTGCTTTGTTTTGCAAAGAATATATTTAAACCATGAGTGATCACATCCTTCCTTCCAAGTTTGGGGTGCACCTCCCACCCCCTCTCCTGCTTAGAGAGGTAAGGTGTATCCAGGTGAAGACTAAAACTTCTAGGAGCTCATGGATGTTCCCCATAGGCATTTATTGCAGGTCTTATGGGTAGCAGGCAAAGTGCTTGGATAAAAGAAGGCAGCTCTGTTGGTAAGGTGCTGGGGTAGGGGCAGTCTGGTGAATGAGGGTCACCAGGTTGGGCAACATAGCTCAAGGAGAGGCTATAGGGGTCTGGAAGTCTTCTGGGAGGAGGTGGCATTTGAGATGAGCCTAGGAGGGCAGGTAGAGAAGCATGAAGGGGTTATTTTGGCTTGAACAAAGACGTCGAAGGGCGAGTGCTGGAGGTTTGGGGAGGTGAGAGGCTCCTCCGGCTGGGGGTTGCCTGACCCCTTCTTTCCCTTCTGCCTTTCCAGGGGCTGGTGATTGCAGCTGGAAGTGTCCATGACCGAGCTGGAGTCCTCCGGGGGCGGGTCCCCTGTGGGGGACGGGGAGGAGGGTCTGGGGGACGAGCGAGGCCTGGTCATCCACCACCCTGCCGAGGAGCAGCCCCACCGCTGCCTGCTGTGCGGCCAGACCTTCTCGCAGCAACCCAGCCTCGTGAGGCACCAGAAGGCACACGCCGGGGCGGGCCGCGCGGCCTCCTTCGTGTGCCCGGAGTGCGGCAAGGCTTTCAGCGTGAAGCACAACCTCGAGGTGCACCAGCGCACGCACACGGGGGAGCGACCCTTCCCCTGCCCCGAGTGTGGCCGCTGCTTCAGTCTCAAGCAGAACCTGCTCACGCACCAGCGCATCCACAGCGGCGAGAAGCCGCACCAGTGCGCGCAGTGCGGCCGTTGCTTCCGGGAGCCCCGCTTCCTGCTCAACCACCAGCGCACCCACGCGCGCATGCCCGCGCCGCACCCGCGCCGCCCCGGCGTCTTCGGGGAGCGGCGGCCCTACTTCTGCCCGCGCTGCGGCAAGAGCTTCGCGCGGGAAGGCTCGCTCAAGTCCCACCAGCGTAGCCACGGCCACGGGCCCGAGGGCCAGGCGGCCCACCTAGGCCGCGTGCTATGACAAGCACGTGGCCTGCCACCCTCAGCTGCCTCCAGGCCCAGAGCGGCGTCCCGGGGCCCTGGAGATGGAGCTGGGCTGAGGCCCTCTCTCTGGACAGGATCCCGGGAGAGGGACAACACTGGCTTGGGGTGTCAAGCTCAAGACCCGATGCAGCTGCTTTGGGCTCCTGCGTTGGTTTTCCTCGGGCTCTTGCAGCCTTAAGCAGGTGAGGCCTGCAGGGCGGCCTGGAGCCCCAGAGGTCCAGAGGTGTCAGGGGCGGGCGGGTGAGTGCGTGGGGAGCAAGCTGGGATTGTAGGTCTGGTTATGACGAGCTGTTTACCAAATCGTCATCTCCAGAATGTCAGAGTTGACAGCGACTTGGAGAGGACCACTTTCCACAATCCCCAGGTCCAGTCTCAGTCCCAAGGCCTCCTTCACCCACTCTGTGGTGTCCTTGAGAAGTCATTGCACTTCGTGTCTCAGTTTGTTCATCTGTAAGTGGAGGATCAATTTGAGAGTCTCCTCCTCCCTGGGGCATTGTGAGGATTTGCTGTTAGGAGAGGGTAGCATCGTGTGTGTGCGCTGTGCTGTGCTGTGCTATGCTATGCTGCACTCTCAGAAGGAGGCATAGGTGAGGACCACAGCCCAGTCACTCGTGTGTGACTGATGCCTACACAGGATATGGGCTGTAGTGGGAACAATCTGTGAAGTTTCTGGGAGAGAGGTGACTGGAGTCACTTGGGGGAATGCCATGGCTTTGAACTGGCCCTGGGGATGAATAGACTTGCTCCAGAAGGGCAGGTATGTGGAAGGATTTGGGAAGTGAGGTTTTCTTAGTGGAGGTTCTGATTTGCCCTAGGAAGGACTTTGTGGTAAGGGAGGAGGGACCTCGGAGACTTTTAATGAGAACCTAGTGGGCTCAGACCTGTGCTTTAAAGGCACTGTGAGGACAGATGGAAGACCCAGAGCCTGGGGCCAACCAGGCAGAAGATGAAGCTCCAGCTAAGATGCTTGGCTGAGGTCACACAGTGAGAATGGGGTGAGCCGGAACTTGCCTCCAGGACCTCTGATTGCAAGTTCGCGCTCTGAGGCACAGACCTCTTCAGCTGGTTGGCAGATGTAGAAATGGCCTTCTCCAAGCTTGTCCCAAGTCCCAGTACTCAGCACAGTGGGTAAGGTCAGGCTTTGTTTTGGATTCTGGACCCCAAGACCCTTCAGCTGTACTGCTGAAAAATACAAAATGGAGCTAAGAGGATTCCAGCATGTGGCTGGGGGTCATGTGAAGGATCCCAGGCAGGGCCATCACTGGGTGGTGCAGATGCCTGAGGGCATACGGATGATGGACACTGCTGCTCCCAGAGTCCTTGCTTCCCATTCAAGTCTGTGCTGAGTGCTGGAGACCTGTTCCTTCTTCCCTATGCCCTCTCTGTCCTTCCTCAGTGCAGTGTGTGGCTCCCCAGAGATCGATTTCCCTCTGCCTGCTACCTTTGGTAGTTGTTGCAATGTGGACTAGCACTTGGTGGCAGAGAATAAGATTAAGCAGGGTCCTGGGACAATTGGAGCCAATCACCCAAATGTCCTGGCCCCAAGATGTTCCATCTGTAAATGGGATTAATAATTCTCGTCTTGCATTGTAGAAGGTTAAGGGACTTACTCAAAGCCCCAGGCAGATGCAGCCGGGGCAGCTGATGTCCCTTCTAGCTTTGGGGGTGGATGGGCAGGGCCATGTTGTAGCACCAGACCTGACCCTGATCTCTTTGTTTCTGTGAACAGATGTGAAGTGAGCAGGACCTCATGGCCCAGAAGGTGCCGGGCACATCTGGACACAGAGACTAGGAATGGAGTCCCATGGGAGCCTGCATGGCACTGCACCCTGGCATGAGGACACGTCCTCTAAGAAGATCTACCTTGGGAGGTGCCCTGCAGTGACCTGTAGAGGTGACCTGATGGAACCTGGAATTAGAGGCCAATTCCAAAACCTGGTGGGAAAACCCCCCAGGCCTCGAGGGAGTCACAGCAGGGGCAGGCCTCCTGCTGGCTTCCTGGCCACGTATCTCTACTCTCATGTGGCTGCAGGGATGGCATCTGTGGCCTTTCTGCTCCTGCCTGGTCCGCCAGTCAGCTAAAATTCAGAGACAGGAAGTGACTAGTCTAAGTTAACACAGCAGGTCGGCGGCAGGTCAGGCTTGAGGGCAGAACCTTGCCCCTGGGTGAACCATTCCTGCAGGCTTCATTTCCTTTCTGAGTCAGGAAGGTTGTTAACACTTTGGGGTCACGTGGCCCTTTGAAAATTTGTGAAAATTGTGGACCTTCTCTCCAGGAAAACATGCATACTCACTTAGACTCAAAAATTCCAAGCAATTTCAGGAGCTGCTGGACTCCAGACAAAGAACCTCAGCCCCGGAGGCTTCATCTGCCACCCTTCCCTTATCTGACACAGAGCCCCGAGCTAAGGCTGCCATGCAAGTAGTGTTTCTCTCTCCCCTGACCTCGTTCCCGTTCCCTTGTTTGGGAATAAAGAATTCTGAGGTGGAGATTCATATAGTCAATCCCTTCTCTCAGACACCAGTGCACCAGATTTCTGGAACCTAATTTCCCTTCCCCTGACGTCACTGGAGATTCCCTGGACTGGTTTGCTCCTCTGCATTTGTTTCGTGTTCTGCCAACAGGATGCTGGCTTGTGAAATGGAGCCTCTGCTCGGCCTGGGCTCTGATTTCACTGGGAGGTGTCAGGGAAGCTGGACACTGAGGAGG
Source organism: Marmota flaviventris (assembly GCF_047511675.1). Lineage (NCBI taxonomy): Eukaryota > Metazoa > Chordata > Mammalia > Rodentia > Sciuridae > Marmota > Marmota flaviventris. The sequence goes on along the minus strand of NC_092498.1, from coordinate 6,922,771 downwards.
TGGAAGAAGCACCAGTAAGCCCACCCAGGGAAAAGGAAACCGGTCACCCTCAGACAAGGCTCCTGCCCCACCAGGGCAGCCCTAGGCAGTGTCATGTGGGAGAGCTGGGGAGGAAGACGCTAGAGCCCTGCTGCTGGTGCCTGTGGCTGGTGGGAGAGGCAGGTGCAGAAGCTGGGGTGCCCCAAGCAGATGGGTACAAGTGGAGGGACCAGGCTCCAGGCCGGCTGCAGAGCTTAGTCTTCACACCTGAGCAGGTCATCCTGGAGCCCACAAGGCTCACCTGCCTCCCCAGAATGAACTGCCCATCAGAAAAGGTGGGACCCACTGGGTTGGGATGGAAGCCAATGGATTCCTGCCCTGGGTTCTTGCTGCTCCTATCCCTCAGACGGTTTGGCACATAGGTTCTTCCTGGACACCTACTGTATAGGATTGCAGAATGCTTGGGGAAATAGAGAAAGGGGAGCCACTCCCTGCCCTGGAGGCTTCCATGTGGCTCTGGTCCTTGGCCAATCTAGGGAGAACCACAACAGCACACCCTCTCTCTGCTAATTGTTCAGCTTGTCTCCTTGCCGTACCTGTGCTGTGCCTTCCCTGGTATTGCTCGGAAACGTCCCCCTTCTATCCTCCTCTCTACTGAGCCCTCCTTATCCACAGGCTTGGGCTTCCTTCTCTGTATAGGACCTGTGTGAACATACTGTCACCCCTGAGTACACTGTGCTGTCTAGTCTTGTGCTTCGGTTTCCTCTGTGTGTATGTGCGTGCGCACATGTGTGTCTTGAGTCTCCAACTAGACTAAGCTCCCTGAGGGCAAGGACTGTGTCATTTCTTTTTGAACCCCAGCTGGTCTAGCACAGGGCTGGACTCATAACTCTCAGGAAACACTTGTCAACTGGCTGATGAAGCAAGTGCTGGAGCATGGGGGTGGGTATGGGGGGATCGAGGGGAGAGGGCATATGAGTTAACTAGTGGGTGCGTTTTATTGGGCTGTGGACTGGCTCCCCTGGGTCAGTAGTGGACTCTGGAGGCCTCAGGTCTTCCACTACTTGGAGGCAGTGGATGCAGGAGGAACCCCCACCCCCACCCCTGCCCATGACTATGCAGGACTAAACGGAAAGGGTCGTCCAGGCTGGCTATTTTTAGAGGTCACTGACACTTACTGGAGCTGACCAAGTGGAATAAATGTTCTCTTGACATCAGCTGGTGTGAAGAGTAGTCCTTGGGGCTTAGCTGGGAGCAGGGTAGAGGCTGCAGTCTTAGCCACCATCATTTCTGGAAGATTAGGTTCAAGGTAATATGGTGCCCAAAGACTAGAGAAAACATAAAAGTCGGCCAGCTGTGGTGGTGCATGCCCGTAATCCCAGTGGCACAAAAGGCTGAGGCAGGAGGATCTCAAGTTCAAGACCAGCCTCAGCAAGTTAGTGAGGCCCTAAGTAACTTATAGAGACCCTGTCTCAAAACTTAAAAAAGGACCAGGGGCGGGGCTGGGGTTGTGGCTCAGTGGCAGAGCGCTTGCCTCACACATGTGAGGCACTGGGTTCAATCCTCAGCACCACATAAAAATAAGTAAATAAAGATATTTTTTAAAAAAAGGACCAGGGAGGTAGCTTAGTGGCTAAGCATCCTTGGGTTCAATCCCTAGTACCAAAAATAATAAATAAACACAGCAATGAATTAATGCAGTTCTCTCTGCATGTGGAAAAAGAGTGCTGTTTGGATTTGGGTAACAGGTATTAGCAATTCTCTGACACCAACAGCTTGCTGAGCCCATGGCGGGGCCAGACCTGCTGAGAAGCCTTGGGGCAACTCCCACTGGTACCCAAGAGGTGGGCCACAGAGTGCTCAGGTCAGGAGACCAGGCTCCAGGTCTGGCCCACTTCCAATGAGAGGCCAGCCCAGTCGCACCTCTCCTGACTGTCCCTGCTCACCAGCTTCACAGGGTCTCGAGAAACAGGCATGCTTATTAATGATGCTAGTGTCAGCAGCAGGTCATCGTGTCCTTTCTGATATGGGACCTGCAGAGACTGTGTCACTTCACAGCCAGGCCTCCTGCCACCAGTGACCCTGGGACTTGGTTAGGTCCGTTCCCTCCTGTTAGTGGGGAGCTGGCTCACTCAGCACCTTTGCTCTGTTCCTTGCTCTCTGGGATCTGCAGCGGCATCACTGACTCCTCAGTCTGGGGCCTGAGTGAGTAGGAAGTCACTCAAGAACAGCAGCCTTGAGCCCGGCTTTGCTGGGGGCAGGGCTCACGTTTGACTCACAGGTGCTTCTGAAGTGGTCACGGCCTGGCTTGTGCCCAGCCTGAGCTGGGCTTCAGCCTGTTACCTACCCAGCTCAGTGGCCAAGGAAGTGTCATGTTATGAATGACCAAATCACGTGTCCCCCACTGAGGGACTAAGTTCCACCTGGAGCCTACAGTTTAGGAAAACCAGAGTCAGGGATAAAACCAGAGCTGAGAAGATGGGGGGCTCGGACTCCAGGAGGACCAACACCCTGCAACCAGAGGGGAGAGAGCAAGTGGGTGCCTCTTGGGCTGGCCGACTAGGTGTCACCTGGGAGCCAGGCACTGGTCCCTTCCAAATCCCAACCAGAAGCTGCATTTTAACAAGATCCTGGGCAGTTTGCCTGCCGTCACAGCTTGTGAGCTCTGCACCCCACCTTCCCACCCCCCTGAGGAGGGCCCTGTGGCCCAGCTGTCCTCCTAGCCCTCCTGCCTGGAGGGAGAAGAAGGAGATGGGCAGGTTTTCGAGGTGTAGAGACAAGAGGCTTCTGCCTTCACAGGGGTCCAGATGCCAACCACAGCCATTGGCCCTTGGTTCTAGGACCTGGAGTACTGATCACACGGCGGTTCATCCCCAGTGGGCACTTGGCCTGCTTTAGGGAGTTTGCTGGAGTACAGGAGGGAAGGCCGAGGAAAAGGCCAGTCCTGGCCAGAGAGCCCGTGTAGAGCACCCCACCCTGTCCTGCCTCCCTAGGTTCCCATCTCCACCCTCCTTCGGCCTCCCCCAGCCATCTCCAAACCTCACTGTCCTCACCCCAGTGATGCCTAGGTGTGAGGTGGCTTCCGTGGCTGCCGTTGGTGTCCCCATTCCTCTCCAGTAGCTGTGAGTGGTGCCCTCGTGGCTCACAGCTGCTTTTCCCAGCTCAGCCTGGCAAGAGCCATGATGTGGTGGGGGCCAGCTCTGTGGCATGTGTGCCCAGAGCCCTGTGGGATCAGACAAGCTGTCTTGCTGGGACACGCTGCGGCTGTGCTCTGCCCTGAGCTGCTGCAGCCACTCTTTTGCTCCAGACCCCCCCAACCCTCTTGTTCCCACAGTGAGGGTCCTCATCTCAGGGGAGTACAAAATCCAGGCATCCTGCCCATGGGAGGTTGGGACCAGCCTCTTCCTTTGGTGGCTTTGTGTGATGCTGGTCACCTGTGAGCCTTCAGTGAAAATCTGCCAGGGGGTTCATGGATGGCAGATGACCATATCCTTTGTGACCAGCCAGGTCAGAGGACCTAAATGCTGGCATGGCAGCCCTTCACCAGGTGCCCCAAGCACCCCTCCCAACTGGAAACAAGGGACAAAGGTCTAGTTCACAGGTCGAGGGCTGAGGTCCTTACCACTTTGCACCTGTTTCCCATCCCTGACCCTCACGGGGCCGCCTACTGACAGCTGAGGGTCCTTTGGGGTTCCCCTGACTGCCACCCAAGCATGTTTGGGTGGTGAGGAACAGAGACCCACTTGGGCTAGAGGTGGGCTGTTCAAGGGCCTCAGGGATGTAGGGAAACAATCACATCCGGCTGTGCAGCCAGGCCTCCCGGAGTGGGCAGCAGAGGCCCCCAGACAGTGCTCCTCCTCCTCTGGTCTCACCACCATCTCTGCTCTGTGTGCGGCAGATGCTTTAGGAATGGAAACCAGCCTTTTTTTTTTTTTTTTTTCCTTTTTTAAGCAGGAGATTGCAGTTGCTAGCAGTTTCTAGCAGCAGACACAGAAAGTCACCTTGAAGCAGACCTCCTTTTTTTCTGGAAGGTCATCAGTCCCTTGCAGTTAAATCAGTGCAGAAACAATGCCCACCGAATACCACCATGTGGTCTCGGACTCGGGGAGTGTTTCAAACACAGCTGCTCCAGACCAGGGCGAAGGTGTTCTGCTTCCTGATGACCCACCGTGCAGAGGCAGCTGCAGGCACAGCAACTGGGATGGGCCTCCGGGTGTGAGAAGGACCTGGAATTCTCTCCCTGGTGCTTGGACACCTGCAAGGGGACAAACAGAGTCCCCTGAGATTGGCTGTAAAGCTTGTGGATTCAAGACACCTTTGTTTACAGCATCAGTGGGAATTGTTTCCACATGTGGGACAAGAGAGAGTGACTTGGTGGTGCAGAGGGGTCCTGAGAGGTGGGAGTGGCACTGGTTGATGGACAGAGGTGACAGTAGCTTCTGTTGGGTGTCAGCACACCCAGAAATTACTACAAGGGGAGAGTGGGGGAAGACTGGAGGAAGACTATATTATAGAGATTGGGGAGAGTCTCAGTATCTATTAATTTTGATTTTGTGGTACCAAGGATTAAACCCAAGGGACCACTGAGCCACATCCCTAGTCCTTTTTAATACTTTTGTTTAGAGACAGGTCTCACTGAATTGCTTAGGGCCTCACTAGTTGCTGAGGCTTCCTCCTGCCTCAGCCTCCCAAGCCACCGGAATTACAAGTGTGTGCCACCGCGCCTGCTCAGTCTTTATTTGATTATAAAAAGAAACTTATTTCAGGCTGCAAGGCAGGACCCAGTGACCCGGCCTCCTGCTTCTCCTGTACCTGCTACTTTATCACCCATGCCTGTCCTTCTCTCTTCTGCCATTGCTCTTGGCTGTGATGGGGTTCAGGACACACCACCCCAGAACATGGCACCTTGGCATTTGAGAAAACTGTAGAATCCGGAAAGTTGCTCTCACTGCCCCTAGCCTTCCTCCTCTGACGTGGCCATTAGAGTTTCCCTGGCCTTCCTCTAGAGTAGGTCGTAACCCTCTCATTATGGAGGAAACCCCCATGCCCAGAGGAAATGAGGGTCACGCAGAGGCTCTGGGAAGAGCCTGGACCCAAAGGCCTTGCTAAGTCCCCTGCCCTGTGGTTGACGGGGTCGTGCCCTTTGTCCTGCTGTCTCACTTCTGCACAGCTCCCCGTCAGATCGTTTTGTCTGCATTTCTGAAGGCTCCTGTGTCGCAGAAAACTGGTATGAGATACATCCGTGTGCTTTCTCTTGTCCATCTGTCTCTCTGTGGTGGGGCCCCAGCCTCGGGCCTACGATGGGCAAGGAAAAGACACTTTTTCTCCCTGACGTCATCTGCCTGGCTCTGCTCCCTCGGGCCCCCTCGCTGTCCTGCAGCGGGTTGAGGTGTCTGGTCACCTTCCTCTTGCGGGTGTCTCTTGGGTGGTGTCCTTTCTCCCCCACCTCCTCTGTTGTCATGAGCCTCTCGGTGGCTTTCCTGGGCTCAGGCCCGTGCCCTGGCCCCAGACCCACTGGCAGGGTGACAGAAGCCCGGGGTGTAAACCCTGGCCCTTGTCCAGGAGGGAGCGAGGAGCCTTTTCCTCAGAGGGCGTGTCTGACGTGCTGCTCCTTTGTGCAGCACCACTGTGTTTCTGTGTCCTCAGAGCCTCAAATTCACTGCGCAAGTCTCTCCTTTGGTGAATTACCCCACAAGGCTCGGCACTCTACTGTTTTTGTTTTGTTTTGCGATTCCAGGAATGGAACCCAGGGCCTCATGATGTGGGCAAGTGCTCTTCCACGGAGCCCACCCCAGTCCCTGTCCCTGCCCCAGCCCCCATTCCAGCCCCTGCCCCTGTCCCCACCCCATCTCTCGCCCCAGCCCCCTCCCCAGCCCCTGCTCTTCTCTTTTTCCACTGGAGTTGTCTCAAGATCCCATTTCTCATGTGTTTTTTGACAAATTGTCCGTGTGCATCGTTTCCTGGTTCCCTTTTGAGTGTGCAGGCTCCTGGAGGGTGGGTGGGATCTTGCAGCCGGGGGCCTGCAGCTCTGACAGCGGAAGCTCCTGGTGGACAGGATGCTGTCTGCTTGCAGAGAGGTGGGTTTTGGCGGGAGCAGTGCCCTGAGCACAGTGCTGGGCTTGGGACAACAGAACCTCACTGTTGGAGCTTCCTTCAGCTTTTATCACCTCCTCCTGGTTGGCATGTTGGTTTAGTCACTGCTCCCTAATGCTTGGACAGTATACAAAATGGGACTGTTGCTGGGTGTGGTGGCACATGCCTGTAATCCCAGCTGCTAGGGAGGCTGAGGCAGGAGGATCATTAACTTGAGGCCAGCCTGGGTCATGTAGCTAAGACTCTGTCTCAAACATAAAAAATAAGAAGGGTTGGGAATGTAGCTCAGTGGTGGGGTGCCCCTGAGTACCTGAAAAAGAAAGAATTTTTTTTAACGAATAAATGTAAAGCCAAAGTGTCCCTCTAATTGCTGGCTTAGTGGCATCAGACAGGCTCTAAATGTAGTATTTTCATAGTCGTCCATTCATAAATATTTTTCAATTTCCTTTATAGTCTTTTTTTTTTACTTGAGTTATTCAGTGTTTTAAAGCCCTGAATGTCCTAAAACGTTTGTTTGCTATCTTTTGTACTGAAGTTGACAGTATGTAACTGTATATTTTTTTGGTAGCAGGGACTGAACCCAGGGACATTCTACCACTGAGCTACGTCTCCAATCCTTATAATTTTTTAAAAATTGTGAGACAGGGTCTCACTAAGTTTCTGAGGCTGACCTCAGACTTGCAATCCTCCTGCCTCAGCCTCCAGAATTCTGGGATTACAAGTGTGGGCTGCCAGGCCTGGGTGAACCGCATATTTCTAAAAACTAGAAGAGCTGGGTGTGGTGGCCCATGCCTGTTATCCCAGGGACTTGGGAGGATTGCAAGTTCTAGTTCAGCCTGGGCAAATGAGACCCTGTCTCAACAAGAAAAAAAAAAAAAAGGCAGTGAGCTGGAGATGTATTGGTACAGTGGCCCTGGGTTCAATCCCCAGAATCAAAAACCAAAAACAAAACCAATCTGAATATCCCTGAAAGCATTTAGAGTACTTGAGTCAGTAGTAAGAAATATAACCTTCACTCCCACAGTTATTTAAGATAGGAGGCCCAGGTCCTTTCACTGAGGTGTGTCAACCTTAATGAAGAAATGAGCCTTCGTATCCTAACAGTTCTGGGGGTCTCCCCCTCCCTGTCCCAAGTCTCCTCCTCCCTAATCTCACAAGCAGGACTACCTTTCTTCCCCATCTAGGCAGCGTTGTCTGTTTTCAAACCCAGCACAGGAATGAAGAAATTTAGACTGATTTGGGGTGGCAAAAACAGAAGATCTAGGAAATGACTGTCTCCCAAATTAATAAGTGAATTACAGCTCCAACGGGGAACACCTGGAATGCAGCCTTTAAATTACCTCTTAAAAAATCCCCTGTTGCCCCTGAGGGGCAGAGTCAAGCCTCTGGGACAGGAGTCCCCTGTGCTTCTCCTTTGCTAGCAAAGCAATAAAACTTCTTCTTTTTCTCAAGACTGGGCTCTTATTACTGGATTGGCATCAGGGACGAGGACCAAGCCTTGGGCAACAGTTCATGTCAGAAAGTTGGTTAAAGAAAAACCCACTTCAGTAATCAAAGGAGAGACACCCCAGAGGATTAGCTCCGCCCACAGACAAAGCTTCTGCCAAAATTAAAGTTGTTTTAATGAAAAAGCAAAAGGAGTCCCGAACACTGAGCTTTCCACGGTGACCTCAGTTGGTCTTTGCCCCAGCGCAGACCCCTGGATAAACAACAGGCCCACGTCCCCGTGAGCACGTGGTGAGTTAAAAGATTGTGAGTCGATTGTGTTCTGCAAACCTAACCTACTGCACAGCGCGGCCACCAGTGAGGTTCTGAAGAAGAGTGTCCAACACTGAGAGCGTCTGCTGCTATCAGTGGCTTGGGAAAAAGATCAAAGCCCCAGATCTGAAGTTTCTACTGAATCCTTATCACTTTTCTCCAGGGCAAAGTGCAAAGATTGTTAATTTGAATGATCCAAAGCCCAGGGTGTCTGTATATCTTTCCTGTTCATTTTTGATCTTTTAAGAACTCACTCTCCTCTCCCCGCTTCTTATTTATTTTAAAAAATGAATTCTCTAGATCATTACCTTCCTGTGGCTGGGCTTTTCTTTTTCTGCTGCTTAGTACCTGGGAGGGAACCTCACAGCCAGCAGGTGCTGTTAGGTTCTCGCTAAGTTGCTAAGTGGCTGAGGCTGGCCTCAAACTTTCCATCCTCCTGCCGGGACGACAGGACACTGGGTCCTCCTTCCTTCTTCAGACAACGGTGACACAACAGATATGCTACGGGGTTGGAGAATTGGAATTGTTTTTCCCTGGACGACTGTCAAACTTGCCATCTGCTGCCGCAGTGGAGGGCTCTAGACCATCTTCAAGGAAGAGGTGGACTAGAAGGAGTGAGTCCCAGAGGCTCTTCCCCTGGGGTCACACCTCTGCTTCTTCCACTCCTCTTCTTTTCTTCTGTGAAATGAATAAAAACCCAGAATTTAAATAAGTAATAACAAACATCAAAACAGGGAGAAAAAAAAGAAAAAGAAAAGAAGAACTCACACTCTCCTGAGAAGCACCTCTGCTTTGTTCCTCCCTGTGGAATTTTCTGGAATGCTTGGCTCCTAGGCCTTCCCAGGGTCTTTCCTGTCCTGTGGTATCAGCACAGCTGTGGCCTTTCCCAGAGGCCTTGGCTACGCCCTTTCTAAATCACACCATCCGTTCACCTGGCCCAGTTTTATTCCCTCAGCATTTTCCAGAACGTTTCCTGTTTAGATAGGGCGTTGGTCGGCTTCTTGTCACTGAAACAAACACCTGTTGCTTTGGGCCTGTGGGGCGGTAGCAAGACGTGGCCAGATCATTTTTTGTTACTGTTGTTATTTCTTTTGGTTTTCTCGCTTTTATTTTTTGGGTACCTGGGATTCAACTCAGGGACGCTTAACCACTGAGTCACATCCCCAGGCTTTTTTATTTTTTATTTTGACACGGGGTCTCGCTAAGTTGCTTAGGGCCTCACCAAGTCACTGAGGCTGGCTTTGGACTTGAGATCTTCCTGCTTCAGCCTCCCGAGTCACTGAGATGACTGGCGTGTGCCACCGCTACCAGCTATTGTTACATATTCTTACTGCACACAATATGATGATATAATTTGGTCAATATTACCCCCCAGTATCTTCTCTTGCCCTTCCTTCCATCCTAGTTTCTTTCCTCTACTGATCTCTACAATTTTTATGAGATTCCCACCCACCTTTCTTTCCCCCTTTCCTATCTAGCTTCCACATATGAGAGAAACTGTATGACCTTTGACGAATTTGGCTTATTTCTCATAATGTTCTCAAGTTCCATCCATTTTCCTGCAAATGACAATATTTCTTTCTTCTTTGTGGCTGGATAAAACTCCAATGTGTATATAGGCCACATTTTCTTTACCCACTCATCCTTTCATGGACACCTAGGCTGGTTCCATAATTTGGCTGTTGTGAATTGTGCTGCTATAAACATGGGTGTGTCACTGTAGTAAGATGACTTTAATTCTTAAGGATAAATACTGAGGAGTGGGATAGCTGGGTCATGCGTGGTTCCATGCCTAGTCTTTTGAGGACCCTTCCTACTGATTCCCATAGTGGTTGCACTAATTTACAGTCCCATCAACAGTATAAAAGTGTTCTTTTTTTCTCCACATCCTCCTAGCATTTTTTATTGTCTGTGTTCCTGATGACCACCCTTCTCGCTAGTGTGAGATGAAATCTCAGAGTAGTTTTGATTGACATTTCCCTAATTTCTAATGATGTTGAGCATTTTTTCATATATTTATTGGATATATATTTATTTCATATATTTGTTGGATATGGCCAGATGTTAAGGGGGCTACAAAACCATTCACCTCAGGGTGGGGAAGCAAAAAAAGAGGAAGAGGAGGGTGTGGAGTCCCACTATCCCCTCAGGGCACACCCCTAATGACTGGAAGGCCTCCAACTAGCACACGCCTCTTAAAGTTTTCTCCCCCTCCCCCAGGCCATGGACATCCAATTTGTGAGCCTTTGGGGGCCATCTGATATCCAAGCTACAGCCAGGCATGGTGCACACACCTGCAATCCCAGCTACTTGGGAGGCTGAGGCAGGAGGATTCCAAGGTCTAGACCAGCCTAGGCAGCTTAGCAAACCACGCCCCCCCCCCCCACTTTTTTTTTTTTTAAGGCTGGGCTCAGTGGTAGAGAACCTCTGGGTTCAATTCCCAGCACTAAAAGAAAATAAAAGAAATGCAAACTATAGCAATTGCCATGTCTATTTATCTGTCTGCTTGTTCATTACCTATCTCCCCCTTCAAATGTGAGCTCCAGGAAGGGAGGGACCCTGCCTCAGCTGCCCACCCCAGGCCTGGCACACCTCAGGCTCTGAATAGATGCTCACTCTGTTAACTGGCTGTTTTCTTGGCCTTTATTTGGGCGGACTGAAGAAGATTGGTAATATGAGAAAATCAAATCTATTAATTTTTAAAATGGAATAAAAATACTTTTGAGACTATCCTTACCAGTTAATAAAGTGGGAAGGCTGCATCGCGTAGACATTTAATTGAAGACTTATTGATCTCAATCTCGAAGTTTTCTTTTGGCACTTTAGTGTTGAAAACAGCACCCAGCTGTCATGATTTTAGGAAGGCACAGACTCCCTGCCCACAGTGCCTGCTGGAAAATAGACCTGTTTGGGGGCAGTTGGGCAGGTTCTGCCTTTCTTTTTTTGTTTATGCTTCCAACGGATGGAATTTATTTCGCTTTTAAACTGCAAGTGGTGTGAAGTTCTTCATCTGTGTGGGTGAGCGTGTGAAGCAGGCGAAGGGAATCTTTCTAGGCTGAGTACCATCCCAGGTCGTGACAAGGGGCTTTGAGGAGCGGGCGCCAATGGGAGAGTGGCGCCCTCTAGCGCACATTTGGAGATTTGGCGTTTGTGAGTTGGACCCTCTAGCGCCTTGAGGGAGCACACTTTCAGGACATATTTGTTGATGAATGAATGTGCAGAATCATGAGCTTCTGGAGTGTTCTAAAGAAGGGAGTCATAAAAATACGTTGTCCCTTATAGATGACAGGAAGGTTGTTGGCTGATTCAGAGGAGACAAAAGGAATACAGAGATTTCTTTCTTTTCTGGTTTCAAAGAAAATTAAAAGGAAGCATAGAGTAACTTTACAATGAGAATTAGCCCAAAAGTCAGTAATGAAAATTTGCTCTAGTCGGGCGTGGTGGCACACACCTATAATCCCAGCGGCTCTGTGGAGGCTGAGGGAGGAGGATGGCAAGAGACCAACCTGAGCAACTTAGTGAGACGGTAAACAATCAGTGAGACCCTGTCTCAAATATAAACAAATGAACAAACAAACAGACAAACCAAGGGGCCAGGGATGTGTCTTAGTGGAAAGACTTGACTCTGGAATCCCTAGTACCAAAAAAAACCAAAATTTTTTTTCTTTGCTCTAAAAATCATAAAATATATAAAAAATAAACAAACAGCAATAACAACAAAACCAAAACTATCCTAAAACATTTAAGTGGGATGCCTCTCCTGACCCCCCGTGCTGCCTCAGGAGAGAGGAATGGTCTAATAATAGCTGGGGGACAGCTAATAACAACCCCTGGAAAGCTGTGGGCTGCTCTCATCTGTGAAATGTAGAATCCGAAGATGCTGTTGGGGAAGTGTGGGCCCCACTTGGACATTTGACAATATGGTGGTGTGAATTTTCCCCAGTTATAGTTAGGGGTCATGCCCTGTTGGTACAAGGAGCCTTATGGTTCAGAGGTGGGTGCTAAGTGAAATGCGGTCTAGAGGTGCTTGGAAATAACCCGGGCTTGGGCTGAAAGGACGCTGAGGCTGTGTTGATGATCTCGGAGGTGGTCACGGGCAGCTGGGGGTTTGTTCTACTCTCCTTTCTGCTACGTGACATGTGGACATTTTCTGTGGGGAGTTAATGTATGTTCCTATACCATCCTTTTTCCTTTTAAAAATTCACCTCCAAGTAAATACTCCTAAAAATAGCTTCACTACTGTGGGAAGGGGGACAGGTTTTTGGCTGATGTGAAATCATGGTCTGGGGCTGTTTCCTCTGGTCTAAGAGGTCAGGATGGCTGAGGAGGGGAAGGTGAAAAAAATGAGAGAATCCCTTGCTTATTTATGAATGGGGTGATTTCAAAATTGGGTCACTGGGAGAGGGAAATTAAATAATGGATCCAAATTTTAGTGTGTGATTGAATGAATTAAAGGATGAATCAACTTTTCTATATTTACTAGAGAATCAGATCAGCTTTCCAAATATCACCAAACAAGCAAAGTTGCTTCAAAGGCTCTTCACTGTCCATTGCAAGGTTGAGAGTGAAGCAACTTTGAAACAATGATTTCATTTCTTAGGCTGATTTGAGGTTCACAGAGAGATCGGGCACAAAGCGCAGAGATTTCCCAGGAACCACTGCCTCTCGCTCTGGGCCTCCTGCAGTCAGCATCCACCAGGGCCATCACCAGAGTCTGACTGACTCCAGGCTCCCTCTGCTGTGACAGTCTATGGATTTGGACGACCGTATAACAAGGTGTGTCCACCACTGAAGCATCACTGGAGTTTCGCTGCCCTAAGAATCCTGCGTGCCACCTGGTCATCTCTGCCTCCCCTCAGCCCTGGCGGCCATTGATCTTTGCACTTTGTATTTGTACCTTTTCTAGAATGTCCCGTAGCTGGATTCCTGCAGTACAAGCCTTTTCAGACTGGCTTCTTTCACATAATAGTCTGACAGGAAGCAACAGTTGGCTTTCTAAAATGACAATTTTAGAAATTGTCACGGTGACAAGGCTGAGGCAGGAGGATCGCAAGTTCAAAGCCAGCCTCAGCAACTTAGTGAAGGCCTAAGCAACATAACAAGGCCCTGTCTCCAAATAAAATGTGGCTGGGATGTGGCTCAGCTGGTAAAGCGCCCTTGGGTTCAGTCCCTGCTACCAAAACGAAACAAAAAACAAAACAAAACAAAATGTAATTCTAAATGGGAATGTTTGAGACTGGCTGCTGTTGTTGTTATTGAACTAAATGTTTTTAAGAGAAAACAAAATGATATAAACAATTTGGAGAATTTCAGCTCTCTGACACAACTATTATCTTCAGCTGATCCCTTGGTGAGATGGTGTGGCTGCTTTGGAATACTAAGTTGGGGTGCAGGTGGGGGAGCAGGTGAGGGTGCCCAGCCCATGTGAGTATTTTGGATATTGAGGACCAGCTGTAACAGAATTGTCTGAGTTAAGGCTAAATGACTGCTTATTTTTTTTTCTCAATTTTGGAAGTAATTTCTGTGTTTGCCTGAATTTAAAAAAATTCTGAGGAACACTAGAAATGACTAGAGATTGCATGAAGAGATGGAGTGTGACGTCAGCTTCCAGTAGAGGCAGCCTCTGGTCTCCAGGTGAGCCTGGAATCCTCCGGATCTTTCTGGAGAAGGGTGGGGGAAGAGTACAGATGAAACAAGATGGACCTTGTGTTGACAGTGTTGGGTGAGAGAGAAAATATGCACAACATAAAGTTCACCTTCTGCTATGGTTGAATGTTTGTGTTCCCTCCAAAATTCATGTGGAAACTTTATCACTAACGAAGCAATATTAACGGAGGGGGTCTCTGGCTGGGCACTGTGGTTCATACCTGTAACCCCAGCAGCTTGCAGGCCGAGGCAGGAGGATCCCAAGTCTGAGGTCAGCTTTAATGCAGCAAAACCCTGTCTCAACATGGGAATGTGGCTCAGTGATAGAGCACTTGCCTTGCATTTACAAGGCCTGGGTTTTATCCCTGGTGGGGGGGGGGAGAAAAAACTGTGAGGAGGTAAGACTTTTAGGAAGTGATCAGCAATGCTATGAAAGGGCTGGGCACCTTTTGCCCCTCCATCTTCCTCAATGTAAGGACACAACAAGAAGGTGCCATCTCCTTTTTTTGCGGGGGGGGGGGGGGGGGGGACTAGGGATTGAATTCAGGGGCACTTGACTACTGAGCCATATCCACAGCCTTATTTTGTATTTTATTTAGAGACAGGGTCTCACTGAATTGCTTAGAGCCTTGCTTTTGCTGAGGCTGACTTTGAATTCACAATCCTTCTGCCTCAGCCTCCTTAGTCTCTGGGATTAAATGTATACAATGCAGCACCCAGTGAAGGTACATCTTGAAAGCAGAGAGAAATTCTCACCAGATAGTGAATGTGCTGGTATATTGATCTTGGGCCTCTAGTCTCTGGAACTGTGATAAATATATTTTTGTTCTTTATAATTACCTAGTCTCAAGTATTTTATTATAGTATCACAAGCAAACTAAGACACTGTTTTACCATTTTCAAGTGTTCAGTTCAATAATGTTAAGTGTATTAACATTGTTGTGATTTTGTCCAGGAGGACAGTGTATATGTCCTTAGGTCTGTAGGTTTCTTTGGAGAAAAATGAATTTTAAAGGATTTTTTTTTCTTTGTGTAGGTACCTCAATTAAGTATAATCTGGGTGTAGATAATTGAACCTATAAGGGATACACCCCTGCCCAAGGCCTACTGCTCCTGAAGGCCCTACCCAGACTGACTGCAGCCAGATGTGTTCTTTATCTTTTTGGTATTGGGGATTTAGCCAAGGGGTTATAACACTAGCTATATCCCAATCTTTTTTATTTTGAGACAAGGTCTCTCTAAGTTGCTTAGGGCCTGGCTAAATTGCTGAGGCTGGCCTGGAACTTGCCATCTTCCTGTCTCATCCTCTGAAATTGCTGGGATCACAGGCACATGTCACTATGCCTGGCCAGATGTATTTTTCTTAGCATTTCTCCAACTTCTGTCTTTGTCCATAAAGTCATGGATTTCTTTTTTTTTCCTTTAAGAATAGAGCATTTAGCTCAGTTGGTAGAGCTTGCCTCGCATGCACAAGGCCCTGGGTTCAATCCCCAGCACCACACACACACACACAAAAGAACGTATTAGAGCCAGGCATGGGGGTGTATGCCTGTAATCCCGGTGACTCAGGAGGCTGAAGCAGGAGGACTGAAAGTTCAAAGCCACCTTCAGCAATTAGCGAGGCCCTAAGCAACTTAGCAAGACCCTGCCTCAAGAATTAACAAAATAAATAAACAAATAAATAGGACTGGGGTTGTGGTTAAACACCCCTGGATTTAATCCCTGGTACCCCCCCCCAAAAAAAAAAAAAAGTAAGATAAAAAGGAAGGAAGGAAGGAGAATAGATTAGGAGATGTCAACTTTTAAAAAGTCAAAGAAAAATCCAGGCTTTGTGGGAATTTCAGGAAGGAAGAAAGGAGAGCGCGAGAGCCAGGCCAGAGGAAGTGAGGAGACGCCAGGCCCTGGGGCTGGGGGGCTTCCCAGCTCCTCCCTCCTCTGCCTCTTCGCTCTCCTGGGGTTGAGGGAGGGGGTCCCCTCCTCCCAAGGTCTAGGAGGTACCACTGTCACAGCAGAGGAAGGGGCACGATCTTTTGGAGGTGGTTAGGCTCTGGGGTCCCACCCTCATGAATGGATCAATGCTATTACTATAGGGAGTGGGGCAGTTACCCCAAGAGTGTGGTCCTAATGAAAGGATGAAAATGAGCCCCACCTTTTGTCTCTTCCGCCCTGTCTGCTTGCCCGCCCTCCACTATATCATGTAGACAATGACCTCCATCAGAATCTGGGACCAGGCTCTTGGACTTCCAGCCGCCAGACCTGTGAGCCAAACACCCGCCATTCATAATGACACAGTACAGGCCATTCTGTCATAGCAGCAGCAAGTGGTCAGAGGCAAGGCGGTTTCATTATAACCAGGCCTTCCTCAGGAAATTTAGATTGTCTAAGATTTTCATAATTAAAACTACACACTTATGGCTCTGTGCTTGGATTCATCCCCAGTTCTTTCGATACAATAAATTCTTAGAAGTGGACATATCATTTCTACAAGTGTTGGAATAAAATTCTCAGGTAGAATCCCTAATAGCACAAGACATTTATCTTATGTATACATTTTTAAAGGCTGTTAACACCATTTGCCAAAATACCCTCCAAAAAATGTATCGGTCACCCTTCCACTGGCAGTAACGTTGGGTGGTACCTGGAGTATTTGGTTGATGAATGAAACGACTATACATATTTTTTGGTATCTGGGATTTAACCCAATGGTGCTTAACCTTGAGCCATATCTCCAGCATCCCTTTTTATTTTTCATTTTGAAATACGGTCTTGCTAAGTTGCTTAGGGTCCTGCTAAATTGCCGAGGCTGGCCTGAAACTTTCTATCCTCCTGCCTCAGCCCCCCAAATCACTGGGATTATGGGTGTGGGCCACTGCACCTGGTGGAAGGATATCATTTTTTTTTAAAGAACATGCAAAAAGGACTAACCACAAAGGGAAACATTGATACTTTTGACCAGATCCAAATTCTGTAGAAGATACCATAAGCAACTTCAAAAGACAAGCTGCAGTCTTTGCAAGGACATCTGTACAGCATAAAACTAGTAAATTATTCACACATAGGACATGTAAAAATGTAGAACATAAAACACAGGGCATAGAAGAGAGAACATGTGGAAACTAAAAGCACCCCAACAGCAAATTGGGCAAAGGCTACCAAGCGGCGAAGCACAGAAGAGAAACTTGTAAACATCTTAAAAGATGTTAAAGCTTCACAGCTTATCACACAACCTGTTACCATCCTGTCACAGCCGTCAGCTTGACAGGAGAAAGCTTGATGCTACCAAGTCTCGGTGAAGATGAACTGTTGTGTGTTTTTTTTTTTTTGTACTAGGGATTGAACCCAGCAGCACTCGATCACAGAACCACGGAACCACAGCCCCAGCCCTTTTTAAAGTTATTTAAAGACAGGGTATCGCTGAGTTGCTTAGAGCCTTGCTAAGTTGCTGAGGCTGGCTTCCAACACCTGATTCCCCTGCTTTCCAAGCTGCTGGGATGACAGGCATGCACAACCTGGCCCGGGAAAGGTAAGGATGAAATCTAATAAATTTTAAAATTTGCATGCTGTATGACAAAGAAATTTCACTTTACAGCCTTCATTCTAGGGAAGACTCACATGCATTCATGTTGATCACGGCATTATTTGTCATAATAAATGTTGAAAGCAGCCTGTAGGTGCCCCTGGAGTTTTATCAGTTTCTAAAACATTTTTCCTTTATTTTTTTTAAAGATCTGAAACAAAAGGGCAAATTCTTGAGATTTCAGGAAGATGGGTGCTGAGCAAATGGGTTATTTTCTAGACTTGTTGACATATTTTGCAACCTCTTATTTTAAAAAGATGGTATGTTATTAGGAACGCAGAAACAAACACCCCGTACAGTTTCAGACCTCATAAGTGGCAAATGCAGACACCCTTGACCGGTGGTTCCTGACCTTGGGGGAAAGCACACGTTCTTTCCATAGCAAGACTAATTTCAGCAGTGGGTTTTGTAGATGCCTTTCCTTAGGTTGAGGTGAGGATGCCCCCTTCTGGTTTATAATGTGTTTTATTACAAAAAGAGCTCGATTTTGTCAAATGCTTGTTCTGTGCCTATTGAGTTGATCATATATATGTGTGTTTCGACTTTATTGATATGATGTGTCACGTTAGTTGATTCTCAGATGTTAAATCAACCTTGACTTCCTAAGATAAATCCCATGTTTTCATGGTACATAATTCCTTTCTTATGTTTCTGGATTTAGTAGGCTAGTATTTTCTTGAGGATTCTTGTATGTATATTCAGAAGAGAGATTGGTTTTTAGTTTTCTTTGTGATTGTTGATCTGTGGTTCTTTTGCCTTGTTTGTTTTTGGTATTGGGATGGACCCCAGAGCTGCTCTACCACTGAGCAACACTCCCAGTCCTTTTCATTTTGAATCAGGATCTCTCTGAGTTGCTTAGAACCTCACTAAGTTGCTCAGGCTGGCCTCGAACTTGCTATCCTCCTGCCTCCGCCTCCTGAGCCGTTGGGGTCACAGGTGTGCACCTTGGAGCCCAGCTTCTTGGTCTGTTGTTTTTGACAAAGTCTCTTAAATGTAATTGACCAAAGGTGGTTGCTAGCCCAGATGCTTTGAAGGTGTAGCTGACGAGGGCCAGAGGGTGGCAGCAGAGAGCCACGCACAGAGGTCCTGGAACCGGGTAGGAAAATGAGGACACAGGCTGAGAGCCAGGAGCCAGAGGCACCCACAGGAGAGTGGTGTCAGGTGTGGAGAGGAAAAGGCAGGCTGGCCATGAGCACACCTGCCTCAGGTAGTCAGGAGGAGAGAGGGGCCTGGGTGGAAGTTCAGGGATTGCTCCTGGATCCCACTGGGAATTGAGCCCAGGTCTCTGCCCTGAAGTTCTGCCCTTTCCACTGCACTGAGCTCTTAAGGGCAGAGGGACTTTTGGCCCATATACAATTCATCAGGCTTTTGGGATGCACGTAATCAATTACTGTGGTGGTAGGAATCATCGCAGGCCAGGTGCTGAGGACCTGGGTGTCACAGCTTGGTATTAGCTTTCTTTTCTGCTCCTTAGAGAGTGTCTGTCAGTCAGTCCTTGGCACTGATAGAGCCCTGAGAGACTCATGGCTGGAGGTCTCAAAGCCATCATCTATCTGTGAGCGAGGCTCTTGGGGAAGTTTATATTTATTTTTTAATTAATTAATTTATTTGTTGTAATTTGTTATACATGATGGCAGGATGCATTTCGATTCATAGTACACAAATGGAGCACAATTTTAAATTTCTCTGGTTGTACACAAAGTAGAGTCACGCCATTTGTGTCTTCATACATGTACTTAGGGCAATGATTTCCATCTCATTCCACCATCTTTCCTACCTCCAAAGTTCCTCCATTCCTCCCATGCTCCCCTCACCCTCATTATGGATCAGCATCCACTTATCAGAGAAAACATTCAGCCTTTGGTTTTTTGGGACTGGACTTACTTCCCTTAGCATTATGTTCTCCAACTCCATCCATTTACCTGCAAATGCCACGATTTAATTCTCTTTTAATGCTGAGTAATATTCCATTGTGTATAAATACCACAGGTATTTTTTATCCATTCATCTCTTGAAGGGCATCTAGGTTGGTTCCACAATTTAGCTATTGTGAATTGTGCTGCTATAAACATTGATGTGGCTGTGTCCCTGTAGTATGCTGTTTTTAAGTCCTTTGGGTATAAACCGAGGAGTGGGATAGCTGAGTCTAATGGTGGTTCCAGTCCAAGTTGTCCAAGGAATCTCCATACTGCTTTCCAGATTGGTTGCACCAATTTGCAGTGGGAAGCTTTTATTTTAACCTCAAAAGTTCTGATGAGCGTTAATTACCCTTCACTGCCTCCACATGTCTACCTGAATGCCTCTGGGAAGACTTGCTCTGGCCTGGCTGTGGCATATATGGGTCACCTGTATATGGCAGACCCTGGCACTAGCAGCTCTTGGCGCACAGGATAGGAGCACTGAAGCACAACCAGCCAAGAAGTAGGCTGTGTCTGGGCTCCTTCTGGTGCTCAGCTGGTCAGGCCTCTCGAGTGTTCTAGCCTGTTTTCCCGTATGCTTTGTGTCACCTTTGTGTGCACCAAGTGGCTGCACAGTTGACGTCACTTGTATACTGATGGCCACAGTGTGGCTCTCTCTGCATTACCATGAGGGGATCCTGTACGTGGGAGTCCCTCCTACAGAGGCTTTGATAACTTGGGGTATAAAACTTTTGTGCAAATTTTAAAAAGCAACCTCGGGGTACATGCTGTCAGATGGGAAAGCCCAAGGCTGGGCTGGGGGCTCTGGGTGAAGGTGAGAGGTCTTCTTTCTCAGAGTGGGGGCAACCTGTGGTGGGCACAGGGCTCAGGAGCAGAGTTGGTGGTATGTCTGACTCACCAGTGACCTCGGTCACCATGTGTCATCTGAGTGATGTTGGGTGCAGCATCATGTGGCCCACGCACACCTCAACTCACAAAAAACATTGGCACAGCAGCTTGCTACTGCCACTGAGCTAGCAGTGGAAGTCTGAGGTCACTAACAGCGGTGCCAGAGCCTCAAACACTTGCCCTGTGAGCCTGTCTCAAGGGGGCCAGGGTGTCCGGTTCTAATATCCCTAAGTCAGAGGAGGCCATGGGTTCCCTCTGTGCAGTGCTTAGTCAGGGACTCCCAGAGACACGGATGCAGCCCTGCATGTTACAGCAGCTCAGCCGCACAGGCCTTGAAGTGCCCACTCATGTCCTTTTCCCCAAGTCCAGCCTGGTGTCCCTGGGACATCCCTGAGCTGGGCTTCCCCTGCGACTTTGTGGTGTCAGGAACAGGCTGTGTTTGGCAATAGAGGTTTGTCCCTTCTCTCTCCTGTCATGGCCCCGCTCTCCTCTGGGGAGCCCACCCCTTCCTGTAAAGTGGCCTCAACTGAGCCACTCCAGGGGGGACAAAACTGTTTTTATATTTTTAAAATCTTAAAGCCAGGCCAGGTGTGGTGTCACATGCCCATAATTCCAACAGTTTGGGAGGCTGAGGCAGGAGGATTCCAAGTTCAAGGCCAGCTTCAGCAACTTAGCAGGACCCTGACTCAAAAAAAAAGGGGGGGGGGCCTGGGGATGTGGCTTAGTGGTGAAGTGCCCCTAGTACCCCTAGGATCAATCCTCAGTACCAAAATAAAACAAAACTTAGGTCGTTGGGTGGGGATGGTAGTTAATAGAAGAATCTGGTTTGTTTTCCTAGGCAAGTTCTCTCTCCCCTTCTGAAGTAAAGAGAGAGGCACATAGGAGGGAACGTGCACCCCACTGTCTGCAAGCAAGAGCCCAAGTCCAGGAAGGCTTGGAGGGGGATGGTGGCACCTGGGTCCCCCCAAGGCTACAGAGAGGCCTCAGCCTCAGGCTCCTTTTACCAGCGGATGGAGATCCTAGGCTCTTAGACTGCTGGGTCCCTGAAAGAAAAGCAAAAATAAAAACACACTTGGAATCCATTGACAAGCTTGCGTTTATTTTTGCCTTGAAGAAGAACCCAGATGTCACGCGGCAGTGGCTGTGCCTTTTCATCTGCATGGTGATAGGAAATAAGAAGTTCCTCCCTGGTCACCCTTCCCCAGAGCCGTGCTGTGGTTCTGGGTTCTCCCCCGGTGCCAGGGTGTGAGGCATCAGGCCAGCGCCAGTTGCTGCTCCACCAACCTTTGTCCCAGCCCTCAGAGGCATTGGGTTCGGCCTGTCTCGGCAGCTTCCGTGCTGAGCTGGGGGTCTGGAAAGCCCTGAGGCTGCACACTCATGGCCGCCCCTTGCTGTGCTGCTAGCAGGTGGCTGTAGGCCCCTCTCTGGCCTTGCTGGGCTCCCTCTCTCTTCTTTCTCCAGTCACACAGGGTGGAGGGAAGGGCAAACCTCTTTGTAGACTCAGAGGGAGTCGTCCTCTCTTTACATCTGGTCCCCTGGGTTCTCAACACCCCCTTCCCTACTCCCCATCCTCCACCCGGGGCGAGTCTTGTTGGAAACCAAGTCATGGAGCCTGTTTGGTTATTTCTTCTTTCTGCTCTGCCTCTTTCTCTAGGCCAAGAGAACAGAGCCTCTGATACCTGGCAGGGCCACCAGCAGGAGGGGACATGTGGGCAGAAACCTCGAGACTATTTCAGCCACTTCAGATCACGAGGAACAACAGCAAGGAGGGAGCAGAGACCCCGAGAGAGGCCTGAATTGTTCCCTGATGGATTCTAACATCTTCCCATGTCCTGTCTGCAGGTTAAGAAGGAAAAGGGAAGCCATTTTGGTTAGCTGGTCCCACCTTAGCTGTTGGCAGAGTGAGACTGGGAAGGACCCACTGGTCAAAACCAGAGGAGGTGGGAGAAGACCAGAGCAGGAGGGGCGAGGGGAGAACTCGTCCTCTGGAACAAGATGCGAGCAGGTGGGACGTTGCTCAGTCTTCCTGCCCCAGCAGCCTCTGCGTCCCTTTTGGTATGAGATCTTGGAAGGTTCCCAGGCACAGGCCTGTGAAAGGTTTGGGGTTGTAGGATGGGGGCAGGTGGAGGGGGTGGCAGGACTCCCCCTCAGGTCTTCCCACTGCCTGCACAGGCAGGGACATGGCAGGGTCGGGTCCTGGGCCCTGGTTTCTCTCTGCATGTCCTGAGCGCATCTTCCCATTGCTGTGCAGCGGGACCTCCACCCCGAGGGGGACCTTTGCTGCAGCAGGCAGGCGGGGCTGGGGCATTTCACTTCTGAAGTGTCGTCAAGGACAGTGGTGGACTCACAGGATAAGCAGGGTGGTCCATCTCGGGCCCAGAATCGGTACATCTCATGAGTTATAGGAACTCAAACAGGAGAACGTGCCCTTGACTTGTGCTCCATGTTCTCTTGACCCCGATGGTGGGACCCCCGATTCCTGCTCTGGTTGTCACCAGGAAAGTTGTGGGTGTTTGCAGGAACTTGGTGGGGAGGGGCGGAGGGCAAGGTGTAAGGGGCAGTACACGGAGTGGGGAGTATCCACAGGGACGGAGGGAAGAGAGGAGAAAGGACACCCGAGCTTCACGGGGAACGTTCCCTGGAGGACGGCTGGGCTCCTGGAGCCAGGTGGTTCCAGGCTTGTGCAGTGTCCTTAGCACCCAGGCTGGTAGTCCCCCTCAGCCTCCCCGAGTTCTGTCCTTCTCTGGTTCCTTTGGAAATTGCTTGAGAGAAAACCCCAGGAGTCACAATGACAACTACAGCAACAAAACCACCTGTCCCCCAAGTAGATCTGAGGGCTTCGGGAGGAAGAGCGCCTCTGGAAGGAGCCTGGGGTTTCCTGTTTGAGTTGGGGCAGTGACGATGGGATTATGCTTCCTGGGTTCTTGGGTCAAGGACCTGAGATTGCAGAGGGGCCCAGGAAAGCTCTCTGAACGCAGGGGAGGCCAGCGCAGGAGGCTCTGAACAGGCCTTGCTGCTGCTGCTGGAGCCCGGGGCTTTCTTCCTGGGCCAGAGAGGGAGAGACCTGGGGGCCTCATGGCGAAGGGGCGTCTCCTGTCTCTGGTCTCCTCTCCAGACCCCTGTTCCCCACCTGGTATGTACGTGGAGTCTGGACTCTGCCCAGTACCTGCCCTGGATGTTGGGTCCCTGAGCCCTGTTCCCAGCAGCTTCCTAGGAAACAAGGTTCCAGAATGGCCCCGAGCCCTCAGGAAAGGGCATCACTGTCCTTGTCTTCTTCTCCGCGTGTTTGCTTCGGCTGGTGGATCCTTATGGTCGCTCATGCTTATAAGAAGAATTGAAAACGTTTCAGTGAGAGGGTGGGGTCTCACCCGGGGAGAGGAACCAGCATGACCTTCTGAATCCTCTGCCTGTCCTGCTTCCAGGGGCCTCAACGTCAGTGTCCCCAAGCTGTGGTGCTCATGTCCCCACAGAACACCCGCTGTGCATAGCCCTGTCTCTGTGAAGGTCACTGGGAAGGGCCAACCAAGGCTATTCCACAGCCAGTCAGCTGGGGGTGACTGCTACTGCTACTCTTCATGCAAATCTGAAAAAGCCAGCGACTTCTTCATTATTGTTACTGTAACAAACATGGACTCTGTTTGAATAAGGACATTTACTTCCATCCGAAAATTGTCAAAATACACAAATTTAGTTACAAGACACTTTACTGCCATCTGCCCAAACTGTAGTAAACACACACATTTCTATCTTTGCAGTGAAACAACATGTAATAATATTTTTCAAAGTAAAAAAAGACGTCTATGCTGTGAATAGCACTCCCTTCTATATGGGAACACGTGTAATGCAACCCTGAATTCATTTTTCTTTTAAATTTGTTTACTGTCTCCTAAATATGTCATGACCTGTATTCTTTCCCACTGTGCATTTCCACTCTGGTGATTCAGTTGCTGTTTTTGTTTCTAGCTGGGCCCCCTGCAGTAGCCTCTCCCTGGTTCCCCTACTGACCCCTCCCCGCACACTGCAGGCTGTTCTCAGCACCCTGAATCCTGTTAGGATCGCTCTTCTCCCTCTGCCCCAGACACCCTTCACTCCATTCCCAACAGGCAAATTTCTCCTTGCCCTTTCCGGTGTAGGTGAGGTACTTAACCTGTGCAGCTTAGCCTCTCCTGGACTTCACAGTTTGCTCGTTCAGCACCTGCCACAGTAAATGGCCGGTTTACGTATTTGTTTATTCCCCCACTTGGTGGCTTTTGCACCTGGTAGGATCTTCAGCGCATCCTCGGCTCCCAGCATGCTCTCAGTATGCACCCACAGCACAGGTGGTTTAAACCTTCATAGCTGCAAGTTGAGTCTTTTTCCTGTCCTTGGGCGGTGAGCTGCTTCTCAGGGGAGTGTCTCGTGCCCCTTGGCGCCGCTGAGTCTAACACAGTGCCTGGTGTAGGTGAACTCCTTGCCTACAAAACTATCTTACTGACTATTCCATTTCCCGAGGTCCAGTCGCTCTCCCTCCTGCCGCTGCGGAGAGCACGGATGGGTGGAGCGTGTGCACCTGCCTGCAGAGTCCTGCCCTCCGCCGCAGGGAACGTTCTCTGCGCCTGTCATTCCTGGCACCGCCGCTAGGTGGCAGGGAACCTCCATCCTTCCCCACGGCCCAACCAGATGGGTAGCATGACTTCCCTCCACAGGAAAAACCAATTTTAGCTGTAAGAGCTAATTTGATGAAAGATCATTTTGTAAAACGGTCAACTCAGCAAATAATCACTTTGCTAAATCATTTAGGAGCTGTCTGAAGGTCTGGTTTTATCTGAAGTACTCCCCTAATACTTAATATTTCATTTAAGAATGAGTGAGCTTTTTCTCTGTTCAGTTTTCTCCCTTCTCCATTTTGGGGATCATTGTCTTGCTGGGCCTTTAACGGTGCCTTTTAATTGACCTCTGGCAGTAACTGCTGGGATGGGCCGCACTGTGCTGGTCTAGGCATTTGTCTGATGGTTTTAATGAGTTAGTTTTATGTCTGTTGACCTAGTGCTCAAGGAAGGTGAGAATTCTTCTGGAATGGCTTAAGGAGGTTGTGGGCCGTCACCAGCTCTCCCACCAAGGTGTAGTCTGAGTGTCCCCCAAACCCTCCTTAGGTCATCTCAGCTTGATTGGGTTTTATTTTGAGTTCATGATTAAGGAGTCCTCCAGGTTGGCAGGTGGAGACTGTCCGGTGGGAGGTGATAGGCTAAGCAACGCCCCAGAGCCTGTGGTTTTGACTCCTGTGGAGACTGGGTGTCTGAAGAACCCCCCTGAACTTCAGCAGCCTCCCCACGCTCCTTCTTCTAGGGTGGTGCAGCTTGGCTTCAGACACTTAAAAAGCCAGTCTGAGTTCAAGTTCATGGAATCATGGTCCCTGCTCCTGAGGGAAGGTCTTGCTGCCCTGCGTGAACCTGGGGGTGGTCTGCTCAGCAGACTAAGCCAGGCACAGGAGGGCCGGTGCTGTAGGAGTCCACAGGGGAGGTTTCAGAAGTCACCAAAAGCACAGAAACAGAAAGTAGAAAGGTGAAAAGGGAGGGGGTCGGGAGTGGGGGCTGGAGCCCATCGGCCTGGAATCCTGTGATGTGAGGGGAGAAATTCTGGAAATCTGGTGTGTGACAGTGTTAATGTGCTCCAGGTAGCTGCACTATGCACTTAAAAGTGTTTATGATGAGCCACACACAGTGGCACATGCCTGTAATCCCAGTGGTTCAGGGTGCTGAGGCAGGAGGATCGTGAGTTCAAAGCCAGCCTCAGCAAAAGAAAGGAGTAAGCAATTCAACAAGACTCTGTCTCTAAATAAAATACAAAATAGGGCTAAAGATGTGGCTCAGTGGTTGAGTGACCCTGAGTTCAATCCAAGGTACCCACCCCACACCCACCAAAAAAAAAGTGTTGATGATGGTAAATCTCATGCAGTTTTTGCTCCAGTAAGGTTAAAAATAAAAGTGTTCAACTACCTTAGGAAGTTGGGATAGGGCTTTGGGACACGTTGTGGTATCTTGAAGAAGGAGTTTTATTTGTGAGACCCTGAGGTCATGTTTCACTAGTTGGGAAAAGCTGTCATCCACCGGAGAGGCAGCTGGCCTTGGCTTGGGGGGTGGCAGGTTAGGGACGCTGTTGGGAGGGATTGTAAAGGTTATTTTTTGGGTTAGCTGAGATCAGAGAGTTGGTGGGAGGAAGCAAACAATTTCTTCATATTTTTACCTAAATCTTGGGAGAGGAGTAGGGTGAGATAGGTGGTGGGGGGGACCAGTGGGGGGAAGGAAGTGCCTGCTCTGAGCCACTCCAAACAGACTCAGCTCAAACCCTCCTGCACCCAGATTCTAGCTGAGCCTCTGCTGGCGTTTCTCTTACCATCTCTGTAGTCTGCAGCTGTGGGAGAGGCTAAGCTCCACAGCCTTCTGCTGTGTGGTGGCCCCAGAATGTGACCAGTCCCAGAGAAGATCTGTGTGTGTCCCCAGCCAGGCCCCTCCCTCAGCCTCTCCCAGCGTGGGCGCTTGCCCTGGGACCTGGCATTCTGAACTGCCTCTCTGATTGCAGCTGTGCCTCTGCTGATGTGAGACCTATTTCTAGAAACCTCTTCCTTCTCAGAAACCCTCAGAAATCCTCTGTCAGGGGGATTTAGCCCTGGAAACTGGTCATTCCCCTGCTGTCCTTACCCGTGGCTCCTGCTCTCCTTAGGACTTACTTCTTCTGTCCTGGAGAACCAGCAGCTGCTCCCACAGATGGAGGAATGGAGCCAGGAGGAGCTCGGGGGTTCTGAGGCTGCCAGGGACCAGGGGACAGGA
This sequence comes from Marmota flaviventris, assembly GCF_047511675.1. Classification (NCBI taxonomy): domain Eukaryota; kingdom Metazoa; phylum Chordata; class Mammalia; order Rodentia; family Sciuridae; genus Marmota; species Marmota flaviventris. The sequence goes on along the minus strand of NC_092498.1, from coordinate 6,896,105 downwards.
CTGAGGTAGGTGTGCTGGGCCCGTGGCTGTGTGTACACTGGTGCGTGTATGAGGGGTGATGGTGCTGGGCTCACTTACGAGGTTCTAGGAAGGTTTCCTCCTGGTTCAAAGCGTGTTGCTCGACCCTGCAGGGGGCAGATGGGGCAGGAGGGACACAGGGCCATATTCAGCAGCCCTCTTACAAGGAGAAGTGCCAGGGAGGGGGCTCAGCCTGAGGAGGAGGAGGAGGAGGAGGAGGAGGAGGAGGAGGAGGAGGAGGAGGAGGAGGAGGAAGAGCAGGAGGCTGAGATGAAGGCAGGGTGGAAAGGGAGGAACAGGAAGAAAGGAAGGTTCCTCCACAGGAATGCTCTGAGCTTGGGTGGTGCCATAGAGCAGCCCCCAGGAGGAAGTGAATGGGTGCTGTGGGGACTTCCAGCCTCACCAAGAAGCAGGGACAGGGGTCTTGATTCCCCTCATTCACTCTTCTAGCACTTCCCAGCCCTTGCACAGTTAAGATACTATGAATGGGCTGGGGATGTGGCTCAAGTGGTAGCGCGCTTGCCTGGCATGCGCAGGGTACTGGGTTCGATCCTCAGCACCACATAAAAATAAAATAAAGATGTTGTATCCACCAAAAACTAAAAAATAAATATCAAAAAACTCTCTCTCTCTCTCTCTCTTAAAAAAAAGATACTATGAATGGGGCATTAAAGGTGGATAATACTTTGCTGAAAACTGTGGTTTCACCTCCATTTAAGCTGACCTGGTTTTCACATGTGAAGCCTTCTTCTCCTCTTGACAACTGACCTGCTGGGCTCTGGCAGCTTCTCTGACAGTCTTTCTTTGTGGTGGGAATTGCTTCTAGATGCATCATAGGAAGCTTTTCAAGGATGCCCAAACCCAGAGCCCCCTTGGGAATAATTGTTGTGTCTCCTGCTTTTTGAAACTAAGAGCTCTGGGCCAGCAGAACATAAGTCTTGGAGACAGGACCTCATTTTGCTAGTGGGTCACTGGGGGTGATACTGCATGGTGTCAGTCCCCACTGACTGCGACTCCCAACTTTTGGACCATAAATCCTGGTTATGAGGTACTGGTCCGTGTTACTAGTTCATGTGTAATCTCCATCCCTGCCACCATGGCCACTCTGAGCATGGACCCAATGGGTGACAGCCGGTTGGCTGGGGAAAGAGGCCGACTGGTATCATCCTGCCCACTGACTTTGATTTTTGAAGTCCTCCTCTGCTGGGTCAGCTTTTGTGAGAATGGACATGGGATACAAATATCTTCAGGCCTTTCCCTCATTCTAAGAGGTCTGTCGTATACTTCTCCAGAACTCCCTTGTGTCCAGTGTTCTACTTCCTTCCAAGTCCCCAGCCACCCCACAAACCACTGGCCACACAGCCTGTGAGTTGGTATGTAACTGCATGTCTGGTCATTTCTCCTTCCAACAAAATGCACAGTCAGTGCACAGCTCGGAGTTCTGGCTGTGGGGAGAATATCCCTCCCCACTGTCCTCAGGGATGTCCCAGATTGGGGCTGTAGTGCTGCAGCTGTTCTGCATCTTGCGCAGAACCATCTGTAAAACCAGGCCCCGGTCTTCCCCTCCCTTTCTCTGTCACCAACCGCAGGGAATTCCTTGTGAGTTCCCAGGTGCAGGCTGGGAGAGAGAAGGCTGTGTAACAGGAGCAGGGCACCTGGCAGCCTTCAGGACTTGTGCCTTCAGGACCCATTTGTGCCTTATCACACACATACTGCTTCCCTTTAATGCTGGAGGGCTGTTCTACACACTCAAGTTTTGGCTTGGTGTATGGGCGTCTTAGTCTGTTTTGTATTACTATCAGAGAATGCTTGAGACTGGGTAATTTGTAAAGAAAAGAGATTCTTTCTTTCTCTCTCCCCTGCCTTCTTTCTTTCTCTTTGTGGTGCTGGGGAATCTAACCCAGGGCCTCATGTGTGCTAGGGAAGTGCTGTACCACTGAACTACATCTCCCAGTTCTGGAGATTCATTACCATTTTAGAGGCTAAGGAGTCTGAGATCAAGGCGTCCCCAGCTGGCAAAGGTCTTTGTGCTACATCATCCCATGATGGAAGGCAGAAGAGCAAGGAGGGAGCAGGAGGGAGGACAAGAAGGGACCAAACTCATTTTTGTAGTCCACTTTCATGCTAACCTGCTCTCATGACAATGGCATTAATCTACATTATAGTCCTATCTCCTAACGCTGTTACCTTGGCGATTAAGTTTCCAACATGTGAACTTTGGAGGGTACATTCCAACCTTAGAATTCTGTCCCTGACCCCTAAATGCATTTCCCTTTCACATGCAAAATGCACTCATTCCATCCCCCAAGCCCTCAGAATCACCCTGTTCCAGCATCAACTCAAAAGTCCCAAGTCCAGAGTCTCATCTAAGTTAGATATGGGAGAGATTTGGGGCCTGATTAATCGTGAGGCACATTCCCCTTGTGACATTTAAAAAAAAATTTAAAGTTACTTAAATAAATAAATTGAAATTGAAATTACTGATATATATATATATGTGTGTGTATATGTGTATATTTGTATATATGCATATTTGTATATATGCATATATATATATATATATATATATATATATATATATATACCAGGACTTCTTATTCTTTTGATTAATTAATTAATTAATTAATTTTAATTTGGTATCTATGACAGCAGAATGCATTTTGATTCACTGTACACAATTGCAGCACAACTTTTCATTTCTCTGGTTGTCCACAATGTAGCGTCCCACCCTATGTGCAGTCATACATGTACCTAGGGTAATGATGTCCATCTCATTCCACCATCTTTCCTGCCCCCAAGAACTTCCTGTTCTTACCTAACCCACAGATCAGCCCTTCCCCAACCTCTCTCCTCTCTACTTCCCAGCCTCTGAAGACCACTGTTCTGCTCTCGATCTTTGTAAGATCAGCTTTTTCATATTCCACAGATGAGGGAGATCATGCGGTACTCGTCTTTCTGTGCCTGGCTGATTTCATTTAATATCATGATCTCTAGTTCCATCCTCATTGTCACAAATGCCAGGAAGTCATCCTTTTCATGGATGAATAGATTCCATAGTGTATATGTGCCACATTTTCTTTATTCAGTCATCAGCTGATGGAGCCTCAGGCTGTTTCTGTTTCCTGGCTCCTGCTAGCAGTGCTGCAGTAAACACGGGGGCGCAGGTGTCTCTTTGACGTACTGATTTCATTCCTCTGATGTGTAACCAGTAGTGGGGTTTGCTGGATCATATGGGAGTTCAACTTTCAACTTTTTGGAGAACCTCTATTCTGTTTTCCATAATGGACATTCTAATTTGCATCCCTACCAACAGTCTGCAAAGGTTCCCTCCTCTTTTCCACTCCCTCTCTGTCTTTTTGATAATGACCATTCACTCCATCCTGGAGTGAGATGATACCTCAGTGTGGTTTTTAAAAAAAAATATTTATTTTTTAGTCATAGTTGGACACAATACCTTTATTATATTTATTTATTTTTACATGGTGCTGAGGATCGAATCCAGGGAGGATCGAATGCGTGCTAGACGAGTGCTCTACTGCTGAGCCACAATCCCAGCCCCTCACTGTGGTTTTGATTTGCGTTTCTTGATGATTAGTGATGTTAAGCATTTTTTTCATCAACCTGTTGGACAAGTCATTTTCTTATATGTTATCTCATATAAGATGATGTCTTATAAAAATATTCTTGAAGGCTTGGAATGGCTAAGTGGCCTCTTGAGGTCTCAGCAGTGAGTGGCAGAGCCAAAGGTGAAGCAGCTCAGACTCTGAGCCCGTGGTCACGCCCACCACCCCCTGCTTCTCTGTCAGCTTCAGGTGGCACAGGGTGCTCATGCTCCCATAGGTGAAGACTCTGTTTCCTGGAATAGTATTTCAGAGCATCAAATATTCCCTATGTTATATTTGCTAATCTATTCTAGCTTTTACTATTTTTTTTTAAATTTAATTCATATTTATAAGGCAGTGATTCCTTAAACTTGGCTAATAATTATTTCTTAGCATTTGATGAATTCAGTTTTCTAGGCTCCTCCTTCCTTTGAGATTCTGATTTGGTAAGTATAGTAGGCAAATCTGTATTTTTAAAAAATATTTAGTTTTTAGTTGTAGTTGGACACAATGTCTTTATTTTATTTATCTTTATGTGGTGCTGAGGATCAAACCCAGGGCCTTGCACATGCTAGGTGAGCGCTGTACCACTGAGCCGCAACCCCAGCCTGGCAAATCTGTATTTTTTTTTTCTCTTTTTTTTTTTTAAATTTTTTATTGTTGGTTGTTCAAAACATTACATAGTTCTTGATATATCATATTTCACACTTTGATTCAAGTGGGTTATGAGCTCCCATTTTTACCCCATATACAGATTGCAGAATCACATCAGTTACACATCCATTGATTTACATATTGCCATACTAGTGTCTGTTGTGTTCTGCTGCCTTTCCTATCCTCTACTATCCCCCCTCCCCTCCCCTCCCCTCCCCTCTTCTCTCTCTGCCCCCTCTACTGACATTCATTTGTCTCCCTTGTATTATTTTTCCCTTTCCCCTCACTTCCTCTTGTATGTACTTTTGTATAACTCTGAGGGTCTCCTTCCATTTCCATGCAATTTCCCTTCTCTCTCCCTTTCCCTCCCACCTCTCATCCCTGTTTAATGTTAATCTTCTTCTCATGCTCTTCGACCCTACTCTGTTCTTAGTTACTCTCCTTATATCAAAGAAGACATTTGGCATTTGTTTTTTAGGGATTGGCTAGCTTCACTTAGCATAATCTGCTCTAATGCCATCCATTTCCCTGTAAATTCTATGATTTTGTCATTTTTTAATGCAGAGTAATACTCCATTGTGTATAAATGCCACATTTTTTTTTATCCATTCATCTATTGAAGGGCATCTAGGTTGGTTCCACAGTCTTGCTATTGTGAATTGTGCTGCTATGAACATCGATGTAGCAGTGTCCCTGTAGCATGCTCTTTTTAGGTCTTTAGGGAATAGACCGAGAAGGGGAATAGCTGGGTCAAATGGTGGCTCCATTCCCAGCTTTCCAAGAAATCTCCATACTGCTTTCCAAATTGGCTGCACCAATTTGCAGTCCCACCAGCAATGTACAAGTGTACCCTTTTCCCCACATCCTCGCCAGCACTTGTTGTTGTTTGACTTCATAATGGCTGCCATTCTAACTGGAGTGAGATGGTATCTTAGGGTGGTTTTTTTTTTTTTTTTTAAATGTATAGGCCTATTTGTGGACTCTGTTTGTTCCATTTATTTATTTTGGTTTATTTTGCTCTCTTTTTCCTAGTTTTTAAAAGTGAAATGTTGTCTCCAGGTTCTCATTTACCTTTAAGTATTTTTTTTTAATTTTTTTTATTGGTTGTTCAAAACATTATAAAGCCCTTGACATATCATATTTCATACATTAGATTCAAGTTGGTTATGAACTCCCAATTTTACCCCAAATACAGATTGCAGAATCACATCGGTTACACATCCACATTTTTACATAATGCCCTATTAGTAACTGTTGTATTCTGCTACCTTTCCTATCCTCTACCATCCCCCCTCCCTCCCCTCCCATCTTCTCTCTCTACCCCATCCACTGTAATTCATACCTCTCCTTGTTTATTTTCCCATTACCCTCACAACCTCTTATATGTAATTTTGTATAACAATGAGGGTCTCCCTCCATTACCATGCAATTTCCCTTTTCTCTCCCTTTCCATCCCACCTCATGTATCTGTTTAATGTTAATCTTTTCTTCCTGCTCTTCCTCCCTGCTCTGTTCTTAGTTGCTCTCATTATATCAAAGAAGACATTTGGTATTTGTTTTTTAGGGATTGGCTAGCTTCACTAAGCATAATCTGCTCTAGTGCCATCAATTTCCCTGCAAATTCTATGATTTTGTCATTTTTTAGTGCTGCGTAATACTCCATGGTGTATAAATGCCACATTTTTTTTATCCATTCATCTATTGAAGGGCATCTGGGTTGGTTCCACAGTCTAGCAATTGTGAATTGTGCTGCTATGAACATCTATGTAGCAGTATCCCTGTAGTACGCTTTTTTAAGGTCTTCAGGGAATAGTCCAAGAAGGGCAATAGCTGGGTCAAATGGTGGTTCCATTCCCAGCTTTCCCAGGAATCTCCATACTGCTTTCCAGATTGGCCGCACCAGTTTGCAGTCCCACCAGCAATGTACAAGAGTACCCTTTTCCCCACATCCTCTCCAGCACTCGTTGTTGTTTGACTTCATAATGGCTGCCAATCTTACTGGAGTGAGATGGTATCTTAGGGTGGTTTTGATTTGCATTTCTCTGACTGCTAGAGATGGTGAGCATTTTTTCATGTACTTGTTGATTGATTGTATGTCCTCCTCTGAGAAGTGTCTGTTCAGGTCCTTGGCCCATTTGTTGATTGGGTTGTTTGTTCTCTTATTGTCTAATTTTTTGAGTTCTTTGTATACTCTGGATATTAGGGCTCTATCTGAAGTGTGAGGAGTAAAGATTTGTTCCCAGGGTGTAGGCTCCCTATTTACCTCTCTTATTGTTTCTTTTGCTGAGAAAAAACTTTTTAGTTTGAGTAAGTCCCATTTGTTGATTCTAGTTATTAACTTTTGTGCTATGGGTGTCCTATTAAGGAATTTGGAGCCCGACCCCACCGTATGTAGATCGTAGCCAACTTTTTCTTCTATCAGACGGCGTGTCTCTGATTTGATATCAAGCTCCTTGATCCATTTTGAATTAACTTTTGTGCATGGCGAGAGAAAGGGATTCAGTTTCATTTTGTTGCATATGGAGCAAATCTGTATTTTTAACGTCTAGTTAGGAAATTTCCTTCAACTTTGAAACCTGCCTGTTTGCTGAGTTTCTAACGTATCTTGCTCCTTCTGTTCCGAATGATAAAAGCCTTGAAAGAATTAAAGGGCTCTTTAGGTTTGTTTGGGGGGTGAGAGCTCAGGAAGACCCTGGGAGCAGTCTAGCCTGAGTCTTCAGGGGCTCAATCCTGTGGGGGAGAAGAGCATGGGCTTCCTCGCTGTCCCCCTGTCCTGGGTGAGTGCAGCTCTGATACATGGCTTTGTCCCTGCAGAACCCGTGGGCACCTGGACCAGGAGAGCAGGCTGGAGCAGGGCTGTGGGATGTCCCCTCTGCGGCTCCTCCTTCTAGGGAAGCACGGTGCGGGAAAGAGTGCCACTGGGAACACCATTCTGGGCACCACTGTGTTCAACTCCAAGTTCAGTCATCGGCTGGTGACTCAGATGTGCCAGAGAGAGAGTGGGACCATGAGAGGGAGGGAGGTGGTGGTCATCGACACCCCTGACCTTTTCTCCTCCATGGCTTGTGCCGAAACCAAGCAACGCAGTCTCCAACAGTGCTTGGAGCTCTGTGCTCCCGGCCCCCATGTCCTGCTGCTGGTAATCCCCATCGGCCATTACACGGAGGAGGACAAGGCGACCATCCAGGGCATGCTGAGAGTGTTTGGACCTGAAGCCAGCAGGCACGTCATTATCGTCTTCACTTGGAAGGATGATCTGGGGCATGACCTGCTGCAGGATTATATTGAAAACGAGCCGTCTCTTAAGGCATCTTTGGCTCGGCACTTCCTGAGCCGATACTGCGCTTTCAACAACAAGGCAGGTGATGGTGAGCGGCACAGCCAGGTGTCTCAGCTCCTGTGCGAGATCCAGTGTTTGGTGGATGAGTGTAGAGGACAGTGCGTGGACTTCAAAACCGAGGGTGGCAGATTCCAGGTAAGGATTAGCCAATGGATGAGATGGGTACAAATGAATGGCATATTGCAATGTGTGATGGGACACGGCTCTTGCTTACCGAGGGATCTATACGTAATCTGGAGTGATAAGAGGAATCAGACTGAGGGCTTTGGACTTTATTAACAAGTGAAGGAGCAAATTAAGCCTAGCTCTCCTAACCCTTCATATTATTAGATACACAAAGATTTAGAATCTCTCTTTCCCTGGCTTCAGTAAAACCCCCGTCTTTTGCCTTTTCCTCCTCTTTCCGGCTACTCCAAAGATTACAGAGTCCTCTTCCAGTTGCTGGCCTCTAAAAGTGGTCCTCAGGGTTTGGTTTTGGCCCTTCTTGAGTTCTTTATACTCTCTGCAGGTGATCCCAAGTCTTTATGGCTTTGAGCTCTATCTGTGTGGACAGTTCCCACATGAGTGACATGAGTGACTAGCCCAGCTCTCTCCTCCCAGTTCTGACCCCTTTACCTGGTTCCTTGGCATCTCCACTGGGCTCTCTGACACTGTCTCACACCCAAATTTTGGTCTTCGTGCTTAAAGCTCTCACACTTCTGTGTCCTTCTCAGCTCAGCAAGGGGTTGTGCTGCCCACATAGTCTTCACACCTAAGCCTAGATGTCAGCTTTTATATCACTGCTGGCTTACGTCCAACGATTAAGAAATCACCAAGTCCTGTGTGATCAAGGTGATCCTGGATTCCAGAGGTTTCTTGCCACCCCCACCATCTGGGCCAAGCCAGCATCCTTTCTTGCCCGTAGTATTTTAACCTTCTAATGACTTTCCTCTCATTCACTTTTGGGTCTCATTGCTCAATCCATTTCACACACAAAATCCAGTGATGTTTAATCTTTGGACACAAAAGAAACATGTATTTGCAACCAAGCTGAAGTTATAGGAGTGTCACTCCTTTGAGGAACTAACACTGCAGTGGAGACCTATGCAAAGAAACAGCCCTTACGGGCTCAGGGTGAGTAGCTGAACATTGGCACAGAGGACCCTGCAAGACTAAATGTCATAACTGCAGCCCGAGGTGTGCATAGAAAAGTGTTGGTCAGAGGGGCTTCTTAGATTTGATGAGTAATAATCCCAAACGGGAGCAATTGACATTTATTGAGCACTTACTGAATTTCAGACACATACAGGACTAAGTGTTTGCAATGACTCTATGTGGAGACGTTCCACCGACGGGGACCCTGAGGCTCACGAGAACCTCAGCAACTTGTTCTCTTTTCTTCTAGGCCTGGCTCACTCCCCTTTATGACTGTCTTTCCCTTGGCCCCAAGGGTCAATCACATGGTTCTGGGATAAGAAGGGGCACAGGATGAATTTCCTGCATGAGCCCCTTGTTTAAACTGCTTCATCTTAAGATGAGGCTCAGAATCCTCAGCTCAGCTTGGCCCCTTGCCTGGCCCCTGCTCTCTGTGTGCTGGCCTCACTGGCCTTCGTATTGGTCAGGTCCACTCCAGAGTCTCAGACCTGCAGTTCTCTTGGCACTGGTTCTGCCCATGTGCCGCAGCTTCCCTTCACTTCCCCAGGAACTCCTCCCTGTGAGTCCCTGGTGTGAGCCCCCCACTCCTCTGCGCCTGTGGCCCCCCTCACACCACCACATCAAGGGATTCCTAGGGATGTGGTTGCAGCGGTCGCCTCCCTACAAACTCCACGAGGACCGAAAACAGCTGTTTTGTTGACCACAGTATCTCAGACTTGTCTTCTGTAAAACAGAGACAATAATGTGCATCTCAGGAACTGCTGTGAGGGTTAAATGAGATGCTTATGAAGTTAAACCTTTAAAACTCAGTAGGTGTTCATATTTGTGAACTGTTAATATCATCGTAGAAGTGTATGAGGGCCAGTAAATTATGGACATGTAAATTAAGGACTTTAGCAATCCAGAGGAAAAAAATTGTAAGTATAAAGATATATGTAGAAGGATAGTTATCATGGCAACTTTCAAAACAGTAAGATCAGAAATAACCGGAAACAAGTGATCAGTAAAGAGATGACTGTATCAGTTGTGTACGTCCATACCATGGAATACATTTTATTTACTAAAAAGTGTGGGTAGGTGTATCCATGTTGACTTGTGCAGATGTAAAGCCTGTATTATTAGGCAGGTTGCAGAACAGAAAGCCTAGCAAGTCTCTTCCATGTTCAGGTATCACAGATAAACACAAGGACATACATCAGCTAATAGCTGTTACTTTTCTGGTATGTTGGAGATGGACTGATTATTCACTTATATATCATGCACATTTTTCCATATTTTTTATTGGTGCATTATTGTTGTATGTAATGGTAGGATTTGTTATTACATATTTATACATGCATGCAATATATATCATGTGCTTTTGCATTGAAACGATCTTTTGCATTTAAAGAACCCTAAAGAATTTGAAATGTTTATGGAAGTGAAAGAAATCTGATCATCAGAACTAAGTGGAGAGCACTGAGGGAGGGGGATGATGAAGGTGTCAAAGACATTGGGGAGACCCTGTGAGAAGGCAGAGGGGAGGCTTCCTTGGCTGACCTGGGTAGTTGACAAAGGAGGTGAGAAGGAAGCACAGGAGGTTTTAAGGACAGTGGACTCAAGACTATACCATTGCATTTATTTTGGGAGCAAGTATAGGATTCGCCAGGCGGGAGAAGGGTACGTCCACCATGGATGGTTCCACAAGGACACACCAGGACCCGATTTGACAACATCCTACTCAGCAGATTTCTCTGAATTACATAATTATGTCTCCATTTCTTTGTTTTGTGAGAAGATGAGACTACAGATGTGTGTGCTATGTCATTTCCCCCTTTGTTTCCTAGGATTGTGTAAAGGAAGCTACGAGTCAGGAGAAGGACAATGCATGTGGTAAGTTGATCCCTTAAGAACGTTAGGCTTCTGTCTGTATTCTTTTAATTCCTTATGCAGCCAGAGCAAAGTGGAAGAGTGATCCATGGGAATCAAAGCCCAAATGCACCTGAAGACCTTGCTCAGGTGGGCGCCCACACTGTCCCCAGGGAACTCCTAATCCTTGTGAGTCAGTGTAGCACCAGGCAGCTCCTGGGCTCAGTGTGGGTGTCTCTGGCCTCCTTGATGTGCTGTGGAGCTGGACTTGCCTCTTGTGGCTTTTTTTTTCTCTTTCCACATTTTAAAAATTGGTGCATTATAGTTGTGAATAATGGTGGGATTTGTTGTTACGTATTCACACATGCACACAATATAACAATGCATTTTGGCCGCTATTCCTCCCCAGCACTTCCCCTCCCCTCCCCACCTCCCACCTTCTGTTTCCTTTCCTCTAATGATCTCCTTTTGATTATCATGAGATTCCCCCTGAATCAACACCTTTCTTTTCCTTTTTCCTCTTTAGCTTTCACATATGAGAAAAAAAATGGGACTCTTGACCTTCTGAGTTTGGCTTATTTCACTTAACATTATGGTCTCTAGTTCCATCCAGAAACTATGTCCAGCAAATGACGTATTTTCATTTTTTCTTTATGGCCAAATAAAAATCCATTGGGTTATGTATATACCACATTTTTAAAAAATTTATTCACCCACTAATAAATACCTAGGTTAGTTCCTTAGTTTGGCTATTGTGACTTGTGCTGCTATAAACATGGACATGCATGTATCACTATAGTAAGATGACTTTTAATTCTTTTTCTTATTTTTTATTTTTTTGGTACCAGGGATTGAACTCAGGAGCACTTAACCACTCAGCCACATCCTCAGACCTATTTTGTATTTTATTTAGAGACAGGGTCTCACTAAGTTCCTTAGTGCCTTGCTGTTGCTGAGGCTGCCTTTGAACTCGTGATCCTCCTGCCTTAGCCTCCTAAGCCGCTGGGATTACTGGCATGTGCCACTGCGCCCAGCTCAAGATGGCTTTAATCCTTCAGGGTAAATACTGAGGAGTGGTATAGCTGGGTCATAAGGTGGTTCCATGCCTAATCTTTTGAGGAGTCTCCATAATTATTGGTGGTTGTACTAATTTACAGTCCCACAAACAGTCTAAATGTGTTGCTTTTCCTCCGCATCCTCCCCAACTCTTATTATTGTTTGTATTCTTGGTGACTGCCATTCTGACTGGGTGAGATGAAATCTCAGTGTAGTTTTGATTATCATTCTCTAATTTCTAATGATGTCAAACATCTTTTTTTCATATATTTGTGGATCATTTATACTTCTTCTTTTGAGAAGTGTCTGTTTAATTCATTTGCCCAATTATTAATTGGGTTATTTGGGTTTTTGGTGTTGAGATTTTTTGAGTTATGTATATATTCTAGATATTAATCCTCTAGCAGAAGAGTAGCTAACAAAGATTTTTCTCCTGTTCTATAGGTTCTTGTTCTCTTTTCACATTCTTAATTGTCTCCTTGGCTGTGCAGAAGCTTTTTGATGTTGTTGTTGTTGTTACATATTCACACATGCACACAATGTAACAAGAGCCACCCCATTAGCTCTTGACTAATTATTTCCTGAGCTTTGGGGTCCTGTTGAAGGAGTCCTTGTCTGTGCCTATGGGCTGGCGTGTTGACACCTCTTGTGGCTTCCTTACTAACCCTGTCTCTTCTCCGGGTCCTGGGTATAGCACTACCCAAGATTTGCTCATAAGGGAAAGGCAGAAATCACTCCTCGTGGACAATACCAACTTGCAGAACTCACTGGCGGAGTACGGTATCCATGTTGCGGTCACCATCAATGATACATCTTGCACACCTGCTTGAGTCACATGCAGCCCCGCCTCTCTCTGTTCAGTAACTGCCATTTGTTTCATGGTGTGACATACACATCCCTTTATTGATGCACTATTAGGTTATTTCTGGGCTAGTCCTGAAGACTCAGTGGTGAGTAAGACAGACAAGGTTCCTGTCCTCATGGAATGCCCCAAAGTAATACAATTATAATTTTGATAATAATGATAATAATTGCAGTGACATTATATGCTGGGAAATAACATCATCCAATTTTCATAGCTATATACACACACGTATTATTCCTCACAGCCGCCTTGTGAAGAGGGTGTCTTGTTATCAGTGTCTCATTTTACAGATGTGAACTCAGGCCGTGGGGATTCAAAATTTCATTGATACAACTCCTGGGCAATGCGGGTAGGTAGTGGAGGAGGGAGACACGGTGTTTCAAAAAGTCATAAAGTAAAATATATGGGAGCAAATTTGAGTGTTTTGAGGGGAGTCATTTCCAATGAGCTCTCATAAAGTTCTATTTGCACAGGAGCCTGAATAACTAGGAGGAGTTAGGTTAAAATGGGAGGAAGGAGATCTCACACACACCCATGTCCCGAAGGTCGTGAGATGAGAGGACAAGTGTGAGAGAAGGGGGAGAAGCTTGGGGCCTGAGCACAGTCCCTCCTTGCCCTGAAGCCTTCTGTGGCCACTGATATGCTCGTTGAGATGCTGACCACTGTCCAGATGCTGTCTCCTTGGTCCTTCCACTGTGAGGCATTCTACCCAAGTGCATTCTGAGAGCCCCAGGGTCGCGACTTGCTCGGGTGTCACTAGCATTTCAGCTGCTTTGCTGTGTGCTGTGCCCCTGGGGACTCCGTGAGTGCTCTCTGTAGTTGCAGGCCCTTCTCTTTGCTCAGTATGTAGGTCTGGTGTTGACCTTGGCTTCCAGGAGAAGTGGTGGGGGCAGAGGATGTGTGCAGAGACAGCTTTAGGGCACAGGTTGCAGGTTTTGACAGCAATTTGTTGAGGCATAATTTACACAGAGTAAAATGCAGCCTTTGCCATCTCTACACACAGTGGTCACCATCTACACAGATGCAGAGAGCATTTCCATTGCCTTGGAAGTTCTTATGGCCTCCCAGAGACAACCACTGCCCAGACTCTTATCAACATTGACTAATTTTGCCTGTTCCGAACTTCATATGATGGAATTATACAGCACATAGGTCTGTGTCTGGCTTCTTTCATTTAGCATTTTTTTTTTTTTTGTACTGGGGATTGTACCCAGGGTTGCTTTACCACTGAGCCACATCCCCACCCCTTTTAATTTATTGTTTTGAGACAGCATCTCACTAAGTTGCTTAGGGCCTGGCTAAGTTGCTGAGACTGGCTTTGAACTTGCCATCCTCCAGCTTCAGCCTCCTGAGCAGCTGGGACCACAGGTGTGCACCTTTGCCCTGGCTTCACTTAGCATGCTTGAGTTTTGTTTTTTTTTAATATTTATTTATTTGCTAAGAGCCACAGCCAAGTAATATGATGCATGGCATTTTTGGTTGAAAGCTGATGCTAGCTAGCCATTGAGATGATATGATTATGTTAAGATCTGCATTCATATGGATATTGGTCTCCTGCTGTCCACCTCGGCCTGCTACGGGACTCCTGGAGAGTTCCCATTGGTTGGGGAAGTGCGGTAGGAGGGAATTCCGGAGGAGGGACTTCCTGTTGGGGTCTGGGAGAACGTGGTGGGTCTGTTGGCAATCTTGCCGGGAGCGGGAGCATACGGGGCATTGGCGGCAGTTTCAAAAATGAAGTTTGTTCCTGCTTGAGTGGCTCGTGATTTTGTGCCCAGCCAGACTGGCGCGCTACCGCTTGAGCCACATCCTAGTCCCCTGCTTTTGAGTTTCATCCATGTGGTACATCAGTAGTTCACTTTTAAAAAAATTTCTGAATAGTCTTTAATTTATAAATATACCACCAAAAGGCTTTTTAAAATGAGATTTTTCCTGCTCCTATCTTAGCCTATGGACCTCATGCTTCAATACTACTTTGAAGGACCAGATCCATTGAAGGCCAACTCTGGCACGTTCGCTTTCCTAGTAAGTCTCAGGCCCCCTGTATGTCTCTTGGTTTAGTTGTGTCTCCTTCATGGCTTCTGCCTTCATGGACAGCTTCTGGTGGGGATTAGAGGTCTACTGGCCAGTGCACTCTATAGAAATGGACAGGGAGGAGAAATCGTAGGCCCTGTCCTCAGGTGTTATAAACTGTAGGAAGAGACTCTGAACCTGTCCTTTTGTCCCACAGGCTCAGGAGAGAGACAGATGCAGGCCACAGGACCTGAGTGGGACCCAGGAATGTCAGAACTGAGGATCCTCCTGGTAGGGAAGAGAGGCGCTGGAAAAAGTGCGGCAGGAAACAGCCTTCTGGGGAAGCGGGTCTTTGAGACCCGGTTCAGGGAGCAGTCGGTAACCCAGAGCTTCAGGTCTGAGAGCAGGACGTGGGGAGAGAGGAAGGTTTGCATCATTGATGCTCCAGACCTCTCGTCCTCAGAGGCTTCTGAATCAGAGCTTAGAAAGCACACCTTTCCAGGCCCCCACGCCTTCCTGCTGGTGACACCGGTGGGCTCCTATGACAAGAAAGATGATGAGGTGCTGAAAGCCATCCAAAGCCATTTTGGAGAAAAATATATTAAGTACACAATCACTCTCCTCACCAGGAAAGAGGATTTAGAGGATCAGGATCTTGATACATTCTTAAGAAATGAAAATAAACCTGCCTATGACCTCATCCAGAAATGTGGGAACAGATACAGCGCCTTCAACTACCGGGCGACGGGGGAGGAAGAGTGGGGCCAGGTGGACGGGCTCCTGCAGAAGATCGAAAAGATGGTGCAGCAGAATGGCAGCAAGCCCTGCGTCTTCAGAGAAAAAGGTAAAACTTCACGTGGGAAACCTTTTTATATAGAGTGTTTAAAAATATGTGGAATGTATAAGAGCCTTAGGCATTCTGAAGAGCAGAGGGGAGAGAAAGGACAGGTCCGGTCTGTGGTCTTCCTCTCTTCTCTGTCTCCTGTCTTTCTCAGGTTGTTCTAAGTTGTGCCTTTCCCATTCACACTTCCTGAACTGGTCTTTCATTCGGTCATGATGCTTATCCCATCTTTCCAACCTGGATGCTAAGGGTCTTGAGGGAAGGTGTGGACCTTCGACCTCTTCTTTTCCTTGCAGTGTACTGTTGCCCAGGGCTCTGCACTCAGTGCTGGTGATGAGATAATTTTGGATTTTTGGTTTACTCTGCTTTTCCCTTAAGCCAGATTTCTTTCTTGGTTCTTTACCCTTTTGGAGACAGGAGGCCATTTTAAAGAAAGTGTGAATAGCCAGCTGCAGTGGCACACGTCTGTGATCCCAGTGGCTTGGGAGGCCAAGGCAGGAGGATCACAAGTTCAAAGCCAGCCTCAGCAACTCAGCAAGGGCCTCAGCAACTCAGCAAGACCCTGTCTCTAAAAAGGGGCTGGGGATGGGGATGTGGCTCAGTGATAAGCACCCCTGGATTCAATTCCCAGTAACAAAAAATTGTTCATAATAGCAACACTAAGTATAAGATACTAGTGCAGTCAGGAGCCAAGGACTGGACAAGACAGGGAGCCCCAAGGCCCTGCTGGACAGCCCTGTGGTGGGAGATGGGTGTTGGCAGCCCAGTCACACTGCTCCCTCCCACTGAAGAAGGGCTCCTCACTTACTCAGTGCTACACATTCTGCTGACACGAGACAAGAGCCTTCTCTCTTTTACTTATCCCATTCTCTTCTATTCAGACATCCCCACCATGAATAGCTTAAGACCCAAAGAGTCACTGTTACTGAGCCCTTTCCTCTTTCCCACGGAGGGCCAGGTGCTGGGAGCCTCCTAAAGAAGAATAGATGTGGGAGAATCAGGAGAGGCTGTTTGGAGAAAGTCCAATTTGAACAGGTTTTGGAGAGTGGGTAGGGTTTGGACAGCAGGGCGGGAAGCTGGGAGACATCCAGGGAGCATATTAGCAACCTGAAAAACACAGGAGTGGGGCTGACCTAGCGACATAAAAGAATGGTCTTGATGGCGATGGGTTCATAGCACTAGACACTGGGATGGGGAGGTCGTACCAGGTCTCAGAGATGCTTGAAAACCAGGTCCTCTGCAGGCACAGAAGCTATGTAAGCATGACTATAGTTACAGACTATGCAGGCATAACTACGAGAGTGCAACTTCCAAAAAAGCAGCTTAATATTTTCTCCTGGATGGAAGAGCATGGGATGAATTTTCCCTGCTCTTTGCTTTGAGATGGATGTAACTTAACAAAGAATTCACAATGGAAGAGCACTGTGAAGGGCACAGTATCAGTGCAAATGCAGAGGAAAAGCCCCTCTGCATTTTCATGTTTGAAAGAGCTCTGTGCACCTGCAAATTTCACCTAGAGGGAAACCTGTTCTGCTCCGTCTCTGATGCTACATAGAATAGTATTAGTGGATATTCATGATTATAAGTATGATGTGCCTTCCTGGACTCATCAAAGACACAGTGAGGTTCAACATGGTTTCTAATGAGAAATGAATTTTAGCATGACTCAACAGAGGAACTGGTAATGCATTGATGGTATACATGATTACTTTTTCAGGAAAAGTCAATTCTGTAGAATAGTTTTTCAAATCCATCAAAAAGATTTTGCTGTGATGAGCCATATTTGGCAATGGGGGGGGCATAATTACAATAGGAGCAGAATTCCGAGTTAAGATGTGTAGACTAGATGTAGCTGAGGGAGAGGAGATGAGGCCAGTGGCCCTCACAGGTGCCAGGGAGTCAGAGGAGGTATTGGGAGAAGGAAGCAGAGTGGATTCAGAGATGGGAACAGTACCATGTTCATGGATGGGTACTAAATGTAGACCATGGTCCAAGTCCCGCTGCTGAGTTCTCTGTCTGTGTGAATTGGGACAAGCCATTCTCATGCCTGGGGACGGACCTGCTGGGTAAGCAGGAGGCCTTCACACTGTCTGAGCTCTGCTTAATGGTGTAGACTGCCTTGTAAATAACTTGGAAAGGTGAATTCCATATCAGCCCATGATGGTGAATCTTTTCCAATTTCCTTTGCACAGAAACCCTGAGTATTGTCCTTGTGGGGAGGAGTGGTACTGGCAAGAGCGCGACTGGGAACACCATCTTGGGGAAACCCATCTTTTTCTCTCAGCTCCAAGCCCAGCCAGTCACCAAGGCATGTCAGAGTGGCAGGAGAACGCTGGACTGGCAAGATATTGTGGTTGTGGACACGCCATCATTCTACCAGATATTTGGTATTGAAAAGGATCCATCCTGTTTAGAGAAGGAGGTCAAACACTGTTTGTCCCTCTGTGAAGAAGGAACCAAGATTCTGGTCCTCGTGTTCCAGCTGGGGCAGTTCACTCAACAGGACAAAATGGCAGTGAAGGATCTGGAGGCCATCTTTGGAAAGGATGTCATGGAATACACCATTGTGCTGTTCACCCGGAAGGAGGATCTTGGGGGCGAGGAGCTTGAAGAGTATGTCAAGAACACAGATAACAAAGCCCTTAAGAATATAATTAAAAGGTGTAAGGGGCGAGTTTGTGCCTTTAATAACAAAGAGACTGACGAAGCCCAAGTGGCCCAGGTGAAAACTCTTTTGGCAATGGCCAATAAGCTGAGAGAGAGCCTCAGAAGCTATGGATATCCCCAAATCGATGTCAGCCAGGAAGAGAACAATCCCAAAAGTCTACTACGGAAGGCATGTTTAGTACTGAAAGGCTGGGATCCCTTCAGTTAGGAACTCAGTTGCTGGGTGGGTTCAGTAGGACTGGTGGATATGGGGTGGCTCAAGGGCTTTGAGGTTTGAGAGGCAAAAGCATTCCACCTTGTGATGCTGTGGCTTTGTAGGTGAATAAATCGTCAAGCTGGGGCAGGGAACACGGGACTGTAAGTGGAAAGAGGGAAGAGGTGGAGGAATCTGCAAAATCTGAACACCATCAGGCTAGTATAAAGGGTCAGAACCAGAATCACCTCACCAATGTAGGTAGGATGGAGTCGGGATGGACACTGAGACCAAGGCCCAGGCCAACATGGGGTCAGAATACGGAGAGTTCCACAGGAACCTGGGCTTCCAGATGGATAGAGCAGGGCAGGGTCCAGCACATCCCTGAGCAGGGCCCACTCCAGCAGGCCGCGGTGTGGCTCAGTCTGTCTGCCCGACCCACTCGCTCCCTGGCCCTGCTGTGTCCCCTGGGCTGGGATTTAGGGCTAGGACTTAGGGACTTAGTCCCTTTACTCACACAGGAGCTGTTTCTTAGTGCTCTCCTCATTCTATGCCTGGGTGAAAAGAGGGACACTCTCCCCTCCTTCCTGTCCTGAGGAGATGAGTCTTTGAGGTTTCAAGAGAGTATATTCTAAACATCACAGTGAAATAGATCAGAGTAAAAATCAGAAGCGTGGTAATACTGCCAAAATTAGAGAATCTTACAAAGTTCTAAAATTCTAACTTAGATTTCTTGTACAGAAAGCAATTGAAAACTCTTTGAGGCTTAGGAGATAGATTAAAACCCACATAACCCAAATAATAATGATTTAAGCATATCAGGGGCTTCTTGTCCATATGGAGAAGTCCAGGAATGAGCAGGGTGGGGCTGATGGGCATCCAGTGTCCAGCTTCACTCCTTCTGTGCAGCCTCCTGGGTGTCCACACTTACGCTTGCCTTTGGGTTCCATGACGGTGGTGTTCTAGCCATGGCTGAGCAGCTTATGTTGGAAGCTGCCTGAGGTGAGCGATGTATGAGATGAGAAATGTGGAAACTTCTCCCAGGTAGATAGGGTCAGATGTTCTCAATTAACCCCTTTATTCATTCCTCCACCACTGGATCATGTCGCCTGCCTCCTCATGATAATATTAGATCACCTTCAAGGTTAACCTGTTTATAAGAGCATGGACTGTCACCATTAACACTGTGGATGCCACATACCTCTAAATATGATAACTTCTAGACAATGTAAATATATTGAGCTGAACCAAATAAAAATGAATTAGATGATACTTTCAAGTTCTCCTGATTCCTGATGTTCTGATTTAGGGAACGAGCAAGCCTCTACGAACAGGCACCTGAGATGATCCCATTTACCACTCTGAGCAGGTGACGCTGTACGAGGCTGCGGGTGCAGGGCTAAGCATGTGGCATCTTCTCACAGGGAGGATCTAATCTACACTGCTGTTTTTCCTTAGGTCCCCTCCTGGGTGGGGCCACGATACCGCTGTGTCAATTGTTCTGAGAATCCAATGCTGTGCAACAGGGGAGTAAGGGCTTACTGGGGGTAATTCCTGAGAAGGACAAAAGCGGGAAGAAGAGGAACCAGATGGTGTCGCTGATCTGATACCCGCAAAGGGAGGCAGGGGAGGGGCAGGAGAGCCTCAGGTCTGACGCGGCCTGGGCTGCGCAGCTCCACAGGGAGTTCTGGGGCAAGACTGGCTGGTGGCCACGCCCTGCATTTGGATGACCCTCTTCCTAGGCTGCGTTGCTGACAGTTGGGCAAGGAACTGCCCAGAGTTGCCCAAGTGCAGTTCCACATGTATTTCTTTATGTCCCCCATCATAGCAGTCCTTCCTCCTGCTGTTCAGGGTCAGGTGAGCCCACCAAGAGGAGACTGCTCTTCCTGACCGCTGGTTTCCTGGACACAAGGAATCCAAAGGGTCCAGCTGGCAGCCACAGTTTAGAGTTCCCTGGGGTCTTTACTGCAGATGGGAAATCTCCCCTGCATAGCTCAGGGACAGGAGGCAAAGTCTTTCTGTGATAATTTGGATGAAGGTAGGTGGTGAAGGCGCTCCCCCTCCCACTGTCTTGACAAGGTCACAGTGAGAACAAGTGCTGGCAAAGCCATCCTAGTGGGAAACCAAAACCATGAGACCCTTTTTTAGGTAATTGGGACTTTTCATCGTCATGCTCATGTTCCTGACAGGAGGCCTGAGTATGTTAAATGCTAAACCACACTAAGTTTCAGATGGCTAGAACGTAACAGGCAGTTCATGCCTTGAAGGCTGTTCTACTACCCCTCAGCATATGGAGGACAAAATAGAAGGCTGCTCTTCCATCTCAGCATATTTTTTTTTAAATATTTTTTTAGTTGTTGATGGACCCTTATTTAATTAATTTATTTATATGTGGTGCTGAGAATCGAACCCAGGGCCTCACACATATTAGGCAAGCACTCTACCACTGAGCCACAACTCCAGCCCCTCTATCTCAGCATATTGAGGACAAAACTGATAATGGACAACAATCATTCTCAGAAAGGTCATGAGAACTTTAAGCACCACATTGATTATATCAACTAAGAACCCAAGCCCATATATCTGGCCTCTTAGAAAGCCTAATTATTATGCATATCGCACAAAGCCCCCTATATGTAGTTTTATTTGATTAAGGGAAAGTTATGTTATACACTTAGGAAAGTTAAGGCATATCAAGATACATTCTCCTCTTTTCTATAAATCCTCTTTTACCTCACATATGGACTTATGATGAGCATAGTTAATATTGGTGGTAAGTAGACTGATGTTCAGAACTTGTCTTTCAGTGAGAGAGATGACAAAGATATAAGAAATAGTGTACCTTGACTAGGAGACAAAGAGACTCTTTGAGAAAGCAGCTCAACCAGTTTTATGAGAATAAATTTAGAAATTAATTAAAGTAACTTTATAAGACATATTTTTAGAATAATGTTATAAATATTATTTTATTTAGAGTCTTAAGTATAGAATTCTTAAGTTTTTATCTGTATGGGTTCTTAAGATGCTTTAAGAATAGTTTATAGTCTTTAGGATATTTTAAGTATAAGATTTAAGGGGACTTCTTTTTTTTTAATTTATTTTTTAGCTTTTAGGTGGACACAATATCTTTATTTTACATTTATGTGGTGCTGAGGATCGAACCCAGTGCCTTGTGCATGCTAGGTGAGCACTCTACCACGGAGCCACAACCCCAGCCCTTAAAGGGACTTCTTTAGGTGGGAATTTTAGATTAGAAATAAAGTACAGATGTACTTTAAACTTAAAGGTTAATGATAGGTTAGGAGACTTAGAGTCTGGTTATGTAGTTTGGCATCTGTTAATAAGAAAATAGTACATCTTGGGAAAAATAGCACATCTTGGGAAGTCTGAAAAGTGCAAATTAGTGGTGCATTTTATTAATGATTTTGTACTCATAATAATTGATAAGGAAATGTCACGTCCTGGAAAAATGTAAATTGATATCACGTTTTTCTATACCCCTAATGATTGTTAAGGAAATGTCACATCTTGGCAAAATTTGGGAATTGTATAATCAATGACATATTCTGAATCCATAATGATGAGAAAAATTGCAATAAAAGATGACTCAGAGGGCTGGGGTTGTGGCTCAACGGTAGATCGCTAGCCTAGCATGTGTGGGGCCCTGGGTTTGATCTGCAGCACCACATAAAAATAAATAAAGATATTGTGCTCAACTAAAAAATAAATATTAAAAAAAGAAAAAAGCAAGGAAGTGTCCTCTTGTAGAGAGAATGACCATGCTGACACCTTGATTTGGAGATTCTAACCTCCTAAACCATGAGATAATAATTTGCTGTTGTTTTAAACTACTCCGATTCAGTACTGAGTTATAGAAGTTCCAAGAAACTAATATAGATTTTGGAACTGAGAAATCAGGTGCTGATGCAAAATATATCAGAGATGTGGAAGTGGCTTTGGAGCCTGGGTAATGAGTAGAGGCTGCAAGAATTTCGAGCCACTTGATAGAAAATCCTGTATTGCCTTGAAAAGACTGTTCATGGAAATGTGAATGTTACAGGTGCTTCTGCTGAGACCTCAGATGGGAATGAGGTCATGTTATTAGAGTCTGGAGGAAAGGTAATTCTGGTTAAAATGTGGCAGAAGACTTGCTGAATTTTATTTTGGGTGCACAGTAGATGCACTCATATGCAAACAATAAACTCATATTTAGCTGAGGTTTCTAAACAAATAATGAAAGGTGCTGATTAGTTTCTCCTCTCTAATTATACTAAAATGTGATAGGATAGAGAAATATTGAAGATGAAATTCTGTTTCAGGACTGCAACATAGGAATTCTGATTGTTTCCAGCCCCATGTCCTGCACTGTGGATTTCAAACTCAAGACATCAACACTTACCTGAATTTCTACCTACCAATACACATAGTTACCCTGCAGGCTTACTCTGCAGTGTCCTAACATAGGTTGTTCCACTGCCTGGAAAGTTCTCTTCCATCTTTCACCCAACTGAGCCTTCAGATTGAAGCCCAGCTATCATTTCTCCAGGGAAGTCTTCTTGAACTGTCAAAGACATCATGCAGATTCCTTACTGAATGATTTCATAACTCCATAATTTTTATCCAAGGAACTTGTCAAAATTAGCTATTACACATTACTAAAAGGATTTGTTTCTGTCTTTACAAGGCTGTGAGCAATGTAAGAGCATAATCTTTTCTGTTCTGAATCCCCAATCCCTATCATAGTTTCTGGCATAAAGAATGCATTCAATATGCGTTGTTGAATGAATAAATGAATGGATGAAAAAAAAAGAATTAAAAAAAAAGAGGACCCAGAGAAAACTGCATTAGAGCTCTCTCTCTGGAGATTGCTCCAATGGAACGACTCCTTGTCTCATTCCTTGTGCCAATGCCACTCATCCTTCAGGACCCCTGGACCCTGCTAGGGCAGGACCCTGGCAGGTAGGTGTGGCCTCTCCTACCTTCTGGTTTTCAAAGTATTCTTTTTACTGGGGACAGAGCACCACATAGAGTTCACTGATCCAGTATGTCTCCTGCATCCCACAAGATAGCACCCCATCCTCATTAGGGAGTCCTCTGTGCTGGCATCCAGAATTGATCTACTTTCTCAAGCATATGTCTTAGCAATACCATTAACCTACTGACCACCTGGTGCCCACCTGCCTCTTTACTCTGATGTGGTTGGTGTAATGCAGGGGTCCTCAACTGGGAGTGATTTCGCCCTGTAGGGGACATTTGGCATTTCCTGGAGTCTGTTTTGGTTGTCCTAACAGGGGTAGGTGCTATTGGCACGTGGTGGGTAAATTCCAGGGATACTGGTGGGCATTACACAGTGCACCAAACCGCCCCTCACGAGTGGGCTCTGACCCCAAATGTCATAGTGCTGATTCTGAGAGACCTGGAGGCAGCGGATCAGTGGGGTGTACTGCAGCATGTCCAGATGGTCCAGACCTCTTTGGGTCATAGGGTGGGAGAGACAACTTCAAAGGAGGTGGCTTTCCATTTCCACAGTGTCCCTGTTTTGTACCAAGCGTGTGCTTCTTTTTCACATTTCACCCCAAGGCTTCCCTTCCTCTTCAAAAAAAAGATACAAATTGCTGGGTGTGGTGGTGCATGCCTGTAATCCCAGCAGCTTGGGAGGCTGAGGCAGGAGGATGGCGAGTTCAAAACCAGCCTCAGCAATTTAGCGAGGCACTAAGCAACTCAGTGAGACCCTGTCTCTAAATAAAATACAAAATAGGTCTGGGGATGTGGCTCAGTGGTTGAGTGCTCCTGAGTTCAATTCCCAGTACCAAAAAAAAAAAAAAAAAAAAGATACAAATTCCTATAAAAATTGGCTGAAGTCCTAAAGGGGAATAGGCTGAGTTCGGGCATGATCTGCGAGCAGCTCACGTCCTTGGAAGAACTCCAAGACCACCTGATCAGGAGCCCCTTTTCTCCTATCCCAGTGGAACCTCTGGGGTGTCAGTAGGAACTCTCGCCTCCTCTCCATCGTCACATCTGCTGACCTGTGAAGCCACTGTCAGCCTCTCCCGTGGGCTCACTGTCCTGCTCCACAGCCAGCAGGCCTCAGCGGGCCTCAGCTGCCACTTTCCATGAAAGTTGGAGTGACGTGCACGAGAATCCTGGGCAGCGTCCCCCTTCATCTCTCTGCTCTCGCAGTTCTGAGAACAGACGCAGGGTGCACTCAACAGACCCGCGTGAAAGCCGGCTGCGAACAGCCCGCCCCTTTCTCCCCACAGTCACACGCTTCCTGTCATTTCTTTTCACTTAACACCACCCTTGCATATGTTTGTGGGTGGCCGTGTGGCAGGCCTGCTTCCTGGCCCACAGATTAAAAGTGGCCAAGTAGGCCAAGGTCGTAGGCCCCCAGAGTCTGTCCAGTAACCTGAAGTTATCATGAGGTCGCATCGATGGTAACTCTGAACCTTGCCTAGCCGTCACCCCGCTTCCTGTGCTCTCCAGGCCTCCGGCAGGATCTGCGTTTCCCCAGAAGGGTTCTGAGGTTGCCCAGCAGGTGAACTGCAGGAGCTCTTGATAATTTCTGGCTTGTTCTCTGGTGTTTACTATGTTTTCTGGAATCTGGTCTGAATTCTTCTCTGTGCTACTGCTGGTCAGGCACTGTCACCAAGGGTGACCCTCAGTCCTGGTGGCCGCCATGTTGTCTTCAAGGTGTCAACACTGCCAGGTCTACAGAGTAGGGTGGACCCTGCCAGACAGCTTTGGTGTTTCTTGACTCTTTCTGTTCCCACCAAGCCGTGATGTTCCACAGCACCACTCCACTGGCCACCTGTCCCCTTCTTCTGTGGTTCCCTACTTTGGGAATGGTGCCACAACCAAATTCCCAGGAAACTTGAATTTTTCTTTCAATAAATAGTAGAAAAATGTGTATTATAATGACTTTCTCTCTCTCTCCAGAGCTGCCCCTTCCCCGCTTCTATCTCCACTCCATGGCTGCCGACATGTCTTGTCTGGATTATTGCATCTGTTCCTTAGGACTGAACTTGTTTTGAGGCTTGCTTCTTCCTAACCACACTTCACACTGCAGCCAGGAGCTCTTATAAGGCTATGGTATAATCTCGAGGTGTTGTCCATGGGAATGGCAAAGGGAAGTCCTCGGAAATCCTTCATCTCTTCTAAAGCAAGAACACTGTCAGAAATGTCAACTTTTCAGAGCTTTGGCTATTAAACCAACTCAGGCTTGAAACTATCCTGGAGTGAAAGCCGTAAGTGCAGAAGAACAGTAGGAACAGTGAGTTTTGAAGTGTTTCCGTGTGCTCCCGGCCCATGCCCCCAGCTCTGCAGGAGACTTGAAAACCAACAGTGACCATCACTATGAAAACTACCAGCCTTTGAAAGGAGCCGAACCGAGTAGAAGCATCCTCAAGGCCCATTCCTAGAGAGATGCCAGGCATTGGACCTGTCTGTGGTTCCCCGTGGACCCCACTGCAAGTGTGGCTTTTGTCTGACCTGACTCGAAGCTTGCCTAGGACCAAGTCTCCTTCCCAGGGGTTCTTTTGGAAAATAATTCTTTAACAGCATGGCTGCGTGAGGCAGCAGAGAACAGTTGCAGGAAACAATAACGATAAAAACTTGAAAGGAAAAGCTATGGAATGAGATAGCACTGGGGCCTTGGAAATCTCCGACATGTTCCTGGAATCTAGGAGGCCACAGAAGCGCACAGGGTATGTGACTCGGGCTGGGCAAATGCTCAGAAGGCCTGAGGAGGCTTCAAGATCTCACTTCTCATTGACCCAGAGACTCTTCACAAGCAGAAAGTGAAAACAAAGGCCCAGTGTTTCAGGCTTGTCCCAAGAAGCACCCAGAGCCCTTGGCCAAGACTCGGGGACTGGTTGATTTCAGGAATTTAAGGATCTCTTTCTTTATCCGTAATTTGTTGACCTTCAAAGAACTAGAGGAAACCATGTTGAAGGAACTAGAGGAAAGAATGAGAATGATGGCTCACAAAACAAGAACAGCAATAAGGGAGACAAATTATGTCTAAAAATGCCAAATAGAAATTCTGAAGTTGAAAAATAGAAACAAAATGAAAATTTTACTACATGGCTCAACAGCAGCGTCAAACATACTGAAGGAATTAGTGAGCCTGAAGGTCACTGAAGTCAATTGAGATTATAAGTCTGAGGAATGAAAAGGAAAAAGAATTAAGAAAAATAAGCAGCATCAGAATCCTGGGGAACACCACTGACGTTTTCTAATGCCGGCACACCCATAAAAGGAATTATGGAAGGATGGAAGAGAGGAAAAGAGGTAGGAAGAATATTTGGGGAAATAATTGCTATGAACTTCTTAAATTGGGTGAAAAACACTAATATACACATTTAACTAAAACTGGCTCCATCAACTTAAGTAGGATAAATTTAGAGAAACCCACATGTGGACGCCTGGACGTAAACCATCAAAAGACAAAGATTGAAAGAATCTTTTTTTCCTTCTTTCTTTTCTTTTTTTAATTAAGGGACTAGTCTTACTTATTTTTTCTCCCATTTTAAAAATTTGTTCTACTTAGAGAATGCATTTCAATTCACTGTACACAAATAGAGCACAACATTTCAATGGTATCGGTCTCATTCCACCATCCTTCCTGCCCCATCCCCTCCCCCTCCCCACCCTCCCCTCTGCCCAATCCAAAGTTCCTCCATTCTTCCCATGTCCTGCCCCCACCCCCATTATGGATCAGTATCCAATAATCAGAGAAAACCTTTGGCCTTTGGTTTTTGGGGATTGGCTTACTTTACTTAGCATGATCTTCTCCAACTAAGATGGAGAGAATCTTGAAAACAGTGAGAAAGAAGTGACTCATTACATAAAAGAGTTCCTGAATAAGAGTAAAGCCATTTTCTCATCAGAAACCACAGAAGCCAGAAGTCAGTAGGTTGACACATTCAAAGTGATGAAAGAAGAATACTGTCAAACTTAAATTCTTTATTTTAAACTATTTTTTTATTGGTGCATTATAGTTGTACATATGGCGGGATTTGTGTCAGATGTCATATGTGCACACAATACAGCAATATAGTCTGGCCCATACTATTCCCCAGTGTCTCCTCTTTCACTCCCCTCCTCCCTCCCCTGCTCCCTTTCCTCTACTCTTCTGATCTCCCTTTGATTTTCATGAGATTCCCCCAACTCCTTTCTTTCCCCTTTCCTCTCTAGCTTCCACACAGAAAGAAAGCATGCAAAGCTTGACCTTCCGAGTTTGGCTTATTTCACTTAACATAAGTTTCACCCATTTTTCCTGCAAATGACTTGTGTAATTTTTCTTTATGGCTGAATAAAACTCCATTGTGTATACACATACACCACATTTTCTTTGTCTATTCATCTGTTGGTGGACACCTTGGCTGGTTCCAAAGTTTGGCTATTGTGAATTGTGCTGCTATAAACATGGGTATGTATATATACTGTAATAAGATGACTTTAATTCTTTAGGATAAATACTGAGGAGTGGTACAGCTATGTCAAATGGTAGTTCCATTCCCAGTCTTTTGAGGAAACTCCATACTGATTTACATTGTTCAGCCTTAAATTCTTTAATCTGGAAAAACTGTTCTTCAAAAATGAGGAAGAAATTAGGACATTCCCAGATAAACAAAACAAAGAATTCATTGCTTGCAGAAATGGTATACAAGAAATGCTGAAGGGAGTCCTTAAGGCTGAAAGGAAAGGACACTGGACACTAAGTCATATTCATATGAAGAAATAAAGAGCCCCTGTAAAGGCAACTGCATAGATAAATATAGAAGACAGTTTGAATGCAGTTTTTATATTTAGCTTTCCCTCCACATTTAACTAAATGACAATCATATAAAGCAATAATTATAAATCTGTGTTGATGGGTATGCACTCTGTGAGGACACAATTTATATGACAATATCAGCACAAAGGATGGAGACAGAACAGAGCTATATTAGAGCACAGTTTTGTATATTATTTAATGAAGTTAGAATTAATCTGAACTAGGTTGTTACAATTGTTATAGGTTAAAATGTTAATTGCAATCCCCAGTATAACCACTAGGAAGATGTAAGAAGATAATATTTAAAATATGGTAAAAGAAATGACAAGGATATTAAAATATAATAGGATACATCTAACACAGAAGCAAGTGGTAGTGGAGGAATAGGACAAAAATGACATAAGACATATAAAAAACCTGGAGCAAAATGATAAACACACATCCTATCTTATCAGTAATTACATTAAGTATAAATGGATTAAACTAATCAAAAGTCAGAGATTGGCAGAACAGGTTAAAAAAGCACCAAACTAAATGCCCTTCAACAGATGAATGGATAAAGAAACTGTGGTATATATACACAATGGAATATTACTCAGTCTTAAAGAAGAATGAAATTACGGCATTTGCAGGTAAATGGATGGAGTTAGAGAATATCATGTTAAGCAAAGTAAGCCAAACCCCCAAAACCAAAGGCCAAATGTTTTCTCTGATAAGTGGATGCCGATCCATAATGGAGGAGGCAAAGGAAGAATGGAGGGACTTTGGATTGGGCAGAGGAAAGTGAGGGTAGGGGAGGGGGGTGTGAGGATGGGAAAGATGGGGGAATGAGAGAGACATAATTACCCAATGTATGTGTATGATTGTCCGAATGGTGTAACTCTGCATCATGTACAACCAGAGAAATGAAAAGTTGTGCTCCAGTTGTGTAAAAAAAGAAAAAAAAATACAATAAAAAAGCAAACATGATCCAACTTTATTCTGTCTACAGAAGACATATTTTAGATCTAAAGACATAAAAAGTTAAAGAATGGGAAAAATATAACATGAAAACCTAACTTAAGAAAATCTAAGTGGCTATACTAATATTAGATAAAATGGAATATAAAAATTGTTAGTAGTCACAAATAAAAGCATTTTACAATGAAAAAAGGTCCTATTTATTAGGAAAATAAAACAATTATAAAACATCGGCAACTAACAACAACTCCCAAACACATGAAGCCCAAACTGACAAAACTGAAGAACTAAACAGTTCAAACATACATGGAGATGAGACAAAATAATTAGAAGACCAGCAAGAAAATAAACCTTCAAGACCACTGTATACCCAGTAGACCAACAGACATCTGTAAAATACTGTCCCCAACAGCAGTAGAATGTACATTCTTCTCGAGGACTCACGGAGTATCATCCAGGAAAGGCCATATGCTGGATCATGACTTAAGTCTCAACAAGCCAGGCATGGTGGCACATGCCTGTAATCCCAGCTACATGGAGGCTGAGGCAGGAGGTTGACAAGTTTGATGCTGTTGTGGCGCGTTTGAAATAAAACACCAGGTCAGTCTTGGAGCAGGGCATGGATCTTTATTTGCCAAGTCGACTCTGCACCCATTTACCCTTTGCAGAAGTTAGAGTACATCTTCGATAGCCCTAAACCTCAAGCTACCAGTAAGTCAAAACCACAGCAATATAGGAGGTGGGTCAGAATGACCTACTTAAGAGTACGTTGCCCTAGAAAATGGAACTAAAAAGGGAACATCTATCTCATAAAAGTATTTCCTAATAATATATTGTATAAGAATAAAATAAACATTTTTTTAGCTGCTGTGTGTTGCCAGACAGGGTGTGCTTAAGAGGAGGGGCAGAGGTGGGATTTTCACATGGGAGAAACATTTCTTTTCTTTTTTTGGTGGATTTCTTATTTACTTATTTATTTTTGCGTTACAATTCTTAATACACCCTTATACCATAATTTATCATATCTCTGATTATATATAAGGTATGTTGACTCCAAATTCACATCTTCATACCTGTATGTTGTATAAGGATGAGGGTCTCCTTCCACCATCCATGCTCTTCCCCTTCTCCCTCCCTTCCCCTCCCACCCCCATTCCCTATCTAGAGGTAATCTTCCTCCCCTGCTCTCCCTCCCAACCCCATTTTGAGTCACCCCCCTTATATCAGAGAAGACATTCGGCATTTGTTTTTTGGGGATTTCTTATATGAAATGGAGTCTCAGGTTAAAATGGAGTTTGTCTGGTCAAGGCACATATATTCTGGCCCATAACAATGCCAAACTGGGCAACTTAGTGAGACTCTGTCTCAACATTTTAAAAAAGTTAAAAATAAGGTTGAAGATGTAGCACAGTGTAGCAAGCAGGAGGCTCTCAATGCCATCCCCAGCGTTTTTTTTTTTTTTTTTTTTTTTTTTTGGGGGGGGTGTAAATCGTGTCTCAATAAATTTAAATAATTGAATAATACAAAGCATGTTTTTCTACCACAAAGGGGTGAAATTAGAAACTGACTCAAAAAGACACAAAAAAATCTGAATAAACCCATAGAAGTAGAGAATGAATTAGTCATAATAACATTCAAAAACAACTGCCCATAAAGAAGAGCCCTGTGGCTGATGGACTCATTGGTGAATTCTGGTAAACATTTAAAGAATTAATACCAATACTTTCCAAAGAATCTCAAAAATAAAGAGGGAAGTAGTGCTTCACACTGCATGGTATGAGATCAGTATTATCCAGAGACATGACAAGAAATGAAAGCTACAGACAATTATCTTTTATAAGTTATTTTTTATTTTTTTTTGAGAATTTTAATATTTTTTAGTTTTCGGCAGACACAACATCTTTGTTTATATGTGGTGCTGAGGATCGAACCCGGGCCGCACGCATGCCAGGCGAGCGCGCTACCGCTTGAGCCACATCCCCAGCCCGTATCTTTTATAATTTAGACATAAAAATTCTCAACAAAATATTAGCAAATTGAATGCAGTCATGTATAAATTAAGAATTTACCATGAGAATATATACTATATGGATGTACCTAGGATTATCCTAGAAACCCAGTGTTGGATTAAAATATAAATCTTGGTAGGAGTGGGGATAGAGCTCAGCATGCACGAGGCTCTGAGTTGATCCCCAGCACTGTGACAACAACAACAAGATATGTATAGTAATACAGTGCATGTTCATAGAACTAAAGTCACAGAGTCATCTCAGGAGATGCAGAAAAAGCATTTGACAAAATCCGTCATCAGTTTATGATAAAAATGTTTGATAACTTAGAAACAAATAGAATCATGATGGACTTCGGCTTTCCTTTCGCCTCTCCATTTCCCTCACACATGGCAGGCTCCCGGGGCTTTCAAGAAAGCTCTTCTAGTTGTGGCTGCTTGGAAACCTGCTCTCTGGGTCCTTATGTAATGCCAGATTCGTGGGACCCCAATAGACCTCCAGGAGCCGAATCTGATGCAATCACACAAGAGTCTTTATTGCAAGCTCGAGCCTGGACTCACCACCGTTTCAGACACAGCGATCCCAGGGAGTGAGTCCCGGTCCTTTGTTCAGTGAGGATTTATAGGTTTTTTTGGGGGACACTCTATGCATCACAACATCACACAGCAAGTCATTTCACACCGCAGGAAAGTCAAACAACAACTCTTAGCATTGATTAGCACATTCAATGGCGGGAACAAGTTGGGTAGGGGTGATTGGTTAGTACTAGAGGGGGGTTCGTTTGAACTGATCGGTTTAAGCCATGAGGGGTGTACATGCTGAACTACATGGTTTCCCAACATGTTAGTCTGTCAAGCTTTGGTTAAAAAGCCCTTCACCTCCCATTATAGAGAATGGTAGGAAATCAATTTAATAAGTATTTAAAAACCCCACAGGGTCAAAATATTGGGTGAAGTATAAATGAACTTCAAGTGTGGGCACAAGAATGCTCAGGGTACTGCACAGGCTTAACCAGAGGATGCATTTGAACTGACGACAGTATTCACCTTGCTTCCCATGAATAGCTCAATACTGATTCTGCACCTTCCAGCTCCTGGAGAAGGGCTTTCTCCTTTTGCATTTTCTCCCAGTGATTTTTCCCCAGCCGTTTGCCGGCTGCTCTTGTCTTTTCAGTTGTTTGTTTCTGTTTCTTAGGTTCTCTGCCCCTGCCTCCTTCTCAAGCCTCTTGCTGGCAGCTGGAGGAGGTGTTTTGTGGTGCGCTTCCTGTTTTCAGCTTCTTGTGTTACTTTTCTCGTTTGTGGTCTCCTGTTTGTGTGCTTTTTATTTTGTGGCTTTTTGCCTTATTCTGTAGTCAGGGGTTTCCAGTGTGGGGTTTCATGTTCTGTGTGGCTCCTCTTGTGAAGCTTTGGATCAGGGACGTACTCATTGCTTCCAACGGGGGTTCTCCAAGTTGGTGACATGGGCCTCTCCCTGGCACTACACTTAGCACTTTCTGATACGTTCCTGATTTCATGGAAATACCACTTCCAGAGCTTTCTGCTAGAACACTGCCATGTCTCTGCTGCTGAAGGGAAGTAACCATCGGGCAGGATGGAGCACTTGTTAAACTTTCACACAAAGTCCTGAACCCACCCGTCACCACCGTGAGCAGCAGAGTTGTAGTCTCCACCTGCTGAGCTGCCATGTGGGGATGTTTCCCCGTGTGGCTGCAGTTGGCCCTGGCTGTCACCCTGGACCCCAGTTGGGACTGCCAACTCCAGGGCCTACATGTGGTCTTCTCATGTGGCTTGGTGGCTGCATTCTGAGAAGCCTCAAAGAGTGAGTGTGATCAGGAATCTTGGGGACTCTTAACTTTGACATTTGAATACAACATTGACATGATTAAAAAACCAAAACAACATGAAAAAGTAGATATTAAGTGATCTAGGTCACACCTCGTCCGTCTGATTCTTCCATAACCCTCTCAAAGTAACTACTAAAAAATTTATAGAGAGGCCCCCTCCCCACCAAATTTAACATTTTCTTTCCCAAAACAGACCCGCATTCCCTTACCTGGAAAATCTGGGTCTTGTACCCTTTTCTGATTTTGAAATTAGGTTTAGAGTCACATCATGATCATTATCCAAGATTTGATGGGGAAAATAAAAGTTTCCTGTCAACCCAGAAAACCTCCCCATGAAAGTGGGCGAGAAAGAGAACAGCTTTATTACACATAAGCATTAAGCCAGCATGTGATGCACATCCCAGGCAATCCACTGGGAGATTGGTCACAGAGCCAAGCAGATGCCACCCATGAGACGTGTGTTCTCAAGATAAGCTGTAATTAATCCTCAAGTGAGAGTGTGGCAGCATCCTTTATCACTAATAAAGGTCACCTGGTGACCTTGTGTGTTGGCTAATTGCCTTTATCCAGAGGAAAATAAATTTCTACCCGTATGACAAGCTGGAGAGAGGAAACTGGGCAAGTTAGGCCCCCACCTAAGTTAAGTTAGGCTCCTGCTTTCCCAGGGAGATAGGGAGATGGGGGTATGCCATCTTTCTCAACGCTTGCCTTCACAGAGATGCCTCCCAGGTGCTAGTTCTTCAAATTGGCAAAAACTTTTAAAAGGCCAGGATTGGTGACAGGCACCCAAAATACTAGTGATTAGGAAGGCTGAGTGGGAGGATGGCAAGTTTGAGGCCAGACTAGGTAATTTAGCGAGATGTTTCAAAATTTACAAAGATAAAGCTACCAAGGCCTGGGAATGTAGTACAGTGATACAGACCCCCAGATTCAATCCCTACTACAGGGGGGAAAAAAACCTTTTTTTTTTTAAATATCAAAGGGGCAGAGAAAGAGGAAGAATCAACAGTTAATTACAAGTTTTATTTTTAAACAATGCTCTAAGAAGGGAGGAGGTAATTCTTCTCTGCTGTTTTTTCCATCAGGAGGAATTATCATTGTTCTTTTTTTTTTTTGGTTTAGTTTTCCTATTCTCTAGAAGTCTTCAGTGTTCCTTTCTAGCAGTTCCTGGGCTCCCAGCTCAGAGAGCCCCAGAGAGTCAATGAGGAAAAGTACTAACTGACTGCTAGCAGTCTCCCAGATGAACCACGGGTTCCTTTGAGGTCAGTGACTATCTTTAAGTCAAGGTGCTTAGCCCTAAAAAATGCTCAAAATACTTACTGAATAAATGAATAAAACCTACTAGTAAATGCTCCAACAGTTCCTTCACTTCCTTCTGTAGTTAATTCTGGAACAGCAATCTTAGCAGGCTACTCTTAGGATAGAGACTTAGACAGGTACATGCAGCTATCCAGACATGAAGGTTCCAGGAGGAGACATCGTGCTCTTTTCCACACCTTCCTGACATTCATCTATTCAGATCTGCAACAAACTACGGGAAACCCTGGACACCTAGGAAATGACCGTTTTCCCAACAATTGTTCTGTGTGACACTAAAGTCAATCCCCTTTCAGCCTGAACAGAGAGAGAATCACTCTCCACCTGCTTCTTTGTGTTCCATGTTCTCCTCTACCAAGCCTCCTTCAGTCATGGCAGAAGGTCTTTACCCCATGCTGGCCTCCAGTGCTCCTCATGTGACTCTCTGGGTGGAAAGCACCGAACATGCTCAGTTGTCAGCATGCTCTGGTCACTTGACAGAGGTTCCGAAGGCCTGAGTGCAGTAGGCATTCAGGGTGGATGACTGCTTGCCATGTGAGAATCAGCTTTTCTGAGCTCAGGGAATCACAGCCATATCTCTCGGACATTTTGAGCAGCCATCTTCCCTACCCACTTAGAGTGATCAAGGGGCCCTCAGTTTATGCCTCGAATCTCCAATTCAGGACAGAAGTTAGGATGAAAATGATTGATAATGGTTTTCTTCTGATAGAGGAAGAGGTGAAGTCAGGCAGAGATGAAGTGCAGCATTTAATGTTTTCTCCTGAGCCATCGTGCTGGGGTCCCAGGAGGACCCACCCTTCCAACTTACCCAGAACACGACTGAATTTACCACTAAAAGTCCAACATCCTGGGAAAACCCTTAGACCAGTCAAATGAGTCACTTGTGGTCCCTGAACACTTTGTTCATGGGTGTTCTCCCCCATCATGTCCCTCTGCCCCTTCGTGCCTCTTCTGGCCCTGGGATAGGAAGTCCCCCTGAACAAGACTAGCAGGAAATGTGGACATGGAACTTCCAATCAGAGTTAGGAGGGGCTGAAGCAAAATATTGAAGTCTGGTTTCTTTTCCTCATCTACATTCACTCTAAAATTTTTTTTTTCCTTGCAGAAGATCTTGAGTGGGCCCAGTGTGTAGGGTATAAATAATCCTTTTAAAGAAACAGATGTCCTGCAAATCAAATGCCTGGGCTTACAGGTAAATTAGTTAAACCCAAAGAGGTCAGGTGAAGACATCCTGTATTAGGTGGGCCGTCATTCTTCTGTCAGTTTTGCTATCAGTAGATGCACTTTGGTCTTCTAGTTTGGACAATGGGAAGGGAAGGAAATCCATGCCCTGACCAGCTCAGCGTGCTCTTCTGAAAATTAAAGAGCAGGCACAAAGAGCATGGAAAAGTATAAAACACAGGCATTTCTGTTTTATCAGTGTCGTTGTTTCCTTTGTGTCTGGGCAAGGTCATAGGCTACTCTTTTTAGGTTTAAGAGGAGTCAGATGAGGGTGAGCAAAGAGTCTTCTGGCTCAGGATGTGCCAAAGAGGCCACATGTGCCCAAGATGCTCCATAGCAGAAGCAGATGTCCTCTGAGGGTAAATCCAAGAGGTGGAGCTGAGGGTTCAGAAATGCCCAGGTCAAGACACTGGGCAGCTATTTGAGCCCATAGCAGACCCAAGGGTGGAGGGAGAGTTAGAGATGCCATAAATCATATGCTAAATATCTGATGTGTCCTAAACTTACCATCATCTTCTGAGGCTATACACCATAAGAGGCCTGGTGAGTGGAAGTCCAGATAGAACTTGCCAGAAGCAGACCAAAAACCTTTCCTTTAAGGCATCCACAATCTCATTAGAGGGACAAGGCATATGCAAATGAAAGACAATGAGTAAGTGCCCCCAAATGCATTCTTTAGACCAGGGTATTTCATTTGCCTCATTATGGGCATTAAAAAATGAAATAGAGGCTGTCAACATTAACCACATTAAATATGAGTATGTGGAAGTGTTTGTAAAGCTTTTAAAATGCATTATGGTAAAAAAATATGTAAGAAGCACAGTTTTAGGCAAGTTATTTCTTTGGGAAGAAAAGAGGTCAAAACGGACGAAGTCTAAGGCGAAAGCAGTGAAAAAAAAAAAATCCCCAGATAAAAATCCTGTTTTCCCAGGGCCATGCATTTGTCCCCTGTGCAA
Source organism: Marmota flaviventris (assembly GCF_047511675.1). NCBI lineage: Eukaryota > Metazoa > Chordata > Mammalia > Rodentia > Sciuridae > Marmota > Marmota flaviventris. The sequence continues at coordinate 6,859,793 of NC_092498.1, read as the reverse complement.
GCTATGGGTCACTTCACTATTTTCTAAGACAAGAAATATTCAGCAAGATGAAGAAAATGTCTTAAGGAAGACTTTCAGTTAGAAAACTTTATTTTTAAAATTTTCATACATATTGTTAAAAAGGAGACTTAAAGTGAGATTTTAGCCTTTGCAAAGTTGTTAGTGATCAAAGTTGTTTTCATGTCACTAAAATTCTGAGTATGAAAACGACAGGATTCCTTTGGAATGAAGTTTTAATATTCCCCTTGAACTCTTAAGCAGTCGGTTCCTTTATTGCTAAGTTACTACAAATTTTAAGACTTGCAATATCTGTCACTCAGGTCATCCATGAACTCCGGAAGAGCAGTGCATAGACCAGGACGGCGCTCCCCAGCAGGAGGGCCAGGCCCAGTCTCCAGCAGGTCCTCTGGGACTTCCGCCATTGCCACAGCCCCTCCAGCAGCCTCATCCCCAGGGGCCTCTGCACGCCAGCCGCCAGCATCGCGGCCACCCTGCGGAGCCTCTCCTCCGGGTCGGCGCCGTGCAGCGCCTGCGCCAGGCCGTACACCTGGTTGGTGTAGTGTGCGCCCCCGCGCAGGCGCACCAGGCCCTCGACCAGGCCCAGCAGCTGCTCCACCTGCTCCTGGCGCTCGCTGCCCGTGGCGCGGTTGTTGAGGGCGCAGACTCGGCCCTCGCACTCGGCCACCAGATCCCGCAGGGCCCGGTTCTCCGTGCAGCGCACGTAGTCCTCCACAGAGTCGCCGGCCAGGTCCTCCTTGTGGGTGAAGACGAGGACGACTCGCGCCACCACGGCCTGGCCGAACAGCTCCTTCACCTTGCGCAGCGCCTGCTGGTCCTGGGCGGTGAAGCGGCCCAGCTGGGTGACCAGCAGCAGCGCGTGCGGCCCGGGCGCCGACAGCAGGTAGCAGCGCGCTCTCTGCAAGCACTCGGGGTCTGTGTTGTGCACGTCGGAGCCGAAGAGGTCGGGGGTGTCGATGACGTGCACGCGCCACCTGTTCCAGCGCCTGCTGGCAGCAGCGCAGGCTCTGGTCACCGACGTGGCTCCCAGCCTGGACAGGAAGTGCCTATGGCCCAGGACGCTGTTCCCGGTGGCGCTCTTCCCGGCTCCCGTCCTGCCCACCAGGATGAGCCTCAGCTCAGGCTCCTGCCGGGACCCGGTGTGGTCTTCTGACACTGGAGGACCAAGGGTTAGAATCCGACATCAGTTCAACCAACTTCCACTGGGCAGCTCCTCTGCTTTCCAGCCAAGGGCCTTGCCAGTTCACCCCAGGCTGGAGACCCCTCTGGGACTTACGTGTATTTGGTCACGAGTGAGCCCACTCCCCTCTTACCCTGAGCTGAACCACAGGATGCATTGCTGCGATCTGTTCTTACCATAGGGGTCTTCTTCATCTCTTGCCATCTTCCACCCTCTCAGATGTCCCTGAAAGTCCCAAACACGATTGGCTCATTCACGTGTTATCCCTCTGAATAGCATAACCACCTTTTCGTTGTGCCAGGTAAAGTCCAAAGAACTGAGGATGTCACTGTTATAAGACATGGCCCTTGCTCGTGAGGGTGGGAACATACAGGTGTGTGCTTTGGGGAGGGGCAGGTGTCCAGAGAGGAGGCAGTTACATTTTGTGAGTTATAGTAAATTGTGCTAATACTTTTTGGAGAACAACAACAGAAGGGCCAGCACCTGGGTGGCTTAGACCCATGAGAACATTCAATGGGTTTTTCTTTTCAGGGACTCAAATGCAAACAGCCAAAGGCAAGTTTTCACATTTACTCTGTGTAATTTATACTAAGCCTCAGGTATTAATTTTCCCAGATAATAATTCAAGGTCAATGTCATGAGCTCCTGATATAAAAAATTCTCAGAGGATTCAGCAGCCAGAAGACACTTAGTTAAATCCTGAGGACTGGGAAGTTTACCAAGGGACTTACAGACCTACTTTAGGGTGGTTGGACTGGAGAAGGAGCAAGGAGAAAATGGGAAGCCTTCTTTTGGAAACTGGAAGAGAGTCACCTCCCAAGCCTACCTGCAGAATCAGCCTCTGCTGTCTTCCAGCCAAAGCCCTGCCTTGTCCAAACACATCTACCTGTGCTCTGTGGCTGGGGGGCCTGGGACCTGCCCTCAACCACTAAGTGTGAAGCTTTTAAAGTAAAGGGATATGCCCAAGTCTAGCATTATTTCATACAGTGGACACTCTGGTCCCGTTTCCATGATCTCACAAATCCCTGAGCACAAATGCATGGTCTTCCCTCAGTCTGTATCTCCAGCCTCATTTCCAGCTAATCCCTGCTCTTTCAGCTACTCCACAAAGAGCTGACTTTAGGGCAGTTCCAACCCCCTCTGTGCCCTCACTCCTATGACCAGCCATCCTCTCCCATGTTTCATTCAGAGTTCCTATCTACATTTCCCCATCGTTTCAAATTCTGCCTCCTTATGCCTGCCACCCTGGTTATTGCAGGGTGTGTGTTCTGTCCCCTGGGCACCAACACAAAGGAGAGCAGAGAGAGAGAGGGCTGAACAGCTTGCCTCTGGCTGAGGGTCTATGAGAATGGATTTGCTGCGTTCAACCCTAAGGTGTTCTAGGCTGTAGGAGCTCCCTGGCCACCTCCCCAAGGTCTCCATGTTCAGCCCATAGGATTTGTGTGGCTAATTATATTGCATATAGAAATCCACAAACTCCTGTAATCAACAGGAAATGAAGAAACAGCCACAAGATTATAGAACAAGATGAAGAATTTAGCTGATGATGAAGTCTCTGATAAAGCTGAAAGTGGTAGAGCATGTTGGAGGGGACCCAGGCCAGTGGGACTTCCACAGAGTTTCAAATGGGGTTGATATTATTTTAAATAGTTTTTAAGAGAGAAATAGGCCCCACTGACATCTGAGGTGAAAGTGGTTCTTAATTATTCACAAATATAAAACGTGCAAATCTATATTCTTAATACTTTAGGAGAAGTCAAAATTCATTATTTTCTTTCCTCCCAAACTTGTTTTTCAAATGACTTTAGTGTTCTGTCAAAATTCACATTTCCCCCACCCACCATTAGAGATTCTGATTCAAAGAATGGGATCCTTCTGATGTAGTCAGTCCATAACTCAGAGTTGGAAATCAGTTATTTTTCAAATCCTTTCATCGTATAGATGAGGACATTGAGGTGTCTCTGCAGCTGGAGTGGGAAAAGCTTGAATTAGGGAACAGATATTTAAGGGACATTGAGGGTGAGGGATAGGAGACCAAGGTCCTGATTTAGATGTCTCCTGAAGGCCCCTGCTGTGGTCAGTGAGGTGGAGAGTTCAGGTGTACCCAGGTTTCCACATAGTAACTCGCTGCCCCAAGGTTAGATTGCTCACGGGCCACAGAAATATCCTTTGCCTTTGCTGAATATACAACCTGGGGACGTTTCATGTCTTTTAAATTGTGCTTTGTTCTTGGAAGCAGATCCAGCACTCACCGTGGGAAGAGACAGGTTTTAGTTCCCATAATTCCCATAATGTGTGTGCTTGGGGAAGATGCTCCCCAACCTTCTCTGAACTTGCTCTATTTGGAATTCGGATCATCTATTATAACCTGGGAGCACGACCTTGGCTGCTCTGCACAGTGACAAAACATGGCCCTTGTGGGCTGCACAGTGCTTAGTAGAGTCGGGAGCACAGCAGGAACCCTCCCCAGGGATCAGGTCCTTCCTTCCTCCCTCCAGCTCTAGACTTAGGCTCACCTTTCCTGGTGACAGGCTCTGGAGTGGCTCTGAGAAGCAGGACCTCCTGCTTTCCCTTCTGATGTGAGCACAGGAAGCTCCTTTGGCCCAGCTCACAGAAGAAGTCACTCAGACCCCAGAGCTCAGGAAGGTAGGGAGGGCCTGATGATGAAAACTTAAAGAGACAGAAGCATTTCCCATCCACTGGTGAGTCTGCAATGTTTCTCCTACAAATCTACCTCCAGCTGTGACAAAGGTACGGATATCAAATATCTTGCCCTAACCTAGGCATGGCCTTGACTGTTTCAACTCAAATTTTAGAGCAAATGGGTGATTACTCTGATCATCAGATAAATGAACTTGCTTTCCCCAGGACATAAACTGAAGAGAGCAGCACATACTTCAGATATCAGTGTTATTGTCTGAAATACAAGAAAAGTTTATATGACATACGAAGAATCAGGAAAAAAGAATCAGAATATTAACTAGTACAATGAGATTCACAGATGATCCATTCAGTGGGATTACCAGTTAAGGACTTAAAAATCATAATAAATATGATAAAAAAAATTCATAGAAAAATAAATATAATGGGCTAAGAAATGAAGAATTTCAGGACAGAATATAAACCCCAAAGATTTAATTCTGAACTAGGAAATATACTATCTGAAATAAACTTAAGTGGATGGACCTACTAGCACATTGGACATTGAAGAAAGGATGCATAAATTTGAAGACAGATCAAGGGAAATTATTCAAACAGAAGCACAAAAAGGAAAACAATTGAAAAAATTAACATGGCACCCCAAATCACTGGAATAATATCAAGCAGTCACTGGAAAAGAATGGATGGGATAGAAATATTTTAACATCAAAGGAACAAAAATATTTAAATTTGATGAATATCCTCAATTATAAGTTCAAAAAATTCATGAATCTAAAGTAGAAAAACAAACAAATAAAAATAAACACAGGCACTTTACTGTCAAATTTCTGAAAATCAAAAAAGAAAGAAAGAAATAAAAATTTAAAATCAAGCAGATAACAAAGACACATTACACAAAAGGGAAGAACATAAAAATAATGGCTGCTTTTTTCGTAAGAAAAAAAATGCAAGCCAGAAATCATTAAAATATGTTTAAAGGGATGAAGAAAAATAATGGATCCACAAATATTTCTATATTCAGCAAAATTAACCTTGAAAAATAATTTTTAAAAAGATATCTACACCTAAAAAATAAATATGAAAAAAAGACATTTTAAGATCTGCATATTGGGCTGGGGATGTGGCTCAAGCGGTAGCGCGCTCACCTGGCATGCATGCGGCCCGGGTTCGATCCTCAGCACCACATACCAACAAAGATGTTGTGTCTGCCAATAACTAAAAAATAAATAATAAAAACTTGCCTCTCTCTAAAAAAAAAGTAAGATCTGCATACTGTAGGGGTGCAGCCACATCAATGTTTATCGCAATGCAATTCACAATAGCCAAGTTATGGAACCAGATGCCCATCAATAGATAAAACAGTAAGACAATGTGGTATGTATATATAATGGAGTTTTACTTAGCCGAAAGGAAGAATAAAATTGTGGCATTTGCTGGTAAATGGATGGAACTGGAGAATATCATACTAAGTGAAAAAAACCAGGCTTAGAAAGTCAGGAGCCAAGTGTTTTCTCTTATTTGTGGAAGCTAGGCCAAAATAAGGTGGGGGGTGGGGGTAGGTAACCCCATGAAAATAAAGGAGAGATCAGAGGAGTAGAAGAAAGGAAGAGAGGGGGAGGGAGTAGGGATAGGAAGAGGCAGGGAGGCGGGAATGAAATTGATCAAACTATCCTATATACATATATGAAGTTACCATATTGAATTTTGCATATATATCACTAATTTAAAAAACTATGAATAAATAGAAGGAAGGCTCTAGTTATTTATAAATAAATAAAGGTTCTGTGCAGAATCTTTTTTAATTTGATACCATCCCACTAATTGATTTTTGGTTTCATTTCTTGTGCTTTAAGTGTCTTGTTAAGGAAGTTGGTTCCTGTACCAATATGTTGGAGTGTTGGGCCATATTTTTATCTCACAGTTGCAGAGTTTCTGGTCTAATTCCTAGGTCTTTGATTAACTTTGAGTTGACTTTGTGCAGGGTGAGAGATAGGGGTCAAGTTTATTATTCTACATATGGACATCTGTTATTGTGATGTTTTTAACACATGAAGAAGTGAAAATGTCAGTATGAAATGAGAAGGGTAGGGGTTCAACGGAAGCACACTGATATCAGATTCTGTTTCATTTGAAGTGGTGTGCTTTATATTCTAGGGAGAGAGTAATAAGTTAAAGATAAATACTTCAGGTGCTACAGCAACCACTTTTAAAAAAAAGAGCCAAAAGAGATAAAAGGAAATAATTTTTTAGAACTCAATTAATACCAAAGAATGAGATAAAGAGGAACAGAGAAAAGACTAGGTAATGAAAATGAGGAGCAAGAGGATAGACTTAAATCCACCTGTAACTATAATTATGTTATATACAACTGATTTTTGACAAAGGAGCAAAGGTAATTTAATGGAGAAAGGATGGTCTTTGCAACAAGTGATTCCAGACTATTAATTCAAAATGGATCATAGATGTACATGTAAAATGCAAAACTACAAAACTCCCAGAGGATAATACTGGGGAAAATCTAGGTAACCTTGGATTTTGCAATAACTTTTAAAATACAACACCAACATCAAGTTCATGAGATTAAAATTGATAAGTTGGATTTCATAAAAATAAAAACTTCTGCAAAAACACTGTTAAAAACACACAGTAGGGCTGGGATTGTGGCTCAGTGGCAGAGTGTTTTCCTCGTGTGCATGAGGCACTGGGTTCAATCATCAGCACCTCATAAAAATAAATAAATAAAATAAAGGTATTATGTCCATCAACAACTAAAATATTATTTTAAAAAAAGAACACACAGAAAAAATAGGATACAGAAAATACAACACAGGAATATCAAAGTTAGATCACGGTAAAGTTTTTTTTTTTTTTTTTTTTAATATTTATTTTTTAGTTTTCGGCGGACACAACATCTTTGTTTGTATGTGGTACTGAGGATCGAACCCGGGCCGCACGCATGCCAGGTGAGCGCGCTACCCCTTGAGCCACATCCCCAGCCCCATTGGTAAAGTTTTAAAAAAATTGATAAAGCTCCAGTTAGGTTGATCAAAAATAGATAAGCACAAATCACCAATATCAGAATTCAAAGAGGAAAGATATTGTAGTTCTTGTATCTATTAAGGGGATAATTAGATTTTATTAATTCATGCAAAAAAATCTAATAACTTTAATATAGAAGGCAAATTCCTTTATAGGAACAACTTATTGAAATGAGCATAAGAGAAAATACTAAAAATCAGAAGAGCCTTAATATGTGTTGTTTAAAAATTGAATTTGTAATGAAAGAGCATTCCACAAATAAAAGTCCAGATCCCAGAGCTTTACCAGTGAATTCCATTAAACACAGGAGCTGTAGAAGTTGGGGTGCTTGATGTGTGGACAAACTCCTTTCAGGGAGAAGCTGTAGACTTAGGGCTTGGGGAAAATACTTTCAACTGGCCTCAGTCTACTTTTAAGTGAAATACTGCTGAACATAGAGCATAATTTTCTTTTACATTGATGACCTCATTTAATTCTGAAATAATAATTTCATTGTCTATCTTTTCCAGGTGAGAAAACAGATTCAGAGAAGATAGATTTTTTTTTTACCCAAGGCAATCCAGTTGGTAGAGGTATAAATATTTAAATAATATAATCTGTCCTTTTCTGACTTATGTCTTATCATTGCATATAATTTATTTTTACATATATTGTAAATCTCACTTTATATTATTATTATAGCTTCAAGTCAATTATATTTAAAGGAATTTAACTAATAAGAAAACTATCCTAAATATTTATCCATGTTGTTACCATTTCTGATTATCTTAATTCCTTTGTATAGATCCAAAGTTCTCTCTGATATCATTCTCCTTCTTGAATACTTTTTTAATAGTTCATTTTTGCTAGTGATGGATTCTTTTAGCTCTAGTAAATCTGCAAAGATATCTGCTTTCATTTTTGAAAAATAATTTTGAAAGATCATTTAATTTTGACAGATTTTCTTCCAATATTTTAAAAATGTTTTTTTCAGGTCTGCTCTCTCACATTAATTCTGCAAAAAAAAAAAAAAAATGCTGCCAAGTTTATCTTTTTCTTCTGAATGCAAGATATATATTATCCCTGGCTTCTTTAAAGATTTTCCCTTTATCACTAGTTTTGAGAAAGCTATTACAATGTACCTCTACATAGATTTCTTTGTGTTTTATTTGCTTGAGGTGTTTTGACCCTTTTGGGAGTGTGGTTTATGGTTCTTTTCTAATTTATATGATTTTTGGCCATTGTTTTTAATAGACATTTTTTTCTGTTAATATATTTTCTTTTTAGTGAGTCCAGTTTTTTGAACATTGGTCTACTTGGGGTTGACCCATTGAGGCTGTTTTTTCCTCTATGTTTTCTCTGTTAAAATGTTTGTATTGCTCTGTCTTCAAATTCACTAAGTTTTTCTTTTTCTAGTAGTCTAGTAGTTCTATGCAGTGTACTTTTCACATCTATATCATGTTTTCATTTCCAGAAGTTAAATTTGAGTCTCTTTATGTCTTTAGTTTCCCTACCTAATGGTTTGACCATATATTTCACACCTGTATTAATTGTTTCAATACCTTTGTCTGCTTATTTTAACATTTATGCTAGATCTTGGTTGATATCACGTTCTCTTGATTAATCGGTGTTATTTTTCATGTTTGGTAATTTTATTTAATGCCAGGCATCTGGCTTCAACCATGATATGTGCTAAATATTTTTGTACTTTTATAAATATTCTTGGACTTTTTTCCTGGAATGTATTGAGTTATGTGGAAATAGTTTGATGTTTTAGGCCTTGCTTTCAATATTTTTAGGCAGACCTGAGAAATTTTCAATTTTGGACTAACTATTCCCTGTCACTGAGGCACGGGTCTTCTGTGCACTCTACTCAATGCCCCATAAATCATAAGCATTTATGTTTGGTAAGACAGAAGTCTTTCCTGCTCCCACATAAGTTCAGGACACTATTTCCTCTAACACTTTTGAGTGTTTGCCTCTCTGCCTTTTGGTTAAGATCAGGTGTACTGTCTGTTCTCATTGGTTTAACATCTTGGGGTGGTTCTTTCCTTGACCACAGGGAGTTTTATCACATGCACATGCTGATCAGTACTGCACTGAAGACTCAAGGGCCCTCTCCACAGGTGTCTGCAGTTCTCTTTCTGTACAGTGCTCTCCTCTCCTCATACTCTGTTCTGTAAACTCTGGCCACTTCTGTCTTTCCAGAATCCCAGCATCATCATCTCAAATCATGGATTCTGCTGGACTCTCCCCTTTACACGTTAGTTTTTTAATACCGCAGAACAAACTACCAGAAACAGAGCAACCCAAAACAGCATACTCTATCTCACAATCTCTGTGGGTCAGCAGTTTAGCTCAGCTTAGCTGCATTTTCTGCTTTGGTGTTTTCCCAGGCTGCAGCCAGGCTGAAGCCTTATGCATGGCATGGCTGGGAAAAGACCTGCACCCTCCGGTTAGTGGCAGAATTCACTTCTGTGTGGCTCTAGGACGCAGGACTCTGCTGTTTCACTGGCTGTTAACTGGAGGTGACACTCAAGTTTTAGAGACCACCTACAGTTCCTAGCCAACTGGCCCTGTCCACAGGAAGTTTTCAGTGTGGAGATGCTTTCCCTGCCAGCAGGAGAGGGAGCAGGTCTTGAAGCCAGGTGGACTTGGACTGGAGTGGCATTCCTTCAAGTCCGCCACCGCCTGCAGGTCAGAAGTGGGCTGCAGGTCCCTTCCACATTCCAGTGAGGAGTGTCTATAAAATCAGGAACACCAGGAGTCAGGAGGCCTTGGCAGTCGTCACATGGCCTGAGACTCTCTGTCTCTGTGCTGTGGCTGGGGAAACTCAAGGGGGAACCTGGGCAGCTGTGGTCTTGCCTTGTTTTTGACTCTCAGTGATGATTCTTTTGTTACCTGATGTTCAGTGTGTTGAGCACCGTTATCTTACACATCTTGCCTGTTTTCTGGGTTGTTTCACATGGGGCAAGGAGGGTGTAATTCTGCTCCTTGTTTTGCCATTTTGATTTCACAAGGAAGCTTTCTGGCATTTATTTTTTTAATTTTAATTTTCTGGTTTTTGTTTGTTGTCAGACTATAGAAGTGCCATAGCTTTTTAAAATGTTGATTTTTGTATTAAGACCCATTGCTCTACTTTTACTTCTGATAATCTGTCTGAAAATTATTTTTCTTTCTTATCAATGCTCAAACCTGTTTTTTTTTTCCTTACCTTGCTAGTTAGGAGCTCACTAAATGCTAAATAGAAGCAAGGCTCCTTTTTGCCCAATATTAATAGAAATACCTGCAGGGTTTTTTTTTTTTTTTTTTTTTTTTTTTAAGAAAAACTCTCTTCATTTGTCTACTTTTACATGCTTTCAGTATCTTTATATAGATATAGTTTTTTCCAAGTTTTTATAATTCTCCCACAGGAAAGTTTATATAATCAGTTCACTTCTCACCATGATTTTATAGATTTGTATTCATTATAATTTGATGTATAAAAATTTCATGACTTTTTTCAAATAAACTGTTTTAGTCAGCCTTTTCACTGCTGTGACTAAAAGACCCAACCAGAACAGCTGTAGAGGAGGAAAAATTTACATGGGGGTCAAGTTTCAGAGGTCTCAATCCGTAGGTAGCAGGCTCCATTCCTAGGGGCTCAAGGTGAGGCAGAACATCATGTGGAAGACAGTGGTGGAGGGAAGTGGCTCTCATGATGATAAGGAAGCAGAGAGAGAGAGAGACTCCACTTGCCAGATACAAAATATATACCCCTGTCGAGAGCCATCAGTGTGTGGACCATATCGGCGTCACAGCCTAATGAATAGGAGAATCTGGTGTCTGAGAAGTTCCAGGGGACATTTCCTCTGGCAGACTGCCCAGAGACATTGTGAACCCTATTCAGGCTCTGCCCAGGTCCCACACAGCCCCTCTGAGAAGGGGGTGACCTGCCAAGATGCCAGTCAGCCTGCTGACTGCAAGACACCATGAAGCAAGATTCCACCCCTGAAACCTTATTCCTGCCTTTGATGTACCCCCTTAAATAAACCACCACAGCCAGTTTCTAGTTGTTCAGCTCCAGCTTCTGTGTGGAATTACAAGTGTTTCCAGGAAGAAGAAACAGAATATACAGTGTGATGGCAGGGAGCGCACAGGTAACCAAAGGAGGTCCAGGATGGCTGGATCCTAAAGGAAGTCAAGGATGGCTAGCTCCTAAATTGGACTTCTGTACAAGTCAGATTGTACAGAAGGAATGTTGCAGATATAGGCAGATGATTTGTACAGGGACTTATTTTTATGTTTGGATCCTGAAATTTTTCTTACTGAAAATGGAAAATTGCTGCAGGGTTGGACTGAGGTATGTCATGGTCAGAGATGGGTTATGTGTGTTATGTGAATTATGGATTCAAAAGCCTTCTCCCTCATGTGCTTTACATGAGGTGAATTCTGCTTGCTTTATTGGGGCCCTCTGCTTCCTCTGCCTCTCCATCCACCTCATCCTTTTAGTGCATACAAACAGAGCAATTGTGGTCAAACTGAGCTGGAGAGGAGCCCTGGCTTGACCCTTTGAGGTGATCTCACTGGGTTCTCACCTACTCTCTTTCTTCTGCTCAGAACCTTGTCAAGACCTTTTCCCCCTTCAACCGGTCTACATGAAAGTTTCTTTCATTTTTATTTTTATTCTCTCTGAGTTCAACTATGTCTTGAGAAGAACTTGGTTTGGGGTGTTTTGCCAAGTGTGAAAAATAACTGTTTTGAATTTAGAATGTAAAGGGAAACCACAAGATCCAGGGCTGCTCCTGAGGCAAGATCTGTCCTCCGGGAGAGCAGAGAACTGTCTTACCCTGTATGATCTGATGATGCTGAAATTCCTCTCTGACATAACATGTGCCTGCTGCCCACTCACCCTGAAATATCAGTCCTCTCTTATGAGTAAACATTTTCCACCAGGATAGTAGTCAGGCAGATGAAACGGCACACATAGAGGAGGTCAAAGGAACTGAAAAAGACCAAAGTCTCTGGGCAGAAGAGTTACCCATTCAAATCCTTAAATACTGGGTGTCCTCTGGGAGGCTTTCTGCTGTAATCTGCAGCCCATTACTCTTGAATGGTCAGTATTTTGTAAAAGATATAAGCTCTGAAGTCCTAACACTACAGATCCTGGGCTAGAATAACCTCTATTCAAGGTCTAGGGATTGAATATCATCCATTAAAATGAAAGAAATTGTGTCTCAAGTAGCTACCCAAAATACCTAGAAATAAGTTTAACTATAGAAGTGAAAGAATGTGAAAGGAAATGAAGGTCCCTCAAAAAATGGAAATGCCTAATGTGTTCATGGATTGGAAGAATTACTATTGTGAAAGTGTCCATACCACCCAAATCCATTTATTGATTCAATAAAATCCCCATCAAAGCATCAATTACATGCTTCACAGAACTAAAAAAAAATCCTAAAATTCATATGGAAGCACAAAAGGCCCTGAATAACCAAAATAATCTTGAACAAAAAGAAGAAATCTGAAGGTATCACAAAACCTGATTTTAAGACATACTATAAAATCATAGTAATCCAAACAGCATGGTATTTGCATAAAACAGGCACACAGTTTAGTGGAACAGTATAGAAACCCCAGAAATAAACCCAAGAACCTACAGTCAACTGGTTTTCAACAAAGACACCAAAAAAAAAAAAAAAAAAAAAAAAAAAAAAAAAAAAAAAAAAAAAGAAAAATAAGTACAGCTTTCTTGGTTGGACAACTAGGTCTCTACCTGGAGAAGATTGGAACTTGACCCCTATCTCTCACCCTGTACAAAAAAATCAAATCAAAGTGGAACAAAGACCTAAGTGGTTAGTGGTTAGACCTAATGGATCAAAGACCTGAAATTCCACAACTATTAGAAGAAAGCTTATGGGAAACACTTGAAGACATTGGTACAGACTATGATTTTTTGTATATGACTCCTAAGCAAAGCAAACAAAAGCAGAACTTGACAAATGAGATAATATCCAACCAAAAAGCTTCTGCACAGCAAATGACAGAATGAAGAGAAAGCCCACAGAATGGGAAAAATATTTGCAAATGGTTCATCTGGTAAAGGATTTATGTCCATAATATATAAGTAATTCAAGAAACTGGCATGCACTGCCCACCCCAAGCTCAGGAAGCATGCTTGTGCCCACACTACTAAGGGCTGCAAGCTCTGCCACTCAAAGATCAAGGCCTAGGCTCCAGATCAGGCTCCCAAAGGTACATAGGTTCCCAAAGGTGCCCAGATCCCCATAAAGTCTCCATAGTAAAGGCCTCTGTCTGTGAATGAGAGGGCAGAAGGACTGATGTGACCCCCAGCCCCCTATCTGCAGGGGCTGATGTCATCCTGTAATATCTGTACAAATAAACCAGAGGTAGGAGAAAGAATATAAAGCCAATGACTTTGCACCAGGACTATTGGAAATATGTCTTGAGGGCATCTCAGGAATCAGCAAGACCCCCCCATCACAGGGCCAAGGATGTAAAAGTACATTTTTTCAAATACTTTATGTGAGAAGAGAGTGCCAGGGAAGCCTGCTCGCACAGGGCTGCCTAGGTAATTGTTTCCCCAGGTTTATTTCTCCATGCTCAGCCATCAGGGCACTCAGAAAAGCCACTACAGCCATAGTGAGAGCAGATCCAGGGACAGTTCACACAGGTGACAAAACTTAGCATTGTCTATGTGATGCTGGTTTTGCAGGCATACAGAATCAAGAGTTATGGGGTCGTAGAGACTGCCTCCAAGATTAAAGGAAAGCCTGGGAGAACAGGTAATATATGTTAGGGTTAGAATCCCATAGACAGGGTGATGTGTAAAACTGAAGCTACAGTGGAGGCCTCAGGAGGTTAGAGATGTTAGGAATGTGGAAGATCTGCCGAGGGAAGCTGCAGGCAGCCAGCAGAGCCAGCCCAAGAGAGTGGCCATATGAGCTTCAGGCAGTCAGGCTGGTGGGGCTGCCCAAGCCTGTGGAAGTAGATGTCACAGCACTGTGTTCCCCGGGTGCCAGACATGAAGCCATAGGAGTTAATATTTGCCCTGCTGGGTTTTGGTCTTGTTTTGATCCATTACGCATTATTTTCCTTTTGCTCTCTTTTGGGAGGGGACTGTTTTTCCTGTGCAAATATATCTTGGAAAGATTTAATTTGTTCTTTTCTTTTTTACAGGGACTTGTAACTACGTTTGCCTTGAGTCGCAGAGGAGACCTTAAAATTGGAGGTGTGAGCAATGGTAGAATTATTAAGACTTTGGGAATTCTTGGAGATGGATCAAATGCATTTTGCATTATGTAATGGACATGAGATTTTTCAGGGTCAGAGGAAGAATACTGTAGTTTGGAGAAGTGTCCCCCAGAGACTTACGTGTTGAAGGTCTGGTCCCCAGCCTATGGTGCTGCTGGGAGGTGGTGGGCCTACTGGAAGGAAGAAGTTAGGTCGTGGGGAGCATGAGGAGATTTGGGACCCCCGCCCTTTCTTGTTTCTCTCTCTGCTTCCTGGCCACCAGAGGTGAATAGGCCTTCTCTGCCATGTGTTCCTGCCACCATGTACTGTGCCATCACAGCCCAAAGCCACAGGGCCATGGGCTGACAATGGACCAAAGCTCTGAAACAGGAGCCAAAATAAAAGAGCTGCAGCCCAGACCAGCAGAGCCAGAAGCTGAAGCAGTTGCAGTGAGCCCCGGGGCTCTTTCCCCTTCCTCCTCCTCCATCTCCTCCAACCCTCTTCTTCCACCTGCCCAAAGGCCCCTCTCGCCTTCCGCCTGCCCCATTGTTCCTTTCCCAACTCCCATCCTTTTCCTTCCCCCCTGCTCCCCTCTCCCCCTCAGTTGTCTCACCCCTGCGGTTTTTGATTTCCACCCACAACAGTGACCAAAGACTTGACCACTCAAAGTCCTGCTCCCCATAACCTTGCTTGACATGGACACAGGTGTGACTGAAGGTGAATAAATGTCACTGTCACCATTCGACTACTTATGTGTGGAAAGGAAGTTGGCAGTATTGTTGGAAAGAAAGGAGAATCAGTTAAGAAGATGCACGGGGAGAGTGGTGCACATGTCAACATCTCAGAAGAGAATTGTTGTGAGAATGATCACTTGGTCCGAACCCACTAATGCCATCTTCAAAACCTTTGTGACAATTATGGACAAATTGGTAGAGGACATCAGCAACTCTATGACCAATAGCACAGTAGACTTGGGTCACTCTGAGGCTGGTGGTCTCTACTAGTCATTGTGGCTCTCTCATTGGAAAAGGTGGTTGCAAGATCAAGGAAATGAGAGGGAGTCCAGGGCTCAAGTTCAGGTGGCAGGGGTGTGCTCCCCATCAACTGAGCAGGCCGTCACTACTGCTGGCCTTCAGCAATCCATCCCTGAGTGTGTCAGTCAGGCCTGTGTGGTCATCTTGGAGTCCCCCCAAAGGGCGTGACCATCCCGTAAATGCCCAAGCTGTCAGGTTCTTCAGTCATCTTTGCAGGTACAGCATAGGCAGGGACACTGTGAGCTTTCTCCACACCACCCTGTCCCTGTGCTTCAATCCTGACCTGGAAGGACACCTCTAGAGGCCTATACCATACAAAGACAGTCTTCCACTCCATAGCCAGACTGAACCAAGCTGCACCAATTGGCAATGCACAGTCTCATTGTCCTATGACACGTCAATACCGTGTTCAGTGGCAATGAATCCAGCTCTCCAGAGGGAAGAACTTTGGGCAGGTTGGGATGTATCTGCTCAGACTATTTCTCATGAATTCATCATTCCAACTTGATTGGCTGCGTAATCAGGCGTCAAGGAGCCAAAAATCAATGAAATCCATCTGATGTTTGGGGTACAAATCAAAAGTGCCAGCCCAGCGGAAGGATCTACTGATAGGCAGGTTACTGGATCTGCTGCCAGCCCTAGCCTGGCTCAGTATCTAATCAATGCCAGGCTTTCCTTGGAGACAGTGGCATGGGGAGCCACTAGAGCAAGGCAGATTCATCCTAATCCCTCTCTGCTGTTCACCACCACACATGATTCATCTGTGTAGTTTCTGAGTAGTCAGTGATTCCAGGTTTTAAATATTTTGCAAATTTTCAGTTTCTACACACTTTTCTTCATCCACTCATGATTTTTCAATGAAAGTGTTTTAATTCCTTTCTTTGTTCAAGTGTTAAGGCTGAGCTCCATATTTAGTTTTATAAGCTTCTCCCCATTTTTTATGGCTCATCAATTTTTCTGTTTGTGATGGAATATGTAAAAGTACACTATTCATTCATTTCAGCTTAGTTCTGGAATGTCGGGAATTTTTCAAAAAAATTAAAAGAATGAACTAGAGCTTTTTCTTTGTGAATAGAAACTGGATGCCACAGTGATTCATGTGGGTTTTATTCCTGTGGTCTTCCTGTTATTTTGTACCTTTTATCCCTTATAGGATCCTGATTGGGTTTTGAATGAAAGTTTTATTGCAATTAAAATATTTTTTTCTGTTTCACCACTCCCATGTTCTTTATTGACCCTCGATCTTTTCCTAAGACCCTGTACCTGGTCATATTGAGGATTAGACTCTCCTAGGACTTAACTGTGGGATAGGGGTGGGAGGTGCACCCATGCATATGTGTGGAAGCAGCTGGACCCATGTTTGACTGGGATTCCCCTTCTTGGGAATATCTGTCCCCTTGTTCGTGAGTCGTTTAAACTAAAACTTCAGTCTTTTGTTTTTGGCAAAAACAAACAAGTTTTATCCCCAGTGCTTTTCACACCTTAACATGCATCAGACTCACCCCGAGGATTTATTGGAAGACAGATTGGCGGACTCTATTCTCAGAGTTTCTGTCAGTAGGTTGGGGGCAGAGCCTGAGCTTTTTACCAAGTTCTCAGCTCATGCTGCTGCTGCTGACCCACAGCCCACGTGTTGGGACAGCTTGTTCTGCTGCACAGCCACTCTGCCAAGGAGCTCATATTACTGCTTCCTGTGCCTCTGGGAATTACTAAGATGAAAGGGCCATTTCTGTGAAGTTCAAGTAGAGTTGAAATTCTCTGAAGTGACTGTCATGTAGCAGAGGACACTGTAAGGAGGTAAAAGAGGAAACCATTCTGGTTTCTTATCCTCAGTTGTCTTCATGTGTTTCTGTGAAGACAAAACCAACACATATGAGACATGAGTCCAAGAAGTGTCATCTGATTGACAGGCAGAGGGGGATCAACCAATGATGGCACATTGCTGGGGAGGTTTCCCTGGACCTGTTTCCACTAAAGAATGTCAGCACTTACATATGTGAAGACCTTGGAGAGTTGTCTAACTAGGAGGAACTGGCAAGTGGAAGGAAACGCATGAAGGATGACTTGAGTTAGAAGTAAGCACTGCCTAGAAGGAAAAATTAACCGGCAAACTTCACAGACCAGCCATGAGACAAGTAGGAGCTACATCATCTTAGTGGATGAAAGTAAGGGAGTAAAACGGGACAAGAGGAAAGTTAGTGTCTATCTGTAGAAACTCTCCCTTTTCTTTCCCTTTTCCTACCTCTTTCTTTCCCTCCAAACCTTGTATTTTACTTTCCCACCACTTATCTGTTCATCTCTCTCCTGCTTCAATTTCTTTGTCTTTTCCTCTCTTTCTTTTATGATGTCTGGTTAACAGCCCTGATCCCAGCTCCTTACCTACCAAATAAATTAGGGAATCTGAAATATCCAACCTCACTAGAACACCCTTCCCTCAATCTGACCCCTCCACCCAGAACTGATGGGTCATGAAAGTCACACAGTGCCGCAGTCTGGCTGGGCACAAAATAACCGAGCCGCCACGAGGCACTTGTAGGTTCAAACAGGAACTCCTTTATTGCCCGAACTCCACCAGCACTCCATGCACACTCCCTGGGAACTCTCTCAGCTCTCCACGGGGCTCCGCGTGAACTCAACTGGAACCCCACGAAAACTCAATGGGAACTCCAAAGTAGCGGACCCCCGAGGCAGCAGGAGCCACCCTATTCCCGGAGCTGCCCTATTGCCGGACAGCAGGGTCCATATATAACTCAATACACAGCCTGTTTCAATCCAGCATCATCCAGTTACAGCAAATATAATTTAATTATCATCATCTTAATGGCTCGCTGGCGTCACCTCTTAACCACTCCTTCTGGCACCATCCTGACTTGGCTGTGGCCCTCAACATCTCCCCCCTTCTGTTTAATTAAATAACAAGCATGTGGCTTAGGGACCGTGCCTGTCTTAGGTGTCCAATACTACATATGGTCCTTACCCGTCATTGAATGAGCTGACCTCAAGGTGTCAGCCTCCTGTCTTAGGTTGGTACCACTGCAGTTGGATCTTACCCGTCATTGACTACTGGCCCAGCATACAGCCATACTTGTGGATAGGCCTTTGCACCAGTGTGGGAGTGAGGTTCTTTGCCTCACCTCTGTAGGCCCCCAAATTTTAGCTGAATGACCATCACAAGCAGAAGGGAGGAGGATACAAAAATGCCATGACACCAAGCCAATTGACGGCTCCTTTTGGAAAAATTGTACCACCGATGACACCATCAGCAAAGATACCCCAGCATTACCACAATTCGCTGCACCAACAGATAGTTCACAATGCATGCAAGTGATACATAGTCCAGGCAAGTTCTACAAGCAGTTCAAAGCAGAGGAATCCATCAATATTTCCATTTCCTCCCAAAGTAAATCAACTCCTTGATTGAGCACCTTGTTGAGTTATTATTCATTGATGCATCAGTTTATACAGTTTACTGTGATAGCTATCGAAGAAGCTGTAGTTTGGTTTTATCTTTGTCTTCACCGGCAACGGAATGAAGATAGGAATTCTGGCAATGATAGCTAAAAAAAAATTATGTAACATTCCAGCAGGCACTAAAAGAAAGCAATTTTGAAAGCAATTTAGTATCTTGAATAGAATTAGATATAATGAAAAGGAAAGGTGAAAGTAAACAAACAGATCTGTTAACCTCCTTTTTTGTTCACATTTTAAAACAATCCTCAGCAGCTGTTTACCCAATTTAAATTAAACCATTTAAATCACGTGAATAGTAAAAAAATATTTGGATCTATTTTTTCATGAGTGCTCCTCATATATGATATATGGACATATGCACATACAGACATACAACACAAAACACAAGTGTGCACACATAACACAATATATACAACACATAACATAATAGTAAAGGCCTTGTAGCTTTTCACAGGTGAAATCTCCATTGCAATGTTTAAAAACTCTACAGTCAAAAAATATAACTGATCAGAAAAACATTAACCTAGGTCTGTATGAGCTCAAAAAACAAAATAGAACTTCATGATGTGGGAAAGGGCAATAATAAAATAGATATTGAAAAAAGCATCCTGGTTACCACCTGGGTTTGACTCTTCTTTGGATATCCCATCCTTCTTCCTGTAATTTGCATATGGGTTTGAAGGTATTCCCACAAAAAAGCCTCAAGGTTTTTTACATTTGAAATAGCCCTTAATGGTGTTCATTATTCATTAGCCTCAAGGTGTGAGAGAACCACTGTCGCAGATGTAAGAATAGCCAAACTGGAGTTCTGGATATCAGCTGTTATGGATTTGAGCCAAATCACCTTCTTTTTGGTCTGTAGAAATCGTTTTAGTTAATCTCTCTGGAATCCAAATCGGCTGCTGTTCTCCCTGTGGAAACACACAAACAGACCCCCGACTCCAGACAATCACTGGGTTAGGACCTTTCCATTGTCCTGTTAGAATATCCTTCCAAAGTACCTTGGCTTATGTACATTTTTTGGACATATATGCCTTTCCGCAGCACTAAGCCCTTATGAATCCAAATTTAAAAAGTTTAGAATAAAAAGGGTTATTTTAAGTTTATCTTTGGGGGATATATACCCCTTCCCAATTCCCTCTTTTTGCTTTAATAAGTACATTTTAATAGTTTGATGAGCTCTTTCAACTATGCCTTGTCCCTGTGGATTGTATGGGATTCCTGTTATATGAGTAACGCCAAATGATGAGCAAAATTGTTTAAAAGAGGTAGAAGTATAGCCAGGACCATTATCTGTTTTTAACTGTTTTGGAATGCCCACAGTGGCAAATTTTTGTAAGCAATGAGCTATAATATCTTTAGTTTTTTCTCCGGAATGAAGGGAGCCCATCAAAAATCCGGAAGAAGTATCAACTGTAACATGCAAATATTTTAATTTTCCAAATTCTGGCAAGTGTGTGATGTCCATCTGCCAAATATGGTTAGGTGTCAGTCCTCTAGGATTGACTCCAAGATTAACTTGTGGTAAAAAGGTCACACAATTTTGACATTGTTTTATTATTTGTCTAGCTTGTTCATTAGTTGTTTCAAAATGCTTTTATAAAGTATTAGCATTGACATGGAACCTTTTATGAAAATTTGTAGCTTCTTCTAGTGTAGAGAAAATATGTATGTCATGTGTAGTTTTATCTGCTAAATCATTGCCCAAATTAAGGACTCCAGGCAATCCTGTATGTGCCCTGATATGTCCTATAACAAATGTATCTTTTCTGTCCCAGATTAGACTTTGTATAGTGAAAAACAAAGAGAAAACAGTTGAGGAAGGGGAAATCCTACCAGCATCTTCAAGGGATACTATAGCATTAATTATATGCTGACTATCGGAAAATAAATTAAATACAGAATCTTTAAACATCACAAAAGCTTGTAATACTGCATTAAGCTCTACCTTTTGAGCTGATTGTTTGGGTACTAAAAATGTAAAAGTTTGATCAGGGGTAACTACTGCTGCTGTACCATTATTTGACCCATCAGTGAATATATTTGGAGCATTCATGATAGGTGTTTTTCTTGTCATTTTTGGAAAAACTACAGGATGTGAAGACCAAAAAGACAACAAAGGATTAGTGGTTATCAAATGAAACATTAGATTTGCACATGATTATTGCCCAAGTATTTAACTCATTAGCTAACTCATCAATTTGATCCATAGTATATGGAGTAATAATTTTATTGGGAGAAAATCCAAATACTCCCTTTGTTGCTTTTATTCCTTTGAGTATCAATTGTCCTACAGCCTCAGGATACCTAGTAAGAATAGTGTTAGGAGAATAAGATAAATGTATCCATAATAATGGACCTTCTTGCTAAAATACTCCTGTAGGAATATTATTTGTTGATAGTACAATAAATAATAAAGGCCAATTTATATCAATTCTATCCAAATGCATATTTTCCATATATGTTTCAATGATTTTTAATGTCTTTCTTGCTTCAGGCATTAACATGTGGGGTGAATTTGGATCTGATTGACCTTTTAGGATATCAAATAAAGGTCCCAACTCTTCTGTTGGTATGCCTAGATAAGGCCTTATCCAATTTATGTCTCCTAATAACTTTTGAAAGTCATTAGGTGATTTGAGTTGATCTACTCGTATTTGAAGTTTTGGTGGACGGACCATGGTCAAGGATAATAGAACTCCTAAATAATTAATTGGAAAATTTAATTGTACTTTATTGCTATCTCTAGATTATAATTTTTTAATAAATTTGTAAGTGTGGCATAACATTCTAGCAATGTGTTTTTATCTTTGTGTGCTAATAATACATCATCCATATAGTGAAATATTTGTAGTCCAGGATTTTGATTTCTAAGTGGCTGGATTGCGTTGTTAACATAAATTTGACACATAGTGGGTTGTTAGCTATCCCTTGAGGGAGTACTTTCCATTCATATCTCTGATCGGGACCTTCATGATTCAGTGCAGGAATAGTAAATGCAAAATGTGGACTATCCTCAGGATGAATTGGAATTGAAAAAAAAACAATCTCTAATATCTATAACTAAAGCATACCAGGTTTTTGGCAAAGCAGACAATTGGGGAATCCCCGATTGAGCAGGTCCCATAATAACCATCTCATTATTAATGGCTCTTAAATCTTGCAATAATCTCCATTTACCATATTTCTTTTTGATGACAAAAATGGGAGTATTATGGGGAGATATGGAAGGTTGTATATGTCCCTCCGCTAATTGTTGTTTGACCAGGTCATGGGCTGCTTGTATCTTTTCTTTAGTCAGGGGCCACTGAGGAACCCATACTGGTTTTTTTATTGTCCCAGTGACCCTGAAAACCCAATCCATGTCTGTCTGTTCCTTGATCTATTTGTATTGGTGCTGCTATACTTTGTCCTTTCTCTCCTAATCCTTTTCCTTTCCTAAAACCTTGTCTAGCCATAATAGTGGGTTCATTTGGATTGATGTTATTTGTTAATGTTAGTCCTAATTGATCTAGGACATCTCATCCCCATAAATTTATAGGAAGATGATCCAATACATATGGCTGTATAATTCCTTCACATCCTTCAGGATCCTTCCAATCTAATACCATTGCACTTCTATGGGGATTAGTTACCACTCCTAGGCCTTGAAGCATTTGAGTGGCTTGTTGTAATGGCCAATGTTTTGGCCATTCTTGATGAGAGATGATGCTAAGGTCTGCACCTATATCCAGTAGCCCATTAAATTCATGTCCTTGAATATTTAGTTTTAGCATGGGGCGAGAATCTAAATTTAAAGACAGCATAGCCCAATCTACACCTGTGGAGCCTAATCCCCTGGAACCTCTTTCTATAGTACAGCTGGAAAATTTATCATGTAGGCTGGGTATTGTTAATAACTGTGCTATTCTATCTCCTGATGAAATTACTGATATACCCCTTGGAGAACTGGCTATAATTTTTATTTCACCTTCATAATTGGGATCAATTACCCCAGGACTTATCATAAGTCCTTTTAGAGTAGAAGAGCTGCATCCCAATAATAAGCCTACTGTTCCTTGGGGAAGAGGTACTTTTACCCCTGTGGAAATGATTTGAACTCCCATCTCTAGAGTTACTACTGCTCTGGCAGAGGCGCAGATGTCCAACCCTGCACTCCCTCTGGTTTGTCTGATGAGAGATCTAATGGATAATGTGTCCTGGGCACTACCCTGATGGTGTTGCTGGGTTCCTCCAGTGCCCCATATATTTGTGGTCGTGGGTCCTGGAGCATTGGGCCCCCTTGTCTGTTTTTTGGTGATGGAGTCCGATGTTTTTCTCCACGATATAGTGGGTAAACACTTGGTCCTTGTCCATTTTTTGATAATGGAGTACCCTCTATGGTGGCTTGAGAATGGCATTCATTAGCCCAATATCTCCCTCTATGGCATCGTGGGCAAATACCTGGTACTCTACCCCTTTGATACCTAGTTTTGTTAAACCCTCCTCCTATGGGGCAACTCCTTTTAAAATGTCCTATTTGTTCACAATTGTAGCATGTTTTTGGCCTGGCATCTAAAGCCTATTGTACTGCAGCTGCCAAGACTTGCCTCTGTTCATTAATGTCTCTACATAATTTAATACATGTTTTTAAATATTCATGTTTCCATGGTCTAATGGCCTCTTTGCACCATTGATTTGCTTGCTCATAGGCTAGCTGTTTAATTAATGGCATTGCTTGTTCTGTATCCCCCAAAACTCTGGTAGCTGTTTGAATAAGCCTATCTACAAATTCAGCATAAGGTGAATTAGCTTAGCTCTTTGTATTACCTTAGATAATTGACCTTGTAAATTTCCATTCCCCTGTAAAGTTTTCCATGCCCTAATCACAGCTGAAGTGATTTGTGAGTATATGGCAGGATCATATCCAATGTTGCAGCTGACCCTCATAAGGTCCTTCTCTTAGTAACATATCTAGATATCTCTGAGGATAACCAGCTGCTGCATTTCGCCTAGCCATCTCCATGCAAAATTCCTGATTGGCAACCTTCCATAACAGATATTGCCCTCCATTTAGCACAGCTTTACACATACTAGCCCAATCTGCTGGCGTCATGTCTAAGTTGGTAATGGATTTGACCATGCTTACAGTGAAGGGTGCTTGTGGACCATAGGTTGTTAAAGCCTCTTTCAGCTGCTTCACTGTTTTGAAATCTAAAGCATGGTGAATTCACTGACCTCATGCCTGCTCAAATACAGGGCATGCTAATCTTTGAGGTCCTGTCTCAGGATCCCATCTATCAACTATGGGGGTTGGGGGCCCCCAGCATATATTGTCTCCATAGGTGGAACTGTTGGCTGGACACTTACGCCGTCTGGTGATAGAAAGGTGTTAGTAGCAGCCTCCCGTTGTAATTTCTCTCCTGATGGCTTTTTCTGCTCTAAACTTTCTTCCCCTTTCTGACTATCTTGAGAGGCCTCCTCTTTTTCCTGATCTAATATGTCTTCTACCATAATCTGAACTGAAAGCTTTGGTCTAGGCAAACAAAATTGTATCATCATCCACAATGGCAATGTGCCAACTGGCAAAGTTCCTGGGTTTTTTCTTTTTCCTCTTCCTTAAGTCTTCACTATGATGGTCCCAGTGTGATATATTCAACAACTCTTCCTTAAAAAGCCATGGGCTACTTTTTTATATTGTATCAACATATGCCCTGACTGTTCTTGGTTTTATTGGGGTGCCTCTTTCCTCTAACAATTTACTTAAATTCTTTTGGTTTGTGTTTTTGCTACTTTCTTACCCCATATTTCTGCTATAAGGATAACATAACCCAACAAGATAATACAAAACAAAACAGAAACAGAATGAAACAAAAACGGAACAAAAATTTGTTGTATCAGTTTTTCTATTTTCTTGATATGTGTATCCATGGTTTATCTCTATCTCTTCCTCAGGGCTGAACAACTTCAAACCCTGAGCCAACCACTTTCCCCAGTTTGCCTGAGAAAGTTCTAGGGACAGGCAACTTGAAATAAAAACAAAATAAATCAAAACAAGAACACATTGTTTTTTGAAATGGTCACCCATTCTCTCGCCCTCCCTCAGGGGCGAGCAATTTCTCTTACCCCCAAGCTTTAGGCGTTCCCTGCACGGGCCACCAAATGCTGCAGTCTGGCTAGGCACAAAATAACTGAGCCGCCACGAGGCACTTGTAGGCTCAAACAGAAACTCCTTTATTGCCCGAACTCCACCAGCACTCCACGCGCACTCCCTGGGAACTCTCTCAGCTCTCCATGGGGCTCCACGTGAACTCAACGGGAATCCCCGTGAGAACTCATCAGGAACTCCAAAGTTGCGGACACTGGAGGCAGCAGGAGCCACCCTATTCCTGGAGCTGCCCAATTACTGGACAGCAGGGTCCATATACAACTCAATACACAGCCTGTTTCAATCCAGCATCATCCAGTTACAGCAATTATAATTTAATTATCATCATCTTAATGGCTCACTGGTGGCACCTCTTAAGCACTCCTTCTGGCGCCATCCCGACTCGGCTGTGGCCCTCAACAACACAGTAGAACAGAGACCTAGCTTTCTTGGAAGGCCACTTGGGATCCTGCCCAGCTGCTCCTTAGAGACCAATCATCCCTCATTCAAGGAACATACACACACACACACACTTGGGCATATACATATGCACACACATACTCATGCACACACAAACACAGCATGGTGGCTAGATACCAAGCTTATTCCCAGTTTCTCCTAGTTACAAGTCTTGTTCTTCTCCTAGTTACAAGACCTTTATAAGGACTTTGCTTTAGGAGTTCATTTAATCTGAAGAATAGCAAGGATTCTCTCATTTTTGGAGAGATGGAGATTACAGGTGCAGGTGGAGGTGGGTGAAAGGCCCCCTCGCTTGCAAGCATGACCCACTGGCCTTGAGCCATTTCTACACTGTGATGGGGATTTGAACTTCTACCAAGAGGATAATACTGATGATAATTGAAGGTATCAACTCTAAAAGTCTTCATTCTACTGCATTAACACAAGTGGGGACTTTCCTCTAACATTGTCATCTCCTCTCCTTCTTACTAATGCATTAGTCTTTATCGACTCTGGGTGTGTGGTGATTATGACTGGGTTCCTGTTGATGGGATGCCACAGTCTGGCTGGGCACAAAATCACGAGCCACCACACAGCTTGTAGATTCAAACAGCAACTCTTTATTCCCGAACTCACACCAGCACTCTACAATCATGTTCTGGGGAAATCCACATTCTCTGCCCAAATTCACCCCCACTGGGCTTCTGTCTCCCCAAAAAAACTGTCTGAATCCCGTGAGAACTCAAGGGGAACTCAGGCAGCAGGATACGCCCTATTCCCAGCAGGAATAATCTTAAACCTGGAACGCCCTAAACCCGATTATCCTAAACCGGGAACACCTTAATCCTGGATCCGCCCTGGTCCTTGAGCAAGGTCACCTAACTGCAATGTCACTGCAAAATGTCCTATTTCCACGAGTCCTTCCACTAAGCAACATGGGGTACGCTGGCAAGGAAATTGTCATACCTACTTGGCTAATGGCTCCCAGCATCTCCCCCCTTCTGATTAATTAAACAACAAGCAATGTGGCTTAAGGACCGTGCCTGGTAGGTTGTCCAATTCAACATATGGTTCTTACCCGTCATTGGAAAACTGACCTTTAGGTGTCAGCCTCCTGTCTTAGGTTGATACCACTGCAATTGAATCATACCCGTCACTGACTACCGGTCCAGCATACAGCCATACTTGTGGATAGGTCTATGCACCAGTGAGGGGGTGAGGTTCTTTGCCTCACCTCTGTTGGCCCCCAAATTTGGCCTTGGTGCCAGTGGGGGAGTGAGATTAATGTGGCTTAAGGACCGTGCCTGGTAGGTTGTCCAATTCAACATATGGTTCTTACCTGTCATCGGAAAACTGACCTTTAGGCGTCAGCCTCCTGTCTTAGGTTGATACCACTGCAATTGGATCATACCCGTCACTGACTACCGGTCCAGCATACAGCCATTGGCCCCCAAATTTTAGACCATCACTAGCAGAAGGGAGGAGGATACAGAAATGCCACAACACCAAGCCAATTGACGGCTCCTTGGGAAAAATTGCATCACTGGTGACACCATCAGCAAAGATATGCCAGCACTACCACAATTAACATGGGGTGCGCTGGCAAGGAAATAAAAATTGCATCACTGGTGACACCATCAGCAAAGATATGCCAGCATTACCACAATTCGCTGCACCAAACGATAGTTACATAGTCCAGGCAAGTTCTGCAAGCAGTTCAAAGCGGAGGAATCTATCAATATGTCCATTTCCTCCCCAAATCCGTTTCCTCCCAAAGTAAGTTGACTCCTTGATTGAGCATTACTTGTTGAGTTATATTCATTGATGCATCAGTTTATACAGTTTACTGTGATAGCTATCATAGAAGCTGTAGTTTGGTTTTATCTTTGTCTTCACTGGCACTGGGATGAAGATAGAAATTCTGGCAATGATGCTAAAAAGACATTATCCTGAAAAGAATTATTGAATATAATGAAAAGGAAAGGTGAAAGTAAACAAACAGATCTGTTAACCTACTTTAAAAACAATCCTTAACAGCTGTTTACCTAATTTAAATTAAACCATTTAAATCACGTGAATAAAAAAAATAATAATAATTCGGATCCATTTTTTCATGAGCGCTCCTCATATAAGAAATATGGACATACGCACATACAGACATACAACACAAAACACAAGAGTGTACACAAACGTACAACACATAAGAAAATAGTAAAGGCCTTGTAGCTTTACCTAGGTGAAATCTCCATTGCAATGTTTAAAAACTCCACAGTCAAAAAATAAAACTGATCAGAAAAACATTAACCTAGGTTTGTATGAGCTCAAAAAATAAAAATAGAACCTTATGATGTGGAAAAATGCAATAATAAAATAGCTATTGAAAAAAGCATCCTGGTTAATCACTGTTGCAGATGTAAGAATGGCCAAGCTGGATTTCTGGATATCAGCTGTTATGGATTTGAGTCAAATCATCTTCTTTTCGATCTGTAGAAATTGTTTTAGTTAATCTCTCTGGAATCCAAATCGGCTGCTGTTCTCCCTGTGGAAAAACACAAACAGACCCCCGACTCCAGACAATCACTGGGTTAGGACCTTTCCATTGTCCTGTTAGAATATCTTTCCAAAGTACCTTAGGCTTATGTACATTTTTTAGATACATATGCCTTTCCGCAGCACTAAGTCCTTATGAATCCAAATTTAAAAAGTTTAGAGTAAAAAGTGTTATTTTAAGTTTATCTTTGGGGCATATATACCCCTTAAATTCCCTCTTTTTGCTTTAATAAGTATATGTCTGTATCTAATAGTTGTCTTAGCTTTTTGCATTTTCTATCTGTGTAATACCTTACTTGACATTTTCAACCATTTTTTCTTATTTCTATCTTCTAATTTTTTTTCTAAGGTTTTTATATTTACCCTTAGTTGCTTATTTTCTCTCCTAGTTTTCTTGTTTCCTATTTTGTGGGTTTAAAATTCTTGTCTTTCTACGTCTTTTTAATCTTCCTATATCTTTTTTATCTTTCTACATCTTCTCTCTTTTTTTTACCTTTCTGTACTTCTGTTTTTAAAGTTTTCCACTTTAAATTTTTAATCTTCTTTATCTAAATCTTTTATCCTATTATCTTCTAATTTTTTTAAGCAATGCCTTTAAGATTAACTAAGCTTCTTTTCTCCATCATGAAGGCATTTTAACCACCTTCAATTTAACCTTTTAAAGCCTTATAATTATCATCTATACTGTACTTTTAAATGTACTTTTTCACCACCTACAACTTCACTCTTTTAAACGAGGCTCAGATTCTGTTTAAATCGCTTTAATGTTAGTTTACATGGCTGCCCTTCAACCAAAGGCTTTTTTTTTCTTCCATTAAGAAGCTTTGTCTCAATCTGCCATGTACAAATATCTTTTTCTTCTTTCTTCCTTTCTCAAGATTTTAAATTAAGTCTAGTTTCCTCAAAATCTTTTTAAATGGCATTTTACAACTTTTTACTTTACCACACAGAGATTATCTCATCTAGAAACATTTCTTTTTCCTTTAACCTTTTATATTAAAATATATTTCCACATCTTGAATCTTTTTCTATCTCTTTTTTAACCGTTAACACTTTTTATAAATTCACATTTTGAAACAACTCTTATAAAATTTCTGATTTAGACAAATTACTCCACTTTAATAAGATGAAAGACTTTCATGTTTCTTATGATACTATAATACTATAATTGAAACCCAACTGAAAATTTTTCTACTCTTTGTATATAAATTACACATGATAGAATCTTAACACTTAGTAACCTTGTTTTAGCAAAGACACAGACACAAAGCAATATTAAACATTTTTCCATTTACCAATTTATGAAAACACACATAATGTTTAAATATATTACCTTATGGAACTTAATAAGTAAAGAGTACTTGATTTCATATTTAGTGGTTGATACTTTAACACTTTAGCTTTGTAAATTAATCAGATGTCTGTAAAAACCAAGATCTTAGACAAATGTAGTAAACAGAACTAGCATCTCTTTCTTGTTGAAGAAAAATCTTTCTACAGGATACCATGATGGTCCCATTGATATACTTAATAACTCGTCTTTAAAAAGCCATGGGCTACATTTTTGTATTGTATCAACATATGTCCTAACTGTTCTTGGTCTTACTGGGGTGCCTCCTTCCTCTAACAATTTCTCTTGCTCGGAGGCGAACAACTTCAAACCTTGAGTCAACCATTTTCCCCAGTTTGCCTGAGAAAGTTCTAGGAACAGGCAACTTGAAATAAAAACAAAATAAATCAAAACAATAACACATTGTTTTTTGAATTGGTTACCCATTCTTTCTCTCTTCCTCAAGGGTGAGAAATTTCACTTACCTCTAAGCTTCAGAAGTTCCCTGCATGGGCCGCCAAATGCCGCAGTCTGGCTGGGCACACAATCACGAGCCACCACACAGCTTGTAGATTCAAACAGCAACTCTTTATTCCCGAACTCACACCAGCCATCCAGATTAGACTCCAAGTTTCAGACGTTCTGCATGCGGACCACCAAATGCTGCAGTCTGGCTGGGCACAAAATCACGAGCCACCACACAGCTTGTAGATTCAAACAGCAACTCTTTATTCCCGAACTCACACCAGCACTCTACAATCACGTTCTGGGGAAATCCACGTTCTCTGCCCAAATTCACCTCCACTGGGCTTCTGTCTCCCAAAAAAAAACTGTCTGAATCCCGTGAGAACTCAAGGGGAACTCAGGCAGCAGGATACGCCCTACTCCCAGCAGGAATAATCTTAAACCTGGAACGCCCTAAACCCGATTATCCTAAACCGGGAACACCCTAATCCCGGATCCGCCCTGGTCCTTGAGCAAGGTCACCTAACTGCAATGTCACTGCAAAATGTCCTATTTCCACGAGTCCTTCCACTAAGCAACATGGGGTACGCTGGCAAGGAAATTGTCATACCTACTTGGCTAATGGATCCCAGCAATGGGACCCATCCATTAGCACAGTGGCTCTTTTTCCACTGTGGGCCTATCAGCTCTGACTTCCCCCATCAGCACCTCAGCACTTTGTTTGCCTTTAGTGCAGAGCAGAGTAGAAAGGACAGCCAGAAGACGCAGGTTGTGGGCTTGATTCTGCCTCACATTATGTCCTTGGGCAAGGCATGTACAGCCTCTGAGCTTCACATGTTTTATGGTTAAAGTGAGGGTTATGGTATTTGAGCTAAGGTCTGTTCCTCTTTCAACATCTGAAGTCTTCCAGTATTTTTGGCCATCTCAGATGAGCATGAAACTCCTGCTCACCCATGACACAGTGGGCCCACCAACCCATCATCCTGACCCAACGCTCAGAGAGCTGGTGTAACACAGCTCCTCGGGCCTTCTCTCAAGAACTGGTGATCACAATGGAGACCAGGGTAGTGACCAGGCCAGGGAGAGACAAGAACACTGTCAGGAGAGCAGTGTTAGAAACAGCTCTGTAGTCCTGGGGGTTTGACCCCAAGGGGTCATCACAGAAATGCTGATTTGGAGGCCATGGCAGGTCATTAAGTCAGCTTTGTCCCTACCCCCTCCCGGCCCCCTGCCCCCACTTAGCATAAAATACCCAAGGAGGCAGGTTGAGCTGGAAGACATGGGTCCTCAGCCCCTTCCTCCTGGTGGGCCAAGTATCTTTATACCCCACCCAGACCACACCATGTCCTCTCACAGCCCCTGGCTTCGTACCTAGCCCTGGACACCATGGAGGGAGCAGAGGTGGGACAGGACGAGAAGCAGTGCAGCAACTGCAGCTCCCACACCACAGGCTTCCTCCTGAGGCTGCACTAGGCTTCCGCCATTTTCCTCTTGTACTTTAACACCTTCTATTTACCCCTTTGTTACACGTTATGTGGGTTTTGTTCATGGGCGTCTCAACATGTCTCAGGAAGTCTGTGGTCTACAGGTGATATCAGCCCGTCTCCCACAACCGTCTCAAACCATGAAACAGAACTTGTTTCTTGTCAAATTACTTGTGTGCGAGGCCACACTTCCTGTCATCTCTGCCACAGCCACTGCCTGCCTTTCCTCCTTCATCTGTAGTCTATCTAGTCACAGAATATTATGGCACCCCACAGCACAGTGTTAAAGTGGGGCCACTCTCCCCTCCTCTGTTCTTGGGATGGTGCTCAGGATAGGTCAAGGGGGCAGGCTCTGACAGAGAGGGAGCTTACTGTGGATAGACAGTTCACTGGGCTGGGGTCAGGCTCTTCAGACCCCATCTCAGGCTGGTGCTGGTCTGGGGTGCAGCGAGGGTCTTCTCCTGAGTGTCTGCAAAGCCTCAGCAGGGCCTCGCTCAGGAGGGAGCAGCAGGAGCACCCTGGCTCCCTGGGGGCAAGCAAGGACCACACAGTGCAACATGTTCTTCTGCCTCTACCTGGCCGCTGAGCTGAGCTCTGAGAGCCTAAACTGCTGTCATTTTCATTTTTTAGGTCAACTGTTTATTTTGAAGCAATTCCAACTAGAAACTCATAAGAAAAATTATTTCAAAATTTGGGACATCCACAACGATTGTGTGTGAATATAGACAGAGAGGTATGGCCCTGTTTGTAGGTATTAATCATTTCTTCACTGTTAAGTGGAGGTTGGGGAGAGCAGGGTCAGCTCCTCTGCTTCCAGAAGCAGGACTAAGTTAATAGTAGTGAGGCAGAAGCTCTTCCAACATAGAGACAATGAAAACCAGGCATCAATGACAAGGGACTCACCCAAATTTCTGAAAGACAGAGAGACGGGAGGATGCATGGGGCAGAGCCTCCACATCAACCTGAGCTCAGACAGGCTGGAGCTGAGGTGGCCACAAGGGGGTTTGTGGGGCTGGTGGCTGAAAGTGGATCCCATGACCCTCCCTCCTTCCGGTCAGGACCCCACACTTCTCAGCATCTCTACAGGTAGACATTAGGGGGTTCTGCTCTGAAGGCGAGAACACCTCTGGAAACCCCATGCATTCTGATAGTTCTTAAGACTTGTCCTGGTGACCACATCCTAATCCTGGCACCTGGGGCCATGTTTCATGGCATGGCAAGGAGCAGTAAGGGGGCTGATAAGTGACCTGGAGGCGGGAAATAACGCTGGACTGGGCAGAGAGACCAGTGCAATCCCAGGGTCCTTAGAGATGGAAGCTTCCTATTCCACATAGGCCAAGGGCACTCTCACCAGATGTGCCCCGGGGTGGGCTTTGAGGTTGAAGTATGAAGTGCACCAGAGCTACCTTTAATCTTAGAAAGTAACACAGAGGTGTGGAGATGAGGGAGAGTCCTCCATATTTTTTTATTAGAGATTTGATTTTATCCAAAATGGAAGCATAAATGCATATTTAAAATATTTGTTACTAAGTTGCTCATACTTAGACAAATATTGCTTTCACCTGTTGAATCTTCTGATGCTATTAGTTTCAAAGGAAGAAATTCCAGTTATTCTAAAAATAAAAACGTTGACCACACATGGAAGACCACATTAAGAACTGCAAACAAATTCATGTGACACCTTCAGCCAGGAAATAATAGCACAGTAGGCTTCTGGGGTGTGAGTGGAGGGCAGGGTGCCTATGGGCCAGGGGAGCAGGGAACTCTGCTTGGCCCCGCGCTGACCACGGATGTGGCCTGTGGAGAACTGGGGTAGGACTTCTGTGAGAGGCTCTGAGGTTGCAGCCCCTGGTGGACACCGCTAGGAGTTTAGCCCAACATCCAGGCAGCCTGCATTTCACTAGCTCGAGCAGCCGGACAGCACAGCATACAAGGATCCTTGGCTCCTGATTGGCTTCTAGGGCCCCGAGGTTGTTGCACAGGTGGTAGGTGGATGGAGAAAGGGACAAGCAAGACTTCGGCTTCAGAAATACACTCTTAATTCTAAATGGTTTCCCTCACTGTTGCTGTAAAACTAACCCTTCCAACAAAAACTGCTCTTCATACTCCTATTTATTCTAAGGAAATGCCACTGGGACCAGAAAGCAGAATCCATAGCCGCCCACAGATGTCCTCTGTGTCGGGTAACCGGGGGCTGCGGGGCGCCCTCTTCCCCAGTCAGCATCTCGCTGCTCACCCTCAGGCCCCCAGTTGTGGCCTGGGGGAGGGCAAGGCCGCTGCGCATTGTCTCCCAGTCCCCTCCTTTCTGCCCTCTCCTGGGCCCTGCCAGCTTAGCCTCTGGGTACCTAGTCCCATGTGCGCCAAGCCAGGCCTGTCTGGGGTCGGAATCAATGAAACCCTTGGGATGAACGCAGGAGCGGATCCCTAGAGGAAATACTAGCGGGGGGGGGGGGGGGGGGGGGGGGGAGGCGGCAAATTTTAAAATGTGGCTCTGGAATCCCGAATGGAAGTCCCTCTTTTTTGTCCTGCTATGATCACTGGCCTACTGTTAGACTGCAGTGAGAATGATAAACCCGTAGGCAGGAGAGGACGTGGGCCCTCGCTGCCTACTCTCTCCTATCCTTGGTTGAAAGCAGCAGGCTTCACAGTTAAAAGCAGCAAGCTGGGAGCATGCGCAGAGTCCATGGGGGCACCACCGTGGCGCAGCGCGGGGTCGCCATGGCAGAGGTCCAGCAGCTCCAGGGGCAGGAGGCAGCGGACTCTGTGGGGAAGAGTGTGGAGACGGAGAACATCCTCGAGAGGCAGGGCCTCACGTTCCTGCTGCTGTGAGGACAGCCAGGCTACGTCACAGCACGGCTCCAGGGCACTGAGTCCTGCCATGCACCTCCGGCCCAAGCCCAGGCCTTGGTGACCACTGAGCTCGAGAATTCCAGGACCGCCTGACCCCCTGTACCATGCACCGCAACGACACAGCCAAAGATTCAATAGATGCTGGGAGTAATGAGCTTTAGGTGAAGTGGCTGCTGGACAGTTGTATGACCAAGTGTGTGGATGACCACTTGCACCTCATCCCAACTATGACCAAGAAGATTAAAGAGTCTCTCTCATCCATTGGGAAATAAAAGTCCTTGCCAGTGGCCACTGGGGCTGAGAGCAGGAATCTATTTTAAAAGAGGAATGGGAATTTTAGTCTTTGAAGCATAGTTTATGAATGAAGAAACCAAGGATGGCAGCAAGTTTAAGGCATATATTACTCTAGACACTGGTTCCTTTATGTTTTGATCCAAGAAAGTGAAATGGAAAAAAAATAGTGCTAAAATTTGAGTAAAGAACAGCAGAGCCTTTTAGAGCCTAAATTTCACGTGGCCAGTGCTTGTCCTGACAGCAGGGAACTCCCTTGTACCAAGCCAGAGCTCTCCAAGGTACCAATTCCTGCAACATAGGCACCTACAGGATGGCGGGCTCTTCCAGGATGGGGCGGGCTCCTCCAGCCTGCCAGGGACCTGTGGAGTTGGAGGAGAGGAGTTTCTGCTTGTTGCCAACCTCCTGTATACCCGAGGTATCGTCATACCATATTCCATAGACTGTAAACAACATCCAGGAGATCACTAATCCTGAAGGGGGAAGAGGTTTCCAGGTCTTTGTTTTGTTTTTTATATACAAGGCATGAAGTGGATTGAAGAAGTGAATTTGAGAGGGAAGTAGTTTGAATAAGAACTTGGAAAGCTTCCTTGTGTATATTCTTTATAGCCATCAAGATTTGGATTTCTTGTGGCTGGGTTGTAGCTCAGGGTTAGAGTGCTTGCTTCGCATGCATGAGGCACTGAGTTCTATCCTCAGCACCACATAAAAATCAATAAAAATAAAGATATTGTGTCCATCTACAGCTAAAAAAATTGAAAAAAAAAAGACACGGATTTCTTGAAATTCTTATTGCATCTCTCAGCTGGGAGATCACTGCAAAAACATGAGAGGCAATGTCACATTAAGTGTGGAAAGCAGGGCTTCCTCCACCAACATACGAGCCCTGAGGCTTTCTGCAGCAAAGTGACAGGATAATCTTTCTCCTTTGAAGAGAAAGGAATTTTGATTGTGATACATATACCAGTATCTGGAAATAAACAGTAAAATAGTGACAGTTCACTAGCTAAGAGAGTTGTAAAGTACTGTCCTTGGAAGAGAAAAAAAAAAAAAACCACTTGTTTTCATGGAACAGAAGCCTAAATCCAGCATTGCTAACTTAGTTCCCTGAATGAACAGAGCCTTATTAAGATAATATCTCGGCAACAGGAAGGTTACAAAGTCAACAGCTTGGGCTAGGACAAGCTCCAACACATACCCTCCCTCTGAGTGCAAATGAAGGGCACCCCACACAGAACCCTTTATCAAACACCATTTTTGCCTGGGGCCTTTGCACTGTGCAATGTTCCTGCCCCAGCCTGGTACCTTATCTTCTGGATAAGGAGCTCGTTGTCTTTTAATCAATTTATTACTTGAAATGATGATATAGCCTGTCTGTATGCTCTGTCAAGGCCATGATATATTTTCCTAGTGGTTTGGTTTTACAATAAATACAATAAATAGTATCATTCTCCCCCCGCCCCCCCAAAAAAGTACCAAGCTTTCTAAGGCTCTTCTGTTGGATCCCAGTGGCTGTTTCTAGGCGCCCTACATGGATTTCCTTATGTGGTGAGGAAGTCAGCATCCTGCACCATGGAGCAGGTGTCGGTTTTCTGCTTTGCATTTCATTGGGTAGCAGATTTCTTCACTCAGCATCTTCTCCCTGCAGCCCTTGAGTTTGTTCACTGTTGTCTGTGTAATAATCTCACACGGGCCTCAGCCTTCTTTGCTTCACCCCCAGGGATGCTCCAGCTTATCAATACTTTCCAAAGACTAGTCCCTGGAGTGGCTGTGTTTTTATGTGGCCTGGCAACACTGAGAGAGTAGGGGGTATTATATCTAGGAAATAATAACTTTTTTTTTTGCATGACTGGTTCCTATTAGTTTTAGCTTAACCAAACACTCCAGGTCATTTTCTACTGAAATCACCCTCTTTAGAATGCCTCCCGTCTACTTCTCTAATATTTAATTTTGGGAAACACTATCACTAAAGAATTTTCAAAATAATCATCCCTATGGTGTTAGTTCAGTGTTTAAGCTAGTCTAGATTATTTTGTTTCTTGTTTTTAGTATGTCTCACTGCAAATATTATTAATAATTTTTTTCTGGATAATTAAGGAGAACATATCAAATCCATAACTAATGGCATGATTTTAATAGATCTTTTGATACTGTCTCCCAACATTTTTAAAAGAAACCTTATATTTGTTTGGAATATATCATGGTGATGCTGGAAGAACAATTAAACAATAGAGATAAAATTCTCAAAAAATGTAAATTGTACAAGCAGAAAAGTTGAAGAGGGCCAGCCGATGACCTTGCTGACATTGACTACAACTGGCATCTGCAAAGTGGTTCTTTGTGGATTCCGAACCCCAGAGAAGCAATCCAGTTTGGAAAACATTAACATAATAAACATATTTTTAGGAACCTGTCCTTTCTTGGGGGCCAGCACTGTAGACTCTCCCCTGGCTCTGTGCTGAGAAGCCCACATTTTCCCCGAGTGCAGGAACAGCCCTGGGAGAGCTGTGTGGAGCGCCCGGCTTATCTTTTCCACTAAGACTCACAAGTGCCCTTTTCTCATCCTGGATCCCCAAGGGGAAGGGGAGGAACCAGGCAGCCGGTTAGCTCAGCTCACCTGAGCTCGTCTGTGAGCAGGCAGGTGGCACAGGAAGGGGGAGGAGGTTGGCCTGAGGTGGAGCTCTCAGGAAGCCCTGGGCACCCAGGACCTGAGGGGGGTGAAGGTGAGCGTCCCAGAGGATGGCCATGAGCACAAGGGGACTCAGGTGACGTGTTCCAGGGATGGGTGCTGAGCAGACGGCCTGCGAGGACTGGGGTGGATGCAGTGCGGGTAGCCAGAAAATGAGAGTCCCTGCTTGGGAGCAGTGCTCCTCCCAGACTGCTCTTGCCCTCTGTCTGTGAGTTCGTGTCTCCTGAAGGAAGCTGAGGATCCTGTGCCAAGCGTAGAAACAACCCCATCAGCACGTTGCTCCCTCCACCGTCAGCAGGAAACCTGGCCTTTGTTCTCATGGACAGGATGGGCCTGTCCTCCATCCCTTCCCGTCTCACCCCATTTTCTCTCACTCTTCGGGGTACACGGCCTGTGTTCAGCTCTGGCAAGTGTTGACAAGAAATGATCTCAATCTGGTTGGAAGGACGAGACTTACCTTGTGACCTAAATGAGGGATAGAATGAGTCAGGACCGGCTTTTAGGGCCCACAATGAATGGGACAGAAATCAGGGCCAAGGGGGTTGTGGGAGGAACCAGGTAGGGGGCCCTGTTACAGTGGAGGAGGGAGGGGGAGGGGTGGGAGGTCTCGAGGGGTGGGGGGTGTTGTTACTACTATCACTCACCTTGCCTCCCCTCAATCTGAGGTGCTCACTCTCACACTCTTGTCCCTTCTCAATATCTGAGCATCTCTTCCCATGGCATTGCTCTGGGACTTGCGAGCCCCAAAGGAAAACCAGTCTCTGTATCTTATGGCAAAATCTTATAATTTATCAGTTTACCTAACCACCAAATTGGGGCTCTACAGAGAAATAAAATTGGATGTCAGAGCAAAGTGTGATCCTTGAAAACAATAAAAATTTTTGACACAGACATCCCCTTAATGCTTCCGATCTGAGGCCCGCTGATGCCTGTGGCTGGCCTTGGGTTGAGAGTGGCAGCAGGTCAGCTCTGCAGGCCCAGTTGCAGAATCAGGACCATGGGGTGGGGCCCTGGGCAGGAGTGGAGGACACGCCAACTGACCTCCTGCAGGTGGTGTCCAGGCTCCCGCCTTGGGGTGTCAGCATTGAAAGCAATCTCCCCTTCCATTGCCTGGATGCTTCTGGCAGGTCTTGGTAACAGTGTGGGTGGCAATTTTGGAAACAAGTTTATTTTCTCCAAAGACAGTGCTTACTGTGGCCCTTCACCCACTTCCAGTGTTCCCCCCCCAGAATGATCCTCAGATCATGGGCAGTTTTCTTGGCACCTTCACATCAGAAATTTCCAAGGGAGGTGACCCACTGTCCAGGAGAGTTCAAAGCAATGATTCATTCACCACTCCCCACACTCTCTCACTCTAAGAAGTTACCTACCTACCTTTTTTTAAAAAATAAAAAATGTTAAATCCCCTTGATTTCTCCACCAATCCACACTCAGGATTTATTCTACCTTCCCTATTTCCTCATGTGTAACTTGTTTGTCCAGTGTTATTTGTGATATATTTACACATTTGTTCAATTCTTATACATATTATTAACCCATATACACATGAGAAACACATTTGCCAAACAGAGCACAATATTTGTACAGTTTGTTCTATAGCTTTTGAAAACACATTATGTCTTTGCTTCTAATCTCTTTTTGTTGTTGTTGTTACCTGTATTGATAAATTTCTCAAATGCCCTTAGTAAGTGACGTGGAGATATTAGGATTTTAGTAGAAAACGTTTCCCCATTACATAAGTTGCTGGCTTTGGTGCTTAGTAGATGAAAGAAAGAGAGAGACAAAGAGACAGAGAGAGGGAGAAGGAGGAGGAAATAGATGGAAAAACATGTTTCATTTCATATTTTATAGAATGTTCCTCACTTGGGCAGTTGTTGGTGGATTATATTAATGATTTTCCTCTTGGTGAACCTCCTCCCTTACTATTCTAGTTTTCTAAAATAAATCCCATTTGGTCATGATGTATCATTTTAAAAAATGTTGTAGGATCCACTTTGATATAATTTCATATTAAACTTGGCACTGGTATCATACATGAGATTCATCTGTAGTTTTCTTCTTTTTTGCCTTCTATTTTTTAATTAAAAATCATATTTAGGGGCTGGGGATGTGGCTCAAGCGGTAGCGCACTCGCCTGGCATGCGTGCAGCCCGGGTTCGATCCTCAGCACCACATACAAACAAAGATGTTGTGTCCGCCGAAAACTAAAAATTAAATAATAAAAAAAAAATTTAAAAAAAATCATATTTACTTAGAAGCACTCAGAATATCAATGAGATGATTGTAGCTTGTTTTCTGTTTTGCTTTTGTTTCTTTGCAATTAGAGTTGGATTCATTTAGTAACATAATTTTATATGAGCTACATCTGACACAACTGAAGATGAAAACCTACAAACCTCATATGTAGCCAATGTGCTGGGCCCCAATATGAGCCTGCTTTAAACTTCCATGCCCGTTTTCACCTTCATGCTATACCAGTCCAGGTTAGTGGCTACCAAGAGTGGACTGTTTAAAAAGACATGTTATGTCGCATTGACTATTCAAAAAAAAAAAAAGACAAAGCACAGTTTTAAAATAAATCTTTCACAGCCTTACATTTCAATATTTTTTTCTTTAAAAGGAATGAGGTATGAATGAAATTATGGCATTTGCCAGTAAATGGATGGAGCTGGAGAATATCATGCTAAGTGAAACAGCCAATTCCCCAAAACCAAAAGCTGAATGTTTTCTCTAATATGTAGTTACTAATTCACAATAAGGTGTGGGGGGTGCTAGGGAAGAATGGATTTACTTTGGATAAGGTAGAGGGGATTGATGGGAGGGGAGGGGGCCCAAAGACACTGACAAAAATATAAAAATAGAGTGTAAAAGTCTATTTCCAAGGCTATTATTTATAAAAGCCAAAGGAGAGGAGGATCCTAATCACCATCCTCAAAGATGGGTAGAATAAGCTCATCACAGGCTCATGAGTCGTGCGAGCTGATCACAGGCTCACCAGGAGCAATGCTGCACACGACTGGAACATCTCCAGGTTACATTGTGGAGCAAAGCCTGTGAGGCAAATAAAGTCATGCCTCGCATCCACCACCCAGCTAATAAGGGGTATAAGAAAAGTTCTTACTGTGTCTGGAGAAAGGGGACGAGGTGACAATCACAAGGACAGAAGCCAAACTTCTTCCAATTGACTTTTGTAGATTTGATTTTAGAACGATACAAATGTTGTACATGATTTCATGGAAAACTATATTGAAATTAATTCTCCAAAATAAAAAGAGACAAGTGGCCATAACTGTGTACACATGTGTATTTAAAACACACTCATTTCACTGACCATCCCTAGAACAATACCCAGAGATGAAAAAGAACTAAAAAATGCCTTTAAATTCTTCATTGTCATAATGTTAGCAATGAAATTGATCTCGCTATCCTCAAAGCATCATGTGGTGTCTGTGTTGGATACACACACACACACACACACACACACACACACACACTGAAAAGGCCGAGCACAAAGCAAGCCACACCCAGTTGCCTAACTAGCTCCTGTGCTCAGTGTGGTCATCAGCACTGCTTCCCTACAAAAGAAGTCAAGGATTCCTGGGGTAATGACCAACTCAAAGTTTGGGGGAAAAATGCCTAACATGACGTGGGACCATCTTATTGGAGTTTCGCTGCATCCTGATTCAAACAGAATAAACTGAATACAACATGAATAATCCCGAGATCCATTTCAGAACCCAAGACCCAGTTCCTCAGCTGGCGGGAGTGCTGATGGCCAACAGCTTTCAGCTGACCCTGTCCCCTCCCTTGGCCATCCCTGAAGGTTGCCTTCAGATGGACAGGGTCGCCTCATCCAAGGTCATGCTAATGCTCAGGACAGCTCAAATCCCATGTCTGGTCAGTATGGAGGTACAGAGGCCTGCCCTGGCCCTGGTGTGGGATTCTCCAAGGGCCACCTTGGCTCTTGGGTCTTAGTGAGCTGGTTCAGGGGCCTGTGAATCATCACAGCCTGGTGCCCCCCGCTTCCTTCACTTCCTTCGGTGATCCTTATGATTTTATACTTGTATATCATTGCAGAATCTGCCCCCTGCTGCACTCAGCCTGAGACACCCAGAAAGTGCCTAATTGTCCTCCCTGAGCTAGCAGGAAACTGTGGGGTCAGCTGGGGAGGAGGGGTTCAGACAGGCATCTCTGGGGCTGAGGAGGTGGAGAGAGCCTGGGGGTGCTTTCCAGTGGCTGTGTCATGTGGTCAGTGATTTCCCTCATAAGGGGCTGGTTGCACCGGCAGGGGATTCAAACCTCTCCAGTTTAAAACACATTCCAGAGGCTTTGAAAGTGCAGACTCTGAATTAAATTCATAGATGCACTTATGAAGAAATTATGAACATTTTTATGCTATAGAGTTTTCCTTTAGGTATAGTGTACTGCTTCGAATTTTTTTTTTCTGTAATTTTTGTTGGGGAGATACAGTTGCACATAATGATGGAATTTGTGGTTACATATTAATACATGCACACAATGTAACAATATAATTTAGCCAGTATCATTCCCCAGTATCTCTCCCCTCCAACCCGCCCTCCCTCCCACTGGTGTCTTTCCTCTACTGATTTTCATGAGATATCCTCACCTTTCCTTGCCTTTCTTTTTGCCACTTTGGCTTCCACATATGAGGAAAACATATGCCCCTTGACTTTCTGAGTTTGGCTTATTTCACTTAACACAATGTTCTCAAGTTCCATTCATTTTCCTGCAATTGATATAATTTCATTCTTCTTTATGGCTGAATACAATTCCATTAGGTACATATAGCACACTTTCTTTTTCTGTTCATCCATTGACAGACACTTGGGCTGGTTTCATAGTTTGGCTATTGTAAATTATGCTGCTATAAACATGGGTATGCATGTATCACCGTAGTAAGATGACTTTAATTCTTTAGGACAAATACCGAGGAGTGATAGAGCTGGGTCATAAGCATAGTCTTTTGGGGAGACTCTATACTGGTTCATCGTGGTTGTACTAACTTACAATCCCGCCCACAGTGTAACAGTGTTCTTTTTCCTCCACATCCTCTTCAGCATTTATTATTGTTGGTATTCTGATGACTGCCATTCTCACTGGTGTGAGATGAAATCTCAGTGTAGTTTTGATTTGCATTTCCCTAATTGCTAATGATGTTGAACATTTTCTCATGTATTTGTCAGCCATTTGTATTTCTTCTTTTGAGAAATATCTGTTTAGTTCATTTGCCCACTTATTAATCAGGTTATGTGGTTTTTAGGTGTTAAGTTTTTTTAATTCTATATATATACTAGATATTAATTCTCTGTCAGGAGAGTAGCTAGCAAAGATCTTCTCCCATTCTGGAGGTTCTCATTTTATATTCTTCTTTCCTTTGTTGTGCAGAAGATTTTTAATTTTATGTCACTCATTTATTAACTCCTGGCATTACTTCTGAGCTTTAGCGTCCTATTGAGAGTGACGTTGCCTGTGTCTACATAAAGGATTGTTGATCTTCTGTTTTCTTCTGCAAGTTGCATAGGTTCTGGTCTAATTCTGAGGTCTTTGGACCATTCTGAATTGATCTTTGTGTAGCATGAGCAATAAGGGTCGAGTCTCATTCTTCTACATGTTCATAACAAGTTGTCCCAGCACCATTTGTCTCCAATGTATGTTTTTGGCACCTTTGTCAAGGATCAGATGACTGTAGATGTGTGAGTTTGTCTGTCTTCTGTTCGATACCTTTTGTCTGTGTATCTTTTTATGCCAGTACCATGCAATTTTTGTTACAATAACTCTGGGGTATAATTTGAAATCAGGTATTGGGATGCCTCCAGCATTGCTCTTTTGGTTTACAATTGCTTTGGATATTCCTGCGTTTTTAATTTTTTTGTTATTATTATTATTATTATCATTATTCCAGGATTGAACCCAGGGGTGCTTAACCACTGATCCATAGCCCCAGCCCTTTTTTATATTTTAATTTAGAGACAGGGTCTTTCTGAGTTGTTAGGGCCTTGCTAAGTTGCAGATCATGGCTTTGAACTCATGATCCTCCCACCTCAGCCTCCTTAGCTGCTGGGATTCAGGCATGCACCACTGAGCCTGGTTGGTTTTTAGTATTCAAATGAATTTTAGGACTGTTTTTCCTAGTTCTGTGAAGAATGTCATTGGTATTTTGATGGGGACTGCATTGAATCTGTATATTGTGTTT
This sequence comes from Marmota flaviventris, assembly GCF_047511675.1. Lineage (NCBI taxonomy): Eukaryota > Metazoa > Chordata > Mammalia > Rodentia > Sciuridae > Marmota > Marmota flaviventris. The sequence goes on along the minus strand of NC_092498.1, from coordinate 6,816,719 downwards.
GGTGGCATGGCCACTGTAACAATATTAATTCTGCCCATCTGTGAACATAGGAGGTCTTTTCATCTTCTTGTGTCTTCTTCCATTTCTCTCTTTCAGAGTTTTAATGAGGGCCTGAGAGCAGATGCCATCACAGTGAAGGGAGTGCAGGGGAGGGAGAGATGGGGTGACAAGATAAGGCTACATGAGGATTCAGTCCTACTCCTTATAACAAGTCCATTTGGGAGACCCATCTCAGGGTTGCAGGTGACCCACCTTACTCTCTTCTGAGGACATGTCCCCCCTTAGCTGAGGAACCCCCACTAGACCCCACCTCTTACCTGTCCCACATCTCTTAACATCATCATGGGGAGGACCAATTTTCCATATAGGAAAGTGATGTCTACTGCATGAACCTTGGGGGGACACATTTAAACTAAGCTGTGGCAGTTCCAAGCAGATGTTCAAGCTGAGCTCCTTTTGGATATATTATCACCATGAATTGTATTTATAAATGTCCTAATATCCAACTATCTTTGCAATTTTACTTAGCAATGCAGGGTTAGTCTTTTAAATGATGGTTTTTTGATATTTGTTTATCATTTTTATAAATATTCATAAGTGAACCAATCTTTACTAGTTAACAGCACTTCAAAAATTGGATTGTTTGCCCTAGCCTCTGCTGACCCATGTTCTCAGAGTCCCATCTTCATGAAAAATGATAGACATGGCAGTAGACTTTATTTTGACATATCATACAGACATGGAGTATAACTTGCCATTCTTGTGGTTGTACATGGCATGGAGTTACTGGTTGTCTATTCATATATGAACATAGGAAAGTGATGTCTGATTCATTTTACTGTCTTTTCCATTCCCATCCCTCCTTCATTCCCCCAATTCCCTGTTCCAATTTTCTAATGTCTTCTTCAGTTTCTTTCTTTAGCCTTCTGTAGTTTTCATTGTAGAGGTCTTCACCTCTTGTTAGATTGATTCTCAAGATTTTTTTTTTGAGATGATTGTGAATGGGATAGCTTTCTTAACTTCTCTTTCAGCTCATTTATCATTGGTATAGAGGAACATGGTTATTTATGTGTGTTAATTTTATATCCTGCTACTTTCCTGAATTCATTTATGAGTTCCAGAAGTTTTCTGGTAGAGTGTTTTGGGTCTTCTAAATATAGAGTCATGGCATTGGCAAATAGGTATAGCTTGAGATCTTCTTTTCCTATTCGTATCCTTTTAATTTCCTTCTTTTGCCTAATGCTCTGGATAGAGTTTCAAGGACTACATTTAGTAGGACTAATGAAAGAGGGCATCCCTATATTGTTCTAATTTTTAGAGGGAATGCTTTCCATTTTTCTCCATTTAGAATGATGTTGGCCTTGAGTTTAGCATACATTACTTTTGCAGTGTTGAGGTTTACTGCTACTGTCCCTAATTTTTCTAGTGTTTTCAACATGAATGCATGCTGTATTTTTGTCTAGTGCTTTTCCTGCATCTGTGGAGATAATCATGTGATCCTTGATTTTAAGTCTGTTGAGTGGTGAATTATATTTATTTATTTCCATATGTTGAACCAACTTTGCATCCCTGGGATGAGCCCCACTTGGTCATGGTGAACTATCTTTTTAATATGTTTTTGGATATGATTTGCCAGCATCTTATTAAGAATTTTTGCATCTATGTTCATCAGGGATATTGGTCTGAAGTTTTCATTCCTTGATATGTCTTTGTCTGGTTTTGGTATCAGGGTCGTACTAAATTCACAGAATGTTTGGAAGGGTTCTGAGGAAGGTTTTTGGGAGATAGTTAGTATTAGTTGAGGTCAGGAGGATGGATCTCCACATGGTATAAGTGACCTACTTTGGGGGCCATATCAGATCCAAGTCATAACAATATTTAAGTACAATCCATTTTTATCATGGATATTTATTAACTTCCATTAGTGTGTTTGATGGGCATGAATGACTCAGGCTTTCTGATGAGTTTTGAAGCTACTGAGGGAGTCTGTGCCTGTAAAACCCCACATTGGCACACGTGACCACTGCTGTTGTATGAATAATGAACTATTTTTTGTCTCTGATCCAGAAGTCTGATGTCTTCTACCAGAATCCATGGAACTGTCAGCAGGCCAACTTGTTGGCTTACAAGTGGCATAAGTCATACCCTTCACTGTTCCTGACAGTCCCTTAGTCTGATACAATGTAGATGGATGTCTCAGCAGTGGGTCCATGACACTGTGATCCCTCAAGATAGTATATTGCTGAGACTCTACAAGGAGAAGAGGCAGGTGAGAGAGTAAAACCTCATTACATTTCTAAATCTATTTGGTATGTGGCCAATAGACTATAGCAGTGGTTAACTGCACAGATAGTCTCCCAAGTATGGGTATGCTACTTCTAATTTTTAAGATGCAGATCACTGTCTTCTGTATAGGTTATAACTTTGACACATAAACTAGATAATTATTGCACACTCACATACATACAAAGAAAATGCAGCTGGGTAGGGTGGTGTACATCTGTAATCCCAGCAGCTTGGGAGGCTGAGGCAGGAGGATCACAAGTTCAAAACCAGCCTCAGCAACTTAGCAAGACCCTAAGCAACTCCTGAGACCCTGTCTTTAATAAAATATAAAAAGGACTGGGGGTGTAAGTCAGTAGTATGGCACCCCTGAATTCAATCCCTGGTACCAAAAAAAGAAAGAAAAAGAAAATGCATCTGATTTCACTTCTAAGTATGAACGGAAAATGAACAAATATCAGAAATGAAATTCAACAATGTAATAAAAAGTGATATATCAGGACCAATAAAGTTTCTTGTAATGAAAACATGGATTACTACTGGGGATCCTATGCAGTTCATTGTATTAATAAAGATAAGGACAAAATCATTTGATTATCTTTCATTGATGAAAGACATCAAGCAAAATTCAAACAGTGTTTTATGTGAAGATAATTAAATAGGGGTTAGTGGCATATTTATTATCTTTAGCCACAATAATGCTTCCAAACCAATGACTGGCTCCCTGTGTGTCACTTGCATGTCTGTGTTTGGTTGGGTTTCAGTGGACTGAAGCTGGCCCAGCTCAGCAGCTCTGGACCTCTCTGTGGCTCTCTGGGTATTCGTCAGAGGTAGAGAAACAGAATCAATTGCATCCATCTATACTTTCTCTGTATCTGTTTCTACATTTAGATACATACAGCCTTCCCTCTGTGTCCGCAGGTTCCACGGCCACGGATTCAGATCAGAAACGCCATAGGCACACATCGTTGCCTCTGAGCCTTTTCCTTGTGCTTATTCTCTACAAAGCAACAATGGACACAGCAGTTACAATTGTATTGGGTATCATAAGTAATGCAAAGATTTCTTAAAGTGAAGGGATCATGTGTGCAGCTTACACTGAAATGCAATGCCATTTTATATAAAGGGCTGAACACATACAGAAAATTTTCGGCAGATACCAAGGAACAATTTTTTTCTCGTTTATTTATTTTTATTCTCATCTGTATTGAAAGAGAGAGAGACAGGAAGATGAAGAGAAAGAAGGGAGAGAAAGAGAGACACTTATTTAAAGGAATTAGCTCACACAATGGTGGGGACTGGCAAGTACAAAGTCCAACCCACAAGCTGTCAAGTGTCAGGCTGGAAAGCAGCTCAGAGTTAAGGTCTTCAGTCCACAGTCCACAGGGCAAGCCAGCAGTCTTAATCTCAGGCAAGGCTTCTACTTTGCAGTCTTGAGGCTGAATTCCTTGTTCTTTGGGAAACTTCAGTCTCTGATCTTAAGACTTTCAACGGATTGGATGATGCCCACCCCCGTCATGGAGGGTGACCTGCTTTACCCAAAGCTTCCTGGCTTCTTGTCGATTGCAGCTAACAGTACCTTCATACGAGCATCTGGGGAGTATTTGACCCAATACCTGAGTACAGCAGCCTAGGCAAGTTGGCACACTAAGCCAACCATCACATCACATGTGGGCTGTCTGGGGTCCCTCTGCTCTGTGTCATTTGTCCTTTTCCTGAACCAGCAGACTGCTCCCACTCCCACAGAAGTAACACGCATGTGAAAAAAGAACAAAGATTCTTGTCCAGTAAGCAAGGGCCTGTAGGAAATGTCTGGGTGAAGGGTTTTTATAGCATCGCAAATTAAAAACTGCCCCTTGCCGCTGCTCAGCTCTTACTATTGCTTTGGACAGAGAGTAGGTGAGGGCGGGGAGGACTCTGCTGTGACATCGGGTGCTGTGAACTTGGGGTCATTCTTTCTGAACCACAGGGTGCTCCTGGTGGGACCCGTGCACTGTGTTCAGCACTTCAGACTGTTCAGATTTGGGCTGTGGGTTCAAATCCCAGGAGGACGGCCTACAGCTCTGCCTTGGCTAAGAAGTGTGACCGCCCACTGCCTCCAGTCCTCCACTTCAAAAACCAAGGATAGGGTATGCTCTCCCTCCCTTTAACTTATGTAAAGTTCTTAAAGCAGTGCCTGGTACACAGAAAGTGCTCTTTGCATATTAGTCATTATTGATCATCATTCTTTCTGTAAACCACATTTTTGTTTTTCTGTAGCTATTCTCTGTAACTGTGACTGACCTTTTCTTGCAAAAACCCCAGGATGGATGGTGAATCTAAAGCTATGGGTGTTCACCAAGAACCATGTGTTCCTCCAGTCCTCAGTGCTCTTGCAGTTAGTTGGGCCAGGTATCCGGGTTCTGGTCAAGAGACATGGTTTAAGAAACAGGCAACGAGAAAGACCACAGCTCAGGTTCTGTGTAGATGTGTTCTGTTTAAGAGCTTAGCACACTTAGTGCTTCCTCAACAAAACAACGTGACTTGGATGGCAGGAAGTGAGGGATGGCACCATGTGGGCCAAATACAAAACGTAATCAATAACACAACAGAACGTAAAGTGAAATAGGAAATGTGAGCTATAAACTCAAAGTGAAGGCTAGTTGCAAATGAAGATGTCTGCCGTGCCCTCTGGGACCTAAGTTGCAGATGGAGCCAGAGTTCCCAGGATGGGGCTAAGGTGGCCTCGCTACAATAGCACCAGCACCCGCCTCTTACTTATGCAAACCCTCCCCGGAGTAAAGTCATTTGATTTCAGTCCCTGGAATTTCCATATTGAATTTACAATAACTTCTTCCAGAAAAGAGAGTCTGAGCTGGGCCTGGTGGTTCACTCCTGTATCTGGGAGGTTGAGGAAGGAGGATGTGAGTTCAAAGCCAGCCTCAGCAACTTAGAAAGGCCCTAAAAAACTCAGTGAGACCCCGTCTTTAAATAAAATACCCTAAAAAACATCTGGGTATGTGCCTTAGTGGTTAAGTGCCCCTGGGTTCAATCCCCGGTGCCAAAGAAAAGAAAGAAAAATAAGTGACAAGCTGGAAAAATTTCAACATTAGATTTAGGTTCTGCATCAGTCAGGTTAGATCCAATTATGCTGCAGTAATAAACACTTCCGAAATCTCAGTGTCTCATTGCTAGCCTGATCTTTGCACTGCTCTGCTGCAGGTCTGGGTAACTCCAAGTTCAGCTTGCAGAAAATGCCAAATATTGGAATTAAAATTAGATGACTGTTTCAATTATGGGCTAAGCAACAACATTTTCATTACTTAGGCAATGGAAGACATGGTAAATAGCTGCATAATACCTTTAAGAATTGACCAAGTGAGGGCATTTGCAGAATAATTTAAATTGGATGATTAGAAGTTTTATATACTGTGTAATGATTGTGCAAATGCTTTGTTCAATCAGAAGAGAACAAGAAAATTAGAACCACTGTCTTAGACTAACATTTTGGGGAGAATCTTCACAACCTAAATTACATGGTAACTATATCATTACCTATGCTCAGAGGGTCTCAGGTCTTTCCTGCAATGGCCTCCTTTTAATTACTGTGGTCAGATCTGTGGGGAATGTCTTAGAGAACATATTTTTGATTATTTCTTTTGCTGAGAAGAAACTTTTTAGTTTGACTCCATCCCATTTATTGATTCTTGATTTTATTTCCTGTGCTTTAGGAGTCTTGTTAAGGAAGTCAGAGCCTAATCCAACATGATGAAGATATGGGCCTACTTTTTCTTCAATTGGGCATAGGGTCTCTGGTCTAATTCCTAGGTCCTTGAGCCACTTTGAGTTCCAGTTTTCCCGGCACCATTTGTTGAAGAGGCTATCTTTTCTCCAATGTATGGCTTTGGCGCCTTTGTCTAGTATGAGATAACTATTTGTTAACTATATTTGTCTCTGTGTCCTCTATTCTGTACCATTGGTCTACATGCCTATTTTGGTGCTGATATCATGCTGTTTTTGTTACTGTTTCTCTGTAGTATAGTTTAAGGTCTGGTATTGTGACACCTCTTGGTTCACTCTTCTTGCTAAGGATTGCTTTGGCTATTCTGGGTCTCTTATTTTTTCAAATGAATTTTGGGACTACTTTTTCTACTTCTATAAGGAATGAAATTGGAATCTCATTGAATCTGTATAACACTTTGGTTATTATGGCCATTTTTTACAATACTAATTCTTCTCAGCAAAAGAAGCAATGATTGAGGTGAAGAGAGCTTACATTTTGGGAGCACATTTTTGCCACATGCACATCAAATAGAGAACTAATCTCCAAGATATATAAAGAACTCAAGAAAAATAACACCAAAAAAACCCCACAAACAACCCAGTCAACAAATGGGTTAAGAAGCTGAACAGATACTTCTCAGAAGAAGATATACAATCAATCAATAAATACATGAAAAAATGATCAACTTCTCTAGTAAATTAGAGAAATACAAATCAAAACTACTCTAAGATTTCATCTCAATCCAGTCAGAATGGCAACTACTAAGTATACAAACAACAATAAGTGTTGGCGAGGATGTGGGAGAAAAGGTACACTTATACATTGCTGGTGGGAGTGCAAATGGGTGCAACCAATCTGGAAAGCAATATGGAGAATCCTTGGGAAACTGCAAATGGAACTACCATTGGACCCAGCTATCCCACTCCTAGGTTTATTCCCAAAGGACTTAAACATAGCATACTGCAGGGACACAGCCACATCAATGTTTATAGCAGCACAATTCACAATAGCTAAACTGTGGAACTAACCTAGATAGATGAACCAGCCCTTCAATAGGTGAATGAATAAAGAAACTGTGGTGTATCTATACACAATGGAATATTGCTCAGCATTAAAAGAGAGTAGAATTACGGTATTTGCAGGAGAATGGATGGAATTGGAGAATATCATGCTAAGTGAAATAAGCCAATCCAAAAACCAAGGACCGAATGTTTTCTCTAATCCATAATTGGGGGGGCATAAAATGAGTGGAGAAACTTTGGATGGGGCAAGGGGAGGGGGGTAGGAAAGACGGTGGAATGAGATGGACAACATTGCCCTAGGTACATGTATGATTACACAAATGGTGTGATTCTACTTCCTGAACAACCAGAGCAGTGAAAAATTCTGCTCCATCTTTACAATGAATCAAAGAGCATTCTATTGTCATGTATAACTGATTAAAATGAATAAAAAATAAATGAAAAAAATCATACAAAAACATATCTTTGAAGTTCCTAGGTTTTTTCTTCCTTAGTTTGTCTCTAAAGTACTGTCCTTCCTCATAACATTGTTCTCCACAAGCCTACTGCAGTTTTCCTCTTGTCAGAGCAACATAAAAATTCTTACCAGACACTTAAGCCTTAGAAAGAATGAGAACCGGGTCTTTCCTGCAAGAAGGTATCTAAGGAAGAAGCGACTAGGGAAAGAAAAGAAACAGGGAACATTTGCCCAGGCCTGAATGCAGGAGCCCTGGACGTGGACAAGCCTCCAGAAGGAGAGGCCAGTCATTGTGTCTCTGGCACAGACTTTTCTGAGCAACCCACTGCTCCTCCAGCCTCTGTGCTCCTTATCCCAGGTCAGGGTTCAATGGCTCCAGCAGGGGAATTCTGGTTTGTTCCATTTCTGAGGTTACAAGTACAAGCGCGCGGTTTCCTGCGGTGGGCTCCTGCCCACTTCCTGCTCTGGGCCTCACCGCTGATGCAGTCCTTTCGAGGGTGTCCTGGAGCTTGGCTAGCATTTTGCTGAAAAGTGAACAGCAGATGTTCTCCATGAATTCCCTCATCTTTGCACTTTCCCGCTTCCTTAATTTACTCTCCCAAGGAGATGAGCATGTGTGGACCCCAGCAGAAGAGATAGAGAGGAGTGCACAGGGCTGTGTGGCCAGAGAAGACCAGAAAGGAGGCCATTCCTCTTGTCTGTTGGCCCGCCTGGCGGTGAGTCTGCTTGTGTGTACATTCTTGTGTATGCCTGTATTTTGTTTGTGTGTATGTGTGTGTTATGGGCAGGTGTGTGTATCCATTTCCATATTTGTGTATGTTGTGTGTGAGAGCTGTTTGTGTATGTGTGTTAGGAATCTTTGTGTGTTTGTGGTTGCGTGTACCCTTCTCTGTGTGTATGTGTGCAGGTGTGTGGGAGTGGTTCCTGTGTTGTGTATGTGCCTTTGTGTTTCTGTGTGTGTTTGAGGTATTATAGGAAGAACTGTGACTCAGAAGTTAGGAGCACTGTGTGCCCTGTGCCCGGCTCCCTGCTTAGTGTGTGTCAAGCTGCTTCTGTGTGTTTTTCTTTCTTCCAGAGCAGCACAACAAGCTGGTGACAACTGCTCCATCTTCTGGAGACAATAAACACAGTGGGACCAGCAGGGTGGGTGCTGCTCAGAGAGGGTCCCTGGGGAGGCTGCCTGGTTCAGAGGGTGCAGACCTGTCCTTGGGCTGTGCTGGACACGGTGCAAACCACAAGTCCTGCTCGCAGTGCCTCAGGTGCTCCTCACCCCCTCCGCCCTCTCCTGCTGGCCACAGGCCTCTGCTAAGCCGCCTGTTGTCCTTAAAGTGGAATGAGGTTGCATTGGCACAGAGCTGCTTCAGTTTCCACTGGACGTAGGGAAGCTGGGGACAAAAAGCCTGGGAGGGTCTACAGTTAGCCGGCCACGTTCTCAGGGGGAGGACGCAGTGGACTGCTTGTCCCCTGGGGCCCGCTGACGGGTGGAGGACTGTGTTCTTGCCAGCGTGGGGCTGGCCATGACGGAGTGTGGCTGTCCACCTGTCCAGCTTCCTCTCTCCCTTGAAGTCACCAAATCTTCCTGGGCCACCTCCATCCCAGCCTAGCCTGCGAGAGCTGGCGTTCACTAAATGAAGTCACTGCTACAAAGCCATGTCCACAGTGGTCCTCCCCTGGCCAGCCCTTGGGATTTCCCGGAGGACTAAATAATCTGCCAGGTGAACAGAGCAGGAGAGACAGCCCGCAGTGCTGTGTGGAGAGAAAGCTATGTCGGTCAAGGTCCTGTAACTGGGCTTCCACGGTTCCCCTAGATTAACGGGGCTGTGCCTATCCTCCCATGTTCTGGAAAAGCAGTCATGAGCCTTGTAATCTCCTCAATCCAGAGAAAATGACGCAGACACAGCACATGGGCTCTTGTCACACAGGACCACATTAAGCCCTGCAGAAGTGCATGGCGCTCTCCTCGTGTGGCTGATGGAAGTCCTGGTTGAGATAATGTGACTCTAATTTTCAAAGAGGTCTAGGAGTTAAAAGGCTATAAATATGTGGGGACCATGTGGGGAGGGGCCTTCATGGTGTCTTCCGTGTCAGGCCCAACCTTCACCGTGAAGGGACATTGAGGCACAGGCTGTGAACTGATGGCCACATCCCTGACACTGAGGTGTCTGGCTCGCAGCAGGGCATTGTGAAGGTCCCAGGGCTGTCTTCTGGACCAGCTCTCAGCCCTCCAACCTTCACTGTTGCGCCTTCTCCAAAGATCAAGCCCAGATGGCTCTGCCTGTCCCCAAGAGTCAGCCCTCCCCACGACTTCCTGCCCAAGTCCTGCAGGCCACTCAGCCATAGGAACCTACCTGCCACTCCAGGACACACAGGGTTAGGGTCACGCCTGCCTCTGTGTCTCTCCCCCTCCTCTCTCCCTGCACAACAGCTCCTGGACCCTGTCCACCCACCCACTTTGGGCTCCAGGCCAGCAGCCCTTTTCTCTGGGAAACCTCTTCAACTCATGATGGAGACCACCATGAGTCGGGCAGGGCAGGGGGCTAGGCCCTCTTCTCATGCAGTCCTCCCCATCCCTAAACCAACGCAGACATCTTCTGTCTGGCAAAGGAAGGCTGCCGCAGTCTGGCTGGGCACAAATCACGAGCCACTGAAGCAGGAACAAACTTTATTTTTAAACTGCAGGAAAACACTTCACACAGCTCCCGGGGAATCCTCCCGAACGCGCTACGAGGCTTGTCCAGGAACCCCCAGCCGGAAATATCTCTCCCGGAAATCCCTCCTCCTGCACTTCCCCAACCAATGGGAACTCTCGGGGAATCCCCGGAAATCCCCACGAGAACTCCAAAATAGTGCGAGAACTCAAAAGTTGCGGCAGAGGCGGATAGTAATGCCTCGCCTGTCAATCAATACTGTTGGCAAAATGCCAGGGGCCATACAGACTCAGCCGTGGCTCTCAGCAGAAGGCAAAAGGCAGCGTCCCTTAAAATGCAATTGAAAAATCAGTCCAATGGATCATTGCTTTCTCTAGGTGGAGGAAGACTATGTCCAGATTCCCCGCGAGAATTCTCCAAAAGAGCTGTGCCAGGAACCTACAGCAGAGCTGTCAGGAGGTAAAGCCACTTTCCCAGCAGAGGGGGGCGTGTGGTGTGCAGGTGGGACATGCTCACCTTCCTAACCTTGGCTAAGTCCAGGAAACCCTCGGTCCTCATGTCAGTGCTTATCTGCTGTGATGACTGCTGCCAGGGCCATCAGGTGACCCTGGGAACAAGCAGAATGGACTCCGTGGCTGCTGCCCGTAACAGGGTTCAACCCTCTCACAGCTCAGCTTGTCACCTCACCTGGGAGGGCGGAACTTAGGAATGCTGTACACTCCAGAGGAAATCCCTCATGGTGTTTTAATGTAATGTACCAAAATGATTTTTTTTACTTTATGAACTTGAAGAGCCTGGGCCATCAAGAAAAAGTCTATCACATAGGAAATTTCGTATTCGTATTCGGCCTTTTTTTACCTCTTCTTACATCAGCCAGGGTTCAGTGTTACCTCAAAACTCCTCCCAGATCCCAGGCGATGTATCTGGCTCTGAGTCCTGTGATGGGAGCCAGCTCCACTGCTCAGCAGGGAATCCCTCGCTTCCCCTGCCCTGTGTTGGCCAGAGGCCAGAATGAGTACCCCACACCCACTTCCTGGAAACTGCTCACTTGCTCAAATGCCTGTCCTGCCCTCTTGAGAAGCTGGAGGGAGCCAGAATTGGTCAGGGTGGGTCATCCCAAGGTGCAGAGGCAGGAGCAAAGCCCATGGGTGCTGAGGAGATTCAGGAGAAGACAGTGTCCGGCTGCCTTGGGGAGTCTTAAGAATGCTGAACACTCCAGAGGAAATTCCTCATGATTTTTTTAATGTATTGTAACCAAAATGATTTTTTTTTTTTACTTTATGAACTTGAAGAGCCTGGGCCTTCAAGAAAAAGTCTATCACATAGCTCTGTGATCTGAATGCATCAATGTCTTTCATGGGGACCAGACTTGGAAACCAACCAATATTCGCCACTTCTTTATGTGCATTTGGCCTTGGTGCCTTGTAAAGTCAGGAGAGGAGAATTCCCACCTGGCCTCCAGCCCCAGTCATACTAAACATCTAGGTACCAAATTCCCAGGGTTAGGTGCACATCTCCAAGTCTCCTCTATTGACCGATGGACCTGACATTCTACTGGAGGAGAATGTTCAGCCCCACCTTCAAGGACACGGGTTAAGCATGAGAGTCCAGGACAGGTCGCAGAGAGAGATCTCAGCCTGTGTCTCTCCCACCCCAACCTGGGACCTCCTGCCCTCTGGGATGGAGTGCACCTACAGGCCTAGCTCCTGATAAGTGGAGAGGATGGACCCTAACCCTATTTCCTGTGTTTTCATGAATTTGTTTAATGCTTCTAGGTCTGAGGGACAAAGAACCTCCTCCAAGGAAACTGAGGCTCATCCTGGTGGGGAAATCGGGAAGTGGGAAGAGTGCGACAGGAAACAGCATCCTTGGCAGGAAAGAATTTGAGTCTAAACTCAGCAGCAGACCAGTGACCACAACCTTCCAGAGAGGCTGCCGAGAGTGGGCAGGGATGGAACTGGAGGTGATCGACACCCCCGACATTTTGTCTCCAGGGGTCCAGGCAGGGGCGGCGGCTGCAGAGGTCTGTCAGGCCTGCACCTTCTCCTCCCTGAGGCCTCACGCGGTGCTCCTCGTGACACAGCTGGGCCGGTTCACCAGGGAGGATCAGCAGGCCGTCAGGCGCCTCCAGGAGGTCTTCGGAGCGGGGGTCCTGGCTTACACCGTCCTGGTGTTCACCCGGAAGGAAGACCTGGCAGGGGGCTCCTTGAAAGAATATGTGCGAGAGACCGACAACCAGAGCCTGGCCACGCTGGGTGTGCTGTGTGAGCAGCGCCACTGCGGCTTCAACAACAGGGCAGAGGGGCCGGAGCAGGAGGCCCAGCTGCAGGAGCTCATGCAGCAAGTGGAAGGCATCCAGTGGGAAAACGACGGCTGTCCTTACAGCAACAGGCTTCCCAATACCACCAGCAGAGCGCTGCTCAGAGAAGCACAGAAGGACAAATGAGCCCAGAGCAGGGTTCTGCGGAGGCGATCAGTGAGGGGTCCTGGCTGGAAGTGCTTCCCAAGTGCAGAAAACATTGAGAAGACTGACAGGTGCCTCCCGAGGAGCAGGCCCATTCTGCCCTGCTGGACGGGAGCAGGAGATTTGCTCAGCCCTCCGTGCCCCTGTGTCCAGCAGGGCTACTTGCTCTATTCATGGAGCACTATCTGGTCCCCAGGTCACAGCATCTGGTTGTTCACAGCATCTGGTGGAGCCTTGTTCCAGGGTAGCTGCTCAGAGCCCTCCCTCCTCTCCATCCCAAAGCCCACTGTCCTCATATGGAAACTTCCATCCCATTAGCATTTCCTGGGGGCCCTTGTCTGCACCCCAATACAGCCAAAGCATCTGCAGGCTTGTTGCTCTTTGCCTTCCTAGGGCTTCTGGGCCATTGGAGTCGGTTAGCATGGCCACAACCCAGTGTAGCTGTTGACCTGGTGACTTCCCATCTCTTGGGCTTTGCTCTAATGTCCAGCAGGGGTGGGTAGAATGGCTGTTAAGTCACCTGCTGTGTGGAGGGAGGAAGGGCCAGGGACTCTGACACATGGGGAGGGATGGGCCTGGGTCCAGGGAGGAGAGTGAGCAGGAGCAGAGAGGGAGAAAGTTTCTCTTGAACTCTAACAAGTGAAGTCAGGGTCAGAGTATTCGAGAAGCTGGCCTTGGGCAAGTGTGTGGGCCCTAGCCCTGGCTGCAGGGTGTGGTGGCCCTCGAGGTGCCAGGTGGGTAGAGTGGGCCAGCCCGACTCCCCCAAGGTGGACTTAGACTGGGGGTTACAGGTTACTTCCCCTCTTCCCTCGGGTTCCATGCCCTTCATTAGCTCTGCCCTGTGTACTGGAGGGTGAAGGCAGTTTTCAGCCCTGTGCCCAGCCTCTCCCTTGACAGTGGGGAGGGTCTGCAGGTGAACGGGCTCCCCAGCAAGGTATCTGTGGTGGGTTGACTGGAGGGAGGCAGGAAAGAAAGGGAACCTGCAAAGGAAGGTGAAGGGTGCCCTAAACATCTTGGGAGCACCATCTGGTTTATAGGAGAACTCCCAATGCACGGGTGTCTTCCTGGGTGAGTCCCCTTGAGGCTGTCCTGCACACAGGCTGTCAGGAGTGAGGTAGGCATGCTGAGAAGGGAGGAGGATGTTAGCCTGCCTCTGGCTTCTGATAGGAAGCCGTTCAACCACCTAAGCAAGCAGAGGTGTCTCAGAGGCACCTCAAATTCTTTGAGGCTCAAGATATTCCTGGGGGGTTTAACCAACTGATGGGAAGCCACAGGGAAAAGATCTCCCAATACAGTCCCCTTCTCCATTCTTCAAGCCATGGGGCAGAGGGCTCTGGCTGCCTTCCTCTGGAAGGGCGGGAAGTGGAGGTGCTGGTGACCCTGCTGAGGACCGTGGGAGATCAGCAGACACAGCCTTATCTGCCTGGTGGCTCCTCTGCTGGTTGGAGGTCCTCACAGACACCAGGACCTGCACCTATCACTCAGGCCTGCCTCACCAGGCTCTCCCAGAGGGGCAGCCTCCAAAGAAAGTGTAAATATGTCCTTGGCTCTTTCAGAGCAGAACAGAGTCATTTTGGTGTACAGTTGAGAGAGTCTTTGTGCAGAGCATTTATTGACTCGGCCATCCACTTCCTGCTGGACTGACTGTGCAGCATTTATCACCGATTCAGTTCTCACAGTTCCTAAGACTTATGTCAAAGTTTTTATTTCTGTTCACATCTTCTACTTTTCCTATTTGAATAAAATATCGATTTGATGAAAGTAGCTTTGATTTGTTATGGTGAGCCAATTTCCTCCTCAGACTACATTGTTGTTTTTTTGTGTGTGGGGGGGAGTGGTACCAGGCTACCAGGGATTGATCTCAGGGGCACCTGACCACTGAGTCACATCCCCAGCCCTATTTTTGTATTTTATTTAGAGACAGGGTCTCACTGAGTTACTTAGTGCCTTGCCATTGCTGAGGTGGCTTTGAATTTGTGATCTTCCTGTCTCAGCCCCGTGAGCTGCTGGGATTATAGGTGTGCACCAGACTACGATTTTATGTATTTTTTTTAATTCTCAGGCATTTATTCTTCTACATGGAAGTTAAAATCACTTGTCTAATTTAAAAAGAAAAAGAAGAAAAGTCCTACTGGAATTCTAGTTGGAATCATCTTCCATTTACCTATTAAGTCTGAGAGAATTGGCAAATACCTCAAGCTCAGAAACTGTAAACACAAAAGAGCTTCATTCAGCATCTGAGACCTGCAGTTTGGGAAAACAAAGATTCAGACATTTAGAGTCAGTGCTAAGTGCTGCCGGGTGGCTGAGATTGTCCGACTTGGAAAGGGAAGGAAAAGCCGAGAAGCATGGTAACTGGTGCGGAGAAGCGGTTCTGACCCTAGGGTGCCCCACCGGACCCCACGGGGTCGACTGTTAGGGCTGCGTCTGGAGGAAAGGCTGTTTCTCCTTGTGACAGGCACTCAGCTGAACCTCCAGCGAAAGGGGTTCATGGCTTCGCAGCCTTTGGCCCAGTTCAGAGGTCAGCATGCCCATGTCACTGTCTCGTGCCCAGGTAGAGTTCCCTTTCCCGGGAAGCCCTTGTCATGTGTGCAGAGCCCAATCCCTTAGTGGCCTCCCAACTCCATTTTAAAATGAGCTCTGAAAGCATTTTTATTGTCATATTTTTTTGGGGGGATTTCACAAAAAACAAGAGACTCAAAACCATCTTGTTTCCGAGTCAACGGGCTCTCCACCCATGGCAGCTTCACAGTGAAAGCCAACACCGTGTGCATTTGCATTAGGATAGGAGGTGCATTCCTTTAATTTAGATGATGAACTGAAAACTCCAAACCTGGGAGCCAGGATAAGCTGTCCCTCTTTATAAGTGGATTCCTAGTTATTTTGTTATAGTAACAGAAGATGCCTAACCCGATAACTAAATGGCAAGTCACTCAAAATATGACATTCATTAAAAATTTTTTAATTACCTCAAACATATATTTTTTTCTCTTTGTTTACTAAATAGTAAGGAAGACACTGCCCACATTTCAGAAAGAAAGATAAATGTTACTCATTGCTATCAGTTCTTCCGCCTCAAAGAAACCTGGGGAAGGTCTATGTATGTTTTAGAAAATCCACAGTCTGTCTCAGAAGAAAGGGGAGGTGTGATGAGAAAGGGTGGACTAGGCCAAGGGTGTGGTCATAGCAACCTTTAAAAGATGTTATTTCTCTAAGGGGAGTGAAAGAGGAAAAGCAGGGATTCTGCTTGTGGGTCCAGTCAGCTCAGCCACAAGGGAAGTCTCCAGGCCTCCTGTGATAATGTCTGTAAACTATATAGAAAACGCAAAAGAACAACTCAAAAAATAACTCTGGAGTCTCTGGGGAGGGACCAAAGGCGTGCAGACACACTTAGGGACTGGGCGCCTCAGGTGAGGGGACCACACAGGTCAGCACTGAGGCAGCTTTTCCTGAGGGCACTGCCCAGTCCTGAGCACAGGCAGCACTCAGGCCAAAGTTCAGGGCCCTGGAGAGCAAGAAGATGGAGTTTGGGGGTGACCAGAGGAGGTGGGAAATGGTGCAGAAGCCCCCCTTCCCCCAAATGTCCAAAGGTGGAGATGGGGAAAGGTGACTGAAGATTCTGTATTTGAAGTAGGTTCAAATCCTTGGCTGGGCCCGGACAAGCACAGGGCAACCTCAGAGGATCCAGAGGAAAACCAGGTGGAGAGAGAAAGAGCTGATCCCAGGTGGCAGCAGCCCCCGGCAACGGGAATTTGAAGTTCCAGTTCCCCAAGTGAGAGGTCTCTGGAAACGTGGAGATCTCCACTGGACACCTAAGGGGTCCTACCTCGCAAGGAAGAGGTCGGCACCAGGGAAGAGCACAATGAAAGCAGGCCCTTGCTAAAGACAAGGAAACCAGGTCCTCCCGGTCAAGGGGATCCAGGAGTTTAGGTGCCTGCTAGGACAATCTCAGAAGAAAGCAGTATCCAGAGTCCACAATATGTTACCAACAACATCTTCAACACTACTAAAAATTCTTCTTTTATAACACAAAGATATAAAGCTGTAAATTTCCCCTCCACGCATAACTCAAGAATTTTTGTATATTCTGTTTTCATTATCATTCCATTTAAAGTATGTTCTATACTCTCTATGATATGTTTTTTTCACTCATGGATTATTTAGAAGTGTGTATGTTTAAGTTCTAAATGTTTATTTTCTGGAAACATTCAACACAGTGGCCATGATCCACGTGGTTACTGAGCTCCTACAGAGCTGGTGCACCTGAGAAGCTGCAGTACTATGCAGAAGTTAGGTAGTTAAAATTAATTTAAAATTTAAAAGGCAACTTCCCTGGGTTGGTGGAAACATATCTCACTCTAGCTGTTGTGTCACTAAAGAGAGAGCTATTCAGCACTGCAGATATGTTACCCCATGCATGGAGTCTGGTCTCACCTGCAAACAATGTAAGCAATTCACTGAACAACTCAAGTGTCAATGGATTACTTCATTCTGAATGATCCTTAAAGCACTAAATAATGTCTTTGAATATTTGAATATTTGTAAATTTCTAAATATTTTATCTAGATAGCACAAGTTACATTATACCTAGCTACATGGAAATTGAAAATTAAATTTAAATACTAATTATAATTTTATTTATAATGTAATACAATTAATATTAGTTTAAAAATAAGTGTGAAAACATTTTAAATTTAAAAATGAAAACATATTACAATTACAGAAAGTAGCTAGTATTTATGATGGAATAGAGAAACACATACAGGCTGGAAGATCTGTTTCAAATTTCACCATGAATAACAATTGCAATATTCTAGTGTAGAGAAAAAAAACCCTATCTATAGTGATTTTTTTTGTTTGGTTTTGGGTTTTTTTTTGGGGGGGGGATACTGGGGATTGAACTTAGGGGCATTTGACCACTGAGCCACATCCACAGTCCTATTTTGTATTTTATTTAGAGACAGGGTCTCACTGAGTTGCTTAGGCCTTGCTAAATTGCTGAGGCTGGCTTTGAACTCATGATCCTCCCGTCTCAGCCACCCCCCCACACTAGTTGCTGGGATTACAAGAATGTGCCACTGTGCCCAGCCCTATCTACAGTTTTAATAAATGGAAAGGTAGTCAAGTGTACCATAGCAAGAGATTTTTGTGTGTGCGCATCGTACTGGAGATTGAACCCAGGCTGTGGTCTTTGGTCAGAAGAAAGGTTGAGGATATAGTGCTAATCTTTCAGGGAAAAAGAGAAACAGAGCTCTTACTCTCTCCTCTCTTACTCTCTCTTACTCTCCCTCTCCCTCTTACTCTCCCTCTCCCTCTTACTCTCCCTCTCCCTCTTACTCTCCCCCTCTTCTCTCTCTCTCTCTCTCTCTCTCTCTCTCTCTCTCTCTCTCTCTCTCCCCTCTTCTCTTCTGTGACTGGCCACTATGGCCCTGCTAATAAAATCTCGGACAGGTAAACGGTTGTTTTGGCTTGTTGAGTTTTCCATCATCCTTTACATTGGTGCCGAAACCCGGACGGGGATCCCAGTCGCTCAAGGAGGAACCCCATTCCCAAACTCCGAGCCCAACCATTCCTGTTGTAGACCACTCCTCTGATCGCCTGCCTGACATCCACCACGGCCCTGCAGATTGGTGAGTTCCCCCATCCCATGAGCGCCTGAACCTAACTCACCAGAAAGAGGGAATTGGCCGTTGAGTGTCTGACAATCCCTCTGGGTGTTTTAGGGGAGAAATGCACCCCACCCAGACCCATCAGATTTGCGGTGGACCCTGGGCGCTCTGCTAGGGCACCCCTGGGTATCGACCGCCTGGGACGTAGGGTTAATTCTCTCTTTCTAACTCCTCCGTCTCCTTCACTCTTATCTCCCTTGGACGGGTTAGCGTAATTGCTTGGAGGGGATATACTATCCATCTTGAAGGCCTCCATAACCTTACTCTTATTGTCCTCCCCTACTTATATCTTCATCACGGCTTTACTCTCCAATGAAGAAGAGACATTACCCCTTTATGTCTGGTGTGGAGACCCCAGTGGCCACCAGAACACACATTTTCCCCTCCCCTGTAAAATGGTAGATCCAATTGTATGGGACACTGAAACCCCGTCCTCTGCAAATTGCTCTCCTGTGGAAGTGCATCTTAAAGACCCTAACCACTTCCCAAACCAGGCTCAATATCCGCTGCCAACTGCCAGTCTTAAGGGCCTAAAGCCAATCATTCAGAGCTTACTAAGAAAGGGGTTCCTCCATCCCACACACTCTCCATTCAATACCTCAATTTTAGCAGTAAAAAAGCCTAGTGGAACATACTGTTTGGTGCAGGACTTAAGGTTAATAAATTCTTCAACCAGGCCCATACATCCCCTGGTTCCAAACCCTTATACTATCCTTTCCTCCATTCCTGCAAACTCCACCTCTTTTCCAGTTATTGATCTTAAAGATGCCTTCCTTTCGATTCCACTATCTGTCTCTTCCCAAGACATATTTGCCTTCACCTGGACTGATCCAGAAACTAGACATTCCCGACAGTTAACCTGGACTCTCCTGCCCCAGGGGTTTTGAGACAGCCCACATATTTTTGGACAAGTCTTCGATGGAGATCTTGAGGATTTTTTCCCTCTATGCCCCAACTCAACCCTCCTACAATATGTTGATGATCTCCTCCTCTGTAGTACCTCATTAGAAACCTCAAAGTCTGACACAGCCACCCTTCTGAATTTTCCTGCTCACCGAGGATATAGGGTTTCTCCACAAAAGGTGCAGCTCTCTCTCTCTGAAGTTGTTTACTTAGGGTTCCACATTTCCCCATGGGAAGAAAGCTATCACAACCAATAGAAAAGGCCTTATTGAAAGCCTTCCAGTACCAAAAACTAAGGAGGAGATTCTCTGGTTCCTGGGTCTGGCAGGCTATTTTAGGGCATGGGTACCAAATGACTCATGACTTGCCAGACCATTATAGGATCTAGCAAAGGGGAACAAGCATGAGCCCTTGTTACTTTCAGCTGCACCACATTGCAGAACCTTCCAGAAGGTCCTCTTACAAGCACCAGCTCTACACCTGCCAGATGTTAATAGGCCTTTTACTCTCTATGTTCATGAACTCAAAGGGCACCTCTATAACCAACTCCACACACATCACCCAGCTACTACAAGCCCCCCTCCCCGCTTCCTAAAAAACTTGGAGTTATACATGGAGGATCACACCAGGATGACTCCTCCCCCGTCACACAGGGGAATTCAAAAGCAGATCAGGCAGCCAGGTCAGCCTCCCTTTCAGAACCCACTGGATCTCTCATTGCCACGTGCTCTCCATCATTACCCAATAACAGAGACCCACCTAAACATGCACTCTTTACTTACCTCCACTCCGTTTTCCACACCAGTCCACAGACTCTCAAAGCCTTTCTCCACTCTTTCTTTACTCTGACTCCCCAGGATAAAGAAGAGATATAGCAAATCACAGCCTCATGCCAGATATGCAAAAGAGTGAATTCCTATACATCTTTAAAACCCAGAACCTTCCCTTCTCATCAGGCTAGGAGCCATATTCCCGGGGCAGATTGGCAAATCGACTTTACCAAGTGCCCAGAGTAAAAATCTTCAAGTACATACTAGTTTTAATAGACACATTCTCGGGTTGGGAGAGGCCTTCCCCACTTCAAATAAGCGGGCTACCACAGTTGCTAACAACCTCCTAACTGAAGTAATCCCTCAGTTTGGGATGTCCGCTTCAATCCAATCTGACAACGGGCCTGAGTTTGTCTCTCAAGTAACCCATAATGTGGCAAAGACATTGTCCATCCCATGGCACTTTCATTGTCCCTATGGCCCCCAAGCCTCAGGTAAGGTTGAGCGAGCCAACCGCACAATGAAAGACATCATAAGGAAACTATCTTTAGAGACTCATTTAGATTGGGTTAAACTCCTCCCTCTTGCCCTACTATGCATGAGGGCTTTACCATAAAAGCCATCCCTTGCCTCCCCCTTTGAGATAATGTATGGTCGTCCCCTTCTCCCCCCAGGAATCTCACCAGAGCCTTGTCCCTTCCCGACCAATATGCTCTTCCCCTCCTCTTCCTTATTCGCTCTGAGCTATGGAAGCAACAAGATTTGTTGATTCCAGATCCAGAGAACTCAGCTGCCTCCTTTCCACTCAAACCAGGAAAATGGGTCTACTTTTCTTCCCCAGGGGAAAGTTCCCCTCAACCCCAAAACGGGAAGGGCCATTACAGGTAGTCCTGTGTACACCCAATGCTGCAAAACTCCAACAGGAAGGAAAGAAACTAACCCCCTGGATTCATATTTCTAGGTTAAAACCAATGGCAAGCCCTCCAGAGGACAATCCCACCACAGCTCCCAACCTTGCAGGACCCCCACAATTGCCCAGACTTACCTGTGAGATATCCCCAGATAACCCTCTCAAGCTCCGTTTTTCAGTCATGCACCACCCTTCATCCCATTCTGGAGAAGAACATATATAAGAATGGGCCTCCTGATAGGATCTAGGAACCCACAGCAGCACAGTATACCCACACCATTTTTAGAAATCAGCAACTGGCACAACAATCCTATTGGGACCTCTTCATAAACCCCATCAGCTGCTGGATTCTCCCGATACTGGGACCTCTAGTTGGAGTCTTTTTATTCTGTGCCTTCCTTCCTTGCATTTTAAAATTCCTTCAAGGACAAATTAACAAAATCTCTAACTAAAGTTTCAATCAGCTCCTCCTCAGGGATTACCAGCTACTTGCCATCGAGCCGGACGACATGCACATCCAGTCATCCCAAGAAATCTCCACCGAGAGCTGAAAGATGAGGATACCGAATGACAACTCCACCGAAGGACCATCTCTACCCCACCATGCCAAAGAAATAAGCCCTTGGTTTTCAGCTTTATGTTCTAATCTGCCTTCTCCTGGGCACAGGCTTTTTCTACCAGCCCCACAGACTGGACGACATTAATGCTGTTTCTTCTCATAGCTGCAGGGCACATTCATGGACTTCTCCTGGAGGAAATCCATGCCTTCAGTGCATGGATATGGGGCATATTGGCCCTTCTTCTCCAACCAACTGACCTCCCTCCCTCCCTCTAATTGATGCCCCTACTCAGCAGGAAGTAGCCAGATCGAGTACGATGCCCCCCAAACCAAAACAAAAAAGGGAGGAATGTTGGTAAAGATGGCGCCTGGAGCGCTTCTCTTCTGGGAGTTCAGGTCCATGACGCACAGAATGGTGCACGAACCATCACCTCCAATCCCTGTGAATGGCGCTAACTGAAGAAGTAACAGCCCACTCCCCCTGCTCCTCCTCATCCTGCGTTAAACCTGTAAATATCAACACCCTGTTCGTGTTCGCTCTCTTACACTCTCCTCTCTTACTCTCTTACTCTCCCTCTCCATCTTACTCTCCCTCTCCCTTATCTCCCCCACTTCTCTCCCCCCCCCCCGCCCCATTCAACTGTCCTGCTAATAAAATCTCGGACAGGTAAAAAAAAAGAAAAAGAAAAGGAGAAACAGAGGTGCCATGAGGGTAGGCCAAGTCTAGCTCCAAAATCATCTTGAACTATTACCAAAAAACTGAAAATCATCTCTGTTTTATTAGAAGTAGCAGTGGTATCTTCCAAGACAAAACAGAGTCCAATGCTGTACAAACAGGTGAGAACTGAGAAGTTTTATTAGAAGTACAGATAACCTGCCAAGCCTTAAGTTCTCAAGGTGTGATGTGAAGGCGTGGGGTGGCAACAGTTAGTTGTTTCTCAAGAAAAGGTCAGATCTGGTTATTCATCAAGTTGGTTAAGAAGAGATGGACAGAGATTCTAGAGATACACCTGAGCATATCAAACATTGTGCACTTATTTGTTGAAATGCTGTCTTTCATTCTTTCTGGCTTTTGGGGATCACTACTTAGCTGAGTTCTGAGAGAACTGTTTTCTAAACAACTCCTTGTTCCTCAAAGAGCAGATGATAAGGAACAATTCGAGTCCTTTTATGAATCATAATTAAATAATTTGATGTTCACTGAGAAAGAATCATCTCCATCTATAAGATTGCCTAATGCAAACAAAGAATTAAGCTTTCTAACAAACTATGCAGGTAGGATATTGTTAGCACCCTAAAGGCAAAGATAAGTGTGTAGGAGCTACGGACAGAGAATATCTACCAATCTAAAAGAATTTGGGGGAGAAAGTTTTACTAGAAACTACTGGATACAGCTTGGGGTCATGTTCTTTGGTCTCCTGCATCCCTCTCTCCGTGTCTCTAAGGAAGAATTCCCTGGCAGCAAGCATCATTACTTTTTGCTTTTGAGCTTCACAACTTGAGGATTTGCCCCTCTCCTGCTAGGTCAAACATCTGCCTGTGGCCAAGGGTGAACTTTCCTGCACTCCCTGGTCCTGAGAGCCTGAGAGCCAGAAACTAGAGCACTCAGACTGCGGTGAACAAGTCACATGGGGAGGGTCATCAGGTAATATGCAGAAAATATAAATGCATTTTTCTTTTTTTTTAACATTTTTTTATTTTTATTTTTTAGTTGTGGTTGGACACAATACCTTTATTTATTTATTTACTTTTATGTGGTGCTGAGGATTGAACCCAGCGCCTCGCACGTGCTAGTTGAGCGCTCTATCGCTAAGTCACAACCCCAGCCCCAAATGCACTTTTCTTTAAGTCTAGTCATCCATAAACAGATGGAAGAACAAGGAAGCAACATTCAAGGCTTTCAGGATTAATTCAATTATCCAACTCTGGTTCTCGACCTCCACTCTGGCACTCTGCTGCCTCAGGGCATAGACAGACTCTGTTTCCTCTAGTGACCTCTCCATTTGGGCCTTTCTCCTTTCCCGCTCCAACTCACTTTCCAGGTGTCTGATTTTCCTTTCGTACTCCTCTCTTATCTGTGCTTTCTCTCTCTCCAACGCTGCTCTGTACTGTTCTTGGACTGCTAGGACTTGATGCTGAATCTCCTCCTCAGCCCTCCGGTACATCTTATTGGTGAAGTATCTTCCCGCGTTCTCCCTCACCACCTGCTGGACCAGGGTCATCAGCTCCACCCTCTGTGCCTCCTGCTCGGCTCCTGTCGCCTTGTTGTTGAATGCACAGTAGCGATGATGGAACTTGGCCACCAGCTCTTGAATGCCTTCTGGAGCTTCCTTTAAGTAATCCTGGAAATCGATGCTGTCCAAGTCATCTTTCCTAGTGAACAAGAGAATCATGAAACTTCTAGCACTGTCTCCAAACATTTGCAGGATCTTCCTTGTGGCCTTTTGTTCTTCCACAGTATAACGGCCTAATGGGACCACCAGGACCAGAACATGAGGCCCTGGGGAGGTCAGGAGGACACAGCGAGCAATCTCCTTCTGTGTGTCAGCATCCTGTACCTCGGTGTCAAAAATGCCAGGAGTATCAACAACGACGAGTTCACTTCCGTTCCACACACTGCACTTTTTCTCACAGGACTTAGTAACGGATTTTGATGAAATGCCAGATTTAAATGCTTTCTCTCCAAGGATGCTGTTCCCTGTGGCACTTTTTCCTCCTCCAGTTTTACCAATTAATACAATTCTCAATTGGGAAATTCTGTGATCTTGGTGTCCGGGCCCTGGGACATCAAGGAAATAGACACAGAGTTAGAATCTACCTCCGACAGCTTCCCATGCTCTCTCTGTTGAGGCCAGCCTGTACTCACAGGGTCTATAGATAGCCTTCTGGGCCATTTCCATCCTGGACAACTGGCACATCCCTTGATCTCCCATTTTCACTCTCTTTTCAGGATTCCCTTGAGCTCCTTACTGTGACCATATGTGGCTTCCCAGCCCATAGAGGAAGACATAAATGGTTTCAGAAGAGAACTATGAACTACTGCTGAGAGCTATCCCAGCAAAGTAATTTAGGAAAGAACACAAAACTTGGCTTTGGAGCTTCTGCAGTGGGAGATTGATTTCCCAATTTATATTCCAAATGGAGCTCCCAGTACGGAGCCAGTAGCAGGTTACACAACTCATCACTATTTTTATGGCAAAGTTTCCTATGTTTGAGATCCAGAATCGGGAGATGAAAGAAATATATTTCCAACAGTTGTATGTCTGAGAACACAGGATAAAGGAAGGCAAAAGTTATCTAAGGAAAAACGTGGGTGGACATTCACATTGTTATTTAGTTAGCATCAGGGAGGAAGTCACCCTCCTTGGAACCTTCTGGGAGCACTGGCCTGCTGGCCATGGGCAAGGGGAGCAGGAAAATCATGGCAGGTGGAATGGAAGGGCACCAGAGCCCAGCTCCAACACCCCCCCAGTCTGCCAGTGTTGACAGTGTATGAATGGCAATCCATGGGCTGATTGCCCCACGTCATTCCCATCCCTGTGTGCACGCCTGTTTGGGATATGGATTTGCAGCTCCTCCCACTAAAAAGCAACTGATGAATCAAGATGGTCCAAGTGACATGCTTTGGATAATGCCACAATGGAATGCATAATTCAAGCAGAGACTCCAAAAGTGCTCCTGTACTATGGTTCACCTTCTCTCTGCTCTTCCTGCAACTGCTCTGTGAAGACGCTTGGACCGGCCTACTTGAAGACACCTTGGCCTGCCCAAGAGCTTGTTAACCACACACAGGTCCGTGAAGCTATCAAGGCCGAGACCCAGAAGCTGGCTCAGACCCAAGAACTGTCCGCCTGACCTTAAGAACCAACTAAATAGCTGGTGTTTTAAGCTACTAAATTGTGGGCTAGGTTGATAAATCAGTTCAACTGACATATTCAATTTCTATGGGTAAAAGAGTAAAGGGGGGTTTTGTGATGTGCTGAGTCAGCCTGTTGACTTTGTTGGTCGTAGGGGACCCCAGCAACAGGCAAATCAGGGACCTGGAGGAAGGATTGATTACTCCCACGTTTCTCCTTCTCAATCCCCCTCCAGGATGAAGAAAGGAGCAGAAGAGCAACAGAGAGGCCTCGCCCGCTGTTGTGCGGTGTCTGTGCTGTGGGAAGCAGGGAGTAAGAAATGGTGCTGAGCCCTGGATCTATGGGGGGCCCTTTCCGTTTCTCCCCGAAGTAGCTGTTATGGCCATCTCGGGAGGAAATGGAGAGGGTGGAGGGAAGGAAAAGATCTGGGTCAATGGAGAGAAATGAGGAGCAAGGCTGGGGACGTTTCTCTCCTGTTGAAGTGGGGACTGGCCGTCAGAACCAGAGGGGTCCCCACCGCCCAGCCCTCTTCCCAGCGGCCAGGCCTGGGGCCCTGCATACGTCTCACCATAGCTGGTCCCTGGTGTGCTGTGGTAGAAATCCACATCATGGTACTGGGCTGCCATTATGGTTTGGATTCCTGTAGATAAAAGTAGAAAATCACACAGTGTGGGGAAGGCAGAGTGACTGCAGCATCTGATCTGGCTGTCATTGTTTTCTCCTGCTGTAAACCTCTCCTCTGATGGCTCCTGCCTCATTTCCCAAAACCTCACCTCAACCCTCTGCTCTCAGTTTCACTTCTAGGTTGTTCCATCATCCCCCCACCCCAACACACACACACAATCCTCAGCGCTTCCTGGGTGCCAGCTCCAGCCCGGCCCCTCTCTCCCTGGGGGCTGCCCTGTGGGCCTCTCACCAGCCTCTGCAGGCTACAGACCCCCTGCTCCGTGTTCCAAACCTCCGCCCTGCACTTTGGCCTCATTTGACTGTTCCATGGGCTTCTCAGACAGAAGCTGGCCAAAAGGGAGCCCGGGTCCTCCACCTCCCACAGGATTCCTCTTCAGCCAGGGGCTCCCGCCAGACCCAGGGTCATGTCCTACTCTTCTTTCCTCACCTGCATCCTCCTGCCCCGAATCCTGTTGATTCTGGCCCCCCAAATCTCAGAACTGTTCGTGTCTCTCCGTCTCCCTGCTCCTCCTCTGCCACTGGTTTGCACTTATCACTTTCCTAACTGATCACCTTGTCTTCCTTCCCGTTCCAATTCCACCAGTTTTAAAACTAAAATTTTACTTTTTTCTTTTCTTGCTTAAATCCCCTAGTTGCTGCCTACTGCCTTTAGAAAGTAGTTTAGATCCTCAGAATGACCCGGAAAGCCCTGCGTGATAACTTCCTTCTCTCATAGCTTTAGCCACAGCGGCTCCTTCAACATTCCCAGAACCCTCTGGATTCCTTCCAACTTTTAGCCCTTTGCAGACTTTTTTTCTCCCAATTCAGACCAGTGCCCAGCTCATGCCCAGGCAGCCCTCAGGCCTCAGAGGTCTTCCACACCTCACCCATCACCATGCTGACCACAGGCCAGCGCTGGTGTGCTCCCTGGCTGTTGGTTCTAACTGGACTCCAGGGCCTTTTCATGTCAGAAGAGGAAGCTATTTGTAGGATGTTCTACTGCCCCCCCATAAGCTTTGTGATGGGAAGACCATATGTCACCCCCCTTTTCTCTGGGGACAAGCATAATACTGGACAAAGGGTGGTTCTCAATAAATGTTTGCTAAATAAATGAATTGATCAATAATCCCTCAGCTTCTTGCCCCTCTCTGTTTGATCATTATATCCAACCCATGTCTACTCCGTAAAAATGACAATTCCTTCCTGATGGTCAACTCTTGGTGGCATAGACGCATGGTGTTCTTTTTAAAATGTTATCCTTCACTGCTACCTCTGAACATTTTGAAAAACTGTCACAGGTGCAGACTTGAGCCAGGACAGTTTGAAAATGCTCTTGTTAAGGACAAGGTCACCAGGCAGGGAGCCATAAATTATAGATTTGAAACAGAAAGTCAAGCACTTCTTTTTCAAAAAGGAAAAAGGGGGTAAGTATTTCTTTATTCTTTAGGAATAGAGAGGAAATAGCTTCCTGTAAACCTGGAAGAGAAATCATAGAACTTTTAAAAATAAGCTGAAACCACAGAGTCGATTTTGGTGATTGGTATTAGGAGTGGATATAGGAGGCCAGCATTAGGAAAACAGGCTGTTTGTGTTTTGTTTGGGATACAGGGGTTGAACTCAGGGCCTAGAGGCACTTAACCGCTAAGCCACATCCTCAGCCTTTTTTTTTTTTGAAATTTTTGTATTTTATTTCAAGACAGCATCTCACTGAGTTGCCGAGGCTGGCTTTGAACTCCCGATATTCTTGTCTCAAGCCTCCCAATTGGCTTCTCCACATTTGGGATTATAGGTGTGTGCCACCACATCTGGCCTGGGTGTTTCTTAAGGTCCTGCTTTCCACACATGGGCTCTCTAATGCTGCTCTACTGACCCTAATCTAAATGCAAGACTAGGGGAAAGTGCTTTTGTGAGTGCTGATCTTGGGTAGCTAAGTTCTCCTACTCTGCCTAAAGAATAAACACGCATCAGTCCCAGCTTCTCCTGAACTGCAAGTCACACAGGAAAGCATACCCCTTCTCCCCGCTCCTAGGGAGAGCTCATTTCTGGCTGAACCCAGGAAGGGACTGTCTCTGAGGCAGCAGGTCCCTAGCAGGCAGCTCTGAGCAGACAGTTAGTGGGGTCACAAGGCCTCCCACTACACAGCCTCTGATCCTGACCTACGGGTCAGTTCTGGGGAGCTGCACACCAAGCTGTGCCCTTTACAGGTATCAGTGTTCTTCCCACCAGCCCCTCAGGGCTAATTGGGTCCACTCACCCGACTCTAACCCTGGAACAGCCAAGTTTATTCATAAATTCTACAACCAGGGCAGGAATAATTTATTTGTAAGACAAGTATCCTCTAAACAGTAACCCCTGAAAAAGACATCAATTTGTAAGGCTCAGCCTTCAAAACAGATTACAACCTCAAATCAGCAAAGACAGGAAACAGGAGCCAACAAGAAATATATTCTGAAAACAAGTTTGCCAAAAAGTTTAGGACATAGAGCCAATAGAGAGGTCCCCTCCCCACCAAATGTAACATTTTCCTCCCCAAAACAGACACGCATTCCCTTACCTGGAAAATCTGGGTCTTGTACCCTTTTCTGATTTTGCAGGCAATGTTAAGCCAGAATATTAAGGAGGAGGAGGAGGAGGAGCAGAAAGGAAGTGAGGGGAGGGGCTATCTAAACTTGTTTGTGCAAGGGACCTGCACACCTTACTCCTCAATTGCACCAACAGAATTTTCTGTAATGATGGGATTGTCCTGTGTTGTCCAGTCCAGAAACCATGAGCCACATCTAGGTACTGAGTACTTAAAATGTGAAAAGTTGTGATTGCAGGGCTGAACTTGAAATTTTGTTTCACTTTCATTCATTAATTTCAATAGTCACATATGCCTGGTGGCTATATGGTGTACCTCACAAAGACTCTGCATGGGTCATGTTGTACAATTCTGGAAAAATCTAGATCAAAACCAGAGAGTTGCTAGTTATTCTGAAGGACCCCTGGGTCCCTGGATCTGCTGCTCAGAACAGCAGGCCTCCGAGCCAGCGTTTGCTCCTAGTACCTCAGTCCTAAGCACTGATGTGAGAGAAGGAACAAAATGCTGTTTTCAGCCAGGCATGGTGGTGCACGCCTGTAATCCTAGCTACTCAGGAGGCTGAGGCAGGAGGGTTGCAAGTTCAAGGCCAGCTTCCAAAACTTAGCAAAGCCCTAAGCAACTCAGTAAGACCCTGTCTCAAAATATAAAAGAGCTGGGGATGTGGCTAAGTGGTTAAGCACCCCTTGGTTCAATCCGAGTACCAAAAAATTTTATATATATCTATATCTTTTTCCATCCTTTTATTTTTCTTTTATGTTGTCTTTATATTTAGAGTGGGTTCCTTGTAGGCAGCACATAGTTGAGTCTTCTTTTAACTTGGCCAATTAGATCTTTTTTTTTTTTTTTTTTTCATACCAGGGATTGAACCCAGCAGTACTGAATCACTGAGCACATCCCCAGCCCTTTTTATATTTTACTTAGAGACAGGGTCTTGCTAAGTTGCTCAGGGCCTCACTAAGTTGTTGAGGCTGGCTTTGAACTTATGATGCTCTTGCCTCAGCTTCCCGAGCCGCTGGGATTACAGGCGTGTGCCACCACACCTGGCATAATTATCACATACTTTATGTGATTCGTGATAAATCTGTCATTTTACTATTTATTTTCTATTTGTCCAATGTAGTCTTTGTTCCCTTTTTCCTATTTTTCTTCCTTATTTTGGATTGAATTTGTATGATTTCATTTTTATTTCTTTTTGCTGGCTTGTTAGCTACAAGTCTTTGTTTTTTCTCTTCTCGGCGGGGGCTTTGGGGTTTAACTCCCCAAGTCCACCTTTGAGCACTCTCAAACCTCTTCATGTACGTAGTAGCAAAGGAGAGCCCATTTCTTCAGTGACTTTGATTGTCTAGTTTCTCTGGAGAAGTGCTGAACTGGAGACCTCTGTGGGTAATTTTGGCAGTCTTATTCATCAGCTGGCGCAGAATAATCGAGAAACCACATATGTTGGGACATAGGCACTGCTTGCCATAGCCATCCACAGTCCCTCAGCTGTGGGTCTCCCAGACCCTCCTCTCCCCTCTTGTCACCAGGCCCCAGGGTGTGGCCCTTCAAGGATTCAGACAATGAAAACAGAATCTTCTATTTCCCTGGAATCTGGCAGGTATTTTAAAAACTCTCTGTTGAGGAACACCACCCCCCCTCAAAGGAGTTCCAGTTTGTTTTTCAACAATTTCTTCACAATTTGATGTCTTTCTTTGGAACCCATACTTTCCTTCTTCACACATATATGAATATCTGCACCACTTTATGAGAAATTATATGCAAACAGACCAGAGACGGTTTTCACAGCTCTTCCCCAGAAGGTCAGTGGTTTCAACTGATGTCAGTCCCTTTCTCAGAACCTTCTCACGGTGCAAGGCTGAGGCTGCTGTGCAGGAAAACACCACCACGTGCTCCACCACAGCCACTTCCTGTCTCATCTCCTTCACACACAGTTGTGGCCACCTCACAGGACAGAAAGTTGGGGTGCAAGGGCCACACCACGTATGCAGCATGGTGCTCAGAACAGACTGGAGAGAAATACTGCGAGAGGGAAATTTAATCCCAGGGAGAACTGGGAATTCTGAACTGGGCTCAGCATCCATCTGGGGTCACCCTTTGGGCTGATCTTAGCCACAGGGAAAAGGTTGTGTCTCCCACAAGAGAGGAGACCTAGTCATGGACACTTGCTGCTCTGTCTTGCACTGAATGGAACGACTGTACAATAAGGGGTGCCAGTTGTATTTTATTTAGAATCCTGAGAATGGAGCTTTTTTAAAGCCTCAATTGCTTTTAGAAAATGTAGCAGGTTTATTATCAAACTCATCAAGATAATTTTTGATTATTGCTTATTTTGAAACAACTGCAACTTGAAATGTGCATGAGGATGTGTGAATGGCCACCATGGTTCTGTGTGAATGCGAGCACAGGAAAGCATTGTGCACGTTTTCTCTGGCTCTGTCTTACTTCCGCTAAACAAGAGATCAGGGATTGCAGAGGCAAGGCAATGGATGGGCACATGCTGACCAATCTGTAAAATGGGTTAACGTCTATCTTAGACCACAGGCAGCCTCTTTCTGCAACCCTCTTCAGGTGAGAATGGAGTGAAGGTTACAAAGCCATGGTGTTAACGAGGACTTAGGTGTATGAGCATCACTGGTATGAGATTTAACCAAATTTCTAGAAGGCAGAGAGAGGTGAGGATGCGTGGGGCAGAACCTCCACATCAACACGAGCCCAGAGAAGCTGGAGCTGAGGTGGCCACAGAAGCTGAGTGTCCCAGAGAGGTCCAGGGTCTGCTGGCTGGCAGTGGGGATTAGTGGAAGATCTGCACATGAAACAGTGGGCCCCATGGTTCTCCCCCTCCCCCTAATTCAGGACCCCACATTCCAAGGTACCTTTTCCCAAGTAAATCATTAGAAGGTTCTTTTCTAAAGACTAAACCCTCCCCGGGAAATCCTCACCTTCTGGGACTCAGGGCTTCCTTCCCATGGCTGCCTGCACCTGTGCTATGGCCTCAGGTAAAGTCTGCAGTGCACCCCTGCCCGCTACGGAGCTTCCAGTTAGCTTCTCCAGTGATCTATTCTAAATATGAAAAGATAACCAACCAGAGCTGACATGCGAAGACCTATTACAGCATGAAAGAGAGAGAAGAGGTGAATTAAAGGGAAAAAATAACCCTGAAGAGAACTTCTAATTCAGGACCCCAAACCAGGAAAAACCAAACATTCAACCTTAACTATGAATCCTCCCCCTGAAGTTAGCTAAAAATATTGCCCTGGTGAGCAGAAAAGAAAATGGGCCCTTACAGGCCTGGAGCTCAGGCAAGGTGGATCCAGCAGGCAGAGGGAGGAAGCAGCTAGCTGTCACTCCCAGATGTTTCAGCAAACCTGGGGAAGTTCAGCTTCGCTTTTCTAAGCCATAATGGCATGAAAATAAGAGCCAAAGGAAAGAGCTCTCAAGGCGAGCATCTAAAAGGGGTGTCCCTACCATAAAACCCAAAGGCTACTCCCTCGGTGAAGGGTGAGCAGAAAACCAGTGACTTACAGTTAATGAAGGATGACTGAGGTTTTACAATGTTCAGAATGCAATTTAAAGACACAAAATATGCTGCTGGGTGCAGTGGCTCATGCCAGTAATCTTAGTAAGAGGATGAAACAGGAGGATCCCAAGTTTAAGGCCAGTTTAGCAATTTAGTGAGCTGCTCAACAACTTAGTGAGAGCTGTCTCAAAATTAAAAGAATAAATAGATCCTGGGGGTGCAGCTCAGTGGTAAAGTGCCCCGGGATAAATCCCCAGTGCCCGAATAAATAAATAGGAAAAGAAAATGACGAGTAGAAAACAGAGAACAATAGGAAGGTGAAATCTTTAAAGTGATAACGGTTCTCATTTTTTCTCCCTTAACTGGTAAGATTCACCAATGAACAAATTCTAGAAATCTAACAAACACCAAAGAAGAAAATTAAGGGAACTGCAGAACATCACAGCAGGGAAAACATCTTAAAAGCTGCGAGAAGGAACAAAGTCAGACCTTTGGGGGAGGTGTGGCTTCAACTACTCTGGTTTCTTCACAGTAACAAAGGAAGAGAAAATAACAGTGAACCTGAAAGTAATGGAAGGGGAGGCCACAAGGGGTGGACTGTCCAACGCAGGAGCAGGAGCGAAATAAACACCTTTCAGACAACAAAGATTGAAAGCTACTAACACAACCTCATTAAAGGAACTTCACACTCCAGGCAAGAGGAAAGTAGTCAGAGAGTCACCTGGAGAGAGTGAAGAGAGACAGAGACCAATCTAGACAACATGAACTGTTCCAGGATTAAGAAATAAATAAATAGAATTCAAATACACAACAGCAATATATAGTTTGGGGAGGCAGTGGGAATGGGATCAAAATTCCTAAAGTAATTTACTGGATGAAAAGAGGATAAAAATATAGATTTCTTTTAGATTTTCATTAAAAATGTGCATTCTAATCACAAGGAGACCACTAAATAATTAGGAAGAATGTGTATAACTTCTTAGTAGACAAAAAGTAGCATGTGAAAAAAAAAAAAACTACACAAACAATTCAAATTAAGGCCAAGGAAAAAAAGAAGGAAGCATTAAATCGTTTGGCTATGTAGAAAGCAAAAAATAAAGTTTCATATGTGCATCAAATAGAGACTATACTGTAAATGCACCAATCCTCCAGTCTAAAAAAATAAATAAATAAAGATTTTCAGAGTATGTAAAAAATTTTGAAACTTAAAAATTGAGAAAATTGAAAGCAAAGTACTGAAAACTAGAGCAACCAAATGCTAACAAACCAAAAAAAATCAAGCGAATTAGACTTTTTATTTAATATTGATCGATAGCCTTCTATGAACCAGGCACTGTTCTAGGCAACTGAACACACCAGCAAATAATAGCACATGAGAATCTTGCCCTACTGGATCTTTAGTGTTTAGTGAGAAGACAGAAAATAAACAAAAGAAAATGCTTGTAAATTATTAAATGTATTAGATGTTGACTTACATAAGCAAGAAGATAATAAAGTATGGTAAATAAGATCAAGAGTCAGAGAAGGCAACTTAGACTTTTAGATAGTGTGGACAGGGACTAACCCTAATGACCTATTTATGAAGATAAAACATGATTTTATATTTACAGGTACCACATAAAGAGGCGTCACCTACATAAAGGGAACAACTGAATGACTGCAGCAAACTGATCTTCATAAGTGTACATTAGTGATGACAGATTTTAGCACATATCTCTCAGTCATTGCTAGAACAAGCAGATAAATTAATCAAAAACTACCTAGAATAATCAAGAAATGCAGTTCATCAACTTGACCTAATGAACATACAATAATCCCCTTCATCTCAGAAGATGCCCCCCAAGACCTCAGATGGGTGCCTGAAATTCCAGAGTACCAAACCTGTATACCCTAGGTTCTTCCTACACACACACACACACACACACACACACATACACACACACACACACACCTATGATAAAATTTAATTTACAGATTGGGCAGAGTAAGAGATTAACAACAATAACTAATCATATAATAGAGTAATTTTATCCTTATGCTATAAAAATTACACAAATGTGGTCTCTCTCTGATCCTACCTTTCTCACTCCTCCTCCTCCTCCTCTTCTTCCCTGAGGTGACTACAGGAAACTTAAACCAAGAACAGTGAAACTACGGACGGAGGACTCCACTATGTGTAGAATATTTCATAAAACTTCCATCAGTGGTTTTCAAGAGCACAGGGAACACCTGTGAACAGTGGTCTTATGTTTGTCCATGAGGTAATGCTCTAAAAATGTCATAGGATTAGGAATAAAATATCACCGGTCATATTTCCTGACCACAATGTAATTAAACGACAAACAAATGTTTAGAAATTAGAGAACATAGTTCTAATAATTCATGAATGATATAAAATATGATAGTAGAATTGATAAATATATAGAAGTAAAGGAGAATTAAAACATAGCACATCAAAATATCTGAGATGCAGCCACAGAAGTAAGTACAGATTAAGTCTTAGCTTTAGGTGTATATATTAGAAAACGAATAAAAATAAATCTTTAAAATATATATTTTAAGAAAAGAAGAAAGGAATAATAAAATAAGAGTAAGTCACAAAGTGGGATAAAATGTTGCAAATCATAAATCTAATGAAGAACTTGATGAAAAAGAACGAAATATATAAAGAACCCTTCCAGGGGGATCCAAGATGGTGGGCCACAGGGAGGCTGCATTCTGTGTCACTCCAGGACCTGGGATTCAAGTAGTGGGAATATTGTTTCTCTGAGAGTGATTAGAGGACTCCCGACAGCTGCTTCCACGCAGGACTCCCAGGCACTTGCTCATGCAGGACCTCCGGGTGCACGAGCAGGACCATCAGCATCAAAACCCACACAGGACTCCTGGCCCCGCCCCTCCTGTGCAGTAATCCTGGCTGCTGCTCCCATGCAGGACACCCATCTGCTGCCCATGTGCAGGAACTCTAGCCACCACTCCCTGTGGACCCCCACCCACCAACATGGGGCTCCCCCCCATTGCCTCCATCTTGAGACACTGCAATCACTGCAATAGTCCCCTACACATGGCAGCCTGCACCTGGGGTCACCGCACAGGGCTGAAGACAGCCGCCAGCCATAACATGTCATGCCACAGAGCTGCATCTCTGAACACACCGCTCAAGGCCACCACCCAGCCCCATCCTACCCAAAACCCCATCCCAGAAAGTACCCCCCTCTATCTTGGGACGCCATCTTTAGTTGGGACAATTCCCAGCTGGGGCTTAGAAGCAATTTCCAGGTAAATTTAGTCCCCAACTGAACCCTCTCCTGGCAGCCACTAACCCAGCACAGAGCTTGTGGCTACACGGCCGGTCTATAGCTTGCAAAACCTGGTCCTGAGCTGCCCAATACAAAACTGCTCTCCACAACAATGCGCAGCCCCAGAGCGCAGCCAAAACACCTCCAGAGTGAAAGGTTCCTGTTTGGGAAATAGAAAAGGGCGGGGGGCAGTGGGTGAGATACAGTTTAGAGACTAACTTAGAGACCAAGAATTGTGAGGTTTACAGGAGATATAAGGAGGTAAGACCAGGGCCTCACATCACACAAGCAGGACTGGCAAGTGCTATACCCCACATACACGAGCTCTACCCCCAAGACCAACCCTCCCACCCTAATAACTTTCACCTTCCTGAGGGTGGAGATGCCAGCAAACAACAGACAACTCCACCTGTTGGATGGGAAGGCAAGCAGGGAAGACACTGATCTCCAACAAAAACAGTCCTGTACCTTCCTTGGAGATTTCTCTCTCTCTCTCTCTCTCTCTCTCTCTCTCTCTCTCTCTCTCTCTCTCTCTCTTTTCTCCGCACATCCCCAACATTTTTAAAACCAAGTACTTTTCATGAATTAGGCTCCTGAGGGCTAGGACGTGAATAGTACATTACAGTTGTGTTGTATATTCTTTTATCTTCTATTTTTAAATTTTATATTTTCTTAACATTTCTATTTGTTTGTTTTTTGTATTCTATTGTCTTCCCACTTATTGTCTCTCCAAAATCACTTTCTCTCTCTTCTCCTGCTACTAATCAAACTCTTTAGATTCCTCTTTCATGCTAAAATCTAATGACACTTTATCCTCACCTCTACCCCCTCAACATCTCATTCTACACCTCAAAAGGGATAAAAAAGGACATTTCATACATCAACAAGACACAACAATTATAAATATACATGTTCCAAACAATAGAGCACCTAAATTCATTAAACAAACTCCTCTCAAGTTTAAGAGTCAAATAGACTACAACACAATAATTCTGGGTGACTTTAACACACCTTTTATACTACTAGATAAATCTTCCAAACAAAAGCTGAACAAAGAAACTATAGAACTCTATTGAGTTCAATACAATCAATAACTTGGACTTAACTGACATATATAGAACATTTCATCCTTCAACAAGTGAATATACTTTCTTCTCAGCAGCACATGGATCCTTTTCTAAAATAGACCATATATTTGGCCACAAAGCAACTCTTAGCAAATACAAAAAAATAGAGATACTACCCTGCATTCTACCAGATCATAATGGAACAAAATTAGGTATTAATGATAAAATTAAAAAATGGAAGCTACTCCAACACCTGGAGACTACATAACATGCTATTGAATGAGCAATAGGTTGCAAAAGACATCAAGGAGGAGATTAAAAATCCTTAGAGGTCAATGAGAACACTGATACAACATATCAAAATCTCTGGGACACTATGAGGCAGTGCTAAGAGGAAAGTTCATTGCATGGAGTTCATTTCTTAAAAGAAGAAAAAGTCAACAAATAAATGACTTAACATTACATCTCAAAGCCCTAGAAAGAGAAGAACAAATCAACACCAAAAGCAGTAGAAGACAGGAAAAAATTGAAATCAGAGCTGAAATTAATGAAATTGAAATAAAAGAAACAACTGAAAAAGTTGACAAAACAAAAAGCTGATTCTTTGAAAAAGTGAATAAAAATTATAAACCTTTAGCCATGCTAATGAAGAGAAGGAGAGAGAAACCTCAAATCACTAACACCTATGATGACAAAGGAAATATCACGATGGACACAACAGAAATACAGAATATAATTAGAAATTATTTTGAAAATTTATACTCCAATAAAATAGAAAATATCAAAGTCATTGACAAATTTCTAGAGTCATATGATTTGCCAAACTGAATCAGGGTGATATACACAATTTAAAAGATCGATTTCAAGCAATGAAATAGAAGACGCCATCAGAAGCCTACCAACCAAGAAGAGCCCAGGACAGATGTATCCACAGCTGAGTTCTACAAGACCTTCAAAGAAGAACTAATACCAATTATCCTCAAGCTATTCCATGAAATAGAAAAAGAAGGAACACTTCCAAACTCACTCTATGATCCTGATTCCAAAATCAGACAAAGACACAACAAAGAAAGAAAATTTCAGACCAATATCTCTAATGAACATAGATGCAAAAATTCTCAGTAAAATTCTGGCAAATTGAATTAAAAAGCATAAAAAAGATAGTGCTCCATGATCGAGTCAGATTCATCTCAGGGATGTAAGGTTGGTTCAGCATATGGAAATCAATAAATGTAATTCATCACATCAGTAGGCTTAAAGATAAGAATCATCGGCCTGGGGTTTCAGCTCAGTGATAGAGTGCTCGCCTAGCACATGCAGGGTGCTGGGTTTGATTCTCAGCACCACATAAAAATAAAATAAAGGTATTGTCCAACTACAACTAAAACAAAATATAAAAATGACAAGAATCATATGATCATCTCAATACAGAAGAAGCATTTGACAAAATACAGCACCCCTTCATGTTCAAAACTCTAGAAAAACTAGGGATATAAGGAATATATCTCAACATTGTAAAAGCTATGTATGCTAAGCCCCAGGCCAATATAATTCTAAACGGAGAAAAATTGAAAGCATTCCCTCTAAAAACTGGAACAAGACAGGAATGCCCTCTTTTACCACTTCTATTTAAAATAGTTCTTGAAACTCTAGCCAGAGCAATTAGACAAAAGAAATTAAAGTGATATGAATAGGAAAAAAAGAATTCAAACTAACAATATTTGCCGATGACATGATTCCATACCTGGAAGACCCAAAAAATTCTACTGGAAAACTTCTAGAACTAATAAATGAATTCAGCAAAGTAGCAGGATATAAAATCAACACTCATAAATCAAAGGCATTTCTGTATATCAGTGACAAATTCTCTGAAAGGGAAATGAGGAAAACTACCCCATTTACAATAGCCTCAAAAAAAAAAAATCTTGGGAATCAACTTAACAAAAAGGTGAAAGACCTCAACAATGAAAACTACAGAACACTAAAGAAAGAAATTACAGAAGACCTTAGAAGATGGAAAGATCTCCCTTGTTCTTGGATAGGCAGAATTAATATTGTCAAAATGACCCTACTACCAAAATCACTATACAGATTTATTGCAATTCCAATCAAAATCCCAATGACTTTACTCATAGAAATAGAAAAAGCAGTTATGAGACACTCAGAATAGTTAAAGCAATCCTTAGCAAGAAGAGTGAAGCAGGTGGCATTACTATACCAGACCTTAAGTTATATTACAGAGCCACAGTAAAAAAAAAAAAAAAAAAAAACAGCATAGTATTGGCACCAAAATAGACTGGTAGACCAATGGTACAGAATAGATGACACAGAGACTAACCTACATAATTACAGTTAGCTCATTAGACAAAGGCACCAAAAACATATATCAGAGAAAAGATAGCTTCTTCAACAAATGGTACTAGAAAAACTAGAAATCCATATGCAGCAAAATGAAGTTAAACCCCTGTCTCTCACCATGCACAAAATTGAACTCAAAGTGGGTCAAGGATCTAGGAATTAAACCAGAGACTCTGCACCTAATCCATCCAACTTCTTTATCAAGACTCCTATAGCCCAAAAAATAGAATCTAGAATCAATAAATGGGAGGAATCAAACTAAAAAGCTTCTACACAGCAAAAGAAACAATCAGTGAGGTGAATAGAGAGCCTACAGAATGGGGGAAATTTCTACCACACGCACATCAGATAGAGCACTAATCTTTAGGATATATAAAGAACTCAAAAACCTTAACATCAAAAAAACAAATAATCCAATCAATAAATAAACCAAGGAACTGAACAGACCTTTCTCAGAAGATGATATACAATCAATCAATAAATATATAAAAATTTTCAACATCTCTAGCAATTAGAGAAATGCAAAACAATACTCTTCTAACATATCATCTCACTTCAGGCAGCTATTAAGAATACAAACAAATGTTGGCAAGGATATGGAGAAATCGGCACACTCATACATTGCTGGTGGGACTGCAAATTGGTACAACCAATATGAAAAGTGATATGGAGATTCCTTGGAAAACTTGGAATGGAACCACCATATGACCCAGCTATCCCACTCCTCAGTTTATACCCAAATGACTTAAAAACAGCATACTATAGTGATGCAGCCCTATCAATGTTTATAGCAGCACAATTCACATTTGCTAAATTGTGGAACCAACCTAGATGCCCTTCAGTAGATGAATGGATAAAGAAACTGTGGCATATATACACAATGAAATATTGCTCAGCATTAGAAGAGAATAAAATCATGGCGTTTGCAGATAAATGGATAGCATTGGAGAATATTATGTTAAGTAAAGTAAGCCAATCTTAAAAACCAAATGCCAAATGTTTTCTCTGATATGTGGATGCTGACCATAATGAGGATGGGGGTAGCATGGGAAGAATGGAGGAACTCTAGATAGGGCAAGGGGAGGGAGGAGAAGAGAGGGGGTATGGGGGTAGGAAAGACGGTGGAATGAGATGGACACCATTACCCTAAGTACATGTATGAAGACATGAATGGTGTGAAAATAGTTTGTGTACAACCAGAGAAATGGAAAGATGTATTCTATATGTGTATTATGAATTGAAATACATTCTGCTGTCATGTATAACAAATTAGAATAAATAAATAAATTTAAAAAATAAATCATCATTACACATTAAAGAAGAACCCTTACAACTTAATAAGAAAGGCAAATAATTTCATTGTAAAATAAGAAAACTGAATAAGTGTTTCTGACATTCAGTAAACTACAGGATGGTGCAATGGATAAGTTTTAACAGATGTATGTCAGAGTGAAATGGCAGCATGGTCAAGATGACAAACACGCCTGTCCGTCCCCACAGCTTCCTCATGCCCTCTGTGACCCATCTCTACTCACCCCAGCAGCCACCGACAGCCATGCACTGACGTCCCTAATGACGGTTCCATAGGAATGGCTTAGGCCCGCTGCAAACCTGAGACCTCAGATCTGTCACGGAGGAGGAGACGATTTTTATCACCATCGTCAACACATTCACAACAGGGCATTTTGTTGGTTCCAAATTCAGAGAATGGAAGCCAATTTAGAAGGAATTTTGGCTTGTCAAGACACTACTTTAGCAGGAACAAAGAAAATCACATTTGGGGCAAAGCAAGGTGTCTCTCAAGACCTGGGACTGGGTGAAAAGCTCACTCTCCCCGGGTTGGCGGGCAGGACCAGCCCTAGAGGAATTATCTGGGATGTGAGGTTTAGCATCTCCAACCCCCGCCGCGCCCTTCTTGCCGGCCAGGGAGTCTTCCTCACAAGACACCCCATCCTGCCTCATCCACTCTGCGTTCCTCCCCAGGCCACTACTGTGTGTTTGCCAGAGAGGCTCTTGGTTGGGTTGGAAGAGTGAAATTTGCCAACCTGACACAGGCAGAAACAGGTGGAGGATGATACAGCGAGAGACAGAATTAAAGGCCTGTGCACAGCAAGGTGCTCAGCAGGGTCCCTTGGCCTGCATCCACCAGATGCCAGAAGCAGCACCCCAGCTGTGCCAACAAAATGTGCCTCTAGAGTTTGTTCAATGTCCTCTGGTGGCCAAAATTGCCCCCACTGGTGAACCACTGCCTTCGATATTTCATATGAAATGTGGTTTCCATACACAATGGAGCTTCA
Organism: Marmota flaviventris; assembly: GCF_047511675.1. NCBI lineage: Eukaryota > Metazoa > Chordata > Mammalia > Rodentia > Sciuridae > Marmota > Marmota flaviventris. The sequence continues at coordinate 6,775,629 of NC_092498.1, read as the reverse complement.
CTCAGCCTTAGAGAGAGTGAGATCACAGCATTTCAGGAGTGGAGAACATGATGGCAGTGAAGTAAGCCAGGCTCAGAAGGTCAAGGATGGAATGTTTTCTCCCACATGCGCAAGCTAGAGCAAAGTAAGGGGATCAAGGGGAAATGGAAGGGAGAGCAGGGGAGCAGTATGCCGCAGTCTGGCTGGGCATAATCAGGAGCTACTTGTCAAAAGAAACTAACTTTATTTTTAGAACCACACAGGCCAAACAAAACAGCCTCTCAGGAAAAGCCCTCAGAGCCCCAACTGCCACCACCGGCTTCCCACAAGCCTCTCCCTCCAACACAAGCCTCTCTCCACCTCCCACAATCCTCCTGCTCTTGAGGCGATTGGCTGGGTCATGTGGGCGGAGCCAAAAAAGTCCCCCAATGAGCAACTCCGTGGTCTGAAAGGGCAGGGAAACAGCCCAATGAGCATAACCGCAGAGGAGCCAATCAGCTAGATGTTGCTGGGTCCGCTGTGAGCCAATCATCAGCTGGAAGTCTGGGAAACAGCTCAATGAGCATCTCCAATGAGCATCACCGCAGAGGAGCCAATCAGCTAGATGTTGCTGGGGCTGCTGTGAGCCAATCATCAGCCGGCAGCTGGAAGTTTGCTGGCAGCTGGAAGTTTGCTGGGGCCCCTTTGGCTGTGGCTCTCAACAGTAAGGGGATCAAGGGGAAATGGAAGGGAGAGCAGGGGAGCAGTGGAAGGGGATTGGGGAGGAGGGAAGACGGCAGGAAGAGAGAGCAATGGTGGGATGAAGTTGACCAATATACACCTATGGTGGGATTCACTGGTGTGTGTGTGTGTGTGTGTGTGTGTGTGTGTGTGTGTGTGTGTTTATATCAGATATATATGTATGATATAAAAATCTGCAAGTAAATAGAGAAGACCAGTAGGGTACAGCAAAGGGGGAGGAGGATGGAGGGTAGGGAAAAGGAAAGTACATGAACTGAAGTGAAGCAAATTATATTCCATAGATTCCATTTTTATTTCATAGAATTATGTCAAAATGAACCCCATATTGTGAATAATGATCATGTACTACTAAAATAATTTTTTAAAACAACACAGACCTATGTGTTGATGAGACCATTTTTCTAAAAAGCATTTGCCTTTAGAAATAATAATCAGCGAAACTTTACCCATAAGAACTCCTGGTTGTTATTCATGGACTATATACACAGCATTTTGGCAAATGACCACTTCCTCTAGAAGTCAGTCCTGCAATCTTGGGAGGCTCGATATTCCCAGTTTTTCTGGTACTCCTCTGGTGGAGTTGTCTTCAGGGTTATCAGCACAATGGAAGACAAGTCTCTAGAACAATAGTTGCAGTTTATTTTTAACCATCTGCACACTTTCAAGTTTGGTGATATGCTACCGACCAGATGGAAATTCTGTCTAAAAAGGAAGTGCATTCTCAAGAGGTTACACTGTGGTCTGTAGGAATGGGGAAGGTTCCACGCCCCTTTACTGCAGATCCCTTCACTGCCCGTCCCCTCTTCTCTGCCTATGAGGACATGGAGGACTCCTCGGCATGGGGTATTAGCTCATCAGGGCACATCCCTGACTGGCCTTAAGAAAATAGGATTCAAGTTTCATAAGGGACACTTTTCCCACATCAGATATTGCAGACCACCACGTAAGCAGAGCACTGCTCTGAGAACCTGCCCCTCACAGGGACTCCTGCTAACCCCACTCACTTGAAACTTCTCAATTACAGGAACGATGACCCTTAAGACTGGCACGTTCTCAGGTCCTCCCTGGAATAATCTCCAAAGGGAAAAAAACCTGTATGGAATTGATATATAATAATGCAATTAAGTAAGAGGGCTCTGCAGTCAAGGGGAGACGAAATTTATTATTTTCCTCTCGTCCCTTCAAACTTGCTCCCTAGAGCTAGCTGTTCCCTGCCTCATGAAGGAAATCTTGGACAGATTCTTCTCAGAAAAAAATATCCAGTCACCGCTAGTCACCTTTGTATAATCAAAACATCCAGGGGTCCAACTCTGACCTTCACTTGAGGGCAAACCTTCCTCAGTTGTGCCTGCTCAGGTTCAAGGACTGCAGTGTGTCCAGGTCTCCTTAACCCTCTCCCAACGCTGGATTCTCCTTCTTATCCAGCCACTAGAGTCAATGTGAGGGGTGCAGTCTGGCCCTGTGGGGGACAGAGGCACATTTAGTGGCTTTTCTTGGGGGGCATTGTTGATGACTCTTCAGCAAGTCTCCCTGAAATCCGCAAGCTTAATTGCAACTAGGACCCCATCCTCTTCTCCAGTTGGTGACTTCAACCCTAATTCCCAGCACCTGACTTTCAGACCTCTGTTGCACATGGCACTGCTGGGACCCCATCACTCCATGGGTGGCCTCTTGGGCCAAGTCCCCTTTCAGCCGGCTCCCTCCTGGGTGGCCTGCATTGCTGGGCAGGAAACACGTTATTTTTTGCTCCTCAGTCAGTGGATGTCCTGGTTGCTTCCACAAGCCTCTGCCTCCACTCTGTACTTCTGTCTCTGGGCAGCATCCTCTCAGGTTCTATTAAGCACCAAGGCCAAACTCCAGAAGACCCAGACGGTGTCCTCCCAGGAGTCTCTTAACATATTCCACCCATAGCCTTAGAGATATCAAACTCCAAGAGCCACCTGGCTGGTACTGAGAGGGACCACACCCTGTTGAGTATGAGACAAAATGGCCCTACTTAACCACACAGTTACATATAGAGAACTGCTGAAGAGTCATCAACAATGCCCCCCAAGAAAAGCCACTAAATGTGCCTCTGTCCCCCACAGGGCCAGACTGCACCCCTCACATTGACTCTAGTGGCTGGATAAGGAGGAGAATCCAGCATTGGGAGAGGGTTAAGGAGACCTGGACACACTGCAGTCCTTGAACCTGAGCAGGCACAACTGAGGAAGGTTTGCCCTCAAGTGAAGGTCAGAGTTGGACCCCTGGATGTTTTGATTATACAAAGGTGACTAGCGGTGACTGGATATTTTTTTTCTGAGAAGAATCTGTCCAATATTTCCTTCATGAGGCAGGGAACAGCTAGCTCTTCCTTTTAACGAGGAAGGAATTAGAGATGAACCTCTCAAACTAACCAAACCTGAGGACTATTGTCCCTGCTCCTAATGACGCACATGGTCCCTGGAGCTGATCAGGCTGGTTAAGGAGGAGGTCAGGCACACACACCAAGGTTTTAATATCTAACAAGTTATGAGTTGAGAAAGGAGAACAGAGGGAGGGAAAAATAACTTAACTATGCTTTATCGCTGCCAGGCCACAAGTTAAGGCCCAGGAGTACATTTGTCCTTTGTCCCTGTGGTGGTCTCTGATGGTCTCAGTGGGACTGGTAACCAGAAAAACAAAGGGATTAGAAATTTCCACCTTACCCACCAAATTCTGGGAAGGAGGTTGGAGCTGTAGAGTACAGAAACCCTTGATTGATATTTAATAAACTTCAGGGTAGGAGTAGAAATCCAGGTGCAGGGTGTGAGGGGGACATGGATAAGGTGTGGAAGCCTGCCCGACACACCTTCTCCATCCGGCTATTCCTGTTGGTATATCTTTTGTGATAAGCCAGTAAACAAAGAGTTTCTCTGAATTCTGAGCCATTCTAGAAAATATGGAACCCCAGGAGGGGACTGTAGAATCCCACAATCTATAGCCAGTCAGTAAAAAATACAGGAGGCCTGTACTTGAAACTGGCACCTGAAATGGGAGCAGTCTTGCAGGACTGAGCCCTTCAACCTCTGGGGTCCGACACTAACTCCAGATGGATAGTTTAAGAATTGGAGTGAATTGTAGGACGCCCCACTGGTGCTGAGGAATCCGTCAGGTTGGGGTAACCCACGTTATGGTTTGGATGTGAGGTGTCCCTCAAAAGCTCATATGTGAAACAATGCAAGAAGGTTGGGAGGAGAAATGATTGGGTTATAACCTTAAACGAATCAGCTAATTAATCCCTGATGTGATTAACTGAGTGGTAACTGGAGGCAGGTGGAGTGTGGCCCCAGGAAGTGGTTCACTGGGGGCTTGGCTTTGGGGAATAGACTTCATATCTGGAGAGTGAAGTCTCTGCTTCCCGATGACAATGCAAGCTGTTTCCCTCTTCCACACTCTTCCACCATTATGTCCTGCCTCACTTCAAGTCCTGAGAAATGGAGCCAGCCTTCTGTGGACTAAGAACTCTGAAATGCCCATAAGCCTTTAAATAAGCTTTTCCTCCTCTATATTTGTTCTGGTCGGGTCATTTAGTCACAGCAGCGAAGAATCTGACCAAAACACCACACATCTGGTGTCAGGGGTGTTCAGCATGTGTGTGTAGAGAACTTCCTTGCAACATGGTGGTCAAGTTCCAAGGCCCAGCACCCTGGGACAGCAAGGTGGCAGTCCATGATATTCTTCCATCCTAAGCTTGAAGACACATGGTGTCCCTGCAACCATCCTGTGTTTTTCAGGACACTCACAGAAGCCCACCCAGTTTCGAAGGAGGAGACACAGACACCATAGCTCAATGAAAATAGGGACAGGGTCAAATATTAAGAAGATTGTCATAGGTGAGACTTTCAAGATGACTAAATAGAGAGGTCGCTTTCCTGGCTGCTCTATGAAACCAAGAGAGCACACAGGCAGCTTCTAACAAGGTGAGTGAACAAAAAAATGGGCTGGGGGCTTTAGTGGAATCTAAAAGTGGACACTCAGAGCAGATCAGGACTCAGGCGGTTGGATATAATAAAATAAGGAAGAAATAAGGGAATTAAAGGAAACTGCATTTTTTAGGTCTGAGACATGTCTGTGTATAGAGTTTAGAGATGAAAGACACTGCCGGACTAAACTGAAAGGCCACTGCACAGTCTCCTTGTGCGGGGAAGAGGCTCCATCTCCTCAGGCAGTGTAAGAAAGACAAAGGGAGGAACCGTTTTGCGGCTGTGGCCCAGGGCTGGCAGTGGAGGGAGCTGATTCCTGGCAAACCAGAGTTGGCCCAAAATACAGGCCTGGCAAACCCACACCGCATGACCTAGAGTGAGCCTAAAAGACCAGGAGAAAATCAAACACCGAGAGACGTTTACACAGGGAAAAGCTGGCTGTGGAAACCCACCTGGCTCTCCCCCTCCCCCTCTAATCTGGCTGCTTGGAGGACTGGCTGGGAGATGTGTCTGGCTGAGTCTGACCCCAGGGATCTGTGAAAAGAGCTGGAGAGAGCATGCGCTGACCCCTTTTATTGAGGAGAAGCCATTCAAATGGGGCAAGGGGGCAGGTTTCAGGGGGCTGAGTCTAGCTTCAAGATGTCTGCTGTCAGCAGGTTGACTGACATCTAGGAAGGCCACACCCAAGGGCAGAGCAAGAGAAGGGGACAAACAAAGGGCTTTTCCATGGAACATTCTATCCCAAACAGGGCAGAGTGATAGGATTAAAAAAGAATAGGTGAGTGCAGCTCAACCCCAGGGTGTGTCTGCTCAGAAGACGGGCCTTGCTATCTGAGCTGGGGTGGGGGATACCGAGTCATGAGTCACGGCACTGCTGCGCCAGACTACAGTGATCTTCCAGATCCCCGTGGTGCATCAGGACTGGAAGGCGTGGTGACTCAATGTGGCTCCCCGCAGCTGGGAGTTCAAAAGGGGAGGGGTTGGAGATTGAATCCGAGACCAGGGAATGTAAGGTTCGCAGAGTTCCCTAGTGGACAAAGTATCGGCTCCTCCACCATGAGTGGAACCCAGGGGAGGCCTCTGGGGTACAGTCTTCCAGCAGTGACTGGCAATTTCTGGGCCCGGAGGGGGTGCTGATCTAGAATCCCCAGGTGAACTGGCATTCAGCAAAGAGCCTGGAGCCCACTGAAGCCCGAACCCTGCCCCAGGAATTCCATCTTCGGAATTGCCTCTCTCCCTCCAGCAATCCAGAGAGTGGAGCATGAATCTCCAGATGACCCTACCTAAACTGCGGGAAGCTGTTTTAACTTTTAACTCCAATGGAAACAATTCTTTAACTTTTTATCCAGATATTCATTCTCTCTCTTTCTCCCTCTCTCTTTCCCTCTCTCACTCTCTCTTTTTCTTTTCTGTGTTTAATCATGACCTTAATGTTTCAAGGACATTTATACATACTCATTTAGCCCACGGCCAGCACAGGCTTCATAAATGAAGGTTCAGCCATGTGAGAAATCCTCAGGGAGTTTGAATTAAAGAGACAGGCTCTAATTACCTTTAAACCAGCCCCAGGTTTAGACAGGCTCTAATTACCTTTAAACCTAGCTCCAACCTCCAGCTACCTATTATGGTATCGAGGTTTACTGAAGAGGAGAGAGAGAGAGAGAGAGAGAGAGAGAGAGAGAGAGAGAGAGAGAGAGAACATGCCAGGGAGTGGACTTTTATTGAACAAAAAATTCTGGGGAAAAAACCCTCCAATGGGGATTAAGGGGGGCAGTGTCCCAAGGACAGGTGCGAGGATTGGGTCTTTGGGCAGTGGCCAGACATGCCTACACATGGACAAGCCCTCAGACCTGAGAAGGGTGGGGAAAGCTCTGGACACAAAGATGTTCTAAGCACCTCTCACCCAGCCAGGGAGGTAACTCAAATCACGTGCGAGGATGGCCTCCCACATACTCATTTATTTTTTCTCCCAATTTGTAGCATTTTTGAAGCCAGTAATTTTTCATGGATCAGTTTTTTGATGACTAGGATGTTTGATTAACATATTTCAGTTTTGTTTTATACTCTTTGATTTTTACTCTTTAAAAATTTTACTTTATATATATATATTTTTTTCCTCTCACTGGTTTCCCTCAATTCTCTTTCTCTCTCCTCTTCTGCTAATGATTAATCACTTTTGTTCTCTCTTTCACTCTTCCTTTAATTTTTTACTTCTAACATCTCTCTTCCCCTATTATCCTCACATCCTATATCACTTCCGTTCTCTTTTTGTTCACTCTTCAAAATTGTAAACTCTTCTCTAACCTACTGTTTTTATTGTAGGCAATAACCAATCATATCATTTCTGTTTATTGTGACAATTAACATTGTAGACATCATAGCAGGAAATATTTAATTTTATGCTTTACATTGTTTGAACTGGGTTTTGTTATTATTTGTCTTCCCCTAAATGATAAGGCACTGAAAACCTTCAGAGATGCTATAAGTCCACAGGGTAGAAACTCTACAACCTCAGATCCACAGTATTAAAAGGGTAAACACACGAAGGGAACAAATTTCTCCCAAATGAACCAAGATACTCCAATAACAGAATCCATTGACAACACAGTGGAAGAAATGTCAGAGAAGGAGCTTAGAATGTATGTAGTTAAACTGATCTGTGAGATAAAGAACAATATAAGAAGTGAAATCAGAGAGAAAATACAGAAAATGAAAGATCACTTCAACCAAGAGATAGAAACTGAAAAATAAATCAAACAGAAATCATTGAAATGAAGGAATCCATAAACCAAATTAAAAATTCAATTGAAAGCATAATCAACAGACTAGATCACTTGGAAGACAGAGTTTCAGGCAATGAAGACAAAAATATATAATCCTGAAAACAGCTGACCATGGAGAAAAGATGTTAAGAAACCATAAATAGAGCTTCCAAGAAATATAGAATAACCTAAAAAGACGAAATTTAAGATTTATTGGGCAGGGGTGGTGCTGGGGCTGTAGCTCAGTGGTAAAGTGCTTGCCTCACATGTGTGAGGTGCTGGGTTCAATCCTCAGTACCACATAAAAAAAATAAAGATACTGTGTGTTCATCTACAACTCAATAAATATTTTTTTAAAAGATTTATTGGGATAAATGAAGCCTTGGGGATACAAATGAAAGGAATTCACAGTCATTTCAATGAAATAATATCAGAAAATTTTCCAAACCTGAAGAATGAAGTGAAAAATCAATTATAGGAGGTTTATAGAACCCCAAATATACAAAAGCACAACAGACCCACACCAAGGCATATTATTTTTTAAAAATGCCTAACATACAGAATAAGGATAGAATCTTAAAGACTGCTCACTTGAGGAAAAACAACAGGTAACAATTAGAGGGAAACCAATCCAGATCTCAGCTGATTTCTTACCATATCCCCAAACCTAGAAGGTTTTGGAATAATATATATCAAGCTCTGAAAGAAAATGGATGGCAGTCAAGAATATTATACTCAGCAAAAGTAAGCTATAGAATTGATGATGAAATGAAAACACTCCATGATAAACAAAATTTTTTAAAAAAATCACAACTAGAAAGCCAGTATTACAAAACATACTCAATAAGATATTCCATGAAAAATCACACTGAAAACCAGCAAAAGGAGGAACTACACTAGAAATATAGTCAATCAAAGGAGAAACTAATTCAAAACCAAAACCAGAATTAAATCAAAATGACAGGGAATAAAAACCATATCTCAATAATAACATTGAATGTAAATGGCCTAAACTCATCAATCAAAAGACATAGACCTGCAGATTGAATTAAAATCCAAGACCAGGGGCTGGGGATGTGGCTCAAGCAGTAGCGCGCTCGTCTGGCATATGTGCGGCCCGGGTTCGATCTTCAGCACCACATATAAACAAAGATGTTGTGTCCGCCGAAAACTAAAAAAAAAAAAAAAAATTTAAATAAAAAAAATCCAAGACCAAAATATGCTATCTCCAAAAGACTTACCTCATAGGCAAAGATATCCATAGACTTAAGTTAAAAGGATGGGAAAAAACATTTCATTCACATGGATCTCATAAATAAGCAGGGGTTTCTATCCTCATATCAGATAAAGTGGACTTCAAGCCAAAGTTAATCAGAAGGGACAAAGAAGGACATTTCATACTGCTTAAGGGAATTATAAATCAACAAGACATAACAATTATAAATATTTATGCACCAAACAGTGGACCATCTAAATACATCAAACAAATCTTCTCAATTTCTAGAATCAAATAGACCACAACACAATAATACTGAGTGGCTTTAGCATACCTCTCTACCTCTCTCACCACTGGATAGATCCTCCAAACAAAAACTAAATAAAGAAACTATAGAAATAAAAAAAATAATTAATAATTTAGACTTAACAATATATATAGAATATTTCATCCATCAACAAGTGAATATACTTTCTTCACAGCAGCACATGGATCCTTCTCTAAAATAGACCGTATCTTGGGCAACTCTTAGCAAATACGAAAAAACAGAGATAATAACTTGCATTCCAACAGATCATGATGGAATAAAATTAGAAATCAACAATAAAATAAAAAATAGAAGCTACTCTACCACCTAGAGAATAAATAATATGCTATTGAATGATGAATGGATAGCAGAAGAAATTAGGGATGAAAAAAATATTTACGGGTAAATGAGAATAGTGATACAATACATCAAGAGGAAGATGGCCGCTGCATACGGGGGTTGCTGAAGTGCTGAGCGTGGTGCTCAGAACAGCGGCTTTAATAGAGATTTCGCACAGTCTGTTAGAGCTCCTTTCACCATTAATCTGTAGCGGACCACTTTGCCAAGCAACAGGAAGAACAAAGAGATAGAAAAAGAGACGCTTGGCTCCCGGAGGCTTGGCTGCTCAGAGCCGCGGGCGCTTTGCTCCCATCTGCTTCCTCTTTCGCTTCACTCCGGGCAGAGAAGCTGAGTGTGTAATCAGCAGTGGATTGTAAGTACCCGAGGCAAAGAAAGCTCAGTGCGCCCCGCCTTTTTTTTTCTTTTTGAATATTTTTTATACAGGGAGAGTTTGTGGATTGGGATTGTTGGCAGGGCTGTGGTTTCTGTGCCGAAAATCCACTCCGCGGGAGCCGCCATTTGCTTTCTGCTTGCTGTCTTGATGGCTCCGTATACATTGTCCGGCAGCCGCACCTAGAGGTTGGAGCTGGGCTGTGTGCCGAGCCCTGTCCTCCGAAGGCTGGACTGCAGCCTCGAGCTCCTCGGTGGCCTGTTCGCCGCTGCACCTTCGGGCAGAGCCTGCTCTGGGGTCGTTCTGCACCCCCCTGCCAGGGGACCCGTGCTCCGGAGGAGGGGGACGGAGAGCCGCGGCGGCAGCCGCTTGGGCCCCAGGGGCCGGGCACCGGGCTGAAGAGCTGCGGAGGCCAGGGCAGCTCTGCTACGGTCGAACATGAGCGCAGCGCCCGTGAGCGCGGCCCAGAGACGGAGGTGACGGCGGCAGGGTTTCATTCCTAGAAATCTGGACTGGAAACAGAAGCAGCAGTTTGTATAATCCCAAGAACTTGCTTATGCCAGGAAGCTGTAAGGGCAACATGAATATTACTGAGGAGATCTAACATGGTGGCAGGCGCAGAGAGATCAAGTCTCTGACATCTTCAACTGCGCGGGCATAGGGAGCCGTAAACTGTCTAAATGCTGTTTGCTCAGGATCACTAGGCAATGCTGAGCTGACGTGGATCTGGGGTGTACAGGCTGGGCCCCTCAGAGCACACACACAGAGCCCGAATCGGAGGCAATTAAGCTCCAGTTCGCCTGCTTCATGTGACTCAGCACTAACGATCCCACTGAAATAATTGGTCGGCCCTTAGGAACTTACAGAGGTAAAAGCCAACCGAGCCTTCATAGGCAGTGGCCACAGGACTGAAACGGGGATTGGGAGAGACAGGACCCACCCGTTGCATTGGTCACCCGGCAAAGGGAATGAACGGTCACCATTTGCATGGGAAACCACCATGGCAGAGAAATGGCGTCACGGGCGGAGGAGATAACTGCATTGAAACCAGCGCGACAGGTGTGTAATCCCCTAGTCATCTCTCTCCACACAGCGGGGAAACCTTAAGGGCCACTCCCAGCTCTCCTGTGAACGCAATAACCAGACCGAGGGAATCAGGAGTGGCGCGGGACTCGCGGCGCGGAACTCCCGGCTACCGCTCCCACCAGTGCTGACAACTGAGGGCTCTTGCACCAGCTACCGGGGGCATGGCTACAGGAGGGCAAGCAAATTCGCTGGGGGATCTCAGCCCCAAGCTCTACAAACTTAGGGTCTGAGGGAGGCAAACAGGGAGAGTGAGCCCAGGTGTTCATGAAAACAGGGCTCCCAGGAGCAGCAGACCTGGCGTGTAGACAGTATTGTGGTGAGCGCCACAGGTGAGCACGGCCTGGCTTGAGGAAACACAAGACAAGGCCCTAGACACTCAGGATTGGAGACCAGCCCAGTCTAGGAGAAAGAGCTGCTGCACAGTGAATGGTTCCCACCTACTGAGAGGAGAAGCTTGGCCCAGTGGGCACAGCTCCACCTACTGGAAGAGAAGTTAATAGAACTCTAGGACTGCATTTATTATAATTATTATTATTATTATCATTTTTTTTCTTTTTCTTTCTTTTTTTCCTTCTTTTTCTTTCATTTTCAATTTTTATTTGTTGATGTTCTTTTACTTTTTTCAATGTTTCTATTTTTTTAATTTTATTATTATTATTATTTTTTAAATTTTAATTTTCATTTTTTTATTATCATTATTATTTTTGTTAAATTTTTTGTTCTCATCTTTTCTTTCTTTCTTTATTATCTAATCTTTGTTATTTTTGTTCCTTTTGTCTTTTCATTTCTTTTCAATTTTCTTATTCCCCCTTCCTTGAATTCTACCTGCCTACTCTCACTCTCTTTAGTGACTTCTTCCCTTCCCTTCTAATATCTTTCCTCCCAAGCATCAAATAAATCTATAAGAGTAAACAGAAACTCAGAAGTCAAACAGAACAAGAAGTAACATGAGCAGCATAAAAAATCAAGGAAGAAAACGAGTACAAACAATGAAGGACAGCCTAAATATTCAGGAGGACCTAGAGTCAGCAGAAAAATGGTCATATAAAGAACTCAAGGAATACCTTAGACAAATGGAATGGAACCTTAAAGAAGATACGAGACAGCAAATCCAAACAGTGAAAGAACACTTTGAAAATGAATTACATAAACAGATAAAAGAAGAAGTTAAGCATCTTTATCAGGAGATAGAGATTATAAAAAAAAAACAATAATTCTAGAAATGAAGGAAACGATAAACCAAATTAAAAACTCAATTGAGAGTATCACCAACAGAGTGGAGCAAGTAGAAGCCAGAACATCAGATAATGAAGACAAAATATATCATCTTGAAAAGAGCCTAGCCAACTCAGAAAGGCTGGTTAAAAACCACGAGAAAAACATCCAAGAGATATGGGATAACATAAAAAAACCAAACCTACGAGTCATCGGGATAGAAGAAGGTACAGAGATTCAAACCAAGGAAATGAGTAGCCTGCTGAATGAAATAATTACAGAAAACTTTCCAGAAATAAAAAAGGAAACGGATATACAAATTGTAGATGCATACAGGACACCGAGCACACAAAATCACAGTAGACCAACACCAAGACACATTGTTATGAAGATATCCAATATACAGAACAAAGAGAAAATATTAAAAGCTACAAGAGAAAGGAGGCAGATTACTTTCAGGGGTAAACCAATAAGGTTAACAACGGATTTTTCATCACAGACGCTGAAAGCGAGAAGATCCTGGAACAACGTATTTCAAACACTGAAAGACAATGGATGCCAACCAAGAATTCTGTATCCAGCAAAATTAAGCTTCAGGTACGACAACGAAATAAAAATCTTTCATGATAAACAAAAGCTAAAAGAATTTGCAGCCAGAAAACCAGCATTGCAAAGCATCTTGAGCAAAACACTACACGAGGAAGAAATGAAAAACAATAACCAAAACCATCAGTGGGAAGTGCCTCGGTAAAGACAGAGGGCAGGGGGAAAGCTAACCATGGAGAAACAAACTAAATTAAAAAAAGAAGAAGAAGAGGAAGAAGAAGATAAATAATCAAACATGGCTGGAAGTACAAGCCATATATCAATAGTAACTCTAAACATTAATGGCTTAAACTCTCCAATAAAGCAACATAGGCTGGTAACATGGATTAAAAAAACAAATCCAACAATATGCTGCCTCCAGGAGACACATCTGATTGGAAAAGACATACACAGGCTGAAGGTGAAAGGTTGGGAAAAAATATACCACGCACACGGTCCTCGTAAGCAAGCAGGGGTGGCCATCCTCATATCGAATAAAATTGACTTCAAGACTAAATTAATCAAAAGGGATAAGGAAGGACATTATATACTGTTAAAAGGAACCATTCACCAACAAGACATAACAATTATCAATATTTATGCACCAAATAATGGTGCTGCGACTTGCATAAAACAAATTCTCCTCAAGTTCAAGAATCAAATAGACCACAACACAATAATTATGGGTGACTTCAACACACCTCTCTCACCATTGGACAGATCCTCCAAACGAAAGCTGAATAAAGAAACTATAGAACTCAATATCACAGTCAACAACCTAGACTTAACTGACATATATAGAATATACCAACCATCATCAAGTGGATATACATTTTTCTCAGCAGCACATGGATCCTTCTCAAAAATAGACCATATATTATGCCATAGGGCAACCCTCAGTAAATATAAAGGGGTGGAGATAATACCATGCATTTTATCTGATCATAATGGAATGAAACTGGAAATCAATGATAAAAGAAGGAAGGAAAAATCCTACATCACATGGAAAATGAACAATATGTTACTGAATGATCAATGGGTTACAGAAGACATAAAGGAGGAAATCAAAAAATTCTTAGAGATAAATGAAAATACAGACACAACATATCGGAATCTATGGGACACAATGAAAGCAGTTTTAAGAGGGAAATTCATCACTTGGAGGTCATTCCTCAAAAAAAGGAAAACCCAACAAATAAATGAGCTCACACTTCATCTCAAAGCCCTAGAAAAGGAAGAGCAAAACAACAGCAAATGTAGCAGAAGGCAAGAAATAATTAAAATCAGAGCGGAAATCAACAAAATTGAAACAAAAGAAACTATTGAAAAAATTAACAAAACTAAAAGTTGGTTCTTTGAAAAAATAAATAAGATCGACAGACCCTTAGCCATGCTAACGAAGAGAAGAAGAGAGAGAACTCAAATTACTAACATACAGGATGAAAAAGGCAATATCACAACAGACGCTACAGAAATACAGAAGACAATTAGAAATTATTTTGAAAACCTATATTCCAATAAAATAGAAGATAGTGAAGACATCGATAAATTCCTTAAGTCATATGATTTGCCCAGACTGAGTCAGGAGGATACTCACAACTTAAACAGACCAATAACAATAGATGAAATAGAAGAAGCAATCAAAAGACTTCCAACCAAGAAAAGCCCAGGACCGGATGGGTATACAGCGGAGTTTTATAAAACCTTTAAGGAAGAATTAACACCAATACTTTTCAAGTTATTTCAGGAAATAGAAAAAGAAGGAGCTCTGCCAAATTCATTCTATGAGGCCAACATCACCCTGATTCCGAAACCAGACAAAGACACCTCAAAGAAAGAAAACTACAGACCAATATCTCTGATGAACCTAGATGCAAAAATCCTCAATAAAATTCTGGCGAATCGGATACAAAGGCACATCAAAAAAATTGTGCACCATGATCAAGTAGGATTCATCCCTGGGATGCAAGGATGGTTCAATATACGGAAATCAATAAATGTTATTCACCACATCAATAGACTTAAAAATAAGAACCATATTATCATCTCAATAGATGCAGAAAAAGCATTCAACAAAGTACAGCATCCCTTTATGTTCAAAACATTAGAAAAACTAGGGATAACAGGAACTTACCTCGACATTGTAAAAGCTATCTATGCTAAGCCTCAGGCTAGCATCATTCTCAATGGAGAAAAATTGAAGGCATTCCCCCTAAAATCTGGAACAAGACAGGGATGCCCTCTATCACCACTTCTATTCAACATAGTTCTCGAAACACTGGCCAGAGCAATTAGACAGACGAAAGAAATCAAAGGCATAAAAATAGGAAAGGAAGAACTTAAATTATCACTATTTGCAGATGACATGATTCTATACCTAGAAGACCCAAAAGGTTCTACAAAAAAACTACTAGAACTAATAAATGAATTCAGCAAAGTGGCAGGATATAAAATCAACAAGCATAAATCAAAGGCATTTCTGTATATCAGCGAGAAAACCTCTGAAACGGAAATGAGAAAAAACACTCCATTCACAATATCCTCAAAAAAAATAAAATACTTGGGAATCAACCTAACAAAAGAGGTGAAAGATTTATACAATGAAAACTACAAAACCCTAAAGAGAGAGATAGAAGAAGATCTTAGAAGGTGGAAAAATGTACCCTGTTCATGGATAGGCAGAACTAACATCATCAAAATGGCGATATTACCAAAAGTTCTCTATAGGTTTAATGCAATGCCAATCAAAATCCCAACGGCATTTCTTGTAGAAATGGATAAAGCAATCATGAAATTCATATGGAAAAATAAAAGACCCAGAATAGCAAAAGCAATTCTAAGCAGGAAGTGTGAATCAGGCGGTATAGCGATACCAGACTTAAAACTATATTACAGAGCAATAGTAACAAAAACAGCATGGTACTGGTACCAAAACAGGCGGGTGGACCAATGGTACAGAATAGAGGACACAGAGACTAATCCACAAAGCTACAACTATCTTATATTTGATAAAGGAGCTAAAAGCATGCAATGGAGGGAGGATAGCATCTTCAACAAATGGTGCTGGGAAAACTGGAAATCCATATGCAACAAAATGAAACTGAATCCCCTCCTCTCGCCATGCACAAAAGTTAACTCAAAATGGATCAAGGACCTAGATATCAAATCAGAGACTCTGCGTCTGATAGAAGAAAAAGTTGGCGCCGATCTCCATATTGTAGGGTCGGGCTCCAAATTCCTTAATAGGACACCCATAGCACAAAAGTTGATAACAAGAATCAACAAATGGGACTTATTTAAACTGAAAAGTTTTCTCTCAGCAAGAGAAACAATAAAAGAGGTAAATAGGGAGCCTACATCATGGGAACAAATTTTTACTCCTCACACTTCAGATAGAGCCCTAATATCCAGAGTATACAAAGAACTCAAAAAATTAAACAATAAGAAAACAAATAACCCAATCAACAAATGGGCCAAAGACCTGAACAGACACTTCTCAGAGGAGGACATACAATCAATCAACAAGTACATGAAAAAATGCTCACCATCTCTAGCAGTCAGAGAAATGCAAATCAAAACCACCCTAAGATACCATCTCACTCCAGTAAGATTGGCAGCCATTATGAAGTCAAACAACAACAAGTGCTGGAGAGGATGTGGGGAAAAGGGTACTCTTGTACATTGCTGGTGGGACTGCAAACTGGTGCGGCCAATCTGGAAAGCAGTATGGAGATTCCTGGGAAAGCTGGGAATGGAACCACCATTTGACCCAGCTATTGCCCTTCTTGGACTATTCCCTGAAGACCTTAAAAGAGTGTACTACAGAGATACTGCTACATCGATGTTCATAGCAGCACAATTCAAAATTGCTAGACTGTGGAACCAACCCAGATGCCCTTCAATAGATGAATGGATAAAAAAATGTGGCATTTATACACCATGGAGTACTACACAGCACTAAAAAATGACAAAATCATAGAATTTGCAGGGAAATGGATGGCACTAGAGCAGATCATGCTTAGTGAAGCTAGCCAATCCCTAAAAAACAAATACCAAATGTCTTCTTTGATATAATGAGAGCAACTAAGAACAGAGCATGGAGGAAGAGCAGGAAGAAAAGATTAACATTAAACAGATACATGAGGTGGGATGGAAAGGGAGAGAAAGGGAAATTGCATGGTAATGGAGGGAGACCCTCATTGTTATACAAAATTACATATAAGAGGTTGTGAGGGGAATGGGAAAATAAACAAGGAGAGAAATGAATTACAGTGGATGGGGTAGTGAGAGAAGATGGGAGGGGAGGGAGGGGGGATAGTAGAGGATAGTAAAGGTAGCAGAATACAACAGTTACTAATAGGGCATTATGTAAAAATGTGGATGTGTAACCGATGTGATTCTGCAATCTGTATTTGGGGTAAAATTGGGAGTTCATAACCAACTTGAATCTATTGTATGAAATATGATATGTCAATAGATTTATAATGTTTTGAACAACCAATAAAAAAATAAATTAAAAAAAAAGAAAAGTAAATATAAAAAAAAAAAAAAAAAAAACCACATCAAAATCTCTGGGACACTATGAAGGCAGTGCTAAGATAAAAGTTCATTGCATTAATCTCATTCCTTAAAAGAATAGAAAGTCAACAAATAAATAACCTAGCGTTACATCTTAAAGCCCTAGAAAAAGAAGAAAAATTAACACCTAAAGAAATAGAAAACAGGAAATAATTACATCAGTGCTGAAATTAAAACAAAAGAAATAATCCAAAATATTGACAAAACATAAAGTTCTTTGAAAAAAAATAAATAAAATAGATAAACCCTTAGCCAAGCTAACAAAGATTAAGAGAAAACTCAAATTACTAAAATCCATGATGAAAAAGGAAATATCTCATAGGACACAAAGGAAATATAGATGATAGTCAGAAACTATTTTGAAAATTTATGCTCTAATAAAATAGAAAGAAGACATCAATAAATTTCTGGAGACTTACGATCTACTCAGAATGAATCAGGAGGACATCGAAAATTTAAATGAATAAATTTCAAGCAGTGAAATTGAAGATGTCATCAAAAGCACAGGGCCAGATGAATTCTCAGTGGAGTTCTACTAGACCTTCAAAGAAGATCTAGTAGAACTTCCAACCTTCCTCAAATTATTCCATGAAGTAGTAAAGGAGGGAGCACTTCCAAACTCATTCTATGAAGCTAATATCACCCTGATACCAAAACCAGACAAAGACACATCAAAGAAAGAAAACTTCAGACCAATATCTCTGATGAACATAGATGCAAAAATTCTTAATAAAATATTGGCAAATCGTGTACAAAAACATATTTAAAAGATAGTGCACAGTGACCATGTAGGATTAATTCCAAGGATGCAAGGTTGGTCAACATATGGAGGTCAATATACATTATTCTTCATATCAACAGACTTAAAGACAAGAATCATATGATTATCTACATAGATGCAGAAAAAGCATTTGACAAAATACAATATCAATTCATGTTCAAAATACTAGGGATAGTAGGAACATACCTCAACATTGCAAAAACTATCTATGCTAGACTCAGGGCCAACATCATTCTAAATGGAGAAAAATTGAAAGAATTTTTTCTAAAAACTGGAACATGACTGGGATACCCTCATTCACCACTTCTATTCAACATAGTCTTGGAAACCCTAGCCTGAACAACTAGACAGAAGAAAAAAATTAAAGGGATGCAAATAGAAAAATAAGAACTCAAACTATCCCTATTTGCCAGTGACATGATTCTATATTTAGAAGACCCCCCCAAAAAAACAAAATTTCCACCAAAAACTCTAGAACCCATAAATAAATTCAGCAAGGAAACAGGATATAAAGTTAACCCATAGTTCAATTGCATTCCTACATATCTGTAATGAATCAACTGAAATAAAAATTAGAAAAACTATTCCATTCACAATAGCCTCAAAAAAAAAAAAATAAAATGTTTGGGAATCAATCTAACAAAAGAGGTGAAAGTCCTCTACCATGACAACTATAGAACTCTAAAGGAAGAACTTGAAGAAGACATTAGAAGATGGAAAGATCTACCATGTTCTTGGATAGGCAGAATTAATATTGTCAAAATGGCCATATTACCAAAAGCACTATACAGATTTAATGCAATTCCTATTAACTTTCTGATGAAATTTTTCATAGAAATAGAAAAAGCAGACATGAAATTCATTTGGAAGAATAAGAGTCCCAGAATAGCCAAAGCAGTACTCAGTGAAAAAAATCGAAGCAGGTGGCATCACAATACCAGGCCTTTAATACTACTCCAGAGCTATAGTAACAGAAATGGCATGGTATTGGCAACAAAACAGATATAAGACCAATGGTACAGAATAGAAGACACAGAGACAAACCCACATAAATACAGCTATGTCATACTAGACAAAGGCACCATAAACAGACATTGAAAAAAAAAGCCTCTTCAACAAATGGTGCTGGGAAAACTGGAAATCCATAACAAAATGAAATCAGATCTCTATTTCTCATCCTCTGCAAAACTCAACTCAAAGTGAATCAAGGATTTGGGCATTAGACAAGAGACCCTATGCCTACTGGAAGAAAAAGTAGGCCCAAATCTCCATCATGTTGGCTTAAGGAATGAATCCCTCAATATGACTCCTAAAGTACAAGAAGTAAAACTAGGAGTCAATAAATGGGATGGGATCAAACTAAAAAGCTTCTTCCAGCAAAGGAAGCAATCAAGAACTTGAAGAGAGAGCCTACAGAATAGGAGAAAATATTTGCCACATATGCCTCAGATAGAGCATTAATCTCCAGAATAAATAAAGAAATTTAAAAAAACTTAACACCAAGAAAAAAAAAAAAACAAAAACAAAAACAAATAGTCCAATCAATAAATGGGCAAAGAAACTAACAGACACTTCACAGAAGAAATATGGTCAGTCAACAAACATAAAAAACGGTTCAACATCTCTAGTAATTAGAGAAATGAAAATTAAAACTACACTGAGATTTCTTCTCACTCCAGTCAGAATACAAGTAACAATCACATTGGTGAGGATGTGGGGGAAAAGGTACACTCATACATTGCCAGTGGGACTGCAAATTGATGCAACCACTCTGTAAAGTGATATGGAGATGCCTTAGAAAACTTGAAATGGAACCACCATTTGACCCAGTTATCCCACTCCTCAGGATGTACCCAAAGGACTTAAAATCAGCATACTATAGTGATGCAGCCACATCAATGTTTATAGCAGCTCAATTCGCAATAGCTAGGCTACAGAACCAACCTAGGTGCCCTTCAACAGATGATTGGAGAAAGAAAATGTGGTACATATACACAGTGGAATATTACTTAGCCAAAAGTAGGAATGAAATTATCACATTTACTGGTAAATGGATGGAACTGGAGACTATCAATAAACCAATCCCCAAACCAAAGGCCAAATGACCTCTGATATGTGGATGCTAACTCACAATAGGCAGGGGGAGGGAGGAGTGGAGGTTCACTGGGTTGGACAGTGGGGACCAGGGGAAGAGGAAGAGAGGATGGGAATAGGAAAGACAGTAGAATGAATTGGAATTTAACTTTCCTATGTTCATATAGGAGTAGAAGACCAGTGTGACTCCACATCATCTGCAACCACAAAAATGAGAAGTTATACTCCATGTATGTATGTCAAAATACATTCTACTCTCATGCATAAGTAAAAACAACAAACAAAAAAATTTAGACTATTATTACAGTTAAAAATTTGTCACTTTGACTGTTTTCCTGGCCTCTATGTAATTTATTTCTCCTCTGATCTTTATTAACTTCCTCCTTCTGCTAACTTTGAACTTTGTTTGTATTTTCTAGCTCTTTGAGATATAAAGTTAAGTTAGTTGAAATCTTTTGTCTTAATGCACGTGTTTATTTATTGTGCTATGTGGGCATTATCTGAAACATTATTTTGCTGCTTCATAGGTTGTATTATATTTCCATTTTCATTCGTCTCAAGATATTTTATCTTTCCCTTTTGATCTCTGCTTTGATCCATTGGTTTTTCAGGAGTTTGTTGTTTAATTTCCAAATCTCTGTGAATTTTCCATTTTCCCTGTTGAGAGCCACAGCTGAAGGGGCCCCAGCAAACTTCCAGCTGCCAGCAAACTTCCAGCTGCCAGCTGATGATTGGCTCACAGAGTCCCCAGCAACTTCTAGCTGCCAACTGATTGGCTCCTCTGCGGTGATGCTCATTGGGCTGTTTCCCTGCCCTTTCAGACCACGGAGCTGCTCATTGGGGGACTTTTTTGGCTCCGCCCACACGACCCAGCCAATGGGCCTTAAGAGCAGGAGGAGTGGGGGAGGTGGAGAGGCTTGTGGGAAGCTGGTGGTGGCAGTTGGGCTCTGAAGGTTTTTCCTGAGGAGCTGTTTTGTTTGGCATGTGTGGTTCTAAAAATAAAGTTCGTTTCTTTTGACAAGTGGCTCCTGAATTGTGCCCAGCCAGACTGCGGCATTCCCTCATGTTATTGATCCCAGTTTTTTGTTGTTGGGGTTGGAAAAGATATTGGATATGGCTTCTGTCTACTCAAGTTTGTTAAGATGTGTGCTGTGGCCTAGCTGTGATCTATCCTAGACACTTTTCCTGAGCACATGAAAGAATGTGTCTTCTGATGTCATAGGGAAGAGTGTTCCGTGGTGTCTGGTAAGTCCATTTGGTTATAGTGATGTTTACGTTCACTATTGATTCTGTCTGGATGAGCTACCCATCATAGAAGATGGGGTATAAGAATCCCCTACTCTTGGTGTATTTCTACATATTTCTCCCTTCAACTCTGTTCAAATTTGACTCTCTCAGCACTTAGGTGCTCAATATTGAGTGCATGTGTCTGTATAATTGTTATATCCTCTTAATTAACACCTCATCATTATATGATGATCTTGTCTCTTGTGACAGTTTTTGTCTAGGTATATATCCCTTACCGTTTGAATCATGATGTCCCCACCAAATCTATATGTTGAAATCTGCTGAGAGCCACAGCCTAGTCGGAATGGCCCCTGGCATTTTGCCAGAAGTAATGGTTGAGAGGTGAGCCATTAAGATAATGTTGGATTGATTCAATTTTATATTAGACCTTTACTGTCTGGTATAGGGCAGCTGTTGCTGCCTCTGGTGCCCACTACTTTGGAGTTCCCGTTGAGTTCTTGTGGGATTCGGAGAGTGGGTGTGCGCACAGCCCGGTGGGGGGAGTTCCAGTTGGTGTGTGGTGTGTTCCTGGAGAAGCTGAGTGGGTGGCGTTCGGGAGAGTTCCCGGGGAGCATGTGTGGAGTGTGCTGGTGGTGTTCGGAAATAAAGTTTGTTCCTGCTTGAGTGGCTCATGATTTATGCCCAGCCAGACTGCGGCATTTGGTGGCCCATATGGGGAACGCCTGAAGCTCGGAGGTAAGTGAAATTGCTTGCCCTTGAGGGAAGGCGAGAAAATAGGTGAACATTTCAAAAAACAATGTGTTCTTGTTTTGATTTGTTTTGTTTTTGTTTCAAGCTGCCTATCCCTAGAACTTTTTCTTGTTTTGATTTGTTTTGTTTTTGTTTCAAGCTGCCTATCCCTAGAACTTTCTCAGGTAAACTGGGAAAAATGGTTGGCTCAAGGTTTGAAGTTGTTCGGCCCTGAGGAAGAGATAGAGATAGACCACGAAAATACATTTCAAGAAAATAGGAAAATTGATACAATGATTTTTTGTTCTGTTATTGTTTCATTCTGTTTCGGTTTTGTTTTGTGTTAACTTGTTGGGTTGCGTTATCTTTATAGTGGATTATAAATTAGTAAAAAACAAACCGAAAGAGTGTTAAGTAAATTGTTAGAGGTTCAGACCATGGAGAAAGACATTTTAGATCAAGTAAAAGAGAAGGTCTCTTGAGCTAGCCAGAAAAAGGAAGAAAATTTAAAGGAGGAAGAACTATCAGGGAAAAAGTTAAAACAGGAGGCTGCTACTAACACCTTTCTATCACCAGAGGGTGTAAGTGTCCAACCAACAGCTCCACCTATAGAGACAACATATGCTATGGGGCCCCCAACCCCCGTAGTTGATAGATGGGATCCTGAGACAGGACCTCAAAGATTAGCATGCCCTGTACTTGAGCAGGCAGGAGGGCAGTGAATTTACCGTGCTTTAGATTTCAAAACAGTGAAACAGTTAAAGGAGGCTGTAACAACCTATGGTCCCCAAGCACCCTTCACTGTAAGCATGGTCGAATCCATTACCAACTTGGACATGATGCCAGCAGACTGGGCTAGCATGTGTAAAGCTGTGCTAAATGGAGGGCAATATTTGTTATGGAAGGTTGCCAATGAGGAATTTTGCACGGAGATGGCTAGGCGAAATGCAGCAGCTGGTTATCCTCAGAGAAATCTAGATATGTTGTTAGGAAAAGGACCTTATGAGGATCAGCAGCAACAAATTAGATATGATTCTGCTATATACTCACAAATTGCTGCAGATGCAGTTAGGGCTTGGAAGACTTTACAAGGACATGGAGATTTACAAGGTCAATTATCTAAGGTAATACAGGGAGCTAATGAACCTTACGCTGAATTTGTAGATAGGCTTATTCAAACAGCTACCAGAGTTTTGGGGGATACAGAGCAAGCAATGCCATTAATTAAACAGCTAGCCTATGACCAAGCAAACAAAGGGTGCAGGGAGGTCATTAGACCATGGAAACATGAAGATTTAAACACATATATTAAATTATGTAGAGACATTAATGAACAAGGGCAAGTCTTGGCAGCTGCAGTACAACAGGCTTTAGATGCCAGGCCAAAAACATGCTACAATTGTGAACAAATAGGACATTTTAAAAGGAATTGCCCCATAGGAGGAGGGTTTAACAAAACTAGGTATCAAAGGGGTAGAATACCGGGTATTTGCCAACGATGCCATAGAGGGAGACATTGGGCTAATGAATGCTGTTCTCAAAACACCATAGAGGGTACTCCGTTATCAAAAAATGGACAAGGACCAGGTGTTTACCCAAGATATCATGGAGAAAGGCATCGGGCTCCATGGCCAAAAAATGGACAGGGGGGCCCAATGCTCCGGGGCCCATGACCACAAATATATGGGGCACTGGAGGAACCCAGCAACACCATCAGGGTAGTGCCCAGGACACATTATCCATTAGATCTCTCATCAGATGAACCAGAGGGAGCACAGGGTTGGACATCTGCACCTCCACCAGAGAAGTACTAACTCCAGAGATGGGAGTTCAAATCATTCCCACAGGAGTAAAATGACCTCTTCCCCAAGGAACAGTAGGCTTATTGTTAGGATGCAGTTCTTCTACTCTAAAAGGACTTATGATAAGTCCTGGGGTAATTGATCCCAATTATGAAGGTGAAATAAAAATTATAGCCAGTTCTCCAAGGGGTATATCAGTAATTTCATCAGGAGATAGAATAGCACAGTTATTAATAATACCCAGCCTGCATGATAAATTTTCCAGTAGTACTATAGAAAGAGGTTCCAGGGGATTAGGCTCCACAGGTGTAGATTGGGCTATGCTTTCTTTAAATTTAGATTCTTGCCCAATGCTAAAACTAAATATTCAAGGACATGAATTTAATGGGCTACTGGACACAGGTGCAGACCTTAGCATCATCTCTCATCAATAACGGCCAAAACATTGGCCATTACAACAAGCCATTCAAATGCTTTGAGGCCTAGGAGTGGCAACTAATCCCCATAGAAGTGCAATGGTATTAGATTGGAAGGATCCTGAAGGATGTGAAGGAACTATACAGCCATATGTATTGGATCATCTTCCTATAAAATTATGGGGATGAGATCCTAGATCAATTAGGTTTGACATTAACAAATAACATCAATCCAAATGCGCCCACTATTATGGCTAGACAAGGTTTTAGGAAAGGAAAAAGATTAGGAGAAAAAGGACAAAGTATAGTGGCGCCAATACAAATAAATAAATAGATAGACATGGATTGGGTTTTCAGGAGGGGTCACTGAGACACTAAAAATTACTTGGAAATCAGAAAGACCAGTATGGGTTCCTCAGTGGCCCCTGACTAAAGAAAAGATACAAGCAGCCCATGACCTGGTCAAACAACAATTAGCAGAGGGACATATACAACCGTCTGTATCTCCCCATAATACTCCCATTTTTGTCATCAAAAAGAAATCTGGTAAATGGAGATTATTGCAAGATTTAAGAACCATTAATAATGAGATAGTTATTATGGGACCTGCTCAGTCAGGAATTCCTCAATTGTCTGCTTTGCCAAAAACCTGGTATGTTTTAGCTATAGATATTAAAGATTGTTTTTTTTCAATTCCAATTCATCCTGAGGATAGTCCACATTTTGCATTTAGTGTCCCTGCATTGAATCATGAAGGTCCTGATCAGAGACATGAATGGAAAGTACTCCCTCAAGGGATGGTTAACAGCCCAACTATGTGTCAAATTTATGTTAACAAAGAAATCCAGCCACTTAGAAATCAAAATCCTGAACTACAAATATTTCACTATATGGACGATGTATTATTAGCACACAAAGATAAAAACACATTGCTAGAATGTTATGCCACACTTACAAACTTATTAAAAAATTATAATCTAGAGATAGCAATAGATAAAGTACAATTAAATTTTCCAATTAATTATTTAGGAGTTCTATTATCCTCAACCATGGTCTGTCCACCAAGAATTCAAATACGAGTAGATCAACTCAAATCACTTAATGACTTTCAAAAGTTATTAGGAGACATAAATTGGATAAGGCCTTACCTAGGCATACCAACAGGAGAGTTGGGACCTTTATTTGATATCCCAAAAGGTTCATCAGATCCAAATTCACCCCGCATGTTAATGCCTGAAGCAAGAAGGGCATTAAAAGTCATTGAAACATATATGGAAAATATGCATTTGGATAGAATTGATATAAGTTTGCCTTTATTATTTATTGTACTAACAACAAAAAATATTCCTACAGGAGTATTTTGGCAAGAAGGTCCATTATTGTGGATACATTTATCTCATTCTCCTAACACTATTCTTACTAGGTATCCTGAGGCTGTAGGACAATTGATACTCAAAGGAATAAAAGCAGCAAAGGGAGTGTTTGGAATTTCTCCCAATAAAATTATTACTCCATATACTATGGATCAAATTGATGAGTTAAATACTTAGGCAATAATCATGTGTAAATCTAATGTTACATTTGATAATCACTTACCATCTAATCCTTTGTTGTCTTTTTGGTCTTCGCATCCTGTAGTTTTTCCAAAAATGACAAGAAAAACACCTATCATGAATGCTCCAAATATATTCACTGATGGGTCAAATAATGGTACAGCAGCAGTAGTTACCCCTGATCAAACTTTTACATTTTTAGTACCCAAACAATCAGCTCAAAAGGTAGATCTTAATGCAGTATTACAAGGTTTTGTGATGTTTAAAAATTCTGTCTTCAATTTATTTTCTGATAGTCAGTATATAGTTAATGCTATAGTATCCCTTGAAGATGCTGGTAGGATTTCCCCTTCCTCTACTGTCTTCTCTTTGTTTTCCACTATTCAAAGTTTAATCTGGGACAGAAAAGATCCTTCGTTATAGGACATATCAGGACACATACAGGATTGCCTGGAGCCCTTAGTTTGGGCAATGATTTAGCAGATAAAACTACACATGACATACATATTTTCTCTACACTAGAAGAAGCTACAAATTTTCATAAAATGTTCCATGTCAATGCTAATACTTTACAAAAGCGTTTTAAAATAACTAAGGAACAAGCTATACAAATAATAAAAACAATGTCAAAATTGTGTGACCTTTTTACCACAAGTTAATCTTGGAGTCAATCCTAGGGGATTGACACCTAACCATATTTGGCAGATGGACATCACACACTTGCCAGAATTTGGAAAATTAAAATATTTGCATGTTACAGTTGATACTTCTTCTGGATTTTTGATGGGCTCCCTTCATGCTGGAGAAAAAACTAAAGATATTATAGCTCATTGCTTACAAAAATTTGCCACTGTGTGCATTCCAAAACAGTTAAAAACAGATAATGCCCCTGGCTTTACCTCTACCTCTTTTAAAAAATTTTGCTCATCATTTGTCATTACTCATATTACAGGAATCCCATACAATCCACAGGGACAAGGCATAGTTGAAAGAGCTCATCAAACTATTAAAATGTACTGTGATAGTAGGAGCAAATGTGACTCCATTTTGTTTTATGACTTCATCCTGTAAAACAACCATGCCAAGTTGAAGAGTCATGACTGGAGCAAGATGTTCTTTTCCTTTTGCTATAGATTCCTTTAAGAACACGGAACTACCTAACAGGGTATTGTTTCTGTAACTAGGGTAACGGGGCTCTGTTTCTGTAACTGGGGTGACTGGGCTAACTGTGATTGGTTAGGCTTCCCTCTGCTTGACTGCACTGTCCCGCTTCTGTAACTTGGCTTGCTTGCATTGGCTAGACCCCCCGAACATCCCTTTTGCGGTTTTCAGGCTTATAAGGAGTGCCCTTGTAATTGTTCGGGGCTGATCAGGGGAACAGCTTTATGTTCTGGTCAGCCGCCACCGTTGTGCTTCAATAAAGGCTTGATTCAATTATACGTGAGTGGTCTGGAAGTCAGTTTATGAAACCCTGGGACGAAGCTTTAACTATAACAGTACTTATTAAAGCAAAAAGAGGGAATTGGGAAGGGGTATATATCCCCCAAAGATAAATTTAAAATAACCCTTTTTACTCTAAACTTTTTAAATTTGGATTCATCAGGGCTTAGTGCTGCAGAAAGGCATATGTGTCCAAAAAATGTACATAAGCCTAAGGTACTTTGGAAGGATATTCTAACAGGACAATGGAAAGGTCCTGACCCAGT
This sequence comes from Marmota flaviventris, assembly GCF_047511675.1. Lineage (NCBI taxonomy): Eukaryota > Metazoa > Chordata > Mammalia > Rodentia > Sciuridae > Marmota > Marmota flaviventris. The sequence continues at coordinate 6,748,157 of NC_092498.1, read as the reverse complement.
GATTGTCTGGAGTCGGGGATCTGTTTGTGTGTTTCCACAGGGAGAACAGCAGCCGATTTGGATTCCAGAGAGACTAACTAAAGCGATTTCTACAGACCAAAAAGAAGATAACTTGGCTCAAATCCATAACATCTGATATCCTTACATCTGCAACAGTGGTTCTCCCACACCTGGAGGCTATGAATAATGAACACCATTAAGGCCTATTTCAAATACAATAAAAACCTTGGGGCTTGCTTGTGGGAATACCTTCAGACCCATATGCAAGTTACAGAAAAAAGGATGGGATATCCAAAGAAGACTCAAACCCAGGTGGTAACCAGGATGCTTTTTTCAATATCTATTTTATTATTGCCCTTTCCCACATCATGAAGTTCTATTTTATTTTTTGAGCTTATACAGACCTAGGTTAATGTTTTTCTGATCAGTTCTATTTTTTGACTGTGGAGTTTTTAAACAATGCAATGGAGATTTCACCTGTGAAAAGCCACAAGGCCTTTACTATTATGCTATGTGTTGTATGTATTGTATTATGTGTGCACACTTGTGTTTTGTGTTGTATGTCTAAATGTGCGTATGTCCATATATCATATATGAGGAGAGCTTATAAAAAATAGATCCAAATTTTTTTTTTATTCACGTGATTTATATGGTTTAATTTAAATTAGGTAAACAGCTGTTGAGGATTGTTTTTAAAGGTGGTTAACAGATCTGTTTGTTTGCTTTCACCTTTCATTATATTTAATAATTCTGTTCAGGATAATGTAAATTTTCAGAAAATTGTTTTCTTAGTGCCTGCTGGAATGTTACATAATTTTTTTTTAAGCCATCATTGCCAGAATTCCTATCTTCATCCCAGAGCCGGTGAAGACAAAGATAAAACCAAACTACAGCTTCTACAATAGCTATTACAACAAACTGTATAAACTTATGCATCAATGAATAATAACTCAACAAGTAATGCTCAATCAAGGAGTCGATTTACTTTGGGAGGAAATGGACATATTAATGGATTCCTCTGCTTTGAACTGCTTGAAGAACTTGCCTGGACTATGTATCACTTGTATGCATTGTGAACTATCTGTTGGTGCAGCGAATTGTGGTAGTGCTGGGGTATCTTTGCTGATGGTATCATCGGTGGTACAATTTTTCCAAAAGGAACCGTCATTTGGCTTGGTGTCATGGCATTTTGCATCCTCCTCCCTTTTGCTTGTGATGGTCTAAAATTTGGGGGCCAACTGAGGTGAGGCTAAGAACCTCACCCCCTCACTGGTACCAAGGCCAAATTTGGGGGCCAACAGAGGTGAGGCAAAGAATTTCACCCCCCCCCCACTGGCACCAGGGCCAAATTTGGGGGCCAACAGAGGTGAGGCAAAGAACCTCCCCCCCACTGGCACCAAGACCAAATTTGGGGGCCAAGAGAGGTGAGGCAAAGAACCTCACCCCCCACTGGCACCAAGGCCAAATTTGGGGGCCAACAGAGGTGAGGCAAAGAACCTCCCCCCCACCACTGGTGCAAAGGCCTATCCACAGGTGTGGCTGTATGCTGGACAGGTAGTCAGTGACAGGTATGATCCAATTGCAATGGTACCAACCTAGACAGGAGGCTGACGCCTTGAGGTCAGCTCATTCGATGACGGGTAAGGACCATATGTAGTATTGGACAACCTAAGACAGGCACGGTCCCTAAGCCACATGCTTGGTGTTTAATTAAACAGAAGGGGGGAGATGTTGAGAGCCACAGCCTAGTCGGAATGGCCCCTGGCATTTTGCCAGAAGTAATGGTTGAGAGGCGAGTCATTAAGATGATGCTGGATTGATTCAATTGTATATTAGACCTTTACTCTCTGGTATAGGGCGGCTCTTGCTGCCTCAGGCGCCCACTACTTTGGAGTTCCCGTTGAGTTCTCGCGGGATTCGGAGAGTGGGTGCGTGCGCAGCCCGGTGGGGGGAATTCCGGTTGGTGTGTGGTGTCTTCCTGAAGGAGCTGTGTGGGTGGCGTTCGGGAGTTCCCGGGGAGCGTGTGTGGAGTGTGCTAGTGGAGTTCGGAAATAAAGTTTGTTCCTGCTTGAGTGGCTCGTGATTTGTGCCCAGCCAGACTGCGGCAGAAATCCCCACTGCTAAGGGGAGGGTATTATGTAGTCAGGATTTGGGGAGATGTACAAGTCAGCTTCTATCACTATGATGAAAATCTGATGCAATTCAATTATCAGAAGAAAAATTTATTTAGCTTATGGTTCTGGGGTCTATTGCTTTGGGCCTCTGGAGAGGACATTAGATGGCAATGGCAAGAAGGACGTGGTAGAGCAAGCTGCTAACAGCATGACCCAGGAAACAGAAAAACTGGGAGACTGGGGTTCTACAGTCCCCATCCAGAGTACCCAAGGGCCTCCCTAGTCCCCAGCTCTCATGGTTTCACCACTTGCCAATAGTGTGTTCTTGGGGACCAAGTCTTTAACACATGGACTTTTGGAAGACACTTGTCCAAACCACAGCAGGTGATTAGGTCTTGGGGGTGGGGACCTCATGAAGGGGATTACTGCCCTTATGAAAGTACTGGCAAAATCTCTCACCTCTTCTAGTATGTGAAGTTAGATTGGGAAGGCCATTCTCTGTATGGAAGTGGGCCCTCATCGGACGGAGGATCTGCTGATGCCTGGACTTCCCTACCTCCAGACCTGAGAGAAGTAAAGTCCTGTGTTTAGGACCCACTCATTTCATCTTGCTACAGCGACCCGAACAGACCAAGACGGGGAAGTGGCTTTGGAACTGGACAGTGAGTAGAGACTGAAAGAGTTTGGTCCATTCATGGAAGTGTAGTGTACAAGCTACACTTGATATTGATGAAATGCCTGTAGTGTACAAGCTACACTTCCATGAATGGACCATCAAGGGTGATTCCTGTGAGGGTTCAGAAAGGAAGAGGAGAGGTTTAGAGTAAGTTTCAATTTTTTGAGAGAACACTTAGGTACTCATAAAAAATATATTGGAGAGTCTTCAACAGAAAAGAGGAACGTGTTATTGGACAATGGGAGAGAGGCCATCCTTACTATACAAGTGGCAAAGAACTCAACTGAATCATGTTTGTGTTCTAGTGCTTTGTGGAAGATAGAATTTGTGAGCAATGAAATTGGGTATTTGGCTAAGGAAAATTTTAAGCAAAGTGTCGGAGCTATGGTTTGACTTCACTTCCTGCAGTAAAATATGAGAAGAGAGAAATGACTTTCAAGATGGAGTTAATAAAAAGGGAATGAATGTTAAATTCAGAAAATTCTCAGTCTACCTGTACTGAAATAAATAAGATGGTCTGTTCAGGGGAGAACAAGGGTAAAGCTGAGCAATCATTTGATAAAGAGGTTACTCTGAGTTGCCCATCTCTGTGGAGGCCAGGTGCTCTTCATTAAGACAGGCTGATTAGTTGGCCATCTAAACAGAGCCCAGGACTTACTGCACGAGAAAAGGGAAGAGTAACCTGAAAGACATTTCAGAAATCAGGGCTGCCTGTACCTTCCAAACCTAGATGCTACAAAACTGAAGACATTAATGCCCAGAGATGCCTCATATTGAAGGCTGTGCTCCTCATAAGCCACAGCTGTGCTCCTGGGCTGCCCCATGTGCAGCTCCATTAGGCTACAGCATGGTGTGTGCTGCCCCAGCGGAAAGTACTGACAAAAATCTATTAGGGGTGAGGCTTTCCAAAGCTGGGCAGCTGGCAAATCTTCAGAGGCAGGGCTGCTGATATTAAGGGTCCAAAAGACAGGACCCTGGGGGGAAGGTGGCTCAATAGTGAGCACTTGTCTGGCCTGCGTGAGGCCCTGGGTTCCATCCCCGGTACTGCAAAAAAAACAAAAACGATCAAACAACCCTCCATGTCAGTGGGCTTGAGGGGCAAGGTATCAAATCAGAGGAAATAATTCTTGGGATTTAAGATTTTGTACTTGCTTGAGAATGATTACACTTTTCCTTTTTTTTTCCAGAATGGGAATGTCTATCCCATGCCTGCCCACCATTATATTTTGGATGTGCGTAACATATATGATTTCACAAGTTCACAACTGGAAAGCAGTTTACCTCAGAATTAATTGTAACTTCTCACACCCAGATCTGATTTACATAAGAATTACCTAGTACTTTGCGTTTAGTTTTTAAAATTGATGCTGAAACAAGCTAAAACTTTGGGGTGAGGCTACTGGAATGGAATCGATGTTGTTTTATGAAAGGAGGACATGTATTTGGGATGCCAGGACCTGCACTATGGTTGAATGTTTACATCCCCTCCAAATTCATATGTTGAAATTCTCCCTCCCAAGGAGGTATTATTAGGAGGTTGATTCTCAGGGAGGTGATCAGGTCCTGGAGGCAGAGCACTAATGAATGAGATTGGTTCCCTTAAAAAAGAGTTACAAGGGGGCTGGGGATGTGGCTTAAGCGGTAGTGCGCTCGCCTGGCATGCACAGGGCGCTGGGTTCGATCCTCAGCACCACATAAAATAAATTAAAGATGTTGTGTCCGCCGAGAACTAAAAAAAATAAAATAAAAATATTAAAAAAAAAGAGTTACGAGGGACTCTGTGTTCCTTCTTCCGAGTGAGGCTAGTGAGGTGGCTGTCTATGAGGAAGCGGGACCTCACCTGATCTGAATGTTCCAGTGCCTTGATCTCACACTTCCCACCCTCCACGTTTGTGAGAAATAACTCTGTTGTTTATAAGCTGCATCATTCATGGTATGTTGTCAAAGCAGCCCAAATGGACTGAGACAACAGTCAGAAGAAACGTACTAGGCATCGAAGACACATCTGCACTCCCAAGTTCATTGCAGCATTATTTACTGTAAACAAGACATTTAGACCGCCCAAGTGCATGCACTCAGATGAATGGAAAGGGAGATGTGGCATGCATATGTGTCTGTGCACGCTGTACCATACAATATTATCTAGGATTTTAAAAGGATATTTTTTAACTCAGTGTTCCTAAAGGAAGAGAACCAACAGGAGGTATGATCATAAAAAGCAGATTTATTAGATTGGCTTACACAACTAGAAGCTGGATAGTTCACAATGGCCATCTGCAGGCTGGAGAGCTAGAGGAACCAGTAGCTGCGCAATCTAAAGCCTCACAACAAAGGTTTCAACAGTGCTACCCCAGTCCAAGACCGAAGGCTTCTGGAGAATCAGTGGCAGAGTCCACTTTGGAAGAGTGAAGGAGCAAGAGTCTGATATCCTCAGATGATCGCAGCAGCAATCAAGAACCTAGAAGAACATAAGAAGAACAGAGCTTGCATCTGCTGCTGCTTCCATATTCTTCCAACCTTTATTCCATCCAAGTTTCCAGCCTATTGGATGATGCTGCCCATCTGAAGGAGGGTCTCCTCTTTAGTTTGCTATGCCACATGCCAATCATTCTTAGACACACCCTCATTTGACACACACAGAAGCCTCTTAATCTTCCACATCTCTTAATCCAATCAAGTTGACAATTCATATCAACTGTTGCAGATATCCTGTCATTTGCAACAATATGGATAAACTAGAGGACATTATGCCAAGTGAATTGAGTTAAACACAAACACTGCATGGTCTCACATATACATGGAATCTGAAAAGTCAAAATCATAGAGGCCAAGAGTACAATGTTAGTTTCCAGGGACTAGAGATTTGTGGAAATGGGGAGATGTTCATCAAAGAGCACACATGTTCAATTATGCAGGAGGAATCAGTTCAGGAGATCTAAAGTACAACACAGTTTCTATAGTTATGATGCCATCTTGTTTTTGTTTGTTTGTTTGTTTTGTTTTTTGTTTGTTTTTTAAATTTGCTAAGAAAATAGACTTTAAATTGTTTTCACTGCACTAAAAAGAAGACCTACATGAGGTGACAGGTGTATTAACTACCTTGAATAAATAATTTCACAAGGTATACATATGTCAAAACATCACACTGTACACAGTAACTATATGCAATTTTTATTTGTCAACTATATCTCCATAAATCAGGAGATGGGAAATATTGTCGTAGTCATCTTTGGAAACATACAGTAATTCACGACAGTAACAAATGGTACTAAATTAAAAGGAAAGAATGAAAATTACATTACTTCCAAAACGTATGCCAGACTCTTGAAATTGTCTTCGAAATCACACTTAACACATCTTTGAATATATTCTTCTCAGCTTCTGCCCTTATATTTCTAATTTTTTCTTCATATCTCATCATTGTTAATTTTATTTGTTCCTCCTTTTCTTCCTCTAGCTTAGTAGCATATTCCTGTTCTATTAGTCGGATTTCATTATCTCGTTCTTCAGCATAAATTTTCTTCAGAATCTCTCCACGCTTTTGCAGCTTTTCCTCTATGTTCTCATATATGCGGTGAGAAAAGTAAGCCCTTCCATTGTTCTCCACCATCTTATCTATCAGCTCCACCAGCATCTGCACTTGAACTTCCTTCTCGACCTTGTCTGCTTTGTTGCTAATGGCAAAATAGCGGTTCCCGCACTCCTTGATGATGCTTCTTAGGTTCACATCCGCACTTTCCAGGAAGCTATCAAGGCTACAGCCCTCCAACTCTTCCTTGCGAGTGAACAAGACTATCATGTTCTTTGTGACTTCCGGCCCAAAGACTGTCTTGATCAATGCAACAGTGTTCTGCTCTTCCTTTGTGTAGCGGCCCAGCTGCATGACCATGATGATGGCGTGAGGTCCTGGGCAGGAGTAAAGGACACACTGACTGATCTCTTCACATGTGGTCTTCAGACTCTGCTTGGTGTCAAAGAGCCCTGGAGTATCAACAACAAGAAGCTGTCCTCCCTTCCATGCTCGGGTTTCTTTTTGACAGGTCTTGGTAACAGCTTGGGCAGAAATCTGAGATTTAAACTTATCTTCCCCAAGGATGGTGTTTGCTGAGGCACTTTTCCCACTTCCAGTTCTCCCGACCAGAACAATTCTCAGAGTGTCATTTTGGTGGTCAGCCATCTTCCTGGAGAGAGGCCCTGGAGCTTGGGCACACACAGACCTGAAAGAGTGAAAGGAGAGAAAAACGCCAGTTTAGCTCTATGGGGATGATTCCCCATCCCCTTTTCTTCTCTTCTTCCCCCACTGAAATTTGGAAATATTCTATCATCCTTATTTATCCCAGTAGATAAAAAGATGAAATGGTCCATTTACTGTGGAAGAAATAAAAGAAAAATAAAGAGTCCCCCACAAGAGAGTACCTGGTCCGGATGATTTCATGGGGAGGCCTGTGAAACGGACAAATCTGATCATCTCAATGCTACTTAAACTGCTCCTGATTATATAAAAAGAAGGGTGCCCCCCCACCAGCCCACATGCCAACATAGGGAGTACTGCTCATGTGCCCCTGCCCTGATGCTGTCCTGCATACAGGTATGTGCACCTGCATCCCTATCCTGCCACTTGCCTCAGTGCCAAAGCCAAGACTGAGGCCAAGCTCCTGGGCTCCAATTTCTACTGCCACTGCCACCAGTTACAGACAAAGAAGCTATGGGGAAGCTATGCTGTGCTGTCCAACTAGAACCAAAGCCAAAGTAGTTATCACACTGACAGCTAAAATACATCTTCAGGTCGATGCTTGTTACTACGAAAGCCATCCTTTAAAAATAATAGAAACAACTGATATACCAGATATGCAAATATGATCCTACAGACAGAAGAAATGGAGAAAAGCAAAGTAACATGATTCCTTCCCAGGAATACAATGACTCTTCAGCCAGAGACCCCAAAGAATGATATTGATGAAATGCCTGATAAAGAATTTGAAAGAGCTGGGTTCGCTTGCGCACGTCAGTAATCCCAGCTGCTCGGGAGACTGAGACTAGAGAATTGCAAGTTCAAAGCCAGCCTCAGCAGTGGTGAGGTGCTAAGCAACTCAGTGAGATCCAGTCTCTAAATAAAATACAAAATAGGGCTAGGGATGTGGCTCAGTGGTCCAGCACTCCTGAGTTCAATCCCTGGTACCAAAAAAAAAAAAAAAAAAAAAAAAGAATATGAAAAGAATGTTTATAATGAAATTCAATGAGATACAGGAGAATACATACAGTCAGTTCAGTAAATTTAAGGAATTTAGCAAAGAGATGGGAATCTTGAAAAAGAACCAAGCAGAAATATTGGAAATGAAGAGCTCAGCAAGTTGCAAAATACAGCTGAAAGCCTCAGCAACACACTACATCAATCAGGAGAATTTATGTAATCCCAACTACTCAGGAGTCTGAGGCAGGAGGATCACAAGTTCAAGACCAGCTCTGGCAATTTAATGAGACATGTCTCAAAAGAAATCATAAATAAAAAATGTCTAAACTTGAAATCAGGTATTTTGAAATAGCCCAACCAGACAAAAAAGAAAGAAAAATCATAAATAATGAATACATCCTCCAAACCTTGGGACACCATTAAGCAAATAGTCACATGTTGAGAGTACCTAAATGGGAAGAAAAGGAGAAAGGCATAGAAAATCTATTCAATGAAATAATAGTTGTAACTTTCCCTCATCTTGTGAAAGATATGGACATCCATGTACCAAAGACCCACAGGACTCCAAATAGACATGACCAGAAAAGATTCTCAATATGGCACATAGTCATAGTCAACCTGTCAAAAAGTACAAGACAAAGAAAGAATTCTAAAAGCTGCAAGAGGAAACAGCAAGTTCACCTTACAGGCCCAGAGGGAAATAAAATGACATATTCCAACTTCTGAAAGAAAATCACTGTCAACCAAAAGCACTATACCCAGAAAATCTAGGTTTGGGAAATGAAGGAGAAACAAAGACTTTTCAAGACAAGCAAAACTGAAGGAATTCATCACCACGAGACCAGTTTTATAAAAGAAGCTGAAGGGAATCCTGTGTCTAGAAGCAAAAGAAAAGGAACTAACAGCATTAGTTAGTTCCTACAGAAGTATTAAAACCACTGAAAGAGCACATGTCAGAGGGGAAGAGAAAAGAACCAGAAGTTATCAATAAAATAGACCACCAAGCCACCAAGTTGAGTAAGGGGCAAGAACAGAACAAAGTGTATTCAAAACCATTAAGCCCTTACCTGTCAGTAATGACCTTGAGTGTAAACAGAGTAAACTCCTCAAGTAAAAGACACTAGCTTCATAAAGGGGTACAAAATCACCATCCAGATATATGCTGCCTGTAAGAAACTCTTTTCACCAGTAAAGACACACAGACTAAACGGGATAGATAGAAAAATATATTCCCATGCAAACAAGAACCAAAAATGAATAGTAGAAGCTAATTTTATATCAGGCAAAAGAAAGAAGACAACGATAAAGAGGCAACAGAGGTGATTCACCATGATCAAGTGGAATTTATCCCAGGATTCAAGAATTACTCAACATACAGAAATCAATAAATGTAATACAGCACATCAATAAATAAAAAACAATATGTAAGGAACTAAAATAACAAAGGAACAATCTGATTTTAAATGAGCAAATGATCTGACTAGACTTATATAAAAAAAAGAAATACAAATGACGAACAAATATATGAAAAAATGCTCAATATCCTTATTCACCAGGGAAATGCAAACAAAAACCACAATGCAAAATCATTTCCCTCCAGTTAGAGTGACTACTATCAATTAGACAAAAAGAACAAGTGTTGGTAAGGATGTGGAGAAAAAGGAACTCTCACACGCTGTTGGTGGAAATGTAAATTAATACAGCCATTATGGAGAAGAGTAGGAGGGTCCTCATAAAACTAGAATAGTCCACCATATGATCCAGATGTTGTACTTCTGGGTATGTATCTAAATAACATAAAATCAATATACAAAAGAAATACCAGCACTACCATGTTTCTTGCATCACAGGTCACAATAGCCAGGATTAAAAACCTAACCTAGCCAGGTGTGGTGGTGCACACCTGTAATCCCAGCAGCTCGGGAGACTGAGGCAAGAGGATCACAAGTTCAAAGTCAGCCTCAGCAATTTAGTGAGGCCCTAAGCAACTTAGCAAGACCATGTCTAAAAATAAAAAAATAAAAAAGGGCTGGGAATGTGACTCAGTGTTTAAGCAATGCTGGGTTCAACCACTAGTATGAGGAGAGAAAGGAAGGAAGGAAGGAAGGAAGGAAGGAAGGAACGAACGAACTGAGAGGGGTGGGGGAGGGAGAGGGAGGAAGGGAGGGAGAAAGAAAGAAAAAAAAGGGAGAAAGACAATAAGGAAAACACCGAGGTCCCTATGAATGGATAAATAAATGAAGAGAATGTGGTATAGATGTACAATGAAATATTATTCAGCCATAAAAGGGGGAAACCTGACATTTGCATGAAAATGGATAGACCTGGAGGACATTGTTAAGTGAAATAATTCAGACCCAGAAAGATAAATGCTGCATGTCCTCTCTCATATGTGAGAAATTAAAAGTCAGCCTGAATGTGGACTAGTGATCCCTAGAGGCTGGGAAGGTTGGGGGCACAGAGCATAAAGAGAGGATACAGAGTAGGGCCACCCGAGGTGGACAGGAGGAATGAGTTCTAGTATTCTGCAGCACAGTGGGATGACTGTCGCTCCCAAAACCTATTATATATTTTAAGAGGAAATAGAAGAGAGGAGTTCCAAGGCTCCAAGAAATGACAAGGAAGCCAGGCACAATGGTGCTCAAGCCTGTGATCCAAGCTCCCAGGCAGGCTGAGGCAGGATTGCGGGTTCAAGCCCAGTCTGGACAACTTAGGGAGCCCCTGAATTTAAAAACAAAACACTAAAAACTGGTAGGAGGTGGCTGGGGATGAAGCTCGGTGGTAGAAAGCTTACCTAACATGAGGAAGGCCCTGGGTTCTATCTCCACTACCATGAAAAATAAATAATAAAATAAAACAAAAAGGAGTTGGTGATGTAGCTCAGTGGTAGAGCAAAAAGAAATGATAAGGATTTGATAAGTACACATTGTATACATGTGTTGCAATATCATGCTGAACCCCAAAATGTATACCATTATTTCATGTTAATCAAAAATACAAAGAAAGAAAAAATTTAATTCCTTCCATGAGGCAAGTATACTATTGATTCTAAGAGCTGGTAAAGATTTTACCAATAAAGAAGGCTACAGTTGTATCTCATTTAATACTGATGTAAAAATCCTAAATGAGTTATCAGATGCCAAAAAATAATATACCATGATTGTGATTCAATGCAAAAATATTAGAATGGTTACTTATAAGACAATTGACTGTTATAATACATCCCATAAATAGATTCAGAAGAAAATCACCTAGATGCAGAAAAGATATTTGACCAAATTTCACATTGATTCATGTTTAAAGCATTTTATCTAATAGTAAATTTGCAATTAATAGACACTTCTTTTAATATGGTTTAACATACATACAAATTTCAAAAATTTTATTATCATTTTTTTCTTCTGGAGGTTAAAAAATTCATTATAAAGTTCATTTGGATGAAGAAAAATGAGTTATCCTGAACATCAGAAAAGAAAAGTATGTCTATCTGCCAGAAAATGATTCCAGTCTCCGTGACTGCAGCAGGAGGACGCTCGGGCAAGAAGAGTCACAGAGGAGAGAATTGTCCGACTGGTTTTCTTTTATATTGATCTGACCATACTCAGCTACATCTATATTCCATAAGGCAGCATCTCTTTTCAAGATAAACAATTTTAGAAGCAACGCTGGGGTAACTATATAATCTTGCAGAAAATGATTAAATTGCATTCATCTTCTCACACCCCGGGACTTCCAAATAGGTTGGAAATTTAAATGTAAAAACGTTAACTTGGGTTTTCTCAAAGTGCCTTTTGAGAGATTCAAGATGGCAGAGCAGAGAAAGCCGCATTCCTAGTTGCTCAGTGACTGGGTATTCAAGCAGCAGAGTGCAGCTTCTCAGTGAGGTGGGTGAAGGAGGGATTTCACTAAAATTTAATGCTGGACAGTCAGAATGCCTTAGAGACTCAGAAATTCAGGTGCGTTGAACAAAGAAGAAGGTTCACTGGAGCCAGGCTGGTTGTGGCAGTGGCAGGGCAGCTGTGGTGGCACTGGGTCACGGGGGGGGGGGGAGAACAGAGAGAGAAACACAGGGATCAGAGTCGGCATGGGAACCCGAGATCAGTAAAGCAGCAGGCACTTAGCTGAACCAGAGGCTGCACCTCAAGCTGGTGTCTGAACACTGCCGAGTTGCTCAGCTGCTGTGGAGAGCCGAGGCTGGGCCGTCCTGAGGTGGCCATGCTGCAGCTGCTGCTGTGGGAACCCTGGAGATCAGAGCAAACAGCCCCACAGTGCCCCACAGTGCCCCAGCAGGGCCCCAGCAGTGCCCCCCGTGGGACCCAGGGAGTACCTAGCAGAATGAGAGTGAAGCAGGGAGACAGAAGAGTTCATCCAACAACAGCAGAATACACTTTCTTCTCACTCTTCATCCCTCTGGGAATCTTCTCCAAGATATACCATATTTTAGACCACAAGGCAACGCTTAACAAATACGAAATAATTGTTATAATTCCTTGTATCTTATCAGATCAACAAAATTAGAAATTAACACCAAAAACCCTATGGGAAACTATATGAATACATGAAGACTGAACAATACACTTTGGGGCTTTGTTTGCTTGCTTGTTTTGCTTTTCATACTGGAGATTGATTGAACCCGGGGGCATGGCACCACTGAGCAACATCCCCACCCCTTTTTAGTTTTTATTTTGAGGCAGTATCTCATTAAGTTTCTTAGAGCCTCACTAATTTGCTGAGGCTGGTCTCAAATTTGCAGTCCCCCTGTCTCAACCTCCCAAATCACTGGGATTACAGGTGTGCACCAAAACATCTAGTTAGAATAATGCACTTTTGAATGATGAATGGATAATAGAACAAACTGGGAAAATCTAAAAATTCTTAGACTCAAATGAGAATAGTGACACAACATACTAGAACCTCTTGGTCATTCTAAAGGCAGTTCTTTTTTAAAAAAATGTTTATTTTTTAGATATAGGTGGACACAATATTTTTATTTTTATTTTTATTTTTATGTGGTGCTGACAATCGAACCTAGTGCCTCGTACATGCTAAGCAAGAGCTCTACCTCTGAAGTTCTAAAAGGAAATTTATAGCTATGAACGCCTACATAAGAAAAATCAGAAACATCCCAAATAAACAGCCTAATGATACATCTCAAGGTCCTCAAAAAAGAGAATGAAACAACTTCACAACCAGTAAAAAAAAAAAGGAAATAATTAAAATCATAGCCAAAATCTATGAAATTGAGTAAAAAATTACAAAGGATCAATGAAACAAAGAATTGGTTCTTTGAAAATATAAACAAGATTGATAAAAACCTTAGCTAAAAGAGCAGAAGGAAAAAGAGAGGTGACCCAAACTATTAAAATGAAAGACGTAAAAAAAGAAATCACCACAGACATCACAGAAATCCAGTGGGTCATTAGGGACTAAATTGAAAAAACTCCAAGAAATCAGAAAATCTAGAAGAAATGGATACATTTTAGTGCACACTCAATTTGCCAAGATTTAATTAAGAGGACATAAAAATGGAATAACTAGTAATGAGAAGCAGTAATAAAAAGTCTTCCAACAAAGAAAAGCCCCGGACCAGATAGATTCTCAGCTGAAGTCTACCAGACCATTAAAGAACTAATGTCAACACTCCTCAAATTATTGTGTGGAATAGAAAGGAATGGAACACACCTGAATTCAGTGTACGAAGCCACATTGACACTCATACCCAAACCAGACAAGAACACATCAAGGTAAGAATACTACAGACCAAAACTTAGACTCTGATGACCTTGAATGCAAAAATACTTAATAAAATATTAGCAAAAAATATTCAACAACATTTAAGAAGGTTTTGCATTCTGACCAACTTGGTTGTATCCCAGAGACACAAGAATGTTTTAACATATGCAAGTCAGTCAATGCAATTCATCAACTAAATAGAATTAAGAACAAAAAACTCAGTCACCTCAAATGCAGAGAAAACCTTTGACCAAATCCATCAACCATTCATGATAAAAACACTGAAGAAACTGGGATAGAGGTGACCTACCTCAACATCATAAGACAAAACCCAAAGTGGGAGAAAACTGAAAGTATTTCCTTTAAAATCCAGGGCAAGATAAGCATGTCTCCTCTTACCACCCCTATTTAATATAGTGCTAGAAATCAAGTCAGAACAATTAGGAAAAAGAAGGAAATAAAAGGAATAAAAATTGGAAAGGAAGAAGTCAAATTATCACTGTTTGCAAATAATATGATCCTTTAATGGGAAGATCCAAAAAATTCCCCAGAAGATGACTGGAGCTAAAAAACAAATCAGCAATGTAGCCGGTTACAAAAGCAACAATACAAATATCAATAAGCTCTCCTATTTGCCAACTATGAATCTGCTGAGAAAGAAATAAGGAAAACAATCCCATTCACAGTAGCCTTAGGGAAAAAATAAAACTAGGAATAAATCTAATCAAGGAGGTGAGAGAACTCTACAATGAAAACTATAGAATACTGAAGAAATTTAAGAAGACCCAAGAAGATGGAAAGACCTCCCACGTCCATTAATAGGCAAAATTAATGTTTTTAAATGTCTTCATTAAATGTTTTTATTACCAAAAGCAGTTTACAAATTCAATGCAGTCCTCACCAAAGTATCAACGACATTCTTTACAGAACTAGAAAAAAGAGTCCTGAACCTCATTTGAAAAAAATAAAAGACCCAGAATAGCCAAAGTAATTCTTGTTTGTTTGGTGCTGGGGATTGAACCCAGGGCCTTGGGCACCGGAGGCAAGCACTCTACCAACTAAGCTATCTCCCTAGCCCAAGCCAAGCTAATTCTAAGCCAAAAAAGCAATCTGGAGACATCACAATACCTTCCTTCAAATCATACTACAGTGTTACAATAACAAAAACTACATGGCACTGGCATAAAAACAGACACCTGGATCAATGGCCCAGAACTGATAATAACACAGAGACGAACGTAACACAGCTAGGGTCATCTGATCTTGACAAAGGTGCCAAAAGCATACACTGGAGAAAAGACAGCCCTTTTAACAAATGGTGCCGGGAAAACCCGTGATCCGTGTGCAGAAGAACGAAACTAGAGCCTTATCTCTCCCCCTGCAAAAAGATCAACTCAAAATGCATCAAATGCCCAGGAATTAGACCAGAACCCGTGCAACTCCAAGAAGAAAACACAGATCAACACTCCAAAATGTAGGCACAGGCAATGATTCTCATAGGACCCCTGAAGCTCAGGAGAGAATGCTAAGAGTTAGTAAATGGAAAGGAATCAAATGAAAACCTTCTGCACAGCAAGTAAACAAACAAAAAACGGTTAAGAATGTGAAGAGAGATGCTACAGAATGGGAGAAAATCTTTGCTAGCTACTCTTTTGACAGAGGATTAATAGCTAGAATATATACAGAGCTCAAAAAACTTTACCCCCAAAAGTCAAGTAACTCAATTAATAAATGGGCAAATGAACTAAACAGACACTTCTCAAAAGAAGAAACACAAATGGTCAACAAATACATAAGAAAGTGTTCAACATCAACAGCAATTACGGAAATGCAAATCAAAACCACCCTGAGATTTCATTTCACTCCAGTCAGAATGGCAGTCATCAGAATACAAACAATAATAATTGCTCAAAAGGATGTGAAGAAAAAGGAAGACTCTAACACTGCTGGAGACTGTAAATTATCACAAACACTATGGAATTAGGATGGAGGCTCCTCAAAACACTAGGTATGGAACCACCACATGGCCCAGCTAGGCCACTTCTGGGTATTTACCCTGAAGCATTAAACTCATCTCACCACAGTGATATCATGATATCCATGTTTATGGCAGCACGATTCACAATAGCTGAATTACGGAACCAGCCTAGGTGTCCATCAATGCATGAATGGGTAAGGAAACTGTGGTCTATATGCACGATGGAATTTTATTCAGCCATAAAGAAAAATGAAATTATGTTATTTACAGGAAAATGGATGGAACTAGAGAGCATTATGTTAAGTAAGCCAAACTCAGAAGGTCAATGGCTGTATGTTTTCTCTCATATGTGAAAGCTAGAGAGGAAAAAAAGGAAAGAAGGAGTTGGAGGGGAGGGGTGCAGGGGACCTCATGAAAAAACAAAAGACCCAGCAACTTAATGAGATCGTTTCTCAAATTAAAAAAAAAAAAATGTTAAAGGCTAGCACAGAGTGGCTCAGAGGTAGGAAATCAGTTGAGGAAAGGGACCAAGGAGTAGGTGGGAGGGAGTGGGGGAGTGCTGGGAAAGGATATTGACCGAATTACATTGTTACATTGTGTACATATTCTCATATATAAGAGCATATTATCATGTGTAAGAACTATAATGCACCAATTGAAAAAATGTGGAGAAGAAAGTTAACTCAGATTCTTTGCAACCTGGGGATGATGAAAATGTTTGTAATGTAAGACTTAAAATTGTATAAGGAAACACTGATAAATTGATTACATAAAAATAAAAATAAATAATAATGTAAGACCAAAAAAAGCAGACAAATTAAAATACAAATGTAAAACTACAAAAAAATCCTCCTAAATTATATCAAAGAGATTTAATTTTACTAATACACAAAGAATATCTAAAAGCAGAGAAAGAAAACATCAACAACTTGATTTTTAAAAATGGACAAGAAATGTGTAGGGTGGCATACAACTGTAATTCCAGCTACTGGAGAGGCTGAGGCAGGAGTATCACAAGTTAGAGGCCAGCCTCAGCAACTTAATGAGATCCTTTCTCAAAATTAAACAAAATAAAAAATTTAAAGGCTAGGGCAGAGTGGCTCAGAGGTAGGGTACTTGCCTAGATCGTATGAGGCTGTGGGTTCACTCCGTAGTATAAAAGAAAGAAAAAAGCAAACAAGAAAGGAAGGAAGGAGAGAGGAAATAAAAATAAAAATTGAGCAAGAGATATAAGTAAATTTTAAAAGATTCCAAATGCATAGAAAATGCATAAATAGAGCAAAGCGACTCTCCTCGGTCCTGCTATTTCTTCAGAACAGCTAATTCTCCGTCCACAGCAACCCTCCCCCACCCGCAGGTCACACTGCTAGGACACAGCTTCCATCTGTTGAGTCCTGGGAAAGAGTCTGAATCCCAGCTTCCCTCTGACCTGAGTGACCTGCGGAACCCACAGAGGGTCACCAAACTTGCTGGGATCCTGGTTCTTTTTCAGTAAAAGGAAGGATTTCAACAGACAGTGTCTAAATGGATTTCCAGCCCCCAAATTCTACCTTGAGCGCACGGAACCTCCTAGGGAGAAAACCAGGCAGCGCTGTCTGGAGCGAAACCCCACTGCCCGGAGCCTGCCCTGCCCAGCAAAAGTTCGCCCTGTGAATATCTGGATGAAGGACACCACGCTAATAAACCTCCTTGCGCTCCCCCGACCCGCGGCCAGCCACTACCACCCGGAAGCACACTCCTAGGGTGCTGCTGGCGCTCAGTAGGGAGGAACCGTACCTCGCCCCTCTGCAAACCAGAGCCCACCCCGTGCAGACGCCCCTGACTGCCCCTCACAGCTCCTTGGCTCCGGGTCCTCTTCACAGGCAGCCTCACCGTTAGAGTATGTTGATAAGTTCTCAAGTTTTCTCCAAGAAAGTTGCTTGAGTGGATGCCTCTGCTTCACCTGTGACAGAAATGTTTGCTCCCCCAAACCTCTGAGTCAGGAAACCCAATTGGGTGGAGTCAGTGATAACACTCTTGCCTTTAAGGAAACAGAAATACTCTCTAAAATTGAGTGGGAGCTTCTGTTTTGCCAAGTTGAAATATTTTGTCTGTGTGCCTGTTATAACACCAAAATTTTCAAAGTTATATTTTTTGTTTGAGGTCACATTGATTTTGCCCAACTGTAGACAAATGTAAGTGTCCTCAGCAGGTAGGCTAGGCTAGGCTATGACACTCAGAGGCTGTGTGCATTTTCAACTTATGGTGTTTTCAACATGAGATGAGTTTGTCAGACATAACCGTACTGTAAGTTGAGGAGCATCTGTGTGTGTGTGTGTGTGTGTGTGTAAACCCACATATCCATATATACACACATATATATATATATATATATATATATATATATATATATATATACATTAAAAACTCAGAGCTTTTTCTGATGCTTGTTAGGTGCAGGACAGGCTGAGTAAGCTGTCTGCAGGGCATGCCAAACAAAGTTAGCTGCAGGATGACCTGGGCACTCAAACCCTCTGTCTGGTTCTTTATCGACTATTTGCTTCAAGCCCAAACACCCAAGCCCCGGCTCAAGGCTGAACACTTAACCCCCCTTGTGCCAACAGGCAGCTTGCAGACCCAGAGACCTCATTAGATTTGGGCTATAAAAACTCCCTCCTGCTGGGCCCTTCTCTCTCTTGCTTTCTCTGTCTCTCTTGCGCACGCTTCCCCCCCCCCCCCCTTCTCTCTTTTCTCCTCTGTTGCACTGCTGCAATAAAGCTCTCTTGGTCACTCTGAGTGTTGTGGTCACTTTTCTTTCAATGCTATGATGTAAGACAAATTCAAGTTTAACTTATTAAGACATTGCAAAAATAATACCAGGAGATGAAAAGAATAGCATCCTGACTCTTACACAAATGCATTCAACTGTCAGGAAAAACTACTTAGGATATATTAAAAAATAGAAAATGTAAAAAAAAAAAAACAAGTAAAGTAGTTATTGAGGTCAGCCTCAGGGTCACAGCTTCCTCTTGTGAAGTTCACATATTGTACACTTACATCACGGGTGCCCAAATATGTAAATAGAACCAAATAGCCTTCTAAAGAGGCAAAGGCGGAAAGCTTGTAAAATCTTTACTTCATGTCACCACACACTGCAGACAGCTTTGCCCTCCATCTCTGGAAAGCACTGCATCTTATTAAAACAAATCTGAAAATTCTCGGTTACTGTTGGCTCCTGGTCCAGCATCTCTTCCCCTGTGTGTCTAAAAACACTTCCCCCATAAGTCTGAAAAAAGGCACAAGCCACCAGCTTCTCCCAGGAAACACTCCTCCCTTCAGTCAAGCGTCAGTGTGGGGACAGACACTGCCCCTGCCCCTGCCTGTCTTCGCAGGACTGGCAGATCACGGGTGATGAAAGCAGTGGGGGATCAGCGGGGACATCCAACCTGCCACCTAACCCAGCGGCCTTAGTTCATTCCATGTTCAGCACAGCTTCCTTCCGGTTTCCTGCTTTGCTTTGGGGTATTGCACAGGTTTCCTGGATTGTCCCTCTCCCTTCTCACCCAAATAGGGTCCGCATGAATAGGAAGATCTGGTGCC
Organism: Marmota flaviventris; assembly: GCF_047511675.1. Lineage (NCBI taxonomy): Eukaryota > Metazoa > Chordata > Mammalia > Rodentia > Sciuridae > Marmota > Marmota flaviventris. The sequence goes on along the minus strand of NC_092498.1, from coordinate 6,728,886 downwards.
TGCACCCCTGGGACTATGACAAGGAATCTAGAGAGTTTGATGAAGTAGTCTTTGGCTTCCCAGGTGCTCAGGAAAACTGTCTTCTGCAGCTGGGGTGGGGCAGACTGTAAGGAAAGAAAACGGTGCTGGGTGTGAAAGCACTCTTGAAGCTGGATCCCCCAAAGAAGCACTGACCCAACTCTCAACAGAGTTAAATGCCATGCCCAAAAGAGACCTTTACTGTCCTCCCCTCTGGTTCTTGTTGCTGTAGTAAGACAGCCACAGACATTCAGTCTCATTACGAAACAGGTCTCTGCTTTCTGTTAATGCTTGCCTGAAGACTCCGCTATAAGCTTCCAGACAGGACTGTGTCGTCAATAGAGAAGTACTCTCTTGGAGCTTAATGCAGAGAATTGTACTAGGTCCTGTACTGGTCTTGGTCCTCTAGAGGAACAGGATTTTATACATATGACTGAAAGGGTGGTTTATTAGGTTGGCTTACAGGATCAGAAGGCAGTTCCACATGGCCAACTGCAGGCTGAGCTGCCAAGAAACCCGTGACAGCTCAGTCCGAGAAGCTGGAGCCTCAGAGAAAGAGGGACAATGACGCAGCCCCACTCTGACTGAAGGCCTGCAGACCCCCTGGAGAATCGCTGATCGGAGTGGGCTTTGGAGGGAAGGGCCTGGAACCTGATGTGATCGCAGCGGCAATCCAAGCACCCTTTCAAGAAGAATCAAGCTTGTGCCTGCGTCAGCTTTCTCCTTCCTCCACCTTTTGTCCCATCCAGGCCCCTAGCCTACTGGACGGTGCCACCCACATTCAGGAAGGGTCTCCTCCCTCAGTTGGCTGTCCCATATGTCAATCATTTCTGAAAACACCCTGCATCTACAGTTCCAGAAGTGTCTCAGTCTTGGGCATCCATTAATCCAATGAAGTCCACAATCCAGATGAAGCCTCACAGTTATCCTCAGCTATTGCTCCTTCACAGATATCCTGAACTATGGATTCTCCAGGGGGTCTGCAGGCCATCATTGGTCCCTCTTTCTCTGAGGCTCCAGCTTCTTGGACTGAGCTGCTGCTGATTCCTTGGCATCTCCAGCCTGCAGTTGGCCATGTGGAACTGCTAGGGACAGGTTTCCAAGACCACAACACTTACCAACTTTCATGCTGTGCCAGTGAACTCAGCCTGGATTTCCAGGATTCTTTCCATTTGAAAGCAGATGTTCTTGAAATCAGATTACTGACCCAAGATCTTGTAGAATAAGAATTAATTACAAAGTATTGAATGAAACATTTAAGAAATATTCTTGTGGTTAGTTGTTTGGAATACTATTGGTATTATTTCTAGCAATCTATATCTCACAATTAAGTAGACTATGTACTTAGAAACATACTTTGTATACAACCAGAGATATGAAAAATTGTGCTGTATATGTGTAAGAAGTTGTAATGCATTCTGCTATCATTTATTTTTGAAAAAAATCAATAAAAAAGAAACTACTTATTATTGTGTGTTTTCCACTAGCTCTCAAAATTCAAAAACAAATACTTGTGCTGAGTCTTCTTATTTTTCAAGGTTATATAATCATATGTTCAGTATCAGATGGGCACAATGGTGCACACCTGTAATCCCAGTTACTCAAGAGGCTGAGGCAGAAACATCACAAATTCAAGGCCAGCTTCAGGGACTTTGTGAGACCCTGTCTCAAGATAAAAAGACCTGTGGATGTAGCTCAGTGGTAAAACATCTCTGGGTTCAACCCCCAGTACCAAAAAAAATCTATACTGTTTTAAGTGAAGATATAACCACACAAAGCAATTTTGCATCAACACTGTATCTAGAGTGTGATATTTGATGGACACTATGCCTATAATCTGAGTGGTTCAGGATGCTGAGGCAGGATAATTGCACGTTCAAAATCTGTCTCAGCAACATAGCAAAGCCCTAAGCAACTCAGTGAGACCCTCTCTCAAAATAAAATATAAAATATAAAAGTTATGGGGATATAGCTCAGGGGCTAAGTGCCTTTGGGTTCAATCCCTGGTACCAAAAAAAAAAAAATCACTCCTAAGGAACAATGGTGATGTTACTGGTGGAGCTAATGTCTCCAAGCCCCCGTCACAAGAAAATCAATGAGGCACTTGGCTTCCAGGGTCCCAGTCTAACAGGCATAAAGTCCACTCCATGGCAGACCTCAAGAAAAGGGAAATTCATGCAGATTTATCAAAACTGCATGCCAAATTTACTGGGGGAAATTAGTTTCTTTCCTATATTGTGATAGAAGAACAAATAATAGAGTTTTTAAAAGCCTAATTCTAGATTTTGGAAATTTTGGAAAATCTCCAAATAGAAGTTAATTCTTTGTGCTTGGTAGTTACTTAATATTCTTTGTTGGGCCATAGCACCCACACATCTGGCCAGATGCACCTTGAAATCTCAATGATGAGAGAGGCAACTCTGGCTTTCTCAGGAGGTCATTTTAGACCCTGCCAGAGGCTGTGCCTTAGGGACCTTGCCTTTCCCAGGTTTTCTACTCTGTAGTTGCCACCATCCCTCTTGTTTGACTTTGACTTCCTCCTATAAATAAAGCGTTCTCGGCTTTCTTACAACTGAAGGATGCTATAGATCAAAACTTAGCAAGGGATAAAGGAACCATTGCAGCATACATCTCAGCATAACACGGCATGAAAACTTTTATTTCCTATAAACCTTCATATCTTCAAGAAATGAACCACAAATGTTTATTGTAAATTCATTTGTGCATAGAAAAACATGTATCTTAGCTCGGCCACAATCATTTCCTGCCTCACCTCCTCCCCATTCTGTCTCCTCTGTCACTCACGTTTGTGGTCAGACCACAGGAAGAAAGGCCAGGTAATAGGGCCCATGTCCCCTTCCTTGTACTGCTAACGCATTCAGCAGAACGGGAGGAGGAGGGTTGGGCCAAGAAGAAATACCACCATGCAGATCACACCAAACCTCATTCTGGACCCTCCACAGGTCCACCTGAGGACAGTGCATGGGTAAAGCAGAAGACCTTTCCTGAGTCCAACCCACACAGTGGCCTCATTCAGAGCAAGCACAACAGTTGAACTTCTGACTCTGACTCAAGTGCTTATAGGTATGGATGCCTTTCTAGGTCCTACCAATTCTGTTCTCAAAACCAAGTAGCTAGTAACCAGCTGAGCAGACTCATAATTTTTTACTACAGTTTATTGTGAAAAAAAATGACTTGAGGCCAGATGCAGTGGCACTGGCCTGCAATACCAGCAATTTGGGAGGCAGAGGCAGGAGGATCACAAGTTCAAAGCCAGCCTCAGCAAGTTAGCAAGGCCCTAAGCAATTTAGCAAGACTCTGTCTCAAAAATAAAAAGGGCTGGGGATGTGGTCCAGTGCTAAAGTGCCCCTGGCTTAAATTCCTGGTACCAAAATAAATAAATAACTTGAAAATAATATTTAAATGATGCATTTCTAAATGACTGTACTTGGAAATACAGACAGCAGCATTTCTCTTATCCTCTGTCGGTGTAACATATTTGTTCTAGTAAAAGACCAAGGACTTCTAGATCAAGATAGCAGTGGGGCAGAGAGTGGCAGATGATAACTCCATCCCCATTAGGCAATTCTTCATTCTAACACAAAAAAATCACAAGAAGAAAGGCTAAACAAATCTCCATAAAATCCATACATTCAGCAGGAAGAAAGAAGGAAGCTAGCTATTTGGCCAAAGTTTGATCTAAAGTAACCCACAGGGTTTCCGTTCCCACACTGTAGTGGGAGCAACCCTGCAGAGGTGTTACCAGGCGGGACCATAACTGGTGATGATTTGTTTTTAATTTTAAGTCTCTAAAAATTGTCTTAAGTGCATTTGGCAAAGAAAACCTATGACATCTTAGTAAGAACAATGAGATTCTGTGACATTGGAGCCATTTCTCCCTCCTCAACCTACTCCCAACTCCACTTTACGGAAGATCCACTCTGGGCAAGTGTGTCCAATACATTGGGACTCCCTCTCCCCTCAGCTACCAATCAGGGGTGCAAGCCTCCTGCTGGGTCAGTATAGCAGCATTTCTCTTCCTCTATGTGTGGTAGAGATTAACCTCCCGTGGACGCATCCAGGGCACTGCTCTTCCAGTCAGAGCAGGCCAAGCACACTGAGTCCCAACTACCCAGATCTGGGCTCCCAGCCCCCAGAGGGTCAAGGTCTACACAAGCCAAGAGGAGCAGAGGCTGACATTGCCTGTCCGGGGCTTGGAGCTGGTCAGAAATTTCACAGGGAGAAAGGCAGCCCATAATAACAGAGAAACCCAAACAACTCCTCAGAGGACACAGAATATGAAAAATTTCAAGCCAACGTTGTTTTTTTTTTAAAAAATGAAGATTTTGATAATAACTAATTTAAAGAAATCCAATAACCCTGTGAGTGCCAAAAGAGAAAGTATAGGCCAGCAATTTTACCAGAGAGAACTAGAAGAAAGACAAGTAAGAAGAGTCCTCCTAGGGTCAGAGAACACCTGAAAGACCAGCTTCAAAAGCTGCCCCTGCAAAGGGGAAGAAATTGAGTGAGATCAGACTGCAGCACAATAATGCCCCAGGACGCTGTCAAGAACATGAGGGCCATCAACTGGCAGCCGGAGGGCCTCGCAGATGGACGCAAGGGCAACAGAGGCAGGCAGGTAACCGAAAGAGCAGGGAAAGAGGTGGCACCAGACAGCACTGCTACAGCTGCCGTCCTCCCACAGTGACCATGGGCATGTACCAGGCTGCACCTGCGAGGGGCAGGATCAGAGGCTTCACGCCACAGGGAAGGGCTTCATGAAAAGAGTGTAGCCGGGTTTTTAGGTAAACAAATAACAACAATAAAACAACCCGAGAAAAGCAGAAGGAGAATTCATATCCTTTAACAGGGCTACACTATATCACCTAAAATGTCCAGTTTTCATTAAAAACTATAACATATGCAAAGAAACAGGAAAGTGTGGCTCGTACACTGGGAAAGGAAGTCAGCAACACAGGCTGCCTGGGAGAAGGTCCAGATGTTGGACAGGATTTCAAAGCAGCTCTCATAAGTATGTTCCAAAAGCTGAAGAGAACCATACTTAAAGAAATAAAGAAAGCTACAATAGTGACGTCTCATCTAATAGAGAACATTAATAAAGTGGGAAATTATTTTTCTGGAATCCAAAAATACATTAATTGAAATAAAAATGTACTAGAGACCTTCAGTGGTGGATTTGAACTGACAAAAGAAAAAGTCACAATTTGAAGAAATAACTGGTACAAACATATATGAGCCCCCAAAATACATAAAGCAAAAATTAACAGAAGTCAAGGGGAAATACACAATTCAATAATTACAGTTGTAGAGTTCAATACCCTACTTTCCTAATGCCTAGAGTGACTAGAAGGAGGTCGTCAGGAAATCGAAGACGTGACCAACATTGTAAGCAATGGGACCTAACAGACATCTTCAGAACACTACCCAGGAACCAAATACGGTCCTTCCAAGCAAACACACCAAACAGAGCATAAGTAAGGCCCCAAGATAAGCCTCAATCAATACATAAAGTTGAAATAATGCCATTTATGTTCAGAATGAAGTGAAATTAGAAACCAATAGGAGAAAAAGTGAAATTCACCAATAGGTGGATAGTAAACAGCTTACTTTGAAGAACCCATGAGTCAAAGAAGAAATCAAAATAAAATCAACACAAATGGAAGTGAAGAAATAATGCAGCCAAATTGATAAGGAGAAAGCAATACTTAGAGGAAAACTTATACCTGGAAGTGTTTTTATTAAATAAAGAAGACAGATCTCAAACCAACAACTTAACATTCCACATTTAACAGAGTGATAAAATAAGAAAAAAGTAAGCCAAAAGCAATCAGAAAGAAGGATAGAGTAAAGTTTAGAGCAGAAATAATGAAGCAGAAAATAGAAAGCAGCAGAGAAAATAAACAAAAGTAAATGTTGCTTCTTTTAAAACATTGACAGATCTTTAGCTAGTTTGACAAAATATAAACATAGGCTTAAACTCAAATTTCTAATGTTAGGAATAAAGGACATTACTAGTGATCTTACAGAATAAAACAATTATAAGGAAATACTATGAACAACTTTATGCCCCCACAATTAGATAATTTAGACAAAATGGACAAATGACAAATTACTAAAACTGACTCAAGGACAAATAGAAAGTCTGAACAGACATACAGCACATAAAGAGATTGAATTAGTAGTTTAAACACTGCCTACAAGGGAAAACATAGATGGAGATGCCTTTATTAATGTATTTCACCAAATATTTAATAAGAATTAATACTATTTCCTCACAAATTCATCCAAAACAATAATATAGGAGGAATACATCCCAGGTCATTCTGATACTGCATTATCCTGATACCAAGTCACAAAAATATTACAAGAGGAGGACATTGCCTAGCAACATCTCTCATGACACACAATATCCTCATCACATACCAGCAAAGCAAAGCAAGCAATACATGGAAAGGAGTGTACAATGACAGTGTGGGCTTCCTCCCAGGAAAGCCAGGGTGGTTTAACATCCACACCAATGAACCAAGGCACCACATCAACACAGCAAAGGAGGGGAATCACGCAGGGTCATATTTTCCTGTGAACAGAGCTTTCACCACCTGGGAAAGGATCTCCGTGAATGCCTGACCCTGAGACCATATTTAATGGGGAAAGACCAAGTTTTTCCCTTAAGATCAGGAACAAGACAAGGACTCTGCTCTGTTGCGTGGAGGTTCTTGTAGTTATACTATAGCTCTTTTATTAAATTTTCTTATAGCTGTATTGGACAGAATGCCTTTACTTTATTTGTTTATTTTTATGTGGTGCTTGAAAGGAAAGTGACCACAACACTCGGAGCGACCAAGAGGTCTTTATTGCAGCAGTGCAACAGAGGAGAAAAGAGAGAAAGAGAAGTGGGGGGGGGGGGCTGGGGAAGGCTTTTACAGCCCTTCTGCAGTGCTGCCTAAATCTAACAGGGTCTCTGGGTTTGCAAGCTGCCTTGTTGGCACACAAGGGGTTAAGTGTTCAGCCTTGAGCGGTGGGTTGAGTGTTCAGCCTTGAGCAGGGGGGCGAAGCGCTTAGCCTTGAGGGGGGGGGGGCTTGGGCGTTTGGGCTTGAAGCAAACAGGTGATAAAGAACCATACAGAGGGTTTGAGAAGCCAGGTCATCCTGCAGCTAACTTTGTTTGGCATGACCTTCAGACAACTTATTCAGCCTGTCCTGCACCTAACAGTGCTGAGGATGAAACCCAGTGTCTCACGCATGCTAAACAAGCGCTCTTCCGCTGAGCTACAGCTCAGCCCAATAATACACTTCTTTTTTTTTAATGTTTATTTTTTATTTTTATTTTTGAAAATTTTTATTATTAGTTGTTCAAAACATTACATAGTTCTTGACATATCATATTTCATACATTTGATTCAAGTGGGTTATGAACTCCCATTTTTACCCCGTATACAGATTGCAGAATCACATCGGTTACACATCCACGTTTTTACATATTGCCATACTAGTGACTGTTGTATTCTGCTATCTTTCCTATCCTCTACTATCCTCCCTCCCCTCCCCTACCCTCCCATCTTCTCTCTCTACCCCATCTACTGTAATTCATTTCTCCCCCTTGTTTTTTTCCCTTTCCCCTCACTTCCTCTTATATGTAATTTTGTATAACAATGAGGGTCTCCTTCCATTTCCATGCAATTTCCCTTCTCTCTCCCTTTCCCTCCCACCTCTCATCCCTGTTTAATGTTAATCTTCTTCTCATGCTCTTCCTCCCTGTTCTAATCTTAGTTGTTCTCCTTATATCAAAGAAGACATTTGGCATTTGTTTTTTAGGGATTGGCTAGCTTTACTTAGCATAATCTGCTCTAATGCCATCCATTTCCCTGCAAATTCCATGATTTTGTCATTTTTTAGTGCAGAGTAATAATACTCCATTGTGTATAAATGCCACATTTTTTTTATCCATTCTTCTATTGAAGGGCATCTAGGTTGGTTCCACAGTCTAGATATTGTGAATTGTGCTGCTATGAACATCGATGTAGCAGTATCCCTATAGTATGCTCTTTTAAGGTCTTTAGGGAATAGTCCAAGAAAGGGAATAGCTGGGTCAAATGGTGGTTCCATTCCCAGCTTTCCCAGGAATCTCCATACTGCTTTCCAAATTGGCCGCACCAATTTGCAGTCCCACCAACAATGTACAAGTGTACGCTTTTCCCCACATCCTCGCCAGCACTTGTTGTTTGTCTTCATAATGGCTGCCAATCTTACTGGAGTGAGATGGTATCTTAGGGTGGTTTTGATTTGCATTTCTCTGACTGCTAGAGATGGTGAGCATTTTTTCATGTACTTGTTGATTGATTGTATGTCCTCCTCTGAGAAGTGTCTGTTCAGGTCCTTGGCCCATTTGTTGATTGGGTTGTTTGTTCTCTTATTGTCTAATTTTTTGAGTTCTTTGTATACTCTGGATATTAGGGCTCTATCTGAAGTGTGAGGGGTAAAAATTTGTTCCCAGGATGTAGGCTCCCTATTCACCTCTCTTATTGTTTCTCATGCTGAGAAAAAACTTTTTAGTTTAAGTAAGTCCCATTTGTTGATTCTTGTTATTAACTCTTGTGCTATGGGTGTCCTATTAAGGAATTTGGAGCCCGACCCCACAATATGTAGATCGGAGCCAACTTTTTCTTCTATCAGACGCAGAGTCTCTGTTTTGATATCAAGCTCCTTGATCCATTTTGAGTTAAATTTTGTGCATGGCGAGAGAAAGGGATTCAGTTTCATTTTGTTGCATATGTATTTCCAGTTTTCCCAGCACCATTTGTTGAAGATGCTATCCTTCCTCCATTGCATGCTTTTAGCCCCTTTATCAAATATAAGTTGGTTGTAATTTTGTGGATTGGTCTCTGTGTCCTCTATTCTGTACCATTGGTCCACCCACCTGTTTTGGTACCAGTACCATGCTGTTTTTCTTACTATTGCTCTGTAGTATAGTTTGAAATCTGGTATCGCTATACCACCTGATTCACACTTCCTGCTTAGAATTGCTTTTGCTATTCTGGGTCTTTTATTATTCTATATTAATTTCATGATTGCTTTATATATTTCAACAAGAAATGCCATTGGGATTTTGATTGGCATTGCATTAAACCTATAGAGAACTTTTGGTAATATCGCCATTTTGATGATGTTAGTTCTGCCTATCCATGAACAGGGTATATTTTTCCATCTTCTAAGATCTTCTTCTATTTATCTCTTTAGGGTTCTGTAGTTTTCATTGTATAAGTCTTTCACCTCTTTTGTTAGGTTGATTCCCAAGTGTTTTGGTTTTTTTGAGGATATTGTGAATGGGGTGGTTGTCCTCATTTCCATTTCAGAAGATTTGTCACTGATATACAGGAATGCCTTTGATTTATGTGTGTTGATTTTATATCCTGCCACTTTGCTGAATTCATTTATTAGCTCTAATAGTTTCTTTGTAGAGCCTTTTGGGTCTTCTAGGTATAGAATCATGTCTTCCGCAAATAGTGATAATTTAAGTTCTTCTTTTCCTATTTTTATGCCTTTAATTTCTTTCATCTGTCTAATTGCTCTGGCCAGTGTTTCGAGAACTATATTGAATAGAAGTGGTGATAGAGGGCATCCCTGTCTTGTTCCAGATTTTAGAGGGAATGCCTTCAATTTTTCTCCATTCAGAATGATGCTAGCCTGAGGCTTAGCATAGATAGCTTTTACAATGTTGAGGTATGTTCCTGTTATCCCTAGTTTTTCTAGTGTTTTGAACATAAAGAGATGCTGTACTTTGTCGAATGCTTTTTCTGCATCTATTGAGATGATCATATGGTTCTTATCTTTAAGTCTATTGATGTGGTGAATAACGTTTATTGATTTCCATATATTGAACCAGTCTTGCATCCCAGGGATGAATCCTACTTGATCATGATGTACAATCTTTTTAATATGTTTCTGTATCCGATTTGCCATAATTTTATTGATGATTTTTGCATCTATGTTTATTAGAGATATTGGTCTGTAGTTTTCTTTCTTTGAAGTGTCTTTGTCTGGTTTAGGAATCAGGGTGATGTTGGCCTCGTAGAATGAATTTGGAAGTTCTCCCTTTTTTTCTATTTCCTGAAATAGCTTGAAAAGTATTGGTATTAGTTCTTCTTTAAAGGTTTTGTAAAACTCTGCTGTATACCCATCCGGTCCTGGGCTTTTCTTAGTTGGTAGTCTTTTGATGACTTCTTCTATTTCCTCAATTGATATTGGTCTGTTTTGGTTGTGTATATCCTCCTGACTCAATCTGGGCAGATCATATGACTTAAGAAATTTATCAATGCCTTCACTATCTTCTATTTTATTGGAGTATAAGGATTCAAAATAATTTCTAATTATCTTCTGTATTTCTGTAGTGTCTGTTGTGATATTGCCTTTTTCATCCCGTATGCTAGTAATTTGAGTTCTCTCTCTTCTTCTCTTCATTAGCATGGCTAAGGGTCTGTCGATCTTGTTTATTTTTTCAAAGAACCAACTTTTAGTTTTGTCAATTTTTTTAATTGTTTCTTTTGTTTCAATTTCATTGATTTCAGCTCTAATTTTAATTATTTCTTGCCTTCTACTACTTTTGCTGTTGTTTTGCTCTTCTTTTTCTAGGGTTTTGAGATAAGTGTGAGATCATTTATTTGTTGGTTTTTTCTTTTTTTTAAGGAATGAACTTCAAGCAATGAATTTTCCTCTTAGAACTGCTTTCATTGTGTCCCATGGATTCCAATATGTTGTGTCTGTGTTTTCATTTATCTCTAAGAATTTTTTAATTTCCTCCTTGATGTCTTCGGTAACCCATTGATCATTCAGTAACATATTGTTCATTCTCCAAATGATGCAGGACTTTTCCTTCCTTCTTTTATCGTTGATTTCCAGTTAAATTCCATTATGATCAAATAGGATGCATGGTAGTATTTTTACTCCCTTATAATTTTGAAGAGTTGCCCTGTGTCATAATATATGGTCTATTTTGAGAAGGATCCATGTGCTGCTGAGAAAAAAGTGTAGCTGCTTGATGTTGGGCGGTATATTCTATATATGTCAATTAAGTCTAGGTTATTAATTGTATTATTGAGTTCTATAGTTTCTTTATTCAACTTTTGTTTAGAAGATCTGTCCAGTGGTGAGAGAGGTGTGTTGAAGTCTCCCATAATTATTGTATTGTGGTCTATTTGACTCTTGAACTTGAGAAGAGTTTGTTTGATGAACATAGCTGCACCATTGTTTGGGGCATATATATTTATGATTGTTATGTCTTGTTGGTGTATGTTTCCCTTGAGCAGTATATAGTGTCCTTCTTTATCCCTTTTGATTAACTTTGGCTTGAAGTCTATTTTATTTGATATAAGTATGGACACTCCTGCTTGTTTCCGAAGTCCATATGAGTGATATGATTTTTCCCAACCTTTCACCTTCAGTCTATATACGTCTTTTCCTATCAAATGCATCTCCTGTAGGCAGCATATTGTTGGATCTTTTTTTTTTTTTTTGATCCATTCTACTAGCCTGTGTCTCTTGATTGGTGAGTTTAAGCCATTAACATTTAGGGTTACTATTGAGATATGGTTTGTACTTCCAGCCATATTTGTTTATTTATGTTACTTAACATGATTTGTTTTTCCTCTTTGATTATTTTTTCCCTTTACTCTACTACCTCCCGCTGTTGGTTTTCATTGTTATATTCCATTTCCTCTTCCTGTAATTGTTTTGCCAAGGATGTTTTGAAGAGCTGGTTTTCTAGCTGCAAATTCTTTTAACTTTTGTTTATCGTGGAAGGTTTTAATTTCATCTTCCATCCTGAAGCTTAATTTTGCTGGATACACGATTCTTGGTTGGAACCCATTTTCTTTCAGCGTTTGAAATACGTTGTTCCAGGATCTTCTAGCTTTCAGAGTCTGTTTTGAAAGATCAGCTGTTATCCTGATTGGTTTACCCCTAAATGTAATCTGTTTCTTTTCTCTTGTAGTTTTTAAATTCTCTACTTATTCTGTATGTTGGGCATCTTCATTATAATGTGTCTTGGTGTGGATCTCTTATGATTTTGCACATTCTGCATCCTGTAGGCTTCTAGAATTTGGAATTCTTCTTCAAGTCTGGGAAGTTTTCTCATATTATTTCATTGAATAGATTGCTCATTCCTTTGGTTTGGACCTCAAATCTTCCTGTATCCCAATAACTCTTAAGTTTGGTCTCTTTATGTTATCCCATATTTCTTGGATGTTCTGCTCATGGTTTCTTAACAGTCTCGCTGAGCTGTCTATGTTCTTTTCAAGTTGAAATACTTTGTCTTCATTGTCTGATGTTCTATCTTCTAAGTGTTCTACTCTGCTGGTAGTACTCTCAATTGAGTTTTTAATTTGGTTTATTGCTTCCTGCATTTCTAGGATTTCTCTTTGTTTTTTATAACCTCTATCTCCCCTTATAATTGATATTTTGGTTCTTGGATTTGTTTATGTAATTCATTTTCAAAGTGATCTTTCATTGTCTGATTTTGCTGTCTAATGTCTTCCTTGAGACTCCAGATCATCTGAAGCATGTATATCCTGAATTCTTTATCTGACATTCCATCTGCTGCAGATATTACCTCTTCTAAAGTTGAGTTTATCTGCATTGCTTGTGGTCCTTTCTTTCCTTGTCTTTTCATACTGCTCACATTTCTTTCTGCTTTGTGAAACTGTGGTGTTATTGATTTTCCCCCTATATATTTATATTGCTCTTGTATAGTTGCAAAGTCTCCCTTTTGTGGAGAAAGACAATGTTAACAGTTCTCAATATCAATAGTACATCATCTAAGCACACGTTTTCCTTATTACTACATTTATAGCTAGACTCTATGTCTACAAATGTTGGTTTCGATTATCGTTTACAAATATAGTCATTAGTTTCCTGAAAGGCATACCGTTTCTGGTAGCTTGAAGAAAACTGAATTTCAGGTGTAAGATGTTATGTTTAGGGGGAAAGGAGTGAGGGTATGGGGTTAATCTAACTTAGTATCTTTGGAAAGCTCTAACCAATAGATGGGTAATTTATGGAAGAATGTATAGATTCAAATTCCTATCTGTATTTATAAGATTACCCTACTTATAAATAGTAAAATTTAGGGGTTGCAAGTGGGATAGAGGGAGTAAGAAGGAGAAAAACAAATAACAAGGAAAGAAAGAGAAAAGAGAGAGTGAGAAAAAGACAATACAAGAAAAAAGAAAAGAAATAGAAAGGGGTGAGGGAGGTGGAGCATATGCAATTCCTCTATATTATATTATTCTGGTGATTCAGTTGTTAAAGACCTTTTTCATGCACAATTCTTGGTTTCACATATGTTGAGGTTGAGAGGACCAGAGAGGGAAGGGTAGAGGAGACTGGATGAATGGATGAAAAGAGAGAGAGAAGACAAAAAAAAAGAAAGAAAAAAATGTCTCTCAGAACTCTGTTTTCTTTTCTTCCAGTTGGTGGCGTTGCCTATTCCTAGCTTGAGTCTCTGGGTTCAGGGTGGTGGTGGTAGTCAGTGTGAGAGGACTTGAGCTTCCACCTGTGGCCTCTCTACTCTTATTCTGAGATGTAAACCAGGTGCCTGATCCGTTGCAGAACCGAGCTGGTAGCCACGCCCACCAATTGGTGGGTTTTAAGGGTTGGTGGGATTTTCCAAGATGAGTTCCATCTTCTCATAAGGTGTTTGATGAGGTGGGGGGTGTTGGGGAAACCTTATGTTTTTCCAGAGCTCCATCAGGTGACCGCACGGGCGGGCGGCTGGGCCCCTCCTCCAGTTGGGGTGGTCTGTCTACCATGCCGGTGGGCCCAATACTACACTTCTTACAGTCTATTTAAGCTGATAACAACTCCACTTTAATGGCATAAAAGAACACACTTTTATGAACTTAAAAACAGCATACTAGGGGCTGGGGTTGTGGCTCAGTGGTACACCACTCGCCTGGCATCTGTGAGGCTGGGTTTGAGCCTCAGCACCACATAAAAATAAATAAATAAAATAAAGGTATTTTGTTCATCTGCAACTAAAAAATAATTTTAAATAATTTTAAAAGAACAGCATACTATAGTGACACAGTCACTTCAATGATTGTAGCAGCTCAATTCACAAGAGCTAAACTGTTGGAGCAACATAGATTCCCCTCAATAGATGAATGGGATCCTCTTAGCTCCTGAGTCACTGGGATTGCATATATACACAATGGAATATTACTCAGCATTAAAAGAGAATAAAATTATGGCATTTGCAGGTAAATGGATGGATTTGGACTATCATGCTAAGCAAAGTAAGCCAGTCTCAAAAACCCAAAGTCCAAATATTTTCTCTGAAAACTGGATGCGGATCCATAATGGTGGGGGTGCGGTGGGGTGATGGGAAGAATGGAGGAACTTTAGTCAAAGGGGACAGTGGGGAGAGGAAGGGACATGAGGGAAGGAAAGATGGTGGAATGAGATGAACATTATTACCCCAGGTACATGTATGACTGCACATATGGTGTGATGCTACATCATGTACAAGCAAAGAAATGAAAAGTTGTGCTCCATTTGTGTACAATGAATCAAAATGCATTCTGCTGTCATTATACCTAACTAGTATAAATTGAAACAAATAAATAAATAAATAAAATGGAAAAAAAATCCATGTTTATTCAAGCCCTTTCCCCACATTTCATTTTTTATATCACAATTTATATAATTTGATATTGTGTTCTCCTGAGTTTCTGTTGCTATACTTATTTTAATTCTTTCCTCTTCTAACCTTCATACCAAAGATACAAATGGCTTCCACACCACCATTACACTATAGAATTAGAATATCCTGAACATGACCATATATTTACCTTTACCCATGAAATTGATACTTCCTTATGTTTTCATGTCACTAAATAATGTCCTTTCATTTCACACTGAAGAATTCCAAATAGCTTTTTTCATAGGCAGCTCTGGTGGTGATGAATTCCCTCACCTATTGTTTGTCTGGGAAAGTCTTTTTCTCCCCTTCCCCCTTCCCCTCCTCCCTGTCCTCCTTAATTTTTGAAGGTCAGCTTTTCTGGGGGAAATATTCTTGGTTGGCATCTTCTTCTTTCAGCACTTTGATTACATCAGCGCACCCCTCCAGCCTGCAAGGAGTCTGTTGAGAGGTGATCACTGACAGCCTTATTGGCATCTCCATGTACGTGAGACTCCTTTTTCTCCTCCTGATTTCAAAATTCTCTTTGTCTTCGGTTTTATTTTCTTGTGTGTTGGCTTTTGTGTTTTCTTATTGTAAGAGGATGAACCCAGGGGTGCTATTACCACTGAGCTACATCCTCAGTTCTTTTATTTTTTATTTTGAGACAGGGTCTCACTAAGTCCTGAGGCTGGCCCTGAACTTGGGATCCTCTTAGCTCCTGAGTCACTGGGATTGCAGATGTGTGAGCCACTACCTCTGGCATGGGTAAAATCCTTGAGTTGATTCTGACCTAAGACCTGTGAGCTTCAGGTACTTAGATATTCATATCTTTCCCGTATTTCAGGAATTCTTAGTCATTATTTCTTTAAATGAACTTCATGTGTTTTTCTCCTCCTCCTCCTCCTCCCCTCCTCCTCCTCCTCCTCTTCCTCCTCCTCCTCTCCCTCCCTCCCTCCCTCCCTCTCCCTTGCCTTAAAACTCCTGTAATGCTATAATGCAAATGTGAGCTCTCCTAATGAGGTTCCACACATCCCAGAGTCTTTCTTCATGCCTTTTCATTATTTTTCTTTTTTCTCCATGGACTGCACGATTTTAAATGTTCTGTCTTCCAGTTTGTTATTCTTTCTTCTGTTTTGATTTTTCTTTTTGTTCTGTTCGACTTTTTTGAGGTGGAGTTGCACCGAGTTGCACCAGGCTGGCCTCAAACTCATGATCCTCCTGCCTTGGGCTCCTGGGACCTGGGATGACGGTGTGCACCACCAGGCCTAGTCCCTTTTTCCTGCTCAATCTAGTCTACGTTGAAGCAAATCCGTTGCATTTGTTTTAATACTTTCAGTGTATTTTCAATTTCAGATTTGAACTTTTGTTTGCTTGTTTTCTCTTTGTTGAGCTTTTCATTTTCTTCTTGCATTGCTTTCCTGGTTTGGGTAAATTGTTTATCTGTATTCTCTCCTAACTTTCTGAGCCCCTTAGGAACATATTTTAAAGGAATTTGAATTTTTAGCAGGCAGTTAGTTCATGGATCTCCAACTCTTTGGATCAGTTGCTGGAAGGTAATTGGGTCCTTTAGTGGTGTCTTATTTTCTGGATTCTTCATGACCCTGGAAGCCCTGCACAGGTGTCTGCCCATTTGAAGAGGCACTCACCTCTTTGGGGTCTATGGATTGGAGTTATTAAGGAAATGCCTTATGTGTGCTGGCATGGGGGAGGAGAGGCTGGAATACTGCGTCATCAGGCCTAGGTGTGGCTGGTCAGTTCTGGATGTGTGCAGGGGACTCAGTCTGGGGGGATGTGACTTCTCATGAGCTCATGTAGCTGGGCTCTACAACATTGTCAACTGGGTAGTCCTTGGTAGCAGGAACCAAGGGGGCTGAAAGAGGGCCATAATAGCTGCAAAGGGCACTCAGCAATGCCTCTGAACAGGATGGGCCACTGGGGAGCCAGTACCTGCCGTGGATCCATGCTTGGTTGTGAATTGGTTGTAGGCATATGCATGTGAGAAAGCCAGAATAGGCATGAGGACAGTAGTGACGGCCAAGGGCAAAGGAATTGTTAGGACCAACTGCAAGTACATGCATGGCAGCAGGGGCCATGGGAGTGTGTGTGCCACCCCAGGAGTCGGGATTGGCAGTGTGCACATACCCGGCCAGACACAAGTGCAAACACAGTGGTTGAAGTGGGCACCATGGGGCAAGGTCAGCTGTGGACATCTGAACAGTTACAGAAGTCAAGACAAGCAGCGAGCCTGTGTGCAGCTCCACGGGCTATCTGCAGAGGCAAGTCTGCTGGTGAGGACTGGCGCTGGCAGCTGCAGAGATGGATCACAAACGCACAGACCCGCTAAGTGCCAGAGCCTGTGGTGCAGGCCTGAGGTGACTTGTGGGCATGTGCTCAGTGGCTGCACTCAGCTCATGGAGCAGCAGGTGACTCCAGGTGGTGTTTAGAGAAGCTGGAGATTGAAAGAGAGAAACTAGGGCCCCTGCTGGGAAACTGTGGGTAGTATATGGGGGCCACAAGGCTGTTGCAGTCCTTGGCACAGAAGAGTCCTGTGCAGCAGGCTGTTGGGGACCATGGTGGTTCCTGCCACGTGTCTATACTGACAGTCACTCTTTGTTCCCAGGTGTCTCCAGATGCCCCAGGTATGCCAGTCTCCCTAGGGTCCTGGGTGGGGTGAAACTGAAACTGACCATTCAGGCTCTGCCCTGAAAGGCTGAGGAAGCTAATTTTTCCTCCATTCTCCTTTTTCCTGAAATTGTTATTTCTTCTCTTACTGTCTGGCTATTACCAGCATTTTCCCCTTCTACTATTTTTCAATAGCTCCTTAAGTGGATTCTTGATCTCTTCTAGTTATCCTTGTTCATAGATAGCTGTTCACTTGATCTTCTTTGGGGGAGGAGATGAAAATGAAGGCTGAGACCTCTTACTCCACCATCTTGCTGATCTTAAAGTCCATTTCAAATTAACTTTTGGTGTGAAGTGATACAGAAGTGAGATTTATTTCTTCCATACAATTGTATATAGCTATCCCAGGATCGAAAATTCAAGGCCAGCCTCAACAACTTAGAGAGACCCTGTCTCAAAAAATAAAAAGGGCTGGGGATGTAGCTCTATGGAAGAATACCCCTGAGTTCAATCCCCAGTACCAAAATAAAAGGAAAACAAACACACACACACACACACACACACACACACACACACACACACACCACATGCATGCACATTTGAAGAGACAGCAAGCATCAGAATTAGATATGAAAGAGATATTAGAATTATCAGAGAATTTAAGACTGATAAAATTAACATGCTAAGGACCCTAATGTGATGTGCCTGGCAGGTGGTGGTACTGTCCACACTGATGCTCAGCCAGGAATTTCTCTTGGGATTCCTGTACTGAGAAAGGGGACTCGGGATACCTTTTAATAGGAAAGGACCTAAAAAGCAAAAGGCAAGAGAGAACATTAATGGTCAGAGTCTAGAAAAATAAAGACAGGCCTCAGAGACCTAAAATGTTCTTCCCCTTATGGTGCATCTTCTGTTGGGGACTAAAAGACACCATCATAGGAACCTTCTGAAACAACACCTTAGTCCTAAGCAGAGGTTGGATTCTGTGATAGAAACGTCTCCTGCCCACTGCCTCACTGGTGAGGGTCTCTGTCACTTTAAGTTGTCATCAGCAGGCCTTCCCTGAGCTTCCTGAGCTCAGCTCTGAGGTCTGGGTGACTCCTCTGTGAGGCAGAGGGAAGGTGTCTCCTGAACTCACATCAGAGGCCACTCCTGAGCCTGTCCCCAGGAAAGGTGAGCCTGAGCCAGGGAAGGGGACAGACTGGCAAGAGCTGTGAGGAGATGGAGCTGCAGCAAGAGCTGCAGAGGCACTGTTCAAATGAAGTTGGCTGATGAGCACCTCTGTTCTACAAAGCAGGGGACCAGGAATTAGAGGGAAGAGACTTATGCTTCCAGGGCTTCAAGAATGTTCTGAGTTTCCAATGGAGTTGGTGTGGAAGATGCAGCGGGTGTCTTTGCCAGCTGAATGCACACATTCCTGGTTAGGACTAGCTTCTTTCCCTTTCCCTAGTCCCCAAAGGAGTAAGAGAGCTGTTTTCCAGAATTATTAATACACTACACAAGGTGGGAAACAGTCCCCAAGTGCACATTCACAAAGGTGAAAGATATTTCTGAGGGCATATGAGCAAGTCTAACCTCTGAACAAGTCTGAAAGAGAATTCTGTACATACCCGAGCTTCGAACTCTGCTTCTCCAGTCTCCTAGGCTCAGTGGATGTGGGGGTCTCCCAGGAGGCATCTGAGGTATTGAACTTGAATCTTCAAACTCTTCCCTTCACATGATCCATCAGAATGTCCTCATCTGCATAATAAGAGGCTGGACTATGACAAGAGATTCCCTAACTCGGATCCATGGATGGCTGCATCTGACATACCCCAGGGGAAAGAGGGACTTATTAAAAACAAAGAATTTAGGGACTTATTATTATTATTATTTTAATTGGTTGTTCAAAACATTACAAAGCTCTTGACATATCATATTTCATACATTAGATTCAAGTGGGTTATGAACTCCCATTTTTAACCCAAATACAGATTGCAGAATCACATCGGTTACACATCCACATTTTTACATAATGCCCTATTAGTTAGTACTGTTGTATTCTGCTACCTTTCCTATGCTCTACTATCCCCCCTCCCCTCCCCTCCCATCTTCTCCCACTACCCCATCTACTATAATTCATTTCTCTCCTTGTTTATTTTCCCATTCCCCTCACAACCTTTTATATGTAATTTTGTATAACAATGAGGGTCTCCCTCCATTTCCATGCAATTTCCCTTTTCTCTCCCTTTCCCTCCCACCTCATGTTTCTGTTTAATGTTAATCTTTTCTTCCTGCTCTTCCTCCCTGCTCTGTTCTTAGTTGCTCTCATTATATCAAAGAAGACATTGGTATTTGTTTTTTAGGGATTGGCTAGCTTCACTTAGCATAATCTGCTCTAGTGCCATCCATTTCCCTGCAAATTCCAAGATTTTGTTGTTTTTTAGTGCTGCGTAATACTCCATGGTGTATAAATGCCACATTTTTTTAATCCATTCATCTATTGAAGGGCATCTAGGTTGGTTCCACAGTCTAGCTATTGTGAATTGAGCTGCTATGAACATTGATGTGGCAGTATCCCTGTAGTACACTCTTTTAAGGTCTTCAGGGAATAGTCCGAGAAGGGCAATAGCTGGGTCAAATGGTGGTTCCATTCCCAGCTTTCCCAGGAATCTCCATACTGCTTTCCAAATTGGCCGTACCAATTTGCAGACCCACAGCAATGTACAAGAGTACCCTTTTCCCCACATCCTCGCCAGCACTTGTTGTTGCTTGACTTCATAATGGCTGCCAATCTTACTGGAGTGAGATGGTATCTTAGGGTGGTTTTGATTTGCATTTCTCTGACTGCTAGAGATGGTGAGCATTTTTTCATGTACTTGTTGATTGATTGTATGTCCTCCTCTGAGAAGTGTCTGTTCAGGTCCTTGGCCCATTTGTTGATTGGGTTATTTGTCTTCTTATTGTTTAATTTTTTGAGTTCTTTGTATACTCTGGATATTAGGGCTCTATCTGAAGTGTGAGGAGTAAAAATTTGTTCCCATGATGTAGGCTCCCTATTTACCTCTCTTATTGTTTCTCTTGTTGAGAAAAAACTTTTTAGTTTAAGTAAGTCCCATTTGTTGATTCTTGTTATTAACTCTTGTGCTATGGGTGTCCTATTAAGGAATTTGGAGCCCGACCCCACAATATGTAGATCGGAGCCAACTTTTTCTTCTATCAGACGCAGAGTCTCTGATTTGATATCAAGCTCCTTGATCCATTTTGAGTTAACTTTTGTGCATGGCGAGAGGAGGGGATTCAGTTTCATTTTGTTGCATATGTATTTCCAGTTTTCCCAGCACCATTTGTTGAAGATGCTATCCTTCCTCCATTGCATGCTTTTAGCCCCTTTATCAAATATAAGGTAGTTGTTACTTTGTGGATTAGTCTCTGTGTCCTCTATTCTGTACCATTGGTCCACCCACCTGTTTTGGTACCAGTACCATGCTGTTTTTCTTACTATTGCTCTGTAATATAGTTTGAAATGTGGTATCACTGTACCGCCTGATTCTCACTTCCTGCTTAGAATTGCTTTTGCTATTCTTGGTCTTTTATTTTTCCATATGAATTTCATGATTGCTTCATCTATTTCTACAAGAAATGCCGTTGGGATTTTGATTAGCATTGCATTAAACCTATAGAGAACTTTTGGTAATATCGCCATTTTGATGATGTTAGTTCTGCCTATCCATGAACAGGGTATATTTTTCCATCTTCTAAGATCTTCTTCTACTTCTCTTTTTAGGGTTCTGTAGTTTTCATTATATAAATCTTTCACCTCTTTTGTTAGGTTGATTCCCAAGTATTTTATTTTTTTTGAGGATATTGTGAATGGAGTGTTTTTCCTCATTTCCATTTCAGAAGTTTTGTCGCTGATATACAGGAATGCCTTTGATTTATGTGTGTTGATTTTATATCCTGCCACTTTGCTGAATTCATTTAGTAGTTCTAGTAGTTTTTTTGTAGACCCTTTTGGGTCTTCTAGGTATAGAATCATGTCTTCCGCAAATAGTGATAATTTAAGTTCTTCTTTTCCTATTTTTATGCCTTTAATTTCTTTCGTCTGTCTAATTGCTCTGGCCAGTGTTTCGAGAACTATATTGAATAGAAGTGGTGATAGAGGGCATCCCTGTCTTGTTCCAGATTTTAGAGGGAATGCCTTCAATTTTTCTCCATTCAGAATGATGCTAGCCTGAGGCTTAGCATAGATAGCTTTTACAATGTTGAGGTAAGTTCCAGTTATCCCTAGTTTTTCTAATGTTTTGAGCATAAAGTGATGCTGTACTTTGTCGAATGCTTTTTCTGTGTCTATCGAGATGATCATATGGTTCTTATCTTTAAGTCTATTGATGTGGTGAATAACGTTTATTGATTTCCATATATTGAACCATCCTTGCATCCCAGGGATGAATCCTACTTGATCATGGTGCACAATTTTTTTGATGTGCTTTTGTATCCGATTCGCCAGAATTTTATTGAGGATTTTTGCATCTAGGTTCATCAGAGATATTGGTCTGTAGTTTTCTTTCTTTGAGGTATCTTTGTCTGGTTTCGGAATCAGGGTGATGTTGGCCTCATAGAATGAATTTGGAAGAGCTCCCTCTTTTTCTATTTCCTGAAATAACTTGAAAAGTATTGGTATTAATTCTTCTTTAAAGGTTTTGTAAAACTCCGCTGTATACCCATCCGGTCCTGGGCTTTTCTTGGTTGGTAGTCTTTTGATTGCTTCTTCTATTTCACCCATTGATATTGGTCTGTTCAAATTGTGTGTATCCTCCTGACTCAGTCTGGGCAAATCATATGACTTAAGAAATTTATTGATGTCTTCACTATTCTATTTTATTGGAATATAGGTTTTCAAAATAATTTCTAATTGTCTTCTGTATTTCTGTAGCGTCTGTTGTGATATTGCCTTTTTCATCCCGTATGTTAGTAATTTGAGTTCTCTCTCTTCTTCTCTTCATTAGCATGGCTAAGGGTCTGTCAATCTTATTTATTTTTTCGAAGAACCAACTTTTAGTTTTGTTAATTTTTTCAATAGTTTCTTTTGTTTCAATTTCGTTCATTTCTGTTCTGATTTTAATTATTTCTTGCCTTCTGCTACATTTGCTGTTGTTTTGCTCTTCCTTTTCTAGGGCTTTGAGATGAAGTGTGAGCTCATTTATTTGTTGGTTTTTCCTTTTTTTGAGGAATGACCTCCAGGTGATGAATTTCCCTCTTAAAACTGCTTTCATTGTGTCCCATAGATTCCGATATGTTGTGTCTGTATTTTCATTTATCTCTAAGAATTTTTTGATTTCCTCCTTTATGTCTTCTGTAACCCATTGATCATTCAGTAACATATTGTTCATTTTCCATGTGATGTAGGATTTTTCCTTCCTTCTTTTATCATTGATTTCCAGTTTCATTCCATTATGATCAGATAAAATGCATGGTATTATCTCCACCCCTTTATATTTACTGAGGGTTGCCCTATGGCATAATATATGGTCTATTTTTGAGAAGGATCCATATGCTGCTGAGAAAAAAAGTATATCCACTTGATGATGGTTTGTATATTCTATATATGTCAGTTAAGTCTAGGTTATTGTGATATTGAGTTCTATAGTTTCTTTATTTAACTTTTGTTTGGAGGATCTGTCCAATGGTGAGAGAGGTGTGTTGAAGTCACCCATAATTACTGTGTTGTGGTCTATTTGATTCTTGAACTTGAGGAGAATTTGTTTTATGAACGTCACAGCACCATTATGTGGTGCATAAATATTGATAATTGTTATGTCTTGTTGGTGAATGGTTCCTTTTAACAGTATATAGTGTCCTTCTTTATCCCTTTTGATTAACTTAGTCTTGAAGTCGATTTTATTCCATATAAGGATGGCCACCCCTGCTTGCTTACAAGGACCGTGTGCATGGTATATTTTTTCCCAACCTTTCACCTTCAGCCTGTGTACGTCTTTTCCAATCATATGTGTCTCCTGGAGGCAGCATATTGTTGGATTTGTTTTTTTAATCCATGTTACCAGCCTATGTCGCTTTATTGGAGAGTTTACTATTTAGAGTTACTATTTAGAGTTACTATTTAGAGTTTACTATTTAGAGTTACTATTGATATATGGTTTGTACTTCCAGCCATGTTTGATTATTTATCTTTTTTTGTAATTTAGTTTGTTTCTCCATAATTAGCTTTCCCCCCACCCTCTGTCTTTACCGAGGCACTTCCCACTGATGGTTTTGGTTATTGTTTTTCATTTCTTCCTCGTGTAGTGTTTTGCTCAAGACGCTTTGCAATGCTGGTTTTCTGGCTGCAAATTATTTTAGCTTTTGTTTATCATGAAAGATTGTTATTTCGTTGTCATACCTGAAGCTTAATTTTGCTGGATACAGAATTCTTGGTTGGCATCCATTGTCTTTCAGTGTTTGAAATACGTTGTTCCAGGATCTTCTCGCTTTCAGCGTCTGTGATGAAAAATCCGTTGTTAACCTTATTGGTTTACCCCTGAATGTAATCTGCCTCCTTTCTCTTGTAGCTTTTAATATTTTCTCTTTGTTCTGTATATTGGATATCTTCATAACAATGTGTCTTGGCATTGGTCTACTGTGATTTTGTGTGCTCGGTGTCCTGTATGCATCTACAATTTGTATATCTGTTTCCTTTTTTATTTCTGGAAAATTTTCTGTAATTATTTCATTCAGCAGGTTACTCATTCCCTTGGTTTGAATCTCTATACCTTCCTCTATCCCGATGACTCGTAAGTTTGGTTTTTTTATGTTGTCCTATATCTCTTGGATGTTTTTCTCATGATTTTTTTACCACCCTTTCTGAGTTGGCTAGACTCTTTTCAAGATGATATATTTTGTCTTCATTATCTGACGTTCTGGCTTCTACTTGCTCCACTCTGTTAGTGATACTCTCATTTGAGTTTTTAATTTGGTTTATAATTTCCTTCATTTCTAGAATTATTGTTTGATTTTTTTTATTATCTCTATCTCCTGATAAAGATGCTTAACTTCTTCTTTTATCTGTTTATGTAATTCATTTTCAATGTGTTCTTTCACTGTTTGAATTTGCTGTCTCGTATCCTCTTTAAGGTTCCATTCCATCTGTGTAAGGTATTCCTTGAGTTCTTTATATGACCATTTTTCTGATGCCTCTGGGTCCTCCTGAATATTTAGGCTGTCCTGCATTGTTTGTACTCCTTTTCTTCCTTGCTTTTTCATGCTGCTCATGTTACTTCTTGTTCTGTTTGACTGCTGAGTTACTGTTTACTCTTATAAATTTATTTGATGCTTGGGAGGAAAGATACTAGAAGGGAAGGGAAGAGGTCACTAAAGAGAATGAGAGTAAGCTGGTAGAATTCAAGGAAGGGGGAATAAGAAAATTGAAAAGAAAAGACAAAAGAAAAAAAATAGCAAATAGAAAAAGAAAAAAAATTAAAAAAATTAATAATAATAAAAATGAAAATTAAAATAAAAAAATAATAACAATAAAATAATAAAATTTTAAAAAATTAGAAAAAAAATTTTTAAAAACAACAACAACCAAAAAAAATGAAAATGAAAAGAAAAAAATTAATAAATGTAGTCTTAGAGTTTGATTAACTTCTCTTCCAGTAGGTGGAGCTGTGCCCACTGGGCCAAGCTTCTCCTCTCAATAGGTGGGAACCAATCACTGTGTAGCAGCTCTTCCTCCCAGACTGGGCGGGTCTCCAATCCTGAGTGCCTAGGGCCTTCAATTGTGTCTAGTCACTTCCCCACTTTTCCTCAAGCCAGGCCCCGCTCACCGGTGACGCTTACCACAATACTGGCTACACGCCAGGTCTGCTGCTCCTGGGAGCCCTGTTTTCATGAACGCCTGGGCAACACTGTTCCTGTTTGCCCTTCCCTCAGACCCTAAGTTTGTAGAGCTTGGGGCTGAGATCCCCCAGCGAATTTGCTTGCCCTCAGGTAGCCACGCCTCTGGTAGCTGGTGCAAGAGACCTCAGTTATCAGCACTGGTGGGAGCGGTAGCCAGGAGTTCGGCGCCGCGAGTCCCGCGCCACTCCTGATTCCCTCGCTCTGGCTATCGCACTCACGGGAGAGCTGGGAGGGGCCCTTAAGGTTTCCCCGCTGTGTGGAGAGGGAGGGCTAAGAGGTTACACACCTGTCGCCGCTGGTTTCAATGAAGTTATCTCCTCCGCCGCGTTATGGTGACGTCAGGTCTCTGCCATGGTGGTGTCCCATGCAAATGGTGACAGTTCGTTCCCTTTGCCGGGTGACCAATGCAACGGGTGGGTCCTGATTGTCTCTCCCAAGCCCCGTTTCAAACCTGTGGCCACTGCCTATGAAGGCTCGGTTGGCTTTACCTCCGTAAGTTCAGAAGGGCCGACCAGTTATTTCAGCGGGGTCGTTAGTGCTGAGTCACGGCAGTTTGGCTGCAAGAAGCAGGCGAACGGGAGCTTGAATGCAGCCAGTCCGGGTTCGGTGTGTGTTCTGAGAGGTCCAGACTGTTCGCCCCAGATCCACGTCAGCTCAGCATTGCCTAGTGATTCTGAGCAAGCAGCATTTAGACAGTTTACCACTCCCTATGCCCACGCAGC
The DNA here is from genome assembly GCF_047511675.1 of Marmota flaviventris. Taxonomy (NCBI): domain Eukaryota; kingdom Metazoa; phylum Chordata; class Mammalia; order Rodentia; family Sciuridae; genus Marmota; species Marmota flaviventris. The sequence goes on along the minus strand of NC_092498.1, from coordinate 6,702,954 downwards.
TGAAGAGGTCAGAGACTTGATCTCTCCGTGCCCGTCGCCATGTTGGATCGACCCTTAGGGACTTATTAAAAACAAGAAATTAGGGTTATAGCTCAGCGGTAGAGCCCTGCCTCCTATGTGTGAGGCACTGAATTCGATCCTCAGCACCACATAAAATAAATTAATAAAGATACCGTGTTCGTCTACAGGGAGCTTCTGCAGCCCAGAACACCTCAGGGTTGGACACAGCAAACCCGTTCTCACAGATCCTCAGCCAAAGGCAAGCTGTTCAGCCCTCTCTCTCTCTGCTCTCCTTTGTGTTGGTGCCCAGGAGACAGAACACATGCCCTGCAGTAACCAGGGTGGCAGGCATAAGGCGGCAGAATTTGAAACAACGGGGAAATGTAGATAGGAACTCTGAAAGAAACATGGGAGAGGATGGCTGGTCATAGGAGTGAGGGCACAGAGGGGGCAAGAAAGGCCTTGAAGTTGGCTCTTTGTGGAGTAGCTGAATGAGCAGGGATTGGCTGGAGAGCTAGACTGAGGGGAGACCATGCATTTGTGCTCAGGTGCGGGGAGCCACTCTGGATGATTCGCCTCTTCCATCCAGGAGTGGAGAGGCTTTTGACCATCACTACATCTCAAAGTGACATGGACATTGCCCTGGTCCTACTGCTTTCAGACATAGGCGTGCCACCCCATAGATTGAACTACACTCACCTATTCCTTTGTGATACTACCCCTTTGCCCTGTTTGAGATAGAATGTTCCATTCAAACGCCCTTTGTGCATCCCCTTCTCTTGCTCTGCCTTTGGGTGTGGCCTTCCTAGATGTCAGTCAACCTGCTGACAGCAGACATCTTGAAGCTAGACTCAGCCCCTTGAAACCTGACCCCTTGCCTCATTTGGATGGCTTCTCCTCAATAAAAGTGTTCATCACGTGCTCTTTCTGCCAACCCTTAATGTCAGAGGAGAAGTCACAGGACTGTAAAGAAAAAGGTACTTCTGCCTCTGTGTGGTTATTTCGTGCAGCCCAGTACACGTGGAGGGACCCTGAGTGTTTTAATGGAAAGGAACACTACACTCAGGGACTTGTGGGATCATGGAAACGTGACCAGAGTGTCCACTGTATGAAATAATGCGAGAATTGGGCATATCCCTTTACTTTAAAAGCTTCACATTTAGTGGTTGAGGGCAGCGTCCCAGGCCCCCCAGGCACAGAGCACAGGTAGATGTGTTTGGACAAGGCAGGGCTTTGGCTGGAAGACAGCAGAGGCTGATTCTGCAGGTAGGCTTGGGAGGTGACTGTCTTCCAGTTTCCAAAAGAAGGCTTCCCATTTTCTTCTTGCTCCTTCTCCAGTCCAACCACCCTAAAGTAGGTCTGTAAGTCCCTTGGTAAACTTCCCAGTCCTCAGGATTTAACTAAGTGTCTTCTGGCTGCTGAATCCCCTGAACTTATGCCATTGACCTTGTTTATTATCTGGGAAAATTAATACCTCAGGCTTAGTATAAATTACACAGAGTAAATGTGAAAATTTGCCCTTGGCTGTTTGCATTTGAGTCCCTGAAAAGAAAAACCCACTGAATATTCTCATGGGTCTAAGCCACCCAGGTGCTGGCCCTTCTGTTATTATTCTCCAAAAAGCACTAGCACAATTTACTATAACTCACAACATGTACCTGCCTCTCCTCTCTGGACACCTGCCCCTCCCCAAAGCACACACCTGCATGTTCCCACCCTCACCAGCAAGGGCCATGTCTTGTCACTGTGACATCCCCAGCTCTTTGGACTTTTCCTGGCATGAGATAGGTGGTTATACTATTCAGAGGGATAATACGTGAATGAGCCAATCGTGTTTGGGACTTTCAGGGACACCTGAGAGGGTGGAAGATGGCAAGAGATGAAGAAGACACCTATGGTAAGAACAGATCCCAGCAATGCATCCTGTGGTTCAGCTCAGGGTAAGAGGATACTGGGCTCACTCATAACCAAATACACATAAGTCCCAGAGGGGTCTCCAGCCTGGGGTGAACTGGCAAGGCCCTTGGCTGGAAAGCAGAGGAGCTGCCCAGTGGAAGTTGGTTAAACTGATGTCAGATTCTAACCCTTGGTCCTCCAGGTTCAGAAGACGACACCGGGTCCCCACAGGAACTTCCTGTCCAGGCTTGGAGCCACGTTGGTGACCAGAGCCTGCACCATGGCCTGAGGGCACTGGGACAGGTGGCGCGTGCACGTCATCGACACCCCCGACCTCTTCGGCTCCGACGTGCACAACACAGACCCCGAGTGCTTGCAGAGAGCGCGCTGCTACCTGCTGTCGGCGCCCGGGCCGCACGCGCTGCTGCTGGTCACCCAGCTGGGCCGCTTCACCGCCCAGGACCAGCAGGCGCTGCGCAAGGTGAAGGAGCTGTTCGGCCAGGCCGTGGTGGCGCGAGTCGTCCTCGTCTTCACCCACAAGGAGGACCTGGCCGGCGACTCTGTGCAGGACTATGTGCGCTGCACGGAGAACCGGGCCCTGCGAGAGCTGGTGGCCGAGTGCAAGGGCCGAGTCTGTGCCCTCAACAACCGCGCCACAGGCAGCAAGCGCCAGGCGCAGGTGGAGCAGCTGCTGGACCTGGTCGAGCGCCTGGTGCGCATGCGCGGAGGCACACACTACACCAACCAGGTGTATGGCCTGGCGCAGGTGCTGCACGGAGCCCACCCGGAGGAGAGGCGAGGTCTGGCTTGGTTTGCAGGACGGGATAACCTCAGTTCCTCCCATTTTGCTGAAATGGCAGAATTTATTTTTCTTCATAGCGAATGCTCCCTTGTATGTGTATATGCCACATTTCTTTATCCACCCACCTGTTATGGGCATCAGGCTGATTCCATGTCTTAGCTACTGTGAGTGGTATCACAGGACCCTGGGCAGGCAGTAACTCTTTTGCATGCTGCTTTCATTTCCCTTGGAAATACCCCCAAGAGTGGGAGAACTGGACATGGGGTAGTTCTGGTTTTAGTTTTGTGAGGAACTTCCACACTGTTCTCCACAGGGGCTGCACAGATTTACATTCCCACCAAAGAGTAGGAGTTCCTTTTTCTCCATATCCTCTCAAGCATTTGCTATTTTGTTTTTGTTTTTAATTATAGCCATTCTAACTGGGGTGAGATATAGTCTTAATTTGCATTTCCCTAATTGCCGCAGTCTGGCTGGGCACAAAATCAGGAGCCACTCACAGCATTGTAGATTCAAACAGCAATTCTTTATTCCCGACCTCTCACCGGCACTCTACACGCACGTTCTGGGGAAATCCACACTCTCCACCGGGCTCTGAATCCCAAATACTCTCTGAATCCCTCGAGAACTCAACAGGAACTCAAGGCGCCTGAGGCAGCAGGATACGCCCTATTCCCAGCAGGAATCACCTTAAACCTGGAACTGCCCTAAATCTGGATTTCCCTAAACCCCGATCCACCCTAAACCCGGATCCGCCCTGGTCCTTGAGCAAGGTCACCTTTCATGCAAAGTCACTGCAAATGACCTGGGTCCACAATGGAGAGTCCTTCCTCTAAGCAACATGGGGTAGGCTGACAAAGAAATTGCCATGCGTCATTCCTACTTGGCAATGGCTCTCAGCACCTAATGGCTAATGATATTGACAATTTTTTCATTTATTTATTGGTCATTTGTATTTCTTCTTTCAAAAAGGTGTTTATTCAGATCATTTGCCTAGTTTTATTATTATATTTTTTAAATTTATTCTTTTTAGATGACAGTAGAGTGTATTTTGAAATATTATACATAGATAGAGTATGACTTATTCTAATTAGGATCCCATTCTTGTGGTTGTACATGACGTGGAGTTACACTGGTCATGTATTCTTATATGACATTTGCCCATTTTTCAGTTCGAACACTTTTGAACCTAGTGAAGTGCACTCTCTTCACGAGCATGAAAATCACAGTAGAAATAAAGGGGTTTAAAACTATACTGAAGAAAAAAATGCACACTTATTTCCCTGTGCTTTATGAATTCCAGAGTTTTACTAATCTTACAGAAAATGAAATTTTTTAAAAAAATTATACAATGCCTATTATTCTTAAAATCTACTACTCAATAATTTGATCAAAATGTGTAACACCAAATACTAGAGGTTGGGAATTGGGGAGAAACAGGGAGGATGGATAAGAGGCATGAAAACGGAGCCATATAATAAGAACTGGTGTTCTACAGCACAGCATAGCTCACAATATCCTAGCCTCTGTTTTATAAATAGCTAGAAGAGAGGAGCTCAAAGACTCCAAGTACAAAGTCATGATAAGAAGATGGAAACATTTCCACCACTTCTTTTTTTTTTAAAGAGAGAGAATTTTTAATATTTATTTTTTAGTTTTCGGGGGATACAACATCTTTGTTTGTATGTGGTGCTGAGGATCGAACCTGGGCTGCACGCATGCCAGGCGAGCGCGCTACCACTTGAGCCACATCCCCAGCCCAATTTTTCCACCTCTTCTAATTGCTCAAAAGGATATGAAAAACTGAGGTATAAATATAGAAAAACATTTACAAAATTTTCATGCTGAATACTAAGCAAAACTAATAAAAGAAATCAAACAAGATCAGTTAACTGTAAACACCCAATTAGGCTGCAAGATACAACATGGTAATGAAATCAATTCTCTTCTAAACATATGTACAGCAAGATTTTTTGTAGGTATAACAAGTTTCTTCAAAATATCATACAAAAGAGAAAAACTAGAATAGAGAATGAACTAGAATAATTCTATTTTCAAATAGAACAGTTTTTTAAAAGAATAATAAATGAGGGGAGTCAGTCTACTCAATTTTAAGACCTCCTATGTAATTAAATAATCAAAATGAACACAACAAAGAGGACTCAAAAATACATTCTTACAAATATACCACACTGATTTTTGGCAAAGTACAAAAGCAAGTTGTTGGAGAAAAGCTCTCCTGTCAAATGGTGTTAGACAAATTTGTCTTCCATAGGCAAAGAGAAATGAACCTGGACTCAGTCTCCCTGAGTTCAGCGTCAGTGACAGTCACCGTGCCTACACTGTAAGACCTTGCCACTATTGCTCTTTGACTTCCTGCCTCCATTCTCTGCATTATCATTGTTATACATTTTACATTCACCAAAAATACACTCAATGACATTGCTTTCAAGGCTCAATCATCTTTTAAAAAATCTTTTACATGATACAAAGAATGTTTTCTCTTTATAGAAATATTTACTATTTTTGGTTTCTCGTTCCTTTGGGAGCCCAGTTACCTCCCTCTTTCCTTTCCATCTACCCTGTTAGCTCATGGATGAGTCCTGAGCAGCCTATTGTCCAATGTTGGGAGACGGTTCCTTTCTACATTTTGTCCATTTTTCTGACTGGAATGGAAGGAGAGTAAGTAGCAATCCCAGTTACTCCATCACAGTTAGAGAGCAGCTTTCCTCTGCACACCCCTCCACCATGATGCCTCTGCCTCTGCTAAAAGCCATGGCGTCAGCCAACCATGGACTAAAACCTCTGAAAACTTGAGCCAAAATAAATGTCCCTACCTTGAAGTTGTTGTTGTCTGGTGTTTTGTCACAGCAACAGAAAGCTGACTTATACAGCTGAGGTCTCAATTACCCTTCAAGGACACACCCCCAGTGTCCTAATTTCCTTCCACTAGGTCCCATCTCCTGTTCCACCACCTCAAAATAGTGCCACAGGCTGGCAACCAAGTCTTTAATAATGGGTCCTTTAGGGGACACTCCAGGTCCAAGCCCTAATGCACTCCTCATAGAAGGAGTGTTTTGGGGAAAAGAATTTGAGAGAAAGCCTGGCCTCCATTCAGTCGTATCTCACTACAAGATTGAAGCACCCCTAGCTTCAATCCCCAGTACTGAAAAAAAAAAAGAAGAAGAAGAAGAAAAAGACAATACTTACTTTGCTTCAAACATGTAAATAGGTTCCCTGAGCTCTCCCTAGGGTTTCTGGGTCTCTCTGTGTCTATGTACGTAAAACCTGCTCTTGGCCCCCAGCTCCCTGTTAGAGTCTATCTAGAGCAGGTCTCAGTCTGACACGTCTTGGATGCTGGCTAAGTCCCACTCCCTGCTCACATTTCCACTCAGGTAGGAGGTTTAGGAAGTCTCACTTTGAACTTTGCCTGCTGTTTCTTCATGCCAACTTACTAGGGGACTCTGTGCTTTGTGTAAAGAGGTGACAGTTTAAACCAGATGACTCCACTCTTTGAGTGTATGTGCTATTTTTTAGAATTAGGAGGAAACAAAGGATCCATTGGCACTCTGAAATCTAAACAGTGACATCTGGACTGTGGAGAGTAGTTTAAGAACATTCACATGTTTGCCTTTGGGACTTTCTAAACACAGGAATGTGGCTAAAGTCTGTTATAGGCATCCATCTGTCCTTGGAAAGATGAAGGCATGTTTAGTTATAAAAGAAATAAGATGCTGGGTGCAGTGGTGCATGCCTGTAATCCCAGCAACTCAGGAGGCAGAGGAAGGAGGATTGCAAGTTCAAGACTAGTCTGGGCAACTTCTCAAGAGCTTCTCTCAAATTAAAAAACAAAAAGGGTTGGAGATGTAGCTCAGTACAGGAACAGCACCCCTGGCTTCATCCCAAGTACTAAAAAAAAAAAAGAAGGAAAAGACAGATTCCTTTTTCTCATACATTTTTTAAACTGGGAGTTAGTCATGGTTGGTTTGCTGAGAGAGATCAGAATCAAGTTCAATTTTTTTTTACATTGTTACTCGTAGATGGAATAGATAGGACACTGAGATTTTGTTCAAACTTGTTTTCAGAATATATCCCATCACTACAGAAAGTTCTGTTGGTGCAATTCAGGAGTAAGGTGTGCAGGTCCCTTGCACAAGCAAGTTTAGATAGCTCCTCCCCTCACTTCCTTTCTGCTCCTCCTCCTCCTCCTCCTCAATATCCTGGCTTAGCATTGCCTGCAAAATCAGAAAAGGGTACAAGACCCAGATTTTCCAGGTAAGGGAATGCGGGTCTGTTTTGGGGAGGAAAATGTTAAATTTGGTGGGGAGGGGACCTCTCTATTGGCTCTATGTCCTAAACTTTTTGGCAAACTTGTTTTCAGAATATGTTTCTTGTTGGCTCCTGTTTCCTGTCTTTGCTGATTTGAGGTTGTAATCTGTTTTGAAGGCTGAGCCTTAAAACTTGATGGCTTTTTCAGGGGTTACTGTTTTGAGGATACTTGTCTTACAAATAAATTATTCCTGCCCTGGTTGTAGAATTTATGAATAATCTTGGCTGTTCCAGGGTTAGAGTCGGGTGAGTGGACCCAATTAGCCCTGAGGGGCTGGTGGGAAGAACACTGATACCTGTAAAGGGCACAGCTTGGTGTGCAGCTCCCCAGAACTGACCCGTAGGTCAGGATCAGAGGCTGTGTAGTGGGAGGCCTTGTGACCCCACTAACTGTCTGCTCAGAGCTGCCTGCTAGGGACCTGCTGCCTCAGAGACAGTCCCTTCCTGGGTTCAGCCAGAAATGAGCTCTCCCTAGGAGCGGGGAGAAGGGGTATGCTTTCCTGTGTGACTCGCAGTTCAGGAGAAGCTGGGACTGATGGGTGTTTAATTCTTTAGGCAGAGTAGGAGAACTTAGCTACCCAAGATCAGCACTCACAAAAGCACTTTCCCCTAGTTTTGCATTTAGATTAGGGTCAGTAGAGCAGCATTAGAGAGCCCATGTGTGGAAAGCAGGACCTTAAGAAACACCCAGGCCAGATGTGGTGGCACACACCTATAATCCCAAATGTGGAGAAGCCAATTGGGAGGCTTGAGACAGGAAGATCAGGAGTTCAAAGCTAGCCTCGGCAACTCAGTGAGATGAGTCTTGAAATAAAATACAAAAATTTTTTTTAAAAAAGGCTGAGGTTGTGGCTTAGTGGTTAAGTGCCTCTAGGCCCTGAGTTCAACCCCGGTACCCAAAACAAAACACAAACAGCCTGTTTTCCTAATGCTGGCCTCCTATATCCACTCCTAATACCAATCACCAAAATCAACTCTGTGGTTTCAGCTTATTTTTAAAAGTTCTATGATTTCTCTTCCAGGTTTACAGGAAGCTGTTTCCTCTCTATTCCTAAAGAATAAAGAAATACTTACCCCCTTTTTCCTTTTTGAAAAAGAAGTGCTTGACTTTCTGTTTCAAATCTATAATTTATGGCTCCCTGCCTGGTGACCTTGTCCTTAACAAGAGCATTTTCAAACTGTCCTGGCTCAAGTCTGCACCTGTGACACTTTTTCAAAATGTTCAGAGGTAGCAGTGAAGGATAACATTTAAAAAAGAACACCATGCTTCTATGCCACCAAAAGTTGACCATCAAGGAAGGAATTGTCATTTTTACAGAGTAGACATGGCTTGGATATAATGATCAAACAGAGAGGGGCCAGAAGCTGAGGGATCATTGATCAATTCATTTACTTAGCAAACATTTATTGAGAACCACCCTTTGTCCAGTATTATGCTTGTCCCCAGAGAAAAGGGGGGTGACATATGGTCTTCCCATCACAAAGCTTATGGGGGGGCAGTAGAACATCCTACAAATAACTTCCTCTTCTGACATGAAAAGGCCCTGGAGTCCAGTTAGAGCCAACAGCCAGGGAGCACACCAGCGCTGGCTTGTGGTCAGCATGGCGCTGGGTGAGGTGTGGAAGACCTCTGAGGCCTGAGGGCTGCCTGGGCATGAGCTGGGCACTGGTCTGAATTGGGAGAAAAAAAGTCTGCAAAGGGCTAAAAGTTGGAAGGAATCCAGAGGGTTCTGGGAACGTTGAAGGAGCCACTGTGGCTAAAGCTATGAGAGAAGGAAGTTATCACGCAGGGCTTTCCGGGTCACTCTGAGGATCTAAACTACTTTCTAAAGGCAGTAGGCAGCAACTAGGGGATTTAAGCAAGAAAAGAAAAAAGTAAAATTTTAGTTTTAAAACTGGTGGAATTGGAACGGGAAGGAAGACAAGGTGATCAGTTAGGAAAGTGATACGTGCAAACCAGTGGCAGAGGAGGAGCAGGGAGACGGAGAGACACGAATAGTTCTGAGATTTGGGGGCCAGAATCAACAGGATTCGGGGCGGGAGGATGTAGGTGAGGAAAGAAGAGTAGGACATGACCCTGGGTCTGGCGGGAGCCCCTGGCTGAAGAGGAATCCTGTGGGAGGTGGAGGACCCGGGCTCCCTTTTGGCCAGCTTCTGTCTGAGAAGCCCATGGAACAGTCAAATGAGGCCAAAGTGCAGGGCGGAGGTTTGGAACACGGAGCAGGGGGTCTGTAGCCTGCAGAGGCTGGTGAGAGGCCCACAGGGCAGCCCCCAGGGAGAGAGGGGCCGGGCTGGAGCTGGTACCCAGGAAGCACTGAGGATTGTGTGTGTGTGTTGGGGGGGGGGGCGGTGATGGAACGACCTAGAAGTGAAACTGAGAGCAGAGGGTTGAGGTGAGGTTTTGGGAAATGAGGCAGGAGCCATCAGAGGAGAGGTTTACAGCAGGAGAAAACACTGACAGCCAGATCAGATGCTGCAGTCACTCTGCCTTCCCCACACTGTGCGATTTTCTTCTTTTATCTACAGGAATCCAAACCATAATGGCAGCCCCATACCATGATGTGGATTTCTACCACAGCAAACCAGGGACCAGCTATGGTGAGACGTGCACAGGGCCCCAGGCCTGGCCGCTGGGAAGAGGGCTGGGCGGTGGGGACCCCTCTGGTTCTGACAGCCAGTCCCCACTTCAACAGGAGAGAAACGTCCCCAGCCTTGCTCCTCATTTCTCTCCATTGACCCAGATCTTTTCCTTCCCTCCACCCTCTCCATTTCCTCCCGAGATGGCCATAACAGCTACTTCGGGGAGAAACGGAAAGGGCCCCCCATAGATCCAGGGCTCAGCACCATTTCTTACTCCCTGCTTCCCACAGCACAGACACCGCACAACAGCGGGCAAGGCCTCTCTGTTGATCTTCTGCTCCTTTCTTCATCCTGGAGGGGGATTGAGAAGGAGAAATGTGGGAGTAATCAATCCTTCCTCCAGGTCCCTGATTTGCCTGTTGCTGGGGTCCCCTACGACCAACAAAGTCAACAGGCTGACTCAGCACATCACAAAACCCCCCTTTACTCTTTTACCCATAGAAATTGAATATGTCAGTTGAACTGATTTATCAACCTAGCCCACAATTTAGTAGCTTAAAACACCAACTATTTAGTTGGTTCTTAAGGTCAGGCGGACAGTTCTTGGGTCTGAGCCAGCTTCTGGGTCTCGGCCTTGATAGCTTCATGGACCTGTGTGTGGTTAACAAGCTCTTGGGCAGGCCAAGGTGTCTTCAAGTAGGCCGGTCCAAGCGTCTTCACAGAGCAGTTGCAGGAAGAGCAGAGAGAAGGTGAACCATAGTACAGGAGCACTTTTGGAGTCTCTGTTTGAATTATGCATTCCATTGTGTCATTGTCCAAAGCATGTCACTTGGACCATCTTGATTCATCAGTTGCTTTTTAGTGGGAGGAGCTGCAAATCCATATCCCAAACAGGCGTGCACACAGGGATGGGAATGACATGGGGCAATCAGCCCATGGATTGCCATTCATACACTGTCAACACTGGCAGACTGGGGCGGTGTGGGAGCTGGGCTCTGGTGCCCTTCCATTCCACCTGCCGTGATTTTCCTGCTCCCCTTGCCCATGGCCAGCAGGCCAGTGCTCCCAGGAGGTTCCAAGGAGGGTGACTTCCTCCCTGATGCTAACTAAATAACAATGTGAATGTCCACCCACGTTTTTCCTTAGATAACTTTTGCCTTCCTTTATCCTGTGTTCTCAGACATAGAACTGTTGGAAATATATTTCTTTCATCTCCCGATTCTGGATCTCAAACATAGGAAACTTTACCATAAAAATAGTGATGAGTTGTGTAACCTGCTACTGGCTCTGTACTGGGAGCTCCATTTGGAATATAAATTGGGAAATGAATCTCCCACTGCAGAAGCTCCAAAGCCAAGTTTTGTGTTCTTTCCTAAATTACTTTGCTGGGATAGCTCTCAGCAGCAGTTCATAGTTCTCTTCTGAAACCATTTATGTCTTCCTCTATGGGCTGGGAAGCCACATATGGTCACAGTAAGGAGCTCAAGGGAATCCTGAAAAGAGAGTGAAAATGGGAGATCAAGGGATGTGCCAGTTGTCCAGGATGGAAATGGCCCAGAAGGCTATCTATAGACCCTGTGAGTACAGGCTAGCCTCAACAGAGAGAGCATGGGAAGCTGTCGGAGGTAGATTCTAACTCTGTGTCTATTTCCTTGAACGCCCAGGGCCCGGACACCAAGATCACAGAATTTCCCAATTGAGAATTGTATTAATTGGTAAAACTGGAGGAGGAAAAAGTGCCACAGGGAACAGCATCCTTGGAGAGAAAGCATTTAAATCTGGCATTTCATCAAAATCCGTTACTAAGTCCTGTGAGAAAAAGTGCAGTGTGTGGAACGGAAGTGAACTCGTCGTTGTTGATACTCCTGGCATTTTTGACACCGAGGTACAGGATGCTGACACACAGAAGGAGATTGCTCGCTGTGTCCTCCTGACCTCCCCAGGGCCTCATGTTCTGGTCCTGGTGGTCCCATTAGGCCGTTATACTGTGGAAGAACAAAAGGCCACAAGGAAGATCCTGCAAATGTTTGGAGACAGTGCTAGAAGTTTCATGATTCTCTTGTTCACTAGGAAAGATGACTTGGACAGCATCGATTTCCAGGATTACTTAAAGGAAGCTCCAGAAGGCATTCAAGAGCTGGTGGCCAAGTTCCATCATAGCTACTGTGCATTCAACAACAAGGCGACAGGAGCCGAGCAGGAGGCACAGAGGGTGGAGCTGATGACCCTGGTCCAGCAGGTGGTGAGGGAGAACAGGGGAAGATACTTCACCAATAAGATGTACCGGAGGGCTGAGGAGGAGATTCAGCATCAAGTCCTAGCAGTCCAAGAACGGTACAGAGCAGCGTTGGAGAGAGAGAAAGCACAGATAAGAGAGGAGTACGAAAGGAAAATCAGACACCTGGAAAGTGAGTTGGAGCGGGAAAGGAGAAAGGCCCAAATGGAGAGGACACTAGAGGAAACGGAGTCTGTCTATGCCCTGAGGCAGCAGAGTGCCAGAGTGGAGGTCGAGAACCAGAGTTGGATAATTGAATTAATCCTGAAAGCCTTGAATGTTGCTTCCTTGTTCTTCCATCTGTTTATGGATGACTAGACTTAAAGAAAAATGCATTTGGGGCTGGGGTTGTGAATTAGTGATAGAGCGCTCAACTAGCACCTGCGAGGTGCTGGGTTCAATCCTCAGCACCACATAAAAATAAATAAATAAAGGTATTGTGTCCAACCACAACTAAAAAATAAAAATAAAAAAATGTTAAAAAAAAGAAAAATGCATTTATATTTTCTGCATATTACCTGATGACCCTCCCCATGTGACTTGTTCACCGCAGTCTGAGTGCTCTAGTTTCTGTCTCTCAGGCTCTCAGGACCAGGGAGTGCAGGAAAGTTCACCCTTGGCCATAGGCAGATGTTTGACCTAGCAGGAGAGGGGCAAATCCTCAAGTTGTGAAGCTCAAAAGCAAAAAGTAATGATGCTTGCTGCCAGGGAATTCTTCCTTAGAGACATGGAGAGAGGGATGCAGGAGACCAAAGAACATGACCCCAAGCTGTATCCAGTAGTTTCTAGTAAAACTTTCTCCCCCAAATTCTTTTAGATTGGTAGATATTCTCTGTCCGTAGCTCCTACACACTTATCTTTGCCTTTAGGGTGCTAACAATATCCTACCTGCATAGTTTGTTAGAAAGCTTAATTCTTTGTTTGCATTAGGCAATCTTATAGATGGAGATGATTCTTTCTCAGTGAACATCAAATTATTTAATTATGATTCATAAAAGGACTCGAATTGTTCCTTATCATCTGCTCTTTGAGGAACAAGGAGTTGTTTAGAAAAAAGTTCTCTCAGAACTCAACTAAGTAGTGATCCCCAAAAGCCAGAAAGAGTGAAAGACAGCATTTCAACAAATAAGTGCACAATGTTTGATATGCTCAGGTGTATCTCTAGAATCTCTGTCCATCTCTTCTTAACCAGCTTGATGAATAACCAGATCTGACCTTTTCTTGAGAAACAACTAACTGTTGCCACCCCACGCCTTCACATCACACCTTGAGAACTTAACGCTTGGCAGGTTATCTGTACTTCTAATAAAACTTCTCAGTTCTCACCTGTTTGTACAGCATTGGACTCTGTTTTGTCTTGGAAGATACCACTGCTACTTCTAATAAAACAGATGATTTTCAGTTTTTTGCTAATAGTTCAAGATGATTTTGGAGCTAGACTTGGTCTACCCTCATGGCACCTCTGTTTCTCCTTTTCTTTTCTTTTTTTTTTTTTATTTTACCTGTCCGAGATTTTATGAGCAGGACTGTAGCGGCCAGTTGAATGGAGGGGGTGGGGGGGGGAGAGAGAGAGAGAGAGAGAGAGAGATGTGGGGGAGAGAAGAGGGAAAGGGAGAGTAATAGAGAGAGGGAGAGTAAGATGGAGAGGGAGAGTAAGATGGAGAGGGAGAGTAAGAGAGGAGAGAGTAAGAGAGCGAACATGAACAGGGTATTGATGTTTATGGGCTTAACCGCAGGATGAGGAGGAGCAGTTCTCACCATTCACAGGGATTGGAGGTGATGGTTCGTGCACCATTCAGTGTGTCATGGACCTGAGCTACCGGAAGAGAAGCGCTCCGGGCGCCATCTTTACCAACATTCCTCCCTTTTTTGTTTTGGTTTGGGGGCATCGTACTCGATCTGGCTACTTCCTGCTGAGTAGGGGCATTGATTAGAGGGAGGGAGGGAGGTCAGTTGGTTGGAGAAGAAGGGCCAATATGCCCCATATCCATGCACTGAAGGCATGGATTTCCTCCGGGAGAAGTCCATGAATGTGCTCTGCGGCTATTAGAAGAAACAGCATTAATGTTGTCCAGTCTGTGGGGCTGGTAGAAAAAGCCTGTGCCCAGGAGAAGGCAGATTAGAACATAAAGCTGAAAACCAAGGGCTTATTTCTTTGGCATGGTGGGTAGAGATGGCCCTTTGGTGCAGTTGTCATTCGGTATCTTCATCTTTCAGCACTTTGTGGAGGTTTCTTGGGATGACTGGATGTAGATGTCGTTCGGCTTGATGGCCAGTAGCTGGTAATCCCTGAGGAGGAGCTGATTGAAAGTTTAGTTAGAGATTTTGTTAATTTGTCCTTGAAGGAATTTTAAAATGCAAGGAAGGAAGGCACAGAATAAAGAGACTCCAACTAGAGGTCCCAGAATCGAGAGAATCCAGCAGCTGACGGGGTTTATGAAGAGGTCCCAATAGGATTGTTGTGCCAGTTGCTGATTTCTAAAAAGGCTGTGGGTGTACTGTGTTGACCTGTGTTCCTAGATCCTATCAGGAGGCCCATTCTTATATATGTTCTTCTCCAGAATGGGATGAAGGGTGGTGCATGACTGAAAAACGGAGCTTGAGAGGGTTATCTGGGGATATCTCACAGGTAAGTCTGGGCAATTGTGGGGGTCCTGCAAGGTTGGGAGCTGTGGTGGGATTGTCCTCTGGAGGGCTTGCCACTGGTTTTAACCTAGAAATATGAATCCAGGGGGTTAGTTTCTTTCCTTCCTGTTGGAGTTTTGCAGCATTGGGTGTACACAGGACTACCTGTAATGGCCCTTCCCGTTTGGGGGTTGAGGGGATCTTTCCCCTGGGGAAGAAAAGTAGACCCATTTTCCTGGTTTGAGCAGAAAGGAGGCAGCTGAGTTCTCTGGATCTGGAATCAACAAATCTTGTTGCTTCCATAGCTCAGATCGAATAAGGAAGAGGAGGGGAAGAGCATATTGGTCGGGGAGGGGCCAAGGCTCTGGTGAGATTCCCGGGGGGAGAAGGGGACAACCATACATTATCTCAAAGGGGGAGGCAAGGGATGGCTTTTATGGTAAAGCCCTCATGCGTAGTAGGGCAAGAGGGAGGAGTTTAACCCAATCTAAATGAGTCTCTAAAGATAGTTTCCTTATGATGTCTTTCATTGTGCGGTTGGCTTGCTCAACCTTACCTGAGGCTTGGGGGCCATAGGGACAATGAAAGTGCCATGGGATGGACAATGTCTTTGCCACATTCTGGGTTACTTGAGAGACAAACTCAGGCCCGTTGTCAGATTGGATTGAAGCAGACATCCCAAACTGAGGGATTACTTCAGTTAGGAGGTTGTTAGCAACTGTGGTAGCCCGCTTCTTTGAAGTGGGGAAGGCCTCTCCCAACCCGAGAATGTGTCTATTAAAACTAGTATGTATTTGAAGATTTTTACTCTGGGCATGTTGGGAAAGTCGATTTGCCAATCTGCCCCGGGAATATGGCCCCTAGCCTGATGAGAAGGGAAGGTTCCGGGTTTTAAAGATGTATAGGAATTCACTCTTTTGCATATCTGGCATGAGGCTGTGATTTGCTATATCACTTCTTTATCCTGGGGAGTCAGAGTAAAGAAAGAGTGGAGAAAGGCTTTGAAAGTCTGTGGACTGGTGTGGAAAACGGAGTGGAGGTAAGTAAAGAGTGCATGTTTATTGGGTCTCTGTTATTGGGTAATGATGGAGAGCACATGGCAATGAGAGATCCAGTGGGTTCTGAAAGGGAGGCTGACCTGGCTGCCTGATCTGCTTTTGAATTCCCCTGTGTGACGGGGGAGGAGTCATCCTGGTGTGATCCTCAATGTATAACTCCAAGTTTTTTAGGAAGCGGGGAGGGGGGCTTGTAGTAGCTGGGTGATGTATGTGGAGTTGGTTATAGAGGTGCCCTTTGAGTTCATGAACATAGAGAGTAAAAGGCCTATTAACATCTGGCAGGTGTAGAGCTGGTGCTTGTAAGAGGACCTTCTGGAAGGTTCTGCAATGTGGTGCAGCTGAAAGTAACAAGGGCTCATGCTTGTTCCCCTTTGCTAGATCCTATAATGGTCTGGCAAGTCATGAGTCATTTGGTACCCATGCCCTAAAATAGCCTGCCAGACCCAGGAACCAGAGAATCTCCTCCTTAGTTTTTGGTACTGGAAGGCTTTCAATAAGGCCTTTTCTATTGGTTGTGATAGCTTTCTTCCCATGGGGAAATGTGGAACCCTAAGTAAACAACTTCAGAGAGAGAGAGCTGCACCTTTTGCGGAGAAACCCTATATCCTCGGTGAGCAGGAAAATTCAGAAGGGTGGCTGTGTCAGACTTTGAGGTTTCTAATGAGGGACTACAGAGGAGGAGGGCATCAACATATTGTAGGAGGGTTGAGTTGGGGCATAGAGGGGAAAAAATCCTCAAGATCTCCATCGAAGACTTGTCCAAAAATATGTGGGCTGTCTCAAAACCCCTGGGGCAAGAGAGTCCAGGTTAACTGTCGGGAATGTCTAGTTTCTGGATCAGTCCAGGTGAAGGCAAATATGTCTTGGGAAGAGACAGATAGTGGAATCGAAAGGAAGGCATCTTTAAGATCAATAACTGGAAAAGAGGTGGAGTTTGCAGGAATGGAGGAAAGGATAGTATAAGGGTTTGGAACCAGGGAATGTATGGGCCTGGTTGAAGAATTTATTAACCTTAAGTCCTGCACCAAACAGTATGTTCCATTAGGCTTTTTTACTGCTAAAATTGAGATATTGAATGGAGAGTGTGTGGGATGGAGGAACCCCTTTCTTAGTAATCTCTGAATGATTGGCTTTAGGCCCTTAAGACTGGCAGTTGGCAGCGGATATTGAGCCTGGTTTGGGAAGTGGTTAGGGTCTTTAAGATGCACTTCCACGGGAGAGCAATTTGCAGAGGACGGGCTTTCAGTGTCCCATACAATTGGATCTACCATTTTACAGGGGAGGGGAAAATGTGTGTTCTCATGGCCGCTGGGGTCTCCACACCAGACACAAAGGGGTAATGTCTCTTCTTCATTGGAGAGTAAAGCCATGATGAAGATATAAGTAGGGGAGGACAATAAGAGTAAGGTTATGGAGGCCTTCAAGATGGATAGTATATCCCCTCCAAGCAATTACGCTAACCCGTCCAAGGGAGATAAGAGTGAAGGAGACGGAGGAGTTAGAAAGAGAGAATTAACCCTACGTCCCAGGCGGTCGATTCCCAGGGGTGCCCTAGCAGAGCACCCAGGGTCCACCGCAAACCTGATGGGTCTGGGTGGGGTGCATTTCTCCCCTAAAACACCCAGAGGGACTGTCAGACACTCAACGGCCAATTCCCTCTTTCTGGTGAGTTAGGTTCAGGCGCTCATGGGATGGGGGAACTCACCAATCTGCAGGCCTGTGGTGGATGTCAGGCAGGCAATCAGAGGAGTGGTCTACAACAGGAATGGTTGGGCTCGGAGTTTGGGAATGGGGTTCCTCCTTGAGCGACCGGGATCCCCGTCCGGGTTTCGGCACCAATGTAAAGGATGATGGAAAAGCTCCGTAAACTCAACAAGCCAAAACAACCGTTTACCTGTCCGAGATTTTATTAGCAGGGCCGTAGTGGCCATTCACAGAAGAGAAGAGGGGAGAGAGAGAGAGAGAGAGAGAGAGAGAGAGAGAGAGAGAGAGAAGAGGGGGAGAGTAAGAGGGAGAGGGAGAGTAAGAGGGAGAGGGAGAGTAAGAGAAAGTAAGAGAGGAGAGAGTAAGAGCTCTGTTTGTCCTTTTCCCTGAAAGATTAGCGCTATATCCTCAACCTTTCTACTGACCAAAGACCACAGCCTGGGTTCAATCTCCAGTACGATGCGCACACACAAAAATCTCTTGCTATGGTACACTTGACTACCTTTCCATTTATTAAAACTGTAGATAGGGCTGGGCACAGTGGCACATTCTTGTAATCCCAGCAACTAGTGTGGAGGGGTGGCTGAGACGGGAGGATCATGAGTTCAAAGCCAGCCTCAGCAATTTAACAAGGCCTAAGCAACTCAGTGAGACCCTGTCTCTAAATAAAATACAAAATAGGACTGTGGATGTGGCTCAGTGGTCAAATGCCCCTAAGTTCAATCCCCAGTATCCCCCCCCCCAAAAAAAAACCCAAAACCAAACAAAAAAAATCACTATAGATAGGGTTTTTTTTTCTCTACACTAGAATATTGCAATTGTTATTCATGGTGAAATTTGAAACAGATCTTCCAGCCTGTATGTGTTTCTCTATTCCATCATAAATACTAGCTACTTTCTTTAATTGTAATATGTTTTCATTTTTAAATTTAAAATATTTTCACACTTATTTTTAAACTAATATTAATTGTATTATATTATAAATAAAATTATAATTAGTATTTAAATTTAATTTTCAATTTCCATGTAGCTAGGTATAATGTAACTTGTGCTATCTAGATAAAATATTTAGAAATTTACAAATATTCAAATATTCAAAGACATTATTTAGTGCTTTAAGGATCATTCAGAATGAAGTAATCCATTGACACTTGAGTTGTTCAGTGAATTGCTTACATTGTTTGCAGGTGAGACCAGACTCCATCCATGGGGTAACATACCTGCAGCGCTGAATAGCTCTCTCTTTAGTGACACAACAGCTAGAGTGAGATATGTTTCCACCAACCCAGTGAAGTTGCCTTTTAAATTTTAAATTAATTTTAACTACCTAACTTCTGCATAGTACTGCAGCTTCTCAGGTGCACCAGCTCTGTAGGAGCTCAGTAACCACGTGGATCATGGCCACTGTGTTGAATGTTTCCAGAAAATAAACATTTAGAACTTAAACATACACACTTCTAAATAATCCATGAGTGAAAAAAAGATATCATAGAGAGTATAGAACATACTTTAAATGGAATGATAATGAAAACAGAATATACAAAAATTCTTGAGTTATGCGTGGAGGGGAAATTTACAGCTTTATATCTTTGTGTTATAAAAGAAGAATTTTTAGTAGTGTTGAAGATGTTGTTGGTAACATATTGTGGACTCTGGATACTGCTTTCTTCTGAGATTGTCCTAGCAGGCACCTAAACTCCTGGATCCCCTTGACCGGGAGGACCTGGTTTCCTTGTCTTTAGCAAGGGCCTGCTTTCATTGTGCTCTTCCCTGGTGCGGACCTCTTCCTTGTGAGGTAGGACCCCTTAGGTGTCCAGTGGAGATCTCCACGTTTCCAGAGACCTCTCACTTGGGGAACTGGAACTTCAAATTCCC
This sequence comes from Marmota flaviventris, assembly GCF_047511675.1. Classification (NCBI taxonomy): domain Eukaryota; kingdom Metazoa; phylum Chordata; class Mammalia; order Rodentia; family Sciuridae; genus Marmota; species Marmota flaviventris. Next base: position 6,683,813 of record NC_092498.1, on the reverse strand, counting down.
GTTGCCGTGGGCTGCTGCCGCCTGGGATCAGCTCTTTCTCTCTCCACCTGGTTTTCCTCTGGATCCTCTGAGGTTGCCCTGTGCTTGTCCGGGCCCAGCCAAGGATTTGAACCTACTTCAGATACAGAATCTTCAGTCACCTTTCCCCATCTCCACCTTTGGACATTTGGGGGAAGGGGGGCTTCTGCACCATTTCCCACCTCCTCTGGTCACCCCCAAACTCCATCTTCTTGCTCTCCAGGGCCCTGAACTTTGGCCTGAGTGCTGCCTGTGCTCAGGACTGGGCAGTGCCCTCAGGAAAAGCTGCCTCAGTGCTGACCTGTGTGGTCCCCTCACCTGAGGCGCCCAGTCCCTAAGTGTGTCTGCACGCCTTTGGTCCCTCCCCAGAGACTCCAGAGTTATTTTTTGAGTTGTTCTTTTGCGTTTTCTATATAGTTTACAGACATTATCACAGGAGGCCTGGAGACTTCCCTTGTGGCTGAGCTGACTGGACCCACAAGCAGAATCCCTGCTTTTCCTCTTTCACTCCCCTTAGAGAAATAACATCTTTTAAAGGTTGCTATGACCACACCCTTGGCCTAGTCCACCCTTTCTCATCACACCTCCCCTTTATTCTGAGACAGACTGTGGATTTTCTAGAACATACATAGACCTTCCCCAGGTTTCTTTGAGGCGGAAGAAGTGATAGCAATGAGTAACATTTATCTTTCTTTCTGAAATGTGGGCAGTGTCTTCCTTACTATTTAGTAAACAAAGAGAAAAAAATATATGTTTGAGGTAATTAAAAAATTTTTAATGAATGTCATATTTTGAGTGACTTGCCATTTAGTTATCGGGTTAGGCAGCTTCTGTTACTATAACAAAATAACTAGGAATCCACTTATAAAGAGGGACAGCTCCCAGGTTTGGAGTTTTCAGTTCATCATCTAAATTAAAGGAATGCACCTCCTATCCTAATGCAAATGCACACGGTGTTGGCTTTCACTGTGAAGCTGCCATGGGTGGAGAGCCCCTTGACTCGGAAACAAGATGGTTTTGAGTCTCTTGTTTTTTGTGAAATCCCCCCCAAAAAATATGACAATAAAAATGCTTTCAGAGCTCATTTTAAAATGGAGTTGGGAGGCCATTAAGGGATTGGGCTCTGCACACATGACAAGGGCTTCCCGGGAAAGGGAACTCTACCTGGGCACGAGACAGTGCCATGGGCATGCTGACCTCTGAACCGGGCCAAAGGCTGCGAAGCCATGAACCCCTTTCGCTGGAGGTTCAGCTGAGTGCCTGTCACAAGGAGGAACAGCCTTTCCTCCAGACACAGCCCTAAGAGTCGACCCCGTGGGGTCCGGTGGGGCACCCTAGGGTCAGGACCGCTTCTCCGCACCAGTTACCATGCTTCTCGGCTTTTCCTTCCCTTTCCAAGTCGGACAATCTCAGCCACCCGGCAGCACTTAGCACTGACTCTAAATGTCTGAATCTTTGTTTTCCCAAACTGCAGGTCTCAGATGCTGAATGAAGCTCTTTTGTGTTTACAGTTTCTGAGCTTGAGGTATTTGCCAATTCTCTCAGACTTAATAGGTAAATGGAAGATGATTCCAACTAGAATTCCAGTAGGACTTTTCTTCTTTTTCTTTTTAAATTAGACAAGTGATTTTAACTTCCATGTAGAAGAATAAATGCCTGAGAATTAAAAAAAAAAATACATAAAATCGTAGTCTGGTGCACACCTATAATCCCAGCAGCTCATGGGGCTGAGACAGGAAGATCACAAATTCAAAGCCACCTCAGCAATGGTGAGGCATTAAGTAACTCAGTGAGACCCTGTCTCTAAATAAAATACAAAAATAGGGCTGGGGATGTGACTCAGTGGTCAGGTGCCCCTGAGATCAATCCCTGGTAGCCTGGTACCACTCCCCCCCACACAAAAAAACAACAATGTAGTCTGAGGAGGAAATTGGCTCACCATAACAAATCAAAGCTACTTTCATCAAATCGATATTTTATTCAAATAGGAAAAGTAGAAGATGTGAACAGAAATAAAAACTTTGACATAAGTCTTAGGAACTGTGAGAACTGAATCGGTGATAAATGCTGCACAGTCAGTCCAGCAGGAAGTGGATGGCCGAGTCAATAAATGCTCTGCACAAAGACTCTCTCAACTGTACACCAAAATGACTCTGTTCTGCTCTGAAAGAGCCAAGGACATATTTACACTTTCTTCGGAGGCTGCCCCTCTGGGAGAGCCTGGTGAGGCAGGCCTGAGTGGTAGGTGCAGGTCCTGGTGTCTGGGAGGACCTCCACCAGCAGAGGAGCCACCAGGCAGATAAGGCTGTGTCTGCTGATCTCCCACGGTCCTCAGCAGGGTCACCAGCACCTCCACTTCCCGCCCTTCCAGAGGAAGGCAGCCAGAGCCCTCTGCCCCATGGCTTGAAGAATGGAGAAGGGGACTGTATTGGGAGATCTTTTCCCTGTGGCTTCCCATCAGTTGGTTAAACCCCCCAGGAATATCTTGAGCCTCAAAGAATTTGAGGTGCCTCTGAGACACCTCTGCTTGCTTAGGTGGTTGAACGGCTTCCTATCAGAAGCCAGAGGCAGGCTAACATCCTCCTCCCTTCTCAGCATGCCTACCTCACTCCTGACAGCCTGTGTGCAGGACAGCCTCAAGGGGACTCACCCAGGAAGACACCCGTGCATTGGGAGTTCTCCTATAAACCAGACGGTGCTCCCAAGATATTTAGGGCACCCATCACCTTCCTTTGCAGGTTCCCTTTCTTTCCTGCCTCCCTCCATTCAACCCACCACAGATACATTGCTGGGGAGCCCGTTCACCTGCAGACCCTCCCCACTGTCAAGGGAGAGGCTGGGCACAGGGCTGAAAACTGTCTTCACCCTCCAGTACACAGGGCAGAGCTAATGAAGGGCATGGAACCCGAGGGAAGAGGGGAAGTAACCTGTAACCCCCAGTCTAAGTCCACCTTGGGGGAGTCGGGCTGGCCCACTCTGCCCACCTGGCACCTCAAGGGCCACCACACCCTGCAGCCAGGGCTAGGGCCCACACACTTGCCCAAGGCCAGCTTCTCGAATACTCTGACCCTGACTTCACTTGTTAGAGTTCAAGAGAAACTTTCTCCCTCTCTGCTCCTGCTCACTCTCCTCCCTGGACCCAGGCCCATCCCTCCCCATGTGTCAGAGTCCCTGGCCCTTCCTCCCTCCACACAGCAGGTGACTTAACAGCCACTCTGCCCACCCCTGCTGGACACAAGAGCAAAGCCCAAGAGATGGGAAGTCACCAGGTCAACAGCTACACTGGGTTGTGCCATGCTAACTGACTCCAATGGCCCGGAAGCCCTGGGAAGGCAAAGAGCAACAAGCCTGCCCTCAAGATGCTTTGGCTGTATTAGGGTGCAGACAAGGGCCCCCAGGAAACGCTAATGGGATGGAAGGTTCCATATGAGGACAGTGGGCTTTGGGATGGAGAGGAGGGAGGGCTCTGAGCAGCTACCCTGAAACAAGGCTCCACCACCTTGAACCAACAGATGCTGTGACCTGGGGACCAGGCGGTGCTCCATGAATAGAGCAAGTAGCCCTGCTGGACACAGGGGCACGGAGGGCTGAGCAAATCTCCTGCTCCCGTCCAGCATTGCTCAAATGGGCCTGCTCCTCAGGAGGCACCTGTCAGTCTTCTCAATGTTTTCTGCACTTGGGAAGCACTTCCAGCCAGGACCCCTCACTGATCGCCTCCACAGAACCCTGCTCTGGGCTCATTTGTCCTTCTGTGCTTCTCTGAGCAGCGCTCTGCTGGTGGTATTGGGAAGCCTGTTGCTGTAAGGACAGCCGTCGTTTTCCCACTGGATGCCTTCCACTTGCTGCATGAGCTCCTGCAGCTGGGCCTCCTGCTCCGGCCCCTCTGCCCTGTTGTTGAAGCCGCAGTGGCGCTGCTCACACAGCACACCCAGCGTGGCCAGGCTCTGGTTGTCGGTCTCTCGCACATATTCTTTCAAGGAGCCCCCAGCCAGGTCTTCCTTCCGGGTGAACACCAGGACCGTGTAAGCCAGGACCCCCGCTCCGAAGACCTCCTGGAGGCGCCTGACGGCCTGCTGATCCTCCCTGGTGAACCGGCCCAGCTGTGTCACGAGGAGCACCGCGTGAGGCCTCAGGGAGGAGAAGGTGCAGGCCTGACAGACCTCTGCAGCCGCCGCCCCTGCCTGGACCCCTGGAGACAAAATGTCGGGGGTGTCGATCACCTCCAGTTCCATCCCTGCCCACTCTCGGCAGCCTCTCTGGAAGGTTGTGGTCACTGGTCTGCTGCTGAGTTTAGACTCAAATTCTTTCCTGCCAAGGATGCTGTTTCCTGTCGCACTCTTCCCACTTCCCGATTTCCCCACCAGGATGAGCCTCAGTTTCCTTGGAGGAGGTTCTTTATCCCTCAGACCTAGAAGCATTAAACAAATTCATGAAAACGCAGGAAACAGGGTTAGGGTCCATCCTCTCCACTTATCAGGAGCTAGGCCTGTAGGTGCACTCCATCCCAGAGGGCAGGAGGTCCCAGGTTGGGGTGGGAGAGACACAGGCTGAGATCTCTCTCTGTGACCTGTCCTGGACTCTCATGCTTAACCCGTGTCCTTGAAGGTGGGGCTGAACATTCTCATCCAGTAGAATATCAGGTCCATTGGTCAAGAGAGGAGACTTAGAGATGTGCACCTAACCCTGGGAATTTGGTATCTAGATGTTTAGTATGACTGGGGCTGGAGGCCAGGTGGGAATTCTCCTCTCCTGACTTTGCAAGGCACCAAGGCCAAATGCACATAAAGAAGTGGCAAATATTGGTCGGTTTCCAAGTCTGGTCCCCATGAAAGACATTGATGGATTCAGATCATAGAGCACCAAGACTCCCCAAGGCGGCCGGACACTGTCTTTTCCTGAATCTCCTCAGCACCCATGGGCTTTGCTCCTGCCTCTGCACCTTGGGATGACCCACCCTGACCAATTCTGTCTCCCTCCAGCTTCTCAAGAGGGCAGGACAGGCATTTGAGCAAGTGAGCAGTTTCCAGGAAGTGGGTGTGGGGTACTCATTCTGGCCTCTGGCCAACACAGGGCAGGGGAAGCGAGGGATTCCCTGCTGAGCAGTGGAGCTGGCTCCCATCACGGGACTCAGAGCCAGATACATCGCCTGAGATCTGGGAGGAGTTTTGAGGTAACATCGAACCTGGCTTATGTAAGAAGAGGTAAAAAAGGCCAAATGCGAATTTTCCTATGTGATAGACTTTTTCTTGATGGCCCAGGCTCTTCAAGTTCATAAAGTAAAAAAAAATCATTTTGGTACATTACATTAAAACACCATGCGGGATTTCCTCTGGAGTGTACAGCATTCCTAAGTTCCGCCCTCCCAGGTGAGGTGACAAGCTGAGATGTGAGAGGGTTGAACCCTGTTACGGGCAGCAGCCACGGAGTCCATGCTTGTTCCCAGCGTCACCTGATGGCCCTGGCAGCAGTCACTCACAGCAGATAAGCACTGACATGAGGACTGAGGATTTCCTGGCCTTAGCCAAGGTTAGGAAGGTGAGCATGTCCCACCTGCACACCACAGGCCCCCCTCTGCTGGGAAAGTGGCTTTACCTCCTGACAGCTCTGCTGTAGGTTCCTGGCACAGCTCTTTTGGAGAATTCTCGCGGGGAATCTGGACATAGTCTTCCTCCACCTAGAGAAAGCAATGATCCATTGGACTGATTTTTCAATTGCATTTTAAGCTATGCTGCCTTTTGCCTTCCTTTGCCAGACAGAAGATGTCTGCGTTGGTTTAGGGATGGGGAGGACTGCATGAGAAGAGGGCCTAGCCCCCTGCCCTGCCCGACTCATGGTGGTCTCCATCATGAGTTGAAGAGGTTTCCCAGAGAAAAGGGCTGCTGGCCTGGAGCCCGAAGTGGGTGGGTGGACAGGGTCCAGGAGCTGTTGTGCAGGGAGAGAGGAGGGGGGAGAGACACAGAGGCAGGCGTGACCTAACCCTGTGTGTCCTGGAGTGGCAGGGAGGTTCCTATGGCTGAGTGGCCTGCAGGACTTGGGCAGGAAGTCGTGGGGAGGGCTGACTCTTGGGGACAGGCAGAGCCACCTGGGCTTGATCTTTGGAGAAGGCGCAACAGTGAAGGTTGGAGGGCTGAGAGCTGGTCCAGAAGACAGCCCCGGGGCCTTCACAATGCCCTGCTGCGAGCCAGACACCTCACTTTCAGGGTTGTGGCCATCAGTTCACAGCCTGTGCCTCAATGTCCCTTCACGGTGAAGGTTGGGCCTGACACGGAAGACACCATGAAGGCCCCTCCCCATATGGTCCCCACATATTTATAACCTTTTAACTCCTAGACCTCTTTGAAAATTAGAGTCACATTATCTCAACCAGGACTTCCATCAGCCACATGAGGAGAGCGCTGTGCACTTCTGTAGGGCTTAATGTGGTCCTGTGTGACAAGAGCCCATGTGCTGTGTCTGGGTCATTTTCTCTGGATTGAGGAGATTACAAGGCTCATGACTGCTTTTCCAGAACATGGGAGGATGGGCACAGCCCCGTTAATCTAGGGGAACCGTGGAAGCCCAGTTACAGGACCTTGACCGACACAGCTTTCTCTCCACACAGCACTGCGGGCTGTCTCTCCTGCTCTGTTCACCTGGCAGATTATTTAGTCCTCCGGGAAATCCCAAGGGCTGGCCAGGGGAGGACCACTGTGGACATGGCTTTGTAGCAGTGACTTCATTTAGTGAACGCCAGCTCTCGCAGGCTAGGCTGGGATGGAGGTGGACCAGGAAGATTTGGTGACTTCAAGGGAGAGAGGAAGCTGGACAGGTGGACAGCCACACTCCGTCATGGCCAGCCCCACGCTGGCAAGAACACAGTCCTCCACCCGTCAGCGGGCCCCAGGGGACAAGCAGGCCACTGCGTCCTCCCCCTGAGAACGTGGCCGGCTAACTGTAGACCCTCCCAGGCTCTTTGTCCCCAGCTTCCCTACGTCCAGTGGAAACTGAAGCAGCTCTGTGCCAATGCAACCTCATTCCACTTTAAGGACACAGGCGGCTTAGCAGAGGCCTGTGGCCAGCAGGAGAGGGCGGAGGGGGTGAGGAGCACCTGAGGCACTGCGAGCAGGACTTGTGGTTTGCACCGTGTCCAGCACAGCCCAAGGACAGGTCTGCACCCTCTGAACCAGGCAGCCTCCCCAGGGCCCCTCTCTGAGCAGCACCCACCCTGCTGGTCCCACTGTGTTTATTGTCTCCAGAAGATGGAGCAGTTGTCACCAGCTTGTTGTGCTGCTCTGGAAGAAAGAGAAACTCACAGAAGCAGCTTGACACACACTAAGCAGGGAGCCGGGCACAGGGCACACAGTGCTCCTAACTTCTGAGTCACAGTTTTTCCTATAATACCTCAAACACACACAGAGCACACACAGAAACACAAAGGCACATACACAACACACGAACCACTCCCACACACCTGCACACATGCACACAGAGAAGGGTACACGCAACCACAAACACACAAAGATTCCTAACACACATACACAAACAGCTCTCACACACAACATACACAAATATGGAAATGGATACACACACCCGCCCATAACACACACATACACACAAACAAAATACAGGCATACACAAGAATGTACACACACGCAGACTCACCGCCAGGCCGGCCAACAGACAAGAGGAATGGCCTCCTTTCTGGTCTTCTCTGGCCACACAGCCCTGTGCACTCCTCTCTATCTCTTCTGCTGGGGTCCACACATGCTCATCTCCTTGGGAGAGTAAATTAAGGAAGCGGGAAAGTGCAAAGATGAGGGAATTCATGGAGAACATCTGCTGTTCACTTTTCAGCAAAATGCTAGCCAAGCTCCAGGACACCCTCGAAAGGACTGCATCAGCGGTGAGGCCCAGAGCAGGAAGTGGGCAGGAGCCCACGGCAGGAAACCACGCGCTTGTACTTGTAACCTCAGAAATAGAACAAACCAGAATTCCCCTGCTGGAGCCATTGAACCCTGACCTGGGATAAGGAGCACAGAGGCTGGAGGAGCAGTGGGTCGCTCAGAAAAGTCTGTGCCAGAGACACAATGACTGGCCTCTCCTTCTGGAGGCTTGTCCACGTCCAGGGCTCCTGCATTCAGGCCTGGGCAAATGTTCCCTGTTTCTTTTCTTTCCCTAGTCGCTTCTTCCTTAGATACCTTCTTGCAGGAAAGACCCGGTTCTCATTCTTTCTAAGGCTTAAGTGTCTGAGAAGAATTTTTATGTTGCTCTGACAAGAGGAAAACTGCAGTAGGCTTGTGGAGAACAATGTTATGAGGAAGGACAGTACTTTATGAGACAGTACAGTTATGAGACAAACTAAGGAAGAAAAAACCTAGGAACTTCAAAGATATGTTTTTGTATGATTTTTTTCATTTATTTTTTATTCGTTTTAATCAGTTCTACATGACAATAGAAAGCTCTTTGTAAAGATGGAGCAGAATTTTTCACTTCTCTGGTTGTTTAGGAAGTAGAGTCACATCATTTGTGCAATCATACATGTACCTAGGGCAATGTTGTCCATCTCATTCCACCGTCTTTCCTACCCCCCTCCCTGCCGCAGTCTGGCTGGGCACAAATCACGAGCCACTGAAGCAGGAACAAACTTTATTTTTAAACTGCAGGAAAACACTTCACACAGCTCCCGGGGAATCCTCCCGAACGCGCCACGAGGCTTGTCCAGGAATCCCCAGCCGGAACTATCTCTCCCGGAAATCCCTCCTCCTGCACTTCCCCAACCAATGGGAACTCTCGGGGAATCCCCGGAAATCCCCACGAGAACTCCAAAATAGTGCGAGAACTCAAAAGTTGCGGCAGAGGCGGACAGGCAGAGGCGCCTGTCAATCAATACTGTTGGCAAAATGCCAGGGGCCATACAGACTCAGCCGTGGCTCTCAGCATCTCCCCCTTTTTGTTTAATTAAACAACAAGCAATGTGGCTTAGGGACCGTGCCTGTTAGGCAGTCCAATTCAACATATGGTCCTTACCCGTCATCGGATGAACTGACCTCTAGGCATCAGCCTCCTGTCTTAGGTTGGTACCACTGCAATTGGATCATACCCGTCACTGACTACCGGTCCAGCATACAGCCATACTTGTGGATAGGTCTATGCACCAGTGGGGGGGTGAGGTTCTTTGCCTCACCTCTGTTGGTCCCCAAATTTGGCCTTGGTGCCAGTGGGGGAGTGAGGTTAATGTGGCTTAAGGACCGTGCCTGGTAGGTTGTCCAATTCAACATATGGTTCTTACCCGTCATCGGAAAACTGACCTTTAGGCATCAGCCTCCTGTCTTAGGTTGATACCACTGCAATTGGATCATACCCGTCACTGACTACCGGTCCAGTATAAGCCATTGGCCCCCAAATTTTAGACCATCACTAGCAGAAGGGAGGAGGATGCAAAATGCCATGACACTAAGCCAATTGAGGGCTCCTTTGAAAAATTGTACCACCGGTGACACCATCAACAAAAATACTCCAGCACTATCACAATTCGCTGTACCAACAGATAGTTCACAATGCATACAAGTGACACATAGTCCAAGCAAGGTCTGCAAGCAATTCAAAGCAGAGGAATCTGTCAATATGTCCATTTCCTCCCAAAGTAAATCGACTCCTTAATTGAGCATTACTTGTGGAGTTATTATTCATTGATGCATCAGTTTTTACAGTTTGTTGTGATAACTATAGAAGAAGCTGTAGTTTGGTTTTATCTTTGTCTTCACCGGCACTGGGATGAAGATAGGAGTTCTGGCAATGATGCTAAGAAAAAAATTATGTAACATTCCAACAGGCACTAAGAAAACAATTTTTTGAACAATTTACATTATCCTGAACAGAATTATTAAATATAATGAGAAGGAAAGGTGAAAGTAAACAAACAGATCTGTTAACCTCCTATTTGTTCACATATTAAAACAATTTTCAACAGCTGTTTACCCAATCTAAATTAAACCATTAAAATCACGTGAATAAAAAAATTCGGATCCATTTATTCATGAGCGCTCCTCATATATGATATATGGACATACGCACATACAGACATACAACACAAAACAGAAGTGTGCACACATAACATACAACACTTAAGACAATAGTAAAGGCCTTGAAGCTTTACCTAGGTGAAATCTCCATTGCAATGCTTAAAAACTCCACAGTCAAAAAATAAAACTGATCAGAAAAACATTAACCTAGGTCTGTATGAGCTCAAAAATAAAATAGAACTTTATGATGTGGGAAAAGGCAAATAATAAAATAAATATTGAAAAAAGCATCCTGGTTAATCACTGTCGCAGATGTAAGAATAGCCAAACTGGAGTTCTGGATATCAGCTGTTATGGATTTGAGTCAAATCATCTTCCTTTTGGCCTGTAGAAATTGTTTTAGTTAATCTCTCTGGAATCCAAATCGGCTGCTGTTCTCCCTGTGGAAAAACACAAACAGAACCCCGACTCCAGACAATCACTGGGTCAGGACCTTTCCATTGTCCTGTTAGAATATCCTTCCAAAGTACCTTAGGCTTATGTACATTTTTTGGACACATATGCCTTTCCGCAGCACTAAGCCCTGAGGAATCCAAATTTAAAAAGTTTAGAGTAAAAAGGGTTATTTTAAGTTTATCTTTGGGTGACATATACCCCTTTCCAATTCCCTCTTTTTGCTTTAGTAAGTACATTTTAATAGTTTGATGAGCTCTTTCAACTATGCCTTGTCCTTGTGGATTGTATGGAATTCCTGTTATATGAGTAATGCCAAATGATGAGCAAAATTGTTTAAAAGAGGTAGAAGTATAACCAGGACCATTATCTGTTTTTAACTGTTTTGGAATGCCCACAGTGGCAAAATTTTGTAAGCAATGAGCTATAACATCTTTAGTTTTTTCTCCGGAATGAAGGGAGCCCATCAAAAATCCGGAAGAAGTATCAACTGTAACATGCAAATATTTTAATTTTCCAAATTGTGGCAAGTGTGTGACGTCCATCTGCCAAATATGGTTAGGTATCAGTCCTCTAGGATTGACTCCAAGATTAACTTGTGGTAAAAAGGTCACACAATTTTGACATTGTTTTATTATTTGTCTAGCTTGTTCCTTAGTTATTTTAAAGCGCTTTTGTAAAGTATTAGCATTGACATGGAACTTATTATGAAAATGTGTAGCTTCTTCTAGTGTAGAGAAAATATGTATGTCATGTGTAGTTTTATCTGCTAAATCGTTGCCCAAACTAAGGGCTCCAGGCAATCCTGTATGTGCTCTGATATGTCCTATAAAGAATGGATCTTTTCTGTCCCAGATTAGACTTTGTATAGCAGAAAACAAAGAGAAAACAGTAGAGGAAGGGGAAATCCTGCCAGCATCTTCAAGGGATACTATAGCATTAACTACATACTGACTATCAGAGAATAAATTAAATACAGAATCTTTAAACATCACAAAAGCTTGTAAAACTGCATTAAGCTCTACCTTTTGAGCTGATTGTTTGGGTACTAAAAATGTAAAAGTTTGATCAGGGGTAACTACTGCTGCTGTACCATTATTTGACCCATCAGTGAATACATTTGGAGCATTCATAATAGGGGTTTTTCTTGTCATTTTTGGAAAAACTACAGGATGCGAAGACCAAAAAGACAACAAAGGATTAGATGGTAAGTGATTATCAAATGAAACATTAGATTTACACATGATTATTGCCCAAGTATTTAACTCATTAGCTAACTCATCAATTTGATCCATAGTATATGGAGTAATAATTTTATTGGGAGAAATTCCAAACACTCCCTTTGCTGCTTTTATTCCTTTGAGTATTAATTGTCCTACAGCCTCAGGATACCTAGTAAGAATAGTGTTAGGAGAATAAGATAAATGTATCCACAATAATGGACCTTCTTGCCAAAATACTCCTGTAGGAATATTTTTTGTTGGTATTACAATAAATAATAAAGGCAAAGTTATATCAATTCTATCCAAATGCATATTTTCCATATATGTTTCAATAATTTTTAATGCCTTTCTTGCTTCAGGCGTTAACATGCGGGGTGAATTTGGATCTGATGGACCTTTTAGGATATCAAATAAAGGTCCCAACTCTCCTGTTGGTATGCCTAGATAAGGCCTTATCCAATTTATGTCTCCTAATAACTTTTGAAAGTCGTTAAGTGATTTGAGTTGATCTACTCGTATTTGAATTTTTGGTGGACGGACCATGGTTGAGGATAATAGAACTCCTAAATAATTAATTGGAAAATTTAATTGTACTTTATCTATTGCTATCTCTAGATTATAATTTTTTAATAAATTTGTAAGTGTGGCATAACATTCTAGCAATGTGTTTTTATCTTTGTGTGCTAACAATACATCATCCATATAGTGAAATATTTGTAGTTTAGGATTTTGATTTCTAAGTGGCTGGATTGCTTTGTTAACATAAATTTGACACATAGTTGGGCTGTTAGCCATCCCTTGAGGGAGTACTTTCCATTCATATCTCTGATCAGGACCTTCATGATTCAGTGCAGGGATAGTAAATGCAAAATGTGGACTATCCTCAGGATGAATTGGAATTGAAAAAAAACAATCTTTAATATCTATAGCTAAAACGTACCAGGTTCTTGGCAAAGCAGACAATTGAGGAATCCCCGATTGAGCAGGTCCCATAATAACCATCTCATTATTAATGGCTCTTAAATCTTGCAATAATCTCCATTTACCAGATTTCTTTTTAATGACAAAAATGGGAGTATTGTAAGGAGATACGGAAGGTTGTATATGTCCCTCCGCTAATTGTTGTTTGACCAGGTCATGGGCTGCTTGTATCTTTTCTTTAGTCAGGGGCCACTGAGGAACCCATACTGGTCTATCTGATTTCCAAGTAATTTTTATTGCCTCAGTGACCCCTTCTGAAAACCCAGTCCATGTCTATTTATTCCCTGATCTATTTGAATGGGTGTTGCTATGCCTTGTTCTCTTAATCTTTTTTCTTTCCTGAAACCTTGTCTAGCCCTAATAGTGGGCGCATTTGGATTGATGTTATTTGTTAATGTCAAACCTAATTGATCTAGGACATCTCGTCCCCATAAATTTATAGGAAGATGATCCAATACATATGGCTGTATAGTTCCTTCACATCCTTCAGGATCCTTCCAATCTAATACCATTGCACTTCTATGGGGATTAGTTGCCACTCCTAGGCCTCGAAGCGTTTGAGTGGCTTGTTGTAACGGCCAATGTTGTGGCCATTCTTGACGAGATATGATGCTAAGGTCTGCACCTGTATCCAGTAGCCCATTAAATTCATGTCCTTGAATATTTAGTTTTAGCATGGGGCGAGAATCTAAATTTAAAGATAGCATAGCCCAATCTACACCTGTGGAGCCTAATCCCCTGGAACCTCTTTCTATAGTACTACTGGAAAATTTATCATGTAGGCTGGGTATTATTAATAACTGTGCTATTCTATCTCCTGGTGAAATTACTGATATACCCTTTGGAGAACTAGCTATAATTTTTATTTCACCTTCATAATCGGGATCAATTACCCCGGGACTTATCATAAGTCCTTTTAGCGTAGAAGAACTGCGTCCTAACAATAAGCCTACTGTTCCTTGGGGAAGAGGTCCTTTTACTCCTGTGGGAATGATTTGAACTCCCATCTCTGGAGTTAGTACTGCTCTGGCGGAGGCGCAGATGTCCAACCCTGCGCTCCCTCTGGTTCGTCTGATGAGAGATCTGATGGATAATGTGTCCTGGGCACTACCCTGATGGTATTGCTGGGTTCCTCCATGGTGTTTCTGGGTTCCTCCAGTGCCCCGTACATTTGTGGTCGTGGGCCCCAGAGCATTGGGCCCCCCTGTCCGTTTTTTGGCAATGGAGCTCGATGCCTTTCTCCACGATATCGTGGGTAAACACTTGGTCCTTGTCTGTTTTTTGATAACGGAATACCCTCTATGGTGGTTTGAGAACGGCATTCATTAGCCCAATGTTTCCCTCTATGGCATCGTGGGCAAATACCCGGTATTCTATTCGTTTGATATCTAGCTTTGTTAAACCCTCCTCCTATGGGGCAACTCCTTTTAAAATGTCCTGTTTGATCACAATTATAGCATGTTTTTGGCCTGGCATCTAAAGCCTGTTGTACTGCTGCTAAGACTTGCCCTTGTTCATTAATGTCTCTACATAATTTAATATATGTGTTTAAATCTTCATGTCTCCATGGTCTAATGACCTCTCTGCAACAACGATTTGCTTGGTCATAAGCCAGTTGTTTTATAAATGGCATTGCCTGTTCTGTATCCCCAAAAATTCTAGAAGCTGCTTGAATAAGCCTATCTACAAATTCAGCGTAAGGTTCATTAGTTCCTTGTATTACCTTAGATAATTGACCTTGTAAACCTCCATGCCCCTGTAAAGTTTTCCATGCCCTAATCGCATCTACAGAAATTTGTGCGTATACGCCAGGATCATATTCAATTTGTTGCCGTTGACCCTCATAAGGTCCTTTTCCTAACAACATATCTAGATTTCTTTGAGGGTAACCAGCTGCTGCATTTCGCCTAGCTGTCTCCCTGCAAAATTCCTCATTGGCAACCTTCCATAACAAATATTGTCCTCCATTTAGCACAGATTTACACATACTAGCCCAATCTGCTGGCGTCATGTCCAAGTTGGTAATGGATTCGACCATGCTTACAGTGAAGGGTGCTTGTGGACCATAGGTTGTTACAGCCTCCTTTAACTGCTTCACTGTTTTGAAATCTAAAGCACGGTGAATTCGCTGCCCTCCTGCCTGCTCAAGTACAGGGCATGCTAATCTTTGAGGTCCTGTCTCAGGATCCCATCTATCAACTACGGGGTTTGAGGGCCACTCAGCTATCTCCATAGGGGGAGCTGTTGGTTGAATTACGCCCTCTGATGATAGAACGGTGTTAGTAGCAGCCTCCTGTTGTAGCTTTTTCCCCAATAGCTGTTTCTCCTCTAAGCTTTCTTCCTTTAAATTTTCTTCCTCTGTCTGACTAGCTTGAGAGACCTTCTCTTTTGCTTGATCTAAAATGTCTTTCTCCATGGTCTGAACCTCTAACAATTTACTTAACACTCTTTCAGTTTGTTTTTTACTAATTTCTAATCTGTTATAAAGATAACGCAACCCAATAAGATAACACAAAACAAAACCGAAACAGAATGAAACAAAAACGGAACAAAAAATTGTTGTATCAATTTTCCTATTTTCTTGATATGTGCATTTGTGGTCTATTTCTATCTCTTCCTCAGGGGCGAACAACTTCAAACCTTGAGCCAACCATTTTTCCCAATCTGCCTGAGAAAATTCTAGGGATAGGCAGCTTGAAACAAACACAAAACAAATCAAAACAAGAACACATTCTTTTTTAAAATGGTCACCCATTCTCTCGCCTTCCCTTAGGGGCAAGTAATTTCACTTACCCCGAAGCTTCAGACGTTCCCCGCACGGGCCACCAAATGCCGCAGTCTGGCTGGGCACAAATCACGAGCCACTGAAGCAGGAACAAACTTTATTTTTAAACTGCAGGAAAACACTTCACACAGCTCCCGGGGAATCCTCCCGAACGCGCCACGAGGCTTGTCCAGGAACCCCCAGCCGGAACTATCTCTCCCGGAAATCCCTCCTCCTGCACTTCCCCAACCAATGGGAACTCTCGGGGAATCCCCGGAAATCCCCACGAGAACTCCAAAATAGTGCGAGAACTCAAAAGTTGCGGCAGAGGCGGACAGGCAGAGGCGCCTGTCAATCAATACTGTTGGCAAAATGCCAGGGGCCATACAGACTCAGCCGTGGCTCTCACCACCTCCCCTTGCCCCATCCACAGTTTCTCCACTCATTCTATGCCCCCCGATTATGGATTAGTGAAAACATTCGGACCCTGGTTTTTGGATTGGCTTATTTCACTTAGCATGATATTCTCCAATTCCATCCATTCTCCTGCAAATACCATAATTCTACTCTCTTTTAATGCTGAACAATATTCCATTGTGTATAGATACACCACAGTTTCTTTATCCATTCACCTATTGAAGGGCTGGTTCATCTATCTAGGTTAGTTCCACAGTTTAGCTATTGTGAATTGTGCTGCTATAAACATTGATGTGGCTGTGTCCCTGCAGTATGCCATGTTTAAGTCCTTTGGGAATAAACCTAGGAGTGGGATAGCTGGGTCCAATGGTAGTTCCATTTGCAGTTTCCCAAGGATTCTCCATATTGCTTTCCAGATTGGTTGCACCCATTTGCACTCCACCAGCAATGTATAAGTGTACCTTTTCTCCCACATCCTCGCCAACACTTATTGTTGTTTGTATCCTTAGTAGTTGCCATTCTGACTGGATTGAGATGCAATCTTGGAGTAGTTTTGATTTGTATTTCTCTAATTACTAGAGAAGTTGAACATTTTTTCATACATTTATTGATTGATTGTATATCTTCTTCTGAGAAGTATCTGTTCAGCTTCTTAACCCATTTGTTGACTGGGTTGTTTGTGGGGTTTTTTGGTGTTATTTTTTTTGAGTTCTTTATATATCCTGGAAATTAGTTCTCTATTTGATGTGCATGTGGCAAAAATGTGCTCCCAAAATGTAGGCTCTCTTCACCTCAATTATTGCTTCTTTTGCTGAGAAGAATTAGTATTGTAAAAAAATGGCCATATTAACCAAAGTGTTATACAGATCCAATGAGATTCCAAATTCATTCCTTATAGAAGTAGAAAAAGCAGTCCCAAAATTCATTTGAAAAAATAAGAGACCCAGAATAGCCAAAGCAATCCTTAGCAAGAAGAGTGAACCAGGAGGTGTCACAATACCAGACCTTAAACTATACTACAGAGAAACAGTAACAAAAACAGCATGATATCAGCACCAAAATAGGCATGTAGACCAATGGTACAGAATAGAGGACACAGAGACAAATATAGTTAACAAATAGTTATCTCATACTAGACAAAGGCGCCAAAGCCATACATAGAGAAAAGATAGCCTCTTCAACAAATGGTGCCGGGAAAACTGGAACACAAAGTGGCTCAAGGACCTAGGAATTAGACCAGAGACCCTATGCCCAATTGAAGAAAAAGTAGGCCCAAATCTTCATCATGTTGGATTAGGCTCTGACTTCCTTAACAAGACTCCTAAAGCACAGGAAATAAAATCAAGAATCAATAAATGGGATGGATTCAAACTAAAAAGTTTCTTCTCCGCAAAAGAAATAATCAAAAATATGTTTTCTAAGACATTCCCCACAGATCTGACCACAGTAATTAAAAGGAGGCCATTGCAGGAAAGACCTGAGACCCTCTGAGCATAGGTAATGATATAGTTACCATGTAATTTAGGTTGTGAAGATTCTCCCCAAAATGTTAGTCTAAGACAGTGGTTCTAATTTTCTTGTTCTCTTCTGATTGAACAAAGCATTTGCCACAATCATTACACAATATATAAATCTTCTAATCATCTAATTTAAATTATTCTGCAAATGCCTTCACTTGGTCAATTCTTAAAGGAATTATGTAGCTATTTACCATGTCTTCCATTGCCTAAGTAATGAAAATGTTGTTGCTTAGCCCATAATTGAAACAGTCATCTAATTTTAATTCCAATATTTGGCATTTTCTGCAAGCTGAACTTGGAGTTACCCAGACCTGCAGCAGAGCCGGGCAAAGATTAGGCTAGCATTCAGACACTGAGATTTCGGAAGTGTTTATTACTGCAGCATAATTGGACCTAACCTGACTGATGCGAATGTAAATCTAATGTTGAATATTTTTCCAGCTTGTCACTTATTTTTCTTTCTTTTCTTTGGCACCGGGGATTGAACCCAGGGGCACTCAACCACTAAGGCACATACCCAGCTGTTTTTTGGGGTATTTTATTTAAAGACAGGGTCTCACTGAGTTGTTTAGGGCCTTTCTAAGTTGCTGAGGCTGGCTTTGAACTCACGATCCTCCTGCCTCAACCCCCCAGATACAGGAGTGAACCACCAGGCCCAGCTCAGACTCTCACTTTTGATGATTTCTTTTCTGGAAGAAGTTATTGTAAATTCAATATGGAAATTCCAGGGACTGAAATCAAATGACTTTACTCCGGGGAGGGTTTGCATAAGTAAGAGGCGGGTGCTGGTGCTATTGTAGCGAGGCCACATTAGCCCCATCCTGGGATCTCTGGCTCCAACTGCAACTTAGGTCCCAGAGGGCACGGCAGACATCTTGATTTGCAACTAGCCTTCACTTCGAGTTTATGGCTCACAGGTCCCATTTCACTTTACGTTCTGTTGTGTTATTGATTACGTTTTGTATTTGGCCCTCATTTCCTGCCATTCAAGTCACGTTGTTTTGTTGAGGAAGCACCACTGTGTGCTAAGCTCTTAAACAGAACACATCTACACAGAACCTGAGCTGTGGTCTTTCTCGTTGCCTGTTTCTTAAACCACGTCTCTTGACCAGAACCCGGATACCTGGCCCAACTAACTGCAAGAGCAGTGAGGACTGGAAGAACACATGGTTTTTGGTGAACACCCACAGCTTTGGATTCACCATCCAACCTGGGGTTTTTGCAAGAAAAGGTCAGTCCCAGTTACAGAGAAATAGCTACAGAAAAACAAAAATGTGGTTTACAGAAAGAATGATGATCAATAATGACTAATATGCAAAGAGCACTTTCTGTGTACCAGGCACTGCTTTAAGAACTTTACATAAGTTAACTCATTTAAACCTCGTAGGCGTCCTGGGAGGGGGAGCGTACCCTATCCTTGGTTTTTGAAGTTGAAGACTGGAGGCAAGGACACTTCTTAGCCAAGGCAGAGCTGCGGGCCGTCCTCCTGGGATTTGAACCCACAGCCCAAATCTGAACAGTCTGAAGTGCTGAACACAGTGCACAGGCCCCACCAGGAGCACCCTGTGGTTCAGAAAGAATGACCCCAAGTTCACAGCACCCGATGTTACCTACTCTCTGTCCAAAGCAATAGTAAGAGCTGAGCAGCGGCAAGGGGCAGTTTTTAATTTGCGATGCTATAAAAACCCTTCACCCAGACATCTCCTACAGGCCCTTGCTTACTGGACAAGAATCTTTGTTCTTTTTTCACATGCGTGTTACTTCTGTGGGAGTGGGAGCAGTCTGCTGGTTCAGGAAAAGGACAAATGACACAGAGCAGAGGGACCCCAGACAGCCCACATGTGATGTGATGGTTGGTTTGGTGTGCCAACTTGCCTAGGCTGCTGTACTCCGGTATTGGGTCAAATACTCCCCAGATGCTCGTATGAAGGTACTGTTAGCTGCAATTGACAAGAAGCCAGGAGACTTTGGTAAAGCAGGTCACCCTCCATGATGTGGGTGGGCATCATCCAATCCGTTGAAAGTCTTAAGATCAGAGACTGAAGTTTCCCAAAGAACAAGGAATTCAGCCTCAAGACTGCAAAGTAGAAGCCTTGCCTGAGATTAAGACTGCTGGCTTGCCCTGTGGACTGTGGACTGAAGACCTTAACTCTGAGCTGCTTTCCAGCCTGACACTTGACAGCTTGTCGGTTGGACTTTGTACTTGCCAGTCCCCACCATTGTGTGAGCTAATTCCTTTAAATAAGTGTCTCTCTTTCTCTCCCTTCTTTCTCTTCATCTTCCTCTCTCTCTCTCTTTCAATGCAGATAAGAATAAAGATAAATAAACGAGAAAAAAATTGTTCCTTGGTATCTGCCGAAAATTTTCTGTATGTGTTCAGCCCTTTATATAAAATGGCATTGCATTTCAGTGTAACCTGCACACATGATCCCTTCACTTTAAGAAATCTTTGCATTACTTATGATACCCAATACAATTGTAACTGCTGTGTCCATTGTTGCTTTGTAGAGAATAAGCACAAGGAAAAGGCTCAGAGGCAACGATGTGTGCCTATTGCGTTTCTGATCTGAATCCGTGGCTGTGGAACCTGCGGACACAGAGGGAAGGCTGTATGTATCTAAATGTAGACACAGATACAGAGAAAGTATAGATGGATGCAATTGATTCTGTTCCTCTATCTCTGACTAATACCCAGAGAGCCACAGAGAGTTCCAGAGCTGCTGAGCTGGGCCAGCTTCAGTCCACTGAAACCCAACCAAACACAGACATGCAAGTGACACACAGGGAGCCAGTCATTGGTTTGGAAGCATTATTGTGGCTAAAGATAATAAATATGCCACTAACCCCTATTTAATTATCTTCACATAAAACACTGTTTGAATTTTGCTTGATGTCTTTCATCAATGAAAGATAATCAAATGATTTTGTCCTTATCTTTATTAATACAATGAACTGTATAGGTTCCCCGATAGTAATCCATGTTTTCATTACAAGAAACTTTATTGGTCCTGATATATCACTTTTTATTACATTGTTGAATTTCATTTCTGATATTTGTTCATTTTCCGTTCATACTTAGAAGTGAAATCAGATGCATTTTCTTTTTCTTTCTTTTTTTGGTACCAGGGATTGAATTCAGGGGTGCCATACCACTGACTTACACCCCCAGTCCTTTTTATATTTTATTAAAGACAGGGTCTCAGGAGTTGCTTAGGGTCTTGCTAAGTTGCTGAGGCTGGTTTTGAACTTGTGATCCTCCTGCCTCAGCCTCCCAAGCTGCTGGGATTACAGATGTACACCACCCTACCCAGCTGCATTTTCTTTTGTGTGTATGTGTGTGTGCAATAGTTATCTAGTTTATGTGTCAAAGTTATAACCTATACAGAAGACAGTGACCTGCATCTTAAAAATTAGAAGTAGCATACCCACACTTGGGGGACTATCTGTGCAGTTAACCACTGCTATAGTGTATTGGCCACATACCAAATAGATTTGGAAATGTGATAAGGTTTTACTCTCTCACCTGCCTCTTCTCCCTGTAGAGTCTCAGCAATATACTATCTTGAGGGATCACAGTGTCATGGACCCACTGCTGAGACATCCATCTACATTGTATCAGACTAAGGGACTATCAGGAACAGTGAAGGGTATGACTTATGCCACTTGTAAGCCAACAAGTTGGCCTGCTGACAGTTCCATGGATTCTGGTAGAAGACATCAGACTTCTGGATCAGAGACAAAAAATAGTTCATTATTGATACAACAGCAGTGGTCACGTGTGCCAATGTGGGGTTTTACAGGCACAGACTCCCTCAATAGCTTCAAAACTCATCAGAAAGCCTGAATCATTCATGCCCATCAAACACACTAATGGAAATTAATAAATATCCATGATAAAAATGGATTGTACTTAAATATTGTTATGACTTGGATCTGATATGGCCCCCAAAGTAGGTCACTTATACCATGGTGGAGACCCATCCTCCTGACCTCAACTAATACTAACTATCTCCCAAAAACCTTCCTCAGAACCCTTCCAAACATTCTGTGAATTTAGTATGACCCTGATACCAAAACCAGACAAAGACACATCAAGGAATGAAAATTTCAGACCAATATCCCTGATGAACATAGATGCAAAAATTCTTAATAAGATGCTGGCAAATCATATCCAAAAACATATTAAAAAGATAGTTCACCATGACCAAGTGGGGCTCATCCCAGGGATGCAAAGTTGGTTCAACATATGGAAATAAATAAATATAATTCACCACTCAACAGACTTAAAATCAAGGATCACATGATTATCTCCACCGATGCAGGAAAAGCACTAGACAAAATACAGCATGCATTCATGTTGAAAACACTAGAAAAATTAGGGACAGTAGCAGTAAACCTCAACACTGCAAAAGTAATGTATGCTAAACTCAAGGCCAACATCATTCTAAATGGAGAAAAATGGAAAGCATTCCCTCTAAAAATTAGAACAACATAGGGATGCCCTCTTTCATTAGTCCTACTAAATATAGTCCTTGAAACTCTATCCAGAGCATTAGGCAAAAGAAAGAAATTAAAAGGATACGAATAGGAAAAGAAGAACTCAAGCTATACCTATTTGCCAATGCCATGACTCTATATTTAGAAGACCCAAAACACTCTACCAGAAAACTTCTGGAACTCATAAATGAATTCAGCAAAGTAGCAGGATATAAAATTAACACACATAAATAACCATGTTCCTCTATACCAATGATAAATGAGCTGAAAGAGAAGTTAAGAAAGCTATCCCATTCACAACCACCTCAAAAAAAAAATCTTGAGAATCAATCTAACAAGAGGTGAAGACCTCTACAATGAAAACTACAGAAGGCTAAAGAAAGAAGAAGACATTAGAAGATTGGAACAGGTAATGGGGGGAATGAAGGAGGGATGGGAATGGGAAAGGCAGTAGAATGAATCAGACATCACTTTCCTAAGTTCATATATGAATACACAACCAGTAACTCCATGCCATGTACAACCACAAGAATGGCAAGTTATACTCCATGTCTGTATGATATGTCAAAATACAGTCTACTGCCATGTCTATCATTTTTCATGAAGATGGGACTCTGAGAACATGGGTCAGCAGAGGCTAGGGCAAACAATCCAATTTTTGAAGTGCTGTTAACTAGCAAAGGTGGGTTCACTTATGAATATTTATAAAAATGATAAACAAATATCAAAGAACACTCATCTAAAAGACTAACCCTGCACTACTAAGTAAAATTGAAAGATAGTTGGATATTAGGACATTTATAAATACAATTCATGGTGATAATATATCCAAAAGGAGCACAGCTTGAACATCTGCTTGGAACTGCCACGGCTTAGTTTAAATGTGTCCCCCCAAGGTTCATGCAGTAGACATCACTTTCCTATATGGAAAATTGGTCCTCCCCATGATGATGTTAAGAGATGTGGGACAGGTAAGAGGTGGGGTCTAGTGGGGGTTCCTCAGCTAAGAGGGGACATGTCCTCAGAAGAGACTAAGGTGGGTCACCTGCAACCCTGAGATGGGTCTCCCAAATGGACTTGTTATAAGAAGTAGGACTGAATCCTCATGTAGTCTTATCTTGCCACCCCATCTCTCCCTCCCCTGCACTCCCTTCACTGTGATGGCATCTGCTCTCAGGCCCTCATTAAAACTCTGAAAGAAAGAAATGGAAGAAGACACAAGAAGACGAAAAGACCTCCTATGTTCACAGATGGGCAGAATTAATTTTGTTACAGTGGCCATGCCACCAAACGCAATATACAGATTCAATGCAGTCCCCATCAAAATACCAATGACATTCTTCACAGAACTAGGAAAAACAGTCCTAAAATTCATTTGAATACTAAAAGACCAACTGGGCTCAGTGGTGCATGCCTGAATCCTAGCAGCTAAGGAGGCTGAGGTGGGAGGATCATGAGTTCAAAGCCATGATCTGCAACTTAGCAAGGCCCTAACAACTCAGAAAGACCCTGTCTCTAAAATAAAATATAAAAAAGGGCTGGGACTATGGATCAGTGGTTAAGGACCCCTGGGTTCAATCCCTGGAAGAAGAAGAAGGAGAAGGAGAAGGAGAATACAAATAAAAAATGCAGAATAGCCAAAGCAATTCTAAGCCAAAGAGCAATGCTGGAGGCATCACAATACCTGATTTCAAATTATACTCCAGAATTATAGTAACAAAAATTGAATGGTACTGGCATAAAAAGATACACAGACAAAAGGTATCGAACAGAAGACAGACAAACTCACACATCTTCAGTCATCTGATGCTTGACAAAGGTGCCAAAATCATACATTGGAGACAAATGGTGCTGGGACAACTTGTTACGCACATGTAGAAGAATGAGACTCGACCTTTATTGCTCATGCTACACAAAGATCAATTCAGAATGGTCCAAAGACCTCAGAATTAGACCAGAACCTATGCAACTTGCAGAAGAAAACAGAAGATCAACAATCCTTTATGTAGACACAGGCAATGTCACTCTCAATAGGACGCTAAAGCTCAGGAAATTACTTCAGTTAATAAATGAGTGACATAAAATCAAAAAGCTTCTGCACAACAAAGGAAAGAAGAATATAAAATGAGAACCTCCAGAATGTGAGAAAATCTTTGCTAGCTACTCTCCTGACAGAGAATTAATATCTAGTATATATAGAGAATTAAAAAAACTTAACACCTAAAAACCACATAACCTGATTAATAAGTGGGCAAATGAACTAAACAGATATTTCTCAAAAGAAGAAATACAAATGGCTAACAAATACATGAAAAATGTTCAACATCATTAGCAATTAGGGAAATGCAAATCAAAACTACACTGAGATTTCATCTCACACCAGTGAGAATGGCAGTCATCAGAATACCAACAATAATAAATGCTGGAGAGGATGTGGAGGAAAAAGAACACTGTTACACTGTGGGCGGGATTGTAAGTTAGTACAACCACGATGAACCAGTATAGAGTCTCCCCAAAAGACTATGCTTATGACCCAGCTCTATCACTCCTCAGTATTTGTCCTAAAGAATTAAAGTCATCTTACTACTGTGATACATGCATACCCATGTTTATAGCAGCATAATTTACAATAGCCAAACTATGAAACCAGCCCAAGTGTCTGTCAATGGATGAACAGAAAAAGAAAGTGTGCTATATGTACCTAATGGAATTGTATTCAGCCATAAAGAAGAATGAAATTATATCAATTTCAGGAAAATGAATGGAACTTGAGAACATTGTGTTAAGTGAAAAAAGCCAAACTCAGAAAGTCAAGGGGCATATGTTTTCCTCATATGTGGAAGCCAAAAGGAAAGGCAAGAAAAGGTGAGGATATCTCATGAAAATCAGTAGAGGAAAGACACCAGTGAGAGGGAGGGCGGGTTGGAGGGGAGAGATAGTGGGGAATGATACTGGCTAAATTATATTGTTACATTGTGTGCATGTATTAATATGTAACCACAAATTCCATCATTATGTGCAACTGTATCTCCCCAACAAAAATTACAGAAAAAAAATTCAAAGCAGTACACTATACCTAAAGGAAAACTCTATAGCATAAAAATGTCCATAAATTCTTCATAAGTGCATCTATGAATTTAATTCAGAGTCTGCACTTTCAAAGCCTTTGGAATGGTTTTAAACTGGAGAGGTTTGAATCCCCTGCCAGTGAAACCAGCTCCTTATGAAGAAATTCATTGACCACATGACACAGCCACTGGAGAGCACCCTCAGGCTCTCTCCACCTCCTCAGCCCCAGAGATGCCCGCCTGAACTCCTCCTCCCCAACTGACCCCACAGCTTCCCGATAGCTCAGGGAGGCCAATTAGGCACTTTCTGGGTGTCTCTGGCTGAGTGCAGCAGGGGGCAGATTCTGCAATGATATACAAGTATAAAATCATAAGGATCACCGAAGGAAGTGAAGGAAGCAGGGGGCACCAGGCTGTGATGATTCACAGGCCCCTGAACCATCTCACTAAGACCCAGGAGCCAAGGTGGCCCTTGGAGAATCCCACACCAGGGCCAGGGCAGGCCTCTGTACCTCTATACTGACCAGACATGGGATTTGAGCTGTCCTGAGCATCAGCATGACCTTGGATGAGGCGACCCTGTCCATCTGAAGGCAACCTTCAGGAGATGGCCAAGGGAGGGGACAGGGTCAGCTGAAAGCTGTTGGCCATCAGCACTCCCGCCACCTGAAGAACTGGGGCTTGGGTCGGGATTATTCATGTTGTATTCAGTTTATTCTGTTTGAATCAGGATGCAGCGAAACTCCAATAAGATGGTCCCACGACATGTTAGGCATTTTTTCCCCAAAACTTTGAGTTGGTCATTTCCCCAGGAATCCTTGACTTCTTTTGTAGGGAAGCAGTGCTGATGACCACACTGAGCACAGGAGCTAGTTAGGCAACTGGGTGTGGCTTGCTTTGCCCTTGGCCTTTTCGGTGTGTGTGGTGTGTGTGTGTGTGTGTATCCAACACAGACACCACATGATGCTTTGAGGATAACGAGACCAATATCATTGCCAACATTATGACAATGAAGAATTTAAAGGCATTTTTTAGTTTTTTTTCATCTCTAGGTATTGTGCTACGGATGGTCAGTGAAATGAGTGTGTTTTAAATACACATGGGTACATAGTTATGACCACTTGTCTCTTTTTATTTTTTATTTTGGAGAATTAATTTCAATATAGTTTTCCATGAAATCATATACAACATTTGTATCGTTCTAAAATCAAATCTACAAAAGTCAATTGGAAGAAGTTTGGCTTCTGTCCTTGTGATTGTCACCTCGTCCCCTTTCTCCAGACACAGTAAGAACTTTTCTTGTACCCCTTATTAGCTGGGTGGTGGATGCGAGGCATGACTTTATTTGCCTCACAGGCTTTGCTCCACAATGTAACCTGGAGATGTTCCAGTCGTGTGCAGCATTGCTCCTGGTGAGCCTGTGATCAGCTCGCACGACTCATGAGCCTGTGATGAGCTTATTCTACCCATCTTTGAGGATGGTGATTAGCATCCTCCTCTCCTTTGGCTTTTATAAATAATAGCCTTGGAAATAGACTTTTACACTCTATTTTTATATTTTTGTCAGTGTCTTTGGGCCCCCTCCCCTCCCATCATGCCCCTCTACCTTATCCAAAGTAAATCTATTCTTCCCTAGCACCCCCCACACCTTATTGTGAATTAGTAACTACATATTAGAGAAAACATTCAGCTTTTGGTTTGGGGGAACTGGCTGTTTCACTTAGCATGATATTCTCCAGCTCCATCCATTTATTGGCAAATGCCATAATTTCATTCATATTTCATTCCTTTTAAAGAAAAAAAATATTGAAATGTAAGGCTGTGAAAGATTTATTTTAATGGGGCTGGGGATGTGGCATGCCTGCGGCCCAGGTTCAATCCTCAGCACCACATACAAACAAAGATGTTGTGTAAGCCAAAAACTGAAAAATAAATATCGAAATTATATCTCTCTCTCTCCCTCTAAAAAAAAAGATTTATTTTAAAACTGTCTTTGTCTTTTTTTTTTTTTTTTTGTATAGTCAATGCAACATAACATGTCTTTTTAAACAGTCCAGTCTTGGTAGCCACTAACCTGGACTGGCATAGCATGAAGGTCAAAACAGGCATGGAAATTTAAAGCAGGCTCATATTGGGGCCCAGCACAAATTGGCTACATATGAGGTTTGTAGGTTTTCATCTTCAGTTGTCTCAGATGTAGCTTATATAAAATTATTTTATTAAACGAATACAATTCTAATTGCAAAGAAACAAAAGCAAAACAAAAAACAAGCTACAATCATCTTATTGCTATTCTGAGTGCTTCTAAGTAAATGTGATTTTTAATTAAAAAATAGAAGGCAAAAAAAGAAGAAAACTACAGATGAATCTCATGTATGATACCAGTGCCAAGTTTGATATAAAATTATATCAAAGTGGATCCTACAACTTTTTTAAAAATGATACATCATGACCAAATGGGATTTATTTTAGAAAACTAGAGTAAGGTAGGAGGTTCACCAAGAGAAAAATTATTAATATAATCCACCAACAACTGCCCAGGTGAGGAACATTCTATAAAATATGAAATGAAACATGTTTTTCCATGTATTTCCTCCTCCTTCTCCCTCTCTCTGTCTCTTTGTCTCTCTCTTTCTTTCATCTACTAGGCAACAAAGCCAGCAACTTATGTAATGGGGAAACAGTTTTCTACTAAAATCCTAATATCTCCACGTCACTTACTAAGGGCATTTGAGAAATTTATCAATACAGGTAACAACAACAACAAAAAGAGATTAGAAGCAAAGACATAATGTGTTTTCAAAAGCTGTAGAACAAACTGTACAAATATTGTGCTCTGTTTGGCAAATTTGTTTCTCATGTGTATATGGGTTAATAATATGTATAAGAATTGAGGAAATGTATAAATATATCACAAATAACACTGGACAAACAAGTTACACATGAGGAAATAGGGAAGGTAGAATAAATCCTGAGTGTGGATTGGTGGAGAAATCAAGGGGATTTAACATTTTTTATTTTTTAAAAAAAGGTAGGTAGGTATCTTCTTAGAGTGAGAGAGTGTGGGGAGTGGTGAATGAATCATTGCTTTGAACTCTCCTGGACAGTGGGTCACCTCCCTTGGAAATTTAGATGTGAAGGTGCCAAGAAAACTGCCCATGATCTGAGGATCATTCTGGGGGGGGGGGAACACTGGAAGTGGGTGAAGGGCCACAGTAAGCACTGTCCTTGGAGAAAATAAACTTGTTTCCAAAATTGCCACCCACACTGTTACCAAGACCTGCCGGAAGCATCCAGGCAACGGAAGGGGAGATTGCTTTCAATGCTGACACCCCAAGGCCGGAGCCTGGACAGCACCTGCAGGAGGTCAGTTGGCGTGTCCTCCACTCCTGCCCAGGGCCCCACCCCATGGTCCTGATTCTGCAACTGGGCCTGCAGAGCTGACCTGCTGCCACTCTCAACCGAAGGCCAGCCACAGGCATCAGCGGCCCTCGGATCGGAAGGAAGCATTAAGGGGATGTCTGTGTCAAAAATTTTTATTGTTTTCAAGGATCACACTTTGCCCTGACATCCAATTTTATTTCTCTGTAGAGCCCCAATTTGGTGGTTAGGTAAACTGATAAATTATAAGATTTTGCCATAAGATACAGAGACTGGTTTTCCTTTGGGGCTCACAAGTCCCAGAACAATGCCATGGGAAGAGTTGCCCGGATATTGAGAAGGGACAAGAGGGTGAGAGTGAGCACCTCAGATTGAGGGGAGGCGAGGTGAGCGATAGTAACAACGCCCCCCACCCCTCGGGACCTCCCACCCCTCCCCCTCCCTCCTCCACTGTAACAGGGCCCCCTACCTGGTTCCTCCCACAAACCCCTTGGCCCTGACTTCTGTCCCATTCATTGCGGGCCCTAAAAGCCGGTCCTGACTCATTCTATCCCTCATTTAGGTCACAAGGGTAAGTC
Organism: Marmota flaviventris; assembly: GCF_047511675.1. Taxonomy (NCBI): domain Eukaryota; kingdom Metazoa; phylum Chordata; class Mammalia; order Rodentia; family Sciuridae; genus Marmota; species Marmota flaviventris. The sequence continues at coordinate 6,654,912 of NC_092498.1, read as the reverse complement.
TCCTCCTTCCAACCAGATTGAGATCATTTCTTGTCAACACTTGCCAGAGCTGAACACAGGCCGTGCACCCCGAAGAGTGAGACAAAATGGGGTGAGACGGGAAGGGATGGAGGATAGGCCCAGCCTGTCCCTGAGAACAAAGGCCAGGTCTCATGCTGACGGTGGAGGGAGCAACGTGCTGATGGGGTTGTTTCTACGCTTGGCACAGGATCCTCAGCTTCCTTCAGGAGACACGAGTCACAGACAGAGGGCAAGAGCAGTCTGGGAGGAGCACTGCTCCCAAGCAGGGACTCTCATTTTCTGGCTACCCCCACTGCATCCACCCCAGTCCTCGCAGGCCATCTGCTCAGCACCCATCCCTGGAACACGTCACCTGAGTCCCCTTGTGCTCATGGCCATCCCCCGGGATGCTCACCTTCACCCCCCTCAGGTCCTGGATGCCCAGGGCTTCCTGACTGAGAGCTCCACCTCAGGCCAAGCTCCTCCCCCTTCCTGTGCCACCTGCCTGCTCACAGAGGAGCTCAGGGGAGCTGAGCTAACCGGCTGCCTGGTTCCCCCCTTCCCCTTGGGGAGCCAGGATGAGAAAAGGGCACTTGTGAGTCTTAGTGGAAAAGATAAGCCAGGCGCTCCACACAGCTCTCCCAGGGCTGTTCCTGCACTCGGGGAAAATGTGGGCTTCTCAGCACAGAGCCAGGGGAGAGGCTACAGTGCTGGCCCCCAAGAAAGGACAGGTTCCTAAAAATATGTTTATTATGTTAATGTTTCCAAACTGGATTGCTTCTCTGGGGTTCGGAATCCACAAAGAACTACTTTGCAGATGCCAGTTGTAGTCAATGTCAGCAAGGTCATCGGCTGGACCTCTTCAACTTTTCTGCTTGTACAATTTACATTTTTTGAGAATTTTATCTCTATTGTTTAATTGTTCTTCCAGCATCACCATGATATATTCCAAACAAATATAAGGTTTCTTTTAAAAATGTTGGGAAACAGTATCAAAAGATCTATTAAAATCATGCCATTAGTTATGGATTTGATATGTTCTCCTTAATTATCCAGAAAAAAATTATTAATAATATTTGCAGTGAGACATACTAAAAACAAGAAACAAAATAATCTAGACTAGCTTAAACACTGAACTAACACCATAGGGATGATTATTTTGAAAATTCTTTAGTGATAGTGTTTCCCAAAATTAAATATTAGAGAAGTAGACGGGAGGCATTCTAAAGAGGGTGATTTCAGTAGAAAATGACCTGGAGTGTTTGGTTAAGCTAAAACTAATAGGAACCAGTCATGCAAAAAAAAAAAAAAAAAAAGTTATTATTTCCTAGATATAATACCCCCTACTCTCTCAGTGTTGCCAGGCCACATAAAAACACAGCCACTCCAGGGACTAGTCTTTGGAAAGTATTGATAAGCTGGAGCATCCCTGGGGGTGAAGCAAAGAAGGCTGAGGCCCGTGTGAGATTATTACACAGACAACAGTGAACAAACTCAAGGGCTACAGGGAGAAGATGCTGAGTGAAGAAATCTGCTACCCAATGAAATGCAAAGCAGAAAACCGACACCTGCTCCATGGTGCAGGATGCTGACTTCCTCACCACATAAGGAAATCCATGTAGGGCGCCTAGAAACAGCCACTGGGAACCAACAGAAGAGCCTTAGAAAGCTTGGTACTTTTTTTTTTTTGGGGGGGGGGCGGGGGGAGAATGATACTATTTATTGTATTTATTGTAAAACCAAACCACTAGGAAAATATATCATGGCCTTGACAGAGCACACAGACAGGCTATATCATCATTTCAAGTAATAAATTGATTAAAAGACAACGAGCTCCTTATCCAGAAGATAAGGTACCAGGCTGGGGCAGGAACATTGCACAGTGCAAAGGCCCCAGGCAAAAATGGTGTTTGATAAAGGGTTCTGTGTGGGGTGCCCTTCATTTGCTCTCAGAGGGAGGGTATGTGTTGGAGCTTGTCCTAGCCCAAGCTGTTTACTTTGTAACCTTCCTGTTGCCGAGATATTATCTTAATAAGGCTCTGTACATTCAGGGAACTAAGTTAGCAATGCTGGATTTAGGCTTCTGTTCCATGAAAACAAGTTTTTTTTTTCTTTTTCTCTTCCAAGTACAGTACTTTACAACTCTCTTAGCTAGTGAACTGTCACTATTTTACTGTTTATTTCCAGATACTGGTATATGTATCACAATCGAAATTCCTTTCTCTTCAAAGGAGAAAGATTATCCTGTCACTTTGCTGCAGAAAGCCTCAGGGCTCGTATGTTGGTGGAGGAAGCCCTGCTTTCCACACTTAATGTGACATTGCCTCTCATGTTTTTGCAGTGATCTCCCAGCTGAGAGATGCAATAAGAATTTCAAGAAATCCGTGTCTTTATTTTTCAATTTTTTTAGCTGTAGATGGACACAATATCTTTATTTTTATTGATTGATTTTTATGTGGTGCTGAGGATAGAACTCAGTGCCTCATGCATGCAAAGCAAGCACTCTAACCCTGAGCTACAACCCAGCCACAAGAAATCCATATCTTGATGGCTATAAAGAATATACACAAGGAAGCTTTCCAAGTTCTTATTCAAACTACTTCCCTCTCAAATTCACTTCTTCAATCCACTTCATGCCTTGTATATAAAAAACAAAACAAAGACCTGGAAACCTCTTCCCCCTTCAGGAATAGTGATATCCTGGATGTTGTTTACAGTCTATGGAATATGGTATGATGATACCTCGGGTATATAGGAGGTTGGCAACAAGCAGAAACTCCTCTCCTCCAACTCCACAGGACCTGGCAGTCTGGAAGAGCCCGCCATCCTGTAGGTGCCTATGTTGTAGGAATTGGTACCTTGGAGAGCTCTGGCTTGGTACAAGGGAGTTCCCTGCTGTCAGGACAACCACTGGCCATGTGAAATTTAGGCTCTAAAAGACTCTGCTGTTCTTTACTCAAATTTTAGCACTATTTTTTATTCCATTTCACTTTCTTGGATCAAAACATAAAGGAACCAGTGTCTAGAGTAATATATGCCTTAAACTTGCTGCCATCCTTGGTTTCTTCATTCATAAACTTTGCTTCAAAGACTAAAATTCCCATTCCTCTTTTAAAATAGATTCCTGCTCTCAGCCCCAGTGGCCACTGGCAAGGACTTTTATTTCCCAATGGATGAGAGAGACTCTTTCATCTTCTTGGTCATAGTTGGGATGAGGTGCAAGTGGTCATCCACACACTTGGTCATACAACTGTCCAGCAGCCACTTCACCTAAAGCTCGTTACTCCCAGCATCTATTGAATCTTTGGCTGTGTGGTTGCGGTGCATGGTACAGGGGGTCAGGCGGTCCTGGAATTCTCGAGCTCAGTGGTCACCAAGGCCTGGGCTTGGGCCGGAGGTGCATGGCAGGACTCAGTGCCCTGGAGCCGTGCTGTGATGTAGCCTGGCTGTCCTCACAGCAGCAGGAACGTGAGGCCCTGCCTCTCGCGGATGTTCTCAGTCTCCACACTCTTCCCCACAGAGTCCGCTGCCTCCTGCCCCTGGAGCTGCAGGACCTCTGCCATGGCGACCCCGCGCTGCGCCACGGTGGCGCCCCCATGGACTCTGCGCATGCTCCCAGCTTGCTGCTTTTAACTGTGAAGCTTGCTGCTTTCAACCAAGGATAGGAGAGAGTAGGCAGCGAGGGCCCACGTCCTCTCCTGCCTACGGGTTTATCATTCTCACTGCAGTCTAACAGTAGGCCAGTGATCATAGCAGGACAAAAAAGAGGGACTTCCATTCGGGATTCCAGAGCCACATTTTAAAATTTGCCACCTTCCCCCCCTCCCCCCCGCTAGTATTTCCTCTAGGGATCCGCTCCTGCGTTCATCCCAAGGGTTTCATTGATTCCGACCCCAGACAGGCCTGGCTTGGCGCACATGGGACTGGGTACCGAGAGGCTAAGCTGCCAGGGCCCAGGAGAGGGGAGAAAGGAGGGGGCTGGGAGACAATGCGCAGCGGCCTTGCCCTCCCCCAGGCCACAACTGGGGGCCTGAGGGTGAGCAGCGAGATGCTGAGTGGGGAAGAGGACGCCCCGCAGCCCCCGGTTACCCGACACGGAGGACATCTGTGGGCGGCTATGGATTCTGCTTTCTGGTCCCAGTGGCATTTCCTTAGAATAAATAGGAGTATGAAGAGCAGTTTTTGTTGGAAGGGTTAGTTTTACAGCAACAGTGAGGGAAACCATTTAGAATTAAGAGTGTATTTCTGAAGCCAAAGTCTTGCTTGTCCCTTTCTCCATCCACCTACCACCTGTGCAACAACCTCGGGGCTCTAGAAGCCAATCAGGAGCCAAGGATCCTTGTATGCTGTGCTGTCCGGCTGCTGGAGCTAGTGAAATGCAGGCTGCCTGGATGTTGGGCTAAACTCCTAGCGGTGTCCACCAGGGGCTGCAACCTCAAAGCCTCTCACAGAAGTCCTACCCCAGTTCTCCACAGGCCACATCCGTGGTCAGCGCCGGGCCAGGCAGCGTGCCCTGCTCCCCTGGCCCATAGGCACCCTGCCCTCCACTCACACCCCAGAAGCCTACTGTGCTATTATTTCCTTGCTGAAGGTGTCACATGAATTTGTTTGCAGTTCTTAATGTGGTCTTCCATGTGTGGTCAACGTTTTTATTTTTAGAATAACTGGAATTTCTTGCTTTGAAACTGATAGCATCATAAGATTCAACAGGTGAAAGCAATATTTGTCTGAGTATGAGCAACTTAGTAACAAATATTTTAAATATCCATTTATGCTTCCATTTTGGATAAAATCAAATCTCTAATAAAAAAATATGGAGGACTCTCCCTCATCTCCACACCTCTGTGTTACTTTCTAAAATTAAAGGTACCTCTGGTGCACTTCATACTTCAACCTCAAAGCCCACCCCGGGGCACATCTGGTGAGAGTGCCCTTGGCCTATGTGGAATAGGAAGCTTCCATCTCTAAGGAACCTGGGATTGCACTGGTCTCTCTGCCCAGTCCAGCGTTATTTCCCGCCTGCAGGTCAGCTTATCAGCCCCCTTAACTGCTCCTTGCCATGCCATGAAACATGGCCCCAGGTGCCAGGATTAGGATGTGGTCACCAGGACAAGTCTTAAGAACTATCAGAATGCATGGGGTTTCCAGAGGTGTTCTCGCCTTCAGAGCAGAACCCCCTAATGTCTACCTGTAGAGATGTTGAGAAGTGTGGGGTCCTGACTTGGAAGGAGGGAGGGTCATGGGATCCACTTTCAGCCACCAGCCGCACAAACCCCCTTGTGGCCACCTCAGCTCCAGCCTGTCTGGGCTCAGGTTGATGTGGAGGCTCTGCCCCATGCATCCTCGCGTCTCTCTGTCTTTCAGAAATTTGGGTGAATCCCTTGTCATTGATGCCTGGTTTTCATTGTCTCTGTGTTGTAAGAGCTTCTGCCTCACTACTATTAACTTAGTCCTGCTTCTGGAAGCAGAGGAGCTGACCCTGCTCTCCCCAACCTCTACTTAACTGTGAAGAAATGATTAATACCTACAAACAGGGCCATACCTCTCTGTCTATATTCACACACAATTGTTGTGGATGTCCCCAATTTTGAAATAATTTTCTTATGAATTTCTAGTTGGAATTGCTTCAAAATAAACAGTTGACCTAAAAAATGAAAATGACAGCAGTTTAGGCTCTCAGAGCTCAGCTCAGCGGCCAGGTAGAGGCAGAAGAACATGTTGCACTGTGTGGTCCTTGCTTGCCCCCAGGGAGCCAGGGTGCTCCTGCTGCTCCCTCCTGAGCGAGGCCCTGCTGAGGCTTTGCAGACACTCAGGAGAAGACCCTTGCTGCACCCCAGGCCAGCAGCAGCCTGAGGTGGGGTCTGCAGAGCCTGACCCCAGCCCAGTGAACTGTCTCTCCACAGTAAGCTCCCTCTCTGTCCGAGCCTGCCCCTTGACCCATCCTGAGCACCATCCCAAGAACAGAGGAGGGGAGAGTGGCCCCACTTTAACTCTGTCCTGTGGGGAGCCATAATATTATGTGACTAGATAGACTACAGATGAAGGAGGAAAGGCAGGCAGTGGCTGTGGCAGAGATGACAGGAAGTGTGGCCTCGCACACAAGTAAGTTGACAAGAAACAAGTTCTGTTTCATGGTTTGAGGCAGTTGTGGGAGACGGGCTGATATCACCTGTAGACCACAGACTTCCTGAGACATGTTGAGACGCCCATGAACAAAACCCACATAACGTGTAACAAAGGGGTAAATAGAAGGTGTAAAAGTACAAGAGGAAAATGGCAGAAGCCTAGTGCAGCCTCAGGAGGAAGCCTGTGGTGTGGGAGCTGCAGTTGCTGCACTGCTTCTCGTCCTGTCCCACCTCTGCTCCCTCCATGGTGTCCAGGGCTAGGTACGAAGCCAGGGGCTGTGAGAGGACATGGTGTGGTCTGGGTGGGGTGCAAAGATACTTGGCCCACCAGGAGGAAGGGGCTGAGGACCCATGTCTTCCAGCTCAACCTGCCTCCTTGGGTATTTTATGCTAAGTGGGGGCAGGGGGCCGGGGAGGGGGTAGGGACAAAGCTGACTTAGTGACCTGCCATTGCCTCCAAATCAGCATTTCTGTGATGACCCCTTGGGGTCAAAACCCCAGGACTACAGAGCTGTTTCTAACACTGCTCTCCCGACAGTGTTCTTGTCTCTCCCTGGCCTGGTCACTACCCTGGTCTCCATTGTGATCACCAGTTCTTGAGAGAAGGCCCGAGGAGCTGTGTTACACCAGCTCTCTGAGCGTTGGGTCAGGATGATGGGTTGGTGGGCCCACTGTGTCATGGGTGAGCAGGAGTTTCATGCTCATCTGGGATGGCCAAAAATACTGGAAGACTTCAGATGTTGAAAGAGGAACAGACCTTAGCTCAAATACCATAACCCTCACTTTAACCATAAAACATGTGAAGCTCAGAAGCTGTACATGCCCTGCCCAAGGACATAATGTGAGGCAGAATCAAGCCCACAACCTGTGTCTTCTTCTCTGCACTAAAGGTAAACAAAGTGCTGGGGTGCTGATGGGGGAAGTCAGAGCTGATGGGCCCACAGTGGAAAAAGAGCCAACAACAGGAACCTAATGGGTCCCATCAACAGGAACCCAGTCACAATCACCACACACCCAGAGTTGATAAGGACTAATGCATTAGTAAGAAGGAGAGGAGATGACAATGTTAGAGGAAAGTCCCCACTTGTGTTAATGCAGTAGAATGAGGACTTTTGGAGTTGATACCTTCAATTATCATCAGTGTTATCCTCTTGGTAGAAGTTCTAATCCCCATCACAGTATGGAAATGTCTCAAGGCCAGTGGGTCATGCTTGCAGGCGAGGGAGCCTTTCACCCACCTCCGCCTGCACCTGTAATCTCCATCTCTCCAAAAATGAGAGAATCCTTGCTATTCTTCAGATTAAATGAACTCCTAAAGCAAAGTCCTTATAAAGGTGCTAAACTCAGTAAGAACAAGACTTGTAACTAGGAGAAGCTGGGAATAAGCTTGGTATCTAGCCACCATGCTGTGTTTGTGTGTGCGTGAGTATGTGTGTGCATATGTATGTGCCCGAGTGTGTGTGTGTGTGTGTGTGTATGTTCCTTGAATGAAGGATGATTGGTCTCTAAGGAGCAGCTGGGCAGGATCCCAAGTGGCCTTTAAAGAAAGCTAGGTCTCTGTTTTACTGTGTGACCTTCATAACCCATCAGTTCTGGATGGAGGGGACAGATTGAGGGAAGGGTGTTCTAATGGGGTTGGATATTTCAGATTCCCTAATTTATTTGGTAGGTAAGGAGCTGGGATCAGGGCTGTTAACCAGACATCATAAAAGAAAGAGAGGAAAAGACAAAGAAATTGAAGCAGGAGAGAGATGAACAGATAAGTGGTGGGAAAGTAAAATACAGGTTTTGGGGGGAAAGAAAGAGGTAGGAAAAGGGAAAGAAAAGGGAGAGTTTCTACAGATAGACACTAACTTTCCTCTTGTCCCGTTTTACTCCCTTACTTTCATCCACTAAGATGATGTAGCTCCTACTTGTCTCATGGCTGGTCTGTGAAGTTTGCCTGTTAATTTTTCCTTCTAGGCAGTGCTTACTTCTAACTCAAGTCATCCTTCATGCGTTTCCTTCCACTTGCCAGTTCCTCCTAGTTAGACAACTCTCCAAGGTCTTCACATATGTAAGTGCTGACATTCTTTAGTGGAAACAGGTCCAGGGAAACCTCCCCAGCAACGTGCCATCATTGGTTGATCCCCCTCTGCCTGTCAATCAGATGACGCTTCTTGGACTCATGTCTCATATGTGTTGGTTTTGTCTTCACAGAAACACATGAAGACAACTGAGGATAAGAAACCAGAATGGTTTCCTCTTTTACCTCCTTACAGTGTCCTCTGCTACATGACAGTCACTTCAGAGAATTTCAACTCTACTTGAACTTCACAGAAATGGCCCTTTCATCTTAGTAATTCCCAGAGGCACAGGAAACAGTAATATGAGCTCCTTGGCAGAGTGGCTGTGCAGCAGAACAAGCTGTCCCAACACGTGGGCTGTGGGTCAGCAGCAGCAGCATGAGCTGAGAACTTGGTAAAAAGCTCAGGCTCTGCCCCCAACCTACTGACAGAAACTCTGAGAATAGAGTCCGCCAATCTGTCTTCCAATAAATCCTCCGGGTGAGTCTGATGCATGTTAAGGTGTGAAAAGCACTGGGGATAAAACTTGTTTGTTTTTGCCAAAAACAAGAGACTGAAATTTTAGTTTAAATTGACACATGAACAAGGGGACAGATATTCCCAAGAAGGGGAATCCCAGTCAAACATGGGTCCAGCTGCTTCCACACATATGCATGGGTGCACCTCCCACCCCTATCCCACAGTTAAGTCCTAGGAGAGTCTAATCCTCAATATGACCAGGTACAGGGTCTTAGGAAAAGATCGAGGGCCAATTAGAAACATGGGAGTGGTGAAACAGAAAAAAATATTTTAATTGCAATAAAACTTTCATTCAAAACCCAATCAGGACCCTATAAGGGATAAAAGGTACAAAATAACAGGAAGACCACAGGAATAAAACCCACATGAATCACTGTGGCATCCGGTTTCTATTCACAAAGAAAAAGCTCTAGTTCATTCTTTTAATTTTTTTGAAAAATTCCCGACATTCCAGAACTAAGCTGAAATGAATGAATAGTGTACTTTTACATATTAAATGACAAACAGAAAAATTGATGAGCCATAAAAAATGAGGAGAAGCTTATAAAACTAAATATGGAGCTCAGCCTTAACATTTGAACAAAGAAAGGAATTAAAACACTTTCATTGAAAAATCATGAGTGGATGAAAAAAGTGTGTAGAAACTGAAAATTTGCAAAATATTTAAAACCTGGAATCACTGACTACTCAGAAACTACACAGATGAATCATGTGTGGTGGTGAACAGCAGAGAGGGATTAGGATGAATCTGCCTTGCTCTAGTGGCTCCCCATGCCACTGTCTCCAAGGAAAGCCTGGCATTGATTAGATACTGAGCCAGGCTAGGGCTGGCAGCAGATCCAGTAACCTGCCTATCAGTAGATCCTTCCGCTGGGCTGGCACTTTTGATTTGTACCCCAAACATCAGATGGATTTCATTGATTTTTGGCTCCTTGATGCCTGATTACGCAGCCAATCAAGTTGGAATGATGAATTCATGAGAAATAGTCTGAGCAGATACATCCCAACCTGCCCAAAGTTCTTCCCTCTGGAGAGCTGGATTCATTGCCCCTGAACACAGTATTGACGTGTCATAGGACAATGAGACTGTGCATTGCCAATTGGTGCAGCTTGGTCCAGTCTGGCTATGGAGTGGAAGACTGTCTTTGAATGGTATAGGCATCTAGATGTGTCCTTCCAGGTCAGGATTGAAGCACAGGGACAGGGTGGTGTGGAGAAAGCTCACAGTGTCCCTGCCTATGCTGTACCTGCAAAGATGACTGAAGAACCTGACAGCTTGGGCAGGTATGGGATGGTCACGCCCTTCGGGGGGACTCCAAGATGACCACACAGGCCTGACTGACACACTCAGGGATGGATTGCTGAAGACCAGTTGTAGTAACGGCCTGCTCAGTTGATGGGGAGCACACCCCTGCCACCTGAACTTGAGCCCTGGACTCCCTCTCATTTCCTTGATCTTGCAACCACCTTTTCCAATGAGAGAGCCACAATGACTAGTAGAGACCACCAGCCTCAGAGTGACCCAAGTCTACTGTGCTATTGGTCATAGAGCTGCTGATGTCCTCTACCATTTGTCCATAATCATCACAAAGGTTTTGAAGATGGCATTAGTGGGTTCGGACCAAGTGATCATTCTCACAACAATTCTCTTCTGAGATGTTGACATGTGCACCACTCTCCCCGTGCATCTTCTTAACTGATTCTCCTTTCTTTCCAACAATACTGCCAACTTCCTTTCCACACATAAGTAGTCGAATGGTGACAGTGACATTTATTCACCTTCAGTCACACCTGTGTCCATGTCAACCAAGGTTATGGGGAGCAGGACTTTGAGTGGTCAAGTCTTTGGTCACTGTTGTGGGTGGAAATCAAAAACTGCAGGGGTGAGACAACTGAGGGGGAGAGGGGAGCAGGGGTGAAGGGGAAGGATGGGAGTCGGGAAAGGAACAATGGGGCAGGCGGAAGGCGAGAGGGGCCTTTGGGCAGGTGGAAGAAGAGGGTTGGAGGAGATGGAGGAGGAGGAAGGGGAAAGAGCCCCGGGGCTCACTGCAACTGCTTCAGCTGCTGGCTCTGCTGGTCTGGGCTGCAGCTCTTTTATTTTGGCTCCTGTTTCAGAGCTTTGGTCCATTGTCAGCCCATGGCCCTGTGGCTTTGGGCTGTGATGGCACAGTACATGGTGGCAGGAACACATGGCAGAGAAGGCCTATTCACCTCTGGTGGCCAGGAAGCAGAGAGAGAAACAAGAAAGGGCGGGGGTCCCAAATCTCCTCATGCTCCCCACGACCTAACTTCTTCCTTCCAGTAGGCCCACCACCTCCCAGCAGCACCATAGGCTGGGGACCAGACCTTCAACACGTAAGTCTCTGGGGGACACTTCTCCAAACTACAGTATTCTTCCTCTGACCCTGAAAAATCTCATGTCCATTACATAATGCAAAATGCATTTGATCCATCTCCAAGAATTCCCAAAGTCTTAATAATTCTACCATTGCTCACACCTCCAATTTTAAGGTCTCCTCTGCGACTCAAGGCAAACGTAGTTACAAGTCCCTGTAAAAAAGAAAAGAACAAATTAAATCTTTCCAAGATATATTTGCACAGGAAAAACAGTCCCCTCCCAAAAGAGAGCAAAAGGAAAATAATGCGTAATGGATCAAAACAAGACCAAAACCCAGCAGGGCAAATATTAACTCCTATGGCTTCATGTCTGGCACCCGGGGAACACAGTGCTGTGACATCTACTTCCACAGGCTTGGGCAGCCCCACCAGCCTGACTGCCTGAAGCTCATATGGCCACTCTCTTGGGCTGGCTCTGCTGGCTGCCTGCAGCTTCCCTCGGCAGATCTTCCACATTCCTAACATCTCTAACCTCCTGAGGCCTCCACTGTAGCTTCAGTTTTACACATCACCCTGTCTATGGGATTCTGACCCTAACATGTATTACCTGCCCTCCCAGGCTTTCCTTTAATCTTGGAGGCAGTCTCTACGACCCCATAACTCTTGATTCTGTATGCCTGCAAAACCAGCATCACATAGACAATGCTAAGTTTTGTCACCTGTGTGAACTGTCCCTGGATCTGCTCCCACTATGGCTGTAGTGGCTTTTCTGAGTGCCCTGATGGCTGAGCATGGAGAAATAAACCTGGGGAAACAATTAGCTAGGCAGCCCTGTGCGAGCAGGGATCCCTGGCACTCTCTTCTCACATCAAGTCTTTGAAATAATGTACACTTTTACATCCTTGGCCCTGTGATGGGGGGGTCTTGCTGATTCCTGAGATGCCCTCAAGACATATTTCCAATAGTCCTGGTGCAAAGTCATTGGCTTTATATTCTTTCTCCTACCTCTGGTTTATTTGTACAGATATTACAGGATGACATCAGCCCCTGCCGATAGGGGCTGGGGGTCACATCAGTCCTTCTGCCCTCTCATTCACAGACAGAGGCCTTTACTATGGAGACTTTATGGGGATCTGGGCACCTTTGGGAACCTAGGTACCTTTGGGAGCCTGAGCTGGAGCGTAGGCCTTGATCTTTGAGTGGCAGAGCTTGCAGCCCTTAGTAGTGTGGGCACAAGCATGCTTCCTGAGCTTGGGGTGGGCAGTGCATGCCAGTTTCTTGAATTACTTATATATTATGGACATAAATCCTTTACCAGATGAACCATTTGCAAATATTTTTTCCCATTCTGTGGGCTTTCTCTTCATTCTGTCATTTGCTGTGCAGAAGCTTTTTGGTTGGATGTTATCTCATTTGTCAAGTTCTGCTTTTGTTTGCTTTGCTTAGGAGTCATATCCAAAAAATCATAGTCTGTGCCAATGTCTTCAAGTGTTTCCCATAAGCTTTCTTCTAATAGTTGTGGATTTTCAGGTCTTTGATCCATTGGGTCTAACCACTAACCACTTAGGTCTTTGTTCCACTTTGATTTGATTTTTTTGTACAGGGTGAGAGATAGGGGTCAAGTTCCAATCTTCTCCAGGTAGAGACCTAGTTGTCCAACCAAGAAAGCTGTACTTATTTTTCTTTTTCTTTTTTTTTTTTTTTTTTTTGGTGTCTTTGTTGAAAACCAGTTGACTGTAGGTTCTTGGGTTTATTTCTGGGGTTTCTATACTGTTCCACTAAACTGTGTGCCTGTTTTATGCAAATACCATGCTGTTTGGATTACTATGATTTTATAGTATGTCTTAAAATCAGGTTTTGTGATACCTTCAGATTTCTTCTTTTTGTTCAAGATTATTTTAGTTATTCAGGGCCTTTTGTGCTTCCATATGAATTTTAGGATTTTTTTTTTAGTTCTGTGAAGCATGTAATTGATGCTTTGATGGGGATTTTATTGAATCAATAAATGGATTTGGGTGGTATGGACACTTTCACAATAGTAATTCTTCCAATCCATGAACATGTTAGGCATTTCCATTTTTTGAGGGACCTTCATTTCCTTTCACATTCTTTCACTTCTATAGTTAAACTTATTTCTAGGTATTTTGGGTAGCTACTTGAGACACAATTTCTTTCATTTTAATGGATGATATTCAATCCCTAGACCTTGAATAGAGGTTATTCTAGCCCAGGATCTGTAGTGTTAGGACTTCAGAGCTTATATCTTTTACAAAATACTGACCATTCAAGAGTAATGGGCTGCAGATTACAGCAGAAAGCCTCCCAGAGGACACCCAGTATTTAAGGATTTGAATGGGTAACTCTTCTGCCCAGATACTTTGGTCTTTTTCAGTTCCTTTGACCTCTTCTATGTGTGCCGTTTCCTCTGCCTGACTACTATCCTGGTGGAAAATGTTTACTCATAAGAGAGGACTGATATTTCAGGGTGAGTGGGCAGCAGGCACATGTTATGTCAGAGAGGAATTTCAGCATCATCAGATCATATAGGGTAAGACAGTTCTCTGCTCTCCCAGAGGACAGATCTTGCCTCAGGAGCAGCCCTGGATCTTGTGGTTTCCCTTTACATTCTAAATTCAAAACAGTTATTTTTCACACTTGGCAAAACACCCCAAACCAAGTTCTTCTCAAGACATAGTTGAACTCAGAGAGAATAAAAATAAAAAAGAAAGAAACTTTCATGTAGACCGGTTGAAGGGGGAAAAGGTCTTGACAAGGTTCTGAGCAGAAGAAAGAGAGTAGGTGAGAACCCAGTGAGATCACCTCAAAGGGTCAAGCCAGGGCTCCTCTCCAGCTCAGTTTGACCACAATTGCTCTGTTTGTATGCACTAAAAGGATGAGGTGGATGGAGAGGCAGAGGAAGCAGAGGGCCCCAATAAAGCAAGCAGAATTCACCTCATGTAAAGCACATGAGGGAGAAGGCTTTTGAATCCATAATTCACATAACACACATAACCCATCTCTGACCATGACATACCTCAGTCTAACCTGCAGCAATTTTCCATTTTCAGTAAGAAAAATTTCAGGATCCAAACATAAAAATAAGTCCCTGTACAAATCATCTGCCTATATCTGCAACATTCCTTCTGTACAATCTGACTTGTACAGAAGTCCAATTTAGGAGCTAGCCATCCTTGACTTCCTTTAGGATCCAGCCATCCTGGACCTCCTTTGGTTACCTGTGCGCTCCCTGCCATCACATTGTATATTCTGTTTCTTCTTCCTGGAAACACTTGTAATTCCACACAGAACCTGGAGCTGAACAACTAGAAACTGGCTGCTGTGGTTTATTTAACGGGGTACATCAAAGGCAGGAATAAGGTTTCAGGGGTGGAATCTTGCTTCATGGTGTCTTGCAGTCAGCAGGCTGACTGGCATCTTGGCAGGTCACCCCCTTCTCAGAGGGGCTGTGTGGGACCTGGGGCAGAGCCTGAATAAGGTTCACAATGTCTCTGGGCAGTCCGCCAGAGGAAATGTCCCCTGGAACTTCCCAGACACCAGATTCTCCTATTCATTAGGCTGTGACGCCGATGTGGTCCACACACAGATGGCTCTCGACAGGGGTATATATTTTGTATCTGGCAAGTGGAGTCTCTCTCTCTCTGCTTCCTTATTATCATGAGAGCCACTTCCCTCCACCACTGTCTTCCACATGATGTTCTGCCTCACCTGGAGCCCCTAGGAATGGAGCCTGCTGCCTACGGATTGAGACCTCTGAAACTTGACCCCCACGTAAATTTTTCCTCCAAAGCTGTTCTGGTTGGGTCTTTTAGTCACAGCAGTGAAAAGGCTGACTAAAACAGTTTATTTGAAAAAAGTCATGAAATTTTTATACATCAAATTATAATGAATACAAATCTATAAAATCATGGTGAGAAGTGAACAGATTATATAAACTTTCCTGTGGGAGAATTATAAAAACTTGGAAAAAACTATATCTATATAAAGATACTGAAAGCATGTAAAAGTAGACAAATGAAGAGAGTTTTTCTTAAAAAAAAAAAAAAAAAAAAAAAACCCTGCAGGTATTTCTATTAATATTGGGCAAAAAGGAGCCTTGCTTCTATTTAGCATTTAGTGAGCTCCTAACTAGCAAGGTAAGGAAAAAAAAAAACAGGTTTGAGCATTGATAAGAAAGAAAAATAATTTTCTGACAGATTATCAGAAGTAAAAGTAGAGCAATGGGTCTTAATACAAAAATCAACATTTTACAAAGCTATGGCACTTCTATAGTCTGACAACAAACAAAAAACAGAAAATTAAAATTAAAAAAAATAAATGCCAGAAAGCTTCCTTGTGAAATCAAAATGGCAAAACAAGGAGCAGAATTACACCCTCCTTGCCCCATGTGAAACAACCCAGAAAACAGGCAAGATGTGTAAGATAACGGTGCTCAACACACTGAACATCAGGTAACAAAAGAATCATCACTGAGAGTCAAAAACAAGGCAAGACCACAGCTGCCCAGGTTCCCCCTTGAGTTTCCCCAGCCACAGCACAGAGACAGAGAGTCTCAGGCCATGTGACGACTGCCAAGGCCTCCTGACTCCTGGTGTTCCTGATTTTATAGACACTCCTCACTGGAATGTGGAAGGGACCCGCAGCCCACTTCTGACCTGCAGGCAGTGGCGGACTTGAAGGAATGCCACTCCAGTCCAAGTCCACCTGGCTTCAAGACCTGCTCCCTCTCCTGCTGGCAGGGGAAGCATCTCCACACTGAAAACTTCCTGTGGACAGGGCCAGTTGGCTAGGAACTGTAGGTGGTCTCTAAAACTTGAGTGTCACCTCCAGCTAACAGCCAGTGAAACAGCAGAGTCCTGTGTCCTAGAGCCACACAGAAGTGAATTCTGCCACTAACCGGAGGGTGCAGGTCTTTTCCCAGCCATGCCATGCATAAGGCTTCAGCCTGGCTGCAGCCTGGGAAAACACCAAAGCAGAAAATGCAGCTAAGCTGAGCTAAACTGCTGACCCACAGAGATTGTGAGATAGAGTATGCTGTTTTGGGTTGCTCTGTTTGTGGTAGTTTGTTCTGCGGTATTAAAAAACTAACGTGTAAAGGGGAGAGTCCAGCAGAATCCATGATTTGACATGATGCTGCTGGGATTCTGGAAAGACAGAAGTGGCCAGAGTTTACAGAACAGAGTATGAGGAGAGGAGAGCACTGTACAGAAAGAGAACTGCAGACACCTGTGGAGAGGGCCCTTGAGTCTTCAGTGCAGTACTGATCAGCATGTGCATGTGATAAAACTCCCTGTGGTGAAGGAAAGAACCACCCAGGATGCTAAACCAGTGAGAACAGACAGTACACCCCATCTTAACCAAAAGGCAGAGAGGCAAACACTCAAGAGTGTTAGAGGAAATAGTGTCCTGAACTTATGTGGGAGCAGGAAAGACTTCTGTCTTACCAAACATAAATGCTTATGATTTATGGGGCATTGAGTAGAGTGCACAGAAGACCCGTGCCTCAGTGACAGGGAATAGTTAGTCCAAAATTGAAAATTTCTCAGGTCTGCCTAAAAATCTTGAAAGCAAGGCCTAAAACATCAAACTATTTCCACATAACTCAATACATTCCAGGAAAAAAGTCCAAGAAATATTTAGCACATATCAAGGTTGAAACCAGATGCCTGGCATTAAATAAAATTATCAAACATGAAAAATAACACCGATTAATCAACAGCACGTGATATCAACCAAGATCTAGCATAAATGTTAAAGTAAGCAGACAAAGGTATTGAAACAATTAATACAGGTGTGAAATATATGGTCAAACCATTAGGTAGGGAAACTAAAGACATAAAGAGACTCAAATTTAACTTCTGGAAATGAAAACATGATATAGATGTGAAAAGTACACTGCATACAACTACTAGACTACTAGAAAAAGAAAAACTTAGTGAATTTGAAGACAGAGCAATGCAAATATTTCAATAGAGGAAAAAACAGCCTCAATGGGTCAACCCCAAGTAGACCAATGTTCAAAAAACTGGAATCACTAAAAAGAAAATGTATTAACAGAAAAAAAAAGTCCATTAAAAACAATGGCCAAAAATTGTATAAATTAGAAAAGAACTTTAAACCACACTCCCAAAAGGGTCAAAACACCTCAAGCAAATAAAACACAAAGAAATCTATGTAGAGATACATTGTAATAGCTTGCTCAAAACTAGTGATAAAGGGAAAATCTTTAAAGAAGCCAGGGATAATATATATCTTGCATTCAGAAGAAAAAGATAAAGTTGGCAGCATTTTTTTTTTTTTTTTTTTTTGCAGAATTAATGTGAGAGAGCAGACCTGAAAAAACATCTTTAAAATATTGGAAGAAAATCTGTCAAAATTAAATGATCTTTCAAAATTATTTTTCAAAAATGAAAGCAGATATCTTTGCAGACTTACTAGAGCTAAAAGAATCCATCACTAGCAAAGATGAACTATTAAAAAAATATTCAAGAAGGAGAATGATATCAGAGAGAACTTTGGATCTATACAAAGGAATTAAGATAATCAGAAATGGTAACAACATGGATAAATATTTAGGATAGTTTTCTTATTAGTTAAATTCCTTTAAATATAATTGACTTGAAACTATAATAATAATATAGAGTGAGATTTACAATATATGTAAAAATAAATTATATGCAATGATAGGACATAAGTCAGAAAAGGACAAATTATATTATTTTAAATATTTATACCTCCACCAACTGGATTGCCTTGGGTAAAAACATCTATCTTCTCTGAATCTGTTTTCTCACCTGGAAAAGATAAGACAATGAAATTATTATTTCAGAATTAAATGAGGTCATCAATGTAAAAGAAAATTATGCTCTATGTTCAGCAGTATTTCACTTAAAAGTAGACTGAGGCCAGTTGAAAGTATTTTCCCCAAGCCCTAAGCCTTACAGCTTCTCCCTGAAAGGAGTTTGTCCACACATCAAGCACCCCAACTTCTACAGCTCCTGTGTTTAATGGAATTCACTGGTAAAGCTCTGGGATCTGGACTTTTATTTGTGGAATGCTCTTTCATTACAAATTCAGTTTTTAAACAACACATATTAAGGCTCTTCTGATTTTTAGTATTTTCTCTTAGGCTCATTTCGATAAGTTGTTCCTGTAAAGGAATTTGCCTTCTATATTAAAGTTATTAGATTTTTTTGCATGAATTAATAAAATATAATTATCCCCTTAATAGATACAAGAACTACAATATCTTTCCTCTTTGAATTCTGATATTGGTGATTTGTGCTTATCTATTTTTGGCTTGATCAACCTAACTGGAGCTTTATCAATTTTTTTAAAACTTTACCGAGACCTAACTTTGATATTCCTGTATTGTATTTTCTGTATCCTATTTTTTCTGTGTGTTCTTTTTTTAAAATAATGTTTTAGTTGTTGATGGACATAATACCTTTATTTTATTTATTTATTTTTATGTGGTGCTGAGGATTGAACCCACTGCCTCATGCATGCAAGGAAAGCACTCTGCCACTGAGCCACAATCCCAGCCCTACTGTGTGTTTTTAACAGTGTTTTTGCAGAAGTTTTTATTTTTATGAAATCCAACTTATCAATTTTAATCTCATGAACTTGATGTTGGTGTTGTATTTTAAAAGTTATTGCAAAATCCAAGGTTACCTAGATTTTCCCCAGTATTATCCTCTGGGAGTTTTGTAGTTTTGCATTTTACATGTACATCTATGATCCATTTTGAATTAATAGTCTGGAATCACTTGTTGCAAAGACCATCCTTTCTCCATTAAATTACCTTTGCTCCTTTGTCAAAAATCAGTTCTATATAACATAATTATAGTTACAGGTGGATTTAAGTCTATCCTCTTGCTCCTCATTTTCATTACCTAGTCTTTTCTCTGTTCCTCTTTATCTCATTCTTTGGTATTAATTGAGTTCTAAAAAATTATTTCTTTTTATCTCTTTTAGCTCTTTTTTTTTAAAGTGGTTGCTGTAGCACCTGAAGTATTTATCTTTAACTTATTACACTCTCCCTAGAATATAAAGCACACCACTTCAAATGAAACAGAATCTGATATCAGTGTGCTTCCGTTGAACCCCTACCTTTCTCATATCATACTGACATTTTCACTTCTTTATGTGTTAAAAACATCACAATAACAGATGTCCATATGTAGAATAATAAACTTGACCCCTATCTCTCACCCTGCACAAAAGTCAACTCAAAGTGATTCAAAGATCTAGGAATCAGACGAGAAACTCTGCAACTCTGAGATGAAAATGTGGCCCAACACTCCAACATATTGGTACAGGAATCAACTTCCTTAACAAGACACTTAAAGCACAAGAAATAAAACCAAAAATCAATTAGTGGGATGGTATCAAATTAAAAAGGTTCTGCAAAGAACCTTTATTTATTTATAAATAACTAGAGCCTTTCTTCTATTTACTCATAGTTTTTTAAATTAGTGAAATATATATATATATATATATATATATATATATATATATATATATATATGCAAAATTCAATATGGTAACTTCATATATGTATATAGGATAGTTTGATCATTTCATTCCCACCTCCCTGCCTCTTCCTATCCCTACTCCCTCCCCCTCTCTTCCTTTCTTCTACTCCTCTGATCTCTCCTTTATTTTCACGGGGTTACCTACCTCCACCCCCCATCTTACTTTGGTCTAGCTGCACAAATAAGAGAAAACATTTGACTCCTGATTTTCTAAGCCTGTTTTTTTTCACATAGCATGATATTCTCCAGTTCAATCCATTTACCAGCAAATGCCACAATTTTATTCTTCCTTTTGGCTGAGTAAAACTCCATTATATATACATACCACATTGTCTTAATGTTTTATCTATTGATGGGCATCTGGTTCCATAACTTGGCTATTGTGAATTACATTGCTATAAACATTGATGTGGCTGAACCCCTATAGTATGCAGATCTTAAAATGTCTTTTTAAAAATATTTTTAGGTGTAGATATCTTTTTAAAAATTATTTTTCAAGGTTAATTTTGCTGAATATAGAAATATTTTTGGATCCATTATTTTTCTCATCCCTTTAAACATATTTTAATGATTTCTCACTTGCATTATTTTTTCTTACAAAAAAAGCAGCCATTATTTTTATGTTGTTCCCTTTTGTATAATGTGTCTCTTTTTCTCTGTTTGATTTTAAATTTTTATTTCTTTCATTCTTTTTTGGTTTCCAGAAGTTTAACTGTAAAATGCCTGTGTTTATTTTTATTTGTTTGTTTTTCTACTTTAGATTCATGAATTTTTTTGAATTCATAATTGAGGATATTCATCAAATTTAAATATTTTTGTTCCTTTGATGCTCAAATATTTCTATCCCATCCATTCTTTTCCAGTGACTGCTTGATATTATTCCAGTGATTTGGGGTGCCATGTTAATTTTTTCAATTGTTTTCCTTTTTGTGCTTCAGTTTGAATAATTTCCCTTGATCTGTCTTCAAATTTATGCATCCTTTCTTCAATGTCCAATGTGCTAGTAGGTCCATCCACTTAAGTTTATTTCAGATAGTATATTTCCTAGTTTAGAATTAAATCTTTGGGGTTTATATTCTGTCCTGAAATTCTTCATTTCTTAGCCCATTATATTTATTTTTCTATGAATTTTTTTATCATATTTATTATGATTTTTAAGTCCTTAACTGGTAATCCCACTGAATGGATCATCTGTGAATCTCATTGTACTAGTTAATATTCTGATTCTTTTTTCCTGATTCTTCATATGTCATATAAACTTTTATTTTATTTCAGACAATAACACTGATCTCTGAAGTATGTGCTGCTCTCTTCAGTTTATGTCCTGGGGAAAGCAAGTTCATTTATCTGATGATCAGAGTAATCACCTATTTGCTCTAAAATTTGAGTTGAAACAGTCAAGGCCATGCCTAGGTTAGGGCAAGATATTTGATATCCGTACCTTAGTCACAGCTGGAGGTAGATTTGTAGGAGAAACATTGCAGACTCACCAGTGGATGGGAAATGCTTCTGTCTCTTTAAGTTTTCATCATCAGGCCCTCCCTACCTTCCTGAGCTCTGGGGTCTGAGTGACTTCTTCTGTGAGCTGGGCCAAAGGAGCTTCCTGTGCTCACATCAGAAGGGAAAGCAGGAGGTCCTGCTTCTCAGAGCCACTCCAGAGCCTGTCACCAGGAAAGGTGAGCCTAAGTCTAGAGCTGGAGGGAGGAAGGAAGGACCTGACACCTGGGGAGGGTTCCTGCTGTGCTCCTGACTCTACTAAGCACTGTGCAGCCCACAAGGGCCATGTTTTGTCACTGTGCAAAGCAGCCAAGGTCGTGCTCCCAGGTTTTAAGAGATGATCCGAATTCCAAATAGAGCAAGTTCAGAGAAGGTTGGGGAGCATCTTCCCCAAGCACACACATTATGGGAATTATGGGAACTAAAACCTGTCTCTTCCCACGGTGAGTGCTGGATCTGCTTCCAAGAACAAAGCACAATTTAAAAGACATGAAACGTCCCCAGGTTGTATATTCAGCAAAGGCAAAGGATATTTCTGTGGCCCGTGAGCAATCTAACCTTGGGGCAGCGAGTTACTATGTGGAAACCTGGGTACACCTGAACTCTCCACCTCACTGACCACAGCAGGGGCCTTCAGGAGACATCTAAATCAGGACCTTGGTCTCCTATCCCTCACCCTCAATGTCCCTTAAATATCTGTTCCCTAATTCAAGCTTTTCCCACTCCAGCTGCAGAGACACCTCAATGTCCTCATCTATACAATGAAAGGATTTGAAAAATAACTGATTTCCAACTCTGAGTTATGGACTGACTACATCAGAAGGATCCCATTCTTTGAATCAGAATCTCTAATGGTGGGTGGGAGAAATGTGAATTTTGACAGAACACTAAAGTCATTTGAAAAACAAGTTTGGGAGGAAAGAAAATAATGAATTTTGACGTCTCCTAAAGTATTAAGAATATAGATTTGCATGTTTTATATTTGTGAATAATTAAGAACCACTTTCACCTCAGATGTCAGTGGGGCTTATTTCTCTCTTAAAAACTATTTAAAATAATATCAACCCCATTTGAAACTCTTGGAAGTCCCACTGGCCTGGGTCCCCTCCAACATGCTCTACCACTTTCAGCTTTATCAGAGACTTCATCATCAGCTAAATTCTTCATCTTGTTCTATAATCTTGTGGCTGTTTCTTCATTTCCTGTTGATTACAGGAGTTTGTGGATTTCTATATGCAATATAATTAGCCACACAAATCCTATGGGCTGAACTTCATGGAGACCTTGGAGAGGTGGCCAGGGAGCTCCTACAGCCTAGAACACCTTAGGGTTGAACGCAGCAAATCCATTCTCATAGACCCTCAGCCAGAGGCAAGCTGTTCAGCCCTCTCTGTCTGCTCTCCTTTGTGTTGGTGCCCAGGGGACAGAACACACACCCTGCAATAACCAGGGTGGCAGGCATAAGGAGGCAGAATTTGAAACGATGAGGAAATGTAGATAGGAACTCTGAAAGAAACATGGGAGAGTCTCAATGGCTGGTCATAGGAGGGCACAGAGGGGATTGGAACTGCCCTAAAGTCAGCTCTTTATGGAGTAGCTGAATGAGCACGGATTAGCTGGAAATGAGGCTGGAGATACAGACTGAGGGAAGACCATGCATTTGTGCTCAGGGATTTGTGGGACCATGGAAATGTGACCAGAGTGTCCACTGTATGAAATAATGCTAGACTTGGGCACATCCCTTTACTTAGAAAACCTCACACTTAGTGATTGAGAGCAGGTCCCAGGCCCCCCAGCCACAGAGCACAGGTAGATGTGTTTGGACAAGGCAGGGCTTTGCCTGGAAGACAGCAGAAACTAACTCTGCAGATAGGCTTGGGAGGTGACTGTCTTCCAGTTTCCAAAAGAAGGCTTCCCATTTTCTTCTTGCTCCTTCTCCAGTCCAACCACCCTAAAATAGGTCTGTAAGTCCCTTGGTAAACTTCCCAGTCCTCAGGATTTAACTAAGTGTCTTCTGGCTGCTGAATCCTCTGAGAATTTTTTATATCAGGAGCTCATGACATTGACCTTGAATTATCATCTGGGAAAATTAACACCTGAGGCTTAGTATATATTACACAGAGTAAATGTGAAAACTTGCCTTTGGCTGTTTGCATTTGAGTCCCTGAAAAGAAAAACCCATTGAATGTTCTCATGGGTCTAAGCCACCCAGGTGCTGGCCCTTCTGTTGTTATTCTCCAAAAAGTATTAGCACAATTTACTTTAACTCACAAAATGTACCTGCCTCTCCTCTCTGGACACCTGCCCCTCCCCAAAGCACACAC
This sequence comes from Marmota flaviventris, assembly GCF_047511675.1. Taxonomy (NCBI): domain Eukaryota; kingdom Metazoa; phylum Chordata; class Mammalia; order Rodentia; family Sciuridae; genus Marmota; species Marmota flaviventris. The sequence continues at coordinate 6,631,489 of NC_092498.1, read as the reverse complement.
CTGCATGTTCCCACCCTCACCAGCAAGGTCTTGTAACAGTGACATCCTCAGTTCTTTGGACTTTACCTGGCACAACGAAAAGGTGGTTATGCTATTCAGAGGTATAACATGTGAACGAGCAAATCGTGTTTGGGACTTTCAGGGACACCTGAGAGGGTGGAAGATGGCAAGAGATGAAGAAGACCCCTATGGTAAGAACAGATCGCAGCAATGCATCCTGTGGTTCAGCTCAGGGTAAGAGGGGAGTGGGCTCACTCGTGACCAAATACACGTAAGTCCCAGAGGGGTCTCCAGCCTGGGGTGAACTGGCAAGGCCCTTGGCTGGAAAGCAGAGGAGCTGCCCAGTGGAAGTTGGTTGAACTGATGTCGGATTCTAACCCTTGGTCCTCCAGGGTCAGAAGACGACACCGGGTCCCGGCAGGAGCCTGAGCTGAGGCTCATCCTGGTGGGCAGGACGGGAGCCGGGAAGAGCGCCACCGGGAACAGCGTCCTGGGCCACAGGCACTTCCTGTCCAGGCTGGGAGCCACGTCGGTGACCAGAGCCTGCGCTGCTGCCAGTGGGCGCTGGGACAGGTGGCGCGTGCACGTCATCGACACCCCCGACCTCTTCGGCTCCGACGTGCACAACACAGACCCCGAGTGCTTGCAGAGAGCGCGCTGCTACCTGCTGTCGGCGCCCGGGCCGCATGCGCTGCTGCTGGTCACCCAGCTGGGCCGCTTCACCGCCCAGGACCAGCAGGCGCTGCGCAAGGTGAAGGAGCTGTTCGGCCAGGCCGTGGTGGCGCGAGTCGTCCTCGTCTTCACCCACAAGGAGGACCTGGCCGGCGACTCTGTGCAGGACTACGTGCGCTGCACGGAGAACCGGGCCCTGCGGGATCTGGTGGCCGAGTGCGAGGGCCGAGTCTGCGCCCTCAACAACCGCGCCACGGGCAGCGAGCGCCAGGAGCAGGTGGAGCAGCTGCTGGGCCTGGTCGAGGGCCTGGTGCGCCTGCGCGGGGGCGCACACTACACCAACCAGGTGTACGGCCTGGCGCAGGCGCTGCACGGCGCCGACCCGGAGGAGAGGCTCCGCAGGGTGGCCGCGATGCTGGCGGCTGGCGTGCAGAGGCCCCTGGGGATGAGGCTGCTGGAGGGGCTGTGGCAATGGCGGAAGTCCCAGAGGACCTGCTGGAGACTGGGCCTGGCCCTCCTGCTGGGGAGCGCCGTCCTGGTCTATGCACTGCTCTTCCGGAGTTCATGGATGACCTGAGTGACAGAGATTGCAAGTCTTAAAATTTGTGGTAACTTAGCAATAAAGGAACCAATGCTTAAGAGTTCAAGGGGAATATTAAAACTTCATTCCAAAGGAATCCTGTCGTTTTCATACTCAGAATTTTAGTGACATGAAAACAACTTTGATCACTAACAACTTTGCAAAGGCTAAAATCTCACTTTAAGTCTCCTTTTTAACAATATGTATGAAAATTTTAGAAATAAAGTTTTCTAACTGAAAATCTTCCTTAAGACATTTTCTTCATCTTGCTGAATATTTCTTGTCTTCGAAAATAGTGAAATGACCCATAGCTTGCACAGGGGACAAATGCATGGCCCTGGGAAAACAGGATTTTTATTTGGGGATTTGGGTTGTTTGTTTGTTTGTTTTCAGTGCTTTCGCCTTAGAGTTGGTCCCTTTTGACCTCTTTTCTTCCCAAAGAAATAACTTGCCTAAAACTGTGCTTCTTACATATTTTTTACTATAATGCATTTTAAAAACACTTCCACATACTCATATTTAATGTGGTTAATGTTGACAGCCTCTATTTCATTTTTTAATGCCCATAATGAGGCAAATGAAATACCCTGGTCTAAAGAATGCATTTGGGGGCACTTACTCATTGTCTTTCATTTGCATATGCCTTGTCCCTCTAATGAGATTGTGGATCCCTTAATGGAAAGGTTTTTGGTCTGCTTCTGGTAAGTTCTATCTGGACTTCCATTCACCAGGCCTCTTATGGTGTATAGCCTCAGAAGAAAATGGTAAGTTTAGGACACATCAGATATTTAGCATATGATTTATGGCATCTCTAACTCTCCCTCCACCCTTGGGTCTGCTATGGGCTCAAACAGCTGCCCAGTGTCTTGACCTGGGCATTTCTGAACCCTCAGCTCCACCTCTTGGATTTACCCTCAGAGGACCTCTGCTTCTGCTATGGAGCATTTTGGGCACGTGTGGCCTCTTTGGCACATCCTGAGCCACAAGACTCTTTGGTCACCCTCATCTGACTCCTCTTAAACCTAAAAAGAGTAGCCTATGACCTTGCCCAGACACAAAGGAAACAATGACACTGGTAAAACAGAAATGCCTGTGTTTTATACCTTTCCATGTTCTTTGTGCCTGCTCTTTAATTTTTAAAAGAGCACGCTGAGCTGGTCAGGGCATGGATTTCCTTCCCTTCCCATTGTCCAAACTAGAAGACCAAAGTGCATCTATTGATAGCAAAACTGACAGAAGAATAACGGCCCACCTAATACAGGATGTCTTCACCTGACCTCTTTGAGTTTAACTTATTTACCTGTAAGCCCAGGCATTTGATTTGCAGGACATCTATTTCTTTAAAAGGATTATTATACCCCACACACTGGGCCCACTCAAGAACTTCTGCAAGGAAAAAAAAAATTTTAGAGTGAATGTAGATGAGGAAAAGAAAACAGACTTCAATATTTTGCTTCAGCACCTCCTAACTCTGATTGGAAGTTCCATGTCCACATTTCCTGCTAGTCTTGTTCAGGGGGACTTCCTATCCCAGGGCCAGAAGAGGTGCGAAGGGGCAGAGGGACATGATGGGGGAGAACACCCATGAACAAAGTGTTCAGGGACCACAAGTGACTCATTTGACTGATCTAAGGGTTTTCCCAGGATGTTGGACTTTTAGTGGTAAATTCAGTCGTGTTCTGGGTAAGTTGGAAGGGTGGGTCCTCCTGGGACCCCAGCACGATGGCTCAGGAGAAAACATTAAATGCTGCACTTCCTCTCTGCCTGGCTTCACCTCTTCCTCTATCAGAAGAAAACCATTATCAATCATTTTCATCCTAACTTCTGTCCTGAATGGGAGATTCGAGGCATAAACTGAGGGCCCCTTGGATCACTCTAAGTGGGTAGGGAAGATGGCTGCTCAAAATGTCCCAGAGATGTGGCTGTGATTCCCTGAGCTCAGAAAAGCTGATTCTCACATGGCAAGCAGTCATCCACCCTGGATGCCTACTGCACTCAGGCCTTCGGAACCTCTGTCAAGTGACCAGAGCATGCTGACAACTGAGCATGTTCGGTGCTTTCCACCCAGAGAGTCACATGAGGAGCACTGGAGGCCAGCATGGGGTAAAGACCTTCTGCCATGACTGAAGGAGGCTTGGTAGAGGAGAACATGGAACACAAAGAAGCAGGTGGAGAGTGATTCTCTCTCTGTTCAGGCTGAAAGGGGATTGACTTTAGTGTCACACAGAACAATTGTTGGGAAAACGGTCATTTCCTAGGTGTCCAGGGTTTCCTGTAGTTTGTTTCAGATCTGAATAGATGAATGTCAGGAAGGTGTGGAAAAGAGCACGATGTCTCCTCCTGGAACTTTAATGTCTGGATAGCTGCATGCACCTGTCTAAGTCTCTATCCTAAGAGTAGCCTGCTAAGATTGCTATTCTAGAATTAATTACAGAAGAAAGTGAAGGAACTGTTGGAGCATTTACTAGTAGGTTGTATTCATTTATTCAGTAAGTATTTTGAGCACTTTTTAGGGCTAAGCACCTTGACTTAAAGATAGTCACTGACCTCAAAGGAACCCGTGGTTCATCTGGGAGACTGCTAGCAGTCAGTTAGTACATTTCCTCATTGACTCTCTGGGGCTCTCTGAGTTAGGAGCCCAGGAACTGCTAGAAAGGAACACTGAAGACTTCTAAAGAATAGTAAAACTAAACAAAAAAAAAAAAAAAGAATGATAATTCCTCCTGATGGAAAAAACAGCAGAGAAGAATTACCTCCTCCCTTCTTAGAGCATTGTTTAAAAATAAAACTTGTAATTAACTGTTGATTCTTCCTCTTTTTCTGCCCCTTTGATATTTTTTAAAAAAAGGGTTTTTTCCCCCTGTAGTAGGGATTGAATCTGGGGGTCTGTATCACTGTACTACATTCCCAGGCCTTGGTAGCTTTATCTTTGTAAATTTTGAAACATCTCGCTAAATTACCTAGTCTGGCCTCAAACTTGCCATCCTCCCACTCAGCCTTCCTAATCACTAGTATTTTGGGTGCCTGTCACCAATTCTGGCCTTTTAAAAGTTTTTGCCAATTTGAAGAACTAGCACCTGGGAGGCATCTCTGTGAAGGCAAGCGTTGAGAAAGATGGCATACCCCCATCTCCCTATCTCCCTGGGAAAGCAGGAGCCTAACTTAACTTAGGTGGGGGCCTAACTTGCCCAGTTTCCTCTCTCCAGCTTGTCATACGGGTAGAAATTTATTTTCCTCTGGATAAAGGCAATTAGCCAACACACAAGGTCACCAGGTGACCTTTATTAGTGATAAAGGATGCTGCCACACTCTCACTTGAGGATTAATTACAGCTTATCTTGAGAACACACGTCTCATGGGTGGTATCTGCTTGGCTATGTGACCAGGTAACATCTGTGACCAATCTCTCAGTGGATTACTTGTGATGTGCATCACATTCTGGCTTAATGCTTATGTGTAATAAAGCTATTCTCTTTCTCGCCCACTTTCATGGGGATGTTTTCTGGGTTGACAGGAAACTTTTATTTTCCCCCATCAAACCTTGGATAATGATCATGATGTGACTCTAAACCTAATTTTAAAAGCCAACAGAAAGGAAGGAAGGTGGGGATTCTCTGGCGAATGACAGCCTCCACCTAAATCCATTTTGTATTCTCAACCCCACTGTGCGAGGTCATTGCTTTATGATGGTTGCTTAAACTTTAAACATGCAATCATTTGGAAAATAGACACTCTAGGGCCCTGCTACCAGCCCCACCCAAATAAACGCACAGATACACTGGAGCCTGTGCCTAGGGTTGGCTCTGTCACGTGGCAAAGAAGAGGCAGCCAGCCCACGTGGTTTGCTGCCAGGGGCTCACCCAGGTTCTCCAGGACTAGCAGGGTCTTTCTGCTCCTGGGTAGCAGGAAGATTCCAGAAATTAGAGCCAGTGAGAAGGGGCCCAGGGGTGTGAGGAGGCAGAGGCACAGGTGCTCACCATGGATGCTGGGGTGCTGGGGGTAGGGCTGGAGCCCCAGCACTTCCCAGACATTGGGGCGGGGGTGCTTTTCTGAACCTGGAGGAGGGAAAAGGCTGTGTCATTCCCTCCAAGACCTCTTTGCTCCAAATACTGTTCACTTTAAGAGTCACAAAGGGGAAATGGGAGGGGGTGGACGGCGGGTGGCCCACGGGCAGGAAGTGCAGGGTCAAGTCACTCATTGGCTGGTCCCAGAGACCTGCTTTCACTGGGTCTCCAACAACCCCAGCGAGTCCGCTGGGAGCCCGAGCGCGCCATCCTCCCGGTGTTCCTGCAGCTGGGCGGAGGGTTCCGCTCGCCCGGGCTGCTCCCTACCGCGTCTGGCTCAGCGCAGCAGGTGCCCTGGCTCTGCTGTCCTTCGCCTTCTGGAGAGGAACCTCGCGCTCGCTGACCGCCGCCCGCGGTAAGGAGGCAGGTTTACGCTCAGGGATGCTCTGGGGGCTGAAGGACCATGGATAAGTTCTAACTTAGAACGCGAATTTGCAAAAGCGCTCGTCCTTCTGGGTCCCCTGGCCAACGAAGCAGTGCAATGGAGTGAGCATCGTGGACAACGGCAGCCGGAGAGCTGCGGGACACCAGCCTAAACCTCCCCGCTTGTCCACAGGCCGCCTTGTTCCGTGGCCTTTGCTGAGGCTCTCTGCCCGTTCCCTAGCCCACTCCTTCTCCTGAAACCCGGGGAACAAGGCTGGGCCCTCCCCTCATCCTGCCTGACAAACGAGACAATGGAAGCTCCCAGAGGGCCCAGGCTTCCCGGGCTTCCTTAGGGGTGGAGGTTTAGTTCTGCAGTTCAGCCTCCCACTTCTCAGCCCACCCCAACGTGGCAGGCACCTCCTTCCAGGAGTCAGATGGCTTCTTAGGGCTCCGCTGAGCACACAAGACTCTTCAGTGGACTTGACCTTGCTCTTCTCAAAACCTTGACCTTGATCTTCTCAATACCACTTCATTGCCCTCTCCCATCCCAAGTCCCTACACCTTTGCTATGATACTGTACTGTGTGAATCTAGGACAATGGTCCCAGATTCAGGGCACATGTGAAGAGTCCCTTGGTCAGCTAAACTGTGCAAGAAACGCCTCTTGGAATCACAGTGACAGACCTGTCAACCAGTGATTCTCATAGTGGAAACTTAAGGATCAGGCAAGTTCATACTAATGAAGCAGGAAGAAAATAACAGTTGTTTTGAATCTTTCACAAAATAGCATTATTTGATAAATTATTTGCATTATTTGATAAATGGGTATCATGGTGATAAAATCAGGACCATGCAATTTTCAATTCAGAATGTACATTATGATCATTTGCTTCAACCTCCTCCCTAAGCTGGACCCTCCTGCTGCCCCTTATCAGTTGCTGCTACTATTTTGCCCACATACTACCTGCCAATCTCCATGTGTCCTTGTCCATTGTTAGGGAAAAGTTGTAGGATTTTTATTGGGGGGGAAGAAGTCTCTCTATTCTCAAACCCCCCACACACACACCCCACACACACACACTCACTTTTGTCTGCTCTGCTGACCAATAGGCTTCACATTCCTTCAGGTCTACCATGTGTCCACAGACTTCTCCTAAACTTGACTCGGTTCCTTTCCTTCTTCTCTATGTCTCCTTTAACATCTCCATCAGTATCCCTCCTGACTCACCTCTGGAAACTTCGTCATTTGTTACTCTGTGCCAGAGACTATTCCCCCATGGGACATACATCTCCCCTAGCAACCTGAACCACTCAAAAGCAGGTACAGGAGAACCACTTTTGCTGCACTTTGAATGATGTAACATTTTATTGGATTTTGTGACAGCCTCAGGACACCATTTGGGTCACACTGAGAAATACATCTAGAAAAAATACCAGATTGTTTCAAAATAAAATATTTCAACGCAGAACAACTCCTGTCCCTGAATTTTTTTCTTTGAATTATTTTAATTCAAATTACTTTAATTATTATTTTTGATTATTTTAATTATTTTTATTTAGTTAGCTTTGTAAATACATACAATGAACATTCTGCAATACAATTCTCTGTTGGTTGTAGGACAGGCTGGAAGCCCGTCGATATCAATTTGTGTCCTGACCTTGCATGTTGGTATTACATCCAGGAGGCTGCTGACTCTTCTGGAATTTGTTCATCATCTCCTTCTCCCTCCCCACCTCTGCTGCTGTCTCTCCACTAAGAAATCATAAAGAATACACAGGCAAAGGGGTCACTTTGAGGATTTAGTTTCATGACAAATATGCGGTCATTTGATGCTTTTTCCTAAGATTTTAATAAAAATTTTAATACGAACCTTAGTCACATCACAGGGAACATAGGAGAAGAGTTTTTACGGTGGACATGAAAGGAGTCTGAACATTATAAATGGCTACACAGAGATGAATCAGGATGATGAAGTTCATCATCAACATCACCTCCACAGTCAGTGTCCTCATTACATAGATAGGTAAAAATAGTGTCAGAGAATTGGGGCATTTTTAGCAAAAGCCAGGATATAACTTACCAGAGATGAGAACAGTATGTGTAGGAGAGGGTGATGAAGAGAAGGCTCTTCTCTGGGTGCAAGGGAAGAAAGGAAGGGAGGAGAGGGGAAGGGAGAATGTGGGGAAGGGATCAGAGAACGTTCAATGGCTCTAATGTATTTGATAATAGAAAAATGGATGGTTTCCTCTAATAAGGGAAAAGAAAATCCACTGAGTGAATAGTAAAATATGTAAAAGATAAAATAATAGGAGTAACTTAAATATAAAATCAACTATGAAAACTGTTTTGAATTCAACAGTAATCAGTAAAATGCAAATTTCAACCAATTGAGACATCCTTATTTCTGCTCAGAAGGGTGATAAAAATTAAGTGTAACATCACTAATTGGGGAAAAGTTGGGGAATTTTCATGTGACTGATATAAACATGAATTAGCACAACCCACCCAGAGTCATATTTGGCAATATCTACCCAGTTGAAAAGGTATACCCCATATAAATTGTTAACACCCATGTGCAAAGAGTGTCTATGCAAATTCTTTTGCAGCATCATTTGTGGTAGCAAGCAAATATTTCAGAACAGCCTAAGTGTTTGTTAACAAAGAATTGGATAAAATGTTACCAAAAATCTGTAAAAGTATAAAATACAAAACCAGTATTGTGAGTTCTCGATAGATGCATATGTATACAGAAGTGTAAATATACAAATAAGAAAGACTTATAAAGACCTTGGAGAGGTCTGATGGTATGACTCAGTGGTACAGCATTTGCCTAGCATGCCTGAGGCCCTGGGTTTGTTGCCAGCATTGAAAAAAAAATCCCAGAATATTGATTGCCTCTGAAAGACAGAAGGAGGAGGAAAGAATGATTAGATATTAAAAAAAGAAAAAGAAATGGGAAATATATCTATGATGTTTTAATTTCTTAACCAAACAGAATAGCTGTGGTAAAATTTATTCATTGCAAATGGTGAATATTTGTTTTATTATTCTGTGTATTTCCCCACTCAAAAAGTTTGTTTCACAACTCAGCCATCTTTAAAACTGAGCAAATAAAACATAAGGTAAGAGTTGATCCTCCTAGTAGCATCTCACCATCCATCCTTCTAATGTGTGCTTACTTTTCCCTAACATGAAAAATGTCAGTGTTATGCCTCATTTGAATGAAGAATTTATGCCAGTGCTTATGCCAATTTCTGGTTAAGCCTATTGGGTTCCAAAATGGTAATTATTAGGAGACCAATCAGGAAAGACATTTGACTAAAAATTAAGTGGGAAATATTTTGAATTGGTCTCTAATGTTGATTCTTCCCCTTCAGCCACAGCCCCATCATCTCTCCACCTGTCGCTGGGGGGGAGCCCTCATGCTCCCTCCCTTTGAATCCCTCATCTCTCACGGGTCCTTGGAGAAGTGCCCAGTCCCCAGGGCCACCCTCCCACTGGAAAGTGCCTTTCATGTGCCCCTTTCTCATGGGGATATTCATCTAATGGAGTGTTAGGGATTGAAAATCCCCAGTATTCAAACACATCAGTGTTAGTTGCATTGTTTTGTCTGGTCTGCAAGTTTGCCTACATTGGTACCAGTAAAAAAAAAGAAAATGATGCCCCACTCCTCATTCACTGAAGAATGCTTTCTTCATTTTGTGGCTTTCAGTTTTGAGAGTGATAATCAACTGATTTGCTTTTAAAAACATTTCCTGTTTTGCTGCAAGCTAAGGAGAAAAGCCACAGAGCACTGTGTTAGAATAACCCAGCATTGGCTCCTGTGTGCAAAGCACTTATAGATGCTTTCGAATAAATATAAGTTAGAAAATTAGCAATGGAAAGCACTATCTAAGGATAATAATTCTTAAGTTAATAATTGTTCAGAATTGAGGTGCTTACCAGCTCATATATGGATACCACCTTTTATTCCTTTCCTGTTTTTGTTCCAGAAAAGAATGGAAGAGTTTCAGAAAAGCAGATATGGGACTATGAATAAAGGTAAGAAAGTCTGGAAGCTCTAAAGAGCATCAGTCTTTGGGAGAGTTGCTCTTGCCTCCCTACCCATAGCCCACCCCCGAAACAGGGATGGAAACCCCATTATTCTAGACTGAAGAAGAAAAGGGCAACTATCCTTTGTTCCCTACCTCTCTAGCCCTCTTGTGCCTGGCCCACCATTGTCACCAATCACACACTACATGGTGTGACGCTGTCCCTGCACAGCCTGTGGAAGAAATGAAATTCAGGCCAGAGGTTAGAGGGTTGGGAATTGAAGAACATGGTTTCTCTTGCCCTGGTTCCTCTCACTGGAAAAAAGTTCCCCATAGAGACTTAGTGATTGATTGATTGAAACACCCCCAGAATACATAACAAAAGGAAGACTCAACATGGCATAGAAAGAACAGAATAATCAATTTTAGGTGCCTAAAAAGGAGGTTGAGTTCATTTGGGTCTAAAGAACTCTAGACATCTCCAGATTCTCACCCCCTCCAATATTGAAGATTTAGCTCTTGGCTCAGAGCCATCATCTCCTACACCACTTTTGTTGTAATTTCCTGCACTTCAATGAACCAAATAGATGGTCTTTCTAGCACTTGTGCTTCTGATGGTCTTATCTTCTTTAGCCACCCATTCTAGTGTCATCTCCCAGATTTTGCATTAACATTAACTGTGACCCAGGAGGTCGCAATTTGAGATGAGGAATCATATCAAATTCAAGAACCCCACTCCCCCCAACAAAGAGACACAGAGATGTTCATCTGGCAGTGGTGGTGGTCACTACAGCTCAGCCATGTGAGACCTTTTTTATTCTTAAGGTCCAGGTGAGGGCACTGAGCTCATCTACGCTGTATACCTGGGAACTTGTGCATGAGAGAGGTATACTTGGGCTTCTCATCTCTGCATCCTTCTAGACTCACATTTATTTAATAGTCAGTGCCCTCTGGCCTGCCCTAAGCACCATTCAGATAAAAGCATAGGGACCACTTTTTTTTTTTTTCCCCCAAGAAAAATCATCCAGATGAAGTGCGTGGAGCAGCTCCTTAGCGTGGCACTTCTGGCCCCTGGCTATAGGTCAAGCCAGAGCCCCAGCTGGGCATCTTACAATTCAAGAACCGGTTAACATTGTAGGCACACATTTGGATGCATTTAAATATGCCTATGTGTCTGCGAAGGAGGTCCTTAGCTTGTGAGAGACTCCCATGAGGGTCCATGGTCTGAAAATCACAACTTGGTAGAGCACAGCTCCCTATTTTTTTCACAGGTGAAGTAGAAGAGATCTGCTTTGCAACCGCGGCCTCATTGAGGATCCTCCTGGTGGGCAGAACAGGCAGCGGGAAAAGCGCCACAGGGAACAGCATCCTCTGCCGGCCAGCCTTTGAGTCCAGGCTGGCCGCCCAGTCGGTGACCAGGGCCTGCCAGGGGGAGAGGGGCACGTGGAATGGGAGGGACATCCTGGTGGTCGACACGCCCTCCATCTTTGAGGCAAAGGCCCACTCCCAGGAGATGTACAAGGACATCGCAGACTGCTACCTGCTGTCTGCCCCAGGGCCCCACGTGCTGCTCCTGGTCACCCAGCTGGGGCGCTTCACGGCCCAGGACGCGGTGGCAGTGAGGAGGGTGAAGGAGGTGTTTGGGACCCAGGCCATGAGGCACACGATCGTGCTCTTCACCCACCGGGAAGACTTGGGCGACGAGTCCCTGGACCATTACGTGGTCAACACGGACAACCTCGGCCTGCGCCGGCTGCTGGCGGAGTGCGGCCGGAGGTACTGCGCCTTCAACAACCGCGCGGCGGGCGAGCAGCAGCGCGCGCAGCTGGCCGAGCTCATGGCGGTGGTGGAGCAGCTGGAGCGCGAGCGCTCCTACCAGGGCGACCACCTCTTCCTCCCCGGGCCGCGGCTGCAGCCAGGCGGGGGCGCCGGCGGCCCGGAAGCCTATGCGCACTACGTGGCCGAGGTGAGGGCGCAGGTGGACAGGCAGAAGCAGGCGCTGAGGAAGGAGGAGAGGAACTGCAAGGTCAAGGCGATCCGCAGAGCCGAAAACTGCACGATTCCTCGCTATGTAATATCTGCCCTTTTGATTTTATGCGGTGTGCTTACTCTTGTCATTTTAATGACCTTTTATATTAAGCGCGGGAACTGAACATTTTCAAGTGATTGCCCCCAGAGCCACCATCAAGGTGTGGCATTTTCTTGCATATGGTAATTAATGTTGGAGAACAGACAGCTGCAAATGGTGGGAACAGGAAATTAACAGAATAATTCTGTTAAATGGGCCCACTGTGCTGCCCCCGGCCCCCACCACATGCTTTTCCAAGAAGCAATTTACCTGAAGCTCTGCCTGGCCTAAGTAGACAGGCTGTGTCACATTTCTCAGCAAACTACCTGCCATCTGCGGAGAAATGCAGGTGATAAACCTAGCCTAATTCCCTCTTAAGATCAGGAGCCATCTTGTCCCAATTTATAAAGGATTTATTTCTGTTTTCTGTAAAACAGAATTTCTGTAAAATAGGATTTCTGCATAGCCTGGCCATAATTTGATGTTGTAAAGCTGCTGGGAATGCCTGCCTGTGCCTTGAACTCACCCATTTAGGAGGCACCACTAAAGTGGTGCCTCCAATCTTGGCCTTCTCTGGCCAGATAATGACCCTCTCTGAGGCTCTAATGACCTTCATAAATTCTGATGGCTGTCGGGCCAGCAAAATATGAACTAGCTTTTGTGTTACACTTGTCAAAATTTTGTTATCTGTAAGTTCTCAAACCCCCTTTGTGTAACTTTCTGTGCTATAAAGCTGTACTCTTGGAGAGCTGGGGGGTTGTCTGTGGTTCCATGGTTTTAGGGAGAGACAGCCTGGCTGGTCAAAATAATAAGCTTGCTTTCACTTGATTTTAATTGGAGTTGGTGGTCTTTTCTTTGCATCATGGTCTAACACAGGCCTGAAATAATGTCTATAAGAGGAACACAAGTTAACCTGAAGGGGGAGACTTTTGTGATCTTTTTCACAGACCAGATCCCACAACTTAGGGAGATAGGATAATTTCTCCTAACCATAAAATCTGTGAGAATTTATGGTTAAGAATCCAATTAGAACCCTAAGTACATGTATGAAAACACACATGGTGTAACTGTACTTTGTGTTCAACCAGAGACATGAAAAACTGTGCTGTATTTGTGTAATATCAATACAATTGCATTCTGCTGCCATATCTAGCTAATTAGAATAAATAAAATAAGAATTTTTTTAAAAAAAAGAATCCAATTAGAACCAGTCAGCAGGGCTCTAGCCATGACCTAGAGCTGTCATGGATGTGGGGACTTGAAAGTTTGATGTTATCCTGCTGTCTGTCAAAAGTGAAGAGGTGGATCTGGGTGGGACTCTCTGGAAATGTCTCTGGGATCCTCAATAAAACTAGGGTGCAGGAGAGGCATGTTGTCCCTCTCCTCTCTAAGTGGATCCACTCTCTCCCTTGAGAGTGTTCCCTTCCCCTTTTCCTGTCCCTTCTATAAACCCATGCCTGTTTCTTTGAGCAATATGTCTGAAATCTTTCCAACTTGATCGCAAGAATCAGGGTTTCAAAGGTGGGGGGCCTTTGCACTGCCTCAGTTTCCCAGAAGGCCCAGCAGTTTTAGGTAATTGAAACTCAAAGGAGTGTTGTTTTGTTTTGTTTTGTTTTGAGAGAGGAGTTGGTTAAAAATCATGAGGGTAAATGATGGAAGCCACCATGAAATACCTGTGGGCTTGAAGGGAGGAAGGTGCCTGGACTGTGAGCCTCTGGGAATGCCTCATTCCTGGGCTCCAATTTCTATATTGTGATGTCAGGAGGAGACGCATGTTATTTCTTATTTTATTCACAATCATATCCCGACCACATTACCAGCTGCAAAAGTTGATGACTTGTCACCTCTCTGCACCCCTGAGTGGGGAGACGATGAGGGCAGTCTGCAGAACAAACCAGGGGGTTCTGGAGATGTGGAAGGGGCTGGAGAAAGGGGGCAGGAGCAGGGAGTAGAGTGAAGGATCACAGCAGCGGGATGGAGCTCACCAGGGAAAGTAGTTCACAGCAGGAAATACAGGCAGTGGAATATCCCAGAGCAGGGGCTGTGATGGACCAGAGAGAAGGTATCTTGGGCTCAGTGGGCTAGATGGTAGATATTACAACTACTCAACTGTCCTTGTATGCAAAATCCACTGTGAACAAGAGGCTGCATCCCATAAAACCAATGAACACTGAATTTTGAACTTCATGTAATTTTCATGTATGAAGAACAAGCAGTATTCTTCTGATTTCTTCAACCATTTAAAAATGTAGTTGGATGTGATGTCACACACCTGTAATCCCAGCTACTCGGGAGACTGAGGCAGGAGAATTGTAAGTTCAAGGCCATCCTGGGCAATAGTGATACCCTGTCTCAAAAAAAAGGGGGGGAAGGGGAGGGTTCTGGGGATGTAGCTCAGTGGTAGAGCACTTGCCTAGTATGCTCAAGGGCCTGCGTTAGATCCCCAGCAGATTAAAATGCCAAAGCACTTCTTATATCACAACTGCACAAAGAGGCAGTGGCCCTGGTTTGGCCCAGGGCCTGCCTTGTCATAGAATAAATTTCCCACTGTTGCCTGGGATGCATGGGTACATGGCATCTTTAACTTCAAATCAGTAAATCCTGGACAACTGTGTGACGCCTGTGGGGATTTGGGGAAAGGGTGGATCCACATTTCAGTGGTAGTAAGGAGCAGGAAGACACTGGGGTGCAATACAAGCAGAAGGTGGAATTCAGTGGAAACAGGGAAACCCATGAAACCGTGTGGTCGGATATATAAGATGAGGACAGGGATTATATTTAGAGGAAAGGTTTCCCTAGAGGCAGTCAGGACCTGGGCTGTACCACTAGCAACAGGGATAGAGAGCAGGAGGTATGGGAGACACTGAGGGTGGGGTCAATGCAAGATGGTCACTGACAGCATTAGGGGAGGAACCAGGATCTGTCTTGGCAACCCCTGAAATGCAGCTCCATCTGCAGCAGTGCCCTTTGGAGTAACAACGGGTTGAGGAGAAGAAGGTGAAGACTTTGGATCTGGATATGCTGACCTTGAAGCCCTCTGAGGGCTTTGGTCCAATAGACAATGGATGGTCTCATCCTCCCTCCAGGGAAGGCAGTCTGGTTCCAAGAAAGTATCAGAGAGTGGGGCTTCAGGAGGTTGGCCCCTCCATGTGTGTGGGTGGCTCATTCCCAGGCTTCCCAGTCAAGACTCCGCCCACCACTTTCCCCTGAGCAGTGTTGCCTGGTCCCCAGCTGACATGCCCCTTGTGAACTTCCAGGGGACCAGACTGAGCATTAACCCAGGGCATCTACAGGAGGAGTGAGGCTTTCCCTCGCCCTTCCTCCCACAGGAATGTTTGCTACACAGATTCCTTGGAGCATGCAGATGTGAGCTCTGTTGTCTCAGATTTCCCTCTGACTGGTGAAGAATCACAGAGGAGCACTGCCTAGAAATAGTATTTCCTCTGCTCCCATTTGTCAAAATAATCCAACTAGAAGTATTTTGCTAATTTCCTAATTCTAAGAACAAGAAAAAACAAACCTTTTCATTTACTCTGGATGCCACTTCCTCAAAGGAAGCAAGAGAACAGGGAAATTCTGACAGATTTCAAGGATAAAAAAGGAATGTGGAGGACTCTTCATCAGTCCAAATGCTTTTAAGTGCAGGTGAAAAAAGACCTGAAACCCAAATAGCTTGCCCTATTAGGAAATGTGTTGGTTAACATAACTGGAAAAGCAGAGATAGAGTAGGGTTCCAGGGTGGAGGACCCGGGGTCTGGGTTTTATTCCATCTCTCTGTTCTACTTGGAAGCATTGTCTTCAAGTCTGAGTTAGTAGCAAGATGGCTATTGCAGTGCCAGGACCACAACCAGACCCAACTAGGTCAAAAGGAAGAAGAGAGGCTGGTTCTTGCTATAGTTCTCCCCTGGGAAGGAAAAACCTCTTACTCCACCTACCAAGACTTTTACTCACTTCTCATTGGTTGGCATGGTGTCTCATGAGCATTTCTGAACCAATCATTGTCAAAGAGAATGGCACTGTATGTACCTATGTGTATGTATCTATGTATTTAGTTGATGATAGTTTTTAAAAACATTTTCCACATTTTATTGTTATATTATAGTTGTACATATTGAGGGGATTTGTTGTTACATATTCATATTGCACACAATATATCAACACTCAAAAAATAAATATCTGCCTAAATTTTTAAAAAAACAGGACTCATGATGAAAACTACAAAACACTGGTGAAAGAAAGAGAGGAGATATTTCATAGATTGAAAGAATCTACTGGTTAAAGGTGTTGACTCTTGTCAAATTGATATAAAAATTTGGTAAACAATTATTATCAAAATCCTAGCAAAAATTTTATAAATAAGAATTACTTGGGAATTTATATGGAAACACACACAAAAAAAAATTATTCCTTAAAATCCCCAGCATTTTCCCCCTTCTTCCCTTCCTCCTATCTCTAGGTCCCTTTCCTCTACTGATCTCCCCTTGATTTTTAGGACATCCATCCCTAACCTTTCTTTTTCTCTTTCCTCTCTAATTTCCACATATGAGAGAAAATAAATGACCCTTGACCTTCTGAGTTTGACCTGTTATAGATGGTTTCTAGTTACATCTATTTTCCTACAAGTGCCATCATTTCGTTTTTCTTTATGGTGGAATAAAACTCTTTTATGTGCATATACCATATTTTATTTACCCACTCATCCATTGATGGATACCTAACTAGGCAGTTTCCATAGTTTTGCTATTGTGACTTGTGCTGCTATAAACATAGGTATGCATGTGTCATTGTAGTAAGATGACTTTAATTCTTCAGGATAAATACCAACGACCTGCAGGATAAACACCATAGGACCACCTGGATTGTATTTAGACAAAACATCCCTGGAACTGAGGACGGAGCTCTGAACCCAACCGGAAGTCTGTTAAGAAAGAAGGGGAAACGCAGCTGCCTAGACCTGCAGCCCTCGACAGACCAGGGGGGCCTCTTTCTGATGGAGGATACTTAGAGCAGTGGATGCGGTAATTGATATATTTTGAAATCCCTAAAACACAAAGCATCAGACCTGATAATATATGATCAGCGCAATAACAGTAAGAATTAAGCTGCACCAAATAATAATGGCACAAATTTCAAAAAAAGTGCACTTTTCGGCTCTGCGGGTCGCCTTGACCTTGCAGTTCCTCTCCTCCTTCCTCAGCTCCTGCTTCTGCCTGTCCACCTGCGCCCTCACCTCGGCCACGTAGTGCGCATAGGCTTCCGGGCCGCCGGCGCCCCCGCCTGGCTGCAGCCGCGGCCCGGGGAGGAAGAGGTGGTCGCCCTGGTAGGAGCGCTCGCGCTCCAGCTGCTCCACCACCGCCATGAGCTCGGCCAGCTGCGCGCGCTGCTGCTCGCCCGCCGCGCGGTTGTTGAAGGCGCAGTACCTCCGGCCGCACTCCGCCAGCAGCCGGCGCAGGCCGAGGTTGTCCGTGTTGACCACGTAATGGTCCAGGGACTCGTCGCCCAAGTCTTCCCGGTGGGTGAAGAGCACGATCGTGTGCCTCATGGCCTGGGTCCCAAACACCTCCTTCACCCTCCTCACTGCCACCGCGTCCTGGGCCGTGAAGCGCCCCAGCTGGGTGACCAGGAGCAGCACGTGGGGCCCTGGGGCAGACAGCAGGTAGCAGTCCGCGATGTCCTTGTACATCTCCTGCTTGTGGGCCTCTGCCTCAAAGATGGAGGGCGTGTCGACCACCAGGATGTCCCTCCCATTCCACGTGCCCCTCTCCCCCTGGCAGGCCCTGGTCACCGACTGGGCGGCCAGCCTGGACTCAAAGGCTGGCCGGCAGAGGATGCTGTTTCCTGTGGCGCTTTTCCCGCTGCCTGTTCTGCCCACCAGGAGGATCCTCAGCAGCCGTGCTTCTGGGAGGAAGCCATCACGAAAAGTTAATATGTAAGAAATACTTTGTCAAGAGGAGGAGGAAAACCAGAAGGGCAAGACCCAGAGGAACGCTCACCCTAGGCCAATTAGGGGGCCATCTGCTCCATCACCTCACACCCACGTGTAGTGAAAAAAAAGGAGACTGGCACAAAAATCGTGGAATCAGTTAACCGAGCTGGTCGGAGTCCCAGACATTATTTCTTTGGGAACTGCTACATTTTGCCACCCTTTCCAGGGCCTTCCCTGTGCTCAGGCCTGAGGCCCCCAGACTCTCTCAGGAGGCCCTGAGCTATTCATCCTTCACTTCTGCTCCTCCCCTCCCTGCCTGGGCTCTGTTTTACAAGAGGCAGGGGAAGCTTGCCCTTGCTAAGGAGAGTATGCAAGCTAATAACCTAATAGTTCAATTCCCTGGGAAAGGCCTTTGCTCCTGTTGGGGTGAACACAGTCTTGTGCCTGGGGAGGCTGGCCCCCAGCTCTATTGAGAAAAGCTCCACCCCGAGCTCCTCCTGCTGCCTCCTTACCTGTGGGGGAGGCACCTTCTCTGTCCTTCCAGAGCCCTTCTGCTTTTTCCTAGAGAGGAAAACAGACAAGGATGGCTCATGCTGGAGTTGGATGTAACATCTGACAGAAAACATCACATTTTATTGATGAGGACATGGAGGCAAAAAAACAAAATCAAAACTTGCTGAGGTCACACACTATTTAACAGATGCTCTGACACTAAAACCTGCTGGCCCCAACAGGCAAGCACAGGCATGTCCTCTTCCTGTGGCCCATCTTTAGTGAGAGTGGCCAAAAAAAAAAAAAAAAAAAAAAGACCAAACAGAGGACCAAACAAGTCAGTCAGGTGTTTACTACTGAGCATGCAGCTGTCTGGGGGCCTGGTCTGCCTTTAGGGTCTCAGTGCTGCCACCCAAACTGAAGTTTGTCTGGCTGTTGTCCCCACTCAAGAAACTCATAAAAACAATTCTTTTCTGTTTCCATGGTGATGTAGCACTTAGGGTGACTGCTTCCCTGATTTGCCCAGGACTCAGCAGAGTCCTCATCAAAGGTCTCTTTGTGCTGAAACTGGGGAAATTCCAGGCAAACCGGGAGGAGTTGTCCATCCAAGAAGTGGAGACTGTGGGGGTCCAAGTTGGGGGGAGGAATGGGGGGCATGTTTAGCATCTGAGGGAAAAGCTGGTGTATCAGCTCAGATCAGTACTCCTGCCCTCAGCACAGTCTTGGACCAGCAGCTGCCTCAGAGGTGTCTCTCCTCAAGCCCCCTCGCCTTCTTCACGGTCCCTCAGACCCTTTCTCTTGATGCTTCCTCTCCCACCCCCATCTCCTACTCCTGCACTCAGGAGGTCCATCCAGGCTGCATGGAAGAATGAGTTCTGGGTTCACTGCACAACCTACCAAAGTGCTCTCAGGACCTTGTTGATGCAAAACTTTCAGGTGTTTCCTTGTAACAGGTTTAAGAAGTTATTGCTCAAAATGAGCACCTAATTGCAGAATCTCAGGCTCTGTCGTGGGTCAATTGGGGAAAAAAAAAAAAAAAGACTTTTTGGAATAAATGAGTTTTCCTGGAGCTCTATGGGATCACACCATAGAAGATCCCATCGAGCCCCTCTACATAAGAAATTATTCAGCGATCACCTTGACAGGAAACAAAAATTAGTAAATCAATTTGGAATCATTTTAACTTAAATACTGAATGTCAAAATTTAGCTTCTATCAGACAATTCCCTCGCAACTTCTTTGTAACTCCTCTGAGGATAGAGAGTAGAGAAATGATAGCAACTTTCTGCCCTTGGCCTCTCTGTTCTTCACTTAGTCCCGTGGAAACTCCCAGTTGGGATACACAATTCAGGTCTGAGTTACCCAAGCTGAGGAGCCACAGTCTGATCACATGACTCAGGCCTGCTCTGACATCCAAGCATGTGCCAGCCTTTTGCGTGGAGTGTTTTCTGTCCCCTGCAGTCCAGGAGACTTTGAAACTGAGCGTGAAGGTCATTCTGTGTTAGTTTGGCCCAGGCTGTGGCACAGGTGATCTAGTCAGTCATGAATGTAGGTGTTGCTGTGAGGGTGTTGTACAGGTGTGACATTCAGCCTCCAGGACAGGGTAGAAAACTTAGTTGGGAAACTGAGGTTTCCCAGGGAAGGAACTCTGTATCCAGACTGCAGTGCCAGTTCCTGCCTGGGTCCAGCCTGCCAGCCTACCTACAGCCTTAGACTTTGCCAACCCCCACAGTCACAGGAGCCAGTTCCTGGAACTAAATCTCTGAATACATGTATCTTGTTGGTTCTGTTTCCCTGGAGAAGCTGAAGGATCATCAAAGCTAAATCTCTCTGGAAGCCCAGAGACAGAGCAAACCTGAACACAATTCTCAGCTTCGCTGGTTCTTTTTGAGGACAGGAAAGGGTAATGTATTGTGAAGATGCAACTTCAGTGGGGGAGGGCAAGCAAAGAAAACAGTACTTTATAGGTGTCAGCTCATCTGCAATGCTGATGGTATGAAATCAAGACACCGCCCCACCACCACGCTGCCCCTGGATCCCCTTGAAGATGGTCTCCAGGGGAGCAGTCAGGCAGGCTCCAGAGCATCAGAGGAAAGAGAAGACCATGTGGAGTAGGCTGCAGAAAGGGGGTGGAGGAAGGTTGGGGCTGAGAGTCCTAAACTCAGGAAGTTCTAAGGGACCTTGGTCTTGGGCTCTTCTCCACCCCTAACTGGGAAAACCAAGACTTCCCAGACTGCAGACAACAGGACTCCAAAGAGTGACAGTAGATTCTTCACTGTGGTTCCCAGGCTCAAGGAGGGGTAGCCCTGTGCCCACTGCTCCTGGGTCCCTCTGGGTGTCAAGCAGAGCTACTTACATAATTCACATGACATGTTTGGTCAAGTGACTGGTAGCAGGCCATTTCCTCCAAAGGTGAGAAACTTCTATCACTGCTCTCCCAGAATCCAGCCTGTGCAGAAAGAGAAGTAAAAACAGGTGTAAAGACGTCCAAGTTTTTCTCCTTTCCTCATTTGTTTGTTTGTTTTTAAGGCTTCCCCCCGCCCATCACAGTGTTGCTTCTGGGGTCGGAACTGCCACACCTCCAGCCAATGTGACTGTCACCATTTCCTCACTGCACCCTTCCCCAACTATGTCCCCTACAGAGAATCGTGCCCAGGACACTGCCAGCCTGGATATCCCTATCGCCCACAGCAGCATTCTTGGCCAGGCATCAGCCTGTTCACTCATTTTCTCCTCAGTCCTTTGATTCATTCATTTGAAACTGTTGTTCTTAAACACCGCTCCTGAGCAGACATTTCTTGCCCTGGAAGGATGGTCAGATGGGTTTGAAGGACAGCTCCCACCCCAGTCTGGGATAGAATCCCCTGAGCTAGCTGGGGGGGAGGAAGATCCCTGGGCCCCTCAGGAAGCCGCGCCTCCTGCAGCTTCTCCAGTGCCCAGGCCTGGAAGAACCTGGGTGGGGATGGACATGGTGGGGATCGCCTTTGGGGGGAAAGGTGACATGGTCTTAAACTGGTGGATTGGATCTTACTCTTACTTTTCAAAAGTAATAATAATAATACTCTCCCCCACTGCCCTCACTGGAGTTTCCTGAAGACCAACAGCACCCTGGTTAGGGAAACACAGTGTGCAGACATGTGCAGGGATGAGTCAGGGCAACTCTCAGGAACAAAGCCCTTGCTGCTTGCAACTTCATCCTGAAGAGTTGTTTTAACTAATTACCATTTTTATTTATTTATTTTTGGTACCTGGGATTGCACTCAGGGTCACTCAACCACTGAGCTACACCTCTAGCCCAGCCCTATTTTGTATTTTATCTAGAGACAGGGTCTCACTGAGTTGCTTAGCACCTCACTTTTGCTGAGGCTGGCAGGGAATTCACCATCCTCCCGCCTCAGCCTCCAGAAGTGCTGGGATTACAGGCGTGCACCATGGTGCCTGGCAAATTGTATTTTTTATCAGAAAATAAAGCAAATGCTTCATGTGAGCAGGTCACTTGAATCATACTCTTAAAATGTTTCTCCCTCTTTAGAATGGAAATTATTTCTATGTATTTATCAATAACAAGAAAAATAATTAGAAAGAAGTAAGATTACAATCAAAAGATAAATTTCCAGCCTGTTCTTCAAAGACTGAAAAAGATATGTGTGGGCAGGTCGGATGAGGGGTCAATTCTTCCCTCACCCACACATGCACCTAGATAGGGCCTCAGCAGCCACCGTGTGCACACATAAAAATGCTTTTGCACAAGAAGTAAGTTCATTAGTATTAAAATAGCACCACTGTCTGAGCTCACTCCCTTCAAAATTTTAGGTTCTGAAAAATATAACCTCAGTAATATTTGCAGCTTTCACCTATTTGGGATACTGGGGTATATAATTCTTTTTTTTTAAGCATGTATAATTCCTGATCCTTATTTGGAATAAAGAAAAGATTTAGAAAGATCAAGTGCCTTGTCCAGGTTGGCACGTATTGTTACTGGTAGGATGAAGGGAGAGAAAGAGAGGGGACACAGCAGGTGGGGTGGGCGCTCAAGGAGATCAAAGCAAGCTCCTTACCTGGCCGATGTGACAAGTGCAGGTAGGGTCTTGCAAGGCCTGCAGAGTTCTTGGAGCAATCCCCTTCCTCTCCTAGGCAGCCTCTCTCATTGTTTTCTTGTCAATTCATAAAAACACAAGATCAGTAAGAGATGAAAACTGGCTCACAAAGTCTTACTACCAGAGAGAGAAGGATCGTGTTAAAAAAAAAAAAAGTGATATATGGGTGTGACCACTGGAAGACAGCACTTTTTTTAAAAAAAATAACAGTTTCATTTCCTTTCTCCACCACATCTCTGCAATGCTTTTCTTCAAAACAGGTTCTCTGCAGAATTAAGCTAGGAGACAATGTGCCTCTCCCAGGATTACCTTTTTTTTTTTTTTTTTTTTTTTTAAGTACTGGGGATTGAACTCAAGGCCTTGTGCATGCTAGGCAAGTGCTGTCCCACTGAGCTACATCCCCAGTCCTCAGTATTTTGAGACAGAGTGTCTCTGAGTTGTCCTGGCTGGCCCCAAACTTGCAATGCTTCCACCTTGGCCTGCTGAGTTTGTTTCTTACATGAAATTCTGGTTCGCAGAAAAGTTTCGACCCCAGGCAGCTCTTCAAGTAGCCTACATGAGGGTTAGACACTTAGCTTGAGACATTCTATGGCTCCCTCTTATTTCTCTGCCAAACGTCCTGCCCTCAGTTTACCCCCACTACAAGGCTCAGCGGAGTTCCCTGCCCAGGCAGACTTCATTTCCACAATCACCAGGGAGATAACCAGTCCCATCCATGATGTGCTAAGCAAAGTGACAGGCACCCAACCAGAGTGGCTGATACCACTGTCTTTGTACACTGTCTGCTGGGAGCTCTGTGTGTGGGCTGAGCTGAGGGACCTCTGGAGACTTTCTCAGGGGATTAGAGCAGAGCTTGACCAGTTAGATACCTGCATGTTTGAGTTCAGATTAATTTTTTCACAAACACACAAAAAAACTATAAGCAGGAAAATGGGATACACTTAACTCTTGGATCCCAGCTCAGTTCAGAGAGGAGGGCAGTTATAATGCAGATAACACACAAAACACATTTTGCAAAGAAAGCCAGGCTGGACTTCCTGGCCTTCCATATCAGATGGTTATTTAAACTTCTCAGACAACAGATATTTCACAGAATGAGCTGGATGCACACCCACCTGAGAGCAAAAAGAAAGTCAGGCATTTAACCTGCAGAAGATGTTATCTTCTTGCTATTTAAAATGCTCTTATATCTCATTTTTGCCAGGTAGTGGGGTGGGGGGAACAGAAGGCCAAAGATGATCTCTGCTAAAACAAAAACAATGATTTTGGTAGACATTTATTAGCTCTAGACAGGCTTGTCATAAATGATTTTATTCCTAAGGCCAACTCATTAGGCCTGCTTAGCATGTATTTTATGAATATTGATATACAAGAAGGGGACGTTGCTCAAAGGTGTCAAAACCACAGTGATTAAGTGATTAAGCCTCCATGGTGGAGGGAAATGTAGAGTTTTACCCACCTTATGAAATGTAGGCTAGTAATCCCGAGTCCAGAAAACAGGGATCTGGATCCACCACTTCCTGTGCAGTAGAGAAAATGCAAATTGACTGTGGAACAAAGAATCTGAATTCCACCTTCAGTCCTCGCCTACAATGCTCTCTGGGCTGAGATGGGATGGCCATCCATTTAGGTCAATTGAGTGCCTTTCTTCTAATCTGCTTTTCATAAGCTTAGTTGATTTTTTATATTTAGTTATTTATATTTTTCTTGTTGATTCGAGAAAGCCTTGTGCATTAAAGATACAAATTATCTATACCATTACACACATGTATACCCCTTCTCTGCATCTTTTCCTTTCCTTTTTCAGAGTTCCATGGCTATTTGGGGTTCTTCTTTTTCATTCGGTGTTAATTGGTGGAATTCTAATTCTGGCCATCAACTGGTCTTACAACAAAGGATAGTGTGATTGCTGGTGAAAGAACTGTCAGCAAAATAACCAAAGGGGTAAATTATCCTTTTCTCCTACAGCTACAGAGAAAAACAGCAAATATTATTCCTACGAGATCTGTGAAATATCTAGCATTCAAAAGTCAAAGCTCTGTCCTGTGAAAATAACTCTGCCTATCTAAAAGTCTATAGATTACGATTGTTTTGCACTTCATGATATGTTTTCTAATAATGAGACACAAATCTAACTCTGGTCATCCTTAGCAGGTCTAAATACTTATAAGATTTCTTGGACTCTTGAGACTTTAATATTATGATCTTATAATACTTACAAGATTTGCAGAGAGATTTGCTGCTATGTGCCTCTTCTTACCACAGACATACCTGTAAAAAATAATACAAAATAGTCAAAGGACTTGGTAATCTATTTAAGTTCATAATATACTAAGTAAAATAGAACGGTCAACTATTGTAAAATGTCTTTGCAAATACCGCCCCCTGCTGTTTTGCTCATAAATGTTATGTTTTTGTTTTTTCCCCCTCAGTCTGGAAATTTTAATACATGTTTTCTTTAGTGTTTCTGTTGTTCTTAGAAATCCCTCCTTTTCCACACCTTATTTAAAAAATATATTACTATGTCCAGACAAAAATCTATACATGAATGCTTATAGAAGCTTTATTCATTATTACAAAACCAACTGAAAGACCAAGGTGTCTTTGAATAGGTAAACAGAAAAGCTGTGGTCCATCCACACAACGGAACCATGTTCAATGCTACAAAGAAATGAGCTAATGAATCATGACAAACAGAGAGGAATTTAAATGCATATTGCTAAGTGAAAGACACTAATCCAAAAGGGCTCTGTTCTGTGTGATTCCAGTTTATGACGTTCTAGAGAAGGTGATGCTATGGAAATAGTAAAATAGTCAGTGATTGCCAAGGGTTCTGGGAAGGGAAGGAGAAATGAACAGATAGAGCAAAGGTCATTTTTAGGGCAGTGAAATTATTGGGGATGATATTGTAATGGTGGGTACTGTCACTATACATATGTCAGAACCCATAGAATGTACATTACCAACAGTGACCCCCCTAATGTCAACTATGGGCTCTGATTAGTGATAGGTCAATATTGGTTCATCAATTGCAACAATGTACCCTACGAATGCGAGACATTACTAATAGCAGATACTGAGGGGGCAGAGGCAAGGTGTGTATGGAAACTCTCTGAACTTTCCAAAGTTTTCTGTAAACCTAAAACTTAATAAAAATAGGCCTCTTGATTTTTTTTTAAGAGGTGGGTGAAAGGAGGTATGGAGAGTGAAAAGAGGTGGCTAAGGAAAGAGGAGGTGAGAAGAGAAGAGAGGATGAGAGAACTGGGAAAAGGAGAAGAGAAAAATATGAAAGGGAGGGAAAGAACAAGGGTAATTTGCATATGGTAAACTCCCTCCCCTTTAAGAACTCACAATTTGTTAGAGAGACAGCCAGGACAACTAAGGTGTCATCAAATAAAAATGGTATGAGTGCTGTGAAGATGTGAAGTAAGTCTTAGATCATTACAAGAGTCTTATTCTAATACAATGGCCCTTCCCAGGCTACCCTGAGTGACTTTTCTGGATCAGAGTGAAGGCTTCTGCTCCCTCAGGATTCACCTAGCACTGTTCTCCTTATCTGATTGCTTGGGTTTTTGCTCTGTTTTAAACCTGCGTCTGATTTCTCTTCATCTTTCTGTTGATTCATTAATACATACACATATACATAGATATGTATACAGAGAGTAGATAGAATACAGATATATGGTAAAATGTAGAGATATTTTACATACAAATATATTATGATTAATATATATACTAGCAGAGAAGTAGAACTATGATATTTAAAAGTCAAACTACTTGTGAGTAGGTAAAATATTATATAATGATACACTAATCAAAAATTTAGATTCCTATACCAATGGTTAAAAATTGTTTAAAGAGGTACAAATGATAACTCAATAGAGGAGAGAAAAATATAATCATAAAAAAATGTTCAACTAGGGGGCTGGGGTTGTAGTTCAGTGGTAGAGAGCCTGCCTAGCATGTGTGAGGCACTGGGTTCAATTCTCAGTGATATATATATATATATATATATATATATATACATATATATATATATATATATATATATATATATATAAAATAAAGGTCCATAAACATCTAAAAAATTGTTTTTAAAACAGTTTAATTAATGAAAAATAAGGCAGAAAAATGAAAAAAAAATAACAGAATAAATAAAAAACAGCTACTAGTTGGAGATTTTAATTTAGCCATATCAATAACTATGTTAAGTTTGAATGACCAAATATATCAGTAAAAAGCCAGAAATAGTCAAGGCCCATTTATATAAAGACTTCTAAAACCCATTTTGAAAATAAAGTCATAAATAGGTAAAAAATATGAGAATGCTAAAAATTATATACCATCGAACAATATCCAAAAGAAAACTGGAGTAGTTATAATAATATTAGAAAAAGAAACTTCAGAACAAGGACTATTTCAAGGATAGAAGGGAATATTGCTTAATGATAAAGATGCCAGTCCACCAAGGTGATTAACAATCCAGAATGTACAGGCCCTTAACAAAACAGCACATCAAGAAACACTGGAGGTCAGACAGATGGATATCTACAATTACAGAGGGGGTTTCAACCTTTCCCTGTCAGTCATGAATAGACAAGTAGGCAGAAAATCCTAAGCGCAAGGATGATTTGAACAGCACTATTAACCAGCACTATTCACTATTAGCCGACGGGAGTTTGTAGGACAGGCCAACCAACAGCAGTGGGACACATGTTCTCAAGTGCACGTGGGGCATCTGCCAACACAAGCCCTATTCTGGGCCATAAATCAAACCTTAACAAATCTAAAAGAACATGTTTTCAGATCACAAGGTTAAGGGGTGGAATCTTACAGAGGTGGGCAAACTTCAGGGAGAACCTCAGGTCAGTAGGGATGTGCTCGTGAAGGGGGTTGTAAGGTTCAACAGGTTTCCTTTGCACATGCTCCCACCATGATTATTTTTAAGTGGATTATTTCTAGTATTATGTTTCAGTCATGGAAACACAGATAAGAAAGTAAGTGGAATTCTCATTTACTGCCAGCGGGAATACAAAATAGTATAGGCACTTTGGAAGTAGTTTTGCAGTTTCCTTTAAAGTTAAACATACACTTTCCATGTGAACCAACAATCCATTTCCATTTGTTGATCCAAATAATTGAAAACTTATCCTGACAGAAAAACCTGTTGTAAATGTTTACAGAAAATTCATTCATAACCAAAAACTAAAAATGACTCAGATGTCTTGCAGCCAGGTGATATAAATAAATAAGTTGGTGTATAGTCACAAAATGGAACGCTACTCAGCAATGAAAGTTATCTTGATTCACACAATATGGATGAAACTGCTCAGTGAAAGAAATAAGACTCCAAATGTTATTGAATAATCCCATTTACACAACATTCTGGAAAAGGCAAACACTATGGAAACAAACCAGTGGTTTTCAGGAGTTGGGGGTCAGGCCTCAGAAATGACGTCCCACTGCAGGGCATCCTTGGGAGACTCTATGTCCTACTGCATCGTGATTGCATGCCCTGTCTGACCCACAGGCCTGTGCACCACAAAGTTCAAATTTTAGATTATGTGAATTTCTGAAAGATCAACCAGGGTATTGATTTTTTTCCACCCAAGATGGAAAGCAGACTGAGACAGACTGATTTAACTGTATTATAAATAAATAACAACCACACACTGCAGGGGGCAGGGGAGGTTACTTAGCTGATCTCAGTAACTTTGCAAGGCCATGTTTTGACTGGAGATAGTAAGGCTGAAAACAAAAAGGGTGTGCGAATCGAACTCTATTCTCCAGTTGCTAAGGTGGTTTCTCACAAACCCTTACGAAACCATCACACATTGCAATTCAACAAACAGGAAAGCCTGTGGTAGTTAATGGGATCCAGGTTTCTCGCCATCAGGGAAAGAGGTTAAAATAAACAAAGGGATCATGCTAGAATAAATCCTGGGGCTGGACAAGGGTCAGGAATATCAACATGAACCTATGGCTGGTTCCTTTTAGAGAGGGAAATAAATGTAAATAAGTGTGTGATGGTTAATTTTGGTTGTCAACTTAACTGGATTAAGACACGCCAAGAAAATTGCTAAAGCATGCTTCTGGATGTGTCTGGAGGTGTTTCCAGAGAGGACTAAAGTGTGGCCTGAGAACTGAGTGGACAAGACCTGCCCTGAGAGTGGGCAGCACCATCCGGGAGCCTGGAAGGAGCACAGCGCACCAGTGGCCGGGGCTTGCGTGCACCCACGCTGGACCTTCTTGCAGAATGGGGGTCGCTTTCACTGCTGTTGTCACCTGTGGATACCAGACTCCAGGCTCCTCAGCCTTTAAACGTGGACTTGGGCCAGCAGCTCTAGGGCCTTCCAGGCTGTCACCGTGGCCTGGGGCTGCGTCGTTGGTCCCTCTTATTCTGAGCCTCTGGCTTCTTAGAGTAGCTCGTGGTTTCCTCAGCTCTCCAGCCTGCAGACCACCGTCTGGCACTTTCCAGACTCTCATCATATGAGGCAAACTAATAGATCCCCTCTTGTGGTGATATAGGTTCTGCGGTTCTGTTGCCAGCCACGTGGGTCAGCTGCACGCACGGGGATTTCCTCGCTTCGTCCAGCCAGAGAGACTACAAGGAGTGGCAGCTCGGGAGCAGCCAGCACAGCCAGCACTCAGATCCTGGGTTCCAAATTCCATTCTCCAATGAAAGGAACCAGGACTCCTCCTCAGGGGAGCATGAAAGTGGGGACTCCAGGGCTGAACAGGGAAAGTGAGCACAAGATGATCCCAGAGTATCTTATGGTGCCAGGAAATAAGAAAGTCAAAGCAAATCAGTGAGATTTTTGAAAAGGTTGGGGCCTGTCAAACGGGCCGATGGTAGAGGCAGAACTTTACTTCTGTGCTCTTAAGGTTTCTCTCCCAGCTCCTTCTGAGAGTTAAACTGACACAACGTAGGTCAAGGGGAGAAAAAGCTACCATGTTCCTTAATCCACACTTCTCAGGGTAGGAAAGCCTTCATAGGAAAGGACACCCACAGAAGCAGAGTCCAAAGACACAGTACTGGCTTGACCCAGAGCGGTAGGTTGTGCAAACGTGGTGAGGGAGGGCAAGGGGCTTGGGGGAGGGCTAAGTGGGTGGAGAAGTGACTGGAAGAGAAGGGCTGTGTGTTCGGATTTCCCTCAGCCCCAACCTTCTGAATAAGATGTTGCCTCCTTTTAGTAAGGAGAACATGTGCTACGTGGGGAGTTCATCTCTGGCTTTTAGGAAACAGAGCAAAGGTCAGAGTGATCTTCTTCCACCTCCTGTTAAGTGCCTTCAGCTCAAAATAATTCTTAGCCCCATTGGCCTATCTTGGGCAGTGTGTTCTGAACTCCAGGCAGCAGAGGGAACCTTAAAGCACTCCCAAGGGCCAAAGCTTTCTTTCTGTAGAAATGTTCCAGCTAGTGACCACAGGAGGGTTGATATGCAGCCCCTGATAAATTGGAGGCCCTAGATGATAGCTCTCAGTGATTACTAAACATAACTCCAAAAGGGACAGCAGGTGTCTGTCTCTCCACGGAAGTGCCTGCCCCACCTGCACAGTGCAGTGTATGAACCTTATAAGGATCTGCATTCAAATAAACAAGATGTGAAGAAATTCATAAAGACAATCGGGGACCTGTGAACCTCACCTGGATGTTTCATGATATTAAATCTTTACTGGATTTTTTATGTGGTAATAATAAAGGGCGAGTCCTACTATATTAGAGCTA
The DNA here is from genome assembly GCF_047511675.1 of Marmota flaviventris. NCBI lineage: Eukaryota > Metazoa > Chordata > Mammalia > Rodentia > Sciuridae > Marmota > Marmota flaviventris. The sequence continues at coordinate 6,601,469 of NC_092498.1, read as the reverse complement.
CGTGGTAAAATGCTTATGGAGGAAATTATATGGTATCTAGGACAGGCTTTCAAGTTATGTGTCCATCCGCCAAAACTCATGTGTGAGACAATACTAAAACATTCAGAGGCGAAATGATTGGGTTATGAGAGTCTTAACCTAATCAGTGTGTTAATCCTGATAGGGATTAACTTGTTGGGAACCATAGGCAGACAGGGTGTGGCTGGAGGAGGTGGGTGTGCCTTTAGGGTTTATCTGTCCCTGGTGAGTGGAAGTGGAGCTCCCTCTCTGCTTCCTGGTGGCCAGGTCCTGAGCCGCTTCTTCCTCCACACCCTTCTGCTGTGCATGGGTCCAGAGCAAGAGAGTCAGCCATCTATGGACTGAGACCTCTGAAACCAGGAAGGCCAAATAAACCTCTCCTTCTCTAAGATTATTCTTGTCAGGTCTTCTGGCCCCAGAAGGAGCAGGAGTTCAGATGGAACAAGGTCGCCCATGCGGGATCACTGTTGACACTAGTGCTGGACACACCGAGTTCAGTACACTATTTCCAAAAGTTTTTAGGTATAGTGAGTTAAGTGGGGATCTGTGAACCTCACTTCTCAAGCTCTCTGAAAAGTAAGACACACCACTTAGGGTCATTTGCTAGGTCTTGATAAAGCCTTTTTGGTACACTTCCCAGATATTGAGAAATCGAACGACTCTAATGACTGACTAATAAATATTTTTGCAAGTCAAGCGGTTTCCACTATTTGGCTTTCAACAAAAATGAAGGAAGACATATCCATTAGTGGATAATTAAAAATTAATGATAGATCACTATGTGGCTTTTAACATTTCTCTTGTAAGGAGTATAAAGAATTGAGTAGCAATGCTATAACAAAATTGTTCCCATTTCTATTGATTTATTTATGTGAACAAGATTTCTGAGTGCTTGCACTGATCAGAACAAAATATTAGAATAGAGTCGACACTGTTTCATTCCAGATGAGAATGACATCATCTATGTACATATGAAATAAATGAAAAAAATCCTTCCATCCATTGGGAGATGCATTTCTAAAATTAAAGTTACAGATAAACTATTTTACAGAGATGATGTATTCATGTTGCTTCAATCAGTTATGTACTAATATTACTTTAATAATAGGTAATCACAGAAAAAAATTTCACACTTAAAGCCTTGTGGTCATAAACATTTTTTGTTCAATTTTCATATATATCTTTGTGGTAGAAATGGATGTGAAGGTAATGAAGATTTTTCATGCATAAAAATCCATTACAAGAAGATAAAATTCTGTAGGGAGGTAAATGAACAGCCAAAGAGGCAAAGGAACAGAGTAAAATGTCTAACTATTTAGAAAAAAACTTGCTCATGTCTTTCTAGAATAGCTGATGGTTGATATCCAATTACCACGTCATCTGTACTATATCAGAAATATTTTTTAAAAGAAGGATCAATCTTTCATTAAAAAATGTTTATATATACAATGTGCTATAAAGTACATTCTTTGCAAATAGTTATGATGAAGAAATTTTAGATGTTCAGTTTAAAATGCTCACAAGAGGATTTATATTTTAAAAAGTTGGTTTAGTGAAAAAATAAGCAAAAGTTTGAAGAACATCAGAGAAACCTTTTTATAACTGCATGAGGTTTTGTTTTGTTTTGTTTTGGGTACTGGGGATTGAAATCAGGTGCACTCAACCATCCCCAGCCCTATTTTGTATTAGATTGAGAAACAGGATCTCACTGAGTTGTTTAGGGCCTCACTAAATTGCTGAGGCTGGCTTTGAACTCATAATCCTCCTGTCTCAGCCTCCTAAGTCGCTGAGATTACAGGCCTGTGCCACTGTGCCTGGCTAGGATATTTTTATAAGAAGACTCAGACAGCAAAAAGCCAAACATGACCCAAATATTCACAAACAGTGGAATGGATAAACAAATGGTAGGATACCCAGACAATCGAGTGATGTGCAGAAGTAAAAATGAACAAATTGTAACTCTCTGCACTGACATGGATGAATCTGACCAAATAACCACTCTCTTCCCCAAAGAGAATAGTCTGATCTTGTTTTTGTCAAAGTTAACCATGAAAAATACTGAAAATAAATATTGTTCAGAGCAATCGATATAGGTGATAAAACTATAAAGAAAAACGAGGGCATAGTCACCACAAGAGCAAGACAGTAAATCCCCCAGGTAAGAGGCAGGGAGACTGGGGAGCCATGGAGGTGAGGTGGAGACGTCCAGGGCGATGCTCTGTTTTAAACTGGGTGTTTGCTCCTTGGACCGTCTTGGTGGACCGTCTTGGTGGACCATCTTGACGGTGTACAGATAGTCTCAAGCAGGTATGATACACTAGCTATAAAATTGCAACTGTATTGGAAAACACAAAACAAGATCTGCACTAATGGAAAAGCACACAAGGTTCGTGTATGAAATACTACAATAAAACTATACTTCATCCAAAATCGATATGTCCATGTACAATTCTATTTGTAATCTCCACTTTCTGTGTGTGGAATTGGCTCACGCTTTCCTAAGGCTCCTCCGGGACCAAACAATGTCTAAACGCAGCCAGGTCAGCCTGACCCGGGGGCCTCAGAGCAGAAGAGCCAGGCAGCCCCAGCGCAGGACAGAAGGAAGCCAGGTGATGAGCTGACCTCACACCTGGCAAAGGCAGCAAGTGTGGCTCAGGACTACGTGTTGTGAAGACCAAGCTGGGCTGCTTCCTCACACTGTGAAGATTCACAGATTCAGTTCACATCTGCACAAACTGAGACAATGAGAGCCTTGGATGAACCATAGGAAACTCTATGTACAGTTGGGTCAATTGTCTTCACCAGGATGCAGCCAGGCCAGGTGCAGGGGCTGCAAGCCTGCAATCCCAGAAATTTGTGAGGCTGAGGCAGGAGGATGCAGGTTCCAGACCTTCCTGGGCCACCTAGTGGCGAGACCCTGTCACAAAAAAAAAAAAAAGGATCTGGGAATGTAGCTCATGAGTAGAGCACTCCTGCATTATATACCAAGTATTTGGGGGGAAAAAATTATGAAGCCAGAAATAATAAAAGACAGCTTTAAAATTTTTCATATAGCACAGATGCTGCCAACAAAACAATAGATTTTTTTTAAAGAGAAAACTTTAAATCTGTTATAAATAGAGCTCACAAAAATAAACATGTGCAACATCGGTGTAGACTGTTCGTAGATGAACGATAAGTGTCCAAAACCCTACGAAAAAACCTCAACTTCCTAAATAGGTGAGGAAGTAAAAACTAAAATAACAATTTGAAAAAATATTTTAAAGTTATAACATTGGCTACTGGGGAAAATTAGTGGTGAGGTTGGGAAGAAAGAGCAACGGATACTCTCTGCACTCATTGCTACTGAAATGCAAGTTATTATAGCCTTTTTGGAAAGCTCTCAGATGAAATTTATTTTATTTTAAAATATTTATATCCTTCAATGCAGCGATCCTATTCCAAGAGCCCATCTCCTAGCAATTAAAGGTCCTGTTAGTACAGACCAGCACTGCAGCTTTGTTTCTAGAGGCCAAAGTACAGGAAGGGAGGCTCAGCAGTGGGGACGGCGCTGAGTAAATTCCAATACGCTCCTCTCACGGAAACATTATGCATCCATTAAAAAGGACTATGAGATGGACGAAAATGAAGTAGGCTGAGCTCACCGAGTGCAGGTAGGGATGGCAGGGAAAGGTTGAGGTATAAAACGGTGCCCTCTGTGGAATCCAGGTAATCAGTTCCTAAAAAAGTAAATTCATGCCCACGATAGGATCCAGCGATTCCCCTCCTAGGTGCATTCCCAAGAGAGAAGAAAGTATGTGTCCATAAAAACCTGCTCTTGACCTTCATCGAAGCTTTAGTTGTAGCAGTCCAAGATTGGAAACAACCCAAATGTTCATCAGCAGAAGAATGGACACCTAAGAGTTGTGTATCCGCACAACAGAACATCATACTTGGATAAAAGAGAAACGAGCTACTGACAGCATGGATGACCTCAAAATTAGTATGCTGGGCGAAAAAAACGACACCCATCGACAAAAGGAGTCTGCATTTATGATCACACTTGTGTAACACTCCAGCAGATGCATCCCAGACTGAAAAGCAAGCTGGTGGCGGAGTGAGGGAGACGGTGGCCAAGGGCATGAGGGCACTTTGGGGGACAATGGATATGTGCCAGAGTATATCAAGTTGTATAGTTTCTATGTCGTGCAGTTCACAGTCTACCAACCATACTTCAAAATGTACAACTGGGTTAATTATACACAAACACACACGTGTATAATTAAATACAAAGAAAACTACCACAGGCATAAGTTGCCATGAATATGGGTCTGAACATGAGTAAACGTCTTCCCTGCTTATCGTCCTTGCCCCTGCAGCATCCTTCCATTCTGCAAACTAAAGTCTTCCTTGACTTTATGGGAATTTCTTTTCATTCTTTCCTCCCTTTCTCTCTCTGTTCTCTCAGAGACTCCTTCCACCTCTGGGATTGTCCTCTGTGCTTGTTACCTTTTGTCTCATATTTTATGCCTATTTCTCTTTTTCATTCTTTTATTTTCTAGCTTTCGTTTGGAATTGTTTTAACCTTCAACAATTATGGTTTTAATTCTTGGTGGAATCAAATTAAATGTCAGTTGCTGTACTGTTCTCTCTGATGGTCCCTCTATACAGCATGTTCTTGCATTCACAGATTTGATACTGCAGCACAGTCCTATCCTAACGTCACCGAACATGCTGTTTAGACTTTCCCAACCTCTGCTCCTCTTAGGGTCTGCCTTTCGATTGGCTCATCTACCTTCCAGGGCCCTCATGAATCTGGTGCCCGGGGCTTTGTGTTCATGCTTTCAAATGAAGGAGTCCGAGACACATGACCAGCACCCCCTCTGCCCTTGTGTGTCTCTGCAGTGGGCTTCTCCCTTTTGGGTGGACTGGCTCAGGCCTGAGACTGTCAGACAAGGAATTACAACCAAAAAACATCCAAAAAAGGTTCTCTTTTCTACAGGGTCCAGCCCCACCTGAACCCTGACCCCTCCCTGGATAGATCATCACTCACCTTAGAGAAGGCTCTTGCCTTAGCCTGGAGGTGCTTCACTGGGTGGATGCTGTGTTGTTAAAGAATCAAAATGACCAAAGCAAGAGGTTTTTTTGTTTTGTTTTGTTTTGTTTTGTTTTTATTGGTTGTTCAAAACATTACAAAGCTCATGACATATCATCTTTCATACATTTGACTCAAGTGGGTTATGAACTCCCATTTTTACCCCAAATACAAATTGCAGAATCACATCGGTTACACATTCACATTTTTACAAAATGGCATATTAAAGCAAGAGGTTTAATGACAAGGCCAGATTAGAGACAAGGGGAAGAAGGGAGAAGAGTCTTTCTTCAATTTAAAACATGTCTAATGATTTAGATCACCATCTTCATTAGGGAATATTCCAAACATACTAATAAGTATGCAATGAAAAGTCCTCTCTTAGAGGCAGTCAAGGTCACTAGCTTGGGAGTTTCCTTCTAAAATTGTCTCATGCATATATATAAACACACAAATATACACAGTATTTAAATGTGTGTGTATTTGCAGGCATTGCAAAGATTAAACAATATACTATGCTACATATATATTTTTGTAACCCAAAGTCTCTCACAGGGAGTGGCGACTTGGAGGAATGATGGTAGAGTATTGTGGAAGTCGCCTTGGAGCCCCTGTGGATCACTATACAGGTTTATGCCACCTTGAAACCGCAAGCGAAAACGAAGCTCACTCTTCAGTCCTTACCAGCAGGTGGCGCACTCGGACAAAGTGTGCCGCCCTCTGCCTTGGAAGGGTTTTTCCACGGATCGTCCTGATTTTTGTGCTTTTGTTTTACCCTTGACGCCACAACACAGTAGACTTCGCCCTTCCTTACAGCACCTTCCATAAAGCTAACTTCAATTTATTTTTAAAAGTAAAGAGGGTTTTTTTTTTTAACGATGTCTTTTCTGTTTATAAGGAATCGACTTGTTTTTTTATTGTGCTAATATTTTTTAGCACAATTAAAAATTTTATTCTGTCCATGTACAATTCCAATTGAAATCTCCACTTTCCGTGTGTGAAATTGGCTCACGCTTTCCTAAGGCTCCTATGGAACCAAACAACATCTAAACGCAGCCAGGTCAGCCTGACCCGGGGGCCTCAGAGCAGAAGAGCCAGGCAGCCCCATGGCAGGACAGAAGGAAGCTAGGTGAGGAGCTGACCTCACACGTGGCAAAGGCAGCAAGCGTGGCTCAGGAGTAAGTGTTGTGAAGACCAAGCTGGGCTGCTTCCTCACACCGTGGAGATTCACGGATTCAGTTCACATCTGTGCAAACTAAGACAATGAGAGCCTTGGATGAACCATAGGAAACTCTATGTACAGTTGGGTCAACTGTCTTCACCAGGATGCAGCCAGGCCAGGTGCAGGGGCTGCCAGCCTGCAATCCCAGGGACTTGTGAGGCTGAGGCAGGAGGATGCAGGTTAGAGGCCAACCTAGGCCACACAGCAGTGATACCCTGTCCAAAATAAAAAAATAAATAAAATTAAAATAAATAAAGGGAGCTGGGTGTGTGGTCCACTTAAAGGAGAGCAAATATCAAGAAGCTTTGAAGAGCCAAAACAATATTAAAGAGGAAAAAAGTTGAAGGAAGCACATTTCCCAATTTTAAAACTTAATACAAAGTTATAGTAGTCGAACACGGTGATACTGACATAAAGACACACATATAGACCAGTTTTACCAGCACATTTGATGAAGATTGTTGTTTTCCATTTGGACACCCTTGACTAGGCATTAAAGGACAGTGTTAATGTAGTGAAAAATTCAACCCACAGAATAAAATATTCACAAGTCATACATCTGATGAGGGATTGATATCCAGATTATTTAAAGAACTAGTATAATTCAACAACAACAAAAATCAATTAAAAATGGTGAAGGATTTGGATAAACATTCCCCAAAGAAGTTATGTGAATTACAAATAAGCATCATTAAGCACCAAGGAAATGTGAATCAAAGCTACAGTAGACACCTCTTCATATATATGAGTTTGACTGTTATGGTTTGGAGTTGTGGTGTCCCCCCAAATTCCCTGTGCTAATGCAGAAGAGTTCAGAGGTGAAATGATTAGATTATGAGATGCGTAACCTAATGGGTTCATCCTACTTTAGACTGGATTATAACTGTCGGCAGGTGTGGCATGGCTGAAGGAGGTGAGTACTGGGGCCGCCTACAACCTCATCAGTGGATTGATCCATTGGATGGATTAAGAATTTGAATGGACTTCTGGGTGGTAACCGTAGGCAGGTGGAGCATGGCTGGAGGAGGCAGGTCACTGGGGTTGTGTCCTTATAAATTGCATGTCTTGTCCCTGGCTCCTTGCTCTGTTTCCTGCTGACACGAGCCGAGCAGCTTTCTTTGCCGTGCTCATCTGACGTGCTGCCCTGCCTCACCTTGGCCCCGAGCAATGGAGTCGGCTGACCACGGACCGAATCACTGAAACCATGAACCAAAATAAACTTCTCCTCCTCTAAGTTGTTCTTGTCAGGTACTTTGGTCACAGGGGGGAAAAAAACTGACCCACACAACTATTAGCAACAACAACGTGCACAGAGACACACAGAAGATAGCAAGTAACAGCAAGGACATAGAGAAATTGGAGCCCTCATCATGGCTAGGTAGAGTGGAACTGGTGGAGAGGAGCCTGGGATTCCTGTACCATCAGCAACTCCACTACAATGACACACCCCAAAGAAAGGTCTCCGATAGATACCCAGGTTTTCACAGTAACCTTATTCACAATAGCCAGGAGGTAGAAACGATCCAAAAAAAGAATGGATGAACAAACGTGGGGCAGACATACAACGGAATATTATTCAGACTCAAAACTAGATTCTGATCTATGCTACCTTGAAGACACTGTGCTAAGTAAACAGCCAATCACCAGAGGATGAATATTCTGTGATTCCACTTGCATGAGTTACCTAGAATAGTAAAATCCAGATAGCAGGATATAGCCGTTATCTAAGGGCTGGAGAGAAGGGGGAACAAGAAGTTATTGCTTAATGTGGACAGAGTTCAGCTGGAGATAATGAAAAGGCTCTGGTGATGGACAGTGGTCAGGGCTGCCCAACAAAGTGAATGTACTTGATGCTCTGTGCAACCATTTTTGTACTTAGAAATCATTAAAATGGTGAATAACAAGATTAAAATAAAAACAAAGAAGTACAATATCATTAGTGAGAGTTGGTATAAAAAATGCAAAGATGTCAAAATTGGAAGTTATTTCCTGCAGAAAATACTTAAGTTTAAAGAAATGAGATAGATTTTCAGTGGAATCAGAGAACTATTTGCAAACCAGATATCTGACAAGGGATTTATATTCAGAGTGTATAAAGAACCTTTACAATCCAACAGCAACAAGAAATAAGAAGGAATAAAATAATATAAAAATAGAAAGCTTTGAGAAAGAAGGAAATTCAATATTTAGAAAAATTTAAAGGGATTTAAAGTATAATAGAGTGTTTAAAAACAGGTTACGCATAACTGAGGCAGAAATAAGATAATCTGCAAAAATAATTATGGAGAATAAAACAAGAATGTAGCAGGAAGAAATAAAGAGATGGAAAAAATATAAAGGTTTTTAGAAAGAAGGAAGCCAGAGTGAGAAAGTCTAACTTAGGACTAATCAGAATTTCCAGTGAGATAATAAAGTGAATGTAGAAAAGGAACTAGCAAGAAGATAATAGAGTTGTACAGAATGGAAAAAGAAAACTGTAAATTCTGAGACTAAGAGTTCTTTAATTCCTCCTAAATAATTTTCAGGGGAAAAGAATCCACAAATACCTACACATTTTGAAGTAACCTTCAAAACCCAGAGACAAGGAAAAACTCTTAAAACCTACCAGAGAGGGCTGGTGTTACAATGTTTGCCTGGCATGTGCAAAGGCCCTGGGCTCAATTCTCAGCATCACAAAAATAAACAAATAAACAAATGTGACCTGAGAGATTAATTTCTTACCAAAGAAGTTGAATCACAGTAAAGTAACATCCTTACAATGTGCATGGAAAATACTGTGGAGCTAGAATTGTACATCAAATGCTACTATTATGAGCCAGACATAATAAGGAATAGTCTACTAAATAAAACTGAGAAGGCTTCCACCTAGCCCTCTATTAAAAAAAAAAAAAATTTAACAAAGTTTGTTCTTTAGGGAAGAAGAAAACCAACCTGAATGACAGGAGATAAAGTATTTTTTTCTTAACATAATCATGGGTAATTCTTATTAAGCCTAGGGCCATGGTATCACTGAGCTACACCCTAAACTCTTTTTTTTTTTTTTTTTTTATTTTGGAGCATGTTCTCACTAAAGGTTGGCCTCCAACTTGCCATCATCCTGCCTTAGCCTCCCAAGTAGCTGGAATTACAGGCATGTGCCACCGCACCCAGTTCAATCATGGGTAAATCTAAATAAATGCTGAGTATATTAAAATATTTAATTTGTGGGATTAAAACAAATCAAGGTAGAATTAAAATTCAAAACAAGAATATCGTACTTTCTAATTGTATTGCATTTTCCAGACAGAGGAAAACCATATGAATCACCTGAAGAATTTATTTAACTAATGCCCATATTTTTCAAATAAACATTTCAAAGAAAAACACTAAAAAATAGAAATCCTCCTAAATGGGAGGAGAGCAGACAGGAAGGGGAGAGGGAGACTGCTCCGTGGTGGGAAGGGGGAATGGAGAGGGATCAAGTGGGGCAAGGCTGAGAAGCTCCCGGCAGCCCCTGGTGAAGACAGACAACTGCGATGTGTTCTTCCTACTCCCGAAGGGATTGTTACAAAGCTGACAGTTTTCCTGAAACTTAGCTGCAATTTTTTTCTGCAAGCCCCTCTATGGGTCTGAGACTCTGCGGCCTTCTGTGCAGAACTGGAGGACGCGGAGTGCCACACATCACCTAGGGACACCTGCAAAGCCAGGAGAGCCCTTCCTTCCCTGCCACTCCATCTTTCTCTCCTTTGGGAACACTATTCCAGCAGGTTCCCAGGCAGCTCATGAACTAGAGGGCAGGGAAATTTCCAAGCACCTCCCAGACGAGGAGACACCCGACCCACGGCCCCCAGGTCACATGAGCAGAAGCCGCAAACATCAGCTGGATGTAGGTTGAGGCAAGAAAGCTCACCCTGTCCCCGCAGCATGCAGCCAGCTCAGGAAACCCTGCCCTTCTGTCTTCTCCCTGCTCTAGCTGGGAACGGAGAGGGGAGCTCATGGGAAAGAAATGATGAGGAGTCTCGCCCCATGCCAGCATTCCTTCCCTGGCCCTCCCTGGCCAAGGGGCCTGGTCTACTTGTGGGGGTGCCAAGCGCTGATGGTTGCAGCTTTTGAAATGAGTATGAGTGGGCCTGGAACACGGAGTGGGGTCCAATCTAATGACCAAGTTGTGGAATCTGGAATCTAGTCCTAATATTGAAGAACCCAAAGCGCAATGGGGAAATGTCAGGCTGCCAACACAGAGTTAAAAGCGGTGGTTAAAAAAAAAAAAAAATCCTGTTTATGCTCTGGGTGGTTTAAATTTGTCAACAAATACATCATGCATAAACAGGCTGGAGAATACTTGCTCAACCCACGTCAGGCCCTCCAAGTTATCCCCATTTGTATATATACAGTTTCATCACCAAGACTGAGTTGTGCAAACGGACAAATGGCTGTTGGCTTTTCCAAGTAAACAAAAGATGGGGGGTGACCTCTGATGTTCTACAGAAAAGAAAAACTAAACTTTAGGAGAAGCTTCTAGGCAATTCTGGAGGCGTGTGGGTGGACAGTGAGGGTCAGCTGCAAAAGAGACCATCTTCCCTCGGAGGTCTCCCCTTAGGAAACTTCGTGTCAGGAGAGAAGTTGCCAAAGGACACACGGACCATTTCCTGCAACAATGACGATTAAAAAGCAAAACAAGAGAGGAGCTGACTTTCGTTTACCAGAATGAAAAAGGAGATTTCCCATCCCGTCTGACCATGAAAGGACTGGTGTGGACAGTCCACTGGTGTGGACTGTGAGGAGGGAAGCACAGAGCCCTTTCTGACGTGTGTCCTCAGCTCAGCTCCGCCTGTTTCTTACCAATCACTGAGATTCCTTTTTCAAACTCTGAGGTTAATGAATTTGTAAAAACATAAAATAAAATAAAACAAGAAGATTAAACTCAAGGAGCCTTGTTCCATATCTGGAATCTCCCCAGCAGGCCATCAGAAGTGATTCCTATGAACCAGACTTTCTTAAAATTTTCTGAGCACCCAAAGCACCTGAGACGTTGGGGCAAATCAGATTCTGACCCCACCTGTCCGGGGCAGTGTGGACATTTTGACTTCTAGCAAGCCCCGCCTTGTTGCCCAGGTTACAGGACAATGAATCACATTTTGAATAGCAAGAATTGGGACCACCAAAGTGTTTATTCAACTGAATATAAAAAGTGAAAAAAAGAATTAGCTATTCCTCTGTCACCTCTCCCCCCAAATTCATTTGTTCATTAAGTGAATATGTATTAATACCCACCCCCAGGATTCCCCCAACCTGCAGAAAAGCAGAGAATTGTGCGTCAAAAATCTTCCCTCCTCATGGCCCCTCTCCCAGGCATGCTCCCCGACCACCTGCTTCTGTGCTAAGGGTCAGGATCATGCCATCCCTTGGGTTGGTGTGACCCACACAGAGAATCCTGTCCCCACCGGCAAAAGAGTCATGATTACAGAGGGAGGTGGGGTTTTTATCTCCCCTTCGTCCTCCGCGGCCACAGTTCCCCCCTCCACCACCTCATCCTCTCCAGAGACACCCCAAGGATTGAAAATGCCCAATTTGAGACTGGGTAGCTCCCAAAGAGCTGCTACCCCTCAGGGGTCTCAGAGTTATCTATTCTGAGTGGAACCAGAAAGGGTAGAGTCTCAGGGGGGAGAGGCAGGGCCCTGCTCAGGGGAGGGAGGATACTCTGGAGGAATGGGGACCCCAGCAACCCAACATCAGCGTGATAGAAAAACTGACCAAGACATTATTGAGTCCTGCTTCCCAAGTACCCGCCGCCTTTCTGACCACACAGGACCCTTAAGTGAAAGGCGTTTCAGAAGCATGCCTTGGCTTCTGAGTTTGGCTGAAATCTCAGGCTGCTCTTCCTGCCCTGTTAGCATCTGTGTTCCCTGAAGAGATGATACAGAAATGTTGGAGATTTACTGGAAATCACATTAAAGGAGATTGCACTAGAAATCCCAGTGGCTGTGGAGATTATGATGAAAGAGCTTATCCTGGAAAAGCCGGTGGGGGGCGGGGGCTCCTAGGGCAGCACTGGGGGATGGTGGATTTCCTGGAGACCGTGAAGGTCAGACGCAGAGAGAGAGGAAAGGGCAGCCGCATGAAACTGTGTGACAGTGGCCTAGGACCTGAGGAGACCCGACGGGGGGTGCTCTGTGGTGCACCCAGGATCAGCAGCCCTAGCAGCTGTGGCTGGGAGAGCCAAGACAGGTGTGCGTGCAGCCCTGCTGCATCAGAGGCTGCCCTTGGGAGGCCTGTGGAAGGATCCCTGAGAAGGGAGTGTTGGGGTGCCCCTTGGGCCCACTTCCCAGCTGTCCCATGTGTCCCCCATCTCCAAGGGTCCTAGTCTGCTCAGACCTCTGAAACAAAACACCACATCCTGTGTGGCTTAAACAATAGAAGTTCACGTTCTCTCGGTTCTGGAGGCAGAAGTCTAAGGGTTAGGTGTTGGCAGCAGGTCTCTTCTGAGGCTTGCTGAGGCCTGTCTCTGTGCGCTCCCGTCTTCCCTCTGTACCCTAATCTCCTCTCCTTATAAGGAGGCCAGACATGTTGGATTAGGCCCATCCACTGACCTCATTTTAACTTGATTACCTCTGTAAAGGTCCTGTCTCCAAACACAGTCACATTCTGAGCCACTTGGGATTGAGAATTCAACATACAGATTTTGAGGGGGACATATCCAACCCATAGCATCCACTACATTCCACTCTATTCCAGAAGGGGCTGGAATGGTGCCCTTTCTCCCCCCAGGACTCTGGGTGCTTGTTAAGCCCCGAGGACACCCCTGCTGCCGTGCAGATTAGGATCGTTGTAGATGGAGTCCTGCGTGTCAACATCTGTGACGACTAATAGGCAGCACCTCACCCCGCCCCCTCGGTCACTGTTTCTTGAGATCAAGCTGGTGAATGAGCAAATAATTCAGCCCCATCAAATACACTCGTGAACACTGGGGTGTGAGAACCCTGACCATTCTGCCCTGTCACGCCCGTTTACGCACCAACCTCAGAACCCCCTCCCCCTGAGTGCCTTCTCCTTTATATCTTCCCTTCTTCTGTTCCTCATCTCCCTACACTGACTGCCTTCCTGCCTAATGTGTCATTCATTTGACAGTAAAGTAATATTCATTCCTTGCAGCCTAGGATTCACATCTTGTCTCCTAACAAAATTGCCAACTCCTTGATATCCACAAACTAAGTCTGTGTGTTATAAACCTTGCAGTCAGCAGCACACAAGAACAATGAAGTTCAACATGTAAACCCGCCACGATTTCATGGATGCTGGTAGAAGCACAAAACCCCTGAGTCAAAAGATAAAGAACCATTATTACTCACAGTAACGGCAGTAGCCATTGCTACCGGCATGCAGCCCTTCTGCACTGGTCCCACGAGCCCAATTCCCACAGCCATGCAAAGAGGCATTGCAAGTGCCAGCTGCACATGTGATCAGCTGGGTTCCAGGAGAAGACCCCTGAGTTTAAGGAACCTGATTCTTTTATAACAGGCAATAAGCTTGCCTGTCCTTTGCTCCAGAAGGAGACACTACTTTCCAGGGCTACTCCTGAGGAGGCACAAATATCTTTGGAAAGACAGACTGGAGCACAGGGGGTCCGTGCCACTGCTCCCAAGACATGCAGAAACACCACAGACTCACAGACAGGCAACAATAAACGTCTCTTTATGAATCTGCTTTTCTTGAAGGCTACCTATGTGAGTCTCTACTATGGTTTGGGCCTTAAGTATCTCCCGAAGGTCCACATGGTAAAGGCCTGCTCCCCAGAGTGGTGCTATTAGAAGGTGCTGGAACCTTTGAGATGGGGTCTGATGAGAGATCCTCAGGTCATTGGGGGTATGCTCTTAAAAGAGTGCAACCCCAGCCCCCTCCTTTCCATGTTTTTGTTTGTTGTTTGGTGGAGGAGACTTGTTGTTTTTATTTTTCGCTCCCTGATCGTGAGGTGAGTGGATTTGCTCCACCACCTGCTCCTGCCTCGATGAGCTGTCTTGCCACAGGCCCACAACCAATGGGGACAGTGTATCATGGCCTAAACTTCTAAAGCCATGAACTAAAATAATCTTTTCTTTTGGTGAATTGATTATCTCTGGGGTTTGTTATGGTGATGGGAAGCTGACCAATACTGTCTCTTGGCACAATATGCACCTCAACCCAGCTTGGCTTCTGGACTCCACTACGTTTGCATTTACTTATTTGGCAAAGAATGGGGGCTTCCCTTGCTCCATAGCTGGCATAAAGTAAATGCGGAGGTTCAGGCTCTAATTTCTTTCCTTGGGTTGGGGTTGCCAGTGATCCTGGGCTCAGGTTTTCCTGAGGGATGGTTTGTGGATTTCAGACCTTAGGAGAGGAGTAAACCAGTTAAGCTCTGTGAGTCCTGATTGCCTAAGCGTTCTAGCCTCTTAGGGCACTGGTGTGGCCTATGGAGGAAATGACAATCTGCCCACACTCAGAGTTCAGCTTCATGTGTCCTGTTCAGGTTTCCAGGCTGTTGGATGTGGTTTGTAATCAGTAAGAGATGGAGATAAAAATCGGAGTATGTTTTCTGCTTAAGTCGTTCAGTGGCTCAACACCCACTCTAGGACAGCGCCCGAGTCCTGATCTCAGCCTCTTCCCTGGCACTCCTGCTCAGCTTCAAGGGTCGCTCCTAAAACCCACCATCAGGGTTCACGGCTCCCTTCAACTCTAATGTCCTCTCACTAAGCCCCACCCATTGCCTTACACTTGCCGTCCATCTTCAGTTGGCTCCTGGCTGGAAGGATTCTGGAACACTCCACGCCCCTCAATCCCTATGGAAAACCAACCCTTCCCTCCTACCCTAGGTCAGTAAAATGGAAAATGTTCTTGTCAAAAGCCTGATAGTGAATATTTTAGGTTTTGGGGCCTTCGGTGTCAATTCGGCCACCGTAACCCAAAACAGCCAGAGACGAGGTGTAAGCAAGCGGGCTGGCTGTGTCTCAGCCTTTATTTATGAAATAGGTGGCCGGCTGCATTACCCCTCAGGCTATGACTGGCTGACCCCCATCCAATGCTTGAACACACTCTAGTCTCACAGGCTTATTTAACAAATCTCTTTCTGAGGAATAGCAGGAGAAGGGCCCTGGGGAGAGTAAGACCACCCTCCTCACAGGCCCCGCTCCTGGCTTTCATGCATGAGAGCCACATCCCCTCACTTCAGCATTTCTGCACATCAGCAGAACAGCTCCTCCCCATGGGGCAGCAAAGGATCAGGACCCGCCTCGCGGAGACTGGAGCACCGTACCTTCAGAAATGATCACATCTTTGCAGTTATTTTCATATATGTGTAAAGAAAATGAGAAACTTCAAAACAACGTAATTCTATCATTTACAAAGAAAGTGAAGAACAGCAGGGGCGCGTGTGTGTGTGTGTGTGCGCGCGTGCGCGTGTGTAGCGAGGGAGAGAGGGAGAGAGGACCAAGACTACCGCAAAGAGAGCAAGAAAAAG
Organism: Marmota flaviventris; assembly: GCF_047511675.1. Taxonomy (NCBI): domain Eukaryota; kingdom Metazoa; phylum Chordata; class Mammalia; order Rodentia; family Sciuridae; genus Marmota; species Marmota flaviventris. The sequence goes on along the minus strand of NC_092498.1, from coordinate 6,585,686 downwards.
GAAGTGGGGAGTGAACAGGAGGGGCGTCCTGCCCGTGCTCCCAGAGTTCTGTGAAGTCTACAGGCCAAAGTTCTGAGGCTCACAGCCAATCCCAGAGGGTGAGAAGGTTCTGTGCCTGCCAATGTCTGGCTGGGCACAAAATCCGCAGTCTGGCTGGGCACACAATCACGAGCCACCACACAGCTTGTAGATTCAAACAGCAACTCTTTATTCCCGATAAACGCCAAGGTCGCGGGTTCGTTCCCCGTACGGGCCACCAAATGCTGCAGTCTGGCTGGGCACAAATGCCGCAGTCTGGCTGGGCACACAATCACGAGCCACCACACAGCTTGTAGATTCAAACAGCAACTCTTTATTCCCGAACTCACACCAGCCGTCTACAATCACGTTCTGGGGAAATCCACGTTCTCTGCCCAAATCCACGTTCTCTGCCCAAATCTACGCCCACTGGGCTTCTATCTCCAAAATATACTGTCTGAATCCCGTGAGAACTCAAGGGGAACTCAGGCAGCAGGATACGCCCTATTCCCAGCAGGAATAATCTTAAACCTTAAACCTGGAACCTAAACTGGGAACGCCCTAAACACGATTATCTTAAAACCGGGAACACCCTAATCTGCCTTGGTCCTTGAGCAAGGTCACCTACATTCAATGTCACTGCAACATGTCAGCAACATGGGGTACGCTGGCAAGGAAATTGTCATACCTACTTGGCTAATGGCTCCCAGCATGTGCCCATGACAGTCACCTCACCTTACACTGAATGGAAGCAGATGGCAAGGGGCCATTCAGCTCTGGGATCAAGGAGCAGAGCCTAACTAAACGCAGCCTGGCTGGGCCTCGCCTCCGTGGGCTGAAAGCTCTCATAACGCACGCAAAGTGTAAACACCGAGGAAGACCCATCTTTCTGTGCCAATTCCTTTTCTGGTTGTTTTTTATTTCAATCAGCTTTCTCCAATGTGACGAGACCTCTTCGTGGGACCAGGACACTGGAAGAGCGTGGTGGAGGAAAGGCGGGGAGAGAGGGCTGCAGAAGGGCAGCACAGCGGCTGCAGCAGAGGCAAGAGGGACGCCTGTGGCCCAGGGACAGTCACCATCTCCCTGTGGGCCCAGGGTGCTCCAGACAGGGACATGCAGAGCCCCAGGCCAGGCTGCTCAAAAGATGACCACAGTTGGGGTCTTCTCCTTGGAGACGGAGGGAACCTCCCCCAGGAGCTTCTTATCTGACCCTTCCTCCTCCTGGGGAAAAGACAAACGGAAAAAATCAACCAAAGGGAGGAAAAAACACTGAGGGCAAAGTCAGCTCCCCAGAAGTTGACCCCAGGAAAGAGGAAACAGAAAGGCTGACAGGAAGTGGCAAACAGGGCCTGGTGGCAGAGGAAGGGGAGATGGGCAGTGCCCAGGACGGAGTGGAGGAGAGAGTGGGGAGCTGGAGTAGAGGAAGGGGCAGACAGGCACCGGGAGGCAGGGGTTAGCCCTGCCCCATTCCCAGACAGAGCAGTGGGCAGCCCGGCCTCTGAGGTGGGGCCTGCCTTGGACAAGGGAGTTCAGGCCCCGATGCTCCTCCCTCTCCCGCTGTTTTACTGCTCAGACCCACACCACTCAGCAGCACCTCCCGGACACCTCACCAGGGGCTGGGAGCTCTGGACACACACACTCCGGAGACACAGTCCCAGGGAAGCCAAAGCCAAGATGATCTTCAGGATACAGACAGCTGCAAGCAGGGAACAGAACGCTAAGAACATTTTCTGGAGATAAAGGAAGAAAGAGATACGGTCAGGAGCCAGCCCCTCGGATCCCGTCCAGACCACCACCTCATCAAAGCACAGGACCCTGCGCGAGCCACTTCCCACCAAGGTAGACTGCGTTTCCCGGCAGCAGGGACCACCATCCCTCCATCCCCCTGGCTTCTGCAGTGGCTCCTCGCCACCCTCTGGAGAAGTGGGGTCTCTTTCTCCACTCCCTTGAATCTGGAAGGGTCTGCCTTGGCCGTAAAACCCAGTGGGAATGGCCCACACAGTGACAAGCAGCCTCCAACCAGCCTGGCAGCTTCCGTTTCCCCCTCTTGAGTCGCTCACAGCTCTACGCCTGGGAGCTTGTTGCATGCTAAGAGCTTCCTGGAGAAGTCATTGCAAACTCTGGCTGAAGCCCCAGCTGAGCTCCCAGCCAAGAGCTGTCCTCATGCCCTCAAATGACCACCCCCAAAAAGCATCTGCCTGCAACCACATGGGAAAACCCAAGTCTGAGCCCAGGGAACCTACAAAACTCTCAGAAAGAACCAACTAGAGCTTTATGTTGTGGGATGGTTTGTAGATGGCAAGAGATAACCAGCAACACCCACAAAAAGCCAGGAGGGTGGCCCACAGTCTCCTCCCTGCTCCTCATCCCCTAGATTCAGGGAATCTCCATGTTGTGGGGGGTTGAGAAACATCTGTGGCTTAGTGAGACCTGGGTGAGGTCCAGGTGTAAAGCCTGCACCTCAGCCCTCCATTGTCCCCGTTCCTCGGAGCCCAGGATCAGGGTGGGTCCCTGGAAGGCTGCACCCTTCCTCACCATCATCTTCTCCATGTAATTCCTGCACCTCTCCTCCCTCCATTTGTCGTTGTAGCTCCTCCACTTGTATCTGTAACTAGTGGTTGTGTTGAGACCATCACACAGAGAGTTGATCTCCGTGACGGAGGAGCCATTGGTTTGCCAGACCAAGCTAGTCACACAGAGGACAGTCGCAGCCACTGCTGTGGCAATACACGCAAGGATGAGCAGGCCTGACACACAGCCCTGGAAGGAGAATGTCAAGATGCAGATTCTATCCAGCAACGGCAGAGCCATGAAGTCCCCACCCTCCAACCTGTCTCTCCTACCCCAGCTCCTGTCACAGAAAACCCCGTCAACACCCCCAGGGGTATCCTCAGGATGTTGAGAACCAAAGGGTAGAAGACAGAAAACTGAGCAGGAAAACTAGACCCAGGAGGGAAGAGATGGAAAAGAGTAGGAGAGAAAGACGCGGCTGACCATGACTCACGGAGAGTTTGCCCGGGTACTTCTCATGGGCGATGGCCCCAGCTCCGGCTATGATAGCCTGGAAGAGAAGACACCAGGAGAAGGCCTCCAGCCTACTCCCCTGAACTGACCCACCCTCCTCCAATGGTTCCCAGACATCCAGAGCGAAGCAGGGTTCAAGAGACAAGTGAGGAAACCTGGCGCCTGAACGGAACTTCAATTCCACTCTCCCCGCCTTCCCCACCTTGCCTTGAAGACAAAAAGGGCAAGACGGCTTCCTGGACTCTGGTGGCTTCCGCAAGTCCCCCACCCAGAGCCAAAGGAACTTTCTCCGCCAACCCCTTGCCTCCCTCTGAGCTCCTGGCCACCTCCTTCCTCACCACACAGCCTGCCCAGAAGGCACAGCCAGAGGCCCGCAGCTCCGACCCGGTCCCAGGCCCAAAGTAGAGACACACTCCGAGAGTACAGCTCACAACCCCCAGCAATATCTGGGTCACCTGCAAGACAGGATAAAAAGTCGACTCTCCCCGTGGCCTGCACACCCCAGGGCAGCCTCCCCTCTCTGCCCAGGGGCTTCCTGCCTGTCCTCTGTCTACCTCTTCTCAGCAGCTCCGACTCCAGAAGGTTCTGTTCCCTCAGCTTTCAAGGAGCTGCACCCCTCCCTCTCGTAGGTTTGACCTGTTTTCCTTCCTGGCTTCTTCTGAATATAAACACTTCCTCATCCACCTGGTGAGTCCCCCTTTTTTCTCCCCCTTCTCCCTTGGGAGTCTCATTCTGTGGTCCAGATACTCTGTCTCACCTCAGCTTCTGGCCCCACGGGGCTCTGTGGTAGGCACAAAAGTGTGCGACCCCATCCAGAAAGGAGTGTGGTGGCTGAGAGCCTACCCAGCTCAGCTCCTTTGGGGTCCCCCTCCTCTTTCAAGCTGAGGGCACATTCTTTGGGGATGGCGTCCCAGCCAGGGATTGAGCAAGATAATGGTTCAAGGCCATCACGCCCAATGTGGAATCTTGTGATGTGCCGTCTTGGCTAGGGAGCTCCCCAACAGAGACCTCGTCAGCACTGCACTGCAGGCTGAGAGGCCCCTGCCTGACCCTTCTCATCTCTTTTCATTTCATAGGTGCTACCCCTCAATAAACCATGCAACCCTAACTCCAACTTCCCAGGAAACCCAACCATCACAGGCTCCTGGGTACCACCAGCTGCACGTCCTGGGAACATCTCAGCTCGGTCGCAGCTAAAATCCACTGTGCTCCTGCGCTCCAGGGTCCCTTGCTTGCCCTCCAGGACTCCTGTCTCCCAGTCGGCCACACTCCAGACCTCGGCATCTTGAACCCATGTCTTCCCTCATATCCCAAAGCCAGTGACTCCCAAGTCACAGAGACCCAAACACAAGGGTGGGGACGCCTTTATTTCCTCCCCACTTCTGCTACGACCAGTGAGAGCAGACGTTCCATACGTCTGACCTGGACACCTCCTGCTCAGAGGCAGCCAGGGCCCAGGTTCCTGCTTGGAGCCCACCCACAGCCCTCCTGCCTCCGAGGCCGACTCACCAGGCCTCCCTGTCATTCAAGGCCCTCAGCTGGCCACGAGGCTCTCAGCTGAAAGTCCGATTCTCTCTGCTCTTTACGATTGCATAGGCTTTCTGGCCTCTTAACCTTTGTTCCTGCCATTTCCTTCACCTGGAATTCCTTTGCTTCTGCTGCTGCCACCACCTTTTCTAAACCCAGTCCTTCTGCGCTCAGGGTCTGGTGCAGCCTCCACTCCTGCCTGCCCAGGACACAAGGTGTGATTCTTGTTTCTCCCATCACCGGATCCACCTGATCATTTGTGTTATGAACTCTCTGCAGGATGTGGAGCACGTTTAGGTGACAGCCCAGGGGAAGGGCCCAGCAAATGGCCTTGTACCTGCAGCCCTCAGTCCCAATTGCACTAGCAGCTCCAGAGAGTCTTCTGCCTGCTGCCCCGCCCTAGGCTGGCACTGCCCGCTCTGCACCATTTCTTTCCATCCCATCCTCAGTGGGGAACCCTCTAAGCCTTCTCCCAAACATGACGGAAAACGCACAGAGTTCATGTCCCTCCTGGTGGGACTCAGCACTTTCCTTTTCACTTCCTATTCTCCATCCTCTGGGTCACCTTGGTGTCCCACCTAGCCCCCCACACTCACCCCCAGAGCCAGCTGAGCATTGTTTATCCTGGCCCCAGAAGGCCCAGTATCCCGAGGGCGTGAAATGAACTGCTTCAGGGAAGCCCCAGCTTTCAGCAGCTGTGTCAAGGCCGATTCCTGGTGGATGTGGATATCAATGTGGGTGGGCTGGGACAGCGTAGAGACCACATCAACTCCGTTCACGGTCACCTTGTTTTGGGTCATCATGCCTGGTAGGGAAAAGCCAGACAAGAGTGAATGGAGTCTGAGAATCAGGTGAGGTGAAAAGCCATACCTGACCTGGTTGAGTCCAGAGGTCCTCCTGGACCAATACCAATGTCCCAACAACCTTACCCTGGGGTGCAAATCCAGAATTTCACCACATACCTTATTGGACCCAAAATGACCTGTGGGGTGTAGGATAGGACAAAGAAAAAATTCGGAATAATTTTAGTGACTCGGTATATATGTTTGCACACAACACTTTCACTAGTTAAAAAGTTCAAGAGATGTGGAGATGTGGCTCGGGGTACAGCACTTGCCTGGCATGTGCGAGGCCCTGGGTTCTATCTCCATTATACCTTTAAGACCTCTCTTCTGTCTTTTTCTCCCTGACGTCTAGTTGCCTCCCAAATGGAAAGTAACATGATCCATTTCCTACATATCTTCCAATGACATTTTTCACACCCAAAATGGTCTAAAAATAATCTTTCTCGCCCCTTTTCCTAGAAATGGCAGTATCCTGTACACACTGGTCAGCACAATGCTGCTTTCCTATTAGTATATGTTTGTAGAACAGTCCTACATGTATCCATGAAAAGCTTCTTTATTCATTTGCTTAGCTGCATAGCATCAGGTGTATGAATCCATCATGATTTATATAAATGTTCCCTGATTGACAGCTTTTAGGTCATTTCCAACGCTTTTCTATTACAGCCAATGTGGAAACGTGCATTACAATTTCAGAGGGTACGAACAGTCACTCTCCACAGAGGGAGCAGCAGCCGACAGGAGTGGAGCTGCCCTCCCCACGGCACAAGAGGGTGAAGCAAACTCTTCTATTTCAATATTAGATGGGAAATAACATTCCATTGCAGATGTTAGTAATTTTGCGCAATAAAATGCTCCATTTTAAATGTGATAAGCATTTAAAGCATTGAGATCATCAATGAATTTTGACAAATTTTTACCTTTGTGCAACCACTATTACGATCAAGATATAGATATCTATGTTGAAAAAAAAATGATTCAATGATTCTCCCCAGTAAGCACCCCAACCACCAGCTGCAGGTAACTGCCAATGTCCTTCTGGAGCTATTCCACTATATTTTAAATTTTCATTCAAATATATTCCAGTATCTATTATATTTTAATTTTCATTCTTATCATAAATGAGGTCCATCATCTTTTCATGTGTTAAGAGCCATTGTCATTTGTTTTGTGAGCTCTTCCTCTATATCCTATGTGCTTCCTATTTTATTTTGTTTTGGTCTTTATTGAATTTCTTTGTATATACAAAAAAGCTTACAATCTCTGCCACGAGTTGCAGTTATTTCTTTACAAGTTGCTATTTATATGTTGACTTTGCTTGTATTTTCATAGTTTTCATTTTTAAAACTCTAGTTTAAATTTATAAAAGCTCTTCCTCCTTTTTATGCTTCCTAGGTCATATCACATACTTTAAAAGGTCATCCCAGTTCCAGATGTTAAAATAATTCTCCCATGTTTTCTTCTAAGTGAGTTTAGGCTTTTGGTTTTACTTTTTAATATTGATCCCTCTGGAATTTGTGTCCTAATTTGGAAGACGTGGATCTGAGTTTTTATAGTTGTTCCGATGCTTAACTTCTGAAGGATAGCGTCTGTTTGTGAAATATGTCATCTTTCAGCAACTCAAGATGCTCTCCTGAGCAAAAATAAAGTTCCCATAGGAAGGGAGGTCTACTCCAGTCTTCCTACTCTGCCCATTGGTGTGTCTGATGAGCTCTGCACCATTACTCCAATTTAATTAGTATAGAGCTTAATGTCTGATTATGCTGTTTTGTGATTCCCTATGCTATTTTTTCAAAATCATCATGCCCATTTTTGGGAAATTATTTCTCCATATATAATTTAAAATTGACTTCCCTAGCTCCAAGAGAAATCCTACATAGGTGACTCTAACAAGGCATGCAAGTGAAGTGTCACAGATTAAATCAAATAGTAATATCGACTCCGATACCACCTCCCACTGTATGCTGCCACTCTCGGAATATCTCACACCCCACCACCACCACCACCAGCAGCAGCCTTCTTTGAGTAAAAGAACAGGTGTTTGATAGCTTGGAGGACGCAAAAAAGAGACCCAGGCTCACTCATGGGCACACAGAAGGAACACCAGCCCTGGATTTCAGATCTTCTGTTGGGGACCCAGAGTTGGCATCAGGTTGCAGTACTGAATGTGTCCTGTGCTCAGATACTTTACCGGAAGGCTCCCTGGGTACTCCTCCCACCCCACTCCAACCCTCTGAAGAGCAAGATCTGGACCCTCCAGCACGCGTAAGACTCCATCCCCACCTTCCACTGATTCCACGCAGTGGGCTCTGCCCTGCTGCCCTGGACACTTCCCGGTCCTTCCTCCCAGTGCTCAAGGGGTTGGGGACAGAGCACCCTGCTCCCTCCACCCACAGCCCTCAGGGCTCAGTCTTGAAGGAGCTCCATCCACCCAAGCCCAGGACAGAGACGGGAGGCGCTGGGGAAGGTGGGGCAGAGCAGGTGCCGGCCTCTCCTCCCCTCAGGCGGCTTCAGTCTTGAAGGGACCCTGGGCAGTGGAGGGCCCTGCCTCACCTGCTGTCCTCTGGGAGCTGGCAGAGCCGAGCAAGCTGGGAGGAGAAGACTTGGAGCTGAGGACCCTGCAGGGTGGTTGGGAGGGAGGGGAGCAGGAGGCAGGGGTAGAGGAAGAGGGCCTGAGGCAGCCTCGAAACTTCCCAGCAAGTGGCTGAAACCAAGGGGCCCATCTTGGGGGGGTTCCATCATACACACACACACACACACACACACACACCCTACTCAGACAGCATGCAGCAGAGGCACACACTTGCTCAGAAAGCCCTGGCCTGACAGGGGCTGGAAGAGGGGACACCTTCATAGGATCCCCCAGGGCATGTCAGTTGTGTGCCTACCCTTCATGGCTCCAGCTCCCCAGTGCCCAGTGACACCATAGTCTGGAAAGCCCCTGAGGACTCCCAGCCCCAGCTGTCTGCTGGGAAGTGCTAAAGTTTGGTCACTGCCCTCAGTCTCCATCCCTCTGGCTCCCCGCCAACTTCCTCCTTCAGCCAGGGCAGGATCCTGGGCGCCAACCAGCTCCTTCGCGGTCCTCACAGCTCTCCCTGCCACACACTTGCTCAGGGGCCCTGAGGAGAGCAGGTGAGGAGGCCCCAGCCCTGGCCCCCCAGCACCACCTCGCCCCCCACAGGCCTGGCTCCTTCAGAGCTGGCCGGGGAGGGAGGGACCACCCCACCGGGATGGCTCCAGCAGATGGGAAGGGAAGAGGCAAGGAGGGTTCTGGCCTTTGACCTCCACCCCACCACTAGTGGGGCAAGTGGCATGGTCAGTGCTGAGTGAGCTTCAGTGGAGGGGCTGAGGGGTCTCCAGGGCCCTCTGGGGAAGAGCCGCCAAAATGGAAGCTCAACAGAGGGCCAGAGCTTGGGGGCCTCGGGATTTGAACAGTCAGAGGGCTCTGGAGAGGAGAGGCCAGAGGAGAGCCCAGCTGGGGGCAGGTGGTGGACAGGTGAGGCCCACGGAGAGCTTGACCCTGACGCCAGGATCTGACCGTGAGTGGCAGGAACAGATATGAGGTGGAGGAGGAGCCCTGGCAGGGTCAGGCCGCCCTGAAGATAGCCTTCAAGAAGGGCCACATGTGTGGCTCTGTGACCAGGGCAGCCACCCAGTGACCCTGGGCACTCTGGCCCTGATCTCCGGAACTCCAGTGAACCTGCGAACATCTGCCAGCTGCTCTTCCTCGCTCTCCTGTCCTCCCTCACAGCCTGTTATCCAAGGACATGGGGACTGCAGACGATGGTGAGGTGGCTCCCGAGGCCCTGCAACCCACCCACATCAGTGTGCACGTCCACCAGGAGTCGGCTCTGGCCAAGCTCCTGTTGGCAGGATGCTCTCTGCTGCGGCTCCCAGCCCTCCCCGGAGGCACAGCCCCCCAGACCCTCAGCAACAGCCGGCTGCTGGTGGCCTCCTGGGTGAGTGTGGCTGCCCATCTCACGGGACCCTCCCTGGTGGGACATCCCTGTCCCTCACATTAGGCCAAGGCAAGGACCCTCTTCTTGTGGGTCACACACTCTCTGCCAGTCTCTCTCCAAATAGGTGCTGGGCCAGTTTTCTCTTCTTCTTAGAAATCAGTTTCTCCATCTTCTCATTACAAGCAGGGCATGGGGCAGGAGGCAGGGGAATGAGTTGAAAGAGTCCCCTCTCTGGGTTTTAACCACCAGTACCTGAAGTATGGGTCCACAAAGCCACCATAAGGCCTGGGGGCAGGGCTGCCTCTGTGCAGGCACCTAGGAGCTTGTCTTTAGGTCCTCTGTCTTCCAGGTGGTGCAGCTGGTGCTAGGTGTCCTGAGTGGCATCCTGGGGGGATTCCTCTATATCTACAGGCCCACCAGATTCTGCTACTTGGGAGCTGCCATCTGGACCGGGGCTGTGGTAAGTGAGGCAGCAGGTGACCAACCTCCCAACAGAAGGATAGGACTTCCCAGGACCACCCCAAGATGGTGGAACAGAATGTTAGCCATCGAAAAGACCCTAACTATCTAGGTCAGTTTGTCATTGGTGCAGATAAGAAAATAACCAAAGGAAGTGGGGCGATGTCTGAAGTCACAGGGTCATCTTTTTGGTCCCCTGCCCAGTGCCCTTCCCACCAGTATAGGTCCTCGTTTCCATTGTCCCAGTTATTAGCTAAGGCTCTAAGGACCTACTCACCTCCAGATGTCTGCCCTGAGATAGGGGAGGCAGATAGAGAGTCTGCAATCCCCAGAGGAAGCATAGCCTCCTAGTTCCCTGTTGTGCTCTGCACATCAGTGGGAATCCAGGCACAAAGGTCAAGAGATGTGTGTGTGCAATCTTCAATGGGAGCTCAGTGGGCTGCTCATGGTGGACCTGGGGACTCTCCGACAGACTTGCACTCTTGGGATAGTAAAACACACTTAGAGAGAGAGAAAACAAAAGACATCATCCCAATCCATCCAGTGATAGAAACACTTGGATTAGTTACAGAATAGCCAAACAGGATTTGGATCCATCTGTCCTCAGGGCTACACCAGACTTTCTGATTCTTTGAGCCTAACCAAATGAACTGTAGAGCTGTTGGGACAGGCCCTGGGACCTGGGGCTAACCAAAGACATCCTGCCTTGAGAGCTTCTCCACAACCTGGACTTCTACCCCTAGGATTGCCCCAACCCTGGAACTCTCGTGAGGCACCTGGTGTGGCTCAAAAAGGAGGGTTTTGGAGAAGGGAGGAAAGGCTCACACCTGGCTTGACCACGAGCACTTCTAGATGTCACTAGAACAGAGCATTCTGTAGCCTCAGGGCTTTGACCCAACTCAGCATCCTCAGTAGTTACATAACTACTGCTTAGCGCAAAACCTAGGAACATACATGGGGACACAGAGGCACTCACATTTCCTGTGCACGTCACTGCTGATTTAATCTCTCCCCAGGCCGTGCTGGCTGGAGTTGCTGGATTTCTTTACGAGAAACGGGGTGGAATTTGCTGGGTGAGTTCAGGTCAGGGCAGGGGAAGAAAGGAGGCTCAGGCCAGAGGCCAGTCCAAGCCTCCTACCCCATCATACTTGAATGTCACCAAGCATGGCCCTTTTGTCCCCAGTGCAGGCTCTGGGAGAGACTGCATTGCTGAAGTCTGCCCCTGCCTCCTCCCCTCCCCAGGCCCTGCTGAGGACCCTTCTCATACTGGCATCTTTCTGCACCGCCATTGCAGCCATCGTAATTGGGGCTAGTTCCTTCCATGAATACCACTACTTTGCAGATGAAGATGACTGTAAAATCTACTCAGAAAATTGGCCCACTAAATCCCCCATCACCCCAAGTCCCAAAGAAGTCAGAAGGCTAAACCTGTGCATCTCCCAGGTGAACATGCTGAAGGTAGGTGGCCAATGTGAAGGAGTGGGCAGGGAGGGCCAGGAAGGGGCGAGAATAAGGCCGTCCACAGAAACAGGTGCCCCTGCTCTTCACCTGATGATCGTCACCAAGCACCACAGGAAGAGCTCCTGCGACCGTGAATGCTGCAGACCATGGCACAGACAAGCCCTAAAATACCGACCATGAGAAAACCGGGGCCGCAGGACTTCAACGTGTTGCAAAGACGTTAAAGGAAACTGCTCCCTTGGTCCTCTCAAGTCTTGGAGGTTGTCAGGGAATCCAGTCCTAGACCCAAGTCCATCTCCGTAGAGATGAGGACACTGAAGCCCAGAGGGAAGGGATTCTAGCTGCATCCTACACACGGGATGCACTGACTCACCTCCAGAAGCCACAAAATTGGCAAAAAGCATGGAAAGGGAAGGAGAGCCACTGAATCTGGTGACCCTGGCTTTGGCCCTCTGTCCCCAGGCCCTGGTCATAAGCCTCCAGGCCATGCTCATGGGTGTCTGGGTTCTGTTGCTTCTGGCATCTCTGGCCCCGCTGTGCCTGTACTGCTGGAGAAGATTCCCCCCGAAGAAGGTGAGTCCCTAAATGTGTGTCTGTGTGTTGCGGGTAGTAGAGCTGTTCACAGCATCGTGCCTTTCTACCCCAACTCAGAAATCCTGTTTTCAATCAAGTGTCTCCAGCCCAAGAGCCCAGGAAGCCAGGGAAGTTCATAGCTATGTCAGCCCTTTGGTGCTTTTTGAATCAGGTACCTTTCGGCCAGTGTTAGATCTGGCTGAATCCAGAATCAAGCTGTCCTGGAAGAGAGAATCTGCCCTTTCTCTCCTGATTGGGGTTGTCTTGCTCTCTTTCTCCCTTAGAAAAGACAAGAGAGGAAACTACTGGGAGCAAATGGGATCTAGCCCTGAGCACTCATTCCTTCGGAAGGAGAAGGTGCTCCTTCTGCTCTACCTGTCCCCGTATCTGACTCTTGGAAGAACCAGCAAACTGGAGGGAAGAGACTCCAATAACCTCACAACCGTGGGGTCATGCTCGTCCCACGACCATGGCCGTGCCCTGCTCCACCGACCTTCAAACAGCTCTCCACTCTCCACTGCTCACTTCGTCATCCTGCACCCCTCCCTGTCCCCTCCTTTGCAGTAATTTGAAAATAAATTGCTCCTGGATTCTTACTTTGCTGTTCCAGGGAAGTTCTCTTGGCTGGGAGGGCAGCGGAGCATGAGCCAATCACAAACCCAAGACGCTCCTCCCACAGATCCAACCTTGTACCCGGGTCTAGAGTTGCTGGTCCTGAACCTAGACCCCCTTTGAGTCTGGTTCTGCAGCTGCGGATCCTAATGCCTGGGTATGAAGGATGCAGGGTGCGGAGACTCTGAGTCCTACTCCCTGCCATTCAGATTTAAAAAGGTAAATGCTCGGCCATTTGATGATTGGATTTTTATTTTGACCATTTGACAATATTAAGAAGTAGACACATAACACCAAGATAAAATTATTTTAGAAATCATCTTTTTCAAGATAGGATGTCCAACAGTATGATGAAAAAAAAAAACCCAGAATAATTGTCCCATGGAAGGGAAAAAACTAAAATGCAGGATATGAATCATTTGTTTTTAAATCTATGGGTAAACTACCAGAAAAATGAGGGAAACTCTCAAATGTCATAAAAGAAGTAGGGGCACATTCGGAGAGATGAGTCTTGAAACCAGCATCTGCCTGTGTCAGGTTCCACATGCCCAGGGCTCCAACTGAAGGACCCACCAAGTTCAGCAGCCTCTGCCTGTACTCAAGGCTACTCTGTGACAGTATTGATAGTGAAGACTCAGTTCTTTTCTCCATTGCCCATCCAATAACAAAGACAAGCTTTTGAGAAAAAGGAAAAAGAAGTTTTATTAATTTGTCAGCAAATAAGAAACTCAGCAGACTCAAGACTCAGAGACTGCAATTGTAACTTCCAGGGGGAGCAGGGGGCTTTTTTTTTTTTTTAAAGAGAGAGAGAATCTTTTAATATTTATTTTTTAGCGGACACAACATCTTTGTTTGTATGTGGTGCTGAGGATCGAACCTGGGCCGCACGCATGCCAGGAGAGCGCGCTACCGCTTGAGCCACATCCCCAGCCCCGAACGAGGGCTTTTTAAAAGGAGAATACATGGGCCGGGTTCCAGGTGTGCCCATCAGGAGGTACAACTCATAACCAGATGGGAGCCTTGAGAGATGGCTGTTTCTTAGATCTCTTAATACCAGTTCCTAAAAATTCTTCATTCCTTGGTCAGTGAGTCAAAGGATACAATAAACCCAGCGTAGGTCAGGAAAAATATTGATCTTGCTTCTCCCACTGTTGGGGAGGGGAGAGGAAGGAGAGAAAGAAAGAAAGAAAAAAGAAACACGTTCATTTTTAAGTAAGCCTCCAGTGGTTGAGCAGCAAGATTTATATTTAAAGCCTGAAGTGTACCCTGTTACATGAAAGGGACCCCTGTGACAACCTCAACAATAGGTGGGTTCTGGAGGAATCCAAGCCCAGGCTTACTGCATCCTCCCAAAGTGAGAGACCACACAGGAACATGTCTGTGTTTCTGCCTAGGGAAGTCCACTTAAAAGTCAAAAATTTTTACTGGGGGCAGCCACAGAGGCACTCTCTGCCTGCACAGCTACTACAATTCAAGACTCCAAAGGGAAAATCAGGCACCTACATCACATCTGTACAGTCCAGGCGAGCCAAGGTGGTGGAGTTGTGTCCAGGGACATAAAACCACCTTATCAGCACAGGAACATTGCAAAAGCCAAAAGCCAAGAAGACAGCCCAAGGCCAGCCCTGCAAACTGAACCTTGATGAGAGCAGTCCACTGTGTCCACTCCCTCCGGTGCACTGCCCTCTGGGCTTCTGCCAGCTTCAAACTGCTCTGAACGGTCATCAGCACACTTAGAGCCTCCCAGGCTGAGCAGTAAAGAGCTGAGTGAAGAGCTCTAGGAATCTTCCACCTCAGCGGGTAACTGCGGGGAGTCCACTCCATCAGCGAGATGCCCAGGAGAATCTTGGTGAAAGGAGTGAGATGGAAAGTCTCAGACACAAGCTGGTTGCAACAAGAAGCCACAGATTGTTCAGAGGATCAAAAACCCTGGAAGGAGACTTTAAAGGCCCTCAAGATGGCAGTGACTCAGACGCCGCCTGTCGGAAACAAACACCTGAGATTTAGCACAAATTCCAAACATCAAATCAAGGACACAAATCTTTCAAAACTGTCATATTTAGATATAGAATACAAAGTTATAAAGTTAGCATGTTTCATATGTTCAAAGAAATAAAAAAATGGTAATTCAACTATTGGCAAAAATAAGAAAATTTAAAAAGTAATCAAATATGATTTTAAAATCCCAATGAGAGCATCTAGAAATGAAAATTATAGTAATTCGAATAAAGATCCCAGTAAGCAAACAGCTGCAGAAAGAAGTGGTGAACTAGAAGACAGGTCTGAAGGAACTGCCTGCAATGCAGCTGAGACACCAGGTCTCACCTATGTCCAGGCAGAAGCCCAAGAGGAAAAAACAGAGTGAGAGAAATGTTCAGACACAGTGGCTGAGAAATTTCCTGAATTAACAACAGAATAATAATTCTCAGAGAGAGGAAACAAGCAAACACAAAATGAAAAGAAATTCTCATCTAAACACATCAAAGAAAAATGTCAGGAAACAAAAAGAACATCGTTTTGTTTTGTTTTGTTTTTAGTTGTAAGTGGACACAAGACCTTTATTTTATTTATTTATATGTGGTGCTGAGGATCGAACCCAGTGCCTCACACATGCTAGGTAAGCATTCTACTGCTGAGCCAAAACCGCAGGCCCCAAAAAGAACATCTTAAAACCACTCAAGTGACACTGACCAAAAAAAAAAAAAAAAAAAAAAAATGGCAAAATTAGCCAGGCGCAGTGGCACACACCTGTAATCCCAGCAACTCAGGAGGCTGAGGCAGGAGGATTGCAAGTTCAAAGCCAGCCTCAGCAACTTAGCAAGTCCCTAAGCAACTCTGAAACCCTGTCTCAAAATAAAATATAAAAAGGCCTGGGCATGTGGCTCAGTAGGTTAAGTGCCCCTGGGTTCAATCCCTAGTACAAAAAAAAAAAAAAAAACAAGAAATGGCAAAATTCTTTCTTTCCCTCCTGGCAAAAAACAATAAAGTTAAAGGGTTATACAGACTTTGTTTGGAAAAAAAGTTAATTCAATTTAGTCTTTGCTAGCTTATTTATTCATGAGTTCAGGCAACTAATACCTGATTGGAATAGTTAAATGCAAGTCCTTTATTAAGAGTTCAAAGACAATTACTAAAAGAATAGAAATAATCATAAAACTTTAAATTTGGAGAAAAAAATGTAAAATGAGAAAAAAATGACTGCAAAGTAAGAAAACAGGAGATAAAAACAATGCTTTTTAAGAAGAGACAAATAGCAGAAAAACAATGGTCATGGGTCGAAATTAAATTATGTAAATAACTGCAATAAACACAAATGGATAAATTTGTCTTTAAAAATATAAATATAGACTGTATTTTATAAAATTCAGCCACATTCCATTTACATAAAACACATCTAAAACAAGAACACAAAGACTGAGAGTAAAAGGATGGGGGAAAAAGAAATAACAACCACATTGGCACAGTTCCACTAAAATAAGACTTTAACTAGAGGTGAAAGACCTATACAATGAAAACTACAGAACCCTAAAGAGAGAAATAGAAGAAGATCTTAGAAGATGGAAAAATATACCCTGTTCATGGATAGGCAGAACTAACATCATCAAAATGGCGATATTACCAAAAGTTCTCTATAGGTTTAATGCAATGCCAATCAAAATCCCAACGGCATTTCTTGTAGAAATAGAGAAAGCAATCATGAAATTCATATGGAAAAATAAAAGACCCAGAATAGCAAAAACAACTCTAAGCAGGAAGTGTGAATCAGGCGGTATAGCGATACCAGACTTCAAACTATACTACAGAGCAATAGTAACAAAAACAGCATGGTACTGGTACCAAAACAGGCGGGTGGACCAATGGTACAGAATATAGGACACAGAAACCAATCCACAAAACTACAACTACCTTATATTTGATAAAGGGGCTAAAAGCATGCAATGGAGGAAGGATAGCATCTTCAACAAATGGTGCTGGGAAAACTGGAAATCCATATGCAACAAAATGAAACTGAATCCCTTTCTCTCGCCATGCACAAAAGTTAATTCAAAATGGGTCAAGGAGCTTGATATCAAATCAGAGACACGCCGTCTGATAGAAGAAAAAGTTGGCTACGATCTACATACTGTGGGGTCGGGCTCCAAATTCCTCAATAGGACACCCATAGCACAAAAGTTAATAACTAGAATCAACAAATGGGACTTACTCAAACTAAAAAGTTTTTTCTCAGCAAAAGAAACAATAAGAGAGGTAAATAGAGAGCCTACATCCTGGGAACAAATCTTTACTCCTCACACTTCAGATAGAGCCCTAATATCCAGAGTATACAAAGAACTCAAAAAATTAGACAATAAGAGAACAAACAACCCAATCAACAAATGGGCCAAGGACCTGAACAGACACTTCTCAGAGGAGGACATACAATCAATCAACAAGTACATGAAAAAATGCTCACCATCTCTAGCTGTCAGAGAAATGCAAATCAAAACCACCCTAAGATACCATCTCACTCCAGTTAGATTGGCAGCCATTATGAAGTCAAACAACAACAAGTGCTGGCGAGGATGCGGGGAAAAGGGTACACTTGTACACTGCTGGTGGGACTGCAAATTGGTGCAGCCAATTTGGAAAGCAGTATGGAGATTTCTTGGAAAGCTGGGAATGGAGCCACCATTTGACCCAGCTATTCCCCTTCTTGGTCTATTCCCTAAAGACCTAAAAAGAGCATGCTACAGGGACACTGCTACATCGATGTTCATAGCAGCACAATTCACAATAGCAAGACTGTGGAACCAACCTAGATGCCCTTCAATAGATGAATGGATAAAAAAAATGTGGCATTTATACACAATGGAGTATTACTCTGCATTAAAAAATGACAAAATCATAGAATTTACAGAGAAATGGATGGCACTAGAGCAGATTATGCTAAGTGAAGCTAGCCAATCCCTAAAAAACAAATGCCAAATGTCTTCTTTGATATAAGGAGAGTAACTAAGAACAGAGTAGGATCGAAGAGCACGAGAAGAAGATTAACATTAAACAGGGATGAGAGGTGGGAGGGAAAGGGAGAGAGAAGGGAAATTGCATGGAAATGGAAGGTCCCTCAGAGTTATACAAAAGTACATACAAGAGGAAGTGAGGGGAAAGGGAAAAATAATACAAGGGGGACAAATGAATGTCAGTAGAGGGGGCAGAGAGAGAAGAGGGGAGGGGAGGGGAGGGGAGGGGGGATAGCAGAGGATAGGAAAGGCAGCAGAACACAACAGACACTAGTATGGCAATATATAAATCAATGGATGTGTAACTGATGTAATTCTGCAATCTGTATATGGGGTAAAAATGGGAGCTCATAACCCACTTGAATCAAAGTGTGAAATATGATATATCAAGAACTATGTAATGTTTTGAACAGCCAACAATAAAAAATTAAAGAGTTTCAAAAAAAAAAAAAAAGACTTTAACTAGCCTGCACGGGCCCTGGGTCTGACCATCAGCACCACTAAATAAATAAATAAATAAGACTTTAAGGTAAATAGTATTCCTAGAGACCGTCAATCTCGTAGTCGTTCTTCCTTACTAACAGAAATCCAGGTTTGTTCAAGGCAGCTGTGTACCCTATTAAAAAAAAAAAAGTCACCACCCCCTATCTTTTTTGCAACCAGGTGTGTTAGTCCCTTTTCTCTTGCTATAACAAAGTACCTGATGCTGGGTACTTATAAAGAAGAGGTTGGCCAGGAGTGGTGGCACACACCTGTAATTCCAGCTACTTGAGAAGCTGAGGCAGGAGGATTGCAAATTCAAGGTCAGCCTGGGCAACTTAGTGAAATCCTGTCTTAAAATAAACCTCAAAAGGGCTGATCGAACTCCTGGTTTCCTTCACCAGTACTACCAAAAAGAGAGTGAGAGAGAGATTTATTTACTCATAGTTTTGGAAGCTAAAAAGACAAGACCTGGAAGCCACTCAGGTGAGGGCACCCTTAGCTGCACATCACAATATGGCTGGTAGCATCATGGTGGGAGCATGTGCAAGAGGGAGGGACCATGTAGTAAGACAGGAAGCCAGAGAGAGATCCAGGGCCCAGCATGCTTTTTTTATAACTCATAACTCACTTGCCAGAGAACTACTTTGGTTCCTTCCAAAGGCGTGCCTCCAGTGACGCAACCACCTCGAATTAGGCCCCACAACGAGGCTCCACCAGGAGGAAACCAAGCTTCCAACACATGAGCCTTTGGGGGACAAGCCACAGCCAAACCATGGCACAAGGGTTGCTGTGACTCCTGCTCCCAGTCAAGGACAAGTCAAGAAAAGTCACCAGGAACAGAATGATTGATTGGTCTCCCTACCTTCCGCTCTTTGCCTCCCCCTTCTCCATCCCACTTATTCCCTCCAGGACCTGGGGCCCTATTCCTGGAGCTGGAGGACTCATCTCATGGCCAGGAGAAAACCAGCTGCAGGTTCCAGGAGTGTGGGCCCTCGACAGCATAACCGACTGCCCAACCCGTCCTGGACACTCACCTCTTCATATAAGAAAAATAAACTCCTTGCCGGCTTTAAAAAGAAAAGGGAGGCAGGAAGGGAGGAAAAAAGGCATTTACAGTAACAACAGAACTGTAAGTTACCTAGGAATAAATCAAGATACTCCAGACTGATTGAAAATGGAAAGGTGTATACCATGCTCACAGAGGGGTTTGGATATGGGCTGTCCCCCAAGCCTCGTGTGCTCAGAGGTGGGGCTTTGGGGAAAAGATTAGATCAAGAGGGTTCTGCTCTCAGCAGTGGATTAATCCATCGATGGCTGAGTGGACTACTGAGAGGGGCCTAGCTGGAGGAACGAGGTCACTGGGGTCATGCACTGTGGGGCTCATCTTCTCTTGTGCCCCTTTCCTTTCTGTCTCCTTTGCTTCCAGGCCCCTGAGCAGCTTTCCTCCACCACCCCCTCCCACCACAATGCTTCTTCTGGAAGCTGGCTGACCGTGAACTGAACCTCTGAGACCACAACATAAACCTCTCCTCCTCTAAGTTGCTCTTGTCAGGTATTTTGGTCAAAAAGTTGACTAACACAAATGTCATCTCCCTCTAAATTGCTGCGTAGATTCAATGCGATCCCGATTGAAATCTCAACAGAGTTTTCTTCGTGTTTGATAGACCTCTTCTCAAATGGATATAGAAGACTTTTTTTAAAAGCAACACAGACGATTTCAATGCTCCCTGAAATTCAGCCACAGAGCTGGACAAGCAAAGTCTGACCGCAGCCCCAGTTGGCAGAACTGTACCAGGGACAACCCGGGGACCGCAGAGGGAAAGAGGACACAGAGGAAATGGTGTTCTGAGGGGTTCTGAACTTGCGGACACCTGAGCACACGCATCAGCCTGCCACTGCTGGCCCGTGACCTTGGGTCAGTTTCCAAACCTCCTTTGCATCTGTAAACTGTGGACAATTGTTTAAAGCCCGACTAACAGGAGGGGGACATGACAGGCACAGAGGCAGCCGAGTCTAAGCCTTGGACACCCTGTGGCAGGAATACAGGCAAAGGGAAGTGGATCAATAACAACAAAAATGTGGGAGAACAGAAAGTCCTCGACAACCCCAAAGGTCCTCACCTCTGTTCAGAGGAAGGAGAACCAAGTCCCCACATGAGATATCCTCCTCCTCCTCCAAACTTCTAGAATGGGCTTCGGAAAGCCTGAGCCACATAAATCATCACTGGGGCTGACCTGCACAGACACTGTAGAAGGTAGAGGTCACCAGCACACAGGGACAGGGAGGAAGGGCTCCCTGTGGAGACTGAAATTATTCCTCAATCTTACTTTTTTTCTTACTTTAGTCCTTGTGATTTTTTGTCTGACTGTGACCCCAGTTGGTCGCCTGGAAATCAACTGAGCACATCTCAGAATGAAAACTAGATTTCCCAGCCTCATTTAGGCAAAGAGATTCAAGGGAAGTACTGCGTGTACCTCGTGGGAAGCACCCACAGGAGAGAGGTTGTGCCCGCTGCCCACTGCTGCCCACTCTGCTTCTCTTCTCTGATGCTTGGAATGCAGGTGTGATGGCAGGCCTTTGAGTAAGCCATCTTGGGTCATGAGGTGATTTGAAAATAGAACATATTCAACAGAGAACAACAGGACGTAGAAAGTGTGACCTGTGCACAACACGCTAATCCTGCGCTGCCTGCTCAGATGTTAACGTGTGGAAGAGACGGGTTACTTTACCTTATTCTGTCCATCACAGCCAGACATGGTTCTAATTTTCACATCACCAAGAATGACAGCTAAATTTGTCCAGTGAGCACACAGAGGATAAAACCCATCATTAAAGAATGAGTATCCTCCAGAGGATTTACTGGCAGGATCTGGCAACCTCCTGTGTTTATTGCCTCTGGAGGATCTGAGTCTTAGGAAACAGCTCCCCTCTGCCTGCCCCACTTCTGCCTGTGCCATGACTCCCCCTCTGATTCCCGTTCCCTCCTTCCTTTCCTGCAGTCTCAGAAAGTTCCAGAAAGCATGATGACATGACATATCACCTTTAAAAAGTGTCAGTGACAGAAGCAGTGTTGGGGCAGCATGGATAAAATGAAGGTGAGAGGAGAAAAGACAAGGTGCCACCCATAGCATCTGTGAGAGAGAGAGAGAGACGGCCAAGCTCTCATTTCACCTAACTGCCTCCACCCCACGCGGGTGCCTCCTGAGCCTACTGCCTGGATTCGCCGAAGACACACATCAACCCAAAGATGTGTCCTTCTTCCTTTGCTAGTCCAACAAGCAGGAGGTCAGCCATGACAACCCACTGAACACAGTCCTGGCCCACAATACAGTTCACCGTCCCCTCAAAGATGCCGTGCCGGGGCTTTCCAGCATGGTGGACTCACTCAACAACTGTAGGCACACGTTGCCTCCGGTGCTTGTGGACATCCACCAAGACAGACCACATCCTGAGTCATAAAACAAACCTCAACGAATTTCAAAGAACCGAAATTGTACAGAGTGTAATCTCTGACCACAGTGGAATCTACCCAGAAAATCAACAAACAGGAAGGTAATGGGGAGTAATTATAACTTCGGAATCAATCAAATACTTCGGAATAATTCGTGGGTCAAAGAAGAAGTCCCAAGAGAACTAGAAAATACTTTGAATAGAACAAAAAATGAAAGTTCTATCTATCGAAACTTGTGGGATACATCTAAAGAAGTATTTAGAAGGAGATTTGTAGTAGTAAATGCTTGTATGAGAAAAGAAGAAAGGTCTCCAATCAATAATCTCTATGTCATCTCAGAAAGTAGAAAAAGAAAAGCAAAATGTACCCAAAACAAGCAGAAAAAAGGAAATAATAAAGAAGAGAAATTCATTAAATATGAAATGGGAAAAAAAAAATCAGGGAAAAATCAAAGAAGTCCAAAGTTGCGTTGAAAAGCTCGATAAAATGATCAATTTTCAACAAGAGTAACAAAGCAAATAAGAGAAACTACACAAATCACCAAAATCCAGAGTGAAAGGGGGATGTCACAATTCCTGCAGACATTAAAAGTATATTAAAAGGACAGAAGGATAAAAGGATAGAAAATACAGGGATATAGAAGAAAATAGGGTGACTGAAGTTTAGGCCAAAAGTTCTTAGATATTGTTATGAGTTAGATAATAGGTGTCCCCAAAAGCTCAGGCGTGAGACAACACAAGGAAGTTTAGAGGTGGGATGATGAGATTATGAGAGTCTTAACCTAATAAGCGCATTAATCCCCTGAAAGGGATTAACTGGGTGGTAACTATTAGCAGGTAGGGTGTGGCTAGGGGAGGTGGGTCTTTGCACATGTACTTTGTGAGCTGAGTTTAGTCTCTCTCTGCTTCCGTGTGACACCTTCCCAGCTACTTTCCTCTACCACACCCTTCTACCATGATGTCTGCCTCATCTCGAGCAAAGAGAAATGGAGTCAGCCATCTATGGACTGAGACCTCTGAAACTGTGAGCCCCCAAATACACTTTTCCTCTAATTGTTCTTGTCAGATCCTTTGGTCACAGCAGTGAAAAAGTTGACTAAAACAGACATGAAATTAGTAAATTTGATTCCCTAAAAAGGAATGATTTTTGGTTTACAAAATATTTCGTTAAATGACAAGCTACATGTTAGAAAAAATACTTATAAGCCATATTTCCGGAAAAGGACTTGTATCCAGAATATATAAAGAACTCTCAAAACTCAATAGGAAGGGGCTGGGGAGATAGCTCAGTTGGTACAGTGCTTACCTTGAATGCACAAAGCCTTGGGTTCAATCCCCAGCACCATAAATTTAAAAAATTTTAAAAACTCAATAGGAAGAAAACAAACAATTTATATTTTAAAAATGGGCACAAGTCCTAAATAGACACTTATCAAAGAAGATATATAGATGGCAAATAAGTACATGAAAAGATGTTCAAAGTCAGCCTGTAGTCAATGCAAATTAAAACCATGATCAAACACCACTACATGCAAAGCAGAATAGGTAAAACAGGAAACACAGGCCATATGTCGACAGGAATGCAAATGGTGCAGCCACTCTAAAAATAATTAATTTAAACCTAAATAATATGATTCCATGATCCCACTCCTGGGTTTATAACCTAGAAAATTAAAACTCACCTTTACATAAAAGCCTGTGTGTGAATGTTCATGGAAGTTCTCTTTATAATTACCCAAAACTGGAAATGACCCAAATAACCTTCCATGGGTGAATGGATAAGCAAACTGTAGGAATAGCCATATACTGGAATACCACTTATAATTAAAAGAACTATTGACACAATAACGTGAATGAATCTCAAAGTCATGCTGAAGAAAGTCTCAAAAGGTTAAAATTTTCCTAATTCCATTCATATGATATGCTCAGAAAGTAAAAACTATAGTGACAGAGAACACATAGATGGTTTCCTGGGGCAGGGAGTGGGAGGAGGCTTTGATTAAAAAGGGGTGGCACAGGAGAGATTCGGGGTGATGGGATCATTCTTGACCCTAACCAGGATGCTGGCTACACACATCCAAACATTCATTAAAACTCATTTAACTGTGCACAGAAAAAGGAAAAGGTCACTTTTACTAGAATAATGAGAAAATAATGAAAAGGAGGAAAGTTTGGAGTTGTTGACCCATGTCTATCTCCACATCCCAGATGCATGAGGATGCATTTCCCCATCAAGGCCAGAACCTCAGCCTGTGGCTTTAGCTGTTTTCAGATACACAGATACACAGATACATTATCATTGTTCTTATTGTTGTTGTGTCATTTTTAATGGAAAGAGGGGGTGGCATGACATCCGATTTACTACAAAAGAAAAAAAACAAATATCTGGAACTTTCTGCGACTGCAGGAAAGGAAGGAGGGAATGGGAATCAGAGGGGGAGTCATGGCGCAGGCAGAAGTGGGGCAGGCAGAGGGGAGCTGTTTCCTAAGACTCAGATCCTCCAGAGACAATAAACACAGGAGGTTGCCAGATCCTGCCAATAAAAGTCCATTCCAAGCAAAAGGACAAACTGAGTTGACATGAGTTTATCTGAATGAAGAATGGAAAGAATTTACATCCAGTGTGGCCATAAAAGGACTGATTTAGAAATACTGTAGAAGAAAAATACCTGCCATCTTCAGCTTGGAAGAGAAAGTAATTTATCAGGGTTTTTGTTCCTGTTTCACCCTGCAAATGTTTCTTAGGACAATACATATTTTAAACTTCATGATTAACCAGTTCAGAAGCAGAACTAGAACGAAGCTGAATTTAAATTCAAATGCCTGGTTCCCTATTTATCTCTTGCACGTCTTCCAGAAGTGATTAACACCGCCACCTAGTGGCTATAAAAAGTTTTCTTCAGGTGGAAAAAAAAAAGAAATGGAATAATGAACTTTTTGATGCAGCTCTTTGAAAAGCATACATTCATTTTGAACAAATATCTGCTAATGCCTCCTATGTGGGAGGCACTTCCCGTAATGGCAGTTCCTGTCCTCCTCAGTGCCTGCTGACATTGAGAAACCATGATGCCTTCCACGCCCCCTCCTCCAGGCTTGCCCATACCACCTGCTCTGCCTGAGCCTGCTGGTCAGGTTGTGCCATTATACCCCCTAAGCCCCAGATTTAGAGGGAGGTGGAGTTTTTCCCTACTGCCCCATGGCCTCCAGCCAATGTTCTCCCTGTCCTCCTTCACCTGTTTCAGGGCACACTACTCAGGAAGCAGATTTTCCAGTTCTGAGCTGGAGCCCACCCTGCATCCATGGTCAATCAGCTCAGTCCTGCCCTGACCCTTTCACTAAACCTGGCCCAGTGAGACACAGGCACGCCAACTGGGACCTCAACCCTTGAAAAAAGGTTGTGTAAACAAGCTGAAGGACCTTCCTAGAAACACGGGTCCCATGGCAGAAGGACCCCAGGGACAGCTTCTCCTCTCCAGCTCACAATGGTGAACACAGAGATCCTGGAGATTCCCCCACCCTCAGAAAGCAGTGTGACCCACAGCCCACAGCAGAAAGTCTTCAGAACACAGCTCTGAGCCCCCAGCAATCTGGTCACTTTCAGCTCAAAAGACAGGGAATTCCTAAACAAGACACAAAAGGCACCAATCATAAAAGGGCTACAGCTGAAATTTTCTATCAAATTGGAAATAAAGTATCAGCAAAAAAAAAAATACTCTTAAAGATGACCCTTGCATAATATTTTGTTCCTTTTTCACAAAATGGAATTCTGTGTCTCTGGCACAGCTGGCAGGTATATACATACACCACAGTACAGCCAGCCATAATACTCTGTGCCACCAGGAGCCTCTCCTTCAGCCAGAGACTGGCCAGGACATCCCTTGTGGATTTATCATAAGGACAAATGATGAAAATTCGCCTGAGGTGGGTAGTGACCTTGGTAAGAGTCCACATCTTATAATTCGACTTAATCCAAAATGACATGACTCAAATCCAAAAGAGACAAATAAATGAACACCTCCTTTAAGGAATAAGTCCCTGCTTTAGACTAGAAATAAGGTCAGGATGTCCCATCAGTGAGACACATCCCAACTATGGAGTTAAGAAGTTCAGGAAACACATTCCCCAAAATTAGGGGAAATGGGTACATGGTAAATTAGAGAGAGGGTAGATGGAAAGGAGACAACTGGACAATACAAGAGTGGCCATGATTTAAAGTCTAGATTTAAATATCACTTTCACATACCTTAATCACAAATAGCACTGTTAAATCAATGGTTAGATCTTACCCACAGGTAAGTAATAGTAACAGTACTACCAACGTAATACTATTTAAATGCACAAAGCAGAATGAATCAAAAACAAAGAAGAAAGGAAAAAAATCCAATGGTCAACACATCAGAAAATGACCCCCATACCAGTAACGGTCAACATATTCAGTTCCCAGCACAAAGGAGAACTAAAATCACCCTCTTAGATCATGTCCCTGAACTATCGCTCTTACATGTATTAATATGCCTAGCGAATGAGGGGCACTCTACCCGCATCTCAGAGTGTGCACTTCTTTCTTCCTTTCAAAAAATTCAACTTGTGCCTCACTTTGAACCATCCTTAAATTCCTTTCTGCGGCAACATCAAGGGCCCTCACGCCCTGAATTAAGGTCTGCCCTCCCTTTGGGGCACAGCCCTGTGATAGAACCACAAGTAAAGAGGAGTCATATGAAGAGCAGCATTTTCAATGAGAAGGAAATAAAACCAACAGCAGAGATACCACTCCAGAAGCTTTGGAAGTCAAAATGATCAAGAAGTGTAGTAAAAGAAATAGAGGCCAGTCACAAGGACTGATGGAAATCAAGAACTGTCACGGAAGCTGAAATCTGACGCCCAGTCCATGGCTGAATTCATAAAGACTTCAGTGGTTTAGTGGAGGGACGGGATGAGAGGAATTTAGAGCTATTCCCAGTGAATTTAAGGGACACATGTCAGTCTTAGCCATGGATGGGAAGTCAGGACCTGGCATTGAGCCTGCCCACAGTAGGCGTGCATTAAATATTTGCAAAGTGAACCCCAAAACCAGAACAGGGTCTCCAAAGCCAACGAAGATGTACGGTATAGACACTAGGTGGCGCTGTTCGCGGTGGTGGGAAGAAAGGCGGGGCTTAGAGAGCCTAGAATACAGATTGGCTGTTAAGAGAGTGAGCGGCAGGCAGATTATCCATTGGCTACGAAGATATGGTCATTTCCCCGCCCCCCCCCCCCCCCCCACACACACACACACAAACTAAGAGGACACGCCCTAACACCCCGCAGGGGCTCCGAGCCGTGAACTGGCGACCCGCAACTGAGCGGCGCCCACCCCCTGGGCGCGGCCCTTGGTTCCCTCTGCTGCAGGTCAGGCGGGAGGGGGACCAGCCCCCGCGCCGCGCCAGGTGCTGTGCAGTTGGAGAAGGCGAGGTGTCGCCGCCGTGGTAAACGGTGCGTGGCCCAGCTTGCTTGTGCAATGACCGACCCATCTCCGAGGACAGCTTGCCCCCATCTGTTTCTGCAACTGTTGCCCAGATGGGCCGCGCGTACTACCTAAGGAAGCGCCCATCTGGCACGTACGTGCCGCGGACTTGGGCTTTCCTGCGGCACCTGCCTTCCTAAACGCCCTGGGGTCACTACTGCCAGGTGGGCGCCCTCCGCCGCGCAGCCGCGCTAGCTACTGGGCATCGTGGCCAGCGCAGCCTCACTCCCGGGTCGGGCAGGTTCCCTTCCTGATCAGAAGAATGAGCTTCCTCGCCACGCGGTTACTTGCTGTTTGGCGGCTTGGGTTCCTTTGGGACTCCAACTTCAAGTTATTCCTGCCCGTGATTCTCTGCGAGGTTTTCTGCCTTCAGCAGAGCCTGTGGGCTGCCTTTGGGGGCTCAGAATAGAGGACTTGGAAACCAATTAGGTTCTACCCTAGAGACTTGGTGTTTTAAGCCTTCTTCCTAACCGAGCAGTGGCCAGACCTGAGGACAATAATAGTAAGAGAAAGGTGTGAGAAAGTCCGTTTCTGGGTCTGCAGCAGAAGAGGTCCTCCGTTATGATCACCATGAGCGATGGAGCCCAGCTCCGGGTTTCTTATGGTATCTTATTCAGGCTCACCCTGAGGAGTTAGTTCTCCATGGAGTAAGCGGAGACCATCAGGAAAACCGGAAAGTCTCTCAGGGCGCTGGTGACCGCTGTTCCAGACAGAAGTGTCAGGAGTGTGCTTGGACCATTGCCTGCCAGCATGGCTTTTCTGGTTGAAGAGGGAGGCCAGGAGAAGGGGGGGGGGGGGGTGCTGTGTTCTTGCTCTCCTTCCCCTGCTCAGACTAGAGAACATGGGTGCCCAGGATGTTTTCTCACCCCTCTGGACCCTCTTTCCACTCCTCTCACCCTGCCCTGTGCCCTACAGGCTGGCCTTTAGGGACTCCATTCACAGGCATGGGGTTGGGCTCAGCCTGTAGGTGTCCTGGCAGGTGAAGAGACCAGAGTGTTTTCTCCCCTGGCCTCCTCTATACCAGACCACTTTCTAGCACGGCAGTGTTCTTCCAAAGGCCACAAATCTTGCCAGTATCCCTATCCTGAAGGTCTCACCTGTTCTAGTAACCACCCCTCCCCATCCCCTTGCCTCTTCCCATCTGGGGGTGAAAATTAACTTTAACTGCTGCTGGCTCCACCAACCCTTGTTGATTTCTTTAACTTGCCTCATCTTTGTACATAGTCTGTACTTAATTCTGTTCCACCTTCTGAGAATGCCATCTGTTTCCTAACAGGACCCCAATGGACATGCTGAGTTTTCTTTCTCTTCAGCTTTACTGTCAATAAGCCTGGAATCAACTCCATTCTCTACAAAACATACAGACGCAATGTTCCAGCCATTGAACTCAGCATTGGGGCTACAGAGTTAAAAGACAAAGGTTACAATTGATCAACAGACCAGGTGGTAAAGGCTAGGATGAAGGTCAACACCAGGTGGATGTGCAACCCCAAAGGGAAATGATCAAGAGAAGCATCAGAGTCCAGGCAGCGGGCAAGGAGGTGGGGTTCAGGGTTCCAGGTGACAGAGTGTGTGTGGAGGCTAGAGGGAGCATTGCAGGGACTGATGCAAGGTCAGGCTGTAATGTCCACGTGAGCCAGTGTACCCCCATAGACCCCTGGCAGCTGGAGGAGGGGCAGCAAATGGTTGGACTTCCACTGTGGGAAAGTCGTTCTAGCAGGGACAGAAATGGAAGTTGCAAATGTGGGTGCCAGGAGCCTACTGCAAGAAATTAGATAAAACATAAGGAAACAATGAACCAAAACAATAACAGGGACAGTGACATAGAGGAGATAAATGAAGGAAATTCCCAGGAAATAGAACCTGGTGGTACATCAGGTGTGTCAAAGTGTGAGCCTGGTGGGACTCAGATTCCCTGATGAAGCATCTGGGTGGCACTTAGTCTGATAAGGGAGGCATGGAAAACTGTGGGCACAACATGTTCTGTCAGAGTTTGTGGGGTAGGCAAGCAAAGTTGCCCCTGAGGAAGCTGGGGACATAGGTCTCAAGCACAGAACAGTCTAAACTAAAGTTATGCATTCAATCATCCCTTTCAAGACCTTAGAGGAATGGCAAATGGGCTTCCCACATGTCCCTGCTATTTGATAATAAGTCAATGAACAATAATGATAGTTCTGATCATTTCTTGAGCACTGCCAGGCACTATATCAAGTACTTTATGATGAATAATTTGACTTTGTTTATTATAATCCTCCCAGCAACCCTCTGAAGCCCTAATTTGGAAACTCAAAGAAGTTCAGTAACTTGATAGGCTGCACAGCTAGAAGATGTAATAACTGAAATTTTAATCTAGAAATCCTGATCTTGGTTTCTTAATCATTTCACTGAATAAACACCTCAGTTGTTCGATGTATTCAAGAAGGGTTTTTTATTTTTTTGTTTTTTAAGAACAGTCAGTCCTTTAAAATAAGGCTTGCATTAACTGTCCTTCTTCTACCACCTGTCATCTCTCAGGTCTGTATTTGTTGCTGTAAGAGCCCCAAGCTTTGCTGCTTTGCCCCTATCTCCCAATGATGAGGCAGACAGAGGGAGGAGCCCCTTCAGCCAATTCTGAAGAACTCTCAACTCCATTCCAACTGATCTGCACTCCAAATTGAGTAAACAGCTGTGAAAAACATTCAGTCTGGGGAGTGACTTTTGCAGTGAGAGGAGAAAACACAAGTCCTGTTGTTACTCTGGTTTAAGGGTCCATGGGCTCTGCCTAGACTCCAGGAGGTAGTTCCAATCCCCCCACATCTCCTTCCATGCCTCCTGGCATTCTTCCTGGCTGCAAAACTACCCCTCCCCAGTGCAAGCACCCTGACCCAAGAACCTCTCAAAGTTCCTAAATGCACCCCTGAGGGTCCCACTTTTCTCCCCCAACATTTTACCACAAAAAAAAATTTAAACATACAGGAAAGAGAAAAAAACCAATTTCCAGTAAATAGCCATATGTCTAGACTCTACAGTTATCATTTCATTGTATTGGCTTTATACATCCATTTATTTGTGCATCCATTTATCTATTTTTATGCATTAAGAGTAAATTGTTGATCTCTGTGCAGTGGCCCCTAAATACTTCAGGGTACATATCATTAACTAGAGTTCCATGTTTTTTTCAGTTCCTTTCAAGTAAAATTAACACACAATGAAATGCACAAGTCTGGTGTGCAGTGTATTTATTCTAGCACATACTTTGTCTAAAATTGACACAAACTTATTTTCTTAGAGGTCCAAAATCAGTCCCACTGGACCAAAGTCAAGGTGTCAACAAGGCTAATTACTACTGGAGGCTCCCAGGGACAGTTCGTTCCCTTGACTTTTCATTTTCTAGAACATTCCTTGGCCCATGACCCTTCCTTGTATCACACCAGCATCTTGCTTCCATGGTTACATCTCTGCCACACAGTCCAACTCCTGCCTTCTTCTCACAAAGATTTAGTGATCACAGAGGCCCACATGGACAACCCGGGGTACTCCTCCATCTCAACACCCTCAGCTTAATCACACCTGCAGACGTCTTTTGCCCTGTGAAGGAACATATTTCCAGGGAATCAGGATGTGATCATCTTGGGAGCCATTGTTCAGCCCACCACACGCACCCTTTCATTTCTCCAAATGCTCAAGCTTGTGTGACCCACAAGCATGTATCAACACCCATTAAGATATGCAGCATCCCATCGCCCTCTAAAAAGTCCTCTCATGCCCCTTCCCAATCCATCCCCATTCCCCATCTCCACCCCCTAGAGGCAAACCACAGTTCCTTTTGCCTTTGGAGCTTCTATAAATGTCCTGTGAACGTTCCTGTCCATGTCATTAGGATTGGTCGATGCTACATGAATTGGCATCAGTTTGTTCCTTTCTCTTGCTGAGTAAAGCTCCGACTGGATAGATCACCATTGGCTTAAGCAGCATCCTCCTGCTAATGGCTTCCTGCTGCGTCCAACTCTACTCTCGAACCTGTTGTGCATTGTTCCCTTGACCACTAATAAATTTCTTGCCACCAGCATCCTTCCCCTCACGCACAACCAGTCACACTCACCTGCCTCGCAAGACCAGGGCAAAGGCCACCCCTCTGAGAAGCCTTATGTAAACCTCAGCCCCAGCTAAGCCAGGGGACACTCCCTCCTCCCAGCCCTGGACATACTTTGGTCCCTACTCCTGACCATTTATGACCTTTACATGTTTACAGGTCTGACTCCTCTCTCAAGCCAGTTCTGTGCCGACACCTAAGGCTGTCTGGGTTGGCATCAAGATGTGTGGTTCCAAAACCAGCACCTGGTGGACTGATATTGTGGTTCTGCTGTCTTCATCTGTAATGTGATGACCTTCATGGGGTCATTATGAGGACTGAATAAAATACACACTGAAGCAACTGGCACAATGCCTAACTCAGCAAGCGTCTGAGATATCGGCCTTAATGCACGTTTGTGGAGTGAGTGAGGAGGGAGCTTGCTAAATAATGATGCGATTGGCCCTTGGCCAGAAAAATCTTGGTTTCTTAGGATTCTGATTGGAGGGAGCAATCTGCTTTGTTGTGAAAATTGACTTGAGCATGGGGGACAGACAGGCAGTGGCTCTCAGCTGCCCACTTTCCAAGAAGAGCTGACAGCTTTTATTGGTAATTCATTCTGGTTACTGTTTGAGGACTTGGATCCACTTCTCTTTAGATGGAGGGCAGAATTTAGACCAGTGTCTGTGACTCTTTCACCAGATTCACAGGAAGAGGATCATGAGCAGCTGGTTTCCCTGAGATGCAGGCATCAGGTTTCTATCTCAGCTTGAAGACCTTGCTGTGTGGGCCCTGGGGTGGGGCTGACGACTTTCGCTTTCTAACTGGTGGTTCCAAGGCAGATTTTGAGTTCCTAAATTTTCTCATTCTAAGCCAACCTAAAGCCTACAGGTTAATAATCCAGCCATGACTATGAAGAATATCCTCATGTAATCTCTGACTTTTCTACATAATTGATATCTTTTTTCTGAGTAGTTTGTTCACCAAGAACTTGGATTTTGTTAGAATCAAACCTAGGAACTGAAGTCAGTTAGTAGCTGTCCAATCAAACTGTCTTTTACTGTGCTACCTTTTGCGCTAAGCATGTATCAACCATGCGCCTACTGTGTAACTGAAATGTGCCTCTCTGACATTTAGAAACACATGATGGTTTGTTTCCCTAATATGAATTGTGTGGTTAAAACATTCATCATCAGTATTATGTGAAGATGTGATACTACTAGAATGTCCTCTTTTTATCGAAGTTTTCTTCTGTGTGCTTTAATACATGTAAGAACATTCAGCCTTATGAAGATCGAGTCATACACAATGAGACTGGTGTGAAATCATGTGTACCTCGGTATGTTTTCTCAATTCAGATAAGATTAGATCATTTATTTCAGTCACATAAATGTTACTTAGTGGTTTAAGTGGAACAACTGTTCTTTCATTCTTATGTTATTTTCAATTCCAAATATTATTTTATTTCTATTTTGGTTTTTGATGATTTGCATAGTACTGAACTTAATAAAATCACTGTCATTTTGCTTACTAAGAAAGACCTTGAGCTCCATGACCACGATGTTTTTGCTGTAGGTTTCTGTTGCATTTTTCTGATTATAAGAAAAAAATCACACATCCCATTGAAGAAAATTTAAAAACATGGAGAAATAGAATAAGACAAAAATTTCTATCATTTCACAGTTCAGAGATAAGCATTGTTAATATTTGTATATGATTCCTTCTACAAGTGATTGATAGATAGATAGTGGACCGCAACACAAATACATATGCACATTTTTCCCAGAAATAGAAAATACCAATAACTGGGCTTTTGGGTCCAGCTGACCAGACTTAGCCTAGCTTTCTACAGATGCACAATAATGACCAGATGGGGTGGCAGGAAGCCAGGTGGAAGAAAGCTCCTGGACCTGCCAATTGAGAAGGTCCTGGGCGGGTCACGCTGATCCTTCTGCAAATTCCCAAATCCCAGCTGGCTCATTCTTCCCAGGTGCAATGGTTAATTCTGACAGGATTAAGGAATACTTAGACAACTGGCAAAGGGTTGTTTCTGGCTAACTCTGAGAGTTTTTCTAAAGGAACTGGGCTGTCAGTGGACTCAGTGGGGAAGATGTGCCCTTCATGTGGGCAAGCACCATTTAATCAGGCAATTTCCTATTGCTCCTGTGCAGGGACATGCTCTTCTCCTGTCCTCCTGCCCTTGGATATCAAAACTCCAGGCTCCCTGACCTTTGGATTCCAGAATATATGCCCGGGCTTTTCAGTCCTGAGCTTCCTACTGAGAGTTACACCATCTGTTTCCCTGGCTGACGCCTTAGGAACTGGACTGAGCCATACTCCTAGCATGTCAGTTTGCAGATGGGCTATCATAAGACATCTCAACCTCTATAACTGCTTGAGCCAGTTCCACTAATAAATCCCCTCTCACATAGGGAAATATGAAGACATGCCTTTCACTAATAGTTTGAGAAATCAATTTGGGAGGGGAGACCCAGCGTCCCTGAAGAGCTTTGTACTTGTCTTCCCCTCTGTAGGCCAGACCTTACGTGGGAACCTCTCTCTCTCTCTCTCTCTCTCTCAAAGTTTAAAAGCAATAGGAATATTTGATTCCAGGGTGCTAGGGGTCAAGTTAAGACACTCAGCTTGAGACATAAGGCGAGCGTGATTTCCACAATGGACAGCAGAGGCAAAGCAACGACTGGCCCAGTCTGACTCACTGGTGAGTAGATGGTGGTATTCCTACCTGTGAAAGAGATAAGATGCTGCTGAAATCTTTCTTGATCTGTATAAACAAAAGACTTTTGGGTCAAGTCAACGAAAGCCTAACACAAATCACAAAAACAGAGGATTGCTGCCCCTTGATCAATTCCCGGGCCTGATCATTTATAGACGGAGAACACTTTGAGTGGAAACAAGGCTGAGTCGCTCGCCTCCAGGAAGGACCCTAGTACACTATCAAATGTTCATCCTGTCCATCTTTCTCCCAGCCTTCCTCCAAAAGGAAGCCTTTCACCAGGGTGATTGTGTCCTGGGGGAAAGGACATAATCAGACACTGAGGACACTGGCTCTGAAATGACCCTAATGCCAAGAGCCTCAAAATATCGCTGCAGCCCTCCAGTCAGAGTAGGGCCTTATAGAAGTCAGGCAATCCATGGAGGTTAGCTTATGGAATTAGCTCAGATACAATTCAGTGGGTCCAGTGCACCCCAGAACCCATCCTGGGGTCATTTCTTGAGTTCCAGTTGCATAACTGGAATAGACATGCTTAGCAGCTAGAAGAACCTCACATTGATTCCCTGATCCATGGAGTGAGGGGTCTTATGATGGGAAAGGACAGACGGTCATCACTAGAGCTGCCTCTACCTAGGAAAATAGCAAATCAAAACAATACCTCATCCCGGAAGGGATCGAAGAGATTGGCACCGTCATCAAGGATTTTAAAATGGATGGGTGAGGATTCCCACCACATCCCCACCCAGTTCTCCAGCTGGGCTTGTGCAGAAAACAGATGGGTCCTGGAGAATGACGGTGGATTATCAGAAGCTTAACCGAGTGATGATTCCAGTTGCAGCTGCTGTGCCAGATGGGGTTTCACTGCTTGAGACGAACACAGCCCCTGATACTCAGTGTGTAGCTTTTGATCTCAAAAATACCTTTTCCTCCATCTCTTTCCATAAGGCCCACCAGAAGCAATTCCCTCTCAGCTGGCAAATGCGGAGACATGTATGCCTCCGCTGGAGACATAAATAGGACGAAAAGGCCATTTCCTCTGTCCCGGAGTGGGGATACACACACCTTCACTGCCCACCCTCATAAGTGTATCAACTCTCCAATCCCATGTCATTATTTAGTTCATAGGGATTTGATCACCTTTCCCTGTCCATTAAACTGATGACAGTATGCTGATGGACCTACTGAACATGAAAGGCAACCACCCTTTACTTAGTGGTAAGACATCTATGTCAGAGAAATAAATCCAACTACAAATTTCTGGGGGTCAAGTCCAAGAGGCATAGAGGTAGCCCTTCAAAGATGAAGGATAAGTTGTCTCAACTGTCCTCTTCTTCAACCAAGAAAGAAGTACAATGCCTATTGGGCCCACCTTGATTTGGGAAGAACACATCCCTTGTTTGGGTGTACTACTTTGGCTCATCTACAAAGTGACTCAAAAATCTGCTAGTTTTTTGAGGGTCCCAGAACAGAAGGCTCTGCAACAAGTCTAGCCTGCTATACAAGCTGCTGTGCCACTGGTCCATATGATCCAGCAGATCCCATGGTGCTTGGCACAACAGTGGCAGATAGGGATATTGTTCAGAGCCTTGGGCAGGCCCCTATAGGTGAATTGCAACCAAGGCCCTTAGAATTCTGGAGCAAGGCCCCGCCATAATCCACAGATAACTGCAGTCTTTTTGAGAGACAGCTCTTGGGCTGCTATTGGGATCTAGTAGAACCTGAAGGCTTGGCAATGGCCCACCAAGTTCCCATGTGACCTGAGCTGCTGGTTGTGAACTGGGGTTCTGACTATCAAAGGATAAAATCAAGCACTCACAGCATCAAATGGAAGTGTGGTACATGTACCTGAGCTGAGCAGGTCCTGAAGGCACAGGAAGTGGCCCGGCTGTCCGTGGTTCCTATTTCTGCTATGTATACTGTCTTCTCTCCCAGGGTGTCAGGAAGGGAGCGTCTACTTCCACTTACCAAGGCTGACCTGGCTACAACCAGTGCCAAATCTGCCAGCAGCAGAAATCAACACTGAGAGCCATTAATGTACCATTCCCTGACACAACCAGCCAGCTACCCGACACAGGTTGATTACACTGGACCTCCTCCATCATGGGAGGGGAAGAGTTTTGTCTTTATTGAAGTAGATACCTAGTCTAGATATAGATTTGACTTCCCTGCACACAGTGCTTCTGCCAGTGCTGCCATGGATTCACAGAATGCCTTGTCCACCTCCGTGGCACTCCCAGGGCATTGCTTCTGAGCAGGAACTCCCTTCAGAGCCAAAGAAATGTGGCAATGAGCTCAGGCTGAAAGAATTTACGGGTCTTGCCATGTCCCCCATCACCCTGAAGCAGCTGGCTTGATTGAAGGTGGACTGGACTTGTGAAGACTAGTTGTAGCACCAGGTAGGTGACAATACCTTGCAGGGCAGAGGCAAGCGTCTTCTGAATATACGTGCTCTGAATCAGCACCCAGTGCCTAGTACTGTTTCTCCCATGGCCCAGATTCCAGTCCAGGAATCCAGAGGTGGGGATGGGAGTGGCACACTCACCATTACCCCTACTGACCCACCGGAAAATTTTGCTTCCTGTTCCAACTTTATGCACCTGAGCTGAGCCTAGAGGTCTTCGCTTCAGAGGGAGGAACACTGCCACCTGGAGACACGACAGTGATCCCACTTCCATTGGAAGGTAGGAACCGAGGACTGCAGACGTCACGAGGACTTCCTCCCCGTTGTGTTAAGACTTCGCTCGTGTGTGCATGTACATCTGATAACATCTGTGTTTTCATTCCCTTCTCACCCATTCGTCACACAACATGAGATCCACTGACTTTGTATCACTACTCAAGCATTGTTAAGGGCACATTTAAGCTGTAGGATGTCAGGAGAATAAACATCACTCAAGGACGTGACCTCCTCTTCTGGGAAAGGCTTTGGTTTGTCCCCAGCTGTACTCAGGACAGTTGAATCCTGTTGGCGGAATTGGTACCTTGTTCTTGTCTTTATTCAGAGATTTAACGGTGGCTTAAGGGGATGCATGTGGGTGCCAAGCTGTTGAGGGGAGTACTGCTGATGATTGGTTTTATGTATCAACTTGACTGGCAAAGGAATACCTCGAGATTTGGCAAAGGATTATTTCTGGGTGTGTCTGTGGGGTGTTTCCAGAGAAGGTTGACTGTGAGTCAGTGGACGGAGTGGGGAGGACCCGCCTTCAGGGTGAGCGGGCTCCCTCCAATCAGCTGGGGACATAAGTAGAATAAAAAGGCCATTTCCTCTGTCCTAGAGTGGGGATACACTCTCTCCTGCTCTTGACATTAGAATTCCAGGCTCTCCGTTGTTTGGACCCCAGGACTTCCACCAGTGGTACCGGGTTCTCAGGCCTTCAGCCTCAGAGT
Organism: Marmota flaviventris; assembly: GCF_047511675.1. Classification (NCBI taxonomy): domain Eukaryota; kingdom Metazoa; phylum Chordata; class Mammalia; order Rodentia; family Sciuridae; genus Marmota; species Marmota flaviventris. Next base: position 6,548,600 of record NC_092498.1, on the reverse strand, counting down.
CGCACCATCGTCTACCCTCACTCCGAGGCCTTGGACTTGGACTGCAGCACTCAGCCAGCTCCTGTTTTCAGACGGCCTGTGGTGGGACTTCTCAGCCTCCGTAATCGCGTGAGCCAATTCCCCTAAGAAATCCCCCTCGTGTATCTCTATATATCCTGTTGGTTCCTTCCCCAGCACCCTGACGGAAACACCAGGGAGGCTGGGAATTTCTCAGTGTGTGCTCGGCTTGGCCCCCAAGCACATGCCCCTGCTTCCATGGATGGTGACTCGTGACCCCAGGCGCAGGCAGTCCTGGCCAACGTGGTAAAGAGGGGGGCAGATTAGAGGTCAGCCCACCTGCTCCTCTCCCCCTCCTCCTGGCTCTCTGTCAAGCCTTCCATCTGATTCCATGGGATGGTGACAGCTGGCTGGCGGTGGTGCCTGGATTATCTTGGTCAGGCTGCCATAACAACACAGCACAGACCCGGGGATTACAGGCTTTTAATTCTCAGGGCTCTGGAGACTGCAAGTCCAAGATCAAGGCATTGGCAGGGCCCTCTGTCCTGAGGCCTCTCTCCTTGGCACACAGATGGCTGCCTTGTTTCTATGTCCTTCCACTCTGCACGCACACCACCAGTGTCATTTGTGTCATTTGTGTCATACTCTCCTCCTCTTAAAAGGACAGATTAGGATTGGATTAGGGCCTACCCTCTGGACCTTGTTCTAGCTCAATTGCCTCCAGAGATTCCATCTCCAAAGACAGTCCTCTTCTGAGGACCAGGGGTTAGGAGGCCAACATACAAATTTCGGGGGCCACAATTCAGCCCATGACAGAGGCTGCCTGCAGACACATCCTTGAGTCTTCCTTCACCACAATCAGCAAGTGGGAATTTCACTTCCTTAAAAATCAAATATTTTAAAGATTAGAGACTTGAACTTAATGAGAACCTGATGTTTGACCTTCAAAAACAAACTAGATCTCTCCAGGCCCGGGGGGCCTGTGTGTGAGCACCCTCCCCTGTGGGGCTGCTCCCTGGATGGTTCTTTCTCTGTTGCACCTGAGAACCACCCTGGGAGCTTTTGTGCATCTGGAACCCAGGCCCTCCCCACCACTAGGTCAGAATCCAGGGTTGGAGCCCAGGACACCAGTAGTTAGGAATCTTCTCTCCCTCAGGTTGTTCCAATGTGCAGCCAGGAGAGGACAGCCTGAGGGGGGTCTGGTCCAGACTGCAGACTTTGGGGCCCTAGAAGGTCTCGTTGGATTTCACAGCTCCCTGCAGTCACTGAAATCCAGAGGGACTTCCAGGCTCTAGCCTACTCCCTTGGTGACCAAAACCCTAAAGGACAAGGAACACAGAGAAAGGTCTCGGGACACAGCAGTCAGTGAGCGGTCTCTGTGAGGCCTGGGAGCATCATGGAGCTCCGCTGCTGGGACAGGAAGACACACTGAGCATCCTGCCTGTCAGTTACAAATGACTGAGAGGAAACGCCAGAAAAAGCCAAGAAAAGCAGGACCACGGCTCATTCCTCAACCATGTTCCAGAGGATCCCAGTGGCCAGAGAAGCTGGGAAGCACTCCTAAGTGGGACAGGCAACCTCATGACCAGGAGGCCCAAACTAGTCAAGACTTTGCTTCTTTGAAAAGGGTCAGAGCCCCACCTCCAAGAGGCCTTTTCTGCCCTGAGAACTCACAAACCTTCAAAGCCCTGTGGCAAACACCAGCTCATCTTCCATCATTCTAGAGAAGCTTCTTCTTCTTCTTTTTTTTTTTTTTAATATTTATTTTTTAGTTCTCGGCGGACACAACATCCTTGTTTGTATGTGGTGCTGAGGATCGAACCCGGGCCGCACGCATGCCAGGCGAGCGCGCTGCCGCTTGAGCCACATCCCCAGCCCCCTGGAGAAGCTTCTAATCATGTCCACAGCACGGGCACCAACTGAGGCCCCTGAGCACCTGCACTGGGCAGAGGCCATTCTTCTCATGCATTGGGAAGGCAGTGTCATCCCTCAGGGGACCTGGTGAGAACCCAGCTGATCAGCTTGAGAGGATCCTTCCCAGCCTCTGAAACCACAGGGCATTCCTCCCTGAACACCACTGAGCCCCCAGTGGTGAGGGGCCCTCCCACTGAAGTCCAGAAAGGGAATGAGAGTCTGGTGCCAGGGACACACCTCCACGCTGCTCTACCCACGAGGGAAAATCACAACATCTGCCTTCTCAAGTAGGTGCAAGGCCCCTCTCCTCCGCTCAGGCCTTTCACGACAGGGGATGTCCTGAGAGTCCCTGGCGATGGCCTAGAGTGAGGGCTTAGTCCAGGTGCTGACACTAGCAGTTATTAGAGAATGGGCCTCTTCTCCCAGGACTCAGGGTGAGGCTGATCCAGGACCCAGCCCGGATGAGGAAAAGTTAGATGCTTCAGGGACACGATTCCTCATCTGGGAAAAGGAATTATAACCAGGACTTTCTCTGCTGGGAATGTGGCTCAGAGGTAGAGCACACGTCTCTCACGCATGAAGCCTTGGGTTCAATCCCCAGCACTGGAAAAAAAAAAAAAACAGAACAAGGCCTTTCTCAGAGGATTGCTGTGAGGATGCAATGAGATCCTACGTGTCAGGCTCTTAGAGCAGGGCCTGTCTGGTGGCCAACAGAATCTGTGTTAGCTCTGGAACTCAAAGCGCCCGGCAGGCGCCCCCTCAACACAATCAGTGATGTCAGCTTCTCTGTGGCTTCAGAGCCTGCTCCGATTGGGCCTGGGCTGCCCCTTCTCCAAGATAAGCTTCTGAGGCTTCTCCTGGGAAGCATATTTCCATTGCAGCCATTGGGCAGGAAAAGTCTGAGCTTGGAGACCACCAGTCAGAATCTGAATTATACCAGCCAGGTTCCGTACAGCTTAAACAAGAGGCAAGCAACTATTTGAGTGCCAAGAAATTCTAATCCCGATAAAAATTTAATTTTTCGGACTTGAACCCCACCTTCTAGGATAAGTTATAATGCCATTGAATTAGTAAAAGTCATACTTGAGGTCTAATATTTGTTTGAAGGTGTTTTTTTCAAGTATGGAAAAATACTTACATGGGTAAGCGTGACAAATGTACCAATATGTTGGGTCGTTTCTTCTCAAACACCAATCTATCATAGGCACAAAAGGAAGCCAGTTTGGGAGGCCCTGGCATGGATGATGCCTACTGCAGGATTATCTCTAGGAAGAAACAAATCCCCAGCCCAGTGTCACCAGGGCTCTGTGAGGGGCGGACGTGGATGTTGGTGTTCATTCATTCTTCAGCCAACTTGGAATTTCCCTCGTGCACGTCATAGGACCCTCTAACTGCAGAGAAGAGCTGAGCAGCGGCCTGCGTGTCAGTCACTCCTTCAGGCTCCCTGCTGTGACACCCACCTCCCTTTAGCAGGAACACAAGCCTCAATCGTCCCCTCTCCTCCCCTTACACAGCACACACAGGCTAAAGCTTGCAAAACAAAACAGCCAAATCCTAGTAGGCACAAATGAACGTGCTGCCGAGCCTGGGCACAGACCTCAAAGCCCAGCGCCGGCTGCTCCCAGGCCGGCCCCACCCAGCGCTGAGCTCTGGATTCCGGGGCTGGCGAGGGATCCCAAGTAATTCCTGGGCCTCACCCATCCCTCCACTCAGAAGGATAATATGTGACCATACAGTTTTCCTCGCCATTTATAAAATCCCACAGCTTTTGGCAAGGAAAGAAGGAGGAGGAAGAGGACAACAAAGAGGAGGAACAGGAACAGGAGAAGGCGAGGAGGACCCCAAGCTGGAGAAGGAGCCCCGAGGGACACCTCCATGGTGAGGAGCCCGACTGGAATGTGGTGGCTCAGACAACCTGAGGATTCTTGCCAGCCGCTGCTTCTGAGGCTGATCAGGACGCACTTGTCAGCTAGTCCCTTCAAGCTTGTCCCTTGGGTCCTCGGCCACCTTCCAGACCCAGTGCTGCAAGGGGCCAGTTGCTCTGAGACGAAGAGCCCCGGCCCGGCACTCACGGCTGTAGCACACAGGAAGCCGAAGAGCAGATGGCAAGAGGAGGGGTCGGAGCCAGTGAGGGTTAAGCCCAGACCCAGTGACCTGAGACTTTGGCCTCAGTGAAGCTTTTACTGCTGTCACCAATCTGCCTGGAGCCTCCCTTCCTGGTACCTGCTGACGATGGGCCTGCAGGGCCCTCTGCCACTCAACCCCACTCCTTCATCTTATCAGCCTTGTTAACACGACTTCGGTCCCACAAGAGCTGGCCTCACTGCTCCACCCTGTCCCCCTCCCTGACCTTCTAAATCCAAGCCCAGGCTGCCTCATAAATTGCGGAGCTCAGAAGAAAATGAAAACCCAAGGCCTCCCTGAAAAGCCCAGGGTGGTGAGGCCCCAACCTCAGAGCACCACATTAGCTCAGCCCTCCGAGGTCGGGACCTGGGGAGACCAGGAGGCCTCACTCAGACACGCCCAGTGGTCCCTGCACTAAGGGCCTGTGAGGTTGCATGCAGACTCTTCCCCGAGGCCCTCCCTTGCCCCATCCTTGAGGCCATCCTGAGTGTGTTATCAGAGTCTTAGGTCAGACTGTGGGAGTCCCAACAGAGCAGGCTCGGCCACCCCTGCCCCCAGTTGACCAGACAGGAGACCAGCAACAGTAAAGCAGAAAAGGGTTTATTCTCAGCACCGCCCCATGGGGAAGACAGGTCTGAGTGCTGTCTTTGGGGTGTCGGCAACAGCTTTGGGGTAAGGCAAGAGCTGAGGGGATTTGCAGAGCTGGCCATCTTGGTCAGGTCGGGTCTGGTTGATCATGACCCTGGCACTGGTCCTGCAAGGTCTCGTCACCAGGGGAATCGCTGCTGCCTGAGAGGTAGTTTCAATTTCCAAGTTTCCATCCCAGTGTAGATACTTGTCTATCCTGTGATCCTGGAATCAAGGTAAACCAAAGGTGAGAATTATTCAGAAAGGAACAGGTCAGGGAGAGACAAAATGGTCAATGAGGAGGAGAAACAGGAACAGGAGAAGGAGAGGATAAGCCTGGGACAGGGAGGAATCCAGAGCTACTTAGGAGTCAGAACAGATAGAGCTTCATAGTGGATTAGGTACCTGCAGGAGGCCAGCCTCCATTCCTCTAAGGAACTTCAGTCTTTGTCATTCTGTAGCGTTAGTTTACTGCTGGTGGTGTCTGTAGTCAACTACAGATGGACAGGGCCCTGCTGGCCAGCAAGACCACGGCTTCCCCCAGCAGGACCCAGCGCAGGCTGCCTGTGGTTTTGGAAGCCTTGATTCCTGATGTGGCCAACAGCTCACTCTGGTGGAAAAGAGAGACACTTGAACAGAAAACAAAGATCTTTAAAAAGAGAGAAGGATGCATGAGACACTTTCTTCAGCAAGTTAATTTGTTCCTAAAACAGATGTGAACTAAAAAGTCTCCAATCTTATGGAACAGAACAAGGAGAAAAATCTAGAATTGCTAATTGGTACTCACTGCAACTCCCCACCCCTGCAGGACTCCAGGAGGCCCCTGTGTTACATGTTTGCATCTTCCCACCCAGACCAGTGGCCAGGGTGACTGTGGTCATAGGGTCGTAAGAGTGAACGTTGAGTGAGGGGTTTCTATGGCCACAACACCAGTTAAGTGCCTTACAGTCATCTGATCTCCTTTGATCCAGTCAATAACTTCATCATACCTTGATCATCTGTTAATGCTCCTCATTTTATATTTTTATTAGTGATATAGATTTTTATTGGTGCCTGATAATTACACATAATAGTGGGATTCCTCGTGTCAAGCTCGTACATGCACAGAACAGAATTTTACCTCCCTTTCCTTTCCTCCTCCCTCCTGCGATGCACTTGCTCCGCTCCTCTCTAATATCTCCCTTCTAATATTATTATTATTATTATTATTATTTTAATTAGTGCATTATCACTATATGAATATATATGATTCATCGTGCTGTGTTCCTACATGCACACAGCATAACGTGGTAGACTCCATTCCCCATACTTCCCTCCCTCCTCCCTCCCTCTCAATTCCCTTCCTCTACTGTTTTCCCTTCTATTTTTGTGAGATACTTCCCTTCCCCCCTTTCTCTCTCTCTCTCTCTCTCTCTCTCTCTCTCTCTCTCCTGTCCACATATGAGAAAACACATTTGAACTTTGACTTCCATCCCAGCATTTCTGCCCAAGGGCTCCACCAGCCTAAGTGTTCTGGGGGCCTCTCGCCAAGGCTTCTTCCTCCTAGGTCTCCTTGGGTTCCCTCAGGTCTCGCTTTACTCCACGTTCAGGGGCCCAGGCCACCCGCGTGCTCATAGCCTCTCAAGGCCAAGCCGACAGTCCTACCCAAAGCCTTGACACAGCAGGGACCAGGCAGGGAGGTGGGAAAGGGACACCCCTGCAGGATCTGAGGGGTGTTGCTCTTGCGCTTGTCTCCCTCCTGGGAATCAGGTTCAGAAGCTCATCCCACAGGAACGCCAAAGTCCAGGGACAGTGTCCAGATGAAGTGTCCCGACGGACAAGCACAGCAGGCTGGGAGGAGGCTTAGCAGAGGGAGGAGCTCTGGAGGGCTGCAGAGGCAGGACAGGAATAGTGAGGGAGGGCACAGGCTGGCTCACCAAGGAGGGGAGTTCCTGCCTCTCTGGGAACAGGCAGAGACCTTTCAGGAACGCCAATGCCACCTCTTATCATTCCTTTCGTGTCCTGGTATTTCTGGCCGTGGCCACGGGTAGCTGTCTTCAGCCTTTGAAGAGGGAGGAGAGAGGCTAGGCAAGAGGTCAAGTTCACCCTGAACTCTGGACAAAACGTCCCTCAGATGACCAACATGTCTACACACAGAGCTGAGTAGAATCTAACCCAGAGGTTAAGGCAGCAAAGGACACAACACAACATGAAGACAGAGAGGCCACACCTTTCCAGCCATCCCGTCACCCATGGACATCTGCAGGCCCAAGTGAGAGCCCCCATTTATAGCAAAGTGGCCTTCAGGTCCCTAAAGAGTTAACCATCCACACCGTAGCCCACACATCAGAGGTGGGAGACCAATACTGTGCTGCCCACCGTGTGATCTCCAAAGCTGGCGCTTTTTAGGATGATTAAGCAGGTGAACCCTGAGGATCTGCTTAGGTTTTTCCGATAACAACCCCAGCACAGCCCGGGCAGTGCCTCTGCCCAGGAAGTAGGAACCTGGAGCTGGGGGGAAGGCTGGGCCGGTCACGGGGTTCCACACTCACTGTCTGCCAAACCCAACAACCAGGATTTCAGACTCCAGAAGGGAAGCGGGAGGGGTTCCTACACCTCCCCTGTTAGCACAAACATGAGCAGGCTGGGCAGAGGGAGACCATTGAAAGGTCCAGTTCCCCCGAAGCCAGCCAAGGACCTGCCCTGCTTCTGGCCTGGGCCCGCGCCACTCTGTCCCCTTATATCTCTGTGGACTGCCCATGGCTCCTCATTGAAATGTGAGCCCGAGCATTGTTTTACCATGTTTGTTCATGGAAGAACGCCTGCAGAGTGTGTCAACATTGTTGAGTGAACAAATACTATCAAGAAGAAAGCCACAGCTGATGGCCCAAACCCTCTGTCCTTGTCAGAGCCCCTGCTTTTGTGAAATGGGAGGATTTTCTCTTTGCTAATCAGTCTTCCCTAATCAGCGCCCAAGCCTGTGATGTGGGCTTGGCCGAGGTAAAGGTCTAATCTAGTGGAAGCAGCTGCGGCCCTTTCTTTCAAGTGGTTCTGTGAGAATGATCCTGCTGTCTAGGTTGTCTCATCTGATCCGATGAGCAGTATCCTTCTGAAACCAAATATCAAGATTTAGCCATGGGACATCCATAAGCTAAGATCTGTGACCAACTAATTCCAAGATTTTGAATTTATCTTCTCATTGCAAGACCCGTTCCCAGGACTAGACTTCCTGTCTTCTTCCAGGCACGGGGTTCTTCCCCTTTAAGGCAGGCAGGATGCCCAGAACATAAAGGGTACAATCTTTGCCCAAGTGTTATCTGTAACTGTCACCAATCATTAACCCCAGGAAGGGAGGGACTGTATCTCAGAAATCAGGATCACCTAACCACAGGGAGGGACTGGCAGCCAGACGTGCAGCCAGGGAGCCCGGGCAAGAGAGGAGTCAGGCAGCAGAGCTGGAATCTCATCAAAGTTCCCCCAGCACCACGGACCTGAGTCAAAAGCAACGGCTGTGCCTCAGTTCTGTTGTGGCCTCTCTTAAAGGTTTTTTTCTCCTGGGTCTCCCGGGTCCCTCTTTACCCCACATTTCTATAAGCAACACAAGAGGTCCCTCACGCTAACCTCCTCCCCTCCCCTTCCCCAGTTCAGCAACCCAAACCCATCACATTCCCCCAGAACCGACCATTCTGTGTCCCAGGAACAGCTGCTCATCTCAGCTCTGTCACTTACTCCCACATGCCCCCTACCCGGACAGTGCTCCTCCTCCAAGGTCCTTGACCACCGCAAGCCCCAGACAGACTCCTCTCTGGAACTCCAGGGCCAAGGACACCCACCCCACTGGGGACACAGAATTCACTCACCTGCTCTGGGCTGGCCAGGCACCTGTAACATCAGTGGCATAGGAGGCAGAGGCAGGAAGATCCCAAGTTCAAGGCCAGCCTTAGCAACTTAGTGAGACCCTAAGCAATTTAGTGAGACCCTGCCTCAAACTAAAAAAAATAAAATTAAATTAAAAAAGGACTTGGGATGTAGCTCAGTGCTAACAGGCCCTGGGTTCAATCTCCAGTGCCAAAAAAAAAAAAGCTCGGGGCCCAGCTGTCCACAATGCAGCACGTAAATAGGGTGTGCCGGATTGTATAGTGTTGTCCCCAAATTCACGTCCATCCCAGGCTGCAAAGTGTGACTTGATTTGGAAATAGGGTCATTGCAGATGGGTTAGCTAAGATGGAATAGGGTGGGTGGTGACTTAATCCAGTGGCAAGTGTCCTTATAAAAACCGAAGAGGCACGGGGGGGACACCACATGAGGACAGAGGCGGAGGTTGGAGTGAGGCATCGAAAACCAAGGAGCCAGGGAGATGCCAAGGTTTGCCAGAGCACCAGAAGCTGGAAGAAGCAAGAAAGACGCCCGCCAGTGAGCCTTCGGAGGGAGCCAGCCCTGTGGCACCGATTCCAGACTTCCGAACTGTGAGCGAGTCATTTCTGTTACTTTAAACCCTCTGCTGTGGTGCCTGGTTAGCAGCCCGACGAGGCTGATGCAGAGGGAACCCCAGGGCTTGGGGGGCTGCCGTCGTGCCATCTCCTTCCAACCCCACAGGCCGGTTCTCAAGTAGCCCTCCAGTCGTATCTGTTCATGCTACTAACTCTCTGTAGGTCCTCCGTGCGCCCTCCAATTGCCCTCCAATTCCCAGGCCCAGGCGTGAGACCTGCGGTGCCTGATCCCACAGCCGCCTGCACCCTGGGCTGACGACCTGCCGGCACTCAGCCTGTCTCCTCGGGTCCTTCTTTCATCTAATTGTGGACATTCGCTGAGGAATTGAGCCAAGTGTGACGTCAGGCCTGGTGTTACCTCAGAGGCCCAGGCAAGGCCCCTCTCCTCCCTCTTGTGTGTGTGTGTGTCTGTCTGCCTGTGTGTGCGCATGCATTCTCACCCACATCCCTGGCCAGGAGGCGTTCTAACGCGTTCAGTTATCCTTCTATACACAGGAGCCCTTGGGAAGGTCTCAGGTGGCTTCGTGCATGTGTTTTAATGTGTGTGACACATGCTGCTGTCACTCACCTTAAGACCCACCCTTGTGAGTTGCTGTGTGGACGCCCACATTTCTGCATGCACAGCCACATGGTGTGCACTGACCACCGTCCCAGGGATGGGCCCCTGGTGGCCTCCAGCTGTCCCTCCCCACGGACAGCTCATTCCTCTGTCCTCCCTAGCGGCCTGTGTGGAAATCTCTCTGGCACATGTCCCTGGAGGCAGGCCTGCGGGTCTGCAGGACATGCCGTGATCTCGTTTGTTCATGCTCTGCAGACTGCACTCCGGGATGGCTGTCCCGTCTATGTCCCCTCCCCACAAGCCACACCTGAAGTTCCCATTTCCCCACATCCCCTGAAGCACTTGGCCTCATCCAGCTTTCTCATTTCTGCTCATCATAGGTGTAAAATTACATCTCGTTGTTGAATACTTGGAATTTTTCTAATAACCACCACATTTTTCATGTCTCTTTAGCCCTTTCTGTTTTCTCTTCTGTAAGTTGCCTTAGAGATACTTTTCCCAGGTTTCCATTCGAGTGCTGCCTCTCTCCAGCTGATTCTCAAAAGTTCTTTGCATATCCTAGGTAGTAGACCCTTCACTTTTGTTTAAACAGTCTTGTTAAGACACTACTTAAACATCTTACAGTTCACCCATTCAACGTGAGGTACCGATGGACTATGGTACATTCACATAGAGGTACACACATTGCCAGTCAATTTTAGAAAATTATCATGACCTCAAAAAGAAACCCCATGCCCACCAGCTCCTACACCATCCCGCCAACCCACCCAGCCCTCATAAATCACTAGTGCACTTCTGTGCTCTGCATAGAGATTTACCTAATCTGGACATTTCATATAAATGGAACCATACAATAGGTGGTCTTTCATAACTGGCTTTTATTCATTTAAGAAAATGATTTTAAGGTTCACCCATGTTATACCCTGTTGATAAATTCCCCTTTTTTGTTCATTACTTTTTATAGCTGAATAATATTCCATTATATGGATCTACTATATTTTGTTTATGCACTTAACAGTTGATAAGCATTTGAGTTTCTTCTACCTTTTGGCAATTATTAATAACACTGCTATAAACATTAGTGTACAAGCTTCTATGTGGAAATATGTTTTCATTTATCTTGGTTATTTACCTAGATGTGGAATTGCTGGGTCATTTGGAAGCTCTATACTTAATCATTTGGAAAGCTGCCAGTTTTCCAAGTGCCTGCGTTTTCCATTGCCACCAGGTGGGTAGGATCCGGCAGCACTTAGTCTATCACTTTTTTATTCTGGCCATCCTAATGGGTGTGAAGTGGTATCTCACCATTGGTTTTTAATTTTTCACTTTTAATTGACACATAGTAATTGTACATATTTCGGGGGGTACAGTGTGGCCTTTCAATGGTTGTGTAAATGTGTGGTGAGTACAGTATTAGGCACCCCTGTCATCTCACACACTCGTACTTTCCTGGTGTTAAGAAATCCTGATTTGGGGCAATGTTTTAGTCAGCTTTTTCTGCTTTTGTGACTAAAAGACCTAACAACAGGAATTTTAAAGGAGGAAAAGTTTATTTGGGGGCTTATAGTTTCGGAGGTCTCAGTCCTAGGTAGCCAGCTCCATTCCTCAGAGCTCGAGGTGAGGCTGGCGTGACGGGCAGGAAGCAGAGGCTCCACCTGCCAGATACAAAATATGTGCCCCAAAGCCACACCCCCAACACCCCTCCTCAGCCACCCTCTACCTGCCTCCAGCCTCCACTCAGTGAATCCCACCAGGGGATTAATTCACGGACTGGGTCAAGGTTCTCACAACCCAATTATTCATCCTCTAAATCTTGCATTTTCTCACACACCAGCTTTTGGGTGGGGGTGCAGGGGACAGCTCACATCCAGACCATAACCAGCAACATGAACAACTGAGGAGCATTACATTAGGTGCCAGAGGCCAGGCACAGAAGGCCAACATGGTGTGTTCTCACGTGTGGACACAAAAACGTTGATCTACAGAAGTAAAGAACAGTGCTCAGGGAGGAGGGAGGAGGGAGGAGGGGTGAAGGGGACTAAAACCTAAAGCTTCTCCAGCCGGCAGGGTTCCAGGGTGCGGCTGGGCAGGAACAATGACTCCTGAAGTCCCACAGCAGAGAAGGAGAGCTGCAGCTGCTGACGACTCACTGAGTCTTCCAGCCTCGTTAATGGCGGGTTTGAATGTCCTTGTTGTTTTGATCTTCGTTTCCCTGGTGACTGACGATCTCTTCGTGAGCTCCCGTCCCTTTGAACGTTTTCCTAGGAGGGATGTCTGTTCGGATCCTTTGCCCGTTTTTAATTGGTGTCTTTTATTCTCGAGCTGTGAATTCCTCATATGTACTATGTACTTTCATCAGATACATCATCTTCAGACATTCCCCAGCCTGCGGGCTGCCTTCTTGCTTTCTTGTTAGTGGCCTTCAAAGCACTGATGACATCCAGTTCACCTGTTTCGTTTTGTTTGTTTTGTGCTATTTTGGGGCTTTGGGGTGGCGCCTAAGAAGCCCTTGCCACGCCCGAGATCAAGAATATTTATTCCTCTGTTTTCTTCTGAGTTTTGTGCCTTTGGCTCTTGCATTTAGGACTTGTTCCATTTTGAGTGGGCTGTTGTGGTGTGAGTTGGGACCTGTCTTCTCCAGTCTGTCTTCATGCCAGTCTCTCTGTCCTTTGTGGAAGACAAACAGGTCAGACTTCTCAAAATCAATTTGTCCCTCTTCTGGCCCAAGCTCTCCTAGCTCTCCATGGAGATGGTGAGTCCATGACAGAGAGTCCCCAAGTGTCCCTCCTAGGGGACATGAAGAGTGGAAGATGCAAGCTTCCATCTTCACTGTGGCCATCATCATTTTGGCCTTTAAAGCTAATCCCCCTCCAGAGACACCAAAGACCTTCCAGAATTGCAAGTCCAACACGGAGATAGGTAATCATTTCCGTCCTTCATCTAGCTGCCTGGACACACTGACATGACTTCAACGCCAGCGTTCTCGTGAGAGATACAAGAACACAAACACATGATCAGATGCCATCTCTGAGCAAGCCGCCTCAGTGACCAAGGAGATAAGGACCTCTGGTTCTTCCTAGCCACGCTCTTTGGCGGACTGTATGCTTGTCCCTCTACCCCGGAGCTGCTCCGGCCTCATCCATGTTTGTTAGATTAAGGTTAAGCTCCCCCTAACTGGGCCCTTGGTTCTGTCCCCTCTGTGCAGAGGTGTTGCCTGTCCCCAGCTGCCCTTGGCCTCTGCTCTCTGCCTTAGCGAACCTGACTGTCTTGCCCCCCAGCTGCATCCTCCCTCCTTTCTGAATCCTGTCAGGTCCCAGAGGTGGTGACAAAGGTTTCTTACGTCAGTGGCCTCTGTGTCTCTGGCTCCCTGTTCAGCCTAGGGGTTGAATTCCCTGTCTTGCTGTGGGTGTCAGCTTCTTGGTCCATATGTCTGCTCCAGGTGAGTCTGTCAGCCCGTAAATCCCCCCTGTCCTCACTTCTGAATTGTGACACTATGTACACAGATTATGGTATTGCATATTTGAAAAAGAGGAAGCCAAGGACAGTTCCCGGGGAACTTGGCACTGTGGCCAAATGATAAGGAAACAGAGCAGGACACGTGTTGTAACTGCCAGCGCCCGGCATCCCCCGCTACTGGGGAACCCCTGAGAGGGAGGTCCCCACCTTGGTCGGCCCATACCTCACCCTGTCCCTCCCTGCGGGGCGGGGTCCAATAGACTTCAAGAAGGTGTCAGGGGTCAATGCCTAGGAACAAAGTCTGACAGAGAGGCGACTGGGAGCCCAGCGCACAGGTGCGTTCTGATGGGGCACGAGAGGGGGCTGCCAGGGAAGGGGACGAGCAGGGAGCCAGGGGCAAGAGAACCCTGACACAGAGGAGGAGGGCAGAGGTGCCAGAGCCCAGAGCCCGGCTCAGGAGGCTCCAGGGTTCCTGGGGGTGCGAGAGGGTACACGAGGAGTGGCCAGGGGCTGAGGAGCACTCGTGCTTCTGTGAGCAGCTCGGAAGGCTCCCGGGCCAGGCGGTTCTCTGTCTCCGTCTCCACCTCCCTGATGCACCGGAACGGAGGGTGGCGCTGGAACAGAGGGTGTTGCTGGGCAAGGTCAAGGTCCCTTCTGCATCTCCCTCCTCCTTGGAAAAGCAGAAAGAAATCTGGGGATGGAAGGTTGTAAAAAGGGAGGCCCCCCGTGAAGGGGCAAGGAGGTCCCCTAATTACACATGACTAAGTGAAGGGAGCCATCTGACGAGGCCGCATGCTGGAGGGACATTCTGGAAATGGCCAAACCTGAAGACAGGAAAAGAGCCGTGGAGGGCAAGGGTCGGGGGGCGGAAAGGATGAATAGGCAGAGCGCAGGGGGTTTCAGGGAGTGAAACTACTCTGTGTGACACGGTAAGGGTGGACACATGTCCATTTACATTTGCCAAAATCCACTGGACTTCAACACCAAGAGTGACTCCGAGGTAAACAAGGGACCTGAGAGATTGTGGTGGTCACTGTAGGTGCATCAGCCGTAACTGGACCACCAGGGACATTGATAGTGGGGACTGGGGAGACAGGAAAGAGTGGGAGCTCTCTTACCTTCTGCTCAATTTGCTACTAACCTAAAACTGCCCCCAGAATGAAACACGTACACTTATACGAGAGAGAGAGAGAGAGAGAGAGAGAGAGAGAGAGAGAGAGAGATAGATGGATGAGGGGTTGGCCAAAGTTTAACAGTAGAACAGGAGCCCAGCCTGTACCCTGCTGGCCCTAGCTTCACCCAGCAGCCCCCAGCTCACCCACTCCCTTCAGGTTGGGCCTTGAAAGCACAAGGAGTTTGGGTCCCTAGGCCATCCCACTAGCACCAGAAGAACAAGACAGGGCCACTACCGGGAAGTCCCCATGGTGAACAAAACCAGAGCAACGTGAGAGTCAGGGGGTTGGGATCTGGGAGACCAGAGAGGACTTCTCAGACAGCCTTGACTGTGACCACCAGGGCCACCAAGGCCAGAAGACCCAAGGAAAGAAGAGCTGGGGCTCCCAGGAGCCCACCAGCTCATCCGATGATAGAATGGACACAGCAACCACTTTTCACTGACCCATGCATCAGTGTACAAATTAAAGGCCACAATGCCGAGGGGACTGAGTGGGGAACTGAAATAAGCTTGAAAGGCCCAAGACAGAAAGCTCCTTGGCAGGGTTTAAGCCAACTTTGAAAGGAGGCATAGGATGTGAACTTGACAGAGAAAACCAGGCGGGAAAGGAACACGGCGGAGCTGAGCGTCTCTGGAGGGTGCATTGTGTTCCTAGTGCTTTTGAGTCACATAATTGACGCATGAAAGACTTTTTCCAAAAAGCAAAAAAATGCAAAGCGCCCGGATCTCAGGTTCCCTTTCTCTGGTGTCCTCTCTCGCGTGCCTGATGCAGCACCAGGATGCTTCCCTTGTTCCAGGGATGCAACTGAGTCCAGCCAAGTGCACTGAGTCCCAGCACCCCACCCCCACTGGTGGGGCTCTGGGCTGGAACAGGCTGAGCAAGGCAGACCCCAGACCCTCTGCGCCTCTGCCTGCACAGGAGAAAGGGTTTGCTCCAGATTCAGCCCCAGGGGCTCTGGTGGGGGAGACAAAAGCAGGGACCTCTAGGGGCCTTTGGCCATTCATATGCCAAGTTAGGGTTCGGGGCCTCTGTACCTAGGGCACCACCTGGCGGGTAAGGCCCAGGGAGACTCCAAACCTTCAGGAAGTCGGTGGCAGGCAGCAAGGGCAGCTGTCCTGGAAGGAAGGACAGGTCTCTGGTAGCATCCCAGCAAAGCCCGACCGCAATTCAGGGTCTGGGGGACCCAGGGCAGGGGGACGGTGACAGCCAGTGGCTGCAACCAGCATACCTTGCAAGAGCTAGGGTCTCCCAGGGACTCTCGGCACAGCAGGTCTAGCAGGTGGTTCCACCCAGGAACGAGAGAGGACAGAGAGGCAGCCACCTAGGTCTGCTCTCAGCTTCACACACAAGACTTTACAGGTAGCTCGAGAGGGTGGGTCCCTGATCACACCCTTCTCCCAAAAGGAAAGGGGAAAGGGCACCCCACCAGGTGCCTTCTACAGCTGCAGGGGTTAAGAGACCGCGACACAGCTGCCCCATGGGGACCAGAGAAAGCTGGACAGGACTGGCCCTCATCCTCACCCCAGAGCCCCATCTCAGCAGAATCACTCAGCAGAGCTTGAACCCTCCTGTGCTGGTGTCCACAGGCCGTATCAACAGCGTCCACTGTAAAGAGGAAGAGTAGCCGGTGCTTTGTGTGTGTTTCCCCTAAAGCCCGCATCACTCCAAACATTGTATTACCTGTGCAGTTGTCTTCTCTCCACAGTCCTAGGAGGTAGGTGTTGCTGTCATTTCCATTACATGGAAGAGAAAATGGAGGTCCAGAGAGTTTAAGCAACATGCCCCAGGTCACACAGCCAGTCCTAAAGGTGTAACTTACCAGAATGCAAACCCAGGCAGCCTGACCCTTTAAACCTACCCTTTAAACTTCTACGCTAAATTTTGAAATTTATCTCCCTAAAAAGTATTGTGTTGCATAAAAAAGCAGTTTTTCAGTCAATACAGCTCTTTGCCTCCCAAAACACAGCAAGCACTTTCTGCCTTCTGAGGACCAGGCCTCTGGCCATGGTGACTCAGAGTACCCTTGGCTGAGGAGCCAAAGGGTACAATGGGAGCGGGTGTCTAGGAAGAAAGCCCATGAACTATAAGAAGTTTGTGGACAAAAGAAGAGAGAAAAAAAATTAAAATCCACAGACACACAGCCAGGGACCTGGGCAGCACTGGGAACCATGCAGGGGGGCCACAGGGACCCCAGCTGCCTCTGGCTTGGGCTGGGACAGGAAAACCATGAGGCTAAGGGGCATGTTGTCCACGGTGTTAGCCTGACACCAACCCACTTTCTCCCTCTGCTCTGCTACATTTCAGAGCCATGGGGAGACAGAGCCTGGCACTGGGCTGGGCAGTGGCCACCGTGCTCATGCTGCAGATGGCCGCGGAAGAGCGCCCGCCCTGGACCCTGCACGGCAAGGCTGAGGTGTTTGCAGACCTCAGTGCCCAGGAGCTGAAGGCCGTGCACAGCTTCCTGCAGGCCAGGAAGGAGCTGGGGCTGCAGCCCTCGGGGTCCCCGAGCATGGCCAAAAACTCTGTGTTCCTCATTGAGATGCTGCTGCCCAAGAAGCAGCATGTGCTGAAATTTCTGGATCATGGAGAAAGGCGCCCCGTTCGGGAAGCCCGAGCCACCATCTTCTTTGGAGCCCAGGAGAACCCCAATGTCACCGAGTTTGCTGTGGGGCCGCTGCCACGTCCCTCCTACCTGCGAGCACTGTCGCCCAGGTCCAGGCACCAGGCCTCCTGGGCCTCCAGGCCCATCTCCAAGGTCGAGTATAAACTCCTCCTCCACACCTTGCAGGAGGCCACCAAGCCCCTGCATCAGTTTTTCCTCAACACCACCGGCTTCTCGTTCCAAGACTGCCAGGGCCGATGCCTGACCTTCTCCGACGTGGCCCCCCGTGGCTTGGCATCTGGCCAGCGCCGCACTTGGTTTATCTTACAACGCTTCGTTGAAGGCTATTTCTTGCACCCCACTGGCCTGGAGCTCCTTGTGGATCATGGGAACACAAATGTCCAGGAATGGACAGTGGAGCAGGTGTGGTACAACGGGAAGTTCTACAGGAGCCCAGAAGAACTGGCTCAGAAGTATGCAAATGGAGAGGTGGATGTGGTAGTCCTCGAGGGACCGCTGCCCAAGGGCCAGGGGGACGAGAGCACAGAGGAGCCGCCCCTCTTCTCCTCGTACAAGCCCCGTGGGGACTTCCCCAGATCCATCAGTGTGGGCGGCCCCCGGGTGGTCCAGCCCAACGGCGCCCGCTACCTGCTGGACGGCAACGTGGTGCTCTATGGCGGCTGGAGCTTCGCCTTCCGGCTGCACTCCTCCACCGGGCTGCAGGTCCTCAACCTGCACTTTGGGGGTGAGCGCATTGCCTATGAGGTCAGCGTGCAGGAGGCAGTGGCAATGTATGGAGGACACACACCTGCGGGCATGCAGACCAAGTACATGGACGTGGGCTGGGGCCTGGGCAGCGTCACTCACGAGCTAGCCCCTGGCATCGACTGCCCGGAGACTGCCACCTTCCTGGACACTTTCCACTACTTCGATGCAGATGACCCTGTCCTCTATCCGCGAGCCCTCTGCCTCTTTGAGATGCCCACAGGGGTGCCTCTCCGGCGCCACTTCAATTCCAACTTCAATGGTGGCTTCAACTTCTACGCAGGTCTTAAGGGTCAGGTGCTGGTGCTGCGGACGACCTCCACCGTCTACAATTATGATTACATTTGGGACTTCATCTTCCACCCTAATGGGGTGATGGAGGCCAAGATGCATGCCACTGGCTACGTCCACGCCACCTTCTACACCCCCGAGGGGCTGCTCCACGGCATGCGCCTGCACACCCACCTGCTCGGCAACATGCACACACACCTGGTGCATTACCGCGTCGACCTGGATGTGGCAGGTAGGACCCCAATCAGAAGCTCTGGGTCAAACATGCAGACAACCAACAGGAGGCACCCAGGAGACAGCACTAGGACCCCCGGGGATAGGACCAGGGGCGTCTGCCCAGCAAGCTCCTGTGAAACACGCAGCTAGAGACCCGTGTGCCTCTGAAACACAGTCTAAGTGAATAGAGCCCGAGAGTCACTCAGGTGCCACTATGCAGACCTGTCCTGGTGCTGGGGCTGAGTAGGAAGGTGTGCATGGAGTAGGGGAGGAATGTCACTGCCTGACACCTTGAGGTGGGTACAGGGCCACCTGGGGATACTCAGTGTGTCACCGCAGGAGAACCGGTGCAGTGCCCGACATCAAATCCCATAACAGCACAAGGTAATCCAGACCAGATGGGCAGCTTCTACCCACTCAGTCCCACTTGCCCCTGTGCCCAGACGGCACTGGACACAGTCTCTTGTGCCTGGAGGAAGATGGTGTCCTTCTCTGGGGTCATAGACACTGCCAGTGATCTTGAGCACAACCCTTGAGAAGCTGCACATGACATTGGAATTCCCCAGTTGTCCTGACATACCCAGGAGCTGTCCCCTAGCTCCTCTGGTTTTGAGGATTGTTACCGTCCCTTCCTGCCTCCCGCAGCTAGCCCAGTGCATGCGCCAGCACCTTTTCCTGGTGTTGGCTGTTGGATGGGTCCAGGGTAGAGATCCTGAGGGGCAGGGGTTCTGTTCCAGGGGCCTGATTCCCTTTCTCCCCTACCCCCCCCCTCCTACCCCCAGGCACCAAGAACAGCTTTGAGACACTAGAGATGAAGCTAGAGAACATCACCAACCCCTGGAGCCCAAGACACCGCCTGATCCAGCCGACACTCGAGCAGAGGCAATACTCCCGGGAGCGCCAGGCAGCCTTCCGCCTCGGACGGCCTCTGCCCAGGCACCTGCTCTTTACCAACCCCAAGAAGAACCCCTGGGGCCACAAGCGCAGCTACCGCCTGCAGATCTACTCCTCGGCTGAACAGGTGCTGCCCTTCGGCTGGCAGGAGGAGCGGGCCATCACCTGGGCCAGGTGAGAGGATCAGGGAGGCTGGAGAGGGCCAGGGCTCTCCTCCGTGCCTGTGTCTGTCTGTGCTTGTCCCTGAGGCTCTGTGTCTCTGGGTTGTGTCTGGGTGGCATCTCGGTGCACTCAGGGAGGGGTGGAGAGCTCCAGGGGACTCCAGGCCCTCCATGGGCAGCAGGCATGGGGAAGCAGCAACGTCCTCCATCATTGGAGGATGTTCCCCGAGAGGCACTGAGAGGCCGCCTCTGCCCCTGGAGCCACCCAGTTTCTCCTCGGCCTGGCAGGTACTCCCTGGCAGTGACCAAGTACCGGGAGTCTGAGAAGTGCAGCAGCAGCATCTACCACCAGAACGACCCCTGGAACCCCCCTGTGGTCTTCGAGGAGTTTCTTCACAACAATGAGAACATTGAGGATGAGGTACTGCCCAGTCCCACCCCTGCCCCCCTCTGACCACCTTACCCCCAGAGAGTCCTAGCCTGCCCCCCATCCCAGGAGCACAGCTGGCTGCGTGGAGGGCATGTTCACGCATCTGCCCATCTGCCCATCTCTTCAAAAGGGAGCTTCAGGGTGTCTCTGGAAGTATCCAGGCACAACTGAAAACGCCCCAGGCCAGCATGACCTACAGTGACCAATACTGGACACTACTTACCCACTGATGCCCACCCTCTCTCCCACAGGACTTGGTGGCCTGGGTGACCGTGGGCTTCCTGCACATCCCTCACTCAGAGGACATCCCCAACACGGCCACACCTGGGAACTCTGTGGGCTTCCTGCTCCGGCCCTTCAACTTTTTCCCAGAGGACCCGTCCCTGGCATCCAGAGACACCGTGATTGTGTGGCCCCGGGATAAGGGTCCCAACTACATACAGCGCTGGATCCCTGAGGATCAGGACTGCTTGAAGCCTCCCCCCTTCAGCTTCAATGGGACCTACAGGCCTGTGTGAGGCCACCCCAGTTCTGTCTGGAAACCTGAGAGCCCCATGGGGCCGACAATAAACTCATCAGTGTCCAGCCCCGTGTGCTGCTTCCTGGAAGGTTGGGGGGACACACACAGATGGTAGGACATGTGGGCACCTCAAAAAGACTCCATGACCAGTGCAAGGGAAGCTCACCGGGGTGCCAGAGTTATGTACCAATAGGTTTTTTAAAATCTAAACTGTCCACTCCCTCTCGGGGAGGCCATAGGGGAATTCTCCCATGGTAACGATGGGCTTGCAAAATGGCGCCACCATAGGAAGATGCTATGGGGAAACCCAGACAGTTACCAGCATCTTTATGCAGGTCCAGCTCCTGGGGGGTTATTCCCAAGGTGAACCTATGCACACAGGGAAGACAGATGTGTTGTCAACTGTAACAACACACGTCTCCAGCTTCCCACCAACAGGAAAGGGTGGCGGCCACACAGGGCACAGCCACACAGCCACACAGGGGGTGGCGAGCCAAGGATCTGAAGGAGGGCACTCTGTGTCAGCAGGGACACCTGCAGGGTAGAGTGAGGGAAGAAAGGAGGCACTGACCACAGGCAGAGAGCTTCACACAAGGAAGGAAGGGAGCCGCAGAGACCCGCTGTTTCCCTGGGGAAACGAGGTGGATGAGAACAGGGCTGGCAGCAGGATTTCTCAGTAGACGCCTCTCTGTATTGTGTTGGGGGTTTGTGTTGTTTTGTGTTCTGTTTGTTAGTCCATTGGGTTTCGGAGGGAGGGGAGCCTAGGGAGAGCGAGGGGAAACAACGGAGAGGGCTGGGGACAAAGCAGAGCTGCCTGGACTGCACACTGGGAGGGGCAGTGTCTCCTCCCTCCTCCTTGAGGGAGCCACCAAATGCCCTGGCCACTGGCCACCTGTCCCAGTCAGCTGTGGGAACCCGGGTGCCATCGCCCTCACCCCGGCCCTTAGTTCTGTTTATTTTTGAATCATGAGAAGGTATCTCCTACTCAAAAAATCAAAACTCTAAATTTTAGGAGAGGGAAGAAAGACAAAGTTCTTCTTGCTAGTCAATGGCACTGCAGTAGGTGACCAGGGTAGGTGAACAATGCCACCCTCAAAGTCATACACATCCTAATCCCTGGGACCTATGTGTCATCTATGTGGCAAAAGGAAGAAACTGCAGGTCTGATTAAGGCCAGGATCTTGAGATGGGAAATTAGCCTGGGTTCTCCGGGGAGGGGTAGCTGGAGGTAATCACGGGAGGGAGGCAGGAGTTCCGAGAAGAGAGCTGCTGGCCTTGAAGATGGAGGGAGGGGCCACAAGCCGAGGGATGCGGGCAGCCTCAAGAAGCTGGAAAAGAAAAGGAAACAGACTTTTCCGCAGAGGCTCCCTTAGGCGCACAGCTCTGAGGCCCTCTAGAGCTCCACGGGCATGACTGACCACAGGTGGGTGGGAGTTGGCTTACAGCGGCCCCAGGAACTCATACAAGGGTGGGAAATTCCTGTGGGCTGGGGGCTGCTGACAGAGGAAAGTGGAACCTCACACTGTCCCTCCCACCACCATGACACCCAAACCTGCTCAGAGCTGTCACCACACAAGCCCCAGTGGGGACCTGCCCACAGGCACTAGGGCATGAAAGTCTAGGGGCCGTCAAACCCACAGTCCCACAGAAGAGAGGCCAGACCTTCTCTGCCTCTGAGAAGGCAGAAAGGAAGGCCGAGCTTGGCACGGTCCACCCAGCCAGACATTTTTAAGGGGATCAGAAGGCAGCCAGTCAGAACCCAGAGGACCTCACGCACAGAGCCGCCCCCAAGCACGCAGAGGGCAGTTGGGGACTGGCTTTGCTTTCTGTCCTCTAATTGTCCGATGACATTGTGCATTCAGTGGTGCTCACTGGTACTTGCTGCGTGACCGAGAGCCTAGGAAATACAGATCCCAATTCCACGCCCCCTTGCATCCTTCCTCCTCTACATGTTGAGTTTGTGTCTCTTGCCCCAAACAATGATTTTGGGCCACAGCAGCGCCACCCACCCCAAAGGGGATGGCAAGAGGACCTGAGCCTGACCCCTAAGAAAGCTGCCCTGAGAATCCCGGGGACCCATTCCTTCTCTTGCAGGCCCACCTCCAGGGGTCCGCGCAGGCCCCCATTCCCAGCCTCTTTCCCTGGTGGCCCCTGGCTTCTCCTGCTCAGCACTCACCTCATTGCTCGTCCTGCCTCTAGACATCACTCAAACCCCAGGCCTGGCCAGGAGACAGCAGAGGAAGACAAAGCGCCTGTTCTCAAGACACCCAGTCACAAGGGGAGATGAGCCAGAGGGCAATGCCTGGAAGCCTGAGGGGTGCCTCATGAGCAGGTGGACGTCCTCATGACAGACAGACAGCTTCTGGTATTTTTGGCACTGTGTGTTTTTTGACTGCGTGGCCCTCAAGCTACAAGCAGCCCCACCTGGTCGGACACTGAGTGGCCTCGTGAACTCAGCCTCTGTTTATTGTGTGACCAGCCTTCTCCACAGGGAACAGGGCATCCCCGGCCCAGAAGACCAGCTCTGTCCAGGCAGGTGGAATCTGGCTGAGCATGATGTGCACATGGGAAGGGGGACTGTCCCTGGTGTCCAGGCCTGCTCAGGTGAGAGATCTGAGAGCAGCAGGCACTCTCAGCCCAACCTCCAACCATGACCAAGAGAAGGGGGCCCCAGAAGCCAGGTGGCCTGGCAGTGCTCATCCTCCGCCTGGCTGGTCCTCTACAAACTCAGATGCCCCCAAGAGGCCCCAGGTCCAGCCAGATGGCACGGTCCACCCAGCCAGCCAAGGACTTCCTTGAAAGAATGACTCTGGCTCTTGTAGGACAAGGACAGAGCTCTATCAGCTGGAAACACCCATAAGAGTGGAGTCAGCCAAGAACCCTGGGCCTCTGACTTGTTTCACTGAGGCTGTGCTCAAGGTCTTTGTCTAAGCCTCAGGTGGCCCGGAGACCACGCCCTCTATTACCACACCCCTCTGCCTTTTGGTGACATTAAACCATTCTCCTTGGTTCCACCCCCTCTAGAACCACATGTTCCTCTAATGTGTGAGCAGACCTCTGCTGACCTCCAAGCTAGAGCCCACCCTGATCTGGGCCCACCAGGAGCAGCAGCTGACTTGTGGGCCCCAAATGAAAACATCGGCCCATGGCCCAAAATTATTAGGAGTTTCAAGGTGGTGACAGGAAAGCATCAACCCCCATGCTATGTCCCAGGCAGCAGGTCCTGCTGCTGCTCCCACAGCTTGCCTCAGCCACATCCTCAGGACCCTGTTTCCAACAGGAATATAGCAAGGCAGCACATAATCTTCTCATCAAACCATCTTCTGCTTCTCAAAGGGAAATAAGTATATATTAAATTAATATGCCAGTTGTGGCAAAAAAAAAAGTCATTTTAACTAAATTCAAGCTTATGCAAAATATAGCAATTGAGCCCTTTAACTTATTTTGGCAGTCAACTCTTTCACCAAAGACAGGATGAGCTAAGCATTTTTCCCAACTGCAGGTTCCTCAAGGATTAATCCTAAATGCTTGGCCTGCCCTGACCTATTTCTCAGAGCACATCTATTAATTGTCCCATCAACCTCTCCTCCTTTGCTCTGCCTCTCCCAGTTAGGGCAAGTTGTCACCATACGTGTGGTCCTTGACCTGCTCTTTTGAACTGCACATACTCCCTGTCCTAGGGCCATTTCAAGTTCCAGGTCCCATAACCTGGAATTCCTTTATTATTATTATTATTATTATTATTATTATTATTATTATTATTATTATTTGTTATATATGACAGCAGAATGCATTACAATTCATATTACACATATAGAGCGCAATTTTTCATATCGCTGGTTGTGCACAAAGCAGAGAAATTTCTAATGCTGAAGCCAAGACAAATCCAACAGTAAATGTATTGGCTGATCCAAGATTTGACCAGGAAATTAGAAGGATGCTTACCAAACCCTCATGCTCATTCCCTGGGGACCCCAAGGGGGTCTGCAAAATTCACAGTGCCCGCCATCACTGCCTGAGAGTTGGTTCCAGGTTAGCAATTACCCATCACTACATAACAAACCACCCCAAGTTAGTGGCACAACATAATATTTTACTGTGATCATGAATCCAGTGGGACAGGGACTCAGACAGGACACTCTGGAGATGGTTTGCATCTTGGGATGGTTAATTTTGGTTGTCAACTTGACTGGGTTGAGTGATACCTCACAATTTGATAAAGCACTCTTGTGGGTGTGTCTGTCTGTGAAGGCGTTTTCAGAGTAGAGCGGAAAGGTGGGACAGGAACTAGTGGGAAAGACACACCCTCCATGTGGGCGGCACCATCCATAGACTCTGCCCAGATGGACAAAGGAGCAGAGGGGTGAGGCTCTCCGGAGCATGCCTGGCCTTCACGGGTGAGTGCGGTTTTTACTGCCTCCATTGCCTGTGATCATCAGACTCTAGATTCCTCAGCCTGTGAATGTGGACTTGCACCAGCAGCTCCAGGGAGCCTTCAGGACTTCCTTTTGGACCAGGGCTCCAAATCATTGGCCTCTCTCTTGCTCTGAGGCTTCCAGATTGTTGGGCTGAGCATCTACTGGTTTCCCTGCTTCTCCAGCCATGAGACAGCCACTGTGAGACTATCCAGTCTCTGATCAGGGAAGCCAATCTAATAAACCCTGATTATATTTATAATTATGTGTGTGTGTGTGTGTGTGTGTCCTCCTCCTATTGGTTCTGTTTCTCTGGAAAACCCTGACTACTAATACATCTCTTACCTGAAGATGTGAAGCCTCAGATGTGAGGACTCAAAAGCTGGTAGTACCTTGGATTCTATTATGGAGGAAGGAATCATCTGGAAGCTTTTGCCCTGGCATCTGCTATGGGGCAGGCAGCTTGAAGGCTGGGCTCACGGGGGCTGTAGATTGAGCACCTATGTGTGGCCTCCCCGTGTGCCTGGGGCTTCCTTGCAGCATGGCAGCTCAGAGAATTCAGACACTATATAGAGACTCAGTGCTTCAAGAATGGATGTTCTAGCAACAAGGAAGCAGCATGCCTCTCTTGATGGCTCCAGAAGTCATACCACTTCCCTTATGCCACACTCTTTTGGGCAGCACAGTCACCACCTTACTCAAACTGAAGGGAAGACACAGCTCCCACACCTTGATGCAAGGAATGTCAAAAGAGACTAGAGACCATGGCTCAGAACTGCCCCCACACTCACTCCTCCAAGTCAAGGCAGCTCTGGCCCTGCTGAGACTGCAGAAAGGTCTCAAGTTTGTCTTGTGTTCCGGCCTCCCAAATCCTTTATATCTTACGACAGTGTCTCTGGTGTGCACACCACTTTGGAAACTCCTAATTTTCTACTGCCAAGGTAAAGGTTTTCTCCTTTGGCCCACAACATCCACACTTGAACAAAATTAAAATAAACTCATCCCTCTGTCCCTGGGGCAATCGGTTCCAGGACCCCTGCACATACCATCGTGCACAGAGGCTAAAGTCCCTTCTATAAAATGGCACAGAACTTGATATAACCTGTGCACATCCTCCCAGACACATTAAAAACACATCTCTAGATCACTTAGAACACCTAATACAATGTAAACACTATTTGAAGGAGTGTTCTGTTCTTGTATGGGAAATGGTGACAAGGAAAGAAGTCTGTACATGTTCAACACAGACATGATTTTCTTTCAAATATTTTCCACCCATAGTTGTTTGAATCTGAGATGTGGAACCCTCAGAGACAGACCAACTGTGTGATCTTAATGGAAGATAATTTCCATCTCCACGTTGGTTCCAGGCTCTACACTGCCTGGTAGAGACTGTGTCACAAGGGATTCTGGATACACAGTCATTAAGAGCAGGCTCGGGGCCACCCATGTCTCTGCCTCCATCTTCATGTGGTATCTTCCTGGGCATCTCCCAGTGTTCGCTTATAAGGAGATCAGGCATTGGGTTAGGGTCCACGCTAACTCTATATGAACCCATCTGAACTCAGTGTAGACCCTATTTCCAAAAAAGGTCACATTCACAGGCGCTGGGGGTTAGGATATGAATGCATATTTTAGGGGTCACAATTCAACTTACAACACAAATCATGCTTATGTCTCTAAGTTTCAGGGCAATAAATGGACATAAAATACTCTCACCAGGACCAAGAACAGCCCGTGCCCCCTGCTCAGGGCCCATAGCAAGCGTTCCAGACACTCCCTTCACCTCTCTTGTACTCTCCTCCTAACGTGGCTTCCTATACAGCAGAACCCAGAAAACAAATTGCATTTCCCAAATTCCTTTGTAGCCAGAAGAAGCCCTTGCCTGAGACTCGATGACAAGCAGGAAGCTAAAGCTATCTTCCTGCTCTTGTGGGTGCTTTGCTTGGCAGGAGTCATGGAGTGGCAACAGTGCTCTATCCCCAACCTCCTCTGTCTAGAGAGAAGCCCTGGCAGGACAGGGTGGTGAGGCTCACCTTCCTGGAAACCTGGCCTCCTCGTCAGTCAGAGTCCAGGATCTCAAGGCTGTTCGGGAAGCTGTCCAGGAAACTGGACCAGCATCTGGACTTTTATGCCCGTACTCAGCCGTCCCTGATTTCTGCTGGTCATTCGTGTCGAGGAGTTCCTATCTGAGCTGCCCATCTCTTCTGCTTCTGTGAGTGTTCTTTAAACCATTTCCATAACTCTATGTTCAGGCTCCCTGCCCAGTAAGGAACAGAAGAAGAAGTCTATTCTCACCACTCCTAGTTAATGTTGTACTGGAGGTTCTAGGGCAATTGGGCAAGAAAATAAAATGTTTCATAAATAAAATTAAAATTCTTATATATCCAGAAAATAAAAATTTTAAATAACCAGATTATAAAAAAGAAATAAAATTGTCTCTAATAAAGGACAGCATGGTCTTGTATACAGAGCATCCTAAGGAAGCTACTAAAAAGCTATTAGAACTAATAAACAAACTCTGCAAGTTACAGGATATAAGGATAATATACAAAAGTCAATTGTATTCCATATTCTACCAATGAGCAATCCAAAAATAAAACTTCTTAAGCTCCATGTACAATAGCACCATAATAAGATCAGGCTGGGGTTGTGGCTCAGCGGTAGAGCGCTCACCTGGAATGTGCGAGGCTCTGGGTTCAATCCTCAGCACTACATAAAAATAAATAAATAAATAAATAAATAAATAAAAATAAAGCTATTGTGTCCAACTACAACTAAAAAATAAATATTTTAATAATAATAATAACGTACTTAAAAATAAATTTAACAAACTAAGTATAAAACTTATACTCTGATAATTATACACCATTGGCAAAAGAAATTAAAGCATACCAAAATCCATAGAAAGACATCCCATTGACTCATAAAATTTAATATTGTTAAGATGGCAATGTGTCCAATAGTGGCCCGGGTTCGATCCTCAGCACCACATACAAACAAAGATGTTGTGTCCGCCGAAAACTAAAAAATAAATATTAAAAATTCTCTCTCTCTCTCTCTCTCTCTCTCTCTCTCTCTCTCTCTCTCTCTTTAAAAAAAAGAAAATACAGATTCAATACAACCCCTACCAAAACTTCTGCTGAATCATTTGTAGAAGTTTACAAGCCAAAAATAATATGGAAATTCAAGAGACCCAGAACAGCCAAAACAAAGTGGAAATCACTTCCTGATTCCAAAAGTTACTACAAAATTGAGACATTATGGCACCAGCAGAAGCCCAGAGACATAGATGGGTGGGATAGAGCTGGAGTCCAGAAATAAGCCTTCAAATTTATAGTCAATTTCTGACCAAGGCTACCAGAATATTTCAGTGGATCAAGGATAGCCTTTGCAACACAAGTGCTGGGACAACTGTAGATCCAAATGACACCAGATCCCTATTTCACAGCACATATAAAAACTACCTCAAAATGGATCAAAGTCCTAAATTAAAGCTAAAGCTCTTAGAATAAAGTGGAAGCATAAATTTTCATGGCCTTGGATCAGACACCAAAAAAGTTAACAATAATTTCTTAATATCATCAAATATCCTGTGTTCTCTTCGAAGAGGCTTAGCAACTAATTATAAGTATATCCACAAGGAGAATCATAATATTTGTGAGATAATTGAAATTTTTGAATACTGGATGTTTGATGAAATTCAGGATGGTGTTTTGGTATTGCGCTTATATTTTGTAAAGAATTCCTCACTTCTCATAGATATATGCTAACATATTTACTGTTAAAATGATATGACAGGGCTGGGGTTGTAGCTCAGTGGTAGAGCACTTGCCTAGCATGTGTGAGGCACTGGGTTCAATCCTAAGCATCACATAAAGATAAATAAATAAAGGTATTATGTCCATCTACAATAAAAAAATGTTTAAAAATATATATATAACATTTATTTGTCACTTATTTTGAAGTAATCCCGTGGAGGGGGTGTGGATATATAGATATATAGATGGAAGGAGAAACGCATGAGTTGTGGAAGCCACTTGGTAGATTGAGGAGGTCCTTAAACCCTTCACTCTGCTCCCATATTGCTTGAAAGAGGTGGGATAAATCTTAATGAAGGAAACAGAAGATAAAGAAGATATAGCACATATACACCTAAAAACATAATCTCAAGTACAAAAAGAAAGAATAAACCAACAATGTCAGATTTTAGCACATTACTCTTAGAAATTGCTAAATCAAGCAGAGGGGGTATAGCTCAGTGGTAGAGCATTTGACTGCAGAAATTGCTAAATCACATAGACAAAAACATAAGCAAAGATTATTATGGATTATTTGAATAATGCATTTGATAAACTCAAATGTACGTATAAGCCTCCACATTAGCAAACAAAGGATGCATGTATACAGAGTGTACGTAGATTATTCATAAAAACTGACCAAATAATGATTATAAAGGAAGTCTTAAATTCTTAAAGAATCAAAAGCAGCCAAGCATGGTGGTGCATACCTATAATCTCACTGACTCCAGAGGCTGAGGTAGAAGGATGGCAAGTTCTAGACCAGCCTCAGCAACTTAGCAAGACCCTGTCTCAAAAATAAAAAAAGGGCTGGGGAATGTAACTCAGTGGTAGAGCACTTCTGGGTTCAATCCCCTGTGCCAAAATAAATCAATCAAACAGACCATATTCTGAAACAATAATGTGACAAAGGAGATTTTTTTAAAGACTGGAATAAATGAGAGGTAATCCATGCTCTTTGGTGGACCAGTTCTCCTCAAATGTTTTCCATAATTCTTATCCCACCAAAATCCTAACTAGAATTTTTTAGAGGTTTAAAAGAACTTATTCTGGAACATGAAAAAAAAAAAAATCAAGTTCACAAATGGTGAAGTTGACCTTCATAAAGAAGGAAAAGAAGGCTCGTTCTATCAAATATTAAGTTATACTATAATGTTGTGCTGATTGTTTAAAATCCTGGTATTGGCTCATGAACAGACCAACAGATCAACGAAACTAAAAAGAGAGCTCAGAGGCTCACCCATGAGCACAAGGCAACTGTAGATAGACTGCGGAAGAATGGACCATTTAGTAGGTCACAGTGCGGAAGGCTCCTGCACCATGGAGAAAAGATAATCTTTTCTTACCCTTACTCTATCTGGCACCATGTCGAATGGGTCCCAGATAGAGTAAGGGCTTCTGTGTAAAATGTGAAACTACAAACCCCCAAAAGTTATTTCTGTGACCTACTGGTGGAAATTTTCCTGAATTAAGACTAAAGATCACAAGCCCAAGTGTAAAAACATCATAGATTTCATTTCATCAGTATTAAAGGCTTCTATTCAACAACGAAAACCACAAAGTTGACAGGTTGGGAGATGGTATTTTCAACATTTCAAAATGAAAAAGCATTAGTAATTAGAATATATAAGGAATGTCTGCAGATCTATAAGAAAAACCCCTTTTAGAAATGGAAAACCAGGGGCTGGGACTGCGGCTCAGTGGTAGAGCGCTTGCCTTGCATGTGTGAGGCACTGGGTTGGACCCTTAGCACCACAAATAAATAAATAAAGGTACTGTGTCCATCTACAACTAAAAATAAATAAATAAATAAATAAAAAGAAATGGAAAACCATATAAGCTAGTAATTTATACAGAAACCCAAGCTGATAATAAACCATTAAGGTCTGATCCAAGTTAGAAAAGGAGATACTGTGAAATGTAAGCAGGGTGTCAGGAAACACGAAGGCAGGTCTGGAGCTGCAGGGAAGCAAGCAGGGACATGTTGGGAATGCACTTTGTGCAATGAACCTCCGTCCCTCCCGTGACCCAGAAAGCCCACTCTGGGCTCAGTAATTGAAATAAATTCTCATCCCAGGTTGTGAGGGGACAAGAACCAAGATGTCCAGCACACATTGTCCTGGAGTGAGAACTGGCTGCAAATTCCTATCCACCCCTGGGGGGACAGGGGAGTCAAGGTCACGGCTGTGAGACATGAAGTGCCAAGAAACTGGCTGCACTCCCTGGTTCCCTGGGCAGCAGAGCTGAGGGGCTGGGATGGAATTGGGTTTACCTGGGAGCTGGGAAAGTGAAGGGGAGGAACAGGATTGGGCCTGGGGAGCCAAACAGACCTGACAAAGTCCCTGCCAGCCCTGGGGGACCCCGGAGCCAAGATGGCTGACAAGATCTCTGCAGAGGAGGGGGATGAGCTGGCCCTGGCTCAGCCAGCACTGGGGCCACCCACAGGACAGCGTGCCTTTGCCCAAATGCTGAGACAGACCCCAAAGGCCAACAGAAGAAAAGTTAAATTAAAAAGGAGTGATTATATCAAACACTGGTGAGGAGGCAGAGAATCTGGATCTCTCACATTGCAGATGTAAGCGGAAAGCAGTTTGATAGTTTCTTTAAAAACTAGATAGTCCTCCCTCCCTTTGGTCCCTTAAGGGAGGGAGGACAGGAAGGAAAGGGGAAGTACTTTGAAATGATATTGGCCAAATTATTGTTGTATTGTGTGCATGTATGAATATGTAACCACAAATCTCACCATTATGTACCATTATGTAATTATGTGCATTACACAATTACAATGCAGCAATATGAAAAAAAACAATAAATGACAGGATTAAAAAAAACTAGATAGTCACTTACCATATAACCCCACAATCACACTTTGAGGCATTTATTGCAGGAAAATGAAAACTTATGTTCACAGAGAGGCCTGAGCACTAGGACTCACTGCAGTGTCACTCCTAAGAGCAGACAAGAAACACCCTGAACGTCCCTTGGTGGGTAAATTGTTGAACAAACCTTGGTTCAATAGACAACAGGTCAGCAATAAAAAGTATCCATGCTGGGCTGGGGATGTGGCTCAAGCAGTAGCACGCTCGCCTGGCATGCGTGCAGCCCAGGTTCGATCCTCAGCACCACATACAAACAAAGATGTTGTGTCCGCCGAAAAGTAAAAATAAATAAATAAATATTTTTTTTAAAAAAAGTATCCATGCTGCCAGGTGCAGGCAGGTGGAGCTGCCAGGTGCAGATTACTCCAGTAATCCCAGCAGCTCCAGAGGCTGAGACAGGAGGATCACGAGTTCAAAGCCAGCTTCAGCAAAAGCAAAGTGCTAAGCAACTCAGTGAGACCCTGTCTCTAAATAAAATACAAATAAGGCTAGGGATGTGGCTCAGCGGTCAAGTGCCCCTGAGTTCAATCCCCAGTACCCCCACCCCCCCACACAAAAAAAAACAAGTATCCATGCTGACACTTGGAAAAACCCAAATGAACATCATTAAGCATTGTGCTTAGAGGTTGAGGGGAGCTAAGAAATGTCACGTCCAGCATGCCGTCACTCAGATGGCATTCTCAAAATAGCAGAACTGCAGAAATCGGGGAGAGCTTAGTGGTTTATAGGTTTCTAGGTTTCTAGGTGACAGGGGCAGGGAATGGATGTGAATAAAAAGAGGGGAAAGTAGAAGGAGGGATTCTTTTGTAGTGATGGAGCAGCAGTGTATCGGTTGAGGTGATGGTAAAACAAACCTACAGCTGAGATAAAATTGCATAGAATTGTACACACATGGATGCAAGCAGATTTTTGAATGGTGAAAATAGCTTCCATAGTCCATACTGATACCAATTTTCTAGTTTCGACACTTTAATCTGGTGTTATGGGTTGGACCTAAGATATACCCCCAAAGACCATTGTAAGACTTTGTGTATTAGCTGGCTTTGCATTGCTGTGGCCAAAAACCTGACAAGAACAACTCAGAGGAGGGAAAACTTACTTGGGGCTCATGGTTTCAGAGGACCCAGTCCATTGCTCTGTGAGGCAGAATATCGTGGCTGAACAGCAGGACAGAGGAAAGCATCTCACCCCCTTGGTGGCCAGGAAGCAGAGGGAGGGAAGGGGGAAGGAGCCACAGGTTAGATGCACCCTTCCTGAGTACAATCCTCAGTGATCTACACCTGCAGCCATGCCCCACCTGCTACAGTCCCACCCCAGTTAGTCCATTCAAACTAGGATGGAGGAAGTACTGGGTCACAGCTCCCACATTTCACCTCCAAACATCCGTGCATTAACACAGGATCTTTGGTGGGGACGCGAGGCGTCGAGCCTTGAGGAGGTGGGACCTAGTCGGAAGAGATGGGTCACTGGGGTGTGCCTTGGAAGAGTATATTTTGTCCCTAGAACCCCCAACGGCCATCTGCTTCCTGACCACCATGAGGTAAGCAGCCTTGTTCTGCCACACCCTTCTGCCATGACACCAAGGGCCTGGAGACAATGGAACCAGCTGAGCATGGACAGAAACCTCTAAAACAG
Source organism: Marmota flaviventris (assembly GCF_047511675.1). Lineage (NCBI taxonomy): Eukaryota > Metazoa > Chordata > Mammalia > Rodentia > Sciuridae > Marmota > Marmota flaviventris. The sequence continues at coordinate 6,515,671 of NC_092498.1, read as the reverse complement.
TGAGCCAAAATAAATCTTCCTCCTTTGCTCTGGTTCCTCAGGCATTTCATCACAGTGACGGAAAGGTGACTAACACATCCGGCTACGGAATCTGTGTCTTAGCAGATTCAATACACCATCGACGCGGCAGCCCCTCAACAACAGAAATGTATTCCTCACAGTTCTGGAGGATGGAAGTCCAGGGTGAAGGCACCAGCAGACTCAGGGTCCAGGGAGGGCCCACTCCTGTTCACAGACTCACCATCGTCTGGCTGTGTCCTCACAGGAGAGAGGGGGCCAGGGAGCTCCCCAGGGTCTTCCTTAGAAAGCCAGTAATCCCCCATAGCCTCCCAAAGACCCACTTCCTGAAGCCACCATTTGGGGCGTGAGAATCTCAACCTATGAATATTAGGGAGACATAAGCTTTGAGTCCACTGCAAGATGTCACCGCTGGAGATTTGGAGCAAAACCTACACAGAATTCTGCTCTCTTTTTGCTACCCCTTGTGAATGTATAATTATTTCACAACTGAAAACTTGTTTTAAATATAGAAATACAGATTCTCAAGAAAAAGATAGTAAAACGCTGGTTTCCTGTCTTCTTCAATTATATGATGCCTCTTTCTGTAAACTATTCCAAAGGGACATGGCATGAATAATACTGTGATGGGAACATCTGCCCCACTCTCAACTTCCCTCCTGTAGGAGTGGCATCATAAGAGCAAAAACAAGTAGCACGGCAATTACGATTTTAGCAAAAATAACTAAAAGGTAGATGAAAAGAGAGAAATGAAGCACAGTTTTTAAATCCAAAGCTTTGTATTACTATGATGATAAATATGATCTATTCGTATTTTATGGGGTTGTGGCTCAGAGGTAGAGCGCTGCCTAGCATGCGTGAGGCACTGAGGTCGATCCTCAGCACCACATAAAAATAAAATATTGTGTCCACCTATAACTAAAACATAACTTTTTTAAAAAAAGAATGCATATAAATTCAAGGATATACATCAAACTTTTAAAAGGAAGAGGGCTCAGACTGCTCCCGTCCTTATTGTGCAGGTCATGGCACCGGGTGGCTGTACCAGGTTCTGGGTTGCTCCTCTGGAGAGAAAAAAAGCCATGCGCTGTCCCCAAGCTACCACCAGCTGGACGCTAGGTGGCGTCGTTGCGCCCGCACGCCCGCGGTCCCTGCCCGAGCCTAAACCCGGTGTCCCGGTGGTTTTCAGCACTGACGCAACCACAGGACCCAGACAGGCGCAGCTGGGAGGGCAGAGGAGGCTGGGAGGCTACGACAGAACGGCCTCGTGCTGCCCTCCTATGCACCCACTGTTCGCTCCTATCCTTCTTCCTCCCTCTCCAGGAGTCTATTTCTCCTTCTCCAGCCCCTCCAAGTATGTACCTTCTTCTCTTCCAGAAACTTCTGGGTCATGTGAGGACCCTCCATCAATCAATTCTGAGTCCAAAGAGCAAGCAATACTTTTGCCAGAAAGGGCGCCCACCGAAAAAGGCAACCACGGTCTTACTGGCAAGAGAAGCAGCACCAATTTGCTGAAGTCGTGAATTATTTTAATTCCCGAGATTCGTTCCGTCTTGTCTTTGGTTGAACCCTCTAGCTTCAGCACAGAGGGAGCATGGACTGTGACAACAGGGTGCTGTCCTAACTGTGCGACTGGCCGTAGAGGAAGACATGCTAGTGGGAAGTGTGTGCTGGTGTGCGTGGTTCAACCCACAATGCGCATGTGCAAGAGGTCCAGGCCACTTTGGAGATCCCTGCCAGCCTTTTACTGTGCAAAGTAGGATATAGGCTGTGCCCCTGCCTTGCCAGCTCTGGTTGCCCCGACAGCCTCCTGCCTTCAGATTTCTAGCAAGAAGTAGGCACCAGTCTCCAAGTTCATATACGTCTCCAGGTCCTGGGGTCCGGGACAAGCTCCAGGTACAGGGAGGGCCTGGGAGCTTCCACAAGTGGTGGACAGCAGGCAGGATGGAGGATTCTCCCCATGCCCCTGGCCCAGGCAGGCACCTGCAGCCTCTCAGGCATTCCCTGGAGGCTCCCCTGACTCGAGGACGAGGAGACGCTGCAGCACCACCTCCTGACGACCGCATCCCTTGCTTCAGTGAGCTCCTTCGCGCTCAGATAGGCTGGAGTTGGCAAGGGAGGCATCCCCTGCCCTAAGCAGTAGAGAGCTGAGCACAGGACACCAGATACCAAGCAGATGAGATTGACAGCAGTCCATTAGTCACATAGACTCACAGCCCCAGGGGACAGACACATGGGAGGTGCCCTTGGGAGCAGAGTGAACCAGCCGGGGTGGGAGGCAGACTGTGTAGCCATGAGAGTGGGGTCGCAGGGTACCACGGGAGGATGTGTCGGGCTTGTTTAAATAATTGCACAGATGGGCAGGTAAGTAAAACCTGTCAGGCTGAGGACTGGGTGAGGTACAGCTGTCCTGTTGGACCAGGGAACTCAGCAGATGGGGACCCTCTTCTGTGGGGTGGAGGGCACACGTGGAGAGAGCCGGGTTTAGGCTCTGGGCCCTGCATAGCTCAATAATGGCGAGCGGTACATGGAACTTCCGGCCTGGTGGTTCATAGGGGGATGGTGTACTTGAGGTTTTCAGCTCTGGGTTGAGAAAAAAATCCTTAGATGCTGAAAAGTATCCATTGCCATTTCTCATTCCTCTCCCTACCAGAACCCAGGTATCTGCTTAGGCTTGTGGTCAAGTCTAAATCTGTTTAATTACTTCTTGGCTATAAATCATTCTGGCAGTGGGCTGACCTGCAAGGCCAGGGCCGCCTGCTGGGCCACTCAGAGCCAGTTTAACTCGCAGCCCCTTTACCCTTTATTCTTTCCTTCTTTCTTTCTTCTTTCTCTTTCTCTCTCCCCCTCCTTTGAAGAGGAGAGGACAGACACAGAGAGACTCAGGCAAGCAAACAGGGCTATGTGAAGCAGAGGCCAAGACTGGAGCTACGGAATGCTGATCTTCCAGGAGCCGGAAGACACTTCGGAGGAGCGCCGCCTGCCGGCCCCTGGATCTGGAATTTCTGGCCTCCTGAACTATGGGATTCTAACTCCTGTTGTTTCGAGGCACCTGGCTCATGCACCTTTTGATGGTGGCCGCAGGAATCTAATGGAATGACCTGTCAGAGAGTAGCCTGCAGGAGAGGGAAGCCATGCAGTCAGAGGCTGCAAGAGGCACATGTCCAGGTCGTCTGGGCAGGTGCAGTTCCAGATGCCATGGCACCCAGAGGAGTCCCCACCTGTGCAGAGCAGCAGGGCTGGCGTTTGCCCAAGGGACAGTGTAAGCAAGGACAGCCACCTCAGCAGAAAAATTTTCCTCCAAACCCCCTCCTGCCCATGCCTGCCCCTGGGGCATTGGCAGGTGCAGGAAAGAAGGAGGGGACAACCCACCCAGTCCCTCCCCAGGCAGGGTCCTTGGGTCTCGGGTCAGTCTGAAATGGGAGGGGAGGGAGAACTTTAAACTAGATGTCGGGTGAGAGTATTAAATGAATTTGAGAGCACATTTCATAAACAAACATAGTCAAAAGCCGGGGTGGGACCTGCTCCAATGTAGTAAGCTCAGGAAGAAAGATCCTGGGAGTGGAAGAAACAGGAACCGCAGGAACTGGGGACTTCAGGGAGGCAGTGACTCAGGGGATGGAGGACCTGAGTCAAAGGGGCCAGACTCTCGAGTCCGCAGCCCCAGGAGACATTTGCAGGAGCAGAACAGGGACAGAAGGAGGAAGAGATGTTCCCCAACACAGAGCCCCCCACCTGTGCCTCACCAGGGAGAGGGACAACTCCCCCCAGAACAGAAATGCAGGCGGCAGCCCCATGCCAGGCTCGGGAACAGAGGCACCGGAGGCCAGGAGTCGGACTCTGAGAAGGAAGAGCCTCCTCTTCCCACCCCAGCCGACCTTGCAGGAGCCCACGGAGCCCCAGCAAGACAGTGGGGAAAGAAGGACGCAAACCAGGATTTACCACCTGCCCACCTGTCTGCCTCCGCCCCTGCTCACTTCCTCCCCATGTAAAACAGAATGTGATTTTGTTTGTGGCTCCAGGGCTGCCAGGTGGAGATGCAAATGGAAAAGGCTTCCAGAGAACTGTTTTACATACGGGGAGAAAGCCAGCAAAATGTGGAGGCAGCGAGCCTGTTGCTTCAGCGGCTTCAGGGAGGGACGGGAGGACTCGGCCTCAGGCTCCCCGCCTGGCCTCCTTCCATATGATGCAGAAAACTTTACTCCCGTCAACAAGGAGCAGGATTTCTTTAAGAATCTCTCCAGAGGGGGTTGGGATTGTGGCTCAGCGGTAGAGCCCTGGGTTCTATCTTCAGCACCACATAAAAATAAGTAAATAAAACAATGGTATTGTGTTCAACTACAACTAAAAAATAAATATTTTTTAAAAGTTAAAAAAGAAAAACAACCTCTCCAGGGCTGGGGATGTGGCCCAGTGGTAGAGCACTTGCCTACTTGTGCAAGCCCCTGGGTGGAACCCAGGGCACCCCCAGCACTGAAGGGAAAACAAAAAACAACAACAACAACAACAACAACAAAAACTCTTCCTAAGAATTTTGTCATTTGAGCACAAAAAAAGATAAAGAATTTCAGAGCAGAGGTTTCTGGGTTTTCCAGGTTCTAATCCGAGGAACTAGGGCTCTGATCCCAGCTCTGATCTGTGCATAGGGGTACCCCAGGGGTTGAGGGCCTGTGCCTAGCCAGCCCTGCCAATCCATGCTGCGGAAGTTCTGCGCAAGTCACATGACCTCTGGTACCCAGTTTCTCCAGCTGGAAAATGATTCTAAGTCCCTTCCTTCCAGACCCAAGATGCCCCAATATGAAGCCAGATGCCCCAAATCTCAGTTCATCTTCCAGCTCCGTCTTCTCAATAGCCTCTGGCCCACCCCATCCATGGCCCTGGGACCTCTCTGTCTGCCCTGTGACCATCCTCCACGCGGCCAGGCCTGTATGACACCATTTCCCGTGAACACAAGTCTCCTCCCTCACACCCGCTGTGGAATGGCAGGACTCACGCACCGTGGCCACACACTCACGCACTGCCCCACACTTCCACAGCCCCTCGGGCAGGAGTTCTGGTAAGCTGTCTTCTTAGTCTCCACAGTTTTGCTTCTCACCAAAGACTATCTTGCCTTCGTGCCTCGAGGCTACACTTACTACACAGGTTGTGTCGACACAGTGGCAGAGATGAAGGGTCCCCAAAACCCAGGCTCATTAGCAAACAGAGTCCTAGAGAGAAGACATCCTGAGCCACACAGAGTGGGCCAATCTGGGTACAAACCCACACGCCCTGCTCCAGAGGCACCCACAAACCTCTGGAATTTCTAAAACTTGAAGACTGACTTTTGCAACTTGACTCTACTTTTTACATTGCTGGCCATTTCAAGTTTGTGCCCAAGGTCAGCAGAAGGAAGTCTTAATAAGCTCAGTCACATAGAGCCACTTTGCCCACGGCTCAAACTACCACAAATCAATTCTTTGCAGGCTGCTGCCAGGTTAGGCTCCCTTGGTGTTAATTTCCTGCTCAGCAAAGCAGTGAGTCATCTCCCTCCCTCCTCTCCAGCTTTAACTATTGCTCTGAGACCAGAGTCTGCAGAGGAGAGGTCACATGAAGCCTTTATTTAGTACCAAAGTTCTCAGCCTGGGCAGGAGGGGAAGGGCTGCCAACTTGGCTCATTAGAAGCCCCATTTGATCTCCAAAGCTCAAGCACATCAGGGCTGAGCAGCTCAGTACAGTCCGGAATTCCTGGAGCTCTTTTCAGAGTCCACTAACATTCAAGACACTGGGACTTGCCTTGTGGATGGCCACAGGATGCACAGGGGCCGGGGTGCAAATGGCTGGTAAAGCCAATGCCAAGGGCTATGCTCCACTGAAGCAGTGCTATCTGCCGTTTGACCACCAGGTGGCGCAAAACACCTCAGCAGCCGACTGCGCCGGCAGGGCCTGCGGTGTGGTTAATCCCGCAGAGATTTACATGCAGACTGGAAATGCCCCCAGGTGTGAGGGTATAGCTTGACCAGAGTCGTAATGGCTTCATTTGGACCAAGTTCGGCAGAATGGCACGGAACAATATAGTAGTGGTGGCTTCAATGAAGTTTTGTTTGTATGTAAATTGCAAACCCGGCTGGTAAGGGCTGCATGAGGCTGGTCAGGAAGCAGCCTCCAAATCCAAGCTGACTGCTAGAGCTCTGGCCATCAAGTAGTGGCAGCATGATGGAGGAGAGGACAGAGAAAGGCTAGCCACACCTCGAGGCACTTCCCCCAGACTTCATGGACATCACTGCTACCTACAACCCACTGGCCAAACCCCAGCCACACAGGGAGGCTAGGAGGCTGGAGTCTTCTACCTGAACATCACTACCCTAAGGCTTGGAAGAGAATGTGAGAATGGACATCTGAACGCAACTAGCAGTGTCAGTCCCAGAGGAACACATGCCCCTGAATCTCTTCTGCCAACACAGCATGCCCTCCAGCCCCTGGGAGCCACAGTGACAGGCTCCTTGCCCCTCAGGTCATCCCACTCCCAGACACATGCCCCATGCCCAGACTCTCCTCCTGCACTCCAGGACCTGCATCTCCACCCAAACCTCCAGCAAGAATCTCACATCCAGCATGTCCAAGCTGGCTCGTCACCTCCCTCCCCCACCCCACAGGCCAGCTCACTCTCCTGTGCTCCCCAGCTTGAGGATGCCAGCACCGTGATCAGACGATTCCGGGGGTGAGATGGAAGACAGCTGGGTTGTGCTGTAGGTGGGGCCTCCCTAGAGGGAGCCTCCATGGGAGGCAACATCTGGACTAATAGGACAGAATCATCTATCAGAAAGGCTAGGACAGGCAGACTCAGAGGTCTCAGGACAAGCAAAGGCCCCAAGGTACAAAGACCCCAAGAACTGGGAAGCCCTCCTGGGCACCCCCACCCCCCACAGTCTCTCCATCTCTGTGCCCTCTACATCCCACCTTCTTCCTTGGTGGGGTAGAAGGATATTCCTTAATATCCTTAAGTTAATATTACACTGTAGGAAACTTTAAAACATGAGACGTGAAGAACAAAGCCACACACTGTTACAAGCAGTGTACCGTAGGACGTGTCCTCCCTGCATGTGCACGGACACCATGCCCAGCTCCATGCCAGAGGTCGGGGCCATGATAGCACAACTTTTCACACATGGCAAACATTTGCCAATGCAAAATCCCAAAGCCACGTGAGTATTTTGAAAACCAAGAACACAAGACAGCAACTCAGTCTGTTAGAAAGGGTCCCCCTGCCCTAGCCCCTGTCTTCTGAACGGTCCCCGAGACTGTCCCATCTTCCAGTCACCTCCTGCTCATCACCTCTAACTGGAGTGTGGCCCTAGGCTCCCCCTGATATCAGATCTTCCCCAACTAAAATCCAGATTCTTTCCATGACTTCATGAGAACTTCAGCCTCACACACTCTGAAAACAGCGTTGAGTGGTGCTCAGCTCTGCGCGCTCAGAGCAAGCACAACTCCTTCCGTTCTCTCTTGGTAACTCCCAAGGTAGTGAGCGATGGTTGGGTTATTATTCAGCAAATGACCACACTCCTCGGGCATACGCCTCCCCAGCTCCAGCAGTGATGAACGTGACCCTGTGACATGCTTTGGGCACTGGAATGTGAGGGGACAGAATTTATGCAGAAGCATTTGATGCACTTGCAGGGTTTGCTTCCTTGCTGGCTCTCCAGAAACCCAGGGCGAGGAGCACTTCCTCCAGAGAGCCTTCGGCCTGTGCCAGAACAGACAGGAAGCACAGTCAAACTCGGCTCCAACGCAGGCTACCCACGGCCGGTCCTGGCACAGCCAAACCACAGTCATCTGAGACCCGGGGGCATGACCATCAAGGCTGCTTCCAGAGTGTGAGGCTGGCTGAGGGCAGCACTGTCATGACAACAGCTGACTCCCATAGGCAGAGGTCATTATCCCCGTTTCCCAGCCACACCAGAACTCATTTCCACCTCGGGGCCTTTACATGTTCTCCTACCTCTGAGTGTGCCTGTCCTGGCCTCTATGATAGGTGATCCTTCCTATTAGTCCAATGTCACTTCCCATGGAGGCTGTCTCTGTGGAGGCCCCACCCACAGCACGGCCCTGCTCTCTTCTGTCTCACCTTCTGGAACTATCTGATCAGCTCACTTCTCAGACTGCATCTGTCTCACTCAATCAGAACTGGCTGTGTGATAAGGAGGACTGTGGTCACCTTCTGGGTGCCTGCTGCTGTCACCACTGGCCATGCTGCTTGCATTGACTCCTCACCTGTCTCCCTCACCTAGAAGCTCAGGTGTCATTTCTGCAGGCCCAGGGTCCCCCTCCGGTGCCCGGCCCAGTGCCAGCTCAGGAGATGCTGGTTCCTGTCCTGTTTGGATGTCTCTTCCTGGATGGAGGGGACAGTAACCTGCCCCTGGCTCTCATGGAGGCGGGGGAGGAGTCTCCAAGTTCCCCAGCGGTTGTCCAGCTGGTTGACAGCCTGGTTGTCCAGCTCCAGGGCAGGCGCAGGAGTCCGGCAGGTCCCAGAGCCAGGTCCATAAAATCCATGACAACGCCATGGCGGCAGCAAGGCCCCCCTGGGGCCAGCTTTGTGCCCTTCTCAGTGAGAAGCACTTCCTCCAGAGAGCCTTTGGCCTGCTGCTCCCCTGGAATGTGGCCAGGCCACGCTGCACACGGTCACCCTCACACTTACAGCCCACCAGGCCCGGCCCTGCAGCCTGGGCCCCGCAGTCACAGCTGCCCCTTCTCCCTTCGTGGCATCTGGAGCCCTGGGGTTCCTCTGACATTCGCTGTGCATCTGCACCACTCTGCAGAGATGTGACGAGGCCCTGCCGCGGGCACCTTGGCTCAGCAGGAGGCACTGACTCCTGAGGAGAGGGCTGGAGAGGAGGTGCAAGTGCAGAGGCTACCCCCCCCCACCCCCGGAGCTGGAGGGGGAAGCTGGGGTGGGGGCAGGGGATCCCCACCAAAGGTGACAGCCGGGCGAGGCACAGGGTGGAAGGTCCTCTTCTGTGTCTGCAGAGGTCAGAGCCACTGGAGCACGCTGAAGCTCGGGGGGAGGGGGGGGGGCTCTCCACTGGGCAGTGGGCAATGGGGGCTGTGGGTGTTCCAGCTCGCCATGGTGACAGCAGGGAGGACAGGTTTGGGAGGAACACAAACAACGGAGGCAAAGAGACCCTGTAGAAGGCTGAAAGTATTTATGCCAGAAACCAAATCCGAGCCAGGGAGGAGGGTCGGAGAGAAAAGTTCAGAAACTGATCCAGGAAGCCAGGCACGGTAGTGATCTCAGGAACTCGGGAGGCTGAGGCAGGAGGAGCGCAAGTTCAAGGCCAGCCTGGGGGACTCAGTGAGACCCTGTCTTAAAAGAAAAAATAAAGGGGGGTGAAGGTATAGCTCACCGGCAAAGCACCTCTGGGCTCATTCCCTAGTTCCCAAAAAGAAAAAGAGGGATCCAGGAGGTAAAAGCCCTAGGGGCAGAGAGTCCAGGCTGCGCAGGGGGAAGAGGCCTCAAGCTGGATCACGGATGGGGAGCACCACCCAAGTTCAAGGAGGAGGGGGAGCGCAGCCCTGGGGCAGGGCAGGAGTCAAGGGCACAGGTGGAAGGTTGAGGCCCAAGGGCAGGAAGCCCACCTGGCTGCTGAGAGGACAGGGGGGTTGTGGGCAGGCCTAGGTCAGGAGCTGCCAGGAGAGGAGGCCACTGCAGGAGACAGGGCAGAGGAAGCAGCTGGGAAAGGTGGACCAGAGTCTGAGGCTAAAACTGAGAAAATGAAAGGACAAGAGAGGAGGGGAAGGAGAGGCCCAGAGGGAGAGGGACCGAAGGCAGAGAGACAGAGACGGACAGAGACACCCTGGCACCCTTCAAGGCAGGGAGGTCGCCTCTGAGGGACCTGAGGTCAGTCCCTTGCCCCTGGCTGGAGCCTGGTGCTCTCGCCCCTCTTCACCCCCCTCTCTGTCATCTTGGGAACGTAATAAGCACCAACCTGGGGGAAGGGAGCTCGAGAAGGTACAGGGGCAGCTCAGAGAAGGAAGGTCGGGCCACCAGATCCTGCTGGAGGGCCAGGGTCCTGCTGGGGGTGGGGGCGGCTTCAGGAGGAGTGACCCTATTAGATCTGGAAAGTGACAAACCCCAAAATAATATAGCCAGGGAAGGGGGACACAGAGCAAAGCAGCACATTTGATGGCATTGATCCTTTCCCAGTGACAGAACATCCCTAGAAAGGAAGCCAAAGCATTGATCCTTCCCCACATAAATCCTTTCCCAGTGACAGTACAAGGGGACCCTGAAGGGAAAGAGATAAGCTCTGCACGCTGACCCCAGACCCTCCATTCTTCTCCAAATAAAAATACTGCCCAGTAAAAACAAATTTTCAAATTCTCACAAACCTGTTTCCTGAGTGCCCAAAACTGACCTCTGACCCTAGACCCTCCCCATCTCCCCCAGTAAGACAGACCCCAACTTCCTAAGTCACCTCTCAGTATAGCCTATATAAGCCCAGTCCCTTCCTTTGTTCAGTGGCTCATCGTCCACCAGGAGAGTCAGTCCACTGGCGTCACCCTGTTCCTGCATGAAACTCTGTCCCTGAATAAGCAGCTGATCCGTGAACTTGGCACCCACCTGGTCCTTTTGTGCCAACAGGCCCTGCGCCCACTGCCTTGCCTACGCTGTCTCAGTCGCATCTGGGCAGGAGCGGTCCCCACTTCCCAGGCCTCCACGGCCACGGCCAGGCCCAGCCTGGCAGATGGTGAATCCCCATCCCAGATGGACACCCGGGTGTCAGGACCATGGACCACAGAGCACTGGTGCCATCTGTAAGAACACGAGTGTTACACAGCTCAGCACCGAGGAAGGACGGTACCCACAGCTGCCTGGGGAGAGAGGGCACCAACGGAGGCCCCTCTTGCCTTCTTCCCCATGACCCCCTTGTCTGTGTGTCTCCTTCTCCCCCTCTGTCTCTCGGTCTCTCTCTGTCTCCCTCCATCTCTCCCCCTCTGTCTCTCTGTCTCCCTCCATCTCTCCCCCTCTGTCTCTCTGTCTCCCTCCATCTCTCCCCCTCTGTCTCTCTGTCTCCCTCCATCTCTCCCCCTCTGTCTCTCTGTCTCCCTCCATCTCTCCCCCTCTGTCTGTCTCTCTCTGTCTCCCTCCATCTCTCCCCCTCTGTCTCTCTGTCTCCCTCCATCTCTCCCCCTCTGTCTCTCTGTCTCCCTCCATCTCTCCCCCTCTGTCTCTCTGTGTCTCTCTCTATCTCTTCCCCTCTGTCTCTCTCTGTCTCTCTCCATCTCTCCCCCTCTGTCTCCCTCCATCTCTCCCCCTCTGTCTCTGTCTCTCTCTGTCTCCCTCCATCTCTCCCCCTCTGTCTCTGTCTCTCTCTGTCTCCCTCCATCTCTCCCCCTCTGTCTCTCTGTCTCCCTCCATCTTTCCCCCTCTGTCTCTCTCTCTGTCTCTCTCCATCTCTCCCCCCTGTCTCTCGGTCTCTCTCCATCTCTCCCCTTCTGTCTCTCTGTCTCCCTCCATCTCTCCCTCTCTTTCTCTCTGTCTCTCTGTGTCTCTCTCCATCTCTCCCCCTCTGTCTCTCTGTCTCTCTGTCTCCCTCCATCTCTCCCCGTCTCTCTGTCTCCCTCCATCTCTCCCCCTCTGTCTCTCTGTCTCCCTCCACCTCTCCCCCCTCTGTCTCTCTGTGTCTCTCTCCATCTCTCCCCCTCTGTCTCTGTGTCTCCCTCCATCTCTCCCCCTCTGTCTCTATGTCTCTCTCTGTCTCCCTCCATCTCTCCCCCTCTGTCTCTCTGTGTCTCTCTCCATCTCTCCCCCTCTGTCTCTGTGTCTCCCTCCATCTCTCCCCCTCTGTCTCTCTGTGTCTCTCTCCATCTCTCCCCCTCTGTCCCATCCTGGGTCACCCCTCCCCACTTTCCTCTAGATTCTGTGGCCCTCTCACACTTGCTCCCTTTGTATCCACCATGGCCCTTACGGTCCCGCGGGTACCTGTGCACAGAATGAAGCTGACGCCGTGCTGGCCACGCCAGGCCACAGGGCACCCTGTCTCCACCAGCAGCCAGGGACCCGGCAAACTGAGCCACAGACTGAGCCACACTGAGCTTTCTGTTTCCATGAAGTGCTCCATAGATTTATGGGAATGATCCTGGACTCATTGCAGAAAAAAAGATTGAACCAGAAAATATAAAGGAGATGGTCAAAGTCGCCTGTAATCCCCTATTTTCCATCGTTGTCTTAGAGATTTTCTTTCATAAATTACAAAACATGTTAAAATAAACGTGGACTGGGTCTGCACAGCTTTCCCTCAGCTTCTTACCAAGAGCGCTCCGTGTCATCCTGAAACGTGCTGGGAACACACACTTGTGACGTGCTGGTGGCGAGTCTCTGTGGATGACGATGCAGCACATCCCCCTGCTACCTGCTTTGTGGTGGGTTGTCCCACTGGACAAGCCCCTGGTGGCTCTCCCAGGGACTGTCATCTCCGCCCTTCTACAGATGAGGATGCTGAGGGTGGAGATGGAAGAGCTTGTTGGTGACCACAGCACTGGTAAGCAGCACGTCCCCAGACACCCTGACTCGGAGCCAATGTTCTGTCCGTGCTCATATGCCACGGTAGTGTGTGCAGTAGGGAGGTGGCATCACCCCACCGGCCCTAAGCTTGTCCCTCCAGGTCAATGAAGAAGGACATGACCCACAAGAAGGGGCATCCTTTTGGTAAACACCAGTCTTAGGTTGCAGCGTGGTGCCCATGAATGAAGTGCCCCAGTGCCGTGGGGGCTGGGTGGGCATGGGCAGCCCTGTGTGGCATAAAGGGCCACAGAACAACTCAGAAACTGGAACTTGAATGGAACTACCTCAGCCTGTAAAGACTATATGCCCAAAACCTCCACACATACCACACCTCAGGAAGAAACTTTAATAAGATGAGGACTATGATAAGGGTGCCTATTAGCATTGCTTTTATGTAACAAAAGACCAGAGGTCAAGGTCAAGTTCAAAGCTACACAACAAGAAAAAGACACAAACCAGCTCTGTGGTGCCTGCCTGTAATTCCAGCAGCTTGGGAGGCCGAGGCAGGAGTTGGAGAGTTCAAAGTCAGCCTCTCAGTGACTGAGAGAGGCCCTAAGCAACTCAATGAGACCCTCTCTCTAAATAAAATACAAAAAAACAGGCTGGGAATGTGGCTCAGCCCCTGGTGCCAAAGAAAAGAAAAAGAAATAAGAAGCAAAATCAAATCAAAAGTTAAAATCACAACAACAGGGTCCTTTAATCCCATCAGAGTGGAAAACCCAGACACGTACAATAATGGGCATCTGTCACTCGTGGCCCCCAGATCTCTGAACACCCCTTCCCAGTGGCCGTGGTTCCAGTATTGGTTGTCCCCTGAACTCACGTGGAGATCTGGTGGCCAGTGGGGCAGTGACAGGAGGCGGGCCTGTGGGAGGCAATTAGGGTGTGAGCAAGATCAATGGCTTTCTCCTGCCCCGTGGACTCCTGCAGGTTAGAGTCCTTGCTCTCAGGGAACTAATTAGCCACCAGGAGAGCAGGTTTCTCTACCGTGAGGCAGCACATTCCCAAGTGCCGTCACACACACCCACGTCCCCTCCACTTGCCCCCATCAGCGTAAGCAGCCCGAGGCCCTCAGAAAAGCCTGGCATCAGCTAAAATATCTCTATTCTTGCTTGCTGTTTGTTTTCGGTACTGGGGATCGACCCCAGCAGCACTCTACCACTGAGCTACAACCCCATCCCTTTTTATTTTGAGACAGGATTTCACTAAGTTGCCCGAGCTGACCTCAAACTCACAATCCCCCTGCCTCGGCCCCCCAAGTAGCTGGGATTACAGGCATGCTCCACTATACTGGAAATACCTCTTTCATTTATAAATCACCAGGCCTCAGGGATTATATTCTAGTAACAGAAAACAAACGAAGACAACAGTGTGAATATTACCTTCCTGTGCGGGAGAGCAGCGGGCAGCCTATCCCTAGCCTCACTTGTTGTCAAAGAACACACGTGGCATTTAGGTTCCACTAACCACATACACTCTCATGTCACCTCTATTGAGACCCGAGTCATGTGGGGAACAGGAGAGGTGCTGAGCTTCTGTAGCAGGTGGTGGCAGAAGTACAATTTCACACCCAGCAGCCGCAGCCGTGGCTTCCTGCTGTAGAGCCACCTGGCTGCAGCGGAACCGGGCAGCTCTGCAGCGTGATGTGGGCAGGTCTTCCTGGAAGTTCACGCCTAAATCTGTTTCTTCCAGGAGCTATGAGTCTGTAATCTACCTAATCCCCTGAAGAAATCCCTTCTTCTCTCCTTAACCAGGTGGGAAGGATTCTGCAAATAATAACCTCAATCAGATTAACTCTCCTGGGTGTTAAGGAGGATCTGTTCATTCAACAAGTATCTGCCACGTACCTGCAAGTACAGAAGTCCTCACTCAGAGATTCTTTTTCTTTTGAAGATAGACAATAAAGAAATAAATACACATGTCAGGGAACAGAGAAGAGAGATTGTTATAAACATATAGTCAAAGATTGAGAAATTGATCAGATACAACACAGATTTAGATTTAGATTGCCACATGGTGGTAGGAGACATGGAGAGAAATTTAAAAGGTAAGCAGGCAGATGGGTTGGTACCCTACCTAGACGGGTCAGGAAGTCTGACAAGGAAGCCCCTGAGCAGAGATATTTGCACAAAGGCAAACACCCCGACTGTGCAAAGTCCCAAGGAGAGGCTTGAGAACCATCTTCAATAGCTGCCTTAGAGACTTTTTTATTATTAGTTGCTCATGACAATACAATGATCTTGACGTATCATACATTTGAATCAAATGGGGTCTGAATTCTCATTTTTCCAAGGGTACAGGCTGCAGAATCCCATTGGTTATACGGCCACCTACATTGTACTGCTGTATGTATATATGTGCCTTAGAGACTTTTGCAAGCAGCCGAGACCTTCAAATGAGAGGGAGACTGTGGGAAGGCATGGATGTCACCAGAGAGGGAGTCAGACACTCCAAACATTGGTAAAATCTCCAGCAGGCCGAGTGGGGAGAGCAACCCTAGGCAGGAGAAGTGACAAAGGGGACCCAGGAACAGTAGTCAGGACAAAAGAGGAGGGGGGAGGGGTTGTCACCCTGGGAGTCCAAGTGGGCACTAATTGTGTCACGGAGTTGGAAAGGACATCTCCATTCCGCTGGAGAGATCAAAGCTGAAGAGATCACGGACCAATGAAGAAGGCATTAAACCGACTGACCCCAGGTTGAGGGGCTGCCGGCGGCGGCAGGGAGTGCAGGCCCCAGCGGGGTTGAGCAGAGGCTGCCTGGATTCACACTGGGCAGGCCTCCCTTGGAGAGGAGGCACTTCAAGGAGAAATGGGATCACTCACATTTCCAAAGGGACCTCGGGCATTGTACCAGAGGAGGTGGGAAGATTTGAATCAGCCCCTTTTCCTTAGGCAGGAGGGTTGGTGTGTCGGGGACGTTTGCAGCATCCTGCAGAAGTGGTGGTCTAAGGGGACCTTGGCTATTTGCTAATTATAATGCTTCTCCCACCAGTCAACTTTCAGATTTTGAAAACCATCACTGAGAAAGACTGGTACCCCAAGGCCTAGGATGTCCTGGTCCTGGTCCCACGAGATACTTAATGCCGTTTATACCCAGAGAATAGAACAGGATGTTCTTCTGTCTTACATTGTTTCATTAGAAAACTTTGCATGCTGGCTGCTGGACAGCCTCTCTGCTAGAGAACAGAGGAAGCTGGCTTTGCGATTCCCCTAATGAGGACAGGGACATTGAAATCCATTTTCCCAGCTGTCAATCAACTTGGGCAGAAAGAAGGGGCACAGCTCACCTCGCGGAGAAAAGCAATGGCTGGGTGACATCCATGGCTTCCCATAGTCTGAGTCCTCATCTGCTCTGCCTCCCGAGGATGCGCAGGAGGAGGGGCTCCTGTGTCCCAGTTAGCTGTATAGAGCCCGTGCTCCATGGGAGGCAGGACACAGGTCTCAACTCCTCAATGCACCCCTGGCTAGAAAGAGAAGGGTTTTCTTAAGAAAATCTATTCTATTGTTTCTCTTGCAAAAATTGAACCTTTTACAAACTAAACTGCCTTATAAACAGATCCCAAATCAAGCCTAATTTGGGCCTACAAAGAAGGAACTCTCCAGCAAGTGAGGATCCAGAGAGTGCGATTAGACTCTGCCAGCCACGCTGGGATCTGTGTGAAGCTAGAGTTAGACCTGTGGAAGGACAAGTCAGCAGGAGCCCACAGTCTCCAGAATCCCCCTACAACACAAGGGCAGGGACCACACAGAGGGGGCAGCACAACCCGGGGACCCAGAGAGAGACCCTGGCCACTTGCCTGTCCACCCCAAGCCAGCAATGCCACTTCTAGAAGATGCCTCAAAGGAAAGCATCAGAACTCTCTCCAAGACATTCACCCAAGGACTTCCTCTGTAGCCCTGAGCGTGACAGTTGGTGTCTTACTGATGTCTCAGTTGGTGTCTAATTTTTGACACCACTTGAAAATTGATTAGCTAAATTATTCATAATAACTAATAGTATTTAAATACTAAAATAGCTTAAGTTAATAATATAGAATTACATGAAATCCAACATTTTTAAAAGGGGTTTTCTTAACAAAATTCCCAGAAAAGGCTCAGGATAAATTATTGAGTGGATAGCAAGTTTCAAAGTGCAATCCCATTTATATGGGACAAATGTGGAACGTGCTGGAACCACAGATAGCTCTAAGGAAATGCACCACTATGTAAAGGATGGTTACTGCTGGGTGGTGGGCTTAACAGTGATTTTTTTCCCCGTTATTCTTTAAATTTCACTGTTTCATCAGAAATTTCTAAAAATATTAGTTAAATTTGTGAACAGGAAAAAAATTGAGATCTATCCCCAGGAGAAGAGCCTTGTGGGTGCATGACTTCTTGGGTTAACCACTCTCGTTCTCAGCTTCGCGGGTTCAGAATCTCCACTTGGTACCTGTATATGTGAAGAATACATTCGGCAGTGAAGAACAGAAAGCCCGACCAGCTCTGGAGTAAATGGAGAGGGGCTTATTTTCTACAACATTCACAGGAAAGCAACTCAGGGCTGAGGCAGGTGCTCATGGATGTCCTCAAGGAGACAGACTCTATCTTCTTTCTCGGACATCCTTGGGTGTGACTTTTGTCCTCATCGTCACAAAATGGCTACTGCACTTCCATCCTTCTTCCAGATAGAAAGAAGGAAAAGGACAAAACCGCTTTTCTAACAAGGCTTCATGTTTGTTGTTGTGAATAAAAGACACACTTCCCGGGGACTTTAACCTACGTTGCATTGGCCAAAACCATGGCACATGCTTAGCCTTAGCTGCAAGGGGCTCTGGGAAAGTGAGTGATTTTAGCCAACACATGGAACTCTATTAAGAGGGAGATGGAAAACAGGCAGGAGGGGAAACTCAGAGACGCAGAGCACCCGCGGGAGCCTCCAGCAGGAACAGAGGGCACCTCACAATGCACAATACACTGATATATGAACCAGACCCCCAGGTAGTCATCCCATTCCAGCCTCTAGAATGCTCACAGAGCCTCCAGAACATTCTCCTCCCAGTGCCAGGGAGCTGGAGGTAAAGCCCCAACCCACACAGTGTTGGGAGAACACGGAATCGGATCCGAGGGAGCTGGCCCAAGTGGAGGGACTCTGCCCCCAAACTATAATGAAGCCCGGCCGCTCTCTCAGTCCAACAGATCAGCGCTGGGTGGCCTGGCTGTTCATGTCACTCACACTCAGCGTCCACCCCCTGCCTGTCCTGGACAGACCCTGTCAACTTTCATCTCTCTGGCCCAGCCCCGCTCTCCGCGGTCTGTCTCTCCCCTGTCCCCTTCCCTCTTGTTAAAGTCATCTCTCGGGCTCGGGCTTGGCCCAGAAGGCACCCCGTCTCTTACCATTTGTGCTGATGGCAGGAACCAACCTTTCAGAGTCTTGAGGGGCCCTTATTTCCTCCCCACAAGGTGACCACGGGTTAAGCCCTGCAGACTAATTGAGGCCAGCCACTCTGGCCACTGGGGAGGGCCGCAGAGCCGCTTCTTGTCAGCATCTCAGTTATGTCCTACAAGCTGTGACTGAAGCATGGAGGGCTGTTTTGCCAGGAGAAGAAAGAGTTGGGGGGACAGAGAAGCTGCCTGATGTGTCTGAGTCACTGTCAGGGGCTGGACTTACAGGGCTGCTGACCAAAGACGTAGGACGGATGAATGGAAGTTGCAAGAAGACAGATTTAGCCCGAGAACAGACACTGCCTGATAAAGTGAGCAGGCCACACTCCTCGACAGAGGTCCATGGGTGGGGCGTGGGGGCAGAACACTCAATGGAATATTCCAAGAGTAAGGAATTTACATTCCCACCAGCCCAGGTTGTTCCCACAAAGTTTTTAATTTCTCTAATCTTTTCGTTGTTTCCTTTCTTCTTCTGAGAAATTTAGAATTCTCTTTCAGAAATGTCTTTCCGGCTGTCACCCTCACCACCACCTGCTGACCCATAGGTGAGCCCCAGTCCTCCAGCCCTGGCCTGAGTGTGACATGTGGGCACAATGGCGCACTCCTGTAACCCCCGCGACTTGGGAGACAGAGGCAGGAGGATGGCAAGTTTGAGGCCAGCCTGGGCAACTTAGAGAGACCCTCAGCAACTTAGTGAGACTCTGTCTCAAATAAAAAACAGAAAGGACAGGGGATGTGGTTCAATGATAAAGCCTCTCTGGGTTCAATAATAATAATAATAATAATAATAATCAGATCACGGTCAGACACAGATCTGTCCAACTCCAAGGCTAATATTTCCTAATATCACGGCTGAGGCGATGTCACAACACGCTAGTACAATTGTTAGGAAATTCATCCAAAGGAAAATGCAAAGGTAAAAGCTTCCATGTGTGGAGTAAAAACTGAGATTCAGGAGTAAATGAATTGGTCCCACCGAAAGCCCCTGGGCCACCACTGTCCAAACCTCCCAGCACCCAGCAGGGTCCTGACCAGCTCTCACCCAGGTGCTCTGGGCAATGTCCCTCATGGCAGCCACCGTGGAGACCACACATTTAGAGGGCAGAGCCTCAGGAAGTCAGCAGCCTTGCCCCTGCCTCAGCATGGAGAGTCCTGGGGACCCAGTGCTGAACTGCTGTGGTGCTGTCTCTGGGCTCTGGGGCGCCTGCCGTGGCCACCAGTGCTGCTTGACCTGAGGGAGGGTCTGCCCACTTTTCTCCTATCCTGTAAATGGGCATAATCACATAAGGGGAGTCACAACAGTCCCGCTTCATGGGTACAATCACTGAGGGGCTTAAAGCAATATCTGTGAGGTCACAGGACCAGCGTACGTTGCAGATCACAGTCAGACACAGACACAACTCCAAGGCACATGCTCTCACCACGGTCACAATCTGATTGTTGGCTCTTTGTTCTTCCCCTTCACCCAGCCTGGAGAACACAACCCAGAAAGACTTCATGTGTTCAACATTCTCCTGCATACGCTGCTCCTGTCTTCTCCCTAAACCCCCAGCCAAGGGACAGCTGGAGGGACACCATTTCACCCTGGCTCGGTGGCATCAGATGACAGAAAAAGTCAGTGGCTGGGGACATGCACCCCAGCCAGGGCCTTGCAGCCTTTTGTTGTGCCACAGATTGAAGGTTGCAGGCTGCGTCCCACAAAGACAAGGTGAGCTAATGTGCTGGTCACTGTAACAAATACCGACGTCATCAACTCATAAGGAGATAAGGGCCTTTGGCTCACAGCTTTAGAGCTTTCCCTCCACGACTGACTATGGGCCTGTGACGGCAAAGCGTGGAAGGAGCAATGGTGAACAAAACCTCTCACCTCAAGGCCAGGAAGTGACAGAGGAAGAGGAAAGGGCTGGGACTGGGCCCCCGGAACCCTTGGAGAACATGCCCCCAATGATCTAAAGACCTCCCCTGAGGCCCCACCTCTTAAAGGCTCCACTACCTTCCTATAACACCAAGCTGAAGACCAAGCCTTTAGCTCATGGGCCTCTGGGGGTCACTTCTGCAAATAATAGCAGCTGGAGACACTCAAAGTCCCGTTTTAATTCCCAAATTCTATAATTTCATAAAGTATCCGAAAAGTCATGTGAGCTGAAGTATATCAATGACAGGGAACAGACGGGATAAGTTAGGGAGGGGAGAACCATTAGAGATGAGGAAGTCAACATTTGTAGCCTGGAATGGCCCTGGCCCCAAACTCTCAGGAACTTCCTGCAAATCAGGAGAAACTTGCCTGCTTCAAAAAAGGTTGATAGTTAGATCCGTGAAATGTTCATACAAAAGTAGTATGTAAGAATGAGAGAAAGAATGGAAAACATTCATCAGAAATGTGAGGAACAGATGAAAATCATATCCAAATATTTTTCTATGAGTTTTTTTAAACATAATGAAGCAACAGCTCGGGAAAAGAATGGCATGAAGACAGAAAGATAACGAAAGAGCTAAAATCCGGGAAAGGGCAGAGTCAAAAGCGAAACCCTCCCAGAACCAGACCCAACTGGAAGCAGCACCAGGAGCCCAGGGCACCCCCCCACCTCCCCGCCCCTCGGGAGGCCAGGCAAGAGGTCACAGTTCCAGGCCAGCACGGGCAACTCAGCAAGACCCTGTCTGAAAATCAAAAATGAAAGAAGGGCTGGGATGTGTCTCGGTGGTAGAGCACCCGTGAGTTCAATCCCCAGAACCACAAAAAGAAAAAGAAATGAAAAGATGGCACATGTTCTAAGTCTCTCCACTGTGAGGTATTTTCCCTTCTCATCTCTGCCCTTGGAAGCAAACCACCACGTCCATCCCACAGTCCAAACATGTTCCTAGAGAGGGAAATATACTGCAATAGTAGTAATATATTGCTTTCTCCTATCGGGAGGACTCATCTCTCGTCCTCATTTTACTTATGTATTCAGTCATTTGTTTGTTTCTGTTTAACCCGGGTATCTATTTCATTCCTTGGGTAAGAAAACAGTGCCCTCATGTACCTGGTTGCTCACATTATTCCAACTGTGGCCATTGGGAGCTCTTTCAGGTTGGATCCTACATCTTTTTGTGACATGTCCCCATCATTATTGGATTTTCTTTTTTTTTTAGTACTCCCTGAAGATGTCCCTTGATAAATCCAAGTCCCCATTTTAATGTATCTTCTGCACCAACCTTTGCCTGGAGGGGTTGGCTTCTGGTTTCCTGCTATCACTTTCTGAAAGCTTCTTTGTTTTGCCTTCCACATAAGGTTGTGATCAGGAAGCAGCTCCCAGGGAGCTTCTAGGGGGAGGCAATTCTATTCTGGGCCTGGATGGTGGTTAAATGGGTAAAATCAAGTTCTAAAGTACAGGCATATTCAAGAGCAAGAAATAGAACAGGAGCTGCAGCAGCTGGAATTGGGGATGCAGGCCGATGGAGGGAGAGGAGGGAGAGGAGGAGGTAGGGGAGGGAGAGGAGGGAGGAGAGGGATGGAGGGAGGGGAGGGATGGAGGGAGGGGAGGGAGAGGAGGGAGAGGAGGAGGGAGGGGAGGGAGAGGAGGGAGAGGAGGAGGGAGGGGAGGGAGAGGAGGGATGGAGGGAGGGGAGGGAGGGGAGGGAGAGGAGAGGAGGAGGGAGGGGAGGGAGAGGAGGGATGGAGGGAGGGGAGGGAGGGGAGGGAGAGGAGGGAGAGGAGGAGGGAGGGGAGGGATGGAGGGAGGGGAGGGAGGGGAGGGAGGGGAGGGAGAGGAGGAGGGAGGGGAGAGAGAGGAGGGAGAGGAGCAAGTCTCACTGGGGGGGGGGGGCAGTAATGGAGAAGGCAGCCGCACCCTGGACATCTGGGTTGAGCTGTCCGTTAGCTTTCCTTCCTTCTGAAAACTGCCACTCCACAACTTGGTGTGATTCAACTTCCCTACCAAAGGACAAAGAGGTGACTCATGTGTGGTCACCGTCATTCCAGGTTAATTTAAGGACATCACATGGCCCAAATGGGGCAAATTTCCCAGTTGGTGCTGATTTGGTTCTTTCTGTTTGAGAGCTATAGGGCTTCTCTGATGAGATCTGGATCTGTGGAGATTACACGTCTGGAGCTGCCAGGAGCTTTCTTAAAGCCACAGAGAGACATGCTGCAGGAGAATGGGGCCAGCACAGAGTAATGCAGACCAGGCTGGACAGAGACAGAGCCCTAAGGCCAGCGGTCGAGCTCCTAAACCCACACAGACTGAAACCAGAAAGGCCCTAGACTTTGCTCTCGCGACAGCCCACAAATTCCTTTTTAGCATACGCTAACGCGAGTTGGGTTTAGGCAACTTGCAATACGAGGCGTCTTGACTAGCAAAAATGTGTTCAGAAAACAGAGCAAGGCTTCAGCTGAGAAGTGGAGGGAGACTGAGGGGAAGACAGTGTTTACCATGAAGTTGGCCACCAGCAGACAGTGGTTCCTAGGACACGCCGGAAAGAGAGGGCCAGGGAGCAGGGAAAGAGCAGAGGGAATGGAAGGGGAAGAAGAGGTGGGAATAGCCTGAGCCCTGGGACATGAGCAGGCCAGCCACTGAGGGTGGCGAGGCACAGTTAGGCACCAGGACCCTTTGTCCCACTTTTTTTGTGCAAGATCGCTGTCTTGGTGCAAAGTCACGAGGGTGGGAGGCTGTCATGGTGGATATTGCAGTGAGCTGTGCGTGGACTCTGGTGACCCGCTGGGCAGTGAAGGATGCCCATGCAAATAAGAGGGAAGTCCAGGGAGAACCAGCCACCCATCTGTGCTGCCGGGTCCCTGGGTAGGCTCCATCCTGCTGCCAGTGCCATTTTGCACACGTGCCCATTGAGAAATCACTGGGGTAGCTTGGGCAGGACAGCAAAAAGTCTGACCGATGCCCACAGATTGGTCATGTTGTCCACCTGGTATTGAGAGCCACTTCTGAAGCGAGCCTTCACCTGGACACAAACATCCTTACATTTTGGTATCTACGAGAAGGTCACACCACTTCTTGGACTGCTCTGCTCCCAGTCATCCATAATCTCTGAGTCTGGCCAAATCTTTTCCACTGCCAATGAGTTGCTATTGACCCTCGCTTCAAGCCAAGCCTTCTTCCAGGTAGTTTGCTGCTATAGTTTATTCTGACATGTCTCTAAAGGCACATGTGTTAAAGACTTAGTCACCAGCCTGTGTTGCTATTAGATGAGGCCCAGTTGGAGAAAGTTAGGTCATGAGATGTGTGGTCTGGAAAGGAATACTCCGGTCCCAGACCCTTCGTTTCTCTTTGCTTCCCAGCCACCATGATATGAGCAGCTTCTCTCACTACATGCTTGTGCATGATGTTCTGCCTCACCACGGGAGCAAAGCAACAGGCCCAGTTGATCATGGACTGAAACTCTGAAACCATGACCAAAAATAAACCTTTCCTTTTTATAAGTAGATTATCTCAGGTATTTTGTCACAATGACAGAAGTCTAAATAGCACAAGTGCACTCCTATAAGACTAGTTTTCAACATTAAGTTAAGCAGAAAAGGAGGTGGCAACATGGAAGGTATCCGTATTCTACCAACAATGAAGAAGAATACTTCTTCATCCCCAGATTGTGATTAAGATGTTAAATTTGAGGAGAAACAGGCATCGTGACGGCTTTCTGACCCTGATTTGCAGCTAAAGCAGGTGATTCTGGAGTCAGCTTCCTGATTTGTAAAAGAGATAGTAGTTCCTTTGTTAGGCAAGTTCTTAGGCATGATTCTGGGAACGTGGCCTAGAAACTAATATTACAATCTTGGAGCAATTTTATTAGTACCTTATTCTTTGCTTTGAATCAATTCTGATTTCAATAACCAGAGTTGCTCTGTTGCCTACAACTTAGGTCTGCCTGACACGTCCATTAGAACAAGGAATGGAGGGTGTGTGCGTCAGCTTTTCCTTAGGGTGACCAAGATTCCTGACAAGAACAACTTAGTGGGAAAAAAAGCCTATTTGGAGTCCGTGGTTTCAGAAGCTCAGTCCACGGTCAGCTGACCCCATTGCTCTGGGCCTGAGGTAAGACAGAACGTCGTGGCGGAAGGGCCTGGCAGAGGAGAGCTGTTCAGCTCAGGTCAGCCATGAAACAGAGAGAGCAAGGAGCCAGGGACGATATGCAATCTATAAGGGACACCCCCAGTGACCTACTTTCTCCAGCCATGCTCCACTTGCCCACGGTTACCACCAGTAGTCCACTCAAATTATTAATCCACCGAATGGATCAATCCACTGATGAGGTCACAGCTCATGATCTAATCATTTCACCTCTGAACACTCCTGCACTCACACAGGAGCTTTGGGCGGTGGGGGGACATTAAACAGCCAAAGCATTCACAGACCTAGCGGCCAGAGAATAACAAGAAGTCAAAGAGAAGACCAGGATCGTAGCAAGGGAGGGGGGTGCTAGAAAAACACACAGAAATGGAGATGCACACAGGGACCTGACACAAGCACCCAAATGATCCCAACATAAGCTCACCAGAGTCCCAGGAAGATTCTCCCCGTAGGAATGAAAGGAAGTCGGAACAGGGCCTGGCCTTGGAGTGTGAGGCAAGGGTCCGAGGCTGAAAGACAGCTGGCTGAGGACGTGGTTTGCTGTGAGGGTGCTGGGAAGCTGGGACGGTGTTAGTGGAAATGACTACAAGACTGTTGTGAGCGGGGAGGCTGGTGTGGACCCTTCGCAGGGTGATGACTGGGTTGTTCAGAGACTACACAGCGGTCTCGGGTCCCAAACATCACAACTTCAAAATGCGATCGCCAGTAGAATTGGAGTTCCCAGGAAAGCTCCTGAGATGCTTCAAAATTGACAGAGAAGGTAGAGAGCACATTGATCCTGCCTAGGATGGTGCCAGCTGACTGGAGTCTTCTCCCAGGGTCGTGGTGAATAAGACGCTCCAGAGAATAAAAGGCTGTCCGGGAACGGTGACCGGGGAGAGAGTTGTCGTTGTTGTAGGATCAGGCGGATGAGAGGTAAGCCCGCTGTAGAACGATGCTGCTGTGATTATAATAATTCTATTTATAAGTCAGAAAAGTTCCTTGGGATATTTCTAGACTACGGAGAACTTGGCAGACACCTCATGCAAGAGTTGGGACCTTGAACTATGGACACGCAATTAATTAAAAAAAAAAACAGTGCATCCACCTGAGCTGGTGAGTGTGACTGATTTACTTGGAGCTGCCAAGTGAGTGCCCGTAGGCAAGGGGATAATGGCCCCAGACAGACAGAGGAAGTTTATAGCTCCTGGCAGCATTCCAACTCCTCGTTTCCACCTCAGCTTACTTGAGGGTTTCAGGCTTTCAAAAAGAAGCTCATTTGCAGGGATTCAGTGGTCAGAATGGGGGGTGCAGAAGTGCCCTCTTTTCCACTCTCCTCCCCTGGGCCAAGAGAGAGGGCTCCTCTCTGACAAGCTCATCGGACATACGGACTTCCCAAAGGATGGCACGGTATTACTCTCTCTCTGGACCAAGCCTCGCCCCCAGCCAAAGAAATCAGTGCAGAGGAGACATCCAAGGGCATAATCAGACCTCAGGAAAGCGCTGAGCTGGCTGGAGAGCTCTGGTCACCGTGGTCCTTGTGCCTCATGAGGCACAAGCCTCTTGTTGCTGCCAGAGGCAGGAAGAGCAGGGCTTCCGTGATCCGACTCTCCCAGAGCCCTACCTCTCCCCATATGCAAAGATGGACTCATGGTGGGTCAGAAGCCTGAATGTAAGAGCCCAAACCATGAAACTACTAGATGGAAACACTTCAAGAAATTGGTGGAGGCAAAGATTTTTGGATGAAAACCCAAAGCACAGGCGACAAAATCAAAAATAGACAAGTGTGATTATATCAGACTAAAAAAGGTTCTTACAGCAAGGGAAATAATCAATGAGTGAAGACAACCTGCAAAACATTTGCAAACTATTCATCAGACAAGAGATCAATATCCAGAACATACAAGAAACTCAAAACACATGTCAGTAAAAATAAATAATAAAAAATAAAAGTGATCATCTGATCTAAAACTGGGCAAATGGCCTAAAGAGACATTTCACAAAAGATAACAAATAGCCAAGAAAAGTGCTCAGTAGCACTAATTGTCAGGGAAATGCAAATCAAAACCACCATGAGCTGCTATCTCCTCAGAATTAATTATCCTTTTTTTTTTTTTTTTTTTTTTTGGTACTGAGGATTGAACCCAGGGGTGTTTAACTAATGAGCAGCATCCTTGGCCCTTTTTGATAGTTCATTTAGAGACAGGGTCTCACTGAGTTGCTAAGAGCCTTGCTAAGTTACTGAGGCTGGCTTTGAACTCACAATCCTCCTGCCTCGGTCTCCCAAGCTGCTGGGATTACAGGCGTGCTCCACCAAGTCCGGCCAGAATTAATCATCAAAAAGAAAACATAACAAATGCTAGTGAGGATATGAAGAAACGGGGACTGAACTACACTCAGTATGGTGTGGATGTGGTTTATACCACAGGTTCATTTGTTGAAGGCTTGGTCCTCAGTGTGGGGACATGAGGGGTAGTGGAAACTCGAAGAGGTGGGGTCCAGTGAGAGGTCCTTAGATCAGCTGGGGGGTGCTCTCTAAGGTCATTCTCCCAACAGTGAGTCCTTACAAGTGAGCCCCACCTCTGAATCATTCCCTGGGTTCTTATTTGGAGATGGGATCTCTCCCTCAAACACTCACACCCGCCATCCACGGTGATGTCCTCATCAGAGCCAGCACTATGTTGTTTGAACATTCAGCCTCCAAAACTATGAGCTTAAACCTCTTTTCTTTATAAAGTTAGCCTGCCTCAGATACTTCCTAACAGTGATGTAAAACAGACTAATGCAGCATTGTTGGTGGGAAAGTAAATTAGTAGAGCCATAACAAAAAACAGCATGTAGATTCCTCAAAAAACATAGTATGGAACTACCATATGATCTAGCAATCCCACTACTATAAAAATAGACAAGTGTGATTATATCAGACTATATCAGATTATATCCAAAGGAAATGAAATCATTATGTCAAAGAGATACCTGCACACCCATATTTACTGCAACAGTATTCACAAGAGCAGAGATATGCAGTCAACCTAGAAGTCCATCAGCTGAAGACTGGATAAAGAAAATACGGCATATACACAATGGAATATTGTTCAGCCATAAGAAGTATATTCTTGTCAATTGCAACAACATGGAAGATATCATGCTAAGTGAAATAAGTCACAGAAAAACAAATATGTCGTGTTCTCACTCATTCATAGACACTAAAAAAGTCAATTTTAGCTGGGTGCAGGGCACACATCTGTGATCCCAGTGGCTCTGAGGTTGAGGCAAGAGGATCTCGAGGTCAGAAACTTAGTTCAGCAACTTAGCAAAGTCCTCAGCAGTTTAGTGAGACCCTGTCTTTAATAAAATATAAAAAAGAGCTAGGTGTGTGACTCCTTGGTTAAATGCCCCTGGGTATTTTAAAAGGTAAGAAGGAGGTGGGACAAAGAGAGCCTGGATAATGGGACCAAAAGCAGAGTAATTCTCTCTAGTGTTCTATAGAATAGTAGGGCGACTACAGTCTCAATAACTTATGACATTTTTAAAACTGATTAAAAGAGCTGGAAGTTTTCCAACACATAGAAATTCTAAATGCTTGAGGAGACAGAAATGCTGATTACCCTGATTTGATCATTACACATGAATCCATGTCGCATATGATCCGACTCTACCCTGTAAGTACAAACAAATATTATGTGCCAATTAAAAATAAAATTATTAAAATCTTTTGACTTTCCAGGCATGGTGGTACATATGTGTAATTCCAATGACTCAAGAGGCTGAGTCAAGAGGATCACAAGTCTGAGGCCAGCCTCAGAAACTTAGTGAAGTCCTAAGAAATTTAGTGAGACCCTGTCTCAAAATAAAAAAGTTTAAAAGCTGGGGATTTAGCTGAGTGGGAAAGCATCCCTGGATTCAATCCTCTATACAAAAAAATATATTTTTTTTTCTAGAACATTTTTGTTTTTCTTATCTAGAAATCCCTCTCTTATTCATATATCTAACTTAAGACCCCTGTGCAGCATACCCCCAAATCCACCTGGTCCTCCTGGTACCCCCAGGATGCTTTATGTGGTCACGGGTCTTTGCAGACGTACTCATGTGAACGTGAGGTCATGCTGGATTAGGAGAGGGAGACACCAGGCCACATAGGGAGAGACTGGCATGATATTGCCACAGGCCAAGGAACACTGAAGATTGCTGGCACCTCCAAAAGCTGGGAGGGAGAGAAGACTCCTTCCTGGCACCCTGAGGAGCCCAGTCTCAGGCAGCGGGAACCACATTCCATGAATCCCAGTGGGAAGAACAGGTGGAAGGTCTAGAGCCGTGGAGTCATCTCTTGTGTCGACCTTTGCCCCTGAGAGGACAGGAAATTTATTTTGCTTCCACAGGAAAGAATTTCATGTAAACACCCCACAAAGTTAATTTGAGAAAAGAAGAATGAGGTGCATAGAAACATCCCCATGGACAAGAAAGGCACATCAGAGCCACAGTGAGTCACTACGGAAACTGCTGGCTTCATGCTTCAAAAGGAGCTAAAATAAAAGCAGTGCTAGGAGCTGCGGAAGGTCATCGGGACGGGGAAGTGGAAATGCTCCGAAATAAGGCAACGGAGGGCGAGGGAGAGGGAGGGGGAGGCAGACTACTGGAATGAAGGCCAAATCCAGGAAACAGGAGTGCAATGAACACAGTAGTGCTGTCTTCAGCAAAGAGAAGCTGCAGAGGAGGAAAGCCTGGGTCCGAGGCAGGAACGAGGCCGCGAAAAGAATTCAAGGAAAAGGAGCAGGAGACAGACTAAGAAGACCAGAGAGTCACGTCACAGGAGCCTCCGAAAGAAAACCAGAGCCATAAAACAAATTAGCACTAAAGAGAAAAACTTAGAAAACGTTCCTGAAATAAAAATTCTTAAAACTGTCTACTAAATGGGCAAACTCTACAAAGAGGGAAATCATCCCAGCGTAGCCAACTCCAAGACATATGCTCGTGGAACCACCAGACTTAAAAGAAGGGAAAATCTCTCTGTGCTTCAAATCAAATAGACCCTGCCACTTAGGAAGGACAGAAGGTAAAACTGCACAGCAGCCTCTCAACAGCCGCACTTGTGGACAGAAGCCAAGAGAGGAAAATATTTCTGATATTCAAGGAAAGAAAACGTGAGCAAGACAACCTGTGTGTGCAAAGGCCGCAGGCAGGCGTCGCCATATGCTCCAAACCCTCCAGAACCTGGTGCCATTTCTCTGAGGAGCTCCTGGGGAGCTGGCTTCAAAAGCACCAGCACTGGGCATAAGCGAGGTGCCACCACCAACCGGCAAGGATGAGGAGGTCAATGCAGAGGTCAGAGCTCGGTTCTGACCCCTGGGAAGAAAATGGCTATCAAGTTGGGGAGTGAGAGAGTGGGACAGAATACAAACGTGGAATAAACTTGCCAGTTGTCATGGAGGTGGAACAGGAAGCCAGGAGGATTCTTCAGAGCACGTGCTGGGGAGATGGAGGGAGAGGGGGAGTCAGCGGCCAATTGTAATATTGCCAAGTGGGGAACAAGTACAAAAGAGCCAAACCCAGGGAACCAAAAGAGTCATTAAAAGGAATTAGGGAGGGAAAGGAACTAGAAGGGGGATACGCATTAGAACGAAATTTTAAACTTTCTTAAATATTAAGATAGCAAATAAAATAGATCACATTGATGTTCGGATAGATATAGATATAGGTATCTGACTATACATAGAGTAAAACAATGTGACAAAATGAGGTCAGACATATAGACTCTATCAATAAATGTAACTAGGCTTAACACAGCTATTTAAAAAAAAAAAAGATTTGCATTAGTGCGTTAGTCAGCTTTTGTCACTGTGACCAAAATACTTGATAAGCACAACTTTTTTAAGGAAAAGTTCATTTGGGCTCACAGTTTCAGAGGTTCAGTCCATGGTAGGCCAAGTCCATTGCTCTGGGCCCAGGGTAAGGATAGCACCACGGTGGAAGGGCATGTTGGAGGAGCACTGCTCTGCCCCATTCCTGTGGCCAGGAAGCAGAGAGAGCAAAGGAAAGTGGCCACAGGAAACCCTTCCAGGGCCCTCCCCAGCAGTCCACCTCCTTGGGCCACGCGGGCCTGCCTACAGTTACCACCCAGGCAGTCCATTCACACTGGGACGGACTAATCAGGTCACAGCCAGACTCCCTGCATTAACACGGCAGCTTTGAGGGACCCCTCACATCCTAAACACAACTGGCTAAAAAAGGCAAAATCTAATACTGTGCTCCAAAGTAAAGATATTTCTAATACAAAGAGATTTTAAAAGGTCAAAAGTAAAAGAATAGGAAAAAAAAAGCCTAATTGAAAGATAAAACAGGAAAATAAAAAAGAAATCGTGAGTCGCCATCTTGATATCTAGCAAGGTAGAATCAGACCAAACTCATTAAATGAGACAAAAGACAGCATCATCCCTCAAGTCTGAACAGTGCTCCAGCTCAGCAATGACCGTCGTAAAACAGAAAGAGTGGGAGATGACGAAAAGAAACCCACCTTAAAAAAACCCGCACACGTTTAATGTACTGTCTCAACCCAAGACAGATGGACTAGATAAATACATAGAAGTATAGATGACATAAAAATCAAGAGGCCTGAAGAAAACTTAAGAAACAAAATCATTAAGTACATCCGATAGACAAATTAAGAGATGTGGGTAGATACTGCCATGTGCTGCTAAGATTGTCCTTCAGAAAATGAAAAACTAAATTCTCCTAAATTCTCTGCATCCCAAAGGATGTCCCTTAGCTGCCATCCCTTAGGTGGGTTTGCCTCCAGAGAGGAAGATTCAAGGTCACACCTCCTTCCAGCACAGCCACATCCAAAGATGGGTGGCCATGGAGGTGGAACAGCCCAGCCTGTCACTCCCAACTCTGCGTCTCTGAAGGGCCTCTCCGGCTGCAGCGGTCCCTAGGGCCTTGGCTGGGTCCTGGGTTGAGAATTTCATCACGGCTCACCTCTCCCTTGCCCAGTCCTACTTCCTTTCCCTCCCTTCCAGTCTGTCTCAAAGTCTGCTCCCAGGGAGTTCCACTGGTGGCTGAGATACCATTTCTTACCTATCAAATTGGAAAAAAAAAAAAAAAAAATCCAAAAGCAGGACAGCATGCTTTGTTAGATCAGTGAAAGAGGGACTTCCATACTGCTGGAGGGAAACTCAGCAATATCTTACAAATTGCACATACCCTAACCTTTGTTCCAGAAAACCTGGGGATGTATCCCAAAGCTACACTAGTGAAAGTATTAAAGATGGATGCACAAGGCCATTTACTGCAGCAAGTCTTGTAATAACAACAAAGCACTGAAACAGCTGGTAGCCGGCGCTGAAGGATGGCTAGGTCAGCTAAACATCCACTCCACGAAGTGTCCTGTAGCTAGGAAGAGGAGGCTTTCCTGCCAAGGTGCCATGCACTGCCAGTATTGAGGGGTACAAGCAGGGAAGAGGAGAATGTGTTTGGTTGCTTTTGTTCATCCAAAAACAAGGGAAACCACACGCATACATACATACATACATACAGTTATTTATTTTTAAAAACATTGGAATGACAAATAAAAATACCTTGCTGGTTGTCTGTGAGGGAGGAGAGGAGTAGAATAGGTGGAGAAGACAGGGATAAGGCAGAATTCTTTGAATATAATTTACTTGTAGTTTCAACTCTAGAACTGACCAAAAAAGCAAGCCCTAAAAATGAAAAGGGGAATTACACAAACGAACCATAATTACATAACATAACCACCCAGGAAGGAATTATGCCAAGTACCTTAAATACAGTAATTTTACTTTATCTCCCTCTTGGTGTATAGTCTAAGAACAAAAAGAAAACTTCAAAAACATCACCGTTTCTGGTAATCGTGTTACTAGATAGAGTGACTGGGAATGTTGCTCTGAGACCATGGTATGTGTGTGCTCTTTGTGGGATAAAACAAATGGGTAAGGACGTTAGTACCATTAAGAGTTAAGGTTTTCATGCGGGGAGATAAAGATGAAGATAAACAAAGTCAAAACTCTGCAGTTCTGAACATGAAGTAGGAATATCAACATGAACACATTATACATTTGCCTCTTTAAAGTAGAACACATTTCCTAGCAGTAGCCTCTGAAAGGACCTGGATCAGTTCGGAAGGAATGAGACCTCCTATCCATAAATAGATTTAAAAGAACCAGGAACCACTGGAGAAATGCCCATTCCAAGACCAGGACAGGAGAGGTATTGGATCTATTACCTTGAACGTGGGGACGGTGACACGGGCATTTGCACACATCCAGACTCATCAAATTAGACACATTAAACACGTGTGATTCCTTCTTTTGAGTTATGTACCTTAATAAAGCTGGGTTTTTTAATGCTGCTAAGGTCACAAAATAATACAGGAACCAAGCTCAGTGTAAGATCCCACAAGCCAGTAATAGAAACGAGAGCATCAATGAGGTTCATAACGAAAAAGGATAAAAACACATTACTTTTTTCCACTTTGTGAGTTTAGAATGCTACTAGAGGAAACTCATTTGGGGGGATGTCAGGGAACTGTGTTTTGAAAACCTGGAAGTAAAGAGTAAGGATCAAATGTTCATGTCGCCTTTATTATCATGCCAACAGTACCCCGGACACCCACAGTTGCTGAGGGTAAGTTTCCGACTATGAACGAAATCCAGCTAATAGATAAAAAAGGAAGAAAAAAAAAAGACAAAGAGACAAATTCTATAAAATAAGGGTACTAAAGTGTCATAGCTACCAATTGCAATGTATGAATCTTTTTTGAATTCTGGTTCAAATAAAGAAAAAAAATCAAAATATATATGAAACAACTAAAAAAGTTTAATTACCAGTTCAGTATTTGATGATAGCAAGAAATTATTACATTTTAGGTGTGGCAATGCTATTGAAGTTATTTGTAAAGATTACCCAACTTTTCAGAGACTGAAATACGTATACCTAAAATTAAGGAACATCACTATTTTGTAAGCCCTAATGAATGAACATAGTCAGACAAAGGTCATTAATAGCTTCTAATATCACAAAAATTGAGATAACCAACTATTTTGTGTCTCCTGTTGGGAAAATACATCTCCGACTAAGGAATGATCTTACCAAGAAATTAAATCTGAGTCTGATTGAGGCTCTAGATTTAACTACCAACTTATAAGAAATGTACAGTACAGCGACCAGCCATCCTGGTTTGCTCAGAACATATTGGGTTTTAAGTAAACTGGGTCTGTTGGTCACCCTAATGTTGTCACATCACAAGGATGCCATCAGCAAGACACAAATTGTAGAAAACTCCATAGGATTAACAACCTAGATTCATTAGTCAAAACAGCAACAATAACAACAATAAAAGCAAGGAAAAGACATAGAGACAAACTCTATAAAATAAAGGTACTTAAGTGTCATAGCTACTAATTGCAATGTATGAATCTTTTTTGGATTCTGGTTCAAATAAAGAAAAAAAATCAAAATATATGTGAAACAACTAAAAAAGTTTAATTACTAGTTGAATATTTGATGATAGCAAGAAATTATTACATTTTAGGTGTGGCAATGCTATCGAAGTTATTTGTAAAGATTACCCAACTTTTCACAGACTGAAATACTTATACCTAAAATTATATGATGCTTTGGATTTGCACTGAAATAATCTGGTGTCGGGGGGAGTGAAGTCTATACAGAAAACAAGATTGGGTGTCAGTTGATCATCACCAAAGTTAAATGATAGATGTATAAAAGATAATTATGTGATTCTTAGTAATTCTGTGTATATTTGAGATTTTTTTATAATAAAAGTAATTTTTATGCCAGGAATGGTGGCCCATGACTGTAATCCCAGTAATTCAGGAGGCTGAGTCAAGAGAATTGCAAGTTCAAGGCGAGCCTCAGTCACTTAGCAAGACCCTGTCTCAAAATATAAAAATAAAAAGGGCTGGGGGTGAGGCTCAGTGGTCAAGTGCCCCTGGGTTCAATCCCTGGTAGCAAAAAAATAAATAAATATTTCAGTTCCTAAAAGAAACATCAGAGGAGTGAGGCTGAGCTGGGAAGCCGACATCACTTCCTCCATGTGCCAATCATCTGTACCTCAGACCCGCACTCACCTCCCCAGACGTCCCTCTGGATTAAGGGGACTGGAAGTCTGAAAACCACGTCTCAGCCTCCCTCACCAACTGGCCTCTGATCAAGTTCCACCCCCGGAATCGATGACAGGAGAGGAGAGCAGAAGAGGAAGAGGCTCTCGGGCCACAGCAGGCGACTGCAAGCCACTGTGGCCTCAGCAGCACTAGCGGCTTCGCGATGGCCACGAGTCTGGCTGGGTCGGCTGCTCCTCTGACTCGCAGCAGTTGATGTGGCCGTGGGCTCTAGCCCAGGAGCGGCCGCCGCTTCCTGACCCATTGGCATCACCTCCTCTCAGTTGCTGGTCCAGCCTTCTTCCACCTTAGTGACCAGTGCTTCTGGTTTCCAGCCCTCTTTCTTGACATATCTAGAGTGACACCGTCCTTTATGACTGCACAGTGACACCACACAGTGAGCACCGCAGCAGGAAGGAGCGGATGAGATGGTTGGTATGGGACCGGTAGGAGCTGAGGGGAAGGGGCTCAGACAGAGGGACCATGAATGATACTGGAATTAGTCCCCAGGGTCCTGTCAGGGGCTTGTGGCTAATCCACAGGCTCAGAAAACAGCCACTTCCCTCAGCTCTAGAGAGAGGAAAGGGCACTGGAGAAGAAACCTCCCAGGCTGGTCCCATATATGCCCCTCTTTCATCTTTCCCCACTGCCTCCAGCCACAGGGCAGCAGACACAGACAGGCTCTGGTGTGAAGTAAGCCCACAGAGGGGCAGACAGTGCTGGTCCGGACTCTCCCTGGCCATTAGAGACCTGGGATCTATTTCTCTTGTGGCTCTTCTAGCTTCACCTGAGCCCTCACACTTCAGTCAGCAGGAAGGAGGCCCAGTGGAGAGGGGAGCTCTGTCCTTGAAGGGCACCTCTCAGGAG
Organism: Marmota flaviventris; assembly: GCF_047511675.1. Taxonomy (NCBI): domain Eukaryota; kingdom Metazoa; phylum Chordata; class Mammalia; order Rodentia; family Sciuridae; genus Marmota; species Marmota flaviventris. The sequence continues at coordinate 6,480,657 of NC_092498.1, read as the reverse complement.
TCACATGTGACACCTTCCTTGGCCGAATATACCGCTTGGATCCTAAATGTCCCCCAAAAGCCTATGCATTGAACACATGGTCTCTGGCTAACGGCGCTGTCGGAGGGTGGTGGAAACCCCAGGAGGTAAGACCTGGCAGGAAGAAATTAGGTGTTTAGGAATGTGCCCTTGAATGGGACATTGGGACTCTTCCTCAGTCCTCTGCTTCCTGGGTGGCCATGAAGTAAAGTCTTCCTTCACCTACCACGAGGTCCTGTGCTACCATAGGCCCAAAACAACTAGACCCGGTGACCAGGGACTGAAACCTCTGAAACCATGAGCCAAAGTGAATCTTTCCACCTTTTAAGTTGTTTATCTCAGGGTTTTTTGGGTTTGGTTTGGTTTGGTTTGTCACAGCAACAGAAAACTGACTCACAATGCCTCATTTTAATCACATGGTGACACCAAGCTGCAAAGGGGGCTGGTAAATGCCGTACTTATTCTAGCTCCAACTTGGGGGTTTCATTATTGAAGAGGAAAAGAATAATGGATACTGGGGGCAGGCAGTACGGGTTGTGATGATCTGAGTCCGCTGTCTAGCCCCAGACACGTGGTATCAAGTTTGGTCCTTCCCTCCGTTCCTTCCTGCAACCCTCTTTAAAAAGTCACTTTTGCTAACGTATTTCAGGGCCAAGGGACAATTCTACCACTGCCAGCTGCTCCCGGTGGGACCTGCTGTGGTCATGGCTTTGTGATGTTGCCTGGCTCCTAACTTCCTCTCTCTGCCCCACTCTGTTCACTCTGGAGCTCTGTCCAAATTTCTCTGGAAATTTCCCCAGGCTTCACTGCCCTGAAGCACCTCCGACACGCAGCACTGTGTGTGTTGGACTCTTCCTGAAGGCTTAGAGGGTAACAGAACAATCTGAGGAAAAGTAAGTGGGGAAGTAACCCAACACTGAATATCAAGCATCAAGCTTCCAAAAAATTTACTGGACAGGTCCACCCCCATGACTGTGCCTTCAGAGGCCAGATGTCTTTTGGGTCCTTTCCCTCTCACCCTGGACCCCTCACCCTCCTTCCTAGGACACCCATAAGACCTCAACAGTAATTCCTGCCTCATTCACCAGGCCACTGTCCGGGGACATCATTCTTAGTAACCAAGGTCATCAAGGAATTTCCAAACAAGAGGATCACCTTTTTCCCAAAGGAGCCTTCGGCTTTTCTCCCAGGATGTCCAGCTCAAATTGCAGACAGCTTTTTAAAATATTTTTTTCTGCTACATGTACAAGATAGAAACAGCCATTTCCACTTTCAGGGAGAAAATATTGCAGGGAGTCCAATTATAACAGCAACTTGCCGCACACCTGGAGAAGGAGGGTATGGGAAGGGTAGCTTCTCAGTGACTTACAGGATGAGGATGAGCAGGGTTTCTGGAGCACTGTGCTGGGCAAATCCCAGCTCAGGAGAGGCTGGAGGAGTCTCTGTGGTGGGGAGCAGGGGGAGGAGGGGGTTGCTTCACAGAGTATTTAGGAGCATCCAGGCCTATACCTACCGGATGACAGTAACAATCTGCCTCCCTCCACCCCCAGTTGTGACAACCAGTATCCAGACATTGCCAAATGTCCCTGGGAGAGAGATCACCCTTAGTTGAGAGCTCCTGGCTGAAAGAAAGACAGCTCTCTGGACACAGGAGAGGACAAGGTAGCCTGGCTCTATCCCTTCTGACTTGAGGCTGTCCTCGCCACTCACCTGAGATTGGGGCACGTGGCCCCATCAGCTGGCAGGGAGCCAGAATAGAAAGTTGGGGAGGGAGAGGGTCTGAGAGACCAGAGAGCCAGGATGGGATGCTGATTGTCTGAGTGGCTAGTAGCTAAATGAGCTCACTGCTCCCTTCTCCTCCAAGAGAGCCACGCTTGGGGGGGGTGGGGGGGTGCAGGCTCCGAGCAATTGTGTTCCAACCCCAGAGGACGAACCCCAAGCCAGGCCGCTGCAGAAGGGTAGTGCATTATCTCCATGCCCAAAGAGCAGTTGAGGTCTTACAACCGTCTGTTCCAAAGGCTGGGAAGGTTGTGAGTGGGCCTTTGGTGGGACAGAGAGACCAGAGGACCTGGCCCTGTTCCTGATTATCTATGTGTCCTGCTCCCTCTGGGTCTGTTTCTGGGTATCCGCCGTGAATGACTCAAGCTCTCCTACACGCCTTCCAGCCATGGCATGGCTGGCCCCATGGAACCTGCCTTCAAGCCCACCCGGACTTCAGTTCTCTCTCATTTGCAGAGCGCCGACAACATCCTCTTTTCCAGCCCTGACATTTCAACCAGCCAGCCTGCGCTGAGTTCAATGACAAGTGACAATGACAACAATGGGCACAATTAAAACCTCAGCCTTCTACTCCCAAGTCCAGGGACAAGGAGATAGGCCGAAGAAGCCTGCCCTGTTGCGGTCCGCCTTAGGGCGGAAGACTTTCTCAAAGAGCCCCCTTCATTTCGGCTGCAGTCTCAGGACCAGCTTCAGGGAATTTATAGTTGTGTAAAGGAGACGAGACTCACACACATTTCTATTTTATTTTGCCAATGCTGAAACATGCCACCTTCCTCACAACAGCACCCAGTAAAACTTATCCCCAAAATAGCATGGTTTCTATCAGGTCTGTTTCATAATTCTTAACCCTTAACCTACTTTTAAAACACAGAAGAAGAAACCATCATTTACAGCTTGTTCAAAGTCCCCTGTCCTCTCCTGTTCCACCCAAAGCTGTGCTGTTGGGCTACCTGGAGTCCATCCTGGCCCCCACACTCCTCCAGGTGTGGTGTCTGCACACCTGTGGTTCCTACCATCTTGTCCCCAGGTGCTTTTGTGTCTGATTCTCCGAGAGCCGCATTCCCTGCTCAAACTGGTAGAGTGAAGACTGTCGTGGTCCTACCTCCAGTACCAGGAGGCTTTGTGCACCAGTGTGTGACCTCAGCTTACTGTCATCAGATTGGCCTTGTCTGAGGACCCAGAGAGCAAATAGCATCCTGCCGGTCTCAGCATCTAGTTTGTGGATCCCCTTGCTGTAGCTCAGATATTCAAAGCTCCACAGAAGTGCACAGGTAAACACTCGCCCCAGATGGCACTGCCAAGGGCAGTGGAACATTTTGGAGTTAGGGCCTCTAGGCCATCAGAGGTGCCCTTGAGGAGGACTATGGGACCCAGGTCTCTCAGCCTCTGTCTCTTGGTTTTAGGGACAACACATGCTGTCCCCAAGATGTGTCATCATCCACCCATCAACCTCACCAGAACTGCCATGATCCTCGTGCACCCCAAGCCATGCCATGCCATGCCACACTGTCCTGTAATGAGTCTGAATGGTAAGAGCTGTGTGTTGCTGAGCAGAGCTGGATTGGGGGACTGTCTCTTTAATGTGATAATGACACATTATCTGTGAGCTAAAGAACTCTTTGTAAGTGATCACCTCAGGATTTCATTGTAGCAATGTGACACTGACTGATTCACTCCCCTGTGTGGGTCAACTTTGTCCCTTAACAATTTCTGAAAATGTAAACAACTACAATGTGGTTATTGGTGGGACGACTGAGGCCCCTTTGCAGGCTGTCCTCCAGAGCAAAGAGACCACAAAGCTATGGTGTGGGCAAGATCAGGACCTCCTTCCAGTCCAGAAAACCTTTGCTTCTGGCTATACAGGGAGAAATGACAGTTGGGTCCTTTCAAGAGACATGCTGAGGGGTGGGAGGGTGGCTCAGTAGTAGAGCACTTGCCCAGCGCACACAAGGCCCTGGGTTCCATCCCCAGCACTGAAAAAGAAAAACAAAACAAAACAAAAAAAAAGATTAGAAGAGTTTTACAGGGAACTGTATCTGGTACAGGCCACAGGTGAGATCAGAATCTCAGGTAACTAGAAAGGAAATGCTTCTAAACGGAGGGCGCCTAAGAGTCCCACCCTCTGATTCAGCAGACGCCTGGTCTTGCATGCAGCAGCTTCCAGATTTCTTGTGGGAAGACGTGATCACAAGGGTCAGGACCTTGACAGGTAAGTATGTCCTCTGCTACTAAAGAGAGAGTCAGCATCCCCGTGAGTCACAAGCTCTACCTGACCAACACAGAGTGGAAGAAGCACTCAGTGCCATGAGGCAGCTCTCCAGGGCCAGTGGCATCCCACAGCCAAGGAGAGAACCAGGAATTAGAAAACAGAACGGGTGCGACTGTCAGTGGGCAGAATGAGGGGTACCAGGAGGGCCACAGCTCACTCTGGTCAGCTGGACACCCCTCCACCTGGTGGAAACCCCACCCTGGGTACCCTCTATGAATCAGGGCTGAGAGGAGACACCTGTTTTCAGGCAAGAAGTCTGGGAGTGGACCCCTTCTCAATAGGGGAGAGAGATCTCCTCGGTGACATTATCACATTAAAGAGAAAGTCCCCCAATCCAGCTCTGCTCAACAACACACAGCTCTTACCATTCAGACTCATTACAGGACAGTGTGGCATGGTGCGTGGCATGGGTGCACAGGATCTGACAAGGGTCATGGAGAGGCTTCATGGTCAAGGCCACAGGGAGACAGGTGTTGAGAAGGAGGAGGACTTCAAGAGGACTAGAAGAGCTCCCTTGGGCATTTGCTAGAAGCAGGACCGTCATTATTTTCTTCTCCTTCTCTCGTGTGTTCCCAGCTAAACTTCAAGCTACTGACCGACAGTGGCATCCTACACAATCACCCTCACATCTAACACAGCTCCTGGGCTGCAGCTGCAGGGGCAGTAGCTAGGGGGCCTCGTTGCCCTGAGCAGTCCAGCCCTGGGCCATTCTCCACTAAAGCATGAGAGCAGAGACCATGCTCTCTAAGGAAGTTTCTTGCCTCTCTGTGATTCTGGGTGATGCTCTGCTCAAGAAAAATACAGTTCAGTTGAAAGTTAGGCTACCTTTGCTCCAACTAGGGGTCCGGGTGGCAGTGACCACCACACAGTACAGTTTGCTCTGCTTGGAGAGAAGCAGGACAGGAACCTCTGTAGCACTGGTCTCAGCTGCAGGGGACCAGCCAGGTGGATGGAGATTCCATCCAGTGAAGATGGTGTGATGACCCAGAAGTGTCTGTCCTGCTGGCCTCAGTTAACTTCAAAACCCTAAGAATTTTAGTGAAACAGGCTGCCTCTTTTCTAAAGCCACTGGCAGCTTTTCTGCATTTAATTCATGTCCAAACCACAAAGTTGACAATCACCCCGAGCGTTCAGTGTTCACAGCCCGTTGGCCAAATGTTAGCGGGAACCATGAGCAGCGCTGCGCTCCCGACCCCTCCTCAGCCAGCACCCATGTGCAGTGACTCTCCCATACCCGGTCCTCCACCAAGTGCCTTGAGGTAACAGGAGTAGCCTCTGCTCAAGCTGCAGCCTGTGCCTCGTGGGAGGGAGGCATCCTGGCCCTGGAAGGGATTTTCCTAAGATCCCAACTTTATAGCACTACTTCCTGTGCCCTGGGTTTGATGGCAGCAGGAGGCGCCACACCAGCCACTCCTCAGACCCACACAGGGCTCCACTCCTCAGACCCACACAGGGCTCCACTCCTGGGGGAAGCCCTCCGCCACCCATCCTGCACCTTCCACCCATCCACCCATTCCTCTGCACCTTCTCACCTCTACCTCACCATCTCTGCCACTGAAGCCTCACTGTGGATTGCTAATTGTTATCATGAGGAAACCACTTGCTAATTAAAAAAAATAAATAAATAACTACAGCCACTTCTCCCTCCTAAGGCACGGTATTTTAATTCATCTCTGGGATACACCATCAGATGACCGTCTGCACAGCTTCCCCATGGTCGTGGGAGGACTAGGAAGGAGAGCAGCCAGTGAGAAAGGCACCAACAGGAAGGTGGCCAAGAATTTGGAAAGCCTGAGATGGTCTTTTAGGTTGTTTCCTGGCTGTCGAGGGAGGCAACTTCCTCAGGGCTCACAATAACCTCAAAATCTTCATTAATTAGCTGCTGTATGCAACAGCCTTTAGCTAGTGGTGCTTTCGGGTTGTGGAAGAAGGGGAGAGTGTCCACAGAGGCCAAGGTGTCATGGGAAAAAAAGATGACAGCTTAGGTGCTAAGTGCCTGTAGAGATGCAAGTCACAGGTAGATCAACCCAGAGGATAGGCCTCAGTACCTGGGCATCTGAGGACAAAGGGAAGCCCTGGGCACAGCCTACTCTGTGTGGGATGGAGCTCATCCCAGTCCCCAGAATCCACAGGGAAGGGCTGGGGAATGGGGGATGGTGGCATCACATCACTAAAATTGCTGGTTACCTGAATCCTTATCCCACCAACACTCCTTTCTCCAGCCTGGAGAACAACTCTCATTTATGGTCACTCAACGCCTATAAAACCAAACTTCCACGCAGGACATTTGCAGTTCCAGGCACACAGGGACTAAAACACTCAGTGACATGGACTAAAACAGTGTTCATTTTTCCCTCTGAGAGTTTCCTTCCATCTATCTGCTCAAGACCACCAGGCCAACTTCAGGTGACCTTCCTGGTGTCCCTAATCAGTGAGCTCCATGGCTTCTCTGACTGTTGTCACCTGGTAGAGCAGGAGGGAAAGCACAGCCATCACATATGGTTGCATTATTGTGAGAACCCTCTCCAGACTGTTTCCCCAGAGACTGACTTCCTTGCCAGCCAGCGCTGAGTCTTTTGCAGTCAGACCTTATGCCGCTGCTAATTTTAACATAATGGCAAGACAGCCATGGGAAGCCATGCTAAGCTTTCCTGCTCTGGTTTCTTAGCCATTGCTCTTGCAGACTTCCACCTCACTTGTAAGGTGAGTTTGTAAAATAATGAAGCACTAACACAGTGTTCGGAAAGCATTCTTTTTGTGGTGTTTTTGTTTTTGTTTTAAGACAAAGTGTAGCAACAACAACAACAACAAAAACTTGACTTGGACTTTTAGAACATGAAGTATCAAAATCACAAAATCACTTTTTATTCAATGCTACTGCAATAAGATTAAGATAAATTGAGTTTGTACTCTTTAATGTCATGCCTAGATGCACTTTTAAGAAAAGTTACTAAATCATCATTAATTCTCATGCTACCCACTCTGATGATGTGTAATTATCTAAAAATGTCTCAAAATAGTCACCTTGGAAGGCCCCGTACTTCAAATTTATTTCACCATTTTATGCACCTGAGTCTGACCCACACTGCTTCCTCATGGGCCTGTCTTGTCAGACACTAGGACGGCAGGAGGACACGCTTCTTCTGGAGGGAAGTACAAGGTCCCCCAAGACTCACCAAATCTGTTTCCAACACTGCCTACCTGGGGAGCAGGGCGGGTTCCACAGCCCTGAAGCTGGCCTGCAAAGCTTTGCATATACCCTCTCTCAGCCTCAGCAGCCAGGGAGAGATGGGCTGCCAACAGAGGGCACTGAGCTGGAGCCCTCCACGCAGATGCCACCTGGGAACTGGAAACCAGGAGAAGACTCCCAGAAAAGTGCCTGCAAAGTCTCCCCAGTTCCACCATGCGGCTTCTCAGAGCCCAGGAAGAGGACAGAACCCAGGAGCCTCCAGGGGAGGCTGCACAGGCACACATATCCATCTTAGGAGATGAACCATCTCTAGGCTTTTGGATCCCCACCTCTCCCATCTTTCTTTTTCAAATAGCTCATCAGGGAGTTAAATGCCAGCCTGCCTCTGCTGCACTGCAGTAGAAACAAGCCAACCATTTGTATCTACACTTGCAAGGGAAAAAGTGGAGCCTGTACTCCCTGGAGGGCGAGGCAGGGGCGGGGGCAGAGAAGTCACAATCAAGGGGTGACCTCCAAGGACAGAAGCAAGTCTTAACCCCACAAATTCGGGCCAAGTGACATCTCTCCATTTTAAGTCAAAACTCTATCAGGGTTTCGTGGTTGTGTTTCCAGCAGCCGTGCGGGTGCCAGGCACTGTGCTGGACCCGGGGCTGGGAAGAGAGGCACAGAGGACCAGCACTCAGCCTTCCTCTCTTTGGAAGACAGACAAGAAAATGGTAGGGTGTGGTGAGGGCCATCACAAAGATGTGAGCCAGGAGCTATTTGAGGAAAACTGAGAAGGCTGGAGAAGTACTCAGAGGTGACCTCTGAGCCAGAACCTGAGGGTGGGAGGGTCTCTCCAGAACAATAAGGAGGATGTCTGCATCAGAAGAAGAAGGAAAGTCTAGGCAGATTCAAGGACCACGAAAGCATAGCAAACGCGAAGACAGCTCACTGGAGCAGAGAGTTCGTGGCAGAGGAGGCAGAAGAGCAGGCGCATCTGGAAAGGTGAGAATCTCTGTGCCGAGCGACATGGAGGGCTTTGTCCTACAGGCAAGGAGACAGCCACCTGTCCCTTCAGGACCTGGCAATGCTCCAGTTCATCTGTTCATGCAATTTGGGCAGGGAGGTAGCCAGGTGCAGGGCCTGCCCTGGAGGTATGACCAGACTGAAGATGCATCACCCAAGAAATGGCGAGCCCAGCTGTGCCTCAAGATGCCCTGAGAAGTCCAACCCCAGAGGGCACCAAGCAAGCTCTTTAATTATAACTTAGGAAAGGACCCATTTCTATGCACTAACCTGAGCCAACAGCACAGGGTAGAAGATGTGACCAAATGCAAGTCCCTAGAGGCCATCCCTTGACTGCCAAACCCCATGTCTGCTTATCAACATAAGAGATTCAGAAAGTGAAGAAAAAAAAAAAAAAAAACAGAACCCCTTCCTCAGCCCTCACATTCCAGGCCTGCCTGCAGAGGAAGACACAGTCCCCAGCTGGGCAGTAGTGTGGCAGGGAGGGTCCTTCTGCCCTGGAGATTAGCATTCAGCTCCTTTTAAAGCCTAAGATTTTACTGCTCATTACTACCAAAACCCAGAGCTGCTCACTTGGTAAATCCCTGAGAGTCTGCACTGCGGGAGCTACTGCTCTTGGTGCTGGAGAGACAAGGACAGGGACAGCCACATAGTCCTGGCCCATGAGCAGCTCACTGCCTGGCATGGAGCTGGCTCACCCTACAGACTCGGCAATCCACGGAAGGGCAAGGGTATGGCAGCCGCCCAGAGTGGCTCCTGCCAGAGGGAGGAGAGTCTCCAAGGGCTTCCCAGAAGAGTCACCTGAGCCAAATTTACCTGGGGACGGCAGAAATTAGGCACAGAGTGCTGTGGGCAAAGGAGTAGAAGGCACAAAAGTCTACAGGGGATAGAAGTCTCTAGAAATTCCAGGAATGTGTTAAACTCTTCTAGTCACTGTCCCTGTAGCAAAAGCAGCAGTGTGCCTAAGGGTTAAGCCACAGATTTGTGACTCAGAGCACCTGGGTTCACATTCCAGCTCCACTCTGGAGCTGTGGCTGCTTGGGAGGACATGAAGCCTCATGGGCTTTGTTTCCAGGCAGATGGAATAACGCTGGCCACAGGGGTGTGCTCCGAATATCACTTTCTGCTGTTTGCCAATGAAATGTGAGAGCAGCCGCACCTGACTGTGCAGGGATGGGAGTCCAGGTAAGCACAGGTGCTGGAGGCAAGCTTGCACCTGGGCAGGTGGCAGTGGCTGCGTCACAAGACTGGGAGGCACTCTGGGGCCTCCCTGCTCCTAGAGCTTTGAATACAGAGGTGGAGGAGGATGAGGCAGCAGGCTCTGGCTCCCCATCCCCTACGGTGCACCAGCTCTGGGCATTGCTCCAGGCTTCCCCCAGGCATTGGCAGCCATGCGGATCCCTTTCCTTGCCTGCAGCAGCCCCCTCCAGCTCCCACCCCACGCTCCAGATCTCTTGGTTTGAGAGAACCCTCAGCTCCAGATGACAGTCCCCCAGCAGGCAGATATCCAGCCCTGCAGGAGAGTAGAGACCTGCCTGCCCTCAGCACACCAAAGTTCCTGTGGCTCGGAAGCTGGGGTGGAGGAAGAAGGCAGGTCTAGTGGGTGTGTGCCTTAGGACTGAGCAGTGCAGGGGTGGGGGTGGGGGGGCCAGGAGGAGAATATGAGAGTCAAACACACCCAGTCCCTGCTGGCAGCAGAAACCCAGCAGGTCACCAAGCCATCTGGATCCTGACTCCTACATGGACCAGTGATACCCACTTTTGCAGTAGTGGGCACTAATGCCACAAGAGCAGAGCATCTCACTGTAGTGCAGCAGGTAACAACCATCTGGTAAATGGAGCCACCGTGATTGGTGCCCACCACCCACACTCCAACCTGGCAAGCAGCTCCTGGCAGGGACCTGGCACAGGCTGTATAGGCAAATCCTCCATCCAGACTGAGCGACTGACCCCTGGAGTGTCTGTGGGATCCCATGGGAGACAAATTTTGCAGGTTCCCCTCTGCCTGGCCTAGTCCCCATTCTGGGTATAGACCCTGCCCTGCACGCACAGGCACACATTCATTCCCTACATACACCATTGTCCACACCAGGCCCCACAGCCCAGGTAGTACCCCTACCAGGTGGCAGGTGGTTGACTGCAGCATGTGCGTGGTTCCCCCAAAGAAATAACCAACCTAGAGGGTTCCAGAGGCTCTCCCTCCCCTCCTCCTTGGGCCCATGAACACCAGCAGGCTCACTGGACAGGCGCCACCCCGCTCCTGTACCCTGAGTGACATGAACTAAGCTGAGCTCCCAAGATCAGGTGGACATTCTAAGGATAAAGGCATCTGATAACAAGGTGTGACAGGGCCAGGAAGAGGGGAGCCCGCACACGATGAGCATCAAGCTTTCCTTGTACCTCTACTGCTCATGGTCAGACAGCTGCTGCCCCAGCTGTCCCCCACCCTGGTTCCATGGTCCACAAGCAGAGCCACATGCTACTGACACTGTAACTAGGCCACCAGCCCTACAGCCAGACCATCCCCACCCTCGCACCCACCAAGAAGGCCCATCCACAAGCAGATGCCTGCTATCACATGCACACCTGTGTACATGTGTGCACGCACACATACATACACACACTCATGTATAACTGAAGATCCAGAAGCCCAAAGCCACCCTTTCTGCCTGACCCATATCATCCCTCTCCAACTCTGAGTCACAGGTCTCCTTCTCTCCATCTGACCTAGGTCCTACCAGGTCTGGTCAGAGTGGGACTCCCTCTCTTCTGTCTGGACACTGGGAAAACCTTCCAGGATTTTGAAGCCAACACCCCACCGGCTTCAGGCACAGTCAGTGAGAATGGCCATGCTTGCCTTCAAAGGGTCGGGGTGGTAGGGCTTTTGTGAGGACTGCTCTGGGCTCTGGAGGCCTTCGGGAGCACCCTCCCTATGAACAGCCTGCCTGGGTAGAGCCCACCACAGCTAATGGCCCCTCCAGAGGCTGGGTGTGCTCACAAGCCCAGCAGCGTATGTGCACACACATTCCTGCACATGGGGCCTGGGCGACTCTTTGCTGTCCCCAGAATATATACTTTGACTTGTTCCCCAATAATGAGATGAGTCACCCTGAAACTTCTACCCTCGTTAGGCAGCTCTTCTTGTGATCAAGAGTCAGGTGATCAAGGTGATCAAGGTGAGGCCCATCTATAGCCAGACAGGTGAGCTCTGGTCAGGGAAAGCCATCGTATCCAGACTAGGGTATAGGAGACACCCATTTATAAAGGGTCAAAATGAGACCAAATTGAGAGTAGGGGGAAGGCCAGACTCAGGGTCAGTATGGGGCTAGCCTGTTAACTATTATGGCTGCATCGATGTGGGGTCTGCTTTGGGAGGCACTATGCCCCTCAGGAAAGCCATATGGCCCTGAGAGGCTGGATCCCAGGGGGGCGACCTCCAAACTCACAGCAGTCACTTGGTTCTTTGCTATCCTGAATCCATACAGGGGAAGCCCTGAAGATGACCTGTTTCAAGCCCCGGCGCAGCCCTACCACATGCACACCTGGAGATTGAGGGAGCCCTGCAGGCCCTGGTCCCAACACAGAGGCCAGTGTGTCCAGAACAGGAGCATACACATAGATAGGAGGCGACACCTGCACCCTCCCAGCACCACTGGAGTCTCCTCAGGATAATCATTTATTATTCATAGTCATCAGCATCTTCATTAATTATTCATATGATCCTTAATTATTATCCTTAACAATAAGAGCAGTAAATAGCAGAAAAGTCCTTGAGGTGCCTAAGGCCCAGGGCCGGGTGCCTCCGGGCAGTTAGACCAGCTAATGCCCCCAGGGCAGTGGGGGGACCACAGACCCCCTGTCCACTGCCCGGCCCTGCCCCTGCCCCTCCCAGTGGGGCCCAGGGGACTTCAGGAGGAGATGGTCCCAAGGGCAGGGAGGAGCTGCTCCTTCACCGTCCTCTCCCCTCCGCGGCCAGGGCCTCCTGGGCAGGGCCTCCGAGGGGAGCGGCCCAGGCGGTGCCCTGAACCCTGGGTGAGCCACACATCTGTACTAGGCGGCCCCACTAACTGCCCGGGTCTGAGCCATGTCTGTGCAGAGGCTGGGAGGTGAGGGCCCCCAGCTGGCCCGGCAGGGAGAGGCGACGAGTGGGGCCTTCTTGGGGAAGCTCTGGGACTCCCGGAGGAAGCTCCTCGAACGCCATGAACTGGGAAACCTGCAAAGACGACGGAGTGTGAGCAGACAGGCAGGACACGGAGAAGGAAGGAGGTGGAGAGGGCCAAGAGAATTCAGGCTACAGAGGTCAAGAAGCCCTGAAGCTCCTGTCAGGTGCACAAGGAGGGGCCTGAAGGGGACAAAGAGAAGAGCCATGTAGACAGCAGGACGGGGACAGCAAAGGGACACACACTGTGGTTGGAAGTAGAGAAAGGCCTCTAAAGGCAAAAGCCAAAGGAACAGAGGCAGCTGGGAGGAGCTGAGGGACTTCCCCCTGACAGAGGGCCTCGCTGCCCAGCCAGGGAAGAGACGAGGGCACAGCCTCTTCCTTCCCAGGGAATGGGACGCTGAATCCAAACCCAATCTGGAATTAGGAGTCCCTGAGTTGGGACAGGAGCTGGGACAGAAAGAGAGATGAGGTTTCTTTCTGCAATTCTAGAAAGAACTCTGAGGACCTAGAAACAGAGGCAGGCTGGCGGCCAGGCAACTGAAGGCCAGGGAGAACGCCAGGGCAGGCGGGAGGGGTTTGTGGGTGCTGACGAGTGTGCTGGTGAGATCCCTGCGGGGGAGGCTGTGAAGGGAGACTGGCACATTTGCTGACGTGGGCCCTGGTGTCTGCAAACAGGAGCAGGCAGCATATGGGAGGGGGAGCCATGCCAGGTGGGGGGAGGAGGCAGATCCCAAGCTGCCTCTGGGAACCAGAGGAGCCCCCTTCTCCACCCTCAGGAACTGGTACAGGGAGGCCCAACACAGTTGTCCTTCAGAAGGCCAGAAACACATAGATCCTCTTAGGAGAGGACAAAGGGCATCTGAGGACAACCTCCAGCAGAAGGAGATAAATGTAGGCCCAGGAAGTCCTGGCCCAGGGGCTAGGCCTCAGTACCATGGAAATGCCAGAAGACTTCAAAGAGGGTGCTGTAGTATGGCTAGAGCAAAAAGCTAAGAGGGCAGATGTAAGACTGGGGATATGTCACCACAGCAGGGACCCGGGACACACTGGCACACAGACTCAGGCTCCTCAGTGAGACCTGGCCCTTCAGACAATGCCAGGAGAGCCCGTGTCGCTCAGGCTCTGCTTCCCTGCTCCCAGCTGTCTACCTCCTGCCTTGTTCTCTCCAGCCTCTTGGTGGGACAGAAGACAGGAACCACCCCAGAGAAGACAGGAATAGGATGGGGGAGGCTGGGCACGAGGCCTAGCAGGAAGGGTGGCAAGTCAGGGTAGAACTGCAGGACTGGGGGGGTGCTATGGGAGAAGGGCTGGGAACTCACCTGAGAAAGCGAGTCCAGGGTGAGGGTGGGGATGGGGCCCACAGGCAGCAAAGGGGAGGTGGAAGTGGGACCAGGCCCCGGGGTGGTCACAGCACTGTAGGCAGGTGGGACCAGTGTCATCTGCCTCTGTAGCAGCTGCAGGACAGTGGCCATGTCTGCACTCAGCCGGGTCTCCAGCCTGGAGCAAGAAGTAGGGAGGGCAAACTTGTGGCCATGGCGGGTGGGTGGATGTTCAGTAGAGACACCATTGTTGACTTCAGGACTGCCTTGGGGGCAGGGTCAACCCCAAGGTCCCTCTCCACTCTGGGTGTCTGGCTCAGCTCTGAGTAGGAGAGGGTCCGGCTGCCTGGACCCACAGACAGGCCTGGACTGAGCAAGCGCCCTTTAGCCCACAACATGGCCAGCACCCCACAGAACAGCTCCTGTATTCCCATATAGTGCAGCCCACCCCTACCCTCTCCAGACATGCCAACTCACCTGTTGAGCTGCCGCTGGAGCGCGTCCAGCCTGCTCTCCACATCACCCCGGGGCCGCCGGCTGGGGCTGGACAGTGGGATGTTGAGGAGGCTGGGGGTGGGGGCGGGGCAGCGAGGCAATTCCTGGTACTGGCGGCCCCGGCTGTCCCCCCAAAAGCTGAAAATGTTGGACACCCCAGAGAAGGCGCCTGGAGCCAGAGAGTAGGGGTGAGGCCGGGAAGAAAGGCCACGCCCCCGCCCTTCGCGCGGCCCCCCTGGCCCCGCCCCTACCTGAAAGAGGGTTGCAGGTGTCACTGCTCTTCTCCCGGTCCTCCGTCAGGGGCTCCCCACCCAGTGGCTCTCCAGGGGGCCTGGGACTAGAGAAGGGCACCAGGCGGAGGGGGCTGGAGCTGCGACCTGGTTCCTCATCCTCACTGCTCTCGGGGCTGGAGGGGCCACTGGATGGGCTCTCCCCCCAGGACTCCCCCAGCCGGCCACGGCTACTCTGCCCTGCCCCGGCCCGGCCAGGCCCCAAGGCCGACATCTCCCCTGGCTGCTCCGCGTCTGCAGGAAACAGAACCAACCTCAGAGAGGGGACAGAAGGGAAGAGCAGCGGGCGGCAGGGATGGAAACAGGAATAGAAGCCATCCCGGAAAAGGGCCATGCCAGGGCTGGGCCGAACTGCCTTTGGCTGTCTCCCCCTGACCACTGTCAATCACACTAACTCCCACACAGGAAACGGCGCCCCTGGGCGGGGCTCTGAGGGACCTTCCCCATGGCTGGCCCCTCGCCTCCTTTGTCCTGCAGTGTCCCTGCCCATCAGTTCAAGGCAGCGTCCTCCAAGACTCAACCTCCTGCGGGGGTCTGAGGTGACAGCACTTGCAGGGGAGGTGGCGGCTCAAGCGCGCCTTTAAGGATGGCAGCGTTTGAACAGACAGGGGGCAGAGTGGGCACACTGCGTAAGGAACGCGAAGGTGTGAGGGGCCTGGACAGAGTAGACAGACACTCGTGGCCCGCCCTCCCCTCCCCGTCTCACCCTTGTCGGTGCGCCTCCGGAAGGACAGCTTGCGCTTGCGTTGCCGGTTGAAACCGCCCTCTAACTCCGCGCTGCCAGGGGAGCCCGGGATCATGTTGGTCTGGAACCAAGAATGGTGTCAGAGCCTTCCTCTGCCCTCCAGCCTCACCCAGGTCAGGTCAAGGCCCCTCATCAACATAGAGGAGGTGGGGCTGAGCGCTCCTGCTGAAGGAAATGCCCCCCTCCTTTAGGATTCTTCCCAGGGACAAGAGCTGAAGCTGGATTCCATAACCTACGAAACCACTGGACAGACAGGGAAATGGAGGGAGAGAAGCAGCACACTCGCACACTCGAGATCACAGAGTGAAGGTACAGCCCCCAACTGGGAGAAGGCAGCTCTTCTGGGGGTAGCTGGAGATGGCCAACTTACATCCCGCAGGTTGAAGGTGATCTCCAGGCTAGACCAGAAGTGGTCTGAGAACTCAGGGTACATATCCAGCACCTCTAGCAGGTCGTCCCGATGGATTTTATGCAGGTCACAGTAGGTAAGGGCACGCACGTCCCCATTGGACTTGCCAGGCCGTGCATACAGGTTCAGAGGCTCTCCAAAGATGTCGTTTTTCCCTGGAGGCCAGAGAGGACAGAGTTTTCAGCCCACCGGGCCAGCATCAGGAGGAGGCAGGTACCCTCCTTCGGGGCATTTCAGCCTGCCCCCAGCTACATAGCCAGGGGAAGCATCAGCCAGTCCTCCCTCCCCAACTCCCAGCAGGCAGGACAGGGCCAAGTGGCCTCAATGCCTGAGGGAAAAGGGGTCAGGAATTTTGGGTCTCCCAACAACTAGGACCCAGCCAAAAGGCCCACCTGGGATACTCCAGCTCTGCCTGTGGCCTTGACTTCC
Organism: Marmota flaviventris; assembly: GCF_047511675.1. Taxonomy (NCBI): domain Eukaryota; kingdom Metazoa; phylum Chordata; class Mammalia; order Rodentia; family Sciuridae; genus Marmota; species Marmota flaviventris. The sequence goes on along the minus strand of NC_092498.1, from coordinate 6,464,544 downwards.
TTGGGTTGTAACCCCACTTCTAGCCCCAAGCCTCCATGTCCCAAACACCCTCCTAGCCAAACACTGCACCCTTATAAGCAATGTTCTTCAAGCTATAGATGAGAACACAGTAGTGAATCAGGACCAGCATTTTTTTTTTTTTAACTGAAAGAAAATAGGGCTAGGTGCAGTGGCGCACGCCTGTAATCCCAGCAGCTCGGGTGGCTGAGACAGGAGGATTGCGAGTTCAAAGCCAGCCTCAGCTTTAGCAAGGTGTGAAGCAACTCACTGAGACCCTGTCTCTAAACAAAATACAAAATAGGGCTGGGAATGTGGCTCAGTGGTCAAGTGCCCCAGAGTTCAATCCCTGGTTTGAAAAAAAAAGAAAAGAGGATAGCATACCATAACACAGCATAGAACAGAAAAAGTCGGAAGGTACTACATGTAGTGACGTGTAGTGAAACTTTGACTTAGTTGTGTGGGGTGTATGTTTATTGACTGGGTGTATGTGTTTGTGCTGAGCTGAGAAATAAAAATCTAAAAATCTACTGTAAGTCATGGTCAAGAGTCTGGTGCATCTGCCCCTAAGGTGTACAGCACCAAGAAAAGAACAGACCAGGGCAAGAAGTCCCCAATGGCCACACCTATCCATGTGCACAGGCTGGGTAGAAAGGAAGGGGTGCGGGAGCTATATTGCATGGAATCACCAATGTGGTCTCTAGTTGAGCACTTCTCCCTCCACTGCTCACCTGGGAGGATTTAAATTTGATCCGGCTTTATTTCAGCAGCTCGACCCCCAAGGAGGTTCCTCCCCACCGCCCAGCTAAGAGGGCTGGAGTTGGGTGAATTAAAGGGCCCAAGGAACCTGCCATCAGCCCTGGGTCCACAGCCTCCGTGACTGCATATTCAGAGGGCTGAGGCCCCTCTAGGCTACAGCTGGCATTTCCTATTCAATGCCCCCACCACGTACCCAAGATGGCCACAACGACATCGCCCCGCAGGATTTCAATAGAACCACGGGAGATGAAGTAGAGCGCCGTGAGCAGGTCCCCAGCGTGCACCAGCGTATCTCCTGGTGGTGCATGTGTGGTCTTGAACTTCATGGCCAGAGCCCTCAGGCAGCCCTTGGTGGCCCCGCGAAAAGGCTTGCAGTGCTGCAGCAGTGACCGGTTCAGGTGCAGGCAGATGTCGGCCTGCAGGCACTCAGGGAAACCTTTCAGCACCTGAGGACAGGTGAGACCACTCAGGACACCCTCTCCTGGGACCCCAACCACTCCCCAGTCCACTGCCCCACACCTCTGTCTCCTCTAGGCCCCAGAGATCAGGATGCTTCCCAGAGCCTCAGAGGTCCAGTGTCGAGGGAAGCACCTGGGCTCCTACTCCAGCTGCACCACCTCTGGATGGGCACCCTTGGTCTCCAGACCTCCACTTTCTCCTGTGCAAGTGTAGAGACCAATGCCTGCTTTCAGCTCTAGCAGGATTTTACGCCCTCCCCTATATAAATGGCCTAAGGGCTCAGCACTTGACCCAGTGGGAGGGGTCTCCAATAAAGGAGCTCTGTGAGCTTGAGTTTCCTCCCGAGAAAAAGGAAGCCACCTGTTTCTCAGGGTCCCTCTTAGCTCTGATTGGGTACATTGGATATAGGCTTGCTGCACCAAGAGGTTCCCGCCATCAGCTACTGGCGCCTCACCGCGTTCATGTCGATGCCGTTGGTGTAGGACCAGGCGTGCTGGAAGTATTCCTCTAGGCGCTGACGCAGCGGGTTAGGAATCTGGTGAAAGCGGATGAACTCCCGCACCCGGAGCATCTGTGTGTGGTAGCGGGCGGTGCCCGAGTACAGCCGCTGGATGATGGCAGACACGTTGCCGAAGATGCTGGCATACATGAGGGCTGGGGGCGTGGGTGAGTGGGGCCGTCAGCATCCGCAGGGACCCCGCCCTCCCACGGGGACCCTCTGCTCAGGCCCTGCACCAGGTCAACGACACGACACCCGCGGTCCGGTCACGTCTCAGTCTGAGAGTGGATATAAACATGCTCAAACACACGCCATCCTTCAGCATTTCCTGCCCTGATTCCCAGACTCCAAACCATGTCATGGTGGTGGGCCCTGGAGTATCTAAGTGGGGGCGGGGCAAGGGGCGAGGAGCTCTAACCGCCTCTCTTCTTTCCAGCCCACCACCCCACCACCCTGCCCCCCAAGACCAGCGCCCCGACCAAGCCCCCAGCCCCGCCCCTAGGTACACTCACAGCCAATGAGCATGACGCAGATGGAGAAGATTTTCTCCGAGTTAGTATTTGGAGAGACATTGCCGAAGCCCACGCTGGTGAGGCTGCTGAAGGTGAAGTAGAGCGCTGTGACGTACTTGTCCTTGATGGAGGGACCACCCAGGCCACTGCTGTTGTAGGGCTTGCCGATCTGGTCGCCCAGGTTGTGCAACCAGCCGATGCGCGAGTCCATGTGCGGCTGCTCCATGTTGCCGATGGCGTACCAGATGCAGGCCAGCCAGTGCGCAATGAGCGCGAAGGTGCACATGAGCAGGAAAAGCACGGCGGCCCCGTACTCCGAGTAGCGGTCCAGCTTCCGCGCCACGCGAACCAGCCGCAGCAGCCGCGCAGTCTTCAGCAGCCCAATGAGCTGAGGAAGATGCGGGGTAGATATTCAGTGTGGGAGCAAATAAGGAGGCGGGGGTGGGGTGGGGGAAGGGCATTGTGGCCCTTGGAGAGGGAACTGGAAGTAAACTCGCCAAAGACACCCTCCCAGAACCTTTCTAATAACTGAAGCCACTTGTAGGAAGCACCTCCTACGCTGCTCCCAGCAGTGTCTCATTAATCTTTGGGCATTCTTTAGGACACACTGGTCACATTCCCATAACGAAAATTAAGAAACAGGGGCTCCAGAAGGTCCAACAGTCACCCAAAGGTGCCTCCCACTAGCTTCCAGGGCACTGGAAGTGTTAGAAAACTGTACTTTGGGTGGACAAATTACAAAAAAGAGCCCCCTCTGGTCCCCTAAAGCCCTTTGGGCAGCCCATATGGAAAGGAGGCACAAGAATGGATTTGTTCAGGTACCCCCTTGCCTATGATGGCCATTTCTCCTCTTCTCCCCTCCTCCGTCTTCAAGCCCCCCCACCTCCCACAGCATCTCTACACCCCCTCATGCCCTCCTGGCCTCTCCTCCCTCTCTCTGCCTCCCTATCGACCCCACCTCCTCAGAGCCAGAGCCAAAGATGAGCAAGTCAAAGGGGATGGCGGCCACCATGTCAATGAGAAACCAGCCCTTGAAGTAGTGGACAGCGATGCGGCCGGGGTGGCTGACCACCTCCTCGTTGGCATTGACATAGGTGGTGCGGAAGTTGATGAGGATGTCCACGATGAACATGATATCCACAATAAGGTCCACCACGGCCAATGGCTGGCAGGCATAACCACAGTCAGGGGCCTGGGAACCCTCTTCAGTCTCCTTCAACAGGAAGGCAGCCGAGTAGGGCGTGAAGACAGCCGTGTAGATGACCAGCAGCAGGATGAGCCAGTCCCACACGGCCTTGAAGGGGCTGTAGTGCAGGATGGTCCAGCGGTGGATGCGTGGTGCCTGCAGCTTATATTCCGGCAGCACGTCAGCACCCAGAGACAGGACCTGGAATGGTAGGGAAGGTGCAGGTGAAGGACGAAGACAGGCCATGGAACCTCCTGAGTGACAGCTAGTGACATCCCTGCCAGAGCCAAATAGGGTAAGGAAGGAAGACCAGAAACATTTCCATCAGAATGCCCAACCCAACAGCCAAGCAGCCATAACTACTCACCACCCCCCAGACCTGGGCACTACCATTTCCCAAATGCCACACAGAACAGCTGGCTCCACACAGTTCTCTCAGTTCCCATAATTCAGGGCACTGTGCAGTAAAGCTCAGTACTGCTCCCCACAACCAATGCAGACCAGACTGTCAGACAACAACTGGCACCATGCAGTCACACCACACACACACCACACATACGCACTGTGTCAGTCCAGGAAAATGTTCCAAGGACTCCAGCTCCCAGCACTGCAGTTCCAGAGACAGGCTCTAGACACTTGTCCTACCAGGCCCATGTCTTGCCACTGGCCTAAAGACACCAGCAACCCAGCCTCAGGCCCCTTGCCCTCACTGGCAGGAAGAACCAAGATGTTTCCACCTCCCACTCTCCTAGCCCCAAGGCAGGCTCCCATACTCTTACAAAAGGATACAGAGGACACAGCCAGGCCCAGAGGAGCTGGGGCACAAAATACAGAGGGGCATGCACACCAGGGCCACTTAGGAGCAGCATGCACAGCCTATACAGGCATTCACTCAACAGTCAGGCAGAGGTGGGCCCACAACCCACACCAGGTGGCAGCAGTCATGACACTTTCTCCCAAACCAAACTAGGGAACGCTCAGACCAGCTTTCCCATGTTGTTTCAGAAGCCTCTGTCCTACCCCTGCTCTCCAGAATGCTCTCACAGGTATCTGACTCAACCCAAGACACCCTCCCCTCACCCTCCCACCCCGGACCCTGCACTCCCTGGGCAGCCAGACCCAAGGCCTCAACCAGCCCACAGAGCTGCTGGCCCTGCTCCCAGAAGCACTGAGTTCCTGGGACAACCATGTCTAGGCTGGGAGGTGTCCCAAAGAATCCCATTCATTAGCAACAGGGGATCCCTGGGGCCCACCTACACAAAGGACAGGTTGGAAAACACCCATAAATAACCAAAAGGTAAGAGGGGTCATAGTTAGGGCTTTGGCCATGCTGGGATGGACACAGAGGCACCAGACTGGGGGTACAGGGGTAGCAGCTAAGGCCTGGGGCAGGGGAGGAGTCTGTGGACAGGCCTCCAGAATCCCATTTCTGCCCTGCCTTCAGACTAAGTGGGCTGTTCCTTAAGGCAAAGGGTAAATGTGTATGGTGTGGTGCCTTTCAGGGCTCAAGTGGGAACTGAAAGAAAGGAACTGAACCCCACAGGAAAAGGGCAGAAGGAGGTAGCTGCCCTGAATAGGACTCCTCCCTGTGCCTGGAGGTGGGTCCTGTGCCAGGGAAGTTGGTTGTGCTGGTCGACCCCTAACAGCAGTGATCCTGCCCCCGAGTCTGCCCACAGCCCCAGTGCACACATGCATGTGCAGCAAGCCCAGGATGCAAGGCCTGGAACAGCCAACCTCATGGGCCTGAGGGCCAGTCCCAGCTCTGCGTCACTAGCTTCCCACATGGCCTGGGGCCAGGTTTGTCATCCCCTTGACCTGTTGTCCTGTAGAACACTGACCAAACCCTGGGTCCTCATCTGTGGGGGAAGAATCCCACCTGTACCTGTACCTGTCCCCCAGGTAAGAGGGTCATAAGAGCCCAGGCAGGGGCGGGCAGGGCCAGGAATGGTGGTGGCAGTAGTGGGATTCACAAGAGACAAGAAAGCCACTGGGAGTAGAGAGACAGTTCCCAGGAAGTAACCAACAGCTTGGAGGACCATGGCCTAGGCTGCCCCTGAAAAGATGAGCCAGTTCTCAGCCCAGCATGTCCTCACAACCCACCCAGTGGCCTCCAGCCTCTGCCCTCCTCAGACTCCAGCCTCCAGAACCCCTGAAAGCTCAGCAAGCCTCCCTTCCCCGTCACAGGGGCCATTCCCGCAGAGCAAGGAAGCTCCGCACCTGCGTGCCAGGCCTGCTGTGCTCGCCAGCCTCTCACTGTCCCTGCCTGCTGGCTCCTTTGCCTCCCCGAATCTCCCCACCACCCTCTCTGGGCCCCATCTGATTCCTGTTGTCTTTCTCTCCTCCCTTCGCATTTTGAGGTAGAAGACTGTGGGTCACAGAAACCACAGGGGAGGGCCCCCAGTCAGGGAAACACTGGGAACACAGACCCCACAGGCCAGGGTGGGCAGGAGCTCGGTGGTGGGCAGGGCCTCAGACTCCTTGGCTCCCCAAACCACCCGACTTCTCAGGAGGTATCTCCCCAGCCTGAGTTGGAGCCCTCTGCACTTCTCCCCACTTGCCAGCACCTGCCTCAGTGTCCCAGCCCTGGAAAGAGGAGGAGGGGCCCGGGTCACCTACCTCCTGGGCCACCAGGCTGGAGATGCGCACGGCCCGCCTCACCCGGCCTTTCTGGGCCCTGGGCCGCAGAGCCCCTGTCCTGCTCGCCTTCCCTGCTGGGGCCGCCATGGAGGACTTGACTCCCCCCAGCCTGCATGCCCTGGGGCCCAAGGGCCCAACCAGTGCCTTACTTGCACCCCAGCAGCAGTCCCAGCCCAGGCTGTGCCCCGGAGGTTGGCCAACTGGCAGCCAGGGCTACCTCTGGCATGAAGCCAGGGTGGTTGGGGCTGGGCCCCAGGGCTGGGGTCACCTGGGCAGTGATCGTGGGCTGCAGTCTGCCTGGCTCATACTGCTCATAGCCCCTGGTGTGGGCTTCGCTGCCAGGGTGCTGCGCTCGCTCTGCCCGCCTGCCGCCAGCCGGGCAGCTGCGGTTCCCACTGCTGCTCCTCCGGCCGGCCCCTCCTTCTCCCAGGTCCCCACCCCCACCCCGCCACACTGGGCTCCCCCGCCCTGCCCGTGCCCGCCCCTCCACCCCGTGCCAGGCCAGCGGCCCCCTCCCCCGCAGCCTGCTCCCAGCTCCTGCTGCAGCCGCTCCGCAGCCCGTGCCCCTCCCCCTCATCCAGCAGCCTGGCCTGTCACCACAGATTAATGGTCTCCCCAACACCCCCGCCCCGCCAGTCCAGTGCCGAGCCAGCCAGAGTCAGAAAGAGACACCCAGAGATGGAGAGACGCCCGGCGACTGGCAGGGGCACAACACACAGACACATTCAGACAAGACACGCAGATCCACAAGACACAGGCACCTGCCTCAGGCCCAGGGCAGGGCCGATGCCAGGGACCCGGTGGGAATTGAGAGAGAGAGGCAGAAACCGGAGGGGCAAAGAGGTAGGCAGCCAGATAAGGGCCTGGGGTGTGGGGGAATGTTCTAGAGTCAAGGCCAAGGGGCTGGAGACCTGGCAGAGACCCAGAGAGCCAGAGGCAGCAGGAGGCTGGCCAAGGGAGGCCAGAGCAGGGCAGCTCCTTCACGCAGGGCAGCTCCTTCACACAGGCCAACTGGGCAGCTGCTATGGAAGGGGCCTGAGGAAAAGGGGTCCCCCACTGTTCTGGGCTTCTCGCTCACTGCAGAGATTACACTCCTGGTGCCCAAATCCCCAAAGCCATGATGTGAAGAAGGGTTGGGGTAGACTAGGTACTGGGGGTGTTGTAGACCACCTTGCTGCCAGGAGGGGACAAAAGCTAGACTGGCCCTGCCAACAGGGTCATGTAGGTCAAAGCCCCAAAGACAAGTGGTCTCCTCTGGTCCAGGGTTCAGAGACTTGAACCTTCCATATCTTTGCACCCACCACCACCCCCTCCCTCACCCACATGAGGACACCCACCTCTCCAATGCCATGGAGACATAGCGGACACCTCCAGACCATCCTCACACCACCAGCCCCCACCGCCACCTGGGGCATCACCTCAGTTCAGAAAAATCAGGAACCTCCTGACCTTGACCTCTGTGGCTTCCTCTAATTTGAAAGCCTCCTCCTGTTGCTTGCCCCCAGAACCAACTTCACACATATCCTGTAGCCAGACCCTTCACATCCTTGAGGCTACTTTCTCCCACCCACCCGGCCCTCTCATGTCCCCTGCCTCAAGTGCCCTGTCCACCCTCAAGCCATACCCTCCATATCTGCCTGTCACATGGCCCCCTCCTCACCAGTCTCCCTCTCTCCAGGACCTTTTGGACTGTTTCCTCTCCTGCCTGAGCTCTGGAGCATCTCCCCTCCACCAGCCCTCTGGGTTGCCCCACTTCAAGGGGCTCTCACTGACTGGCCCCCATCCCCCGACCTCTTGACCACAGCCCTACCTGGGTGACCTTCTCAGTGACATTGTGAGTCCGCTCCTTTATCTTGGGTGCTATGATCTCCCGGTCACTGGTGGGCGAGGCCAGGAAGGGGTCTCCCTTGAGGTCCACAAAGTTGAGGGTGATTTGGGGAATCTTGCTAATGGTGCGGTAGCGCACGAGGTCCGAGTCTGAGGTGGAGTTAAGCAGGCCACTGCGCAGGGGGTGCATGGCCCCTGGGATGGAGAGGCAAAGTCAGGTCAGGTGGGTGGGCCAGGAGCTGACAGGCAGTCAGGCCATGGGCACTGAGACCAGAGTGAAGACCAAGCCCTCCTCAGGCCAGCGCCATGGGGGGCATGAGCCAATGGGGTCAGATCAGGAGACCCAAAGTCACAGAAACAAACAAGGACCAGATCCCCTCCCCATTTTAAAAAGGAAATGCAGTTATGAAACGAAGGCCAAATGAGGGCGAAGAGAGAGTCTGCTCAGTAGGCCCTGGGGCCTGCCAGAAAGCCAGTGGTGTCAAGAGCCTCCAGGCCTCTGCTGCCCCTCCCAACCACAGCCATCCCTGCTCCAGGAGGTCCTGGGACAGCGGACCCATGGGCCAGCAAGGGTTCTGGGAGTGGAAGAGTATAACGGGATGAATGGACATTTAATAGAGTAAAAGGCCACTTAATGAGATTAAATAAGTGCTTAATGGGATTTCCATCTCCCAGGCTCCCTGGCACCCAGGACGCAGGGGAGAGGGAGGAGGTGGAGGGCCTGGGCTTGCAGGCCTGGTGGGTGGGGAAGGGCACAGACCTCTAGGTGGGGCAACTTGCTGGGCCTGCCTCACCAGTGCTGGCATGGCGCGGTGGTGGGGGCAGGGCCCCTGCGCGCATGGCCTCGATGTCGTCAGCCGAAGATGCACGGCGCACACTGGCACAGCTCTCTCGGGAGCGCGTCCGGGCCAGGCTGCAGCTGGAGCCTGAGGCATCAGGGTTGAGGCTGTGGGCCCTCGGAGACGGGTGTGGGCCAGGTGCACTGACCGTAGGTGAGCCCGGGCCCACCAGTGCACGCCGCTCCTCAGCCGGCCCAAGCCCCACCACATGGTTGTCCATGGCCGACACCTCGTCCAGGGCCAGTGATTCGCTGCTGGGTGCCGCAGGCGTGAGGTCCACATCCACCACCACAGCTCCGGGGGCACCCACACTGCCCGCACTGCCCGGCCGCCCAGCAGACTCCCGAGTGGTCAGCGCCAGCAGCGCAGGCAGCTTCAGGCGGAAGGTCTTGGCCCGACCTGTGGGAGAAGAGAGGCCTGTGGCCCCAGGATGCCAGCCACCCGGAGGAGGCCAGGCCTCCAGGAGCTGGAGTCCCCACCACGAGGAACTAGGGACCTAACAGCCCTCCATCCCCAGCCCCAGGCACAGAACTCATTTCCCAAAAAATCAAGTAATCTACCCAAGGCTAATCTTAATCAACTGCTATTGCTAGCCTCACTTCTAGGCCGACTCCATAAGTCCTCCCTAATTCTCTCTACTGCCCTGGAAGGGACTATCCTCCTCATTGTAGGGATGAGGAAAATCAGGCATCGAGGCCTAGAGTGACCCTCTAGAGGTCATAGTCAGTGCTGGGCCTGCACTTGGGTAGGGAGTGATGCCAGCTGCTCTCTCCCATACCCTGGCAGCTGGCATCTGCAGGACCAGAGTCATTGCTGTTGTTGTTTTAGAGCTTGAGAAACAAAGAGATGAATGCCTGTACCTGACTCTAGGGAGATTTTTAAATTAATCCCAAAGAGGTCGTCCTGGGTGAGAGGGATGGGAGGTTTTGGGTGACCTGGGGAAAGAGGTGGAGATGTCTTGTCTCTAACCAAAGAGAGAATTCCCTCACATCCTCTCTTCCATTAGCAGGGCCACTTAGGGGAACTTGGCCAGTCCAGGATCAAGAAGGACCACAGGACAGAAACTCCACAGAGAGAGAGAGAGAGAGAAACTGAGTCCCTGAGACACAGCTTTCAAATGAGCAGAGGTATCCACTCCCAGGTGGCCAGGGCCATCAAGGAAGGGTGAGTCTCCATCCCAGAATAGCTCAGGACAGAAAAGACCAATCCTTAGTGGTGTGGGGTAGGAACCCAGCAGGAAAGGCTGAAAAACAGGTGCTGTCTTGACCCAAGGACGCGTGATCCTGAGCCCTGTCTGCCGATCCTGGGCCAGGCAGGACCAGGCCACTCCCTGGGGTTCTCACACTCCCTCTGTTCCTGCGGAGCACTGGCCTCGTGCAGCTCAGAGCCCAGAGAAGCAAGACTACGTACTCCTGACAGGGCTCACTTACCGGGAGCCAGCCAGCTGGTGGTGGGGCCCCGGTGATTGGTGTCACGTGCCGGGGACCCCACCAGGTCCTTCTCCATCACCACCTCAAAGTTGAGGATGAACATGATGACAGCCCCATCCTCGTTCTTCACAGGCACCACATCCACCAGACACAGGAAGCAGCTCCCTGCAGGGTGGGGAGAATATGCCACATGACACCAAGTGCACAGGGCACAGAGCCAGCCAGGATGGACTCCAGACCCAAAGGGTCCATCCATTTCTGCCTCCCCTGCAGCCCCACCCACAACTCCCCCACTCCCCTCCAGCATTCCGGCCCCCATCATGCACCCTGCCAGTCTGGGCTCCATCCCTCACTGTATCTGTCCCAGCTTACTGGGTACATCTTTCCCTCCTTGCCTAGATTCTTTCTCTTACCCTCCTTCCCTATGTGTATTTTTTATCACTGGCTTATGATCATTTCTTCCTCCATATTTCCACTTCAGTTTTCCTGTCCTCTCAATGTATCTTTGCTTTTTTTCTCATTCAAGGCAGTGTTGCCTCGTGGTCAAGTCCACCGGCTTTAGGCCCAGAATCTCTGGGCTCAGATCCCACTTCTGCAGCTTAATGACGTCTGCATTCTTCTTAAGTTATTTAACATCCCTGGGCCTCGTTTTCCTCACTTATAAAGTAGGGATTATAATGATTTTTTTCTCACTGGTTGCAAAGATTAAATAAGTTGGCATGTGCTGAGAGCTTGGGGCCAGGTCTGGCATGCACTGAACACTACAGTTGACCATGGCTCTGTGTCCCTGTCTCTGTTCCCTCTAGATTAGCTCCCAGCCGTTGTCAGTCCACAATGAGATAAGTAGAGACGTTGAAAGGAAGAGTTTCAAGACCTTTATGGCTATTTGGCATTGCCACGGTATCTAAGCACGCCACCTTGTATTTCACAAAAGTACTTTCCTGTGACATGGTAGAAATAAACTAATAAACTTCTAGCTCTTTCATCTTAACTTTCTTTGTGTTCTTGATTTTCTCCCTCTCGGTCTCTGTCCACAGAGCCTCTTTACTGGGCCAGGTCAGCTCACCCCTCCATCTGGGCTCCTATGGCACACATGGGCCCCACCCCACTGATCTCTGAAAGAGACCACTGAGTTCTAGCCCTCTTTTAGCTCAGCTCTGCCAGGTCCCAGGCATGCTCCGCAGCTCCTCCTCTTCCTGAGGTGAGTGGGGTCCTTTCCTATCTGTCCACTGGTCTTCTCTGCCTCCCAGTGTCCACATTGCCTCTGTGGGGCCTGGCATCTGGCATAACACACCTTGGGAGCCAGTGCTAGCTCACAGTGTCAGTAGCCAGGCAATGGTGACATGGAAGAGGTGGTCACGAATGGAGAAGAAGTGAGGGGTGATGAGTCACGTGGTACCATCCCATCTCTAGTGACCCAGCCTCAGCTGTCCCTCATGCTCACCTCTATTTCCAAGAGCTTCCTCGGGCTAGTCTCCCTTCCCTCTGACCCTCCCCCTCACTCCCCCCAGTAATGGCAGTGGTGATGTGAGGGGGCGGGGCAGGGACTTGAAGCAGTGCTTGAGGCCTCCAGCCAGGCCTGGGGGGCTGAGTGTGGGGAGGCGGGGAGCAGAGCTGGCTGTGGCGAGCAGACTGGGTGGAAGGGCCTGGCTCCTTTAAGATGCTGGCTGGGTTCAGCGCCACAGCCGGAGATGAGGCTGGCACTGAAGCAGCCCAGGGATTCTAGCACTGGTCTAGAATCAGCCACGGGGTCCTCTAGTGGAAAAGGTCTTCTGCGACCAACTTACACAGGACGGTGCCGAGGTAAGAGCTGAACCCAGGAGGAGCTGGTCAGGAAACCTCTGCCCCACCCGACAGCCCTTCCACTCACCGCATCCCAGGCTCTGCACAAGGGACCTGAGCTCAGGGGCTCTGTGTGGGTCTCCCTCCTGCAGCTGCTCTTGTCCCCTGACCTCCGGCCTCTGACATAGAGCTGTGGTGTTGGAGCTGCAGGGGGCTGGGCCCAGCTGGAGACCATTTGGCACCCAGACAGCCCGCCTGGAGTTTATGCCCTAATATGGTGATGGCCGGCAGCGGTCTGAATAGAGACTGGCCTCCTCAGGACTCAGGAGAGGCCAGCGACCAGGAAACCTCAGCCCTGGAGACCCCAGAATCCACCCTGGGCACCCCAGTGATCCAGGCCCTGATTTATGGCCCTCACCAGGAAACCCGTCTCAGAGAAGTCTAGAGTCTAGAACATGGAAGATGGGCCCAACCCTTCCAGAAAGATTGGGGTCTCTGTCCCCAAGACAAGGCCCCAGAAACACTGGCCTTGAGTCCTCAGAACCCCATTCCCATGTCAGTCCAGGCTACTCAGCCAGAGAAGCCAACTCTGCATTCTAAGGCCTACCTAGCCCAGGACCTTGGCATCTCACAATAACCCTCCCCTTTCCAACAGAGAAGCTCCAGGATAAGCCTCCCTCCCGTGCCAGACACCCTCACACAGCATCCTCATCCCCCTCCCTGTGTTGACATTCAAGAAATTTCTCCTTTCAAATAATCCAGTCAAAGGTCTAGTTATTCCAAACACATGAACCCTGGCCCTGCTTGATGGCTGAAGGGGACACAGATGGGGACGGGGACGAGGACGGGGATGGGGATGGAAGGAAAGGACTCTAGGGGCTGAGTAGATCTGGCATCTCGAAGGCACTGTCTCACCTGCCAGGTTGGCCGGTCTTCCTTGAGCTGCCACATCACCCACCCAAGCTCTTCAGCTTGGCCTGCTGGCTAGACCCCACTGACTAGCAGTATGGGGGACAGGGAGGTCAGCCAGGCTAGAGATAGGAGCTGGAGCTGGGCAGCAGCACAAAGCAAACAGAAGTTTGTGGGCATTAAGATGCTCAACTTCCCAGCAGAGAAGCCACCTTGAGAGCCAGCGTCCACGCTGCACCGAGGGAGCATGGCTGGCAGGGCATATTCAACAGTCTTGCCTACTCCCTTGCCCCAGTGCCCACCCAGCCCCAGGCCTCAGCCCACCACTCTTCTCTCCTATCCTTCCAACTCACCCTGTCTCCCACCAGGGGCTCAGCTTACCCAAGGCAGAGGTGGCCACAGGAAGGGCCACAAGGCCTGGCTGGGCAAGGGTGCAGTTCCTCCAAGAGCCACTCTGTGGCAGGCACGGCCCACACTCCAGAGGCAGCCAGAGCCTTCAGCTCTCAGGGAAGGAGCGGGCAGCCTGAAGGGTGTGGGACAGCTGGGAAGGGGGGGACAGCTGGGAGGTCAGACAGCCTTTGCCCATCGCGTTAGGACACTGAGCTTGTCACATACTGCGGAGTCCCAGGGTGCTCGCCTGCAACACAGGCCCACCCCACAGAGCTGGAGGGATACAATGACATAAGATCCATGTGGCTGGGAGCCTGGCTCAAGGAGGGCTCCACAGACTGGAGAAGGAAGAGAAGGAGGCGAGCAGATGGGTCTCAGCCATGGAGCAGACCCTGGGGCCAGCATGACTTATGTGGCTGATGACAAGACACATCCCACTGCCCCTCCTCCAACCCCCAGCCCCAGCACAGCTGGAGAGACCTCACCTCAAGTGAAGCCTCCCCGCCAACCCAAGCCTGCCTCCACCCCACTGGCCTCTCTGGGGACAGAGACAAGGAAAGGGGAGGCTGCTCTTTATACCTAAACCCTAGGTGCCTTTGACCCTGCTGGCCAGGGCGAGGCACAGCAGGCCCTCTCAGTAGGACTTCAGAGGACATGTGGCTCACTGCGGGTCACTGAGTGGGGATGGGGCAGCAGGAGGAACCCTGGGGAAGGAGCAGGTCTGGGTGCATCCACATGTGGCAGAAACAGCTCTCTTGATTCCATGAAGATCCCCATCATTCAGGGCACAGCACCTAGCTTGCTTTCATTTGGTGCCAACTCATACTTGGGAGTATACCTGGGGGAGGCAACTGTCCGGGCCCCGCATCCAAACCCTCCCACGTCAGGGCTCCACCCAGTGTCCGAAACCCGATGTCCACCTCTAGACACCACTGGCCCAAGCCAGGCCCCAAGGGGAGCCACACGTGGCTTTGTCAGGGGCCAGGCCTTATCTCTCATGGCAGCACCAGGCAGGGAAGAGGAGGCCTGTAGATGACCTGAGTGGCCTTGGGCAAGTTCCTGAGGTCAGTTCTTGGCTGAGGCCTCTGTAAATCAGTATCCTCGTGGCTCCTTCACAACCTCACGGACATCCCTGAGAATATACAGGTGAAGCGTTCGGAGCGACATGACCAAAAGACAGCCCTGGGGCCTGCCCTCTGTGAGCCAGTGTTCAAAAGGACCACAGTTCGGCACACAGAACAAGATGGAGGAGGAGGAGACAAACCAGATGGCAGGGGAGCCCTGGGGAGCTAAGCTCTCTGTCCTGGCCATCAGGAGATCGGGCTCTCGCCCTCCCCCTCACTGGCTGTATGACTATGGGCAGGTCACCCACCTCTGAGATTAGACTCCCTGTGGGTTCCACAGGGACAAGTGATTCCCGCCCTGGGTGCCAGATGAGATGACAGATGGCCTTGTGAAAGCATCCAGAGCCATAACGAGGCCTGGTGGCGGGTCCCTGCAGGGAAGGTGACCTCCAGCATCCTCACCCTGGCTGCCTCCCTGCCTCGCTCCGAGCAGGAGGAGCTATGCCCAGAATGGGTCCAAAGTCACACTGAGGGCAGGAGGCTGGGGCTGCCGTCAGCCCTGTCCCCCGCCCCAGGCAGAGGCTGTCTCCCGAGCAGCCACCCAGGGCTGTGCAGTGTCAGGTTATATTTAGCCCGGTGGCGGCGACAGGACAATGCAGCGGGAGCTGCTCCTGGCCAGTGGCCACCATGTCACTAACACCACTCTTCGTGGGCAGCCAGGGGGCCCAGGGAAGGCTAGGGACATTGCAGACCCAGGGGACAGAGGAGGGGAGTCTGAAGGGCCAGTAAATTAGTATGTGTGCACACATGTGTGTGCATGTGTGTGCATGTGTGTATGTATGTGTGAATGCGTGTGCATGTGTGTGCAAAGATGTATAACAGAGCATGTGTGTATCAGAGACAGAGACAGCTCTTGAGTCCAGGAGCTAAGGAACGCAGAGTCCTGGGGGGCAGGCTTGGGGGGCTCCAGCCAGGCCTGCCTGCCATAGAAGCAGCACCCCTAGACAGAACCCTCCACCTGCACTTCCGGCCAGACCCTGCCAGTGATTGTCTGAATGGGGCCAAGAGCCCCTGCCATCATATCATCTCCACCTGCCACCAAACCTGCAGTCCATGGCACAGCTGAGCAGTCTCTACCACCACTACAATACCTCAAGAGGCCAGCTCTGCCCAGGAAAGCTGAAGCCTGCTCTGCTGCCAGTCTCCTGGTGCCACCCCACCTCTCCAGCCACAACCTCATGTGGTAAGAACCAGGAGTCATACCTCCTGCCCTCCTGCCAAGAAGCCCCGGGAAGGTGAGACAAGGTCACCCTGACCTGGGAAGCTGCTCGTGGGCTCCACTTACAGTTCTAGCGGCCACCCCAGCACCCTGCCACCCCCAGCTTCCTCTCCCCTCCTGCTCCCTCTTCCTCCAACTCCCTACGGTGCTTCCTGGACCCCTCTGTAGGGGTTATCCTGACTGCTCCACCTGGCCTACAAGGTTGCTTCTCTCTAGGAACATGTCCAAAACCACACCTCTTACACAGGAGATCATCACAGGCTGGATTCTGGGGAGAGCTTCTCCCCAGCCAAGAGTCAGGGCCTGAGGCCAGGAAAACCCTCTTCTTGGGAGGTACTGGGTGATCAGAAGGACTACTAGTGGCCTCAGGGGTGGTAACAGTTATGGCAGGTGTGGACAAGCCATGTCCCTATTTTCTCACCTCCCTTCCAGATCCAGGGACACAGGCCACCCTTTCAGGACAGAATTTGTCTGTCTCAAACCCACAGAAGCCCCTGTCCTAGGTCTAGACGGCAGACAGAACCACCACGGGAAATCAGGTATCTTTCCCTGAAGCAACATTAAATCCAGTCAGTGGTTACGATGGAACAGAGGATGCTGCTAGGAACCTAGGCAAGGGGCAGGGGGGAAAAGTGGAAACTATACCAGCTGGGTACCCTCCAGTCCCCCTTCACTGTGACCCCATACACAGCCTGCCACAGGGAAGCAAGGGCAACACAGAGCTGCCACTGCCCATCAGGGGGCAATCCTGTGGTCCCTGCCCTCCTCTGGCGCTCCATCATGGCTCCCAGCATACCCCAGAGGGCCTGGAGAGCCCTGATAAAGCCTGTCCCAATTCCAGTTCTGTCATGGCAGGCTTTATCAAGCAGCCCACAGCTTCTTGGTCATTAAACCAATAGTGCAATTTCTCTCTGGCTTGCCCTCCCATGGGTCTCTGTGGACCATACCCAAGCAAACACAAGTGCTGGTACAGACCCCTGAGAAGGCAGGTTGAGCACATGACAACGACCCAGACATAAACAAGAAAACAGCATCATCTACTGACAACAGGGTCATCTCCCTAGAGAGGGGACAAAATCAACAGATAAGCAATTAGGACTCAGGAGAGAGCTCAGCAAGCATGCTAGATACAAGATCGACCCACGAATACAGACAGCATTCCTCACCAGCAGCCAGCAGCAACTAGAAAATACAGTGAAAAGTAAAAGATTTGATTCAGTAGCAATACAAACCATAAAATATCTAGGAATCGACCAAGAAAGCCCACATGGGAAAACAACCAAACTCACATAAAAGAAACAGAAATGGTCTGGTAAGTGGAAGGACAGTTCTGGCTCTTGACTGGACAAATATCATAGCTATGTCAATCCCCCTAAATCAACTTACAAAACTAATCTAATTCCAATCAAGAGTCTAGTGTTTTTTGATTTGGGGGTTTGTGTGTGGTTTTTGTTGTTGTTGTTATTTTTTTTTTTTGCCTTTCAGGAACCTAATAAAGTTTCTCCAAAATCTATAAAGAAGAGGAGCCAGGAACAGCCAAGTCAACCTTTGAAAAGAATAGAGGGAGCATAAGGTGCACTGCACACTCTGGTTTTGTTGTTGTTCTGTTGTTTTTAAATGTGGTTCTGATGCAAAAACATACAAATAACTATTTGGAACACAACAGAATGCTCAGAGACAGATCCATGGCTATGTGGGAAGTTAATCCATTCTAAAGGTGGCCCCACAAATCAATGGAAAAACACAGACTAGATGTGTTGGGAAAGTTGGCTCATTGCATGGAAAAAATAAAACCTGATCCCTGCTTGACACCACGACACCACATCTGAGAAAGGCTCAGGATGGATTCCAAACCCAAGTGAAAAAGGTGAAACAATTAAATTAACAGAAGAAAGGTAGATCTTTGCAACCTCCAGAGAGTGATTAATATCCTCAACAAGCTTTAAAAGCGCAAGCAAAGCTAAAACTCAATGATTTATTTTATCAATATTAAGCATAATAGGGATAAATTGAACAGGAACTGAAAGGGAGAAGATATTTACAATATCTTGATTCAACAAGAACTTAACATCTGATATATACTGATTTTTTTTTTTTTTTTTTTTTGAGTACTGGGAACTGAACCCAGGTGCTTTATGAGTGAACTATATCTCTAGCCCTAAAAAGAGACAGTGTCTCGCCAAGTGGCTGATGCTGGTCTTGAACTTGCAATCTTCCTGCTTCAGCCTCCCTAGTCACTGGGATTATAGGTGTACACCACCTTATCCAAATATACTGAATATTTAATTGTATGCGTTTGTGTTTTTAGAATATTTAAGCAACTCCTGCAGATCCACAAAAATGAAAGGCAGCAACCTCAACAGGAAAATGAGCTAAGGACATAAGTAAACAATTCACAGGAAAGTAAACCTACAGGGCTGTCAAGCCTAAGAGATATTTGGACTCGCTAAAAATCGAAGAAATGCAAATTAAAGCAACAAGATTTCACTTTCATGTATGAGATTGGCAAAAATTAGGAAGGTGGATAAAGCCAAGAATGGTAGGGGTAGATGATTCTCATGCTCCATTCAGGAGGATGACAACCGGAACAGCTGTTCGAATGAGTCTGGTTAGTTGAGAGTCCATATGTCCTGTGACCTGACACCTTCATTTCTGGGCAGGTATCACATGACATCCTCACACAAGTCTGGAAGGGCCCATATATAAGGATGTTTGCTGCAGTATCCCTTCTGGTGGGAGAGACGTTGAGACAACCTGGGATCCTTCCCTGGGAGAGTGGGCAGGTAAGACACAGTGGATGCACACCCCAGAATGGGAAGCCACAGACCAGACATCTGGTGGGGAAGGTGGATATGGTAAGCTCATTCAGCAGCCCAACTGGACTTAAAGACACACTCCTGTGTCAGAAAAGTGAACACCAGAATACAATATATAGCACAGTATCATTTACATAAATTAAATCTATATGCATCTACCCAGACAAAATACACATTTGCAAGAACATATGCAAGCAACACATTCACAGTAAGTACACTTGAATGGTTGCCTGCAGGGAGCCTAAGGAGACCAGAGAGTGAAATAAAAGGGAAAAGGTAAAAATAAAATGAAAGAGAAAGGGTAAAAGAACATTATCATGAGTGTTATGCTTTCAGTAATTTGGGGAGCTGGGCCAGCGGAGGCCTGGGGAGGGAGAGGAGAGGCAGGCAGGGGTGCTCAGCAGGGCGCAGGGCAGGTAGCTGCTCCCATCATCTGACAGCAAGACCTGGTGCCACAGGGTGACAGCCTGCTGAATGGCAAGCAGAGTGAGCCTTGTGACTGGCATGCTGCTTGCTGGTGTCTGTACTTTTGGAGGAACACCCTCACCCCCGCAGCACGGGGACAGGCACTATGATCCCACTTAGGAACTGAGGACCCAGATTCTCAGACCCAAGCTAAACCCTGGTTTCCTGAGGCCATGAGCCCAACACATCCCCAAAGGGCCTCCAGGCAAGCAGCCTGAACACAGGAGATCCACACTGAGTAGGGCTCTAGAAATGGCGACACCTTGGGCCCCTGCCAGCCGGATAAACCCAGGCCAGTCCCTCAGCCTTGTGAGCAAGAGTGCCCCCATCCCATAAAATGACCAGGGAATCCTGTTTCTGAAAGAGCTGGGAAGCAGTCTGTGCCAAGTGAAGGGCTCCCAGTGTGCAAACTGTAAAGCAGGATTACAACAGTGAGTGCATCCATGAGCTGTCCAGCAGCTGCCATCTCTTGTCCCAGCTGTGCTCCATGCCCCACCTCAAGCCTTCTTGATCCCCCTAAGTGAGGAGGCCCTGAGCCCTCAGATACCTTCCCTGGACCCACTATGTCTCCCACACAGCAACACTAGAGGACTTCCAGCTTTCCCAGTACTACCTCAGGCCACCTCCACCTGGTCCCACCTTCCTCTATCCCTGATGGCCTCCTCATCCTCTGTCATCCTGCCCAGCCTAATATAAGACTATTGCAAAGCTTTTCATATGGTGAAAGACTGAGGCCCAGAGATGAGAAGTGATTTGCCCATAGTCACACAGCAAGTCTGTAACAGAGCCAGAAATGGCCCCCAAGTCACCTGACTCCCAGCATTGGTCTTCTACCACACAGACCTGCCCACCTCATTCATTCATTCAGCAAACACATACAGGTACTGACCCTCCCACTATGCACCAGGCATGCAGATACCACAGAGAATAAAACTAACAAACTACCTCTACCTTCGTGGAGCCTGGTGGGGAAGGTGGATGTGGTAAGCTCATTCAGCACTGGGGAGAAGGAAGATAAGAGTCAGCCTGAGCCTCCGAGGGCCTCTAGGCCAGCAGACAAGAGGCCACTCAGGACAGGAGTTACTCAAGGCCAGCCCCAATACACAGCACAAAGGTCTTCATGAGTAAAGAGGGGACCATGGGGCCAGAAGCTGCCCATGTACCTCCCATGCTTGCTACCTGTCCCAGAGGTCCCTCCCGGCTCCTTGCTGACCCTAAACCCAGGCCTCCTGGCCTGTCAGGGAGGGAAATTCTGCTAAGCCCCTCATCTAAGAAGGCAAACACTGCCCACGTTTCTGCCTACACAGAAGGGCAACAAGAGTGTTTTTAAAGAAAAAGGGACAATTCTCAGCCCAAGTATGAGTTCTCTAAGGGGGTGTTTCAGGCACCCTTGGGGAAATAAATAAGCATATAAGGGCTTTCTTGAACCCCTCAAATCAAACAGCACAGGAAACCACCTCTGGGCAGAAAAGAAGCTCACGCTCACCCCATCCCACGCCTCCAAGTTGGCCCTCCTACTGCCCCCCCATTCCTCCTCCCCAGAGCCCAAGGCCACTGTCAACTCTGTTTCCACCCCAGACAGCTCTGCACAAATATTTACATAGCTCCTCCCGGGGGCTTCAGCAGACACAACACGGAGGAGCCACCCTCCCACACTCTCCAGGCCCTGGGTACACCGAGGGTAACAGCACCCCTCCATCCATAGGCCTGCCTCACCCTGGGTGGGACTTGACAGGAAGCCCCCCCGCCAACAGCCAGGACAGCCCACCACGGCAGAGCTCAGAAGCTAAGTGCTCAATGGAGAGAGGCAGCCAGTCTCTGAGAGCATGCCCAGTGCCCCAACAACCCTGCAGGTGCTCTCACCTGCCCATCTCCAGGTCCTGGCCAGAATGACAGGGATACCCCTGCATCTAAGATGAAGCCCCACAATGACTTCAGCCTCACTGTAAAATGCTCCCTTCCATCTAAGCTCCCAGATCCTCCTGGAATCACTCTGGGTGCCTTTCCTGGACACCCAGACAAAACAGCCAAGCACCGACCTCTGATCCCCCTGCCCTCCCAGTCTCAAGGCTTCCCACTTTGAAAAGAAGCTTCCTTTTTACCAAGGTCTAGAGCTGCAGGGGAGGTGAAGTGGACATCTGACTTGGAGAAGGAAGGCCTTGGCATAACAGAGCAGGGCCTCTGATTCGAGGGGACAGGGACGGGTGGGAAATGTGAGAAGAAAACCAGAAGAGATGGCCTGAGGTGTGGAGGATGGCAGGAGGCCAATGGCATGAGGCTAGTACCAGCAGGAGCACCTGAGAGGCTGGGGTCCAAGTTGGGGATAAGAGTATCCCAGTGAGTATGGGGTCACCTCTGGGGCTCTGGGGTCACAGCACACTGAGGAGCAGGTCTGGACCTCAGGTCCCACCCCTCCCTGTAGCCTCAGAGTCAGTTGTTGCAGTTGGGGCCCTCTGACCTTGTTGTCATGGCAACTGACCTGCAGCTGGAGTGGAGAAGCTAATAGACTCTTCTCCAGAGACACCCCTCTCCCCACCCACGCACAGGCTCCTGGGGACACAGGGACATGGAAACAGGACCAAAATAGTCAGAGGTATGGGGAGACACAGACTTCCAGACAGAGCCCCATAGAGGAGAGGGAGAGAAACAAGAGGAAGGCTCAGGAAGAAGAGAGAGACAGAAAAAGAAGTAAAGAAGGAGAGAGAGGGAAAAAGAAGTAAAAACCAAAGGGACAGAATCAACTAGTCAGGGCAGGTGCTGAGAGAATGGGACACAGCAGGCAGCAAAGCACAGTGGTGGGCAGGCAGCCCAGAGATGGAACAAAGAGCAGAGAGAATGGAAGGGAGAGAGAAGGGACTTCCTCCGGCCTGGTAGAGGAAGAGACACACCTGCCCCAGCTATGGCAGTGTCTGAGCACAGGTTGTACTCAGCTAACACCTGCTGCCCAAGGTACCTCCCGGCCTGCCACCGCACACTACTGGGCTGAGCTTGCAAATCCATCTTAATCCTGGGCTTGACTTTAAGGGGCATCACACAGGGCCAGCAAAGCCTGGGCACGCTGTGTCTCTTCCTCCAGCCCACACTCCCCCAGTCTAGCCTCTCCACCTCCCAGCAGTCCCAGCAACTAAATAATGGGGCTGTCTGGCTCCAGGCCCTGAGACTGCACAGAGCTAGCTAGAGGCACGGACACAGCACAGCTGTCCTTGGTGGCGCCTGCCAGCAAAAAGCCCTGCCTCCTCCCTAGAGCTGCAGCCCAGGGACCCACTCCCTCAAGGCTAGCCAGGCAGAGACCCAGGGAAAGGCCTGAACAGAAACATGAGGTGACACTGGCCTTTTTCCCCTCTGCCTCTCTGCTTGGACACCCAGCAGTATGCACACATGCGGTCCAGGTCAGGCCAGAGGATGGCACCAAGAACTGCATGTCTCAGAGAAGAGGGAGGTTGAAGAAATCTGTCTGCATCCTAGGCCTAGAGTGCCAGGATACATAGGGCCCCAGGTGGCCAAGGGCCAAGGCCAACCTGCTGGCTAACAGACCAGACGATACCTGATCCCCATGGAAACTAGGCAACAGTAAAGAAGGGGCCAGGCAGTAGCTGGCGTAGGGTTTTCTGGGTCAGTGCCCCATTTGAAGTAGTAACCTGGAGAGGGGAAAAGCTTGAACTTGGACGGAGACCTGGGTTCTGCACCCACTCCCTGCACTGATATGCTGGTAACCAGACCGCTGCTCCCCAGTTTCTCCATCTGTAACTCAAGTGGACAAGATTAGGTAATCTTCAAGGTCACTGAGATCCCAGGATAGTGCCTCTGCAGAAGAGGTCCCACAGCATCCCCTCCCTTAAGGAGCTGGCCTGGGCCAGGAGAGAGGGCCAGGTCCCCCAGAAGGACCGCACACTATGGCCAAAGACAAAACCACTCAGACTTCTCCTGCCAAGGGGCCAAATCCACCAGCAAAAGCAACCAACATCCACAGCAGCACTGGCATGATGTTCGTGGAGGAAGAACCTGTTGCAGGCACTCTCTCAAAATCTCGGCCCCCTAGTGAGGGTCCTACACTATCCCAGAAATGAAAACAGGCTCCAGAAATCAACCAACTTGACCTAAGTCACATAATTTCTCACATTAGACCTGAACCCAGGATTGATGTGTTCATATTCTTTCATAAAACCAGTGGTTTGCAAACTTTTAAGATAAAAGTTTCACATAAAATAATGTGTAACTCTCTGATATGGTTTTCAATATGAGAGACAGCAAAACAGAGCAGGCAGGGCCCAAGTCAGACAAATGGGAATCCATTCCCAACCTGTCACTTTCCAGCTATGTGACTTTGGGGAATTTCTTAATTTCTCTGAACTTCAGTTTCTTCATCCATAAATTGAAGATAAAAATAGCATCTGCTTCTCAAGGCTGTTGTGAAGATTGCACAAGATAATGTAAGTGAACAGTGTCCAGGAGGTAAAACCTGCCCACTGCCTCAGGGTGTGCATCTAGCCTCACGGCCCCTGACTGTCTACCAGCAGAAGCCCGTGTGCTGTGAGCAAAGCCCTCTTCCACAGGGCTACAGTGGCCATGTTCTAGGGGTGCTGGCAACTGATGCCACAAACTGCATGCCAGCAAAAAGCAGGGGGGTGAAGGATGCAAGCCTTTGCAGGGTGGTGCTGGCCCCTCCAGCACACATACTGGGGGGTTTGATGCTCACTGGCTTCCCTGCCCAGCAGGAGGCAGAATATGCGGGATTGTCCACAGCTGACAAGCTCCCAGTGGGCAAGATCTTGTCTATCCTGTGTGTCCAAGAGCCCAGCTCTAAGCCCGGCTCAGAGGCAGGCAAGAAATACATACTGGACACACAGTGGTGAGCAGCAGGGTTTAGGCAGTCCAAATGCGAGTTCCAGAGCTCTGTTCACTGTCCTCTGATGCCCACAGGCCTCTAGGCCCGCTGCATTTCCTCCCTGAGCGGAGCCCACCCCAACAAGACAGGCACAGAGTGGGAGCGGCCCGCCTGGCTCTGTTTATCCGCTCTCCGGAAACCCAGAGCAGCAGGGCTGGGAGGTGGTGGCTGAGCAGAGACACCTGGCGCAGGAGCGGGTGGAGGGGCGGGGCGTTCAGTAGCTGAGACCAAAGGAAACTGAGGTCGTGGGTAGAGGCACACACCTCCCTTCAAGTGCTGGTAAAGTGCTGGAGAGAAAGGCAGCGGGAGTCAGCAGTGAGCGAGCTAGAGTCCTGAAGTCCTCCCTGGCCTCACCTTCGGTGACATCTCTAGGTCCAGTCACCTGGCATCGGCTACCCTAGCATAGCCAGATCCCTGTGACCAGATGTCAGCGCCCAGCCCCCCAGCCTGACCCAGGACCTCCATCCACACAGGCACCTGCCATCCCTGCCCCATCCCACTCCAACCCACCTAGCTAAACATGCTCACACCTGCACCGGGAGGAAGGAGCCAGAGGTGTCAAACCCTCAGCCAAGCAGCCTAGGAGCCCGTGGGCCACATGGAAAACCATCTATCAGAGCAAGTGAGGTGAAGACACAGACCCTGCCACCCCACTGGCACATGGACACGCCCCCACTTGGGTGCCCCCCACACACAGGACCCCGCGGGTTCACTAGCTGTCCCCCAGCCCTGGGTCCTGCCCCACCGGGGTTCCCCCCTCGGGTTCCCCACGTCACCCCTGCCTCATCCCTCTCGGCCCCACCCTCTGGTCATGACCCCGCCCAGGCCCCGCCTACCATCTTTCCGGTAGAAGGCGATCTCCACTTTGCGCTCTTCGGCGCCGAGCAGGGCCTGCGCGATCTGCGCGGCGGCACGGCGCTGCGTGCGCGGCCCATGCAGGAAGTCGCAGGTGCAGGGCCGCTGCATCACCTCGGCCCGAGAGTAGCCGCACAGCTCGCAGAAGCCGTCGTTGCAGTAGATGACGGCGCAGTTCTCCACCCTGGCGTTGGCGATGATGAACTTGCGGCCTGGGGGGAGGGGATGAACAGGCATGTGAGCGGGGACCCCAGTCTCGCGGGTTCCCAGTTCTTCCCCACATTGTCTCACCACACACAGCTGTCCGGGCACTCCCCGCAGCGGGGAGCACGACGGGGACTGGAGTCCCCAGCAGTGGGCGAACGCAGCTGATCCCGACACAGGTGCCTCAAGCGGGGTACGGCCTGGTGGAGTGCCCCCTCCCTCCAGGCCCTTGGGGCTGGCTGCGTGGCTTCCCCGGGGCAGTGCGCCAGCAGCCCGCCGCCCCCTCCGCGCCCGGAGTGAGGCCAGTCTGGGCGGGTGTCAGCAACGCGTGTCAGCAGCCGCGGCGGAGGGATAAACACTGGGCCTGGAGAGGGAGCCTGGGAAGGGCCAGAGATGGCGGCCAGCCTTCCCTTTGCATCAGCTCCTCTGACTTCTTCCTCTTGATCCCTGCTCTCTAGGCTGGGGCATGGAGGCGGGGTAGGTGCTTCCTAGGAAATCATTCCATGTATCTGTAGACCCTGCCATGTCACTGCCTGCCAAGACTTCCAAAGGCAGTCAGGCGCTGGGGAGTGGATACCAAAGAGGATGAGGGAAGTAACACGCAGAGCTCCTACAGTGCCTTATCTCACTTGGAACTCTGACAACCCCTTGAGGTAGGTGTCATCATCCTCACATTATGGATGAAGAAACAGGCTCAAGAGAAGTTCGGCACCATGCCCAAGTCCTATAGCTCATAAATGATAGTCAGCTTTTGAACCTTGTCTGGCACAAAGCAGAGGAACAGCTGAGGGTCACAGGAGGAAGCCCAAGGTCATAGGAAGCAAGGGAAGGGACCAGCAGCTCAAACCCAGGAAATTCCTAGAGCCCAGGGTTGGACCTGAGACACTGGCCCACTTGTAAGAAAACAGATCCTGGAAAGGGATGTGACCCCAAGGATATGAGAGGCCTTTCTTAGTGGCCCCTTCAAGGAGAGAAGCCCCAATGGACCCATTTCAGCTAAACTAGACTCATCGAACCCATACTGCCTCAACAGCCAGGCTGGTGGGTGAGGTGCAGGCTGGCAGCAGCCTCAGCTTGTGCCAGGTAAGGTGCTCCAGGGATAAGAGCTTTCTATAAACAGAAGTTCCAGCCACTATGGCCTTTAATACTTGGCTTTCAGTAGCAGTTGGAATTCTCTTATCCTGTCCCCAGCAGGCACAGCCCTCAGGCTGCAGCCCTGGGCAATCCCCCTAGCAAGGCTCAGCCTGCTGCAGAGACACCTGGCAGGTCCAGGCTCTCAGGATCTGGCCTCCTCCTGTCTTCCTGAGCCACCTTGCCCCTGGCCTCAAGGAAGTTACTTTGGAGTTGAGTCACCTTTATGTCAATTCCCAAGGTCCCCCAAAACTCCCAGGCAGCCAATAACTCCAGGTCTCATGAAAAAAAAAAAAAAAACCTAACTCTGTCTCCATCCCTGCCTCAACCCAAGGCAAACCAGAGCACCAGCCACAGAAGAAACACAGTCCCATGTCTTCACACCCAGGCCTGGGAGAGAAAAGCAAGTTTCTTAGAATGCAAGCCCCACCCCACCCCCACTCCTTTCACTGATATCCTAGAATACTGGGACAGAAGGAACCTGAAAAGCCCCTTTGCCCTGCACCCTTCTTCACAGATGTGGAAACTGAGACCCAGAAAAGGAAGGGTCACTCAAGGTCACTTGGCAGAGATAGGACCAGAAGCCAGACCTTCTGAATCCCTCCTAGTTTTCCCAGGTTCTTCCCATGCCTACACAGCCTCCCCAGAACTTGTGGGAAGGAAAGCCCAGAGTTGCCCCCTACCCCCACCCTCCACCAATGTCAGACTCCACCCACTCAGGATCATCCTGTTCCTCTGCTTGAGACAATGCTGCCCATCCAACTGACCCCTCCCTCCCCCCACCACAGTTACAAGCACACGTTGTTCTATGCACACAGGGTCATGGGCAAGGAATGTCACCCTCTCCCCACTCCCAGGGGCCTTGGCAGTCACACCCACTGTGGCACATGCAGACTTGAGGATAGGCACACAAATACCCAGAATTTTCACCTAACTTAGGACACTTTTGGAAGCCTCTCCTGTCAGGCCAGCATTAGGGGTGCTGTAGTCCCCATAAAGGGGTTTGAGGATAATGCCCACAGCAGGAAAATCCACAACATAAGGACACCATAGGTAGCCTGTTAGCCTCAAAGCCCAACCTAAGTCCTAGGATGGGACCCCATGCTCTTGTAGCCTTATCAAAGGCACCTAATCACTGCCCATACAGGGTCAAACTCATGGGTGACACACTGGCTTAGGATCATGTATACATACCACACACACACACACACACACACTCACTCTCAAGAGCAGATTAGGCTCTGACCCTACATCCTTACTTTCCATCTATCACGTACAACCCATTCAGAATTGGCACACACACTGTTCTTAGGATCCCACAGTTTAAGTCACATACATTCTCATGTCTTTGCACACACAGGCCCCATCCACTCCAGGCTCCCAGAATTGGGGACACATGCACACTCCCACCTCTCCTCCCTTCCATGCACGCTCAGGTGTCACATAGACTTTAGAATCCCAAAAGTCTGAGCTAAGCCTCCTGTCCCAAGCACCAAAAGCAGGCCCCTTAATCCCATGTCCACGGACCCGGACCCTGGCTAGAGCGTTGGGGCCCACCAGCCCCCAGTGACTCGCACTTGGCGCTGCACACGGCCCGGGCACGCCCCCCCCCATCCACACACTAAAGAGCTCGACCCGCCCCCAAAACCCCCTCCCCGCCCAGCCCCCTCCCCCACTCACTCTGGCCCTCAAACTTGCGGATGATGGTGTCCAGGAAGGTGTTCTGCGGCGCGACGTGGCCCCTCCGCACAGGCATCCTGAGCCCATGGGCGGGCCGGGCGGGCCCCCACCCACCCCGGCCCGGCCCGGCCCAGCACTAGGCTTCGGGTGGCCTGGCCGGGCCGTGGTCTCCGCACCCTGCGGCCAAGCTGAGCACGGGCGGGGCCGGGACTGGACTGTGGACGCCGGGTCCCGGGTGCTGGCTCCTAACCGCTGGCCGGGCCTGGAGCCGCTTAAGCTCCGGCCGCCCGCACACCTGTCTGCCGGCCTTGGCCGAGCCACGGGCCCCGCTCCGCCGCGTCCCAGCGCCGCGCTCCGCCCGCTCGAGCGCCGGGCTCCCGGCTCCCTCCCGCCCGCCGCCGCCGCCGCCGCGCCGACAGCCGCTCCGGCGCCCGCGGCTCGGGCAGCGCCTGCGGCTCAGCCCGGCCGCGGAAGGGTTAATGCGGCGCGCGCCCCTCCGGCTCCGGCCCCCGCCTCCCGGCCCCCTCCCGCCCGTCGCGCTCCCGCAGCGCCGCCCTCTCCCCCCCACCCCGCGCGCCCGCCCTTCCCATTGGCTGAGCCGCGCTGAGTGCTCCCCCGCCCCAGCCCCTAGCTCTGCCACCGAGCCCCCCGGACTCGCACGCAGCGGAGAGGGGGAAGGGACCTTAGGTAGGGGAACCGTGAGGACAGGTGCGACGGCCGGCTTGGGAGGCGGCCAGGGAAATGGGGTGGGCATTGAGTCCCCACACCAGATTGGGGGGCTCAGAAACCTGATTTGAAGGGAGAGAGCCAGTCACTTATGTCCTGCCTCCCCACCACGCCAAGCACCGGCTGGGTGCACACAGCGTGCGCTCAGAGGCTGCGTGGGTGGCAGGGGTGAGGCCTAGGTTCTGGGAAGACCAGGGTCAGTAAAGAGCAGGAAAATGGAAAGAGCAAGACAGTCTGGAGCCCCAAGCCAGCAAAGATTTGAGATAAGGGCGGGTGAGTCTTAGGAGGGGCACGCCCCCCAATACACGCGCGCGCTCGCACACACACGGCCCTCTCTAGGGTTATTCGAAGCTCTTCGTGGGGGCCATGCGTAGAAAGGGACATTATGACAAGAATTGCAGCCTCCTCGCTGCGGGATCAAAGAGAGGGCCCTGAGCGTGAGGTTCCGGCTAGGGGATCCCCTTGTGCCAATAGCCTGCCCTCCCACTACCTCGCAGGGCCAGCCTTGCGGGCCCAATCCGCGGCCTCGGGCCCTGTGGCGGCTGCTGCAGCCCAGCCCCTCGGAAAACCCTGGCCTAGCCCAAGGCCCCTCCCCCCGGCCAGCTGGCTAGCTCCAGCTGCAGCTCCCTTATTTAGGCAAGGAGGCCTGAGGATGCTCAAGGGCAGAAGGGTGTCTGCCCGCTGCCTGCCCACCCCCTGCCTGGGACTGAGTTAGGGTCTTCCGGGAGAGGTGTCGCTAGCCTGAGCAACCAGGCAGGGCCCCGGGCTGGCTAGGGTGGAGAGGCGAGTGTTGACAGCTGAGCAGGAGGGCAGGCAGGGAGGAGAGCGCAGCTGAGCTGGCCATGGGTCCCCTCCCCTGCCTGCAACCGGGATCAGAGGCCTGCCTAGATGGATGGGGCCATGTGGGGGCTCCTGAGGGCTTGCAGCTGCCTCTGTCCTTGGAGCAAGGGGCTGGGTCTTGTCACCAGGGAGAACCATCCTGGGGTGTGGGGGGAGGGGAGGAACAAAGGGCAGAGAAAGCAGCAGTCCAGAAGGAGGACTGCGCAAAAGGAAAGATCTTGGTGAGACCTCCCTACCAACTTCCATCTTCTGCCCAGGAGCAGAGGGATGCAAACAGTGGGGCCAAACGGGGCCACTGGCCAGCAGATGACACCCTTTTTTATTTGCTGGTGGGTGGGCAGTGACTCAGGGAGGCAGCCTGTGGGAGAGAAGGAGGTGGCTCCACCAGCTGATGCTAAAAAAGTCCAGAGGCTCCAGCCTGTACAGTCATCCCTGAGGCCCCTCTCCACCTCCAGCAGCTTCCTCACTCACACTCCAAGACACCCAGGGCCTGGGGTGACACAGGCTTCCTCACTTGTGACTTGGCATCAGGGGCATCCGCACATCTGGGCTCATAACTGGCCGGGTCCCTTCCTGGCCCCACAGCCACCCGTAGCTTTTGGATTGCCTGCCTTGTGTAGTACAGGGTTCTCCCTTCCAGGGCAGGGGACTGAGAGGAAGTGAGAAAAGGCCAAGAACAACGGTCTTGGAGGGGAAAATGAAGAGATATCTGTAGCTCTTCTGTCCAGACCAAGGGGGTGAGAGAGCCACGTCC
The DNA here is from genome assembly GCF_047511675.1 of Marmota flaviventris. NCBI lineage: Eukaryota > Metazoa > Chordata > Mammalia > Rodentia > Sciuridae > Marmota > Marmota flaviventris. Next base: position 6,434,619 of record NC_092498.1, on the reverse strand, counting down.
CAAAGGGAAGAAGCTACTCATCTGATGTGGCTAGCTGTCCCTCACAAAAGGGCCCATGTTGCTGGGATACACCTCTGCTCTTATCCCAGAGAGAAGTCAGGAGTCAGAGGGACCCTCAATCCCCACAATAAAAGAGAGACCAGGCAGAGAGTAGTCCTTCTCCTGTACAGAGAAGAGAGCTGGCTACAGGAAGGCCAGGTGTCTGTCTCTGCCTCCCTCTATCACCGCCCCCCCCCCCTCACACACACACACAAAGTCAAAGCTGAATAAGATTTCTGACTTCCTTGGAGGCTCAGGGGAAAGCCCACAGAGATGACGGTCCCACAGAGCCACCCCCACAGTCAAGGACTGAGATAAGGAAGAGAGGCTGTGAAACAGGACAGGCTCTCCCCAAGGCATCCTTCCTGGGGCTCCCCATGCCAGGCATTAATAACAGACAAGCTGATGGCAAAGCCCTGCCACCTACCAACTCCCCACCTCCACTACTCCCAGATCCAGGACAAAGAGAAAAGTACCCACCCTAATACCAGTAACATCCAGAATCTGCCCCAACCCACCTCGGGCCCTAAGAGCCATTTTCAGGGCCTATTCCTGGCAGGAGTTCTCCCCCACCCTGCCTTCGACTGAGGAAAGGGAGAAGCTGAATTTATAGTGAGACACATAGGCTCCTCCCAGCTCCCAGAAAGAGACAATTTAGGGAGGAAAGTCTGCAGAAAACATCCTGCCCACCCTACTCTCTGCTCCTGTTCAGTCTGAGGGAGCCAAGCCAGGACTCGCTCTTTTTCCTGGGAGGGAAAAAGAAATTGAAGCCTGCCCCTGCTGGTGGGGCACCCAAGCAGTGGGTCAGGGAAGACACAGCCAAAACCAGGCCCAGGAGAGCCAGTGACATCCACAGGGGACTGGGAAACAATTCCAGTCAGATGGGTGCAGGAGAGACAGCTTATAGATGATGGCTCCTTGGAAACCCCAGGGCAGGAGAGCAGAAAAACAGTCTCTTGGTGCTCAAGGGGAATCTTAGATCACATAGTGGGACTTTGGTTTTCTATACAATTGGGTTTTCAGATAAAGAGGCTTTCAGATATGAACTTAAGTTGGAGAAGAAGAGAATCAAAGACGCAGCATGTTTTCCACCCCAGAAGTAGCTGCTTAGGATGTATTGACAGCAAAAAAGGGGGAGGGAAGGAGGGAGGGAGGGACCCACCTAAAACCCAAGGCCAGGAGCCAGTGCTCTCTTCATGCCCTGCCATCTGCAGCTTCACAGGCGGCAATCCTGCTAACCCCTGGCCATTCCAGGGTCTTCTGCCAACCCGGTCCCTCCATTGGTGGGAAATTTTCCGGGCTTGGTGGTATTAGAAGAAGTTAGTAAGGTACTGAATATTGGGATTCAGGAGAATTGACTTGTGATTCCAGTTCTGTTACTAGTGGTGTCAACAAATGTTTCCTGGGGGCCTTCTGTATGCTGGGCTCTGTGCCAGATGCTGTGGGGTGACAGGAGGGATAAGCCAGGCTCCCTCCCCCAGGGATTCACAGTCTAGTGAGGTTTGGGAGAGGCAGTGGGCAGACAGCAACTGTGCAGTCTGCAGTAAGTGCTGTGGGATTACAGGAGGTGCCAGTTCATTTCAACTGCAGGAGACCGGTAGAGCCTGGTGAGGGAAGGAGGTTTCAGAGCAGGTCCCCAAAGATCAGGCTGGAGCAGGGTAGAAGTATTGCAGAGAGAAGGGACAACATGGGTAAAGGTATAGAGATTGGAGAATGAGATCAGGTCTGTCTAAGGACAAAACAGGTGTGGTGACACGGAGCAGTAGGCTAGCACCATTTGCAGAGGACTGCAGAGTATGAATTTTAGACTGTATGCAAAGGGGACAGACTGAAGGAACAGTGGTGGTAGCTAAAAATGCATTATCCACAAATGTATAAATCATATCTCCTTTTGTCCAACAAAGGTTTGTTAGCTTAAGGAAATGTGCTGTAATAGATTGGAGAAACTGAAGTAGATATGAGGTGATTATTAAATACTGCTATATAACAGCCATCCCAGAACTTAATGGTTTAAGTCAATAATACCATTTATTTGTTCATGGACCTGCAATTTGGACAGATTCAGGCAGGACCACTTGTCTCTACTTGATGGCAAAGCCCTGCTACCTACCAACTCCCACCTCCACCACTCCCAGATCCAGGACAAAGAGAAAAGTACCCAACACTAATACCAATAACATGCAGAATCTGCCACAACCCTCCTCGGGTCCTAAGAGCCACTCCAAACTAGGGGCTCAAAGACTCACTTCCCCATGTTCCACAGTTGATGCTAGCTATCAATGGGATGGCGCTCAGGCTGGGGCCAGACATCCACACTAAGTCTTTTTGGAGTCTGCATAGCATGGCAGTAGTATTCCAAGGACAAGTATCCCAAGAGAAAACCAGCAGCAGCTGTACCACCTTTAAATACTTAGCCTTGAAAGTCACATAAAATAACTTCTGCAATAATCATGGTCCATCAAATTCAAGAAACACAGACTCCAGCTGTCCCTGGAGGAATGTCACTGTCTTATTGGAAGATGAGCATGTGGGATGGGATACTGCATTTCAATACTTCATCGTCATCACTGTATTAACATATGTTTACAAGTGTTCTGTGCACCTAATCTTGCTCCAAAGACAGTCAGTAATAAATGAATTTTAAGTAATACCAGCACATTTTTTAAAAAGAGCTTTGCATAATCCCACTTTTTTGCAAAATAAAAAAATTGGCATAAAATCTGCAATGATTATGTGGTGAAATATGGGTACTTTGACATGATCACCTTGAAAAAAAGGTAATCTGCCATATGAAGCTATGCAATAATCCAGGGGAGAAATGTCAAAGACTTGAACCGGGTCAGATGTGATAGCGAGGGCCCATCTGTTGCGTAACTTTAGGAGTATCACTAAATCTCAATTTCCTTACATGTGAAATGAGGAGATCAAACAAACTGATCTCTGAGAGCCTTTCCAGGTCTCAAAGCAAGTGATTTCTTAATTCAATACTACGCTACACCCACCCATAAACAATCCCTTCATTTTCTTTCAGTACCCACTCCCCTCACCTCCTGCCTCTGATCTCTCAACCTGGGTTACCTGGGGGCCAATGGTTGATCCACAAACAGCATTATCGCCCATTCTACATATTCATTTCAGACTAAAAGTAAGTGGAGCAGGAGACCCTTAAAGACAGTCTTAGTGTTCAAACATGACAGGTGAGAAGGCGTAGAGACTAATCAGTGCCCTGTACACCTGCTGTGGTCTACTAGCAACAAGCAAACATGCGAGATGACCTCCACCCACAAGGAGTTCATATTCCAACTGGGGAGAGAGGACAAATGGGCATGTGTCATGAAAACAATCTGCTGCTACTGAGGAGACATGGAGGGGAATTCAAAGGAGGAGGCTGGGGTGGGGGTGGGGGGACAACCAGAAGGTTTCTGATGGTGCCACACCCTCTAAAGGACAAAGAAAGGTCTGCCCAGGCACAGAGGAAGCCAGATCACGATAGGACTCAGTTGTGGGTCCTCTCACCAGTCTATTCTTATCCCCAAATGGGAAATAGAAGGTGCCAGTGTAAGTTTCCATTACCTGAGGACATAATGACCCTCTGTCCTTTGGTTTAAGGACTGGGCTCCTCAGACACAAGAAGGGACTCCAAGAGAGAGGCTCCAGAACTCAGTGAGTGGTAAAAGCTCCAGAATTGTGGGAAGGAGACTGTGATTCTAAGGAGGATGGGGCACTTGTCTGGAGGCTGTATTTGCATGTATTCTTTTGAAATATGCTTACTAAACATCTAAAATGTGCTGCTAGTAAATAGGTTGAGTTTTTGTTGTTGTTTTCAGTAATGCCTTCATAATTTGCAGAACTCATGCTCTTTGACGTAGATCGGGGATTTTGGGGGGGTGACTTTGAAGGAATGAAAAATATTAAGGAGCAAGCTACGCTTTGGACTCCCTGCTAGGGAAGCCGGCCCAGGAGGAGAGCCCAAGTTCTCTTGGCAGCTCAATTCCTCCAGCCAGGCTGTAGCTCTGTCTCTGTCCAAGGTGCTGAAAGCCCTTCATGCCAAGCTCGGCAAGAAACCAAAGAGGCCAGCCCAGGTGACCAAGACGGGGGCCCTCTTCAGGATACAGTGAACAAGACATCCACCCCAAACCAGGAGACGCTTCTGGAACTAGACTGTAGTTCCAGGACACAGCATATGAAGAAGCAAAAGCTGGTTTGCGGTGAGTGCTAAGAAACCTGGGTTTCAGTTACATGCATCCAAAATGTGCCCTCCTCCTTCATTACCCAACCCCCAACCCCCACTGCTGCCAAAAAGATGCAGTATGGGGTTGTGGCTCAGTGTGACCACTTGCCTAACATGTGCAAAGCACTGGGTTGGATTCTCAGCACCACATAAAAATAAATAAAATAAAGGTCCATTGACAACTAAAAAAATATATTTTTAAAAAAGAAGCACTATGATGGGACTGGGATTGTGGCTCAGTAGTGGAGCGCTCACCTCACATGTGCGAGGCCCTGGGTTCAATCCTCAGCACCACATAAAATAAATAACAACTAAAAAATAAATAAAATAAAAAATATTATTTTTAAAAAAGCAATATGAATCTACCTCTAAAGTTTACACCAGAAGCTCTCTGGATTTTGGGGGGTGGGAAGGAGGTCTGTTGCTTTATGAAATGTTAAGAGCTGAAAGTAAACACCTTCCCATTTTAGACAGTAAAACAAAGATTCAGGGGCTGGGGTTGTGGCTCAGTGTATGAGGTACTGGGTTTGATCCTCAGCATCACATAAAAATAAATAAATAAAATAAAGGTATTGTGTTCATCTACAAATTTAAAAATATTGAAAAAAAAAAAAGATGCAGAATGGTGAAGACTCTTCCCAGAGGTTATGCTACAAATTAGAAATAGAGCTGGACAAGAAGCCAAGTCTCCTGGTTCTCAGATAAGTGCTAGGTTGGAGATTACATGCCATCTATTGAAAAATACATACCACGTATTGAAAAAGTTAAAATAAATAAATAAAGGGCTGGGGTGGTGGCTCAGCGGTAGAGTGCTCGCCTAGCATGCATGAAGCACTGGGTTCGATCCTCGGCACCACATAAAAACAAACTATTGTATCCACCTAAGAACTAAAGATACATAAATAAATAAATATTTAAAAAAAAAAATAAGGAGAGAGAGACCCAGAGTACTCTAGACAGAAGTGGCCATGTCAGCTCTACAGATCTGTTCTCTATTCATTTTGCTAAATCAGACAGAATTGAGAAGCAACCCCAGCTTGATGGGGATAGAGGGTGAGAGTAAGAAAGCTAACCCAACACTAACTCCATGTCCCAAAGGGAGTTACTCCTCCTCATCCATCACCAAACAATGGCAAGGGCCAGAGAAGAGACCCCAGGTCCTTCCAGATCTGCCCCCCTGCCTCCCCCAACCCCCTATTTATTCACAAATAATTATCCATTACTCTCTCCATGTTCTCACTCTGTGTAGAACACCTAGGAAAATATAAGGTCTACAACCCCCATCCTTACAGGGTTTGAAATTAGTTGGGAAGACCAGATGTTCACACATACTCAGACAATACAGGAACCAAAAACAGATTGCAGGGCTTTGGGGTTGTGGCTCAGTGGCAGAGCACTTGCCTCACACATGTGAGGCACTGGGTTCAATCCTCAGCACCACATAAAAAAATAAACAAACAAAAAAAGATTTTGTGTCCATGTATAACTAAAAACAAATAAAAAATAAACAGATTACAGATGTACAGTGGCACACACCTGGAATCCTAGTAAATTAGGAGGCTGAAGCAGGAAGGATGCCAGTTCAAGATGCCTGGGTGGTGTAGCTAGACCCTTTCTAAAAATTAAAAAAAAAATGTTTTGCTGGGTGTGGTGACATATACCTGTAATCCCAGCAGCTGAGGAGGCTGAGGCAGGAGGATAGCAAGTTCAAAGCCAGCCTCAGCAACTTAGCAAAGCCCTAAGCAACTCAGCAAGACCCTGTCTCTAACTAAAATATTTTTAAAAGGTCTGGGGATGTGGGTCAGTGGTAAAGTGACCCTGGGTTTAATCCCAACTACTACAAAAAAAAAAAAAAAAAAGTTAATTTAAAAAATTTTTTCAAAGGAGTGGGGGTGGAACTCAGTAGTAAAATGTCCCTGTGTTCCATCCCCAATAACACACACACACACACACACACACACACACACACACACAGAGCTGACAAGAGAAGTCTCATCATCCTGCATCCCAAGCCCAAGAGGTGGTGCTGACCATGAATACTCTTGACTTCAGAGTAGGGAGGTCATTTCAAGTCTAGAGGGGAGAAGGAAGGTTTTATAAGGGAGGAGCATTTAGCGGGTATTTGGCTGAGCTGAGAACTGTGGTGAGGACTTCCTCTCTGTCCCTAGAAGATCACCAGTCCAGCAGAGGTCCTTCTCATGGAGGGAGAGCTGGAGAGCATAAGAAGGTGACAGCAGAGGCCAGTCGCCATGGGGGGCTCAAAATGTCCAGGAAGAGAGGATTAAGTCTCTCTCCTCTGAAAAAAGAAAGGGCCCAGTACAGTCGGCCTTCTGGGGGAGTGCTGTTTACATCCAGGCCCCTCCAGGAACTGGGGTCAGCAGTCCCCAGAGCTGCCTGGTCAGGAGTTCAGGAGAGCAGACCACAGAATGAAATGCCTCGGCTCCTTAACACAAACATGTCAAGAATGTCTTGTTTGCTGGTTTGGGGTGGTCACTGGGAGTCACAGGGCAGAAAAATACAGACCTCACAGCTTTGCTCCCTGGCCACCATGAGATAAGCAGCTCTGTTCACCACCCACTCCCACCATCATGTGCTGTCCTGCCACAGGCCCAAAGCAACGGGGCCAACTGAGTATGGACTGCAGCCTCCAAAACCATAAACCACAGTGAATTCTTCCTCTTTAAAAAAAAAGACAATCCCACAATGATCGAAGGTACCTCAGGGTTTAACGTCAGGATTTCTATATATTCAATCAGTAGGGAGATCTAAAGGCTGCTCTTCTCATCGTGGTTTGAAGAGAGAGAGGGTCCAGACCCTATTCAGGGTATCTGAGAAGCAGAGGAAGTGGACTGTGCCCCTGCTATCACCAGTGCCAGTTGCTACAGAACTTCCACGCTGGGCACACTTGATGCTCAAAGCCCTGGTTCCTGAGAGACCCAGCATTACAGCAACCTCACCAGGAAACTGGGCCAGCCTAAGGGATTGGAGGAGAGGAGCAGGAGAGAGGAGGAGGGAGGGGCCTGACAGCCCTCTGTCTCAAGTCCGAGGTAATCCTATAGTCTTGTATTGGCAGATAATATGGCTTTCTATGTGAGGTCCCCCAGCCTAGACAGGGACTCCTATGGCCATCACTCAGGAGATCTTAGCCTGGCCCTAAAAACTCCTCATTCTCATTCTGGATCCCAAGGATGAAGAGCAACTTCAAATCCCTATGGATGTTAAAACATTCCTATCCATACCAGTGTTCTTGGCCCAAATTAGCTTTGGAAGGACAGGAATGAGATGAGGAGGCAGATAGTGACACACATGCACACATGTGTTTGCAGACGTACACATCACACACCCACATGCACATGTGCACACTCACATGCACATATGCATACACACTACTACAGATGGATTTTGAGCCTCCCAAAATTCATACATTGAAATGCTAACCCCAATGTATTCAGAGGTGGAGTCTTTAGGAGTGATTGGATCATGAGGTTGGAACCTTTATGAATGGGATGAATGCCTTTATGAAATGAACTCCAGGAACCCCAAAAGCTGCCAGGATGAGGTCTGAGGTTACCCAAAGGCCTCTGGGCAACAAGGCTTTCCTATCAGTCTGAGAGCCAGGAGGCAGAACTGAGCCCAGAAGAGGTGATCAGATCCAAGTGCTCCCCAGGTTCTTCCTAGGGAGCCTACCTGAAAGACAGGGGAGACATCTCCAAGCACCCCATCCCTGGCTCCCCCGGCTCTAGAACTGCCTCCTCTCAACAGCGGCCAGTGCACTTACTCCTGGTTGCGCTGGACATGGCTCCCTGCCCCTTCAGTTCACCGGGACATGTCCCAGGGAAAGGCACCCCTGCTCATCTGGGGGCTGCTCACAGGGTCACTATCAGGAGCTTCAGGTTTCTGCGGATGAACTCCTCCAAGGTCCCAGAGGATAAGTTGGACCCTCCAAGGAATCTGGGCTCAGAGGTGCACACTGTGGCCTCCAGGCTCATTGCCTGAGTCTCACCAGCTGTCTTTGGTGTCTGATCCCAGGACTGAACACAGATCTCTCCTCTTCAGCTCTCTGCTGCCACCATGTGGCTATCTCGAGAAGGGCGAGGTCTACTAGAGGGTGCCCAAGGCCGTGGCAGCAGCCCCATTCAGACCAGGAAAGCCTTCTCTGACTGCAACTCTCAGCGCCCCAGGCCCCCACCCCAACGCCCAGTTTAGTTTTCCAATCTGAAAGCTGAGCAAACCTCTCCAGGCACACAGCCTGAGTTACATCCTGAGAAGGACGGAGGCCTCCCTTCCCGCTTCGCCCGCCTCCCTTCCCTCCTTCCCCCTTGGCTCCCCACCCAGACCTTGCCAGCAGTCAGGAAGGAAGCTGCTCATAGTGGGGAGGGTGGGGCACTTCCAGCTCACACTGAACAACCTGGGTTGGGCTATGAGGAGTCAGGACCTTCCGCTCTTGCCACCCATCACCCTCCGCAGCTCCCCACCTCAGCCCCTGAACACCCATACCTGGGACCCAGGGCCTTCCCTTCCCAGCATAGGCACCCTAAGGTCAGGGCATTGTCCCCCTCCCAGCCCTGCACAATACTCTGGTCTGAGAGGGAAAGCAGAAGTCAGACTCACCACCTTCTGAGAGTTCAGGAGGGAGCAGGGGGCACCAGAGCCTGGCCCACCCTAGAGAGAGGGTCACCCTATTCTGTCTCCCTGTCAACCAGGGTCAATGAGGGTGAGGTCCGGACCAACCTACCTAGTGGCAGAAACACAGCTACTGTCAGGGGTGGAGGGGCTGGGCTCCCAACCAGATCACCTCCAGAGCCCCATCCAGCTTGACACCCCACAATTTAAATTTTAAACCATTTCTTTTCAATAGAGTTGCAACCTTAAAACTTTAATTTTTTGTTGTGTCAGAAATTACTCTTGGGGCTGGGGATATACCTTAGTTAGTAGAGTGCCTGCCTCGCATGCCCAAAGCCCTGGGTTCAATCCCCAGCACTGCAAAAGAAAGGAAAGAAGGAAGGGAGGGAGGGAGGAGAAATTACTCTTTAAAATGCAATTACTAAATAAATATAAAATAAAATGCAGCTGCCAATGGGAGCAGTCAGACACTAAGACACAGAAGCGTTAATTCCTTAGCAGCAGAGAAGCCCCCAAAGAGCAAAACCTTGAGAGGAAGGGAAGAGGCCATCTCAGAGGTAGAGTCAGCTGTCAGGATGGCCACACTGTTTGTGTTCTTTTTAATTGATGCTTAGAATTGTACATATTTATGGGGTACATAGGTGATGTTTTAAAACATGTATATTTTGCATAACAGGGTAATACAATACATTGTTCAAATCATGGTAAACATATCCATCTCCTCAAACATTAATCATTTCTTTGTAGTGAATACATTCAAAATTCCTTCTTCTGGCTTTTTTGATATAAGCATACTATATATACCTTTATCTATAGTTACCCTGCTGTGCACAGACCACCAGAACTTATCTCTTTTACCTAACCATAATTTAGTATGTTGAGCAACTTCTTTCCCTCCCTTCCTTCCCCACTGAACTGTTGGATCAGAGCACCTTATAGAGGTTAGGAAAGGCTGGGTAATGTTGGCCTCACTCCAGGAAAGAGAAGGAGACTTCCCTGTTGGGAAAGCTTCCGCTTCTGACATTTTCTGTCCCTTTGACTTTTTCTCCTCCTTTTCTTCAACCCTGCCATGGCGTACTTTGACCCAACTCAAACCCAATCCGGGTCCCCCTGGCCCACAGCCTCATGCTGGCTGCATGTACTGGGCCCCATCTGCTTTTGTGGATGAGAAGTTCTCCTTCTTGGATCTGTCCCTTCACCCCAAACCTTTCTGTGCCCATACCTATCTGTCTCAACCAAACCCCTCCTGAGCAGCCCTCCTCACTGACTCTAGAACACAGCCTTGGGTACCTGGGATGGCTGTATTCATCTGCAGTGAAATGAGCCAACAATCATGAAGCTCCCATTCAGTGCAGGGTGCTCAGACCTGGCAGAAGATCCCAGTAAGCAGAAGTGGCCTAAGTCTTACAGAGTACATAGTGCACTTGGGTGAGAACTAACATGCACAGAGCAAAATGCCTGAAAACCAAGGCCCAGAGGACCCAGAGGAAGAGACAGTTCCAGGACCCAGGGACAGGACGACAAAGAACCACCCAGGAAGTACAGAGGGGCTTTGCTGATGAAGACCTCCCCTTGGAGTCACCCATGGCTGTGTGGTAGTCAGGTCCTCTGGGAAGCAGACCCCAAGAAAGGGTTGGCAGCATAAGAGAATTACTGGGGGTCAGGGAAGGTAATACCAGAGAAAAATAACAGGGGAGAGAGGAGTGGGCAGGGGAGGAATCCAGAACATGACACGGGTTTGACGCCTGTAGAAGGAGAAAGGGAAGAAGAGACCGGAAGGGACTCTGACACAGGGAGCTATGAGGGTCTCAATCTGGCCAGGTGGGGTGCTGGCCTAGAGGGGTCCCATCCAGCCCGGAATAGGAACCTGTTCACCTTCCCAGGCTCAGGAACTGTCTGAAGTTCTCATGGCCTTGGGCAGAATACAGGGAAGATCCCTCAGGTATCTCAGCTGGAAGCCACAGCCACCTGCCCTTCTGCAGCAGGTGCCTGTGCTCTGAGAGGGGGGCATGGGCAGAACACCTCCAGAGCTGCCTAGACTGGGCTAAGAAGGAGCAGAGAAAGCGGTTCCTTAGTCTTCAGGGGCGGAGGAGAAAGAGAGATAGAAGGGATAATGTACCAAGGACCCAGAATCAGGAAAGCACAGGACTGTTTGGGAATCTATAAGAAAGTCCATTTTTCCTAGAGCAGGGGTTTGGGGCAGTGCCTGGGGAAACAGGCCAGGCCAGTGTGTTAGAGTGGTCTACCTCCACCAGAAGTTAGGGGAGAGCCAAAGTATGAGGTAAGCCCTGTTTCTGAGAGGAATCTGGCAGCAGGGTGGAACCCAGATGAGACAGGGAGACCACAGTGCCAGGAGACCCCCCCCCCCAGAGAGGATGTCAGTCAGACGTACAGGCAAGAAGACACAAGAGTTTGGGTATCTGCTTGCCGCTGTCACCTTGACCCTGAGGAGGCCAGTCAAGAGGAATCCTTGGTTGTGCACATTTTAGGTGGCGGCTGAGATAGGAGCCAGACTGCGGATCCATCTGACTCAGCATGACTGAAAAGTTCTGAGAGGAAGGGGCTAGGTCCCATCTGCTACTCCCTAGGAAAGTGAAGCAGTGGGGACAGCAGGGACTTCAGGCTTGGGGGTGTTGGGGAACAAGCTAGACTGAGCACCAGTCTCCTTCCTCCTCTCCCCTAAGGGAGAGTAGCAGGGCACTCATGTTCAGAGGCAGGCTTCTCTGTGTTTATGAGTCCCCCTCCCCTCCTCCCTCCCAAACTGACAGACCCCACCTTCTTGGTGACCCCAGAGCTCAGCACAGCCCCTTCCTTCCGGCTGATCCGCCTATGGCCCCCCACCCAGGCCCACCCCAATCTTATCCTCCACTGCTTTTCAAAGGAGGCTGGCCAACAAAAATGCACATGTTTGTTTGTCTGCCTGTCTGCCTCTCCCAGTCTCTGCCTCTCCATCCACCCCCCTCCCCGTCTCTGAGCTTGTTTTTATTCTTGTAGTCTCTCCTAGTCTTTGAGGTCTAAAACCCACAAGGCTTCCAATCCTGTGGACCCAGATGACCAGCTCTTTCACCAGCCCCCACAGAGCACAGAACTACAAACCCCAGCATGCCCTTCTGCCTGAGGTGTTCAAAACAGCACCAGTGTGCCACCCCCTGCATTCTGGGAACTGTAGTTTGCCTTGCCCAATCTTGTCAGGCCTCCAAGCTCTCCCCCATGGGCCGTCCTGCCTCAGTCCTGATTGCTAGGTCTCTCTACTGACCTGTTGCCCCAGGGAAGCATGCGTCACTAAACCACAGGGTGGGGGTGGAGGCCCTGGATAGCAACTTCCTGCCCTTTTGTATCCCCCACTTGAGTCATAGGGGGTGGGGGTTCCAGGAAATTAGGACTGAGAGAGGAAGGGATACCCTAATGCCAGCTGCAAGGACAAAGGGTCACTGCATCCCTGCTGGGCCTGCATACTCAAGAACCCCAAAAGACACGGAGGTGGTGCTAGGATCACCAAGATGGGGGTGGGGTGAAGAAGAGGGTCGAGGTTAGCCTGGGAGTCCCTGTGGTCACTAGGACTGTGGGACTTCATCATCCCTTCTATGGAGGCAGTGATCAAAGTCCCCGTCTTCTGGCCTGACACCTCCAAAGCATCTTCCTGACCTTCTGGTTGCCCCACCCCACCACTCCCCCCAGGCCTGCTCCTGCACTCCAGCCCCAGGCCTCTGCTGGACACCTGGGTTCCCACTTATCAGCACAAGCCCTCATGGCGGAACCCAGGCGTCCGGCCTCCCACCCTGTGGGCCAGCGGGCGTGGAGCCGAGGCTTTAGAGCCTCCCAGCCGGCCTTGTTCCTGTCCCATTGTGTATGGGACAGGGGCGGGGCGAGGGCCAGCACCAGGGAGCCCCCCTCCCTTCAGCCCCCTCCCTGCTTCCTAAGGAAAAGGACAGGGCTCTGCTGGAGCGGGAGGCAGAGTTGACGTGCAGCCGACATGGGCAACTTGAAGAGCGTGGGCCAGGAGCCTGGGCCACCCTGCGGCCTGGGACTGGGGCTGGGCCTCGGGCTGTGCGGCAAACAGGGCCCAGCCTCTCCAGTATCAGAGCCCAGCCGAGCACCAGCGTCCCCACCCTCACCCCCACCGGCACCAGACCACAGGTGAGAGACCGGAGCAGGTGGGCAGGAGGGTGTTGTGGAGGCCTAAAGCCCAGGGCTGGAAAAGGCTGAAGCCAGCAGCTCAGCCAGAAGGGTCAGGTCACCGACACAAAAGGTCAAGGCCATCAGTATAGACTATAGACAGGACAGGCAGAAAGAGACCAGGGTCAAGGTCTGAGGGTAGCAGGTGAACGTGAGACTTAAAGGGGCCTGCTACAGAATTGGACCAGGGTTTAACGCCAAGAACTGTTTGGCTTCTAAAAAGTTACTTACCTCTCTGAGCCTGTATTTGTATAGGATGGGGACATGGTAGTACTTACCCCATCGGGTTGTAAGTTTCTAGCTCATGGCAAGCCTTCAACAAACAGAAGTGATGATTAAGCAATCATCACGCTTAACTGGACGAAACAGGAGCTGGGGAGGGGCATTCAAGGAAAGTAAGAGAGTGGGGTATCATGGAAGGAAGAGAGAGCTCAGCCAGGAGACTCAGGCCCTTGAGGTGGGGGCTGAAAAGGCAGGGTTAGGCCCTTTCTCTGCTCCAGGCCCCCTTCTAGTGGCTGCCAGCCCCAAACTGGACCCTGCAGCCCTAGCCCCAAGAAGAGTCCCTTCTGGAGCCAAAATCCCTGGAGAAGGAAGGACTGGGAGGCCCACTGGGGTGCTAGGCCAGGGCTGCGGCCCTGCAGCTCAGGCGCACCCCAGCCTGAGTCCCTCCCTTCCTCCCCTCGCTGGCTGGCGGCTCTGGAGGAAGTGATAAGGCCTCTGAGGCTTCCCTTCACACGAGGGCCACTGTCAGGAGGGGTGTGAGTGGAAGGAAAATCAGGGTTGAGGAATCCCTGCAGGGGCTTCCCTCAGCTCAGATGAGCACGGGCTCCATCCCCCTCAAGTAGGGCTTGTGACAACTTGAAGGATGGGACACTTGTCCTGGTATATTTTCTGTTGCTATACCGCACTCCCTGAGATCTAGTGGCGTATAAAGAGGTTTATTTTGCTCATGGTTCTGGAGGCTGGAAGTGCAAGAGCATGGCATGGGTATCTCACATGGCAGGGGGCTTCATGTGGCAAGACAACACAAGGGGGCACGTGTTCTTTTCACAACAAAGCCACTTCCGCTAAAACCCGTTCATCTATGACGGGATCACTCACTCACAAGGGCAGAGCCCCCTCTTGACATAATCACCTCTAAGGTCTCACCTCTCAACACTGCCATGGTGGGGACCAAGGTTCCAGTCCGTGAAATTACAGAGACATATTCAGACCATAGCAACAGCTCGCCTGCAAAAGAAGTAAGGCGGGCACTATACAGAAACGGGGACCCAGCCTGGAGGCCCAGGCCTGACTGAGCACCAGGAGGCCAGAGGCAGCAGGTAGGGGAAAAGCGCCACCTGCACACCTCCGCCAGGAGCCCTGACTTTTCCGAGCCTCCAGTGCCCTCTCTACGTAGGGGCGCAGTCACTACTTACCTCCTGAAGCCTTGTGCAGGGTAACAGAAAATGTCAGGAGGCAGACGGCCGGCAAGCCACAAATCAGTGGGATTAGCGGTGCTGTGGGAGGGATATCCAGGCTATCTGGGGGGAGCCCCAAAAGAAACAAACTCCTTTCCTGTGATTCTGTCCCTGGCTCCCAACAGTCCCCCACTAACCAGGCCCCCGGAGGGACCCAAGTTCCCACGAGTGAAGAACTGGGAGATGGGCAGCATCACCTATGACACCCTCAGTGCCCAGGCCCAGCAGGTAAGGGGGGGCCCCCAGCACATCCTGGGGGCTGCGGGTGGGGGTATAGTTTTTGAGGCCTGGTCTCAGCTGCAGGCCAGAATAAGGAAACTCTGCCCTGCCTTGAATTAGCCCCTAGTCTCCAAAAAGTAGTGAGGACTGGAAAGAATCAGAGGAGCTGAGGGTCAGGCAGGGACTTTGTTGACTCTCAGTCCCTCGCCTTGACCCAAGCCCTGACTCAAGTATGCCCTAAACCCTTCCAACCTCACCCCCATTTCCAGTCACTCCTGGCCCAGACCCACACCTCCCTGAACCCTCCCTCCCTCTGCCCCAAACTCCTGAACCAGTCCCTGCCACCCCACAACCAACCCTACAATCTGACTTGGGGACCTTTGTGCTCCCTGCTCCCCCTAACCAGGATGGGCCCTGCACCCCAAGACGCTGCCTGGGCTCCCTTGTATTTCCAAGGAAAGTACAGAGTCGACCCTCCCAGAGCCCTCCATCCACTGAGCAGCTGCTGGGTCAGGCCAGGGACTTCATCAACCAGTACTACAGCTCCATCAAGAGGTGAGACTTCCCTGACCTCACAGTGCCCCCTCGTCTCACTGAGGCCTCAGAAACCTCAGGATCACCCTCCCTACACTCCATTCCCTCATCGGATCCTCACACCAAAGGCTGAAGGCCTCCACTTCCTATGGCGTGCCCTCCCTTTCTCCCTAGGAGCGGCTCCCAGGCCCATGAGCAGCGGCTTCAGGAGGTGGAGGCTGAGGTGGCAGCCACGGGCACCTACCAGCTCCGGGAGAGTGAGCTGGTGTTCGGGGCCAAGCAAGCCTGGCGCAATGCTCCCCGCTGTGTGGGCCGGATCCAGTGGGGAAAGCTGCAGGTGTGGCCAGCTGGCACGTGCCCAGGATGAGCACGGGGAACAGAAAGGAGAGGGGAAGGTGTGGGTAGCCCCTGAGGCTTCCCTGGGGTGCCAGGCAGTAAGGGGGATTCTAACCACTGCCCTAGAGATGAAAAGTAAGGGGATGGGCCCACCCTCAGAGTCCCCAGGGAGCCTCAGTCTGGTAGCTGACACCTGGTTAGCAGACCCTTGGCTGGGACAGGGATGAAAACTCTAAGCCCCACTGAGCATGTGAGGACAGCTGAGCAGGGACACCCTAGGTGGCTGTCAGAGGAACAAAAAGCAGCTTTTGGGAAAGGCCCCTAACTGGCTGTTTCTGCCAGGCAGGACTTGCTACCCAACCAGGCCCCTCCTCACACCCCCTGCTCCCTGCTGGCCCCCACACCCTCCACACCCTCCTTCACACACACACACACACACACACACACACACACACACACAGCTCAGAGCTAGCCTGGGCTGCTGGAACAGCCTGGGACCGCAGCACTAGAGAAGCAAGGGACTCAAAGGGGAACTAAATCCGTGACCTTGGCCTCCTTGGCTATAAGTGGCCATCAAAGAATGTGGAATGAAACCACAGACTCAGCAAATCCCAAAGGCGCCTCCAATAAAATAAGAACTATCCCAACCCTCACCCAACCTCTAAATTATTCAAAGCTTTAGCTCAACTTATACCCAAAGTTTCCATAATAGTCCCCACTCCTTGCTGTCTTGCTGTGTCCTTCCTTTGGCCCCAGGCCAGCTCCTGCCAACCCCTGTCCCTGTCAAAAGTTTCTTCCTCCCTCAGACAGGAATAAGACCTCCCAGCCTCTTCCTGAGGCCTCCACTCTGCCAGTCAAAAGGACTCCTAGCGTCAGACTGTCAGCCCCAGAGGCCACCTAGTACAGCCACCCCTCCCAGTATCACTGTGCTCAAGGAGTAAGAAGACTGACCAGGGTCACCTGCCCTTGCAGCTAAAGTCAGCTACTAGAGGGAGGAGAGACTCGCCCCAAGAGATCAGAGCAGGCTATGCAAGGTGTGCAGGGGTGCAGGGCAGGAAGGGGTCATCATAGATACAAATAGAGAGGATGGATTAAGTGGACATGGAGTGGTTCCCCTAGCCCCTGCCTCCTTCCCAGAGAGCCACGCACAAGTTCCCACTGGGCTGGCACTCAAGAGCCCTCTCTTTTTGCCTTTCCCCCTGCCTTGGTGGGCCCAGGTGTTTGATGCCCGAGATTGTAGGTCTGCACAGGAAATGTTCACCTACATCTGCAATCACATCAAGTACGCCACCAACAAGGGCAACATCCGGTGAGTGCCCTCCTCCCCACTGTGCCAGGCCCCAGCCCACCCTGGGCGGCAGGGAAGGAGGGGTTCTGACCAGCTCTCTTCCCCACATTAGCTCAGCCATCACAGTGTTCCCCCAGCGCTCCCCAGGCCGCGGGGACTTCCGAGTCTGGAACAGCCAGCTAGTGCGTTATGCTGGCTACAGGCAGCAGGATGGCTCTGTGCGGGGGGACCCTGCCAACGTGGAGATCACCGAGGTGGGCACTGAGGCAAGAATGGGATATGACAAAGAAGAGGGTACTGCTGGGCAAGGACATCCAGCCAGTGAGGGATTCTTGAAGTGAAGGATGGAAGTGACTAATGGAGAGGACCTGGAGAGGGCCCCTGGGACCCACTTCTGCCCATTCCACACAGCTCTGCATCCAGCATGGCTGGACCCCAGGAAACAGTCGCTTTGATGTGCTACCCTTGCTGCTCCAGGCCCCTGATGAGCCCCCAGAAGTCTTCACTCTGCCCCCCGAGCTGGTCCTCGAGGTGCCCCTAGAGCACCCCACGTGAGCATGAAAGGGACAGGGTGGGGTGGTAAGGCCATCTCCGAGCCTCTAGAGGAGAGGCTGCAGGGAGCCCCTGGCAAAGGCTCTGTGGGGGGGCTGATCCAAGCCTGACACCCCCAGGCTGGAGTGGTTCGCAGCCCTGGGCCTGCGCTGGTACGCTCTTCCTGCGGTGTCCAACATGCTACTGGAGATAGGAGGACTGGAGTTTCCCGCGGCCCCTTTCAGCGGCTGGTACATGAGCTCTGAGATCGGCATGAGGAACCTCTGTGACCCTCACCGCTATAACATTCTGGAGGTGAGGGCCACTGGTGAAGAGGGGGTGTGGAGCTGCATGCCCTACCCTCAGAAGGCCAACCTGAGAATCTGAGCTCCATCAGGTCTAAGGACAAGGGTTTTAGAAACACCAAAGCCAAGGCAAAGGGGCACGTGTGTGTGTGTGTGTGTGTGTGTGTGTGTGTGTGTGTGTTTCCAGAGCTAGAATCTACAGTTCTATAGCTTTCATCAGATTTTCTCAAGCGAGGCCTTAAAAGATTAAGACCCATTTCAGAGTTAAGGCCCAGGACTGCCTGGGAAGTGACTGGCACAAGGCCTCTCTTCTCTGTGGTGACTTTGCAGGCAAAAACCTGAGCTAGACCACACTGAGCAGCTGAGCCCCCCAAGGCCTGCTCCTACCTCTCATTTCTTTCACCCACAAGTTTGAGATGAGATACTCTCTATCCACTACCCACTGCCTGTGTCCCAACCAATGCCATGCTCCCCTGCTTCAGGATGTGGCCGTCTGCATGGACCTGGATACCCGCACCACATCATCCCTCTGGAAAGACAAGGCAGCAGTGGAAATTAACGTGGCTGTGCTGCACAGTTACCAGGTACGCGGGCTCACACTGGCCAGGAAGGCAAAGGGCCAGGGGTGCAGCAGGTAGAAAAGAGAGAGGCACCTAGAAACTGGGGCAGAACTTGGATGGTGGACGTTCCATAGTCCATGTACCATGGGGCACACTGGACCTGCAGCTATGGCCACAGTTATTCCAGATGCTACAGTATGGGGGCCTGGTGCATGCTGGGAACCTCGTTCAGCAATTCTATCCCGGCGGCATATTGTGGGATCCACTGAGGATCCGGATGGAGGGCATTCTAGGTGTAGTACATGCTGAGATGTGTAGTTGGAGGAATCTGGTGCCTGCCAACTACTTCTACGAGGTTTCTCAAGAGTGAAGGATAGCTGGGCATGTGGCGCACACCTATAACCCCAGCGACTTGGGAGGCGGAGGCTGGAGGATCACAAGTTCAGAGTCAGCCTCAGCAATTTAGCAAGGACTTGTCTCAAAATAAAAAAAGGCTGGGAGTGTTGCTTAGTGGTTAAGCGCCCCTGAGTTCAATCCCTGGTACCAAAAAAGAGTTAAGGATATTTTGGTTTGGGGGCAAGGTTTACAGATACTGGAGATTGGGATTGCTACCCATGTTGAACTTGGAACATGACCATGCAAGCTACAATCTGGAGGTGACACTGTGGTTTGAGGGGACACAGTATATGCTAGGTTAGTGTAGGGTGGGGTGACAAACGTGATAGAAGTAGAAGGGATGGGGTCAACAAGCCGCCTCTGAGCCCAACCTCTCTCCTCTCCCCACCTCAGCTGGCCAAAGTGACCATTGTGGACCACCATGCGGCCACAGCCTCCTTCATGAAGCACCTGGAGAACGAGCAGAAGGCCAGGGGCGGGTGCCCTGCCGACTGGGCCTGGATCGTGCCCCCCATCTCAGGCAGCCTCACTCCTGTCTTCCACCAAGAGATGGTCAACTATTTCTTATCCCCTGCCTTCCGCTACCAGGTGCCCACCCCAGCTGGCTCCTGCCCCCCTGGGCCCAGCACTAAGCAAGCAGCTTAGGAACTGCTGACCTTTTATGTTCTTTGCCCCCCCCCCACTTCCTGCAGCCAGATCCCTGGAAGGGGAGTGCAGCCAAGGGCACTGGCATCACCAGAAAGAAGACCTTCAAGGAGGTGGCCAAGTGAGTTCCCTAGAAGTGCTCCCCTCGCCCTCACTCCTGGGGGATCCAACCCAGCAGTGGCACCCAGGCCCTTGCTCTGATGGGGTCTGGACCCCTCCTGCCCCGGGAGGCCCTCACCTCACTCTCGCCTGCAGTGCGGTGAAGATCTCTGCCTCGCTCATGGGCACGGTGATGGCGAAGCGTGTGAAGGCAACCATCCTGTATGGCTCCGAGACTGGCCGGGCCCAGAGCTATGCACAGCAGCTGGGGAGGCTCTTCCGGAAGGCGTTTGACCCCCGGGTAGGACTAAGCCCAGGGGCAGGGAGCTGGCAGGGGAATGGGGCAGGCCTCTGTCAGCACCTTCAGAGGTGCCCTGAAGGACAGGAGAGGGTCAAATTTAAGACTCACAAGGAACCCCAGCATACACAAGGACTCAGGGATCAAGTCAGGACCTGAATCTCACCCTGCCAAGGAGGGTGAGGGGCAGGGGCAACAGGGCCAAGCCCCCAGGACGTTGGTCTTCTCACCCACAGGTCCTGTGCATGGATGAATATGACGTGGTGTCCCTGGAGCACGAGACCCTGGTGTTGGTGGTGACCAGCACATTTGGGAATGGAGATCCCCCAGAGAATGGAGAGGTGAGGCCTTCCGGAAAGGGGGCAAAGAGGGCTGCTGGGAATGAGGAGAGAGTCTAAATTGGAGAGGCTGGACACACACCCCTGGAAGGAAAGTGGAGATGCCAAGGGAGCCCCCACGTGGGAGAATGAGATGTGGACCTGCCAAGGTGCACAAGCCACACCCCAGCTCTGCGCACACACTGCCTGTGTCCCCAGGTCATCTCCATTGTTAGTGCAAGTTTTTAATACGAGAAAGGCACTTCCTAGCTTACCGAAGAGAACAGACTGCTCCTGGGGTTTTTATTGTTGTTGTTTTGGGGGAGAGGTAGTTTGCTGGGTTTTCTTTCTTTCTTTTTTTCTCTTTTGGCACTGGGGATTGAACCCAGAGTTACTTTACCACTGAGCTACATTCTCAGCCCTTTTTCTTTTTTGAGGCTCACTAAGTTCCTTAGGGCCTCGCTAAATTGCTAAGGCTGGCCTCGAACTTGCGATGCCCCTGCCTCAGCCTCCCAAGTCAGTAGGATTACAGGGGTGTGCCACTGTGTGCTCCTGGGTATTGACAAATGGAAAAACAAAAAACAAATATACTCCACTGACTTCCCTGCTTTTAGCTTTTCCTTTCCTTCTTTACTTAACAGAAAGAAATAGTGCTTTAGACCCCAACATAGACTAGATAACTTTACTTGCTCAACAATACCACCAATGAACGTCTTGTTGCTAACCATTATTTTCTCAGTGTATGAATTTCTGAGCTGGCCAAGCTAAAGGCATTTCCTCTCCCAGGAGTAATGCCTCTTTAGCACTAAGTACCACCTCTAGACCCAGAATCCCCTACAGCAGGCTTGACTGCAGACAGAAGCCTTCTTCCTCTGCCTTCCTGTCCATATGAGCCCACATTCTGATCTGTCTTTTAAAAAAGATCTCAGTGTCTTCTCAGGATCTGGCAGGGCCTCCTGGCTACATCATGACATGGCAGAAGGCATCCCATGGACAGAGCTCAATTTTATAACAAAGCCACTCCCAGTACAACCCATTAATCCAGAGTGGACCACTCCATTCCTGAAGGCAGAGCCTGCATGACTCAACACTTCCCAAAGGTCCCATCTCCAAATGACTTTGGGGACTAAATTCCCAACACACAAATTCTAGGGACAAACTTTCAAAGCATAAGCAACACCATAAACTGACTTATTTCAGCATAAAAGTAGTAAATAAAACCATGTGGCCCACAGTTCTAATAAGATATAGAACACTTCCATCATCCTAAAAGTTCTCTCATCGACTCCTCCAAGTCAGTCTCCTTCCCCATCCACCTCCCTACCATAGTTGCCATTCCTGGCATAACAGATTGGTGTCACCTGCTCCCCAATGCCATACAATGGACGCACACAGTACCATGGCTTCTGTCACTTGGCCTGTTTGTGAGATTCACCCATGTTGTAACATGACTCAGTCCTGTGTTCCCGTCGCCCGATGAGTGGTGTTCACCATGGGAATATCCTGGCGTGTTTAACATTCTTCTGCTGAATGTTAAACACTGGGATATGTTAGACACTGGGCTCTTTCCAGTTTGGGGCGATTATGAATCAAGCTGTTAAGAACATTTTTGTACCAGGCTTTTGTGGGCTTATGTTTTCATTTCTCTTGGATAAATATCCAGGAGTGGAATTGTTGGGCCATACCATAGACCTAAACTTTTTCCCTTTTTATTTATTTATTTTTTGTAACTGCTAACTGGTCAGCTTGAATTGCACTCTTAAGATTTATGCATTTTCTTTGAGGGGCCAGGCACATTGGTGCATGCCTGTATCCCAGCGGCTCAGGAGGTTGAAACTAGGGGATAGCGAGTTCAAAGCCAGCCTCAGCAAAAGTGAGGCACTAAGCAACTCAATGAGACCCTGTCTCTAAATAAAATACAAAATAGGACTGGAGATGTGGTTCAGTGGCCGAGTGCCCCTGAGTTCAATCCCTAGTGTCCCCCCTAAAAAAAAGATTTATGCATTTCAATATTACCCCAAATTTTTAAGGGAGCAAATATAGTAATAAACCCCTCAGAAAATGGGGTGATTCACTAATGATATAGGAACAAGAATACTTATAGCAGCATTGCTCATAACACCCCACACTGGAAACAATTCAAACAATAATCAGCGATAGACTGGATCAACAAGTTGTTCCATCATTAACCGTGAACAAATTGCAACACACACAATACAGATAAATCTCAAAACATGAATGAAAGAAGCCAGACACAAAAGAATCAATACTGTAGGATTCATTTTGTATAAAATTCAGAAAAAGGCCACACTAATCCATAGTGTTAGAAACCAAGAGATTGAGGCCAGGTGTAATGGCGCATGTCAATGATCCCAGAGGCTCAGGAGGCTGAGACAGGAAGATCGCGAGTTCAAAGCCAGCTTCAGCAATGGCAAGGTGCTAAATAACTCAGTGAGACCCTGTCTCTAAATAAAAAATACAAAAATAGGGCTGGAGATGTGGCTCAGTGATTGAGTGTCCCTGAGTTCCATTCCCAGTACCAAAAAAAAAAAAAAAAAAAATCAGGAAATTGATTGATCACCCCAAGTTGGAGACAAGAAGTTGAATTCTGGGATGCTGGTAATGGTTCTTGAGATGCCAATTACACAGGTTTGTTCTGTGAAAATCCTTACAACTATACGTTTACTATAAGTGTGCTTCCCCCCACTCCAGGGTGTCACACACGCTAGGAAAGTGCTCTACCATTGGGCTACACCTCCAGCATCCCCTCCCCACCCTTTTTTTTTTTTTTTAATTTGAGACAGGGTCTCACTAACTTGCTAAGGCTGGTCTTCAACTTCTAGCCCTCCTGCCTCAGCCTCCCCAGTCTCTGGGATTACAGGCATGTACCACCTTGCCCAGCTAGGCTAAGTATATTAAATATATTTTCCATTTATAATATTTTCAATCTTACATTATTTCAGCTTACCTCCTGATAACCCCAAGGAGCATATACACATTTTTGAAGGGCTAGAAATGTTCTACCTGTCAACGGTGTCTCTCCCATGGAGGTTACGGTAGATAAGGATGGTCTTTCTCTTATATTACTTTACATAGTTGTGTAAAAGTAGACTTTTTCAAAAAGTCAACCCTCTTCTGAAATTTTCAAAACAAAAACTAGAAGTTATTAGTAAAGAATATTAGGGGCTGGGGTTGTGGCTCAGAGGTAGAGCGCTCACCTAGCACTTCAAGGACCTGGGTTCGATCCTCAGCACCACATATAAATGAATAAATAAATTTAAAAAAAAATAGAAGATCTTAAAAAAAAAGAATATTAAAGATAGGGCTGGGATTGTGGCTCAGCGGTAGAGCACTCGCCTAGCACGTGCAAGGCCCTGAGTTCGATCTTCAGCACCACATAAAAATAAATAAAGATATTGTATCCAACTACAGCAACAAAAAGAATATTAAAGATCAACCAAGTACAGTTTCACATTTTCGTGGAGTGTGAAATGCATATCCATGATATGAATGCTTCCTTGGGCAGAGTTTTGCAGCAGCCCTGATGGAGATGTCCGGCCCCTACAACAGCTCCCCTCGGCCAGAGCAGCACAAGTGAGTGGGCAGATAGCTGGGGGGAGGGGAGGGAGCGGGAGGCATCTGAAGACACCAAAGGAAAGGATCCACCCCCACCCCATGCCTCAAGTCCTTCCCCAAAAGCCTTGTAGACAGAAGCCAGGAGGCCTGAACATCATCCCAGCCCCAGAGGTCTTCCCTCCCCAGAGGCCCACCCACTCCCAGGCCCAAGCCTCTGAGAGGCTGACAGTCCTGCAGTCTCCTTCAGAGGGAGGTGGAACCAGAACAGACCCTGGTCCTGGCTGCCCCTCAGTTCCTCCCAAGGGCAGGTCCCTTCCTATCGCAGAGATGAAACCCTGAAGTTGTCCCCAGGCTAGGCCTGGGCCTGGGCTGCCTCCCCAGTTCCCTGATATCCTTGTCTCTGTCTTCTTGCCAGGAGTTACAAAATCCGCTTCAACAGTGTCTCCTGCTCAGACCCCCTCGTGTCCTCCTGGCGGCGGAAGAGGAAGGAGTCTAGCAACACAGACAGCGCAGGGGCCCTGGGCACCCTCAGGTTGGGGTTCTCACCAAAAGGGGTGTGCAGGGATTGAGGGCAGACATGGGCTGGTACAGACGGCTCCAACAATGGCTCCCTGCACCCCAGGTTCTGTG
This sequence comes from Marmota flaviventris, assembly GCF_047511675.1. NCBI lineage: Eukaryota > Metazoa > Chordata > Mammalia > Rodentia > Sciuridae > Marmota > Marmota flaviventris. The sequence goes on along the minus strand of NC_092498.1, from coordinate 6,410,356 downwards.
TGTTCGGGCTGGGCTCCAGGGCATACCCCCACTTCTGTGCCTTTGCTCGGGCGGTGGACACGAGGCTGGAGGAGCTGGGTGGGGAACGGCTACTGCAGCTGGGCCAGGGCGACGAGTTGTGTGGCCAGGAGGAGGCCTTCCGCGGCTGGGCCCAGGCTGCCTTCCAGGTGAGCCCTTAGGCACCCCAGTGTCTGATCCTGTCCAGCCCCCAATTCTCATCCTCACCACCCTGGGGCCACTCTCCTCTATTCCTTCAGTGCTGAGACCTTCGATGTTGCAGCTAGAGGCTTACCACATCCCTGATTTTTGTCTCTTTTCCTACCCCTTTCTGTTCCTTCCCAAATCCACTCTCATTTTGCCACTGCACAGCCAACATATCTGGGCTCAGACCTGAGTCGTGGACAATGTGCCCTAACAGGAGGTGTCACACCCAGGCAGAAGCTTAGACAAAAGGGAACAGGCAGGGCCTGGCAGGAGGGTGGTCAGTCAGGCCCAGGCTGGGCCCCATGAGTACACACACAGTGTGTGCAGGGTAGGCCCCCTGCCAGTGGTGGGCTGCATACCGGGAAAGAGATCGAATTGAGAGGGTCAGGCAGAGGCAAGACTAACACTAAGAGCAGCCTGGGATCTTTAGGAAGTTGGAGGCCAGGTAGGTGTCAGGCAGTGCCTGGCTAGGAGAGGTGATCCTGGCCAGGGCAGGGTCCCAAGAACTGTGACGTTTAAGCCTGGGCTTCCTCAGCAGGCAGTGATCCCCACCTGGGGATTATGCCTGGAGCTGAACAGGGGCTCTTTCTCCTCATTGCTGACACTGTTCTGTGTAGGGCCGCTGCCCCCAGATCCCATCCATCCGGAGCCCACAGCATGTTTGCATCCAGAGCCAGGAGGAAGGCCACCTCAGAGGGGCTGGGCTGGTGGGGAGGGTGCCCGAGAGGTGGAAGATTTCCTGGGGAGGGGAAGGCCAATCCAGAGAAGCAGGCCCAGCTTGGGAAGGAGGGAATAGAAAATAAGACTTAAAGAGAAAAAAGGGGCCACTGAAAGTTCTGGAGCAGGACACCACCACAACGTTTTGGTTTTGGTTTGCATTTTGTTTCTTTGCAGTACTGGGGGTTGAACCCAGGGGCACTCTAGCACTGAGTACCATCCTGGCCCTTTCTATTATTTTAACACAGAGTCTTGCTAAGTTGTCCAGTGCTAGTCCAGGCTGGCCTAGAACTTTCGATCCTCCTGTCTCGACCTCCCAAGTAGCACATGTGAAGTTTCAGGAATATGACTTTAATGGAGGGGAACCAGTTAGTGCATCCAAGAGGCAGGAAGACTGGCCTTACTGGGGTGGTAGCAGTGGGGATAGGAAGGAAGGGAGGGGCTGGGGAAGGAAGGAAGGAAGAGATATAAGACTATGTGCATCAAAAAAGAAACAGTAACAGGACCTGGTGATATGGGCCTTAGCCAGCCATGGACAAGCCCTGGAACTCAGGCCTGGGATGTCCAAGCTGCTCACTGGACTTGTTCCTGGCCAGAAACAGATACCAAGGCATGCACCCCCGACCCGGCTCCATAGGAAGATGGCATTTACTATCTGCATGGGTCGTGCTAAAGGCTTTACATAAAGTATTTCATCTAAACTTCACCAGAACTCAATGAGTTGGCAGGATGGGGAAATGAGGCATGAAAAATGTAAGGAGTCAGAATTTGAATGCAGGTCTGAGTGCACAGCTGCCTTTACTGAGCTGCTCCCTGAGAAACAGGGAAATCCCTTATAAGACAAGTGAGACAAGTAGTCAAAGGAGTCGTCTGCAGGTCCCCAGAGCAGCAGCCAAGCCATGAGTTGGAGAACAAGGTTCTGTGAAGTGAGCACAGGCCTCTCTTCATCCTCCCTCCTGCTCCTGGGGCTGCCGTGGCCCCTGCGGCTGGCCACCCCAAATGACAGGAGACTGCTGTGTATCCCACAGGCCCAGTGCACACCCATGTCACACCCTCTCACCAGGGAGTGGCTCCTCACTAGGGCCACTCCCTGGTGGCAGGAGGTCCTCAGCCCTTCTACTCATCCCTCAGGCCTCCTGTGAGACCTTCTGTGTGGGGGAGGATGCCAAGGCAGCGGCCCAGGATATATTCAGCCCCAAGCGCAGCTGGAAGCGTCAGCGGTACCGGCTGAGTGCCCAGGCTGAGGGCCTGCAGCTGCTGCCAGGTTCGGCCTGCATGCTGGATCTTTGCTGTCCCCAGGGTGGGGGGCTGGGGGGCAGCACTCACTCTCCCAGGGGCTCAGGCTCAGCCTCTTCATTTGCTTCCTCCCCACCTTCAGGCCTGATCCATGTGCACAGGCGGAAAATGTTCCAGGCCACAGTCCTCTCAGTGGAAAACCTGCAAAGCAGCAGATCCACGTGAGGAAGATGGTTCACCCTCCCCCCGCCCACTGCAGCCTCCTCCTCCCAAACTCCATCCCCACCCTGCCCTTCTCTGACCCTCTATAACTGCCAACTCCCCACCTGCAGCCGGGCCACCATCCTGGTGCGCCTTGACACTGGAGGCCAGGAGGGGCTGCAGTACCAGCCTGGGGACCATATAGGTGTGTGCCCACCCAACCGGCCTGGCCTCGTAGAGGCGCTATTGAGCCGCGTGGAGGACCCGCCACCACCCAGCGAGCCTGTGGCAGTGGAGCAGCTGGAGAAGGGCAGCCCTGGTAAGGGCTCCATCTGCGCAAGAAACTGAGAGCCTGCTCCACTCCCCTGGCCCAGTGGCCCCTTGAGGTCCGCCCTGCAGGGCTGCCACCTCCCTTCACTGCTTGGCACTAGCTTGAAGCTAGGTGTGCCACCCCTGCCAGGCTGGCCTTGTTGCAGCATGGTCCACACAAAGCATGGTTCTGGTCTCAGAACCTGCCCCCCAACGTGACCCCAAAAGACTTTCCCCTGCTCTGGGCTCCTCCTAGAGCCTCCCCAACTTGCTCCATAGCTAGTGTATCTTCTACCAAATCAGCGACTAGAGTTAAGATAAATCTTAACAGGGGTTAGGGGTATGGAAGCCCAGACAAATACACTGAGGGTGCCCAGACAGGCCCAGATAAGCCCACACTACTGTTCGAGGGCAGATTTCCGAATAAAACACAGTGAGTCAATCCCCCCAAAGCTAACTTGAGCCCAGATAGTGCAGTGTGAGCTGGGCCCCTTCCTCAGAGCTCCCTGTGCACCGACCCTAGGTGGCCCTCCCCCGAGCTGGGTGCGGGACCCCCGGCTGCCCCCGTGCACGCTGCGCCAGGCTCTCACCTACTTCCTGGACATCACTTCTCCACCCAGCCCTCGCCTCCTTCGATTGCTCAGCACTCTAGCCGAAGAGTCCAGCGAACAGCAGGAACTGGAGGCCCTCAGCCAGGTGGGGGCCAGCCCACAGGGAGCAGGGATAGAGAGAAGCATGAGCCGGGGGTACCCAGTGTCAGGAAGTCCTCACGCAAGGTTCTGCCTGGACTTTCTTCTCCTGGCCAATCTGTCCTGGTGCTTTAAGACCCAGCTTCAGTCTGACTGATGCATCTTTGGATGCCCAAGATTGTAAAGAGATGTTGGTTGGCCTGAACTGAGGGAGGAACCCAAGGAGGTTCAGCAGGGAGGGCTCAAAAAGGGAGGTCACCAAGCAGGGCTATGGGGCACCCAGTCCACCACATGCCGCTCTGCCAGGACCCCCGGCGCTATGAAGAGTGGAAGTGGTTCCGCTGTCCCACACTGCTGGAGGTCTTGGAGCAGTTCCCATCAGTGGCACTGCCTGCGCCCCTGCTCCTCACCCAGCTGCCCCTGCTCCAGCCCCGGTACTACTCCGTCAGCTCAGCACCCAGCACCCACCCAGGAGAGATCCACCTCACCGTAGCTGTGTTGGCATACAGGACCCAGGGTAAGGACAGGAGCAGGAACAGGTCCCTCAGTGGAACCAGGACAGGCCCCTTACTGGCCTCTCTTCCCCACCCACTAGATGGGCTGGGCCCCTTACATTATGGAGTCTGCTCCACATGGCTGAGCCAACTCAAGGCTGGAGACCTCGTGCCTTGCTTCATTAGAGGGTAAGTGAAAACTACAGGATGGGGAGGGGCATCAAGTAAAGAGAATGTCCAGTCAGGGATAGAGAAAGTGCCACATGATTGGCTGGGAACAGATGGGGAATCAGTGGGGGAGGTCACGGAGGGTCAGGTGGTAACTCTGGTGAGGAGTGTTACTGCATAACAGACCAAGGACAGGGTATCATCAGGCCACTTGAGAATGGTGGCTAAGTTTTGGACTTCACTAATTTGGACTCAGGGTCCTGACTTAAAACTACGATTTCCAGAGACACAGCAGGATTAGGCCAGCCAGTTGTCACTTAGTGAAACATGGCTTCCACAGGCCTCTGTCCTTGGGCACAATCTGTGTTGGAAGACATGGCACATGGGACTGTGGTCCCCAAGACCCCACTCAACCCAGAAAGGACTACCTAGGGTAAAGACCACCCTCAGCCAGAGTGCTGAGGAGTGAAAGATCTCAGGAGCCCTTTCCTCCTGCTGCGTTCCTATCTGACCCTTTCCAGAAGCTAGGAGCCAAATCTCCTTGTGACTGTGTTCTCAGCACCCAGTAGGCCCAGGGAGCCAAACCCACCCAGGAATCCACTCAACTCAATATAAACCAAATTTCAACATGATGGCTTTTAAATACTCAATGAGCTTCCCTTTAATCAAAAGTCTGTTTGTCCTTCCACATATTTTCCGAAACCCCTAAGTTGAGTCATTTAAGTACCCTCCAGTCCAAACTAAATTTCCTCTAACCCAATCCCTTAGAAGCTACAGCCCCAGGGAGTTTCTGCCTGTGGGCAGAGTTTTTTAAATAAACACATCCCACTAACTGATCCAGAGACGACTCCAGGGACTCTACAGGTATAACTCCTTTACCATTGGACCCTGGGTTCTTCTGTCTGCACCACCTGCCTGAGGTTGGTAAGAACTGGGGCCCGGGGAGGAAGGGGGCCTGATGGAGTCTCTCTGGCCAGGGCTCCCTCCTTCCGGCTACCACCTGATCCCAGTCTGCCCTGCATCCTGGTGGGCCCAGGCACTGGCATTGCCCCCTTCAGGGGATTCTGGCAGGAGCGGCTTCACGACATTGAGAGCAAAGGTGAGGCTGGGGCTGCGGGGACTGACTGGAAGGCAGGAGGAGTCACACATTCTAGGGACAAAGGGGTGGGGCTGGAAAGCAGGAAGCAGGTAGGAAAGAGTGCAAGAAACTGGGGCCAAAGGTGAAGGGAAATTTATTAGAACAAGGCTGGGGTTGGGAGGTGCCTGGCGGTGAGGCTGGGCCTTGTTTGTCGGGCTCCCTGGTACATACTAGGTGCAGAATTGAATTAAGAAGGAAGGCAAGCTGGGTGTGGTGGCGCATGCCTGTAATCCCAGAGGCTCAAGAGGCTGGGGCAGGAGGATCACAAGTTCAAAGCCAGCCTTAGCAACAGCTAAGTGCTAAACAACTCAGTGAGACCCTGTCTCTAAAAAAAGGGCTGAGGATGTGGCTCAGTGGTTGAGTGCCCCAGTACCAAAAAAAAAAGCAAAAGAAGAAGAAGAAAGAAGGGATGGGCTGAGACCCAAAAGGCAAAAGAATGTCCCAGGTAGATTCTGGGCTGTGCCAGAGCTCACCTAGGTGTGGCTCGCCTAAGGAAGTGACAGGGTGTTTAGGTTGGGCATGGGGTGTCAATCAAAAGGGGGCTGTGACTCAGAAGAAGGTTGAAGGAGTGGGAGAATGTGTGAATCTGCGATGTCACAACGCAAAGGGCATGGAGTTTCCAGTCAGAAGACCCAGTTCTAGCCTGGCTCCACCACTGGCCAGCCACCTGAGATCGGTTTCCTTCTCGGTAAAGAGACTTCAAGGTCTCTATGAAAGCGTCACGTATTGCCCTAGAGGTCAAACAGCCAGGAAAGTGGTTGCTTTCGACATAAATGCTGGGCTGTCAGTCTGGGCGAAGGTGGCCAATGAATGGGGCGGTGTCGCTAGGGCTGCACCCAAATAGGGCCCCTCCCAAGCCGTGTTGCTCGTAGGACTGCAGCCCGCCCCCATGACTCTGGTATTCGGCTGCCGATGCTCGCAACTCGACCATCTCTACCGCGACGAGGTGCAAGACGCCCAGCAGCGCGGGGTGTTTGGCCGCGTCCTCACCGCCTTCTCCCGGGAACCCGACAGCCCCAAGGTGCGCGACCCCGAGGGCGCGGGGGCTACCTGAAGCCTGGCAGAGGGAAGGGTAGTGAGTGCGCTCGGGTAGGCACGCGGTCCCAGGCCCCGCCCCCTCAACCACTCGGCCCCACCCATGCCCACCTCCGCCCTAGACCTCGCCCCGGGAGCGGAGGCCCTACCCCGCCCGCCACAGTCACGTTCCGCCCCTCACCCGCATCCCCCAGACCTACGTGCAGGACGTCCTGAGGACTGAGCTGGCTGCTGAGGTGCACCGCGTGCTGTGCCTCGAGAGGGGCCACATGTTTGTCTGCGGCGATGTCACCATGGCAACCAGCGTCCTGCAAACTGTGCAGCGAATCCTAGCGACAGAGGGCGACATGGAGTTGGACGAGGCGGGTGACGTCATCGGCGTGCTGCGGGTGCGAAGGGCCGAGGCCCGGGGCCAGGGCGGGGGCAGTGCTTGACCGGGTGAAGGGGCGGGGCCCGGGACAGGTCCGATGCAAGCCTCTAGGTTCTCGAACCCTGTTCTGATAAACTGAGCTCTTTTCCCGCAGGATCAGCAACGCTACCACGAAGACATTTTCGGGCTCACTCTGCGCACTCAAGAAGTGACAAGCCGCATACGCACCCAGAGCTTTTCCCTGCAGGAGCGACAGCTGCGGGGCGCAGTGCCCTGGGCGTTTGACCCACCAGGCTCAGACACCCTCTACCCTTGATGGCCCTCTGGTTTTCCACTCCAGTGCCCAAAGATAGAGGCTATCACACTACTGTCGGTTAACCAGGGCCAGCCACCTCCCCTCACCTCTTAAAGGTGCCTTCTAGCACCTGTTGCAAGGCTACAGAAATCCAGCCTTATTCCTCTGGGAATAAGAAAAATTCTTCCTCTCCAGACTGGCTTCCCTGCCTTGGTGTGCTTTAGGTGAGCTGTAGATTCCCCCTCCCCCTCAGGAAGGAGTATCACCTTTAAAGTCTAAATCATTCAAATATTTATTATTGAAGAGTACCGTGAGACTGATGTTATGAGATCATCATGCCAGATGTTATGAGATGCCTAACCCAATCCCTATGGATTACAATTATAAAAAGACAAGATTTGTTTTAACTTGTTTAGCTGTGGGGGTGGTAATTCTTTGACAGCCAGTCCTACACACTGCAGGTGACCTAGCACTCTAAAACCATGGTTTCCAGCCAATCACAGGCAATTCTCCTGTGTTGTTCTGTTGCTCTTTATTGAGAAAGCAGATGCAGCCCTCAGCTGCCAGGAGTGGGGCATGCCAGAGACTACTGTCACACAGCTATGAGCAATTTTTACTGCTTACTTCACACAGGATAAGAAGCCACACCTACTTCCTCAATGCTGAAGTCCAAAAGATCAGCCCTCCCTAGTTTTTCCACACACAAGGCCCCATTTTCCCCAAGTCTTATGGGAACCTAAAGGGGAGGCTCCTTTCCCCCAGAGGGAAGAACCCCCTGCCTTGCAGACCACATTCCTCACTGTCTTTCTAATACTTAGCCTGATCTCCATCTGGGCCCCTGAACTCCATCTTGTTATCAGAGAACTTCTTCCCAGATAACTGCTCTAAGACAGCCAGTTGGGGCACTGTCCTTTAGCCCCTTTATATGGGGACTATTCCTTAGACTGGTTTCCCCATACCACAGGCATCACCTCCTTTCCTACTCTTTTCCTGTTTTCTGGGGCCAGTTCCTTATTGACCCCCAGGTTCTGCCCAACTAAAGCATCCTGGACTGTCGTCTGTAGGGCTCTGTGTGTCCTTCCATGACACCCATCCACAATCTCCTGTAGCTGGAGAAGCCAGGAACCTGGGGGTGGAGAAGACTCTTGATAGAAATCGAAGGATCTAGGTCCTAGAGATGACCATCCCCTTTACTCCAAATCCCACCAGTGTTCCCGTCCCGCTACAACTGCTCCAAACCAATTTCCTCCTCCTTCCTTCCTTCCCCTCCAAAGCAGACAATACTGACCTGAAGAGTCTGTTCAGTCAGTGCTGGGGACCTGGCCAGGCTCCTTCAGGGTGTCTGTGGTCTCTTGAAACCCTCTATGGAACAAATTCCGGACCCTCTGGGTTCCCCACTGCTGTCTGGGACTGGAGGCAGGACTGGAGCCTGGTGACAAAAGCCGTCAGCTGGGCAGTGCCATGATGTTCAACATCTAGTAACATCTGCCCCTGCATCCCAGCCTCCTCACCATCACTGGACCAGGATGGCTTCTCCTCATCGGGCGAGGCTGGCTGTGAGGGACTAGACCAGGGCCTGGATGGGGAGGAGGCTGAAGCCTCGCCCCACAGTTCCTGCTGCTGATGATGATGAAGCTAGATGGATGAAGAAGAATGAGGGGCTCCCTCCTGCCCAAGGGCAAGGCCAAGCCCCTGGGCTAGGTACAGAGGGATAGCAGCTCTTGTCAAGTACTTTCTCAGACTCTAGGCACCCTTCCCTCCACTCTATCGTATTAATCTCCTTTCTCCCCATATTTCTCTTCCTGACACCCTTGTACTCACCTGGTGTAGGTAGATGGCATGGAGACTCATCTCAGCAGAAGCAAGCTCTGGGAGCTGGGTCACCTTCTGGCTCCCAGTGCCTCCTGGGGACACACAGCTGGAACACAGTATGCAGAGGTCAAGAGACATGCTCTTTTCCCCCAGAGGGAGGGTCAGACTATAGTTCCTCTTTCAAATCCCTTTGCACCCAGCTCCCTCCTTCTGCAGAATCAGCCCCAAACAAGATTCCCCTGCGTCTCAGGTCTCCACCCTTCACCTGGGGTCCTGAGCAATGCGGGAAATGGAGGCAAGAAGGCTGGCTGTGGCGGCAGCTGGGCAGGGGGCTGTGGGGCTCAAGTCCCTTGGAGGTAGAAACGGATTCCCCAGGAGGTTGGCCAGGAAGGCCTCTGGCTGAACAAGAGAAGAGGAAACCAAAAGGGTCAGAAGAGAGGACAGGAAGGAAGGGGGTAAAGGAAATCTGAAGAATGAAGAAGAGCAGGCTGGTTGGGCCAGCCACCAGGTTAACACAAAAGTGAAACGGGAAAAGGGGAAGGCTGGGACCAGGGGTGGGAAGGGCAGAAGGGTAGGACAGGTCTGGGACTCACCAAAGGTGAGGTGCAGTTGCTGAGCACCCCTGGAGTTGGGGGGCTTCGAGTGGAGGTAGCACTCCAGGCAGCTGCATCTTGTTGTACCCGTCCCCGAAGGTGCCCAAGGAACTTAGAGCTGTGCCCTGGTGGACGCCATTGTGGGTGTGCCAGCGAGAAGCGCATCAAGGAGAGCTCAGTCTTTCCATCCTCTGCACGCTGAGACAGGGAGGCTTCTGTCTGTCCCTCCGAGAGCCACTGTGAGCAACAACAGTCCTTCAAGATGCTAGACACTGAGCCTCTGGGGAGTAGGTGGGACAGGAAATACTGTTCCATGTTCCAAGTGAAGGAAACAGAGCTGAGACAATGACTTCAGGATCATCCAGAAAAGCAGAGGAGCAGGACCTAGGTCTAGACCCAGCTTCCAAATACAGACAGTCCCAGTGCTATAGATCCAGGCCCCAGGGAAAAGGGATGGCTGTCCTCTCTAAACTTAACCACTGGCCATCCCCCCTCTCCCAGCCTCTGTGAGGCCCTCTGCTCCCATTTACTGCCAGCAACTCTGTAAAGGGTCTACCGATGTCATCTCATTGTCATCCTTACACATCTACACTCTGCTTACTCTCCTTGCCTTCACCTGGTAAAGACACTAAGGCACCGGGAAGTGAAGAGATTGCTCAAGGTCACAGGTAGCAAGCAATGGAGCTGGGTTGAAACCCAGGTCTGCTTTGGGTGAGACAAGCAAACTCCTACCCAGCATAACCCCACAGGACAGAAAAGGGCTCTCACCTGAGGGTGGCCATGGCGCTTCACATCCATAAGAGCGAATGAACAGATGTCCCCAACCCCGGCCACATCCACAGTGAAGTGATGAAAAAAGTCAATAATCTCCAATGCACGAGGGCGAAACCAGAAAAGCAGAAACAGCGGGGTGAGGAGTGGGGACAGGAGCTCCTCCAGGAGAGAGACCTGGGGAAGCAGGAGTTGCTGAGGGACCCCCCCAGTGATCAGGGTTAGGGAGCCCCCAGGGACACTCGCCAGGGCAAGAAGCCTCCAACCTAGGCACTCGGTAGGCTGGAGGTCCCTGTGTGGCCCATTGCCTCTTCCAGCCAGACCACCCAGTGCCGTGTCACCTCCGCAGCCGCCAGTGATCCCGACCCTCACCGCTCGGTATTGCAGTAGCTGCGCCATCTGCCCGTAGGCACTGGCCCTGCCGCCAGCGCTGGGATCCTCTGGGAGGTAGTGCATGTGCGCCAGGGCGGCCTGCAGCTGGAGCTGCGGGGGACGCCCCTGGCACTGCTCTTCCGGAATGAAAGACCTGGAGGGCGGGGTTTGGGGTGGGGAAGGGATCTGGGGTTAGGAGAACAATGGGTGGAACAGAGAGATGGGGTGGGCGCTAGAGGTGGGAGAGGTTAGGGTTCGCCAGCGGAAGGGGTCTCATTCAGCCCCTGGTCAAAAAAGGATACACCACCAACACCACCCCAGGTATGTGCCGTCCCACCTGGCCACGGTGGCTGTCACCCCGAGCGCAGTCATGGTGGTGAGTACGTGTTCTACTGCGAGCACGTCCTCATCATAGATGGTGAGCACCAGCAGCGCTGCGAAGAGCGCGCCAGAGAAAAAGACGAGCTGGCGAGCCAAGAGCGCGCGCAGGGGCGCCGGGGGCTCCGCGGCGCGCAGGAAGGCCATTGCTGGCCTGTACGCGCGGGCCAGGCGCGCGTGCAATTCATGTGGCAGCTCGTTGAAGTGGCGCAGCTGCAGGCGCGCCAGGCGGGACCAGCGGCGCGCCCCGAACGCGCCGGGCTCGCGTCGCAGCAGCTCCACGTGGCTGTAGAAGGCGTGTAGCACCTGCCAGGCCAGCACGAGAGGGCTCAGCGCCAGGTTCACGGCAGCCAGCAGCAGCACTGTGCGCCCCAAGCGCGAGGCCAGGGCGCCCCGCTGGTCGCTGCGCTTGTAGGCATCAGGCAGCTCCCAGCCTCCACGGAAGAGCGAAAAGGGACCACGGAAGAGAAGCAGGTCGATGTTGAAGGCCAGGCCGCGGCTGAGGAAAGCCGCACTGCCTCCCCAGGGTAGCGGGCAGCGGGCGGGCAGCAGGCCCTTGTTGGCCAGCGCCACCTGGTAGTTGGTATAACGCAGGATGCGATGGTGGACGTCCAATTCCGTCAGCGGCCGAGGCTGCACGCATAGCCCCCCGCTCCTCTGCAGCTCCAGAAGGCGGGACTGCACTTCCGCCCAGGGCACGGAGCTGAGCTCCTCCTAAGGAGAAGGGCCTGGTGAGCACTAGCCGTCCTGATTCTACTCCACAGTGATGCCCAAGCTCAATGCACCCTCACGGGCTGCCTACAAACGGCCACAAACTCACCAGTACCAAAGCTAAGCCACTTATCCTCCATCCCCACCTTTGGATTTCTGCCTAATCCTGTGCTAACAGAGCCACTTCCTACTTAGTTCTGTCCTATTCTGAATTGCTCTGCTTCTCATCATCCCTGCCACTCATGTGGCCATTAGTCACTGCTCCCTGGTGACACCATTAAATTCCAGGTATGGAAGCTGCCTTCTTGGCTCCTTAAGGTCAGGTTTTTCTGAGCCTCCCCTCAGAATGACTGGCCAGTCTTGGGGGAATCTCTCCTTCCCATGTCCAGTATGCTTATCACGTTTGGGCCCCTGTCCTCACTACCTACTGCCTGGGCAGGCTTTGAGACACTCAGCCACAGTCACTCTTAGCCATTTGTGCTGTCACCAAATTAGTCTTCCCATGACTCTGGCTTTGACCATGCCCTAAGGCAACTGTGCTGTCAGACCTCATCTGGAGGTCTGTAAACCTCATATTAACCCAGTTTCACCCAGCTTCCCCAGACCAGCTTAGTCAAATCTTTATGAGCCAGCCTTTCCAGCTCATCCCAGTATCTCCCCTTCCCTGGAAGGAATGGGAGAGAAGGAAAAAGAAGGGGGATTGTCAGCAGCCTCCAAGAGGATCAGAGCTCCTACTCTCCTGTCTATTCTGCTGGCCTCTTGACTTTCCCCTACTCTGCACCTGAAGCCTCCCTACTCCCAAGTCTTCTAGAACGCCTCCCCTTGCAGTGCAAGAGGGCTGTGCCTGCGCCAAAGGCTCTGGAATTTTGAAGGGGAACAAGGGAAGTGGGCCACAGAAGGTATCTTGAATAAAGAACTCAGATTTGGAGGTAGGAGTGGGAGCAAGGAAGGACAGAGCCTGACCAGGAGATGGTGACAAAGCCAACAAAGTGGCTTATTACAGTGGTGGTGGTAATCACCCAATAGGCCCTTGGAGGCTCCGTTTCAAGCCAGCAGGTTGATTTCCTCATTGCCTGGAGATGCCTATTGCTTTCCCAAATCCTGAACTGGGGCTTGGAATGTCCTCCCCTCTTCCTGTCCTGACCTTCCAAGCCCAGCTCAAATTCCTCCTGCTCTAGAAAGCCAGGTGACAACCCTTCCTCTAAACACCCATTGTTTTTACCACAAGCATGTGACTATAAGTCATCTTATGTGACACATCTAAACAAAGGAAGTTCCATGAGAGCAAGGACCATGTCTCCTAAGTGGAGGTGCTCACCACCTACATTACTCTTAGTCCAGGGCAGGTGTCACAAGGCCTTGCCCTTTCTGCTGTCTCCCCAGGTAGTGCTTCCATCCACATGGCCCTTGCTCTTTCTCCTGTGCAACCCCTAACTCCTGCCTCTCTCTTCTGCTCACACTCTCAAGGCAGACATGCCTGTGTAGCTTACCTGGGGGATGTGCAGAGCCTCCCTGTAAAACACCTGGATGTCCCAGTAGCTGAAGAGGTTGCAAACTGAGCGAAGCAACTGGAACAGCCAGAAGCCAGCAGCCAGGACCAGGAGGAAGACCAGCAGGGGGCTGGCATGAATCCTGTATGGGGTTGGACAGGTCGTGGTGGAGAAACACGGGAAGCCCAGAGAGGAGACGGTCATCTGGAGCAGTGGCAAGACCAGCAGGTCTCAAAGTGGGGTCCAGGGAGGCGGATCCCCAAAGGGGCCCTTACAAGTGTCTGCAAAATCAACACTTCTTTGCAAATCACACCAATGCTTTCTGCTCTTTGAATTCTCATTCTCCTGCAAGTGTGCAATGGAGTTTTCCAGAAACCACAAGAAATTTCACATCACACTGACAGCCTGGGGAGTGTGTGCTTGCACATTCCTAGGTTTTAAAGCTGCCCTGAGGCTGAGGGTGTAGTCAGTGGTAGAGTGTTTGCCTAGCATGCCTGAACCCCTGGGTTCCAGCCCCAGAACTACAAAAATAAAGTTAAAGTCCTCTGCTTAAACTTCTAATAAGGTAAACATACATAAATATGAATCTCTTAATCATCATCTACTTGAGCTACTCCATCAACTTGAAATGTGTTTTAAAATACACTTAGTCCTGAGACCAAAAATTTTGGGAACTGCTCATCTAAACCATCCTGTCATCTTGACCTAGCCACAGTGTTCACCAGCTGTCACTCACCTCTCTGCACACTGGGCTGAGGATAGGATGGCATCTGACAAGCTCACTTTGCTGTGGAATGGCCCAGGCCTTGTGTGGTTATTTGGTTGGTTGGCAAAGAGAACATTGTAATCCACACATCGAAGAAGGAAGGTTGTGAAGCCGACAATGAAAATGAACTGTCTGTGAAAGGTACGGGGGTGGGACTGTGATGAGCCTGAGGGCAGGTGGGCTTCTGCCCCGCCCACCACTAGGTGGGACACACACACACACACACACACACACAGCAGAGCCAGGGCCTGCTGGGGGCAAGCCTGGGCTGGGCTGGGAGCAACAGGCATTATGGAGGAAGCAGAAGATAATGCTCGGGGCCAGGGTCAGCTTCTCACCCCAGCTGGAAGACATCCTCCAGCAGGATGCAGGCAAAGCCACTTCGCTGGCGGTAGCTATAGATGTGGCAGTGGTGTTAAAGACACCTGAGGCACAATGCAATGGGCTCTTCTTGAGGACCCTCCCCTCCCACAACCCTTCCCCACCCAAGGGACCCACTCCCTCCGTGCTTCCTCTGAAGACCAATACAAAGGATATCTTGGTGAAGAAGCTGTCCAGGTTCTGAATGTGGTGCCAGGAGCCTAGGCAGGAAGCACAGCACATCAGGACTGAGCGCTGACCCCTGAGCAATCAGCTCTCCACACCCTCAACTCATGCCAGAGGCCCACAGGGCTGAGCCATGAAGTTCCTAGTCCCCCCACCTATTCCCTGCCACACACTCACCCCGGAGCCCTTCAGGCACATGAAGTAGGGGCTGCTGCTCCTCCCCTTGGAGGGGTAAGTCTTGGGACCCCTCAGGGTCACAGTCCTCCAGCCGCTCATAATCCTGCTCAGGGATCAGAGGGCCTATCCGCAGCCCAGGAGGGTCCTGGGGGCACCGGCGTGAGGGAGGGGGAGTGACAGAGGCCAGGGGTGGGGTGGAGTGGGATCCCCAGGAGGAGGAAGCAGATGCGGGTGTCGATGCAGGTCTTGCCTGTGTTGGGGGGGTAGCTGGGATGGGGAGGGCACTGTGGCCAGGCTGAGAGGCCTCTGTCCCCTGCAGCACTGGGCAGGAGGACCCCAGGGCAGGAGGGAATGGTGAGGAGGAGGAGCTTCTTGTACGAGGGGTAGGGGACAGAGAGAAGAAGGAGACCCTCCCTCCCCCAGGTCTTCGACGCGGAGGAGTAGGGGGCAGCAGGGGCACAGGGAGCAGGGGCACTGAGCCAGGCCCCAGCTCTCCCCAGTGCCCCAGCCGCCCCCTGCTCCCCCCCCAGCCCATTCGGCTCACCATCAGGCTGCGGCTTCTCTTCTCCTGAGGTTGGAGGGATGGGGCTGTGGCTCTTCCCACAGAGATCTATAGAAGTGAGCAGGGACTTCAACCAGGACAATGACAACAACAGTACCAGGTGACTCAGGCTGGGCAGGCCTCGGGCGTCCCAGCTCTCAGTCACCTGTGTGATCACTCACACCCCTTGCAGGGCAACCTGAGGCCAATCCTCTCAGGGCCCAGCCCCCATACCTGGGAGAGGTGCCAACTCGGAAGGCACGGACTGGGCATGCACTGGGACAAGAAGACAGTCTCCATCTTCAGACCTTGAAGGGGCTAGAGGTAAAGAAAAGAGAGCCACCAAAACAACAAAGCAATAAAGTGGAATCTCATTAAATGATTGTAGGACTTTGAAGCCAAGATGTCAAATCTTCCTTTTTTCCCCTCAGTGCTGGGGATCAAACCCAGGCACTAACACGTGCTGCTAGGCAAGTGCTGTACCACTAAGCTATCTCCCCAGGCCAAATCTTCCATTTCTTAAAATCATATCTCCTCCCTCTACGCCCACCTACAGTTATCAATAGGAAAATGCTTTAAGAAAAAAAAAAAGAAAATGGTTTTATTTGCCTGAGGGTGCTAAATAAAGGAAGAGGGGAGACAGCCTGAGTTTGCAGCCAGATGGGGGGAAAGCAAGAAGAGGAAGGAAGTGAAGGAAGGGATGGAACGGCAGCTATCTTGGATTTGAAAAGTAGTGTGGGGAGCTTGGAAGTACCATTATGTTTATTCCCTATCCTCTTGAACCCTAATGCCCTCTGATTCAAGTACTGATCCAGTTTCTAGGGCCTGAGCAATTTAAGGGCTAAATTGGCTTCAGAAGGCAGCTGGAAGGATAATTTGGGGACCCAGGAAAGAGCTGCCTGAGTGGGGTTCTTGTGGTAACCTCAGTAAGGAAGAGGAGGCCCAGGCAGCTCGTCTGGTGGCTTGCCCAACGCCATTCCTGAGGCCCTGAATCACCAGGTGTCCTACTGAAGCCCATGCCTAGGATGCTGACTCAGCCAGCAGATGCCAGGCCCCCAGGGTCAGGCCCAAGGCCTGAGACAGGGACCAGTATCCATGACATGGAAAGGAACACAGTGGTTCCTAGATTATTTACTGGAGGAGTGTGGAGGTAATCATGGATCTGCCCACAAAGTGAGCCCAGGAGTACCTGTTTTTCTGTGTCTCCTTCTTGGGAGGGGCATTGTTACAGGACTTGGCATAGCTTTATGGCTGAGCAGGAGGCAAAGCTATGAAAACAAGACCTAACTCCTCTATAGGTGGCAAAGTGGAATCCCACATTGCAGGGGGCTAGGAAATTCTCAAAATCTTTCTGTGACACCAGTCAAGATGGGTTATGTGGGGTTTTCGTCTAGTCTGTCCCTCACCTTACTAACATCACTCACTTGGTACCACAGATATTCCATCCTACTTACATCAGGGCCCCTCCCCATAACCCCTGAACTTGTCAGCCCAAGCTCAAACTAACCCGACTGGGTTCTACTCTAAATTCACCCACTGGTCTTCCTACCACCATCCTCAATTCAAGTCAGTTGCAGGGTGTGGTGGTGCATGCTTGGAATCCCAGCAACTCAGGAGGCTGAGGCAGGAGGAACACAAGTTCCAGGCCAGCCTCAGCAACGTGAAAACTTGTCTCAAAATTTAAAAAATAGAGAAAAAAAGAAGGGCTGGGGGTGTAATTCAGTTAAATTCCAGACCACACACAAATAAATAAAGGGGGTGGTAGAGGGCCCCTGGGTTCAATCCCCAATGGTGGGAGATATAAAGTCAATTTATTACAGAGGGCACTTTTTCCTGCCAGGTATTTGGAGGGGAAGGGAACAGAATGAATGAGTCAGAGCCACTACCCACCAAGAAGTCACACCCCCAGTGGGAGGAGCAAATATGCAAACAAATAATTACAGCTCTGTTAAAACAGAGGTGCAGTGCTGTTCCCAGTGCGATTGGAGCCTCAGCAAGTCGCTCAGACCCGGCTGTTTGGGAGATGGGTCTGATAAACTTCAGGACCTCCATACTAGAAGTTCTCAATAACTGAGAAGAAGGAGTGTCCCAGGGGATGCCACACGTGGGGAAACATTTGCATTTTATTTTTTTATTTGAGAAAGTCATCACTAAGTTGCCAAGGTTGTCCTCGAATTTGCGATCTTCCTTCCTCAGCCTCCTGAGTAACTGGGATTCCAGGCGTGCGCCACCGCATCCGACTCTTGCCTTTCGTTTATTTTTGTTTTTAACTCCCACGGTCGATTTTTGCTCATTCGCTCCCCGCCCCCAGCCCGCCCCACTCCAGAACCAGCGCTGTACACTCCCTAGAGACCCCAGGACATCTGGACGGGAGACATCTGGAGATCGTCAGGAATATCCATAGGAAAACCGCCAGAGGTCAGCTGACACGTTACTCTGCACATCACCCAGGTGGGAGGACCGGCCTCCCTACCACACACCCAGCGGACTAGAGCCCGGGGCACGAGGCAGAGCCCTTTCCCACTCGGCCCCGCCCACGGCTGGGAGGCGGGCTATTAGACGACCCTATCCAATCACAGTTCCAGAAGGAAGAGGGCGGTCATCGTTTGCTCCAATCATAGCTTGCAGTAAAATTGATGTCTCTTTCCACCAGTCAGCGCCGAGGCGCGAGGAGGCTGTCGGGATGGGGGCTGGAGCCAACATGGAGACCTCGGTGGGATAAGGGTGAAACTGTTGTTGCCGGCTGCTCCGGTCTTCCTGCCCCAGCATGTTGGTGCACTTATTTCGGGTCGGGATTCGGGGCGGCCCTGTCCCAGGCAGGTCGCTACCATCCTTTCGATTCCAGACTTTCTCGGCCGTCAGGTAAAAGGGGAGAAAGCTGCTTGGAGCGCGAGCCATTGACAGGCCGGCGGGGCGTGGGGAGCGCCGGGAGATGGAGTCCCCGGGCTCGCGCGGAGCCTGCTGGGAGTTGTAAGCTGTGCGGCCAGAGGCGGAATATCACTCCCCTGGGAGTTGGCCTCAATTATTTATAGCTTCTGTCCCGGTGCCAGCGGGAGGCTCCTCACGCCTGCGTCTGCGCGTCGGCTGAACCTAGCCGACTCCGGGTCAGTGACCACGCCCCTGTCGCACTGCCCACCAGGGGGCGCCACTCCTAGCCCCCGTTCTCCCTTTCCGAATTAATCTGGCAATTTGGACAAAAATAGTTGTTAGAGTCGAGATGTTTCTAAGATTCAGAGTGAGCCGATCGAAAGTGGTTCCTGGAGCTGGAGGCGTTCAGCAGGAATCAGGGGTCTACCTGTAACTCGTTCTTGGTCAAACACTCCATAGGCGTTGGTCCAGAGAGAGGGGTGGGTGGGAAATAAGCAATGATTTGGAAACTACATCTTGCATGTAAATGCTTTGTGAGGAGGCACTGATGCCCTCCATCCTGCAATGAATAACCTGAGGGTGGAACAGCAAAAAGATCGCCAAGGGCTGCCCGTGGAGCTGTGTCATCTGGAAAGTTCATCTGATTGATGCAGAGAGTGCAAGAGCCCCCGCTAGCTAGCGCTAGAAGTACTGGTGCTGGGAAGCAACCCACCGATTCTTGGCAACTGTGGAGCCCTTCTTAGAGTCTGGAGAAGACGAGAGAAGCTGAAAGTAGCCATGATAAATTATTAAACAGTTTGAAAACAGTCTGTGGGAAAGAGTAAGGGTGTTGGTATTATCTAAACCAGAAGGAAACCCAAGGAAAGACATCAAAGAATATCCAAGTATATGTGAGTGCTTTAGTCAGTGATTTTCAATAGATCATGAAATGAATTTAGTAACCAGGACCATTTAAAAATGAATATAATATAACAAAATACACATTTAAAAATAACGGAAAGTATTATTTTGTGAAACCTTCCATTTTTTGTGTGGCAAACATATATATTTACTGTACTGGGTTGTTTTGGGGCATTGTACTGGATTGCAGTGTAAAATGTTGCAGTGGTCAGGCCCGACAGTCCTATATTTCTAATGAGGACATGTGTGCGCACAAAAAACATTTGCTCAACATCTATTATAATTTTTTGGATTTTTGTTTTCCTGTTTCTTCCATCAGCCAATTTGGGAGTGGTGGGAGAGGGGAGCATCTAGCCCTTTCCTTCCATGCATTGTCACACATGGCACTCTAGGCCTAGGAGGGGAGATAGGGTGATGGAGTGCAATAAGCCAGAAGACTTGGGTCCCTTCCTGGTCCTGCTATGCACAGCTTGAGCATGGCACACTTGGCAGAGTAGAATGAGCCTGGATTCTGGAACCAGAACCAGAGTTCCCCTCTTGTCCTAGTGCTGCTGCCTGGGGACATCTCTGCCTCTGCCTTGTGGCGCTGCATTAGACAGACGAGGCCCCTCTTGCCTACTCCATGCCCAGTATTGTGGAGTCCCAATTTTATTTCTCAACTCACATGGATTTTTTTCATCATCAATGAGAATAAGGGCATCTCCCAGGGAGGCAAGAGGCAAAGGCAGTGGACCCTTGTCAGTGCTGCAGGGGTCATATCTGCCATCCCCACTATGAGCAACACAGTGTCCCATGCAGAGCAGGAGCTTACCTTGCTGGTAACCTTACTCATGGAGGATTTCTGGACCTCACCTGCGCCCCCATGTGCTGGTCCTGGGTGCAGCCATCATGGTGAGGCTGTCCCTGCTGTTTCATACTGGGGAGAAAAAGGACCCAGGAAGGGGTTTGCAGAAGCCCTAAGCCAGAAAAGGACTGGAAAAGGAGTGCTGTAAACTAGCTGCCATTATTATGTGCCCTCCAGCCCTGACATACTGTGATTGGGAAAGGACAGTCCTGGAGACCAGCACAGACCTGGGTTGGTGCCCTTGAAGGCTGAAGGGGCCTTACTGAAGGTGTTGCCTGGGAGACCATGCAGGGGAAGAACACTTTTAAGGTCTGACTTATGCTCAGCCATCGCATTCCTTAGCAGTGTCACTGTGTACACTTGTCTCAGGAGCTGAGAACCTAGCATAGTGTTGCAACCTGTGGCTCCTGCTACTTGGGAGCTGAGGCAGGAGGATTGCATGAGCCCTGGAGTTCCTGGCCATTCAGGACAACATTGCGAGACCTTGTCTGAAAAATAAATCTTTAAAAACAGCCCAGAAAAAGGCAGTGTCAGGAGCTAAAAAGAAAAGGAAATTCTGCTTCTAGGAAGCTCAGCCAGAGATCAGGGATTTGTTGGTCAGTTGAAAGATGGATGACTCGGTCCTCAGCCACCAATGACCTTCTGTCCCTGCAGGTCCCCAGATGGCCGCCTTGGT
Source organism: Marmota flaviventris (assembly GCF_047511675.1). NCBI lineage: Eukaryota > Metazoa > Chordata > Mammalia > Rodentia > Sciuridae > Marmota > Marmota flaviventris. Next base: position 6,390,055 of record NC_092498.1, on the reverse strand, counting down.
ACCTCCCTCCTCAGGGCCGTGTCCCAGCTGCGGTCACAGCTCCGGGCCCACCTCCCTCAAGCCCTACCAACTCTCAGCCGGAGCCCCTCTGCCTGGTGCTGGGGTGGGGGAGCCTTGCTGGGCTCTGCAGTGCTCTACAAGTACCCCCGCCTCTGCCTTGTGGCACTATGTGAGGCAGAAGAGGCCCTGCCCGCCTGCCCCTCACCCCGTGTTGTGGAGTCCCACTTTAACTGGAAGCTCTTCTGGCAGTTTCTGCGCCCCCATGTGCTGGTCCTGGGTGCAGCCATCGTGGTGAGGCTTTCCCTGCTGTTTCATACTGGGGAGAAAAAGGACCCAGGAAGGGATTTGCAGAAGCCCTAAGCCAGAGCAGGGACAGCATTCTTTCATCAGAAGCAGCAAGTGTTGCCTTGGGGCCCCAGGGTCTGAGGACATCCAGAAGACCTTGGTAGCCTGGTTTGTAGGATAGAGGGTTGCAGTGGGGCTGGAAGCCTGGGCTTTAACTCTCAAAGAGGCACTGCTGTGGGAGAGGAAGGGCAGGGTCAGGGCTGGTGAGGGAGAGTGGCCCCTCTCTCTAAGTGTCTGTCTACTCTGCCTTGCCCCCCTATAGCTGGCATTGGGTGCAGCGCTGGTGAATGTGCAGATCCCCCTGCTCCTGGGCCAGCTGGTAGAGATCGTGGCCAAGTACACAAGGGATCATGTGGGGAGCTTCGTGTCTGAGTCCCGGAAGATAAGCACACAGCTGCTTGTCCTCTACGGCATCCAGGTACTGCAGGGGGGAGGACCCAGGGCACAGTGAAGCCTTTCTGGGTCCTCCCTAACTGCACTGGCCTCTCTCACAGGGACTGCTGACCTTCGGGTACCTGGTATTGCTGTCCTATATTGGCGAGCGCATGGCCGTGGACATGCGGAAGGCCCTTTTCAGCTCACTGCTTCGGTACTTTAGACACAGGGTGTGGGCTAGGGTGACTGATAGCCCGGGGAGAATCTGGGGTGAGTCGCATCCTGGACCAACGTCTCCCTCCTTCCCCCCACCTGCTGCCCCTATGTCCCACCACCAGTCAAGACATTGCTTTCTTTGATGCCAAAAAGACTGGGCAGCTGGTGAGCCGACTGACAACTGATGTGCAGGAGTTCAAATCTTCCTTCAAGCTCGTCATCTCCCAGGTCAGTGCTCACCCCATGGGACTCATGAGGCCAGCCCGGTCTGGCCCAGCCCTGACTTCTGACTGGTGTTGGGTCCACAGCCAGTGCTCACTACTGTCCAGGAGGGTGTGGGTGAGAGAACACAGAAGTCTATGGCTGGGAGGTGCCGAGGCAGCGCACAGTCAGCGTAGGCTGAAATCCTCCCGGTGGGTGGGTGGCGCATGCCTATAATCCCAGTGACACTGGAGACCGAGGCAGGAGTTCAAGGCCAGCCTCAACGGTTCAGTGATACCCTAAGCAACTTAGGGATGTGGCTCAGTAGTAAAGCCCCTCTGGGTTCAGTTTCCAATACTAAAAAAAAAAATCCTTCCTCCCGTAGAAAGCCTTCCTGAGGACTTGGACCAGACCCTTTCCCCGTAGGAGCAGACTCACATGGCCTGCCCATCCCCAGGGTGCCAGTCAGTCTCTGGCCAGCATTGAGCTCTTGCAGTTGCTATTTACTACACACTGACATCTTCCCGTTATCCACCCCTCCATCACTCTGGCCTCTGGGTTATGACACTGGCCCATGACTGTCAGGGGGACATATCCCCTTGTGATTCTCGTAGTTTGATTTCTGGAACAGGAAGAGAAGCAAACATCTTTCTGGGGGAAAATGGCATAGTCCATGCCGTTCTGACCCAGCCCTTCCTGCCTGCTGGTTGACCCCAGCTCATCCAGAGGGATTATGTTTGGTGACTGAGGAGTGCCACATGGCCTCTGGTGTCCTGGGCCTGGTGAGTGAGCATGAGTCCCATGTCCTGCTTCTGCTGCTAGATTGTGCCCCCTTCCTTCTCACAGGGGCTGCGCAGCTGCACCCAGGTGGCTGGCTGCCTGGTGTCCCTGTCCATGCTGTCCACACGCCTCACGTTGCTGCTGATGATTGCCACACCTGCCCTGATGGGCGTTGGCACCCTGATGGGCTCAGGTCTCCGCAAATTGTCTCGCCAGTGTCAGGAGCAGGTACTGGAATCCCCTGGGTGTCCCCTTAGCTTCCTCCCATTCTCTGATCTGTTCTGTCACTCCTCCTGTTTCCAACCTGACTTCCTGTGCCCCGGACTCAATGCAGGTTGCCAGAGCAACAGGCGTAGCCGATGAGGCCCTGGGCAACGTGCGGACGGTTCGAGCCTTCGCCATGGAGCCGCGGGAAGAGGAGTGAGTCCTGGAAGGGTGGAGCACAGAACCAGAGCGTCTCCCACGCACACCTACCCCTTCCCACACCCCACCCAGCTGCATCCTCCCATGCACACCTACCCCTTCCACACCCAGCCCAGCTGCGCCCTAAGTGCCTGGCCTGGTCTCTCCCCAGACGCTACAGAGCAGAGCTGGAGAGCTGCCGCTGTAAGGCAGAGGAGCTGGGCACAGGCATTGCTTTGTTCCAAGGGCTTTCCAACATTGCATTCAACTGTGAGTGGGGTCTGCCTGGGGAGGGGACATGGGTTTGTGGCCAGGGGAGGAGCAGAGATAGGTGAGAGCTGCGCTCCCCTGCCATGCTCTTGGGGCATCCATCGAGCGCCTTCGTTTATCAGGTTCTCCAGCTGATGACACTTGTGGGTGACGGGAGGGTGGTGGGTGTGTTATTGCAGGACTGCCCAGAAGGGAGCATGGAGGGGGCGCCTGCCCTGCTTGTTTGCAGAGGAGGAGATCGAGGCTGAGACCACTCTGCCTAGATTCCCCCATCAGCTAGTGACTGAGCAGGGCTAGGAGTCGGGACTAACAGGCCAAATTCATTAGTTGTCACTTGCCACTTTCTTCCTCACTGTTTGTCCCCTTCCCATACAGGCATGGTCCTGGGCACCCTGTTTGTTGGGGGCTCCCTTGTGGCTGGACAGCAGCTGACAGGAGGAGACCTCATGTCCTTCCTGGTGGCCTCCCAAACGGTGCAGAGGTGAGTGAGGGCTGTTCCCATCCCTAAGATGCCCCCTGACCCCTCCAGTGCCCTGTCTGGCAAGACTCGGGGTGCCAGCATGCTCTGGGGGACTGTAGTCCAGCCCCAGGCCTGCCCAGCTCCCCACCCGTGACTTTGGGCTGATGTTGGGCCCACAACCAAGGCTCAGTGACATCTGGGGGTGTGGACGTGGCGAAAGCAAGTTCGTGGAAAGGAGCATAGGCTGGAGGGTCCCAGCCCTCCAGCCGACTCACCGGCTCCATTCTCGAAGGCTGTTGGTATCTTCAGCCTTCCAGGCCACTCACAAGCATCCTTAACAGACTTTTGTGTGTGTGTGTGTGTGTGTGTGTGTGTATTTAGTTGTAGACGGACACGTACCTTTATTTAATTTATTTTTTTTTATGTGTGCTGAGGGTCAAACCCAGGGCCTCACAGGTGCGAGGCGAGTGCTCTGTCGCTAAGCCACAGCCACAGCGCCCCCTTGACAGATTTTTAAAATGGTTCGTGTGGTGGAATCCACATGAGGTAGATGTCCTTGCCCTTGCCCCGTTGAAGTGCAAGCTTGTGCAGCCATCACCAGCACCCATCTCCAGAACTTTGTCATCTCACAAAAGTGAGACTGAACCCGTTGAGCGCCACTCCCCGTCCTCCCTCCCCAGCCTGGCACCCTGCTCTCTGACTCTGGCCACTCTGGGAACCTCACAGAAGTGCAGTCATGCAGCTTCCATCCTTTTGTGACTGGCTGCTTGAGCCTAGAGGGTGCGCAAGTTTCCTCACATTCTGTTTTGAAGCTGATTGGTATTCCCTGGTGGCTAGACCATCCTCCACAAGTTTTTTGGTTATTTTTTTTTCCCTTGGTACTAGGAATTGAATGAACCCAGGACACTCAAGCACTGAGCCACATTCCCAGCCCTGTTTTGTATTTTATTTAGAGACAGGGTCTCGCTAAGTTGCTTAGGGCCTCACTAAGTTGCTGAAACTGGCTTTGAACTTGAGATCCTCCTGCCTCAGCCTCCTGAGCCACTCCACAAGCTTTTTAAGAGCTGCCCCCATTGTAACCATTCCCTGGGATGAGAAGTGGACCCTCTGCCCCTGCAGACCCCAACCTGTGTCTTGTCATTTCTCACTGGTCTAAAACTCCCTGCTCCACTTGACCCCGTCTGCCCTGTGAGGCAGCCTGGAGCCCATCAGCCTCCTCAGCCACCAGACAAACCGCGGTCCTGCCAGGCCCTTCCCTCTCCCGGCTCAACATGAGCAGTTCCTACTGCTGCTTTCTTTGCTTTCTCCCACACATGGCCTGCACATAAATACACGTTGTGATAAATAATTAAAGAGTGAGTATGTCCTAATAAATAATTAAAGAGTGAAGACCTGCGTTATCTGCAACCACATCACCCGAGGTCCCCCGCATTCTCCGGGCATTGGCCCCTGACTCCTTCCAGAGATGGCGCTCCTGATCTGGTGGTGCCCCTCCCTGCCTGGAGTCCTCTTTATCACTGCTCTAGGTCCACAGTTTCCTAGAGAATCCTTCAGCCCTGAGCTGAGTGCCTTGAGGGAAGTGAGGCCAAACCAGAGAAGGGGTAGGGCAGCTCCCATGCTCACCCCGGACAGAACACCCATCTTGGCCCCAGATGTACATCCCACAGCACATTCCATCCTCTCCCGCAGCAGCGGGAACCCTGGCCCTGTTTCTGCTCTGTTCCCTGAGCCAGCCATGTTCAGACCCTCCGGTTCTGGAGAGTCTCATCCCTCCTTCACTGCTCCCTGGTGGCTTCAGGATCCAAAGATGCTCTGATTATGGGAGAGGCGGGGCTTGGGGTGTCTCCTCTGGCTCCCGTGGTTCCCAGGGCTGGCACCCCGTGCTGATTCACCTGGGGACCCATAAGAAACCCACTGGCTCCCTTAAGAAACTCAGCCCTGACCCTGCTCCCAAGACCCCTTCCCCTTCCTAGCCTGAGGAGTCTCCTCATCTCCCCACTGCACTGCCCAGCCAGCCATTCAGCAGGATTGTGTAATAGCCACAGGACTGCCCAGGGAGACAGTCTGTGTTGTCACAAGGGTCCCTGCCTGCCTCTGAAGAATTGGGTCTTCAGGAAGCTGCTGTTTCCTCCCGAGTCCTGTTGGGCCGCCAAGGGCACAGGTGTCAGTGCTGGGTCCAGAGGGAGGGAGGAGCAGAGCAGTGTAGCCCCCACCTTGCACCCCATCTGAAGTGTTCTTTTGGGCAGAGATGGGGTGGCGCCCAGACAGACCACAGTTGGGGCCAGGACCCACCTGGGCAGAGCACGTGGTCTGCATCCTGCGGCATCCCTGGGCGCAAGGTCATTGCACGCCTATGAGTCATGCGCGTCTTGGATTTCAGTTGCGGTGGCCCCTTTGCCAGGCCCTGATGGCTTCCAGATCTCTGTGGAGCCGTTCTTCCACCTCATCAACAAATAGCTCACTGGGTTGGCTCTTCCCTGCCAAGGCCTCCCCACTCCCTTTGGCGAGGGCTGAGCCTGACAGAGCCGTGCTCTGGAGGGCTTTGGGGCTCCTCCCACCCCCACCCCAGCACTGGTTGAAGTGAGTCCTGCAGGCCAAGAGTCCTGGGGAGTCAGTCTTTCCCCTTCTTAGGAAGGACCCTGAGTACTCTGTGGCACACACATCGTCACGGGTCGGCCAGGCCGTTCAGGGACCCGTGACTAAGACTTGACTCATCTTCTCCCAGCTCACAGCAGCCAGCCAGCCCTGTGCCCAGCCCTGACAAGACAAAGGCCACCCACTGTCTAGACAGATAAACACACAGGCCCATCTTCTCCACATACACACCTGCAGTAGAAATTTTGCCCACAGTAAAAATTTTGTCAGGGAACTTTGGGGTCTCCCCCAAGATCCCCCTGTGGCCGGTGTCTTCTGTTTTCTTTCTCTGTGGATTCTGCTTTTTTTCCACATTTTTTTTTAACATAAGTCATTGCCTCCCCGGGAGTCTAATGTTAGATGTGACCTCCCCTTGTGGGCCATACCACCTTGATCTCTGTCAAAGGCATCTATGTCTTCGTGGCCAAGGCCACAAGTCATGGGCTCAGCTGGGGCTTCTTCCTCGTAGACTCATGTCATCCCTCACTTTGAGCTGACTTCACCCCGCAGGCCAGGGCAGCATAGAGACTCCCAACTGAGACTCTGGGTCTTCATTCCATGTTCGTTGTTCCTGGAGCCTCCCTCTGAGGACCTAGGGTAGACTGACAGTTGTCCTCATGCAGCCAAGGAGGGAAGCAAGGCTTGGTGACCTGTGTCACCGGATCCCAGGGTTCTTGCAGTTCCAGATGTCAGGGACCTCGCTGCACTTGACCTCAAGCCTCCTTGTCCTTCACCTCTCACTGGCTCTTGTCGCCACTTCCTCCAACCTCTCTGTCCGCAGGTCCATGGCCAACCTCTCTGTCCTGTTTGGTCAGGTGAGTGGGCGACACTGGGATATGGACTGAGTCCCATTCGTCACCTGTGGACGGGCAACTAGGTCACATCCTGTCTCCATGGCCTGCAGTGGGGGCACCAGAAATGCTGTCCCAGACCCCAGCACCCAGGGGCATCCTTTCCTGGGAGCCCCTACTCCCTCCTTAACACAAACTCTGGATTCCTCCACAGGTAGTGCGGGGGCTCAGTGCAGGTGCCCGTGTCTTTGAATTCATGACCCTGAGCCCCTGTATCCCACTCTCGGGGGGCTGCTGCATCCCCAAGGAGCACCTCCGTGGCTCCATCACGTTCCAGAACGTCAGCTTCAGGTCAGCGGCGGTGAGCAGGCACAGGGACAGGCCTTTCTGGGCTGAAGACTGGAGGGGAGCCGGGTGGGGTGTTTGGCTGAAGGCCCCTGTGAACCAGGTGCCTCAGGAGGGAGCGGGGCCCCAAGGGACTTGGGAGCCTGCTGTGACCAGGGTTCTCTTTGACTCCCCCAGCTACCCCTGCCGCCCCGGCTTTGAGGTACTCAAGGACTTCACCCTGACGCTGCCCCCTGGCAAGATTGTGGCCCTTGTGGGCCAGTCTGGGGGAGGTAAGCAGTGCCCCCCACCCTCTGATTTTCTGTGGCAGCCACTTGGAGCAGGGCTGGGAGCAAAAAAAGCAGTAAGATCCCAGCTCTCTGCCCTGGGCCGGGGGAGCTCCCACTGCCATAAGGGTCCCTCTTTCCTTGGACCTTGGCTTCCTCCCTCTCAACCCCAAACTCTCAGGAAAGACTACGGTGGCATCCCTGCTAGAGCGCTTCTACGACCCCACGGCCGGTGTGGTGATGCTGGATGGACATGACCTGCGCACCCTGGACCCCTCTTGGCTCCGGGGCCAGGTGGTGGGCTTCATCAGCCAGGTATGGGCCAGAGGCTAGTGTGGGCAGCATAGGTGGGCTCCCCTCACCAGTCCCTCCTCCCGGGCCTCCCCTTCTCAGTCCTCAAGGCCTTTCCTTCCCCCACTCTCCCTCTGCTGCCCCTTAGGAGGCCTCGACTTCTTCACCATTCCTAGTTGTCCTCTGGATCCAAGGTGTCCCTGCCCTGGACATCTGCAGCTCTGCACTGGTCTCCCAGGGCAGGGACACTTTGCTTCTGTTGACAGCAGTCTAAGCAGGCGGGCATTTTAGGATCCTGCAGCAGAGGGGCTGGGATTGCTGGGGGCCAGCACCGACCCACTAAGTGCTGGGCACTCTTCCTTTGCAGGCTGGGACAAAAAGCAGGCATCCCATGAGGGCCAGCCCCTCAGGAGAGGGCCAAATGCAATACCCTCCTGCTGCCATCACTGCCAGGCCTGCTGGCCATGCCATCCAGCCCCTTCCCACCTCTGCTTCACAGGGTTCACCCACTTCTACTTCCCCTTAATGGGCCACTGTGTTCTCACTTGATTGACCTCTGACTTTGAACTTCTGGCTCACCCTAAGTTACCCCTAAGGGATCTAGTCAAACAGAGTCTCACTGGGTAGGGTGGCACACTCCAGTGAGGCTGAGGCAGGAGGATCTCAAGTTTGAGGCCAGCTTCAGCAACTTAGTGAGACCTTAAACGATTTATCAAGACCCTGTCTCCAAACAACAAACAAAAAGGGCTGGGGATGTGGCTCAGCAGCATAAAGCACTCCTACTGGGGCAGAGTGGGAGACTTCCTGTAGACACTGTCTCTGTGTCCCCACCCCAGGAGCCAGTCCTGTTTGGAACGACCATCATGGAGAACATCCGCTTTGGAAAACTGGATGCTTCTGACGAGGAGGTATATGCAGCTGCACGGGAAGCCAATGCCCATGAGTTCATCAGCAGCTTCCCCCAGGGCTATGACACCATTGTGGGTGAGTTGGAGGATGCCTGCTGGGGTCTGCAAGGCTCCATGGTGATGAGGCTCTGTGGGGGCCGGGAAGTCTTGACCCATGTGGCTCAGCACAGCAGACCATGTGGGCTGCAGAGACAGGCAGGGCTCCGGAGGGCCAGAGCACCGGACAGGGAGTGACAGACAGGACTCTGGCCATGCAAGTGATTCACAGAGCCTACCACATTCCAAGCCCAGAGGATGGGGGGCTCTTGCCTCATAACTGTTTTCCCCTCCTCTGGCTCCTGTTTCGTTCTTCTTTTCTTACTGTTTAAAAGTGTCTCCTCTGCCAGGTGTAGTAGTACACGCCTGTAATGCCACTAGCTCGGGAGGCAGAGGCAGGATGATTGTGAGTTCAAAGCCAACCTCAGTAAAAGTGAGGTACTAAGCAGCTCAGTGAGACCCTGTCTCTAAATAAAATACAAAATGGGGCTGGGGATGTGGCTCAGTGGACCAGTGCCCCTGAGTTCAATCTCCCATGCCGGGTTTCTGTTCGCAACTAAAAGGCTCAGTGGTCACTCCAGGTAAACTGGGCTAACTGGGCTGCGCAAAATAACCACACGAGAGACACAAATATGGGGCTGGGATTGTGGCTCAGTGATAGAGCGCTCACCTAGTACGGGCGGGACCCGGGTTTGATCCTAAGCACCACATAAAAATAAAGGCATTGTGTTGTGTCCATCTACACCTAAAAAATAAATATTAAAAAAAAAAAAGAGAGAGACACGAATACCTTTTTCTTTGGAGTCACTGTGACAGCTCCTCTAACCTTAAGGGTCTGCAGGAAGAGAGAGAGAGAGAGAGAGAGCACGCGCTGACCCCTTTTATTGCGCTGACTCCTTTTATTGAGAGAAGCTATTCAAATGAGGCAAGGGGTCAGGTTTCAGGGGGCTGAGTATCTTCATGATGTCCACTGTCAGCAGGTTGACTGACGTCTGGGTAGGCCACAGCCAAGGGCACAGTAATGTTGTAGGGACAAACGAGGCAAGGCACCGAAGATAGTAGGAAACAGTTTTATTGGGCTGCAGCCAGGTTCAGAGGGTACAGCCTTTGCTGTAATCAATCAATCCCCTGAACCCCGAGTTCAGGGAGTTTCAGAGTTTATACCCAGCATGTAAGGGGAGGGGCTCAGAAGTTCGCAATCTGCAGAAGTTCACATAAAAGCAGCTTTTTCTCTCACTGTTCTGAACATGTTAACTCTTCAAGGACAGCACCTGAGAAGGGGAGAGCTTCATCTCCCCTTTCTTTCCTCCCCCTGCCAGCTGTTACCATGGGCCCATTTGTAACTTATCTTAAAAATGTAGACATCTCTGTGAAGCCCAGCTCAAGGCCAGAGGCCTTGTTTGCACATTTCTACAAAGTACTATACTGGATACGTTTGTGAAAAACTAGTAAGGGGGTGCCCAGTACCTGGAGTGCTGGTATCTTCTCGGCCAGTGGCCAAGTAAACAGGGCGACATGAAAATAGGAAGTTTATCTACAACGGGCTCTTTTGCTGACAGTCCTAAAATCAGCCATGGTGAAGCAGGCTTTTCTGTGGAGAAAGGGGGTGCCACTTCAGTAAGAGAAGGGAACACACACAAGGCACTTCCAGGGAAGATTCTATCTAAACAGGACAAGAGGTTATATTATAAAGGAACAGGTGAGCGTAGCTCCACCCACGGGGCTGTAGGGAAGACAAGCCCGGGCAAGAAGACAGTCACTCAAACCCTAGAAGAGCAGGGCAGTCTAGCAGCATGGGTGCCTGATGCCACATCGCCCAGCAGGGGAGTTAACTCAAGTTATGTGCGAGGTTGGTCTCCCACACTCCCATACCCTCCCCGCCAAAAAAGAAGCATCTATCAACATAACAGTTGGTGTCCTGTGCAGGTCTTTCTTCTGACTTCCCAGGAGAGGGCTCTGGTGGTTCAGGGGACATGCAGCAGCACAATAGCATGTGCACTGGTGGCTTGCAGCTTTAGGTGCAAGAGGTCTTCTCCTTTCCATCTCTGGGGCTCTGTTTACCGCCCCACATGCTAGATCTGCTGCAGAATGTATCAGCACCTCTCAGAATGGCAAAACTGAACTCTTGGCTCTTTAGTCTGAGCAAGCATCAGCCCCTGGGCTGAGACCTTTCTTTAGCCACCTGTCGAATTCCACCTTGCTAATCTAGCTGTGTCCACATGACTGGGCTCCGCACTGCCCTGAGTGGGGGGCCCCTGGCGTCTCTCCCTGGGTGGTCGCACTACCTTGAGTGGGAGGACCCCTGGCATCTCTCCCTGGGTGGTGCTCTCCTGTGCCTCTGAACCTGGCATGCTCCCTGCTCGTGTGGGCTTCTCAGAGCTGCCCCCTCACTAACTCAAGACCCTGCCATCACCTCACAGTTCCTTTTGGCTCACCAGCTGCCACTTCTGCTCTCTTCTGTGGCCTTCAAATGCCGCCATGCCTGGAGTCTCCTTGGATCCTAGCAGGTCCCCACAGCAGTGGAGTCCCTGAGGCCAGGATGACAGCTCGAGCTATAGCATCAGGGCAGGGCCACCTGCCTGGCCCAGAGGCCTTGCATGCTAGGAGGCTCCTGTGCTGACCACTCATGTTGGTGTGCACATGTGTACACTGCTTTCTTTGCACAGGGATGTGGGACCAGGGAGCTGACAGATGACACCCCACCCTTGGAGAGGCAGGACGAGCATTGACGTGTCAGGGACACTCTGGGGAGGGACCAGAGGGACTAGGGGGAAGTTTAGGAAGGACCCAGTGCCTCTCTGCCTGACACTCCCAAGTGTGGAGCCGAGGATCTCTTCAGGCCTTCACCTTATCCTTTTCCTATGCAGGCGAGCGGGGCACAACCCTGTCTGGTGGCCAGAAGCAGCGTGTGGCCATTGCCCGTGCCCTCATCAAGCAGCCCACAGTGCTGATCCTGGATGAGGCCACCAGTGCGCTGGATGCTGAATCTGAACGGGTGGTGCAGGAGGCCCTGGACCGAGCCAGCACTGGCCGCACTGTGCTGGTCATTGCCCACCGGCTCAGCACTGTCCGTGCAGCCCACTGCATCATTGTCATGGCCAATGGACAGGTCTGGGAGGTCAGTGTGGGCCTGGGGAGTCGGGCAGTGGGTTAGGGTGGCTCTAGCCATGATGGTGGAAAAGGCAGCATAGAGAAGCAACTCCTCTGGCCCAGCCCCATGTCCTAGAAGCAGAATCCCTACCCTTGCACAAGCCCTGGCCTCTTGAGGCATTGGTTTCTTTCTCTGTCCCCTGGCATAGAGGCTCATTAGAGGCTCCCAGGATTGAAGGGAAAAGTAGATCTGTTGGAGGTAGGCATGGGGCCCAGGGCAGGGCTGGCCACCCAAGGACTGAGGGCAGAGGCTACACCAGGGACTCTGATGGGACCATTAGGAGCAGATCCTCAGAGAGCTTGTGGGCTTGGCTCATAGACTCAGTGCAGGGGAGGGGGCTAACAGGAAGAGTCAATGTACTTCCTCCGTAGTCCTGTGGAGGAGGGATGGGCACTAACAGCTGTGTCCTCAGCAATGGCAGTTCATTTCAGGTTGGACTGTGTTTTCCATGTGTCCCCAGAAGATCACTGGCTTAAGTGACCAGGAGCCCAATGACTGATAAAGGCCAGCCCTCCCAGGACTCTGAATGTGATGCTGTTGAGTGACCCTCAGGCCCTTCTTCCCCCCTTCCAGGCTGGGACCCACGAAGAGCTCCTGAAGAAAGGTGGCCTCTATGCAGAGCTCATCCGGAGGCAGGCCCTGGACACCCCACCAACATCAGGCTCACCTCGGGAGAAGCCCAGAGGCCCTAGGAACCACTAGCACAAGTCCTGAGAATGGCCCTCTGAGGTCTGGTTGCTGCCCAGCATCAGGGACAGCTCAGCTGGGGGAGCTGTCCAGGGACTGGGCCCCTGGAGGGCCAGCATGCTAGGTGTGGCTGTGACTGCTGCCTCTCCACTCACAATAAAGCCAGGCCCACCAGCTGGGCTGGGGGTGGTATCTCTCCCACTCACTCTTACCCCTGCTGCCTGCCACTGCCTTCCTGCCAGAGCACAGAATCTTTGGGCTGCACATGGTAAGGCAGAATCCCCAAGGCCTTTCTGCTCTGTCCTCTCTCTGCCCCAGCTCTACCCAACAGCCTGAAGTTGTCTGGACCCTCAGCTCCAGGAAATTTTGAAAATTCAGAGTCCAAGAGTAGGCCTGGGAATCCAGACCTGAGCTCTTCCCCATTCCTGCTAGGATCTCACTTCTTCGTAAACTGGGGACTGACTCTCCCACTGGAAAGTCCCTGCTGCCTCTCTGACCCTGAGAGGAGGAGCCTCCCCTTGGTCCATCCTCCACACATCCTCCCTTCCAACCCTCTCCTCCGTTACCACAGTCTTAATATCTGGATTTTACCCACCATCTCCAAGGGGACAGATGCTTAACAGGACCCACATGGGTTGGGGTAAGAGGGGTGGGACACTATTACTGTCCCTGCCCTGTGTGACTTGAGTCTTTGACCTGGTGAGACTGTGAGCCAGCCTCCTGCTTGAAGGAGACAGGGGCCTGCAGCACACCCAGCATACTCAGTGGGCCCGTGGTGTCCACGGGAAGCAGTTGGTGCAAAGCCATGGGGAGGCTCATGGAGCATGTGGCTTGGGGCCTCACCTTGGAAGGGGATGGACAGGCCGACAGCCCTAGTGACGTGCTTATGGCCCCAAAGCTGTGAATGAGACAGTTCTGGGTCCAAGAAAGGCACTGTGAAAGGCTCTTGGACTGCAGTGGTGCCCAGAACCAAAAGCAGTCAGGACCTTATGTCCTTCTGATGCTGCAGATGCACCAGTCCTCCTCATCTACTCCCAGGGCTGGTGGCCTCCTGCCTTGATGCTGCCCTTGTCTCTTCCCACTAAGGGTCTTCCCTTGTCTAGCCATATCCAGACTGGGACTCCACAGAGTCCCACTCTCTGAGGCATGGGGAGAGTGGGTGCCTGTGCCACCCTTCAGAACCAGCCAAGCATTTTGCATTTTTCCTGCAGCAAAGAAGTATTTCCATTTTTCAGGGGGCAGGAGCAGTGGTGTACAAATGAGGTAAAAGAGGCAGCAGTGGCTTAGGTGTGAGTGCAGGAGCCAGGTTGGGACTTGAAGCTTCTGTGGGCATGGTTTAGGACCAGATACCACTATGGGGCAAGCCATCCAAAAGCCCCAGGGCCCCAACATCCTTGTTTGGTATCCTGCTTCCTGACTGATCAGAGGTTGCAGTCCAGGGAGCAAGAGTTTAGGGCTGGCTCCGGGTTGCTTGGCCACTAAACTAGAGCCTGGGCAGGGACTCAGCGTCCTAGCTGGTCCCTTCTGCTCTGCCCAACCCTAGGCCTGGTTGTTGCCTGATGCCTTCCTCACAGGGCAGGAAGCTAGGCAGCTCCTGTTTCCCATCCCACCTCCAGGCCCAGGCCACCCAGCTTCAAGATGGCTCTTCCGGAATTGCCCTCCTCCCACCACCTGGAGAAGTTAGAGAAACCCCACGGCCAGGCAGATGAGCTGTGCATCTGCACTCACTGGCCTGTAAGCTCACCTTGACCTTGCTGTGCCAGCTACTCTGCAGAGATACAGTCTGGCTATGCTTGGTCTTGAAAAGTCTTTTCCAAGGGATAAATAAGATGAACTACAGTGAAGTACTTAAAAACACGGTGCAATAGCCTGGGAAAGTGGTCACATCTGTGCTACAAGCCATCATATCCACTTATCCCTTCCAAAGTATTATACTTTTCTCACGTGCCACTCAGTCCGAGATGGCCCCTGCCCCCTGAAGCCTGTGAGCCATTGCAGCATGGTGTAGCCATATTTGGCTGGTGGAAATATGTGCTTCCTACTCAGCTGGAAGTCTGAATAAATAAATCTGGTGGCCTACAATGCTTTTTGGACAAAGATGGAATTTATTAGAAATAAATTGCAGGGGCTGGGGATTGTGGCTCAAGCGGTAGCGCGCTCGCCTGTCATGCGTGCGGCCCGGGTTCGATCCTCAGCACCACGGACAAACAAAGATGTTTTGTCCGCCGAGAACTAAAGAAAATAAATAAATATTAAAAAAAAAAAAAAAGTTGCAGTAAATTAATGGAGATAAGCCTCTGTTCTCAGATCCACAGGGAAGTGTTGAGCAGTTTCCCAATCAAGGGTAGATGAGCATTTCACTAGCACAGAGCTTGACACTGATGAGGACCCCTGTGTGGATGCTCCCAGACCCACCCCTGCAGCTCCGAGCTGGGCCACAACGTTTCTGCTTGACCTGACCCCTTGCCTGCTGCAGGCCAGCTAGCACAGTCCTTGTGGACATCAGCTCTGAGTGTCTCTGCCCCAACTGCTGGGAGGCCCCCTGCCCGCCTCTTCTACTCTTCTTTCTAGATAGTGAGAAGAACCATTTCTGGTCAGATCGGGTACTAGCTCTGCCCTCTCAAGGGCACACACAGCTGGTTCATGGGCATAGATTCCTTTTCTTTGGAAGAGTCCCATGCTGAACAGCCACATGCGCTCCCTCCTCTGATACTGGTGGGACTGCAAAATGGCATAATTGCCATGGGGGAATTTGGTGACATCCACCAAGTTACTAACACAGTGGCCTTTTGACCCAGTGTTTCTATTTCCAGGAGTTTACATCTGTGCAATGGCATGGCCAGCAACACTGATGGGAAGACTGGAAACCCCCTATGGGCATCAGTAGGGGAGTGGTTAAATAAACAACACGATTCAATCAATGGGATTACTGGCATGTGGCCACTTCTAAAGATGGGGTTTTCCAGGTGCTAGGTATCACATGGTCTCTAGGACAGGGTCAGTGAAAAGAGACATGAAGTAATAGGGTAGCAGGTAAGCCCACAATCACTGGTAGAAGCCAGCCTCTCCAACAGGAGGGCCTGAGTATAGGGAGGTAGGATCTGATATACAGGAAAAAAGAATCCCTGAATGTGGCCCTAAAGAGCACCCTGACCATCCAGTGTAGGCTGGGATGCTGACAGCAAGGGAAGAGATCTGCCAATGTCAAACTTCCCACTACTCTCTAGTTTGGACAACAGCCAAGTCCACTCTGAAGGAACAAATGATCCCAGGTGGGATAGTAGGAAGGCAGGAGAGGCAAAATGAGGGAGGGGCTGGACTAAGGGTCAGCGACAAACCCTCAGATCTGATGTGCAGAGGCCGCATCTGGAGGGTCCTACTGGCACTTCCAGTTCCAACTTATCTCTGGGCTCCCTTCAAGCCCTACCCAAGGCTGCTGCGGTTTCCTCCTGGCGCCTCTGGTCTCTGACAGCAACGGCACCCCCCCAGTGCTGCGCTAATGGCTCAGCCTGGGGCCCCAGGGACCTTCCCCGCCCCCCAGACTGCTCTGCTGGCCCCCTTGCCCCCCTCACTGTTGAAACCCAATCCTCTGCAGCAGTGCCAGCTCAGCACCATCTCAACTCTGCTCTGCAGCCCCTGCCTGCCTCTGTTGCCTGCGCCCTACCTGGACTTTGCTGCAGAGCCCCCAGTCCAGCGCTGAGCCCAGGGGAGCCGCCACCTGTTTCTGGGGAAGGTTTCTGGACCAGCAGGTCACCTCACCCATCCCAGCAGGCCAGTGCCTTCCTGCCTTTGGTTTTGTTGCTCTCCCTCCTCTCCTTGCCACCTTCTCCTACCCTCTCCTCACCTGAATTCCTGGCTCCCTGAATCCTATCTCCATCCCTGCCAGTCCTCCAACCCACCCTCTCTCACTTGTTCTAAGCCCCTGGGTCACCAGCCCCAGGGACCTCTCCACGCGCCTCCTGGGTTCCAGCCATGAAGCCCCCCTCAGGGTTACAAGAGGCCTGCCGGCCAGCCTCAGACATCCGTGTGTTCGCCAGCAGCTGCACGCTGCATGGACTTGGCCATGTCTTTGGCCCTGGTGGCCTGACCCTGCGCCGCGGGCTGTGGGCCACAGCCGTGCTCCTGTCGCTGGCAGCCTTCCTCTACCAGGTAGCTGAACGGGTGCGCTACTATGGGGAGTTCCACCATGAGACGACCCTGGATGAGTGTGAAAGCCACCGGCTCACCTTCCCAGCTGTCACTCTGTGCAACATCAACCCACTGCGCCGCTCACGCCTTACACCCAACGACCTGCACTGGGCTGGGCCCTCACTGCTGGGTCTGGACCCTGCTGAGCACACCGCCTTCCTGCGCTCCCTGGGCCGGCCCCCTGCACCACCGGGCTTCATGCCCAGTCCCACCTTTGACATGGAGCAGCTCTACGCCAGAGCTGGCCACTCCATTGAGGACATGCTGCTGGACTGCCGCTACCGAGGCCAGCCATGTGGGCCGGAGAATTTCACTGTGGTGAGTTACCCACTCTATCCAGAGACCCACATTCCCCAGCATTGCCAGCCAGGCTCTCCTGAAGTCAGAGAACTTTAGCAAGCATCCTGGCATCCCTTCCTTCTTGGGAGCCATGTCATTCTGTTCAGCCCGGGAAGGGGCCCTCCTTGAGGTCCCCTCCTCATCTCCCAATCGTCATGCACACCTAAGGGCTGACCTATAGAGACCCTACTATTGGAGAAGGAACTCTCCAGTGGACAATTCTATTCTAGGCAGAAAAGCCCTCTCTGCTAGGAGAAGGGGACTTGGACTTGCTTTCCTCTGTCTCTTCAAAGTTTTGCCAGGATGGCAACTGGTCCACTTCTTTTTCCCTGTAGGCTGTGCCCTGGGCCTTGGTGGGAGTTGGAGGCTGGAGGAGTTGCAGTGATAGATGGGTGTCTGAGAGGGCTCACCCATATGTATCTGCATTGGGGGGTCAGGGGCATCAAGAGGTGGGCTTCAGGGTTCAAGAGAGAGACGCAGAGTATGAGGAGGGGAGAGTCCCTAGGCCCATGTGCTTGTCTGGGGGGAGGGCTGCCACCCTGTCTGCACCCCCAGATCTTCACCCGGATGGGGCAGTGCTACACATTCAACTCGGGTGCCAATGGGGCAGAGCTGCTCACCACCCCCAAGGGTGGTGCTGGCAATGGGCTGGAGATCATGCTGGATGTGCAACAAGAGGAGTATCTGCCAGTGTGGAAAGACATGGGTAAGGGTCACACACACACACACAGTGGGGTCTGCCAATCACATGGGTATGGAGCACATGCATTAGGACAGGTAACTGAAATGGGGTGCAAAAGCCTAGGGGATCTTGGTGTGGTGGCACACACCTGTAATTCCAGGTACTCAGGAGCTTGAGGCAGGAGGATGGCAAGTTTTGAGGCCAGCCCACACAACTTAGCAAGGCTCAAAAACAAAAGCAATAAAAAGAGGTGGGGTGGATCTTAGTGGTACAGTTCTTACCTGGATCCCCAGTACTGGAACAAAGGGAAAAAGGCCAGGGAAAGGAGAGGAGGGTGGAGGTGTCAAGACGTGATTGCTGAGGCACTTCCATCCCTTATGCAAAGAGGGGCAGAACAGTTCTTCCCAGAACTGGGGAGAATGGGCTGCAGTCTCTGTCCTCAAAGACCCCTCCCTGTAGAGGAGACCCCGTTTGAGGCAGGGATCAGAGTGCAGATCCACAGCCAGGAGGAACCCCCCATCATCGACCAGCTGGGCTTCGGGGCTGCCCCCGGATATCAGACTTTTGTGTCCTGCCAAAAGCAGCAAGTATCCTCACCTGTGCCTCCCTCAAGGCTGCCAGCCCCTCCTTCGTCCTGCACCACCTCAACCCTTACAGGCAGTTCCTCAGCTTGTCCCAGGGGCTGAGCTCCAGTGACTTCTTGCATTCTCCCATAAGTCTCCTTAACCCCATCCCCTCACAGCTGAGCTTCCTGCCACCGCCTTGGGGCGACTGTAGTTCCGTATCTCTGGACCCTGACTTTGAGCCGGAGCTCTCGGATCCCCTGTCCCCCAGTCCCAGCCCCAGCCCCAACCCTCCCTACAGCTTAATGGGGTGTCGCCTGGTCTGCGAGACCCGCTACGTGGCTCGAAAGTGCGGCTGTCGAATGATGCATATGCCTGGTAAGGAGTAGGGTCCGTGTCCTGGGGTGGGTGGAGGCTAGGGGACACTTGGGCTCCTGAAGCTGCTTCCTTCCCCTCCCCAGGCGGCGCGCCGGTGTGCAGCCCCCAGCAGTACAAGGACTGCGCCAACCCGGCCCTGAGTAAGAGACAAGCCTCCCTCGGCCTCCAGGTCCCCGCCCCGCCCCGTCCTTGACCCCCACCCCTCTGGCCGCGGGACCCTGACTCCAGGCTCGGTGGCCCGCAGACGCCATGCTGCGGAAGGACGCGTGCGCCTGCCCCAGCCCTTGCGCCAGCACGCGCTACGCCAAGGAGCTCTCCATGGTGCGGATCCCCAGCCGCGCTGCCGCCCGCTACCTGGCTCGGAAATACAACCGCAGCGAGGCCTACATCGCGTGAGCCCCTCCAGCGAGCCAGGGCCCCGGCGGGGAGGGCGCGCGGCCCGGCCAGGCAGTCCACATCATCACGAGCTCTGTCTCGGGCTCTGGACAAACTGCCCAAGCGCTCTGACCCAGGGGCGACGGGGTGACGTCCCTCCCAGGGTTCTTGAAAGGAGCCAGAAGCCCCACATCATTTTGCTGCCAGCGGCCGCCACCAAGGATTAGCCAGCGAACATTCAGGCCTTTCTTCCCCTCCAGGGAGAACGTGCTCATTCTGGACATCTTCTTTGAGGCCCTTAACTTTGAAACAGTGGAGCAGAAGAAAGCCTATGAAGTGTCAGAGCTGCTCGGTGTGTGCTGAATGCCCAGGGTCTGTGGAGGCGTGGGTGGGGCAAGTGGCCGTAAGTTGACAGGCGCCCTGCTTCCACAGGTGACATTGGGGGTCAGATGGGGCTCTTCATCGGGGCCAGCCTGCTCACCATCCTTGAGATCCTAGACTACCTCTGTGAGGTGGGCCTGGGCCCCAGCTGGGGAAGGTGGGGAGAGGAATCTGGCCACTCGGGTCCAGGGGGAAGGTTTACCTGGCCACCTCCCCCTGCTGCTTGCCCTCAGGTGTTCCGAGACAGGGTCCTGGGGTATTTCTGGAACAGAAGACGCTCCCAGAAGCACTCCAGCACCACTCTGGTAACAGCCCCTCTTCCTTCCCTGCCACCTCCAGAAGCCTCCTCAGGCAGCCTAGGACGCTTCCCTGGTGGGAAGTGGGGGAGATATGTGCAGTGACCTTGGCTGGGCCCTACCTCTGACTCTCTTCCTCTTCCCACAGCTTCAGGAAGGGCTGGGCAGCCATGGAGCCCAAGTTCCCCACTTCAATCTGGGCCCCAGGTAACACAAAATGGCCAAGTTCAAGGGAGGAGGGGCAGGACAGGTCCAGAGGGTACAGTCCAGGTCCTGAAGGGCAGGAACAAGGCATCAAGTGAAGGTCCCCTGCCCCAGTACTGTGGCCTGTCTCCCCAGGCCCCCCACCCCGCCCTGTGCTGTCACCAAGACTCTGTCTGCCTCCCACCGCTCCTGCTACCTCGTCACCCGGCTCTAGACATGCTCTGTATGACCTCGGGGCCACACTTTGACATCCTGAATGCCCTGCCTGCACATCTTTGCTATCTTCATCCCAAATAAAGCTTTAATGTTTCTGCCTCAGGTGTTCCTCTTATAGGGCAGAGGCTAGCAGGGCCAAGGTCAGCTCTTCTCAGCCCAGTAAGTCCACTGCAGTCAGCTTCAGCTAGGTATCACTTCTGTGAGGCCTGCAGAGCTGGGCCCCAATTAGCCCTCACAAACCTCTGGGAGAGGATGGTAGTAATAGGATACCAGTCATTTGCACCTCAGTGTGAATGAGTTTATCAGAAGACATCAGAGGACAGGTCTCTCCCAACCCCAGGGCTCAGGTGTGATGGCCTAGAGGAGGCTCGGTCAGTAGGTACTGGCTGGGTACAGCTGCAAGAAGACTCTGACCCAGAGCCCAGGGAGAAGTGGTGAGGAGGAATGGGGATGAGAGAAGGGCTCTTCCACTTCTAAGAACACAAGCTGGTGTCCTGCCTTTGAAGGCCATGGTTCTTCTCACATTTGGGACCAAGCGTGGCACACAGCCTGTCTCCATGGGAGCAGTTCTTGCTTCCTCAACTCCCCACAGGAGAAGGCGGCCCTAGCTGGAAATGATGGAGCTGAGAGCAGCCTCCCTTCCTCCTCCTGCCAGGAAGGACACACCAGGCCGGCCTCAGGCCCATTTCCTGCTTCTGCCGCACCCCCAACCACTGGAAAACTGGCAGAGAAGGAAGTGGGAGAGGGAGTGTTCCTCATAGAACCATACCTTTGGGTCTCTCCCCGCCAGCCTGCAGGCTTGGATATGGGGTGTTGAAGAGGGAAAGGTCCATGTGGGACGTGGAGGGCCACAAGGAGAGACCCATGCCTTTTCTCCTCATTCTGGTGGAAGCCATCTTTGATCTCAGATGCTAGCTGCTTAACCCCTGGGGACTATGTCTGGCCTTCCTGGACAGAGGGAGGATGGGGTGTACAGAAGTGCAAGGCCAACACCGCCTTGACCCCAGCAGGGAGGAGTGGGGTCAAGGGTCAAGGCCTCATGATCCTGTAGTCTCAAAGCCACTTAGAGTAGCAGAGAGTAGGGCATGCCTGAGCTGGATGAGGGGCTGCAGAGGGTGGTAAAAGTGGAGCAGGGATCCCCCAGAACCCGCTTCAGAGCCACCCCACCACTACATCAGCAGACTGTGGGAAAGGAGCCAATTTATGAAATTAAATAAAGTCCATGGGGGAAGTGAAGATTGCAGGCCAGGGTACCTTGACCCTGGCCAGGCCCAGCACAGCTGGAGCTCAGCACCCCCCTTCCCACCCCTCCCACGAGGGGGCTTAAATAGGCCAGGCCCTGGCCTGGCATCCAGGGGTCCCAGAGCCTAGGGGGGACAGAAGTCAGAGAAGTAGGGGTGCTGCAGGGCCTCCTCCGCTGAGACACGCTGGACAGGGTTACACTTCAGGAGGTTCTGGAGACAGGAGGGAGCAAAGATGGTGGCAGATTCAGGCCAGGTCAACTGCCAGAGCTCCACCCTCCCCTAGTCCCCCTGGAGGAGAGTTTCAACCCCATCCTCTACCCTGGTTACCTACCTGCAACAGGTCCCTCCCTGTGGCATTGAGCTTGGGCACGACATTCACCAGGGATGTTGTGGCCGGGTACATTGGGTAGGGCTGTGGAGGGGAGAGAGTCAGACCAGAGAGTGGGGTGTGGAGGCTACTGGGGCTGTGAAGAAACTGATCTCTGACCAACCACGACTTTCCCCACTCCCCATCACACCTTGTAGTCTGGCAGCTTAGTCATGGCGGGCCACTGCTCCTCAGTTGGTGTCCCCAGCAGCGTGTCCATGGGGTCAAGGATCACTCATGGAAAGGGCTGCATTTGCACTTTTGGAGGTAGGGTGAGGGGCTTTGCCCTCCCAGGGATAGGATTCTGCATTCCCACCTGCCCCCACTCTACCTGCTACCTCAAGATAAGCCTGTGACATATATTCCTATAGCATGGTGTTTACAGGGAACCAGGTGTGTCTCAAATGCTCATTTAACTCAAACCCTGATGTCTGTGCTCCGAATAAACCAGTTGTCCTTCCCCTTCTCCCACAAAAAGTTCTCTGCTCCTTCTGGCTCCTTCATCCTGAGGATTCCCGTCGTCCCCCCACCTCAGAAGTAGGAGTGGCTACTTCCTCACCACGCTCCCCTTGCCTACAAGCTGCACCTGCACAGGGACTGTCAGCTCTTCCACCCTCACCCTCAGAAGCAGCCCCGGGCCCCCTCATCCTTGCCCAGGCCATCACCACCCTCACCCCTGCTCTAAGTTCCCTGCTCACTCCCCTTCCAGAGTGAAGATATGGATGGTGAGCAAGAGATAGATGGGGCAGGGGAAGTGAAGGATATCGGAAGATCCTCTTCAGCTGGTCATCCACATCGTTACCAGGGAAAAGAGGTCGCCCAGCATTGGCCAGCTCTGGGAGGAAGAGAGAGGGATGAGCCCTGATTTGTGAGGCCCCCTCACACTGGAGCAGGCCCTGTGCCTTCCATCCCCATCCTTAAGAATCCCACTCCCTTCCCCCAGAGGAAACCCTCCAGGCCCTACTTATCAACTCAAATGGGAGAGAAAGTACCCCTGCAGAGCCCCAGCATGTCACCTGCAAAAATGCAGCCAGCTGACCACATGTCGATGGACGTGGAGTACAGTTTAGCCCCAAAGAGGACATCCGGTGGACGGTACCACAGTGTCACCACCTGAAGAAGACCCCATCCACAGGGACCCCCCCACTTAGAGGGCTGGGAAACAGGTTTGAGGAAACTCAGAGACAAGAGGGTCTTGGTCCCCACCCGATGTCCCATTTCCCAGGCTCACTTCAGCAGAGTAACAGCGGACTGGGATCCCAAAGGCTCGAGCCAAACCAAAATCAGCCAACTTCAGCTCCCCATTCTAAGGAAAGATGAAGAGTAACATTGATAAGAGCTTTCAAACAGCATTGGGGTAGGCTCCAGCTCTCCCAGTCCTGCCCCCTCAGTATGCCCAATCCCTGGCTGCAGTCTCCCCATCCTCCCTCCTCCCCCAGAAAGCAATACCCTGTTTATGAGGAGGTTCTGGGGCTTCAGGTCCCTGTGCAACACGTTGCGGCTATGACAGAATCCCAGGCCTTTCAGCAGCTGGAAAAGGAATGACTAGGGAGAAGGAGGGAGAAGGGAGTCAGACACCTGAATGTGTGGATCTTGCTGCCTGCCTCACCTTTTGTCATGCTCTATAGCCCACCCATTTGTAGCAGCAAGCTCAGGAAGACATCATCATTCATTATTGAGGACCCACTTTGCATGGTGCTAGGCATCAGAGAGAAAATAGTGAACAAGTTAACCCTGATCCCCACTTTTTTGGACCTTAGAGCCTGGTGGGCCTGTCTTCTCAGTCCATGCTTATCGCCCTACCTAGCCACACATAAGTGCACATACACCATAACCATTAGTGCAAGTACAGTGCTATAACATTATTCAGGAACTGCTTCCCCTGGAACCTGGGACAAGGCCCTTGGTCTTCATCCCAGCACAGTGCCTGGTGCAAAGCATCCAGTACTTGTTGAATGAATGAAATGTATCTCTATGAGCCTCATTTTCTCATCTCTCCCATGCAAATAACGTCACTGTTACCATGCAGGTCAAAGCAGACTTTGCTCCCTAAGACCAGAGGCTTGTGGAGGGCAGAAATGGGGTTTGTTCATTCTCTGACACTCCAGGGCCCAAACATGCAGTGAAGGAATACTTACACTAAATATAGACCCCACCCAGATTCAATGAGTCCTCAGAACAACCCTCCCCTAACCTTCACAATCTCAGGATCGAGGTCACCATTGCAGCTGTCAAAATACTTCTTCAGGTCCTAAAAACAGATAAGGGTAGAAGAAGAGGTCAGAATTTAAGCTCAGTCTTGGCCCCTGTGTCCTACCAAAATCACTGCTCCCCAAGCCCCCTTTTCACCTGATCACAGAACTCAAAAACCAAAGTCAGCTTCTTGTCACTATGCAGAACATCATGAAGCCTAGGGAGAAGGAAGGGCTCAGTCAGGTCCAAAAGTTGACCCCTAACATCCCAATACCAGCCCAGCCCAACGCTGAAGCCCCCACCTCTTCCTGCAACCACAGGCAAGAAAGGCCTGTGGGGCACACACCTGACGATGTTCTTGTGCTTCAGCTCCTTGAGTAGGCAGATCTCCCGAAGGGCAGAACTCGGCACACCCTACACATGAGGGACCCAGGGGCAGCAGTCAGAGACCACCCATACCAGGCCTCAAACACTACCTCCCCGCTGCCCTGTGCCCCAATCCTACCTCATCATCATCATCCAGCCTCACCCTTTTCAGAGCCACAATCTCATGGGTCTCCCGGTTTTTGGCCTTGAATACAGTTCCATAGGTGCCTAGGGAAAAGAAGCCAAGGGTGACGGAAAGCAGGAGTATCCTTTACCATCTTAGTAAATCCCTCCCGAGAGCAGTTAGCCTCCTAGGGTGCTAGAGAAGGGTTTCAGGGTGAAGGCAAGGCACTGACTAGCTCTGTAAGTGAGGATGCGGCAGGTGAGGAGGGGCAAGAAGGTCCCTGCAAAGGTTCCAGGATACCTGCAGGAGGGAGAGTCTGCAGCGGCTAGGATAAGGAGGTTTATAACAGAGGCGGTGCTCCAGTAAGTCTGGAAACAGGAGGGATGTGGGCGAGAAAAGAGGGCCTGCAGAAATGTTGAGGTTGGAGGTCTGCAGAAAACTGAGGTTGGTGGGGGGTCGAGGTGAGGTTTGCAAGTGGTGCTGAGGCTAGAGATGGGATATGCAGGAAGTGCCGCGGTAGGGAGGTCGAGTCTACAGGGAGTGCTAAGGTTATAAGTGGGAGTCTGCGGGAAATGCTAACTTGGGGAGGGATGGTTGCACATAGTGTTGTGCTCAGTGGCCAGGGCTTCTGCCGGGGTTGAGATCCGAGCTGTAGATATTGCTGACGGTAAGGGGAGTCGGGGCTGCAAGGAATGCTGAAGGGTTTGCAGAAGAAGACCTTGCAGGAACATCTCGTGGTTCTGTTACCTTCCCCAATCTTCTCCAGTTTCTCGTATTTCTGCATTGCGGCGGCCGCGGGGACCCCTGCGGGCCCTGGGTTCTAAGACTCCGGCCCCGGCGTTGCAGGGGAGGCGGTACCCAAGTCTCCGGCCCCGACCCGCCCCTCTGCCCGCGCACGGGCTTCTGGGACTTGTAGTCTTGGCACGGCCAGGTTTCCCAGTAAGGCCCGGGGCGACGGGCTCAAGGACTACAAGCCCCAGCAGGCTGCGTTCCGGCTTTCTGCCGCACTCTACTCCCGAGACTCAGGTTCTACCACGGAGGCAAACGCTGGACTTCAAGTCCCAGGAAGCATCGCGTGTTCGCTTTCCGGGCGTCCCCGCCGTGCCTCCGAGGTTCCCAGTGTGCCCCGCTCTTGTTATTCCTTTTCTGTGCTCATAGCTCTCTTGGAAAGGGCCGCTGGGGGACTACACGTTCCAGAATGCAGCGGGGATGGGGGTGGGGGGTGGGGCGGGGCACTCTTCTGTTTGGGGTTTAGGGTTTGGTGGCCTAGATCCCAGGCCCTGGTGGCCTGACTTTGACCCGGTTTGTGATATTGAGTTCCAAGACCTCTTGACAACCTCGGCACGAATTTCTGCCTCTCCTCAGGCCATCTAGTGACCCGAGGATTGAGAGGAAAATGGCTCTGAGCTACGTTTTCCTGCTGCTGACCTCACAGGGACCAGCTGACCACAGGGCTGGGTAGCAAGGCAGGTGTGCTCCATTTGAGGCTGGAATTGAGTGGAGAGACACACGCACCAGAGATCCTTCTTTCTGCTGGTCCCACTTATCATCCTGGAGTCCACCGAATTCCAACAGCTCCATTCTAACATGTTGAGGCAAGCTGGCTGGAGGCTGCGAGTCCCCCAGATCCTTGTCTCCAGAGCAGGGCCCACTGGAGTCAGCCAGGGTGTGGCCCACGAGGGCTGGCAGGTTGGTTACCCCTCTCAACAGACAAGACCACAGACAGATGCTACATTTGAAGCCAGTCTTTACCTCATCCCTTAAAGGAGTTGATTATAGATTTTCTTGCACTGCTCTCTAATTGTCTCCTGATTGCATTCTTGAGGGCTGTGAACTGGGCGAAAACGGCCTCAAATAACACTACTCAGCGTTGAAACCAGAGTTGGTGCTAACCTTTGTTAATTAACTCATGTATATCTGAGTGCTTTGGCATAAACAATGCTGTGATTCACCCACGTGGCAGGCTAAGGGAGTGAAAAGCATATTCCTTATCTGAAAGAATTTATAATTTAGTTGGAGAAGCAAGATTACACATAAAGGTCTTTAAAAGGCGACAACTATGAATAGATCTCCATTCAGTGTGGAAGCAGAGCAAACGGAAGTGGGGAATCCCCAACAAGTCGTCTGGTCCTAGGTCAGCTCAGGGTAATGGGCAGCCAACTTCCAGCTCTGTTACTTCTCAGCCGCCTGCCATTCCATGCCTCAGGGGGATTATTGGGGCCGGGGTGGCGCAAGAGATTCTTAACCCCTGTGCATGCCTATTCCAACTTCCTCCGCCCAGAATTTCCTGGCCATTCTGTGCACTCTGTGTCCCCCAAGAGTGAAGCGAGCTCCTTTCCGACCAGAGGTGCAGTAACAAGGCAAGAGTTGGCATTCGCGGGGCGACTGAGGGGGGAAGCCCAGGGCGGCGACAGTGGAGGGTGGCTTCCACACGCGGGACTCCGGGTGCCGGCCTATGCCTGGAAGCGCGCCTCGCCTCCGTTCCTGGTCTCTGCCCGGGCTGCTTCTTGGCTCGCCGCGCCGGGGCCGCGCACGGCGCGCCGGGGGGCGCGCACGCTGGGGGCTGGACTGCCCGCGGCGCGGGGGAAAGTTGAGTTGGGAGAAGTTGGGAGCGGCGGGGGCGCGCCCCGGGGTGGGCACGGGGAAGTCGTCGGGAGCGCGAGAGGGCACCGGAGGACTTGGACAGACCCCGAGACCCCCGGGGCACGAAATCCTGAGCAAGCGGGTAAGTGGAGAGGTGGTGGCGGGGAAGGGCCGGGGCAGCGAAGGGAGGAAGGGAGGGGGGAAGGAGAGGGGGGAACTCGGGACGCGGGCGGGGAGGGAGTGGAAGTGGAGGAAAGGGCGGAGACTGGGGCGCGGGGAACCAGGTTTTGGGGAGAGGGATGAGGAGAAGAGCAGAGTGCTGGTCGGAAGCTACGATTCCGGGGTCTGCTTCTTGGAGTTTCCTAAGGCCAGAGTGCCGCGCCCCCTGCCACCAGGAGGGGGTAGTCTCAGGGAGGCGCCACCACAGGCTCTCCCACTCCTGGGCCGGCTCCAGACAACCCCTCTCCCCTGCGACCTCCCTACAGTCTCTCTCAGGCCTGTCCTGGGGGTTGCCTCGGGCCTGGGGCCTCGGCCCTGATCTCGGAGTTGGGAGGCGGAGTCGAAAAAGGGGGGGGGGTGGCGGGTCAGGTCAGGACAAGGGGTCAGGCAGAAGAGGGAGCAACTAGGTAGGGGTTGGAAAAGACGAGCCTGGAGTTGGACCTGA
Organism: Marmota flaviventris; assembly: GCF_047511675.1. Taxonomy (NCBI): domain Eukaryota; kingdom Metazoa; phylum Chordata; class Mammalia; order Rodentia; family Sciuridae; genus Marmota; species Marmota flaviventris. The sequence goes on along the minus strand of NC_092498.1, from coordinate 6,362,734 downwards.
CTCCTGGGGGGGCCACCTTGTCTGGCTGGGGAGCTCCGTGATGATTGTGAGGGTAGCACTGTCTGGTATCGGGGTCCACTTTATCCTCCCTCCTCTCCCTGGCCAGTCCCTCAGCAAAGAGCTGTGGAATGTACCAGTTCTCTTGGGGAGTAGTTAATGCCCAAGTGGGGGTCCAGGGTGATAATCCCTTGGGCAGGGGGAGAGATGCTAATCCTCTGGGCCGGTCAGGGCTGGTCCCCGGAATGTGCCCCCACCCGGATTATAGGCACCGATGCTGTGGACAGAAGCTGCTTTGTGTTCTGGGACAGCAAGGGAGGGGTGGGGGGCATGGGTAGAGGGAGGAGGGGGTGATGGAAGAGCACTCTGAGGGTATAGCCTAGAGATGGGAGTGAGCACCTGCAGGTGCAGGGGATGGATTCTCCCCACACCCCTCCCAGTCCATGTCTACTCCCAGGACACCTCTCCCCCACACTGGCGGGTCCTGGCTGAAGGCCTGCTGAGGGGGAGGTGGAGAGAGCAGTCAGCTGAGTTGGAGTGCCTGCCAGGAATGTGTTGCCCAGGCTCCCCACCCTGGGCTGACCACCCCCCAGACCTTTATTCTTTGACCCTATGCTGACCTGTCTTACCTGCAAGGTAGCCCGAGTCAGGGAACTTCATATCGTTACCTTCACAGAGCCTTGTACCGCCCCCACTGGGAATGGGTACCCCGATTTGCAGTGGTTGGGTTCTCTCCCTACAGAGAGAACCCCCTTTTCTAACCCCCTACCCCCAACACAGTGTTCCCTTGGCCTCCCCTACAGTCACCATCAGGAGGGCAGCAGCCCTGCTACTCAGATTTTCCTGGCCCCTAACTAAAGAGGGGAGGGATGGGAACTGCCCATCAGGAGCAGGACCTCGGGTTTTATGTGCCCACCCCTTTGCTGTGGTCATGTGCACCTCCCCCCATTATAAAACTCTGCCCAGTTGGAGCCCACCGCCAGCCCCTTCTTCCCTCCCACTGAGTGAATGGAGCTAGGCTCCTGCCCTTCACCCCAGGAACTTGCTTCTCTTGCCTGCCCTCACTGAGGAGGCAGGTCTGCCTCCCTGCCCAGCCTGCCTGGAGAAAGGGGCACCCCCTCCCTACTTAGAGGCCCCCTGCTTGGCATCTTGGGCTCTGTCCAGCGTTCTTTCTCTCCCTCTCCTTTCTGTCTGGGCAGCAGTGGCCCCCTCCTCCACACCCCTCTGCTCCACAGGGTGTCTCATTCGACACCACACCCCTCTCTGGTCTCAGGCCCACCTCCCGGGCCACCTCGGGCTGGGTTCCTGTTTCTGTCTGGCCCTTCACTCCCAATTTTCCTCCATTCTTTATCACGCCCTCCCTGATCTCTGTCGCCTTCTCTCCAGGGCTGGGCCTTGACTCCTTCCTCCCTCATTTTCTGCAGCCTCTCCCCCTCCGCTCTCCTACTTTCTGCTCAGTCTTGAGGCCCTTCGTGGCCCTCCGCTTTAGTCTTCTCCTCCCTCTCTCTCTTTGTTCTTCTCTTTTTTTTCTATAAATAACTCTCCTTTTTGCTCTTGTAGCCTCAAAGGGCCACTCTGAGGCCCTTCATAGTCTAGGAGGATCCTGAGCAGCAAGGAGACCCGGGTGACAGGCAGCTTGGGCGCTTGGGCTCCTTCCCCCCCCCCCCCCCCCCCCCCCCCGGGGCTGGACGCCCTGTGGGCCTGGGCCTGGCCTGCTGTGCCCTCCGATGGTGACTGGTCCTCTCCCCCACCCAGGTTATGCCTCCACCTTGTTGCCCTGAAAGCCGCAGCGACAGTGAAAAGGGCTAAGATTTGGCCATGAGCAGCGGTCGGCGCCCCGCCTCAGGGGCAGATTCTTTCCACACGGTGGTGAGTACTGCTCAGTCAACTGGCCCTTAGGCCACAGGTGCTCAGGCCCAGGGGCCAGCTGGGTGGGGTGGTGTGTGTGTAGATGCTGGAGAAAGGAGCCTGTGGTCAATTGGAGAGAGACTCTGTCATCCATATCCTGACCTTGTACCATGTGTTGGGGGCGGTGAGGTGGCTCCTGTTCCTGGGGATAGAGTTGAGGCTGTTTTATGAAGGACCAGGTAGTAACTGTACAGGAACTTTGAAGACCCTAGGTCTCACCCAGTAGGTCCCCTCTGACCCCGCCTTAATGTGCATGGGTCCCAACACACACACAGTAGTTCTGGGCAGAGCTCCTTGATGCAGCTGGCCCTGCCCCCGCCCCATAGTTGGCCCCACCCCTGGGGCCACGTGCCCATTGGACCCGCCCCCCCCACGTGGTCACCACCCCACATGGCCCCCTCCTGATTTTCCTAAGGAGTCTAATGATTAACCTCAGTGCCACATTCAGCCAGGTTATTGGTCACTTTGGCCCAGTGGGGCACGTGACTGGAAGGGGCGCGGGCAGATGCCCTCCCCTCCTTGCCAGGTTCACCCCTGCCAGCCATGGACTTCCTCTTGAGGCCTCAGGTGCGAGGGGTCTGCAAGTCCCCCCCCCATTCCACGCTCCCTCCCCTCCTGCCCGCTTCTTCCTGCCAGGCAGCTTCTGGTGGGAGTGGGGACCAAGTGCTTGGGTCAGCCTGGGCAGGAGCCCTCAGCACAGACTGGAGACACCAGCCCTCTGTCTTCGCATCTTCTATCCAGTGTCCCTGTCAGCCGCAGCTGCTCCTGTTGACCCCCCCCTTCGCCCCGCGTGTCTCCCCAAGACCCGCCCTTTGCCCTCCTCCCTGGCTCTTCCCTGATCTAGATACTGGCACTGCCATGGAGGGGGCTGCATACCCCCGCCCTTGGAGGTCCTGATGCCCTTCAGGTCCAGATACTCTTGAGCAAATATTTGGTGGCCACGGCGCCTGGAGCTGAGACCGGCAGGGGGTGGGTGGGGGGCTGGACCAAGGCTGCTGGGCCAGGCAGCAGGCCGCTTAGTTAGGCGCTTAGCTGGGCTGAGCACCGCAGTCCCTGCCCGGTGCTGGCCCTGCTGCTGCTGTCTGCTGCTGCCGCCGCCGCCGCTGCCGCTCCCGCAGGATGACTCAGGTTGGGGGGGGTGAGGGGCGGGGCTTGCCGACTGGGTGGGGGTGCTTGCTGCGGTGAATGGGGGCCCCCTTGACCAGGCAAAACTCACGTGTTCCTGTGGAGGCAGGGCTGGGTTTGTCTGACTCAGAATTACGCCAGGTCAGTTAGCTTGGATGCCCCCAAAAGTTACTTTTGGGGCTCAGCAGTTGTCCTCCAGGAACCAAAAGGAGTTTTTTTTCACTTTTTATCACTGAACTGCCCGGTTTGCACACCCTACTTTCCAGCTGCAGGGGGAGACAGGATTTCTGAGATTCCCAGAGTAGACCCTCCTGCCTGTCCTGGGTCTGACTGCAGACTGGGCCCATTCAGCTGGGGACCCCAGGGAACAGGCTGCAGGGGTGGGGGAGGGGACTGGATCTCTGGCATTGCAGGGAATAACTGCTGTGGGGCTGGGGTGGTCCCTGCATTGGAGGGCACGGCTAATGGGGGATACTGAATCTCTGGCACTGAGTAGGACAGGGTTTGGGTGTGTAATTCCCAGTGACTCCTGTGTGTTTTCTCTATCCCTCATCCTTACAGCCAGAGCCAGAGAGTGTGGGCCCTGGGACACCTGGGTTCCCAGAACAGGAGGAAGATGAACTTCACCGCACCCTGGGAGTTGAACGGTTTGAAGAGATCCTCCAGGAGGCTGGGTCCAGAGGAGGGGAGGAGCCAGGCCGCAGCTATGGAGAGGAAGACTTTGAGTGTGAGGGAACAGGCAGGAGTGGGGGTGGGGGAGGACTTGACTGTCCAGCAGAGAAGAGGCCAGGGTCCCAGTGGGAAGAGCTGTCCTTGGCGGCAGGATAGCAGCAGGGGGATGTTGTGCCTGCCCTCAGCCAAACCTCTCTTCCTTTCAGACCATCGCCAGTCCTCCCACCACATCCACCACCCACTGTCCACTCATCTGCCTCCGGATGCCCGCCGCCGCAAGACCCCCCAGGGCCCTGGACGGAAGCCTCGAAGGCGCCCTGGAGCCTCCCCAACTGGGGAAACCCCCACCATTGAGGAGGGGGAGGAAGATGAGGATGAGGCCAGTGAGGCTGAGGGGGCCCGGGCACTCACTCAGCCATCTCCTGCCTCCACACCCTCCTCTGTACAGGTGAGGCCTGGGCTTTGGGGGGATGTGCGCAGGGCCTGGCCTGGCCTCACGTGCCCATGTGGGCCCTGTTGCAGTTCTTTCTCCAAGAGGATGAAGGCACTGACCGGAAGGTAGAGAGGACCAGTCCATCTCCCCCTGCACAACTGCCACACCAGGAGGCAGCTCCCCGGGCTACCAAAGGGGCCCAAACTGGGTAAGTGCACCTTGGTTGTCACTCTCCCAAAGCAGACACCAGACTGGGGTTTACCAGAGGTAGAGTCACCAGACTGGGGTTCAAATCCCATTCCTGCCCCTCACTAGCTGTTTGGGCAGCTGACCTAAACTCTCTGAGCTCTGTTTCTTGTCTGTAAGCCCAGCCTAACAGGACCTAGTGAGGAGGGACTGCAGACAGGTGTTAGTTAAGGTCGGAAGTGTGGTTTAGCAGTCTCAGTCCCCACCCAAGCACTGCCTTGGGGATTAGACCGTGACCTCCCAGCACCTGCTAAGACTCACAGGGTTTGAAAGGAATAGGAGACCCCCCCCTCTCATTCCTGGGGAGATGTCAGTTCACCCAATTGGAAACTGATGTCAAATGAAATGGTGCCAGAATACTGTCACTGAATCCAGTATCTTGGGCAGAGCATCAGTACCAGTGAGTGGGTGATGAGAGTTTGGGGGCACTAGCTTGGGAAGGTTTCCTGGAGGAAATGACCTCGAACAAGGTCATGACTATCTTGGACCTGTTTTTCTGGGTGCCAGGCAGCATGAAGGGCTGGGTTGCGGGAAGTGAAGGGCACAGTGCCCCCTTGGGGGAGTAGCTATACTGGGAGGCAGACTGGCATGCAGAGCTGGCAGTGACAGGAAAGCCTGGCATTAGGGAGAGGAAGAGAGAAGTGGGCAGGGCTGTGGCAGAGACAGGGGACAAGCCATGATGGGCTGGAAAGGCCTGGCAGTGGATGGCTCTGGTCCCAGGAGGCTCTTCATATGAGGAGAGAGGAGCAGCACATGTCAGGGACTGGGGCAGAAGTGGGAGTCTGAGGGGAGGCACAGACCCTCCTCATAAACACGGAGGAGCTGGCTGCAGTTCCAAAACTGTTTGCACATACTTTGTTCTCTTTGATCAGAAACGGGGGCCCTGTGAACTTCTTAAATCCAGGGGTATGCCCCAGCGGGCGGAGGGGAAGGGAAGGAATGCTAACTGGTACGAAGAGACGTTCACAAACACCGGTTAGGAACCATACCCTGTGCTAGTTCTTTCCCCAAATTTCACCTCTCCCAGTACCATTCGAGGTTCGCCTCAGCCCCGTTCTGCTGAAGAGGAATTCATGTGCAGATTGGCCTTCTGGTGACCCCCAAGAGTGGGAGCCAGGAGGAGGTGAGGTCCTTCTAGTTCCCTTCCTAGGATCCTCTGCATGGGTGGAGGTCCGCTCTGTCAGATTCATGGCTACTCTGTTTGCAGAACACTGGTGGAAGAGGTGGTACCAGTGGCCAGTGGCACAGCTGGAGGTGACGATGGGGGTGCCTCGGGGCGCCCCCTGACCAAAGCTCAGCCTGGGCATCGCAGCTACAACCTTCAGGAGAGAAGACGCATTGGGAGTATGACCGGGGCAGAGCAAGCACTGCTGCCCCGTGTCCCCACTGATGAAAGTGAGGCCCAGACACTAGCCACGGCTGACCTTGACCTCATGAAGAGTGAGTCCTGGGGCCTGGGCCAAGCCCACTGCTGGTAGGAAAAAGAGTAAGAGAAAGGGGAACCCAATCTTGGTCCTCTACTTGCCCCTAGGTCACAGGTTTGAGGATGTTCCTGGGGTGCGACGGCATTTGGTACGGAAGAACGCCAAAGGGTCTGTGCAGAGTGTGCGGGAAGGGCGAGAGCCCGGCCCCACGCCTCGGGCCCGACCCCGGGCCCCCCACAAGCCCCATGAGGTACAGTTCTGCTTCATGCTGTTGCATTTTCTCCCCATCCATTGCCTCCCCCTTCCCCACTCCCCTACCTCTCAGACCCATATATCTTGAGCACCAGGGTTACTGCCTGTGGGGATGAACCTTAAGAGTTGTTTGACATGGACACTGTGGATCGGTGCACAGCCGAAACATTGTGAATTTGTGTATTACGATTATGGTTCATACTTGAGACCTTGCTGATGTGCATATCGTGGCCATTTGCTGGCAGGTGGCAGTGAAGAATCAGGGAGATGCCTTATTCTGCTTTGAACAAAGACCCTTAAGGCTGGAGGAGGTGTTCTGTGGCACTGCACTTTGTTTTCAAAACCCAGTTGCCTCTGCTTATTTGATCCTCCCATCTACCTGTGAAGGCGATAGCACAGGTGGCGTCAGTCATAAACCAGGGTCTGTGACTTGGCCAAGGTCACCTAGTTACTTAGTGACACTACCCATTTTAGACTCCAGGGCTCTGGTCCTGAACTCTGCCTTAGTGTATTTTTTTTTTTTAAGCTGTTTTATTGAGGTATAATAGCCGTGCAGTAAATTTCACCAGTACTGAGTGTCCAGCTCAGAGACTTGGTGCACCTGTTGCTCCCAGATGGCTACTACCTCCATGGGGACTGTTTTTCACCCTCGGCAGGTTCCTCCTGCCTCCACCCAGCAGTCTTCCAGCAGAGGTGACCAGGCTTTGTTATTTGCAATTCGTTTTGCCAGTCCTGGCTACATACAAACGGAATCTTACAGAAACCTGCTGTTTTCTTAGGTAGCGACCTGCCAGGCACTGTGTCCTGGAGTATACTTATGTCCTACAGGCTTTCTTTAATCCCTATTACAGTCCTTGGAGGAAGTGGGTGTTGTTGTCTTTTATAGACAAGGGAAACCCAGTCTCAAATTGGTAGTCACGTGTTCCAGGTTCCTAGGCCTCATGTGAGACTTGTGTGTCTATGTGCCATCCACTGTGCCCCAGGGCCACTTGCTCTTCCTGATGCAAGCTTTGCCTGAGCCCACCTCTGACTCCTTACCCTGCACCTTCTCATCTTGCCCCAAGGTGTTTGTGGAGTTGAATGAGTTGCTGCTGGACAAAAACCAGGAGCCTCAGTGGCGGGAGACAGCCCGTTGGATCAAATTTGAGGAGGACGTGGAGGAGGAGACCGAGCGCTGGGGGAAGCCCCATGTGGCCTCGCTCTCCTTTCGCAGTCTCCTGGAGCTCCGCCGGACCCTGGCCCATGGTACCCACAGTGCCTGCCTCCCCTGTCCATCCTGCTGCAGGATACTCGCTGCTTCTAGATCTGATGATTGATCTGTTGTGTTTGGGGTGCTAAAATGTCTTTAAGCCATTTCAATGGAATGCTTCCTGAAATTCCTGTCATGGCTCCTTTGCATTGTAGAAAACCTGGGGAATATGATCTCACCTGTGGGGCTGGATAAACTTCACTAAATAACTACCACACAGGACTCTTGAGCCCTGTGGCTGCTTGTTTCCTCCTTCCCAGCTGGTAATCACTCCCAGTTGTTCTTATTCTAAGTAGCTGAGGATTGAGAAACCTGCTGTTAAAATTGTTCTCAAACTAAGAGTACTAGGCTCTAAGTAAGGCTTCAGGCACTTTGAGTAAAGGGCCAGAGTGCTTTATTTTTTGGTACTGTGGATTGAACCTGGGGACACTTTGCAACTGAGCCACATTCCCAGCCCTTTTTTATTTTTTTTATTTTTTGAGACAGGGTATTACTAAGTTGTTTAGGGCCCTGCTATGTTGCTGAGGCTGGCCTTGAACTTATGATCCTCCTGTTTCAGCTTCCTGAGTTGCTTCAATTAGAGGCCTGCACCACTGTGCCCAGCCCCAGGGGTGCTTTACCTTTGAGCTATATCTCCAGCTCTTTTTATTTTTATTAAAATAAAAGTTGAGTTGCTGAGGCTGGCCTTGAACTTGTGATCCTCCTGCCTCAGCCTCCTGAGTTGCTGGGATTACAGGCACATGCCATTGTGCTTGCTGCCCGTGTTTTATCATTAGCCTTTGTGATCTGCTTTGGCTGCTGGAGTCCTTTGGTTCTGTGTATTCTCCAGTTCTTTGTTCCTGGAAGTTGACCTTGCCAGATAAAGACCTGGTACTTTTAAAAGGATTTTCTATAGGAAAGGGTGCAGAGAGGTCTGGAGGCTTCCCAGTAAGCAGCCACTGGGCTTGGGGAAGCAAAGCGTAAGTCGAGAAGCCTGAGGTGGAGGAGGGTCTTCAGGTGGCTTAAGGACATGTGGACAAGGCCACAGACCAGCTGTGTCCTGATCTAGAGGGTAGAGGTAGGACCCTAGAGGAACAGCACATGAATCACTAAAGGAAGAACTGAGTTCAACCTGAGAGAATGGCCTAGGCATCCCAGCCAGGGAGGCTGGATGATTCCTGGAAGGGAGTGTGATAACTGAGTCTCTCCTTGCTGCAGTTCTGGAAGGAGATGGGGGTGGGGAGAAATAGGTCAGAGAGGCGAAGTGATACAGACTTCAGAGGCAGAGCTGGGACTCCAGCCTTGATCCTCGGTTTGTAGGTTGGACCGTACCCACCTAGTTAGGCCTGTCTGTCCCAAGCGATCCCTCCCATTCCATTTCCCACCATTGTTTCTTGCCCTGAGGTGGGGAGTCCTCCTGTCATCTTTATTCCAGGAGCTGTGCTCTTGGATCTGGACCAGCAGACCCTGCCTGGGGTGGCCCACCAAGTAGTAGAGCAGATGGTCATCTCCGACCAGATCAAGGCCGAGGACAGGGCCAATGTGCTGCGGGCCCTTCTGTTGAAACACAGGTATGGCCCTTTGGGGAAGGTGGATGCCACTGCATCCTGCCCATCTGTTTCCTTCCCTGCCGTCATCCCTCCTTACACTCACTGCTGTCTGTCCTGCCAGCCACCCGAGTGATGAGAAGGACTTCTCCTTCCCCCGTAACATCTCAGCTGGCTCCTTGGGCTCCCTGCTAGGGCATCACCATCCCCAGGGGGCTGAGAGTGACCCACACGTCACTGAGCCTCTCATTGGTGGTGTTCCTGAGACACGGCTGGAGGTGGATCGAGAGGTGAGGAGTTGGCACAGACCTGCGTGGGCACAGTCCTGTGAGCAAGCCCTGATGGGAACACGTGGGGTCAGGGAGGCTGTCTGGACTGAGTTCCATTCTGTGACCCCCACAGCGTGAGCTGCCACCTCCAGCCCCACCAGCTGGCATCACTCGTTCCAAGTCTAAGCATGAGCTAAAGCTGCTGGAGAAGATCCCTGAGAATGCCGAGGCTACCGTGGTCCTCGTGGGTATGTGGGGCAAGTCTGAGGGCTGGGGTGGTAGTCTCAGCAGGGGCTGGGACTGGGTGGGGTCCTGCTCTGTGTTCTTGCCCATGATGGCCCATCCTCCTAGGCTGTGTGGAGTTCCTCTCCCGCCCCACCATGGCCTTCGTGCGGCTGCGAGAGGCTGTAGAACTGGATGCAGTGTTGGAGGTGCCTGTGCCCGTGCGTTTCCTCTTTCTGCTGCTGGGCCCCAGCAGCGCCAACATGGACTACCACGAGATCGGCCGCTCTATCTCCACCCTCATGTCCGACAAGGTCAGCCCCTTGCCTTTCTGGTCCCCGGAGCCACCCCTACTCCCCACTGCCAGTCTTGGTTGCCTTAGCTCCACCTCTTGGCCCCCTCTGGTGCCCTCCCTGACTCCTGTCCTGCTCTGGCAGCAATTCCATGAGGCAGCCTATCTGGCAGATGAACGGGATGACCTGCTGACTGCCATCAATGCCTTCCTGGACTGCAGCGTGGTGCTCCCCCCCTCGGAAGTACAGGGCGAGGAACTCCTGCGTTCTGTCGCTCACTTCCAGCGCCAGATGCTCAAGAAACGGGAAGAGCAGGGCCGGCTGCTGCCCCCAGGATCTGGGCTGGAGCCCAAGTCTGCCCAAGATAAGGGTACGGCCATGCAGGCCCGAGCCAGATGGGGCTGCCTTGAGGAGGGGTTGGGTGGGCAGGAGAGCCACACAGACACCAACAGAGAGGTTGGGGTTGGCAGTGCTTCTGCAGGTGGTGGGTGGACTGTGCACATGGAGGAGGTCCTGGTCAGTGGGCAGGAGGGCCCCACAGCTGCCCTGACATCAGCCTGGGTTGTAGCACTCCTGCAGATGGTGGAGGTGGTAGGTGCAGCTGAAGATGATCCCCTTCGTCGGACGGGCCGGCCCTTCGGGGGCCTGATCCGTGATGTGAAGCGTCGCTATCCCCACTACCTGAGTGACTTCCGAGATGCACTTGACCCCCAGTGTCTGGCTGCCGTCATCTTCATCTATTTTGCTGCTCTGTCTCCTGCCATCACCTTTGGGGGGCTGCTGGGTAAGGAGGAGCTCATAGGGACAGGGGTGCACAGCCTGGCCGCTGAGCTGAGCTGGTTCCTGCACCCCCAGGAGAGAAGACGCAGGATCTGATAGGCGTGTCAGAGCTGATCATGTCCACAGCGCTCCAGGGTGTGATCTTCTGTCTGCTGGGGGCTCAGCCATTATTGGTGATTGGCTTCTCGGGCCCCCTGCTGGTCTTTGAGGAAGCCTTCTTCTCGGTGAGGGCTCTTTCTGCCTTGGTCCAGTTCCCCCTTCTCTTCCCAGTATCTCTCCCATTGCCCCCAGAGCTCGGGGCCTGATACCTTCCCACCTCCCCTGCCTAGTTCTGTAGTAGCAACCAGCTGGAGTACCTGGTGGGCCGCGTGTGGATTGGCTTCTGGCTGGTGCTCTTGGCCCTGCTCATGGTGGCCCTGGAGGGGAGCTTCCTGGTCCGCTTTGTCTCCCGCTTCACCCAGGAGATCTTCGCCTTCCTTATCTCCCTCATTTTCATCTACGAGACCTTCTACAAACTGGTCAAGGTAGGCAGGCCCTGCTCAAAACAGGGCTGGGAAAAGAGCAGGGCTTCAGGGCAGGAGGGAGTCCAGGGGCATCCTGTCTCATGTCTTCTTCTAGACTGGAGGCCAGGCTGGTCCCAGGAGTTCCCTGGACTTGCAGTCTATGGAGCCCACAGAGCTGAGGCTTGTTCTCCCCGCTGCTCCCAGCTGGTCCTCTGGGTTATTTTTTTTAATCCGAGATGAGCTCCTGGCAGGCCTTTTCCCTTCTGTGCTAGCCTTCCAATTTTCAGCTGAGCCCAAGAATTTTCTCCCCATTTCAGCTAATGGGACCCATTGTGACCTTCCTCTTTCCCCAGATCTTCCAGGAGCATCCCCTCCACGGCTGTTCAGTCTCCAATAGCTCAGAGGCAGACAGCGACAATACAACATGGGCCAGAGCAACAACCACGCTGGGACCAGGCAATGGGAGCTTGGCTGGGCAGTCTGGGCAAGGGAGACCCCGGGGCCAGCCCAACACAGCCCTGCTGTCACTGGTGCTCATGGCTGGCACCTTCTTCATCGCCTTCTTCCTACGCAAATTTAAGAATAGCCGGTTCTTCCCCGGCCGGGTACGTGGACTTGCAGGCTGTGGAGATCTGGGGATGGGATGGGGTGTTTCTAGGAAGTGAGGGTCTGAGTGGGACAGCAGGTCTCTGAGCACGGTTCTTGTCCTCAGATACGGCGGGTGATTGGGGACTTTGGGGTGCCCATCGCAATCCTCATCATGGTGCTTGTGGATTACAGTATTGAGGACACCTACACCCAGGTAAGGCATTGTACGTGTGACAGCAGGGTGCCGTTTCCACCACCCTGGGTTCTGGTGTTGCACTCCAGGCCTCAGCCAGAGCCTGTCCTTAAGCTGGGCAAATACCAAGCCTTTCCCCCAGTGTGCCCTCCATGTCCACCCTGCCCATGACTACATACTGTCTCTGCCCTGCAGAAGCTGAGTGTGCCCAGTGGATTCTCAGTGACAGCTCCAGAAAAGCGGGGCTGGGTCATCAACCCCCTGGGGGAGAAGAGTCCCTTCCCTGTGTGGATGATGATTGCCAGCCTGCTGCCTGCCGTCCTGGTCTTCATCCTCATCTTCATGGAGACGCAGATCACCACGTGTGTGGTCCTATTTGAGAGTCCTGGGGCTGTCAGAAGGCCAGAGTCCTCAGCCAGACTTGGGGACACACATGGGAACTGCTACTCTGTTGGGCAAGAGAGTCCAATGACTTTGGGGGACATTGAATGCCCTGATGGCTGAAGTTTTATTTTATAGGCACCAGAAAACATCACTGAGGGGCTGGGGATGTAGCTCAGTGTAGAGTGCTTGTCTAGCACGTGCGAGGCCCTGGATTCCATCCCCACAACAGCAAAAACTCCAAAACAAAAACCTGAGGTTGGCCAGGGGGAGGACAGAGTACAGGCTAAGGCTTGCTGGGAGCTCTCCTACAGGATAAGGGCTGAGGGCACACGCTGAACTCTATGATGGAATTCTAGTCCTGACGGAATGGACAGGGACTACCAGGTTCCATAAACACAGGGACTGGCTGGGGTGTTCTGGCCACACCAGGTATGGCAGGCCTTAGCAGTGCCTCCCCCCTCCCCAGGCTGATCATCTCTAAGAAGGAGCGAATGCTGCAGAAAGGCTCTGGCTTCCACCTGGACCTGCTGCTCATCGTAGCCATGGGCGGCATCTGTGCCCTCTTTGGCCTGCCCTGGTTGGCTGCTGCCACTGTCCGCTCTGTCACTCATGCCAACGCACTCACTGTCATGAGCAAGGCTGTGGCGCCAGGGGACAAGCCCAAGATTCAGGAGGTCAAAGAACAGCGGGTTACAGGCCTGCTGGTGGCCCTGCTTGTGGGTATGCTTCCCCTTATCCACAACCTTCCTTGTGGTACCCAAGGCCCCTGGGGGAAAGAACCTGGGGCTAGCTGTTTCTCCCCCTCCCTAGGCCTTTCCATGGTTATCGGGGATCTGCTCCGGCAGATCCCCCTGGCTGTGCTCTTTGGAATTTTCCTGTACATGGGAGTCACTTCCCTTAATGGGATCCAGTTCTATGAACGGTTGCACCTGCTGCTCATGCCACCCAAACACCATCCAGACGTCACCTACGTCAAAAAGGTGAGTCCTCGCCTAGAAGGACCCCAGACCTCTGCCCCATTCTGGTTTACTTGAGTCAGCTGCTTCTCCCCACTTTAGGAAGCCCCCATTAACCATCGGTACAGAGCAGTCTCTGGAAGTATCTGAGCTACTTCCATCACTAGAGGATCCCAAGCATCATTCTGGTTGTCCTCTGGATATGGTTGCTTTGGAGAGAAGGCTGGGCTCACTTTGTCTCTTGCCAACCAGGTTCGGACCCTGCGAATGCACCTGTTCACAGCTCTGCAGCTGCTCTGCCTGGCCCTGCTCTGGGCGGTTATGTCCACATCTGCCTCCCTGGCCTTCCCCTTCATCCTCATCCTCACAGTACCACTGCGCATGGTGGTGCTCACCCGTATCTTCACCGAGCGAGAGATGAAATATGTAAGGATCCCGGCCCCCGCCCCCCCCCCCCCCCCCCCCCCCCCCGCCTCCTGTGGTTCTGGAAAGGCCCACCCTTCTCTTCCTCCCACAGCTGGACGCTAATGAGGCGGAGCCAGTGTTTGATGAGCGTGAGGGTGTGGACGAATACAATGAGATGCCCATGCCTGTGTAGCTGCTGCCCAGGGACTGAATGATGGACAGAGGGAATGGGCTGGTGGGATGGGTTTCCCCTCCCCCTCCCAGTTTTTATTTAAGTGAATAATTTAAAGTCCCCTTCTCCCCACCCCTGCAGTAAAGTGCTTCGGCCCCCACCTACCCCTGGTCTTGTCTGTCTGTCTAGTGGAAGTGGCAGGGAATGGGGTACTCAGCCCTGCTCTCTGTCACAGAAATGAGACTCACAACAGGGAAGGAAAGGGACTTTAATGAAAAATCAAAACATAGGGAGCCAAAGTGCAAATTGTCCACCCCCCATAGGGGGGCCATCCTGAGCCCCATGTGTATCCCCTCACCCTCCTTCAGGCCCCCAGCGGAGGCCTAAGGCCTGGAGCTTCTGCCTAAGGTAGCTCTTGAGCTGGGGCAGGCCTCTCTGTGACTCCAGTTCCTCAAAGGGCAGCTGTGGGGAGAGGACACTGGGTTACCTGCATGGCAGGGGTGAGGATGAGGATCGGGTAGGGTGGGGCCTCTCACCGGCAGGAGCTGGTAGCCCATTAGGCCCAGGTGCCGCTCCCTCAGGGCACGGGAGCCCAGCAGCACCCTGCCATCACGGCAGAAATGCCAGCGTTCACGCAGCATCAGCACCACCCTGGAGAGGAGTAGACATGTTATGGGTGCTCTTGGCCAGGGGGTCAAGATTCCCGCACCCTGCTTTCTTACCTTTGGGCAGGGTCACGGGTCGTAGGATTAGAGGCAGCCTGTCCCTGTGGACAGGACCTTGGTGGGTAAGGTAGAAAGGGGTCTTGGGTCCTCACAGGAAGCACAGCACCAGAGCTGCTGACACACAGCAGGAAGTCTGCAGGGAAGAGAGCCAGGGCCTTAGCCTAGCTCCACTTCTGGAGCTGCCCCCCACCTGGAGCTCACCTGTGCAGTAGCCGGGAGGCACAGTCAGGTCCTGGCGGTATTTCTCCTCCCCCAGCAGCTGGCGCAGCCCCTCAGCTACTATGTCCTTGTGACTGAGGGGAAATGATACTGGTAGAAGACAGGCCCCAAGTCTCATCCCAGTCTGTCCATAGCACCAACACCCAGGAAAAAATCCCTTGACTGGTCAGGGCCCATTTTTTTCCCCTCTAGGACCACTAAGCACACTGGTGCCGGTACTGCTGTCTATGGTCTCTAGCTGTTCTACTGTGCTTCTCTGGCTCTCCCTCCCCTCACCCCAGACTGCCTGCCCACCTGTACTTGCAGCGGGCACGGTCGGTGATGAGTGGCTGCGGAAAGATGGGCACTTGCTGCCTTCGGGGAAGGCGGGGGCCCCGGTATCCTGGGAGCTCCAGCTCCACAGCCGCGTCAAGCAGGGAGAGGTAGCGTCGAACAATCAGAGCGTGAGGGGTGCCTGTGGGGAGGTGGGGACTGGAGCACCCTGTGTAGGCCAATGATCCCTGGGTGCTCCCCTGACCTCTGGGGTCTCAGGCCCCTCCAGCCATCCTCTCTGCATACCACTTATGTGGTTGATAAAACCCGGGGAGAAGACAAAGTGCAGGGCTCTGAAGGGCAGGCACCGTAACTGGCACAGTGACATCAAAATGTTGACTGTGGCCAGGGGTGCCACCCCTGCCTCCCGAGCCAGGATCCTCTCAAGGCAGGGCATAAACTGCTGCTCCAGGGGTAGGTAGTTCAGCCGCCCAAAGGGCAAGACCAGCTTCTGTACCACCTGTGGAGAAGAGCAGCATGTCAACTGGCAGGAAGTGCTGCTCCAAGTCTCTCAAGCTGAGTGTTAGGCAGGAATGGCCTAGCCTGTAACGTCACTGTCAAGGCATAACACTCCTCTACCCCAGCATATACACAAGTTCAACAGTATAAGCAGTGTCTTTGAGCCAAATGTGACTAGACAAGTAGAAGGTACATTCTGTGGGGTCTGGCCTGCAGACTTGGAAAAGCAGGACAGGAGGAACTAGGATGAGGCTGAGTGCTTTGGTACAACTGCTGAGCTCTTGACATCCATGTTGTTTATGGGGGTTGGAAAAGCCAGCACAGAGAGGGCATGGAGCAGAGCAACCTAGCTGGAGTGTTTCTGCCAGAGGAAGAGGCTAGTCACGCTGGACAGGAGGCTAGGCTTGACCAGGTCACTGAGGATGACTCACAGAGGAGCATGGGAGGGTGGGAGGCAAGCCCACCTTGCTGCTGAGCTGGGCTTCCTGGACCACCAGGAAGTGGGCAATAGCTTCCAGAAGCTGGGGCTCCCGCAACCGATGCCGAGCGAGATGCTGGGCCAGAAGGACCATCACATGAGGAGTCAGTTCTTCTGGCCTTGCCTCTGTGAAGAACAGCCTTCACTTCATGCTGGGCCCTGACCGCTGGCAGGCTAGACTGCCAGCCCAGACAACTTAATTCCCATGTCCTCCTCAGCCCCTGCCCTCCATTTGCCTTCCACCCTCCAGCACCTGCCAGGCTGCTGATCAGATTCTGCCTCGGATACCGCAGGAAACGGGGGCAGCTCAGAGCAGCTTCTAGCCTTTGTCCACCACGGAGGACAGGCTGCAGAGGGGGAGGTGGCTTTGGAGGGAGACGAAACCTTCGCTCCTGCTCCAGGGCACACACCAGAGGTCCATCTGATGGAAAGCCTGAGAGAGGAGGCAAAGGAGGTCCTGCTGAGAGAGTTGTGCTGTGTTTTTCTAATCATGGGGTGAGTCCTGACCTCTCTCCCCTTCATTTCCTGAGAGGGAATATACACTCGAGTTTATGTGAAAACACTGGAGAAATGTGAAGTTTCAGGTGGATACGTATCAGAGCAGTCTGTCAGGGAAAGCTTTATACAAAGGTGGCAAAAGGCCCTCAACTCCTGCCAAGAACTGCAGTGGCTTCTGAGAGCACTGTAGAAGGAAGCTGGGGTGGCACCCTGTGAATCTGGAATGAATGCTGTTCAACTTATGACATCTGTCGCGAATACAGGAGGGGCAGTAACAAGTGCATCTGGGTATGTGCTACTCCTGGGCAAAAGCAGTGACCTGTGTACTGTTCTCTCCCTTTATCCTTCCCTAAGCCCCCACACCCCCAGACGCCCTCCTCACCAAGTAAGACTGCAAGGTGCAGACACACGTGGATGGTATGAATGTCAAAGGAGGGGCAGTTTCGGATGATGAGCTGACTCAAGTCCTGCAGTGTGGCCTGCTCCACAGGAGGGGGCCGAGGCTGAGACCCCAAGAGCTGGCCCAGGCGACGAAGTGCCACAGGATAGTGGTGGGCGCGAACCTTGGTGGGGTTCTGGCCCAGCCAGCGCAGTAGCTCCCCAGGACTCTTCGCCTGTTCCAGAAGCCGCTGCAGTCCTTGCACATGGCCTGCACGGGGCCCTCCTCCAAGAGGCCGGTCCCCCCACTTGCTGGGCCCCAAACAGCAGGGCTGTACTGGAGGGATCAGCAGCAGGCCAGACAGCCGAGCAGGGGAGGCCTGAGCAGAGAGCAGGACTCGAAGCATGGAGTTGGGTGATGGAGACCCTGAGGGTGGCCCAGAAAAGGGGGTGAGGTTTCCTCCAAAGGGGCAAAGGACTCAGTCTACTCCTTACCTCACTCCCCATCCAGAGGGGCCTGGGGTCTGAGCAACCCTCTGTGACTGCTCTGGTCCTGTTCTCCACCCTGCCCTCTTTCCCTTTTCATTCCTTGAAACAGCAATCCTAATCCTTCAGTGTGCTCAGCGCAGCGCAATTCACAAAGCAATTCCACATGCACTATCTCCTCTGATGCTCCATACAGGCCGATGAGGAGTCGCAGGGCTGGCATTACCTCATTTCACAGGTGGAGAAACCAAGGGCCAGAGCGACGAAGAGGTTAAGTTAAGCCCGAGGTCATTCACGGGTTAGTGGTCGCGCCCAGCCTGGAGCCAGGACGGCCCCGCGATGCGCCCTCCCGACCACCTCCCCCTCCCGCAGGAGGCGGCGGCGGCACGGAGGGCGGAACGCGGGCTCCGCAGCAGGACGGTGCTGGGTCCCATGCTGGGCGCTCCCACTTACCAGCTGCGTGACCTTGGGCAAGTGGCTTCGCCTCTGCCTAAGTCTCCTCACCCATGAAAAGAGAACACAGCGCCCCAAGTCGAAGGGTGCGCGCGGAGAAGAGAGCGCAGCTTTGAGAAGGCGAGGAGTCCGAGATGCTGGGGGCCCACACACCCGCCCTGGCCCGGGGACGTCAGGAGACCGTGGCCACCGCCGCTAACGCCAGCTCCCGCCGCCCTCCCGCGGCCCGCCCCGCAGGCGCCACCCTACATGACTCCCCGGGCCCCGCGCAGGTCGCTCCCTCAGTCGGTCTCGGGGCCCGAGAGCCGGGCTCCCCCCGCGGCCTCCTCATCGGCGGCCCACCGAGTCCGCCATCTTCCCAGCAGCCCCCGAATCGCAGCCTGCACGCCAATCCCGGCGCAGCGCTCGGCCGGCAGAGACGTGGCTCCCGGCAGGCGCTGCGAGCCGGGGCGCCTTGAGCCCGCCCCCCGCTTCCGGGAAGTGCGCGCGTGGCGCGCGGGGCGGGGCCACAGCTGGAGGGGCGGGGCTGCAGAACCAAAAGCTGAAGCTGGCGGATCTGCACAGAGTAAGGGGTCAGTTGCCGGCCTGAGCAGGTTGCAGGGGCCTGAGGGCCTAGTACTCGTCGTTTCCCCTTTTCTCCCGGAGCAAGGCCTCCCCGCCCTTCCCACCCCAGCTCCGCACAGACGCACAACAGAGTGAAAACTTCACAGTTATTTTAATCTGCACAAGTTCCAGAGAATGCCTCTGCCCCTCCCAGCTCCCTGTCACCAGCCTCCCACAGTCCATAGGTGCCCAAATCAGCCAAGGAGGTCTTGGGACTAAGGATGGCTGAGTCCAAAGGCAGAGCACTAAGACGGGCCCAGGGGAGTGGGCCGTCTTTGTTCAGGGCCAAGGCAACGACAGCAAGTGCCTGACCCTGAAGAGCCAACTGTCAGTGAAGGCTGAGGGCCAGCAGCCCCAGAAGGTGGTCCAGAGCCATGGAGATCACAGGGGCGGGACTCTGCCAGTTCCCGGAGTCCCCTGCGACGCAGGGCTGGGCTCCAGGGTAATGGGAAGAGGCAGGCTGGAGAAGCTGGCCTGGGCAGACAGCAGCTCCCACCACGACGTGGGGAGTGAGGTCCAGAGGGGTTGGCTACACCACCAAGAGCCCGTGGAGGCACTATGGGCGGTACATGGCAAAGGCCAGGAGACTGAGGAGCAGGGTGAAGCCGGCTAGGCCCAGGGTGGCGGTCAGGGGAAAGAAGGGCCGGTACTGGATCTGGCAGTACCAGAGCAGGAGCAGCAGCAGCAGCAGCAGGGGCAGCAACAGGCTGCCGATTTCCAGCCCGGAGGGGCCTGGCTCTGACCCCGGTGGACAGGGGGGATGTGGAGAACCGACCCTCGTTGACACGTGGCAGTGGAGTACGCAGTTGGGAGGGAGGTGAAGGCTGCCCAGCGTCTGACTGTCGTCTCCTAGAAGCTGGCCTTGGTAGATGAGTCGCACCTGGTGTTCCCGGCCGGGAAACTGGGTCCTGAGGAGAGAGGGACCTGGGTAAGAGAGCAGGCCTCAGGCAATCCTAGTCCCTTGCCCAGAGCAAGGCTCCCATTCTTCCCTTTTGCCCTCCACACACCACCCAGCAGTGGCCTCTGGGAGGCAGTCTGTTGCAGGGGAACAAGAACAGTGTACACTTTGGGCAGCTCCATTCCCTCAAACTGAAAATAAGGGAGGAGTGTCAGATATTTCTGGTGGCCCAGTCTATCTCACCCCATTCTTTAGCATTTGATTCCTACCCTCTTTCCCGCTTACCTTTTCAAGGAGCCAATGGTGTCATGAGGCCAGGCTCTGGCCACCTGTTCCGAATCATTGAGGAATTTGAGCCGTAGCACGAGGGGCTCCTGTGGGGAGTCTGGGGGTGGTGTTGTTGCAGTGACTCCAGGCTCTGGCGGTGCAGCTTGACCTCTGTGTCTCAAACTGGGGGACTCGGCCCCTGGAGCCTCTCCTCTGATGCTGTCAGTGGCTGCCATGACTTCGCTGGGCTGGGCTGGCGTTGAAGTCCCTGGTGGTTGGGGCAGGGTATCGGAGCCCTCCGTGGTATGTGTTGAGACCCAGGCAAGGGCCAGCACCAGAAGGCAGGCAAGCACCGCAAAAAGGATGGTCACCTCATCACCCACCCCTTCAATCAAGGCCATGGCACCTGCCTGCCGTGCTACCGAGCTGGAGAGGGCACAAAGAACAGGTGAGGGGCTGGCTCTCTGGCCAGGAGCCCTCCTAACTTCGACAGGCTTCTGACCCCACCCTGCCACAATTCTCCCACAGTCCTGATTCTTCTGTTCCCTTAACCATCCTAGTACAGACTGCTCTATATCCCAGTCATCCCAAATTTGCCATGTTTTGCCCCTTCCCATCACCAAATCGAAAGTCCTAACTTTGTAACTTGAGTTCTAGGTCTTCTAGCTCAATTCACAGAAACCCTATCTCCAGGAAGGTGTTTGACCTTCTAAACAGCCGGTTCCCTAAACTTAACCCCCACCAAACTTCACCCTAAATCTTACCTGTTCTTTTGACCACTTCATCTCAAAGTTTTGTTTACTCCTTCGCCTATTTCACCCCAAGTTCATATAATGCTCTGTAACTAAGTTTCTCCAAGAGGCTGAAAAAGGGTCTTCAAGCCCACCTCACCCCACCCCTGCATTTCTAGCCTTACCATTTACCCAAACCCCACCCGCGGCACGGGACTCCTTCCCAAAGCTTCCCCCACACCAAACGTCAAAATCCGCCCTTGGGCAATCTGGAGTCTCTGCGCGCTGCCACCCACCCAGCAGGTCCCCTCTTGGTCCACCTAAACCCTCCTCGCGGCAGCTCGATTCCGCGCCTCCACGGGAAGCCTCTCCAAACCCAGCGGCCGCCAGTCCCAGATCCAGTCCAGGAACCCAAGACTGCGCCCTCCCCACCCCCACTGCTCCATCACCCCTCCCATCTTTCTGCCCCCCGAGCCACAGGAGGGCACAGCCGATCCCGGGGCGGGGCGAGGGCGGCCCAGCCCAGACCTGGGGCGGCGGGGTGGGCGCGGCCAAAGCGCGGGGACTCACCGCCCGGCTCCGCCAGCTCCATCTCGGCCCCTCGGGCACTTCCGGGCGGGAGGCGCTGAGGTCGCAGACACCTGAGGCACCGCTCCTTCCCAGCCGCCGCGGCCCCGAGCATTGTGGGATTTGTAGTCCGCGCTGGCATTGCCCGCCTTCCGCCCTGCGGACCCACGTGCGGGGCTCGGTCCGCTGCTCAGGCTGTCCGCCTGTCCGCCGCAGTCGGGGCTGGCGGGGGCGACTCGGGTAATTGTGCTATTCGGCAGAGATTTTGACCTCAGCAGGATTCGTCCCCTTCGCCGCCAGCAGCCAGGGCATCTGTCACTCCAGACACCAACGTCAGCTGAGCACGTCAGAGCACCCTTGTTAGTGATGCAGTGATGAGAGCGCTTGAGAGCTCAGGTGGCCACTACCCCGGCTTTCCCTATGTCAGAGTGGACGCCAGGAAGCAACTTGGCCTTCCAATTTGACGCTTCAGCCCAGAGCTCAGTAGGCGTGAGCTGTCCCATCAGCCAGCTGAGGATACCTATCTTCTTCAGGACTGGCCCCTCCTCGATCTTACCCTCACAGAACTGTGAAAGAAGAGTGGACTTTGAGCACAAGACCTGATCCCTTAATCTGTGCTCATCGGCAACTCATTCTCTGGTGGATTGTTAAATCTCATTAAACATGTTTCTTCGTTTCTAAAATATACTTCATAAGTCCATTGAAAATCGAGAAATTCGGTATTTTATTAAACAAATGTGAAAACTATGTAAGACTTGTACACAGTAAATATTTGCAGTAGGATTTTCCCTCTTTCCTCTGGGCTCCCTGTAGCCACAGGAATCACTCATCCTGAATTTTATACATCAGTCTTTGTGGGGATGATCAGGTGCTGAGGATGTAACCCAGGGCCTGGTACGTGCTAAGCAAGTGCTCTTCCACTGAGCTATACCCCCAGCCCTACAGAATAGACTTGATTCAAAATAATCTACCCTAGTCTTCCCAATGCCTCATGCCTACTTGTGGGAGCAAGTGCCCAAAATGTTGCTTTGGTTTAGATTTATGAAGTACAGAACTAATGTCAGTGGCATATGCTTGTAATCCCAACAACTCTGGAGACTGAGGCAGAAGGACCACAAGTTGAAGGCCAGACTCAGGAACTTAGCCGGGTCCTGAACAACTAGTGAGACTATCTCAAAATAAATAAATAAATAATAGGATGGGGATGTAGCTTAATGGTAAAGCCCTGGCTGGATTCAATCTCCGGTTTAAAAAAAAAAATTACAGAACTAACTTATCTCTACCCCCTATTCCTTCATCTATGCTACAAATATTCATTAAATATATACATACTATTTACCAGGCATTGTGCAAGATGCTAGGAACAAAATGCTTTATAGACCCTCTCCCTGCCCTCATGTGGCTGTCATACTAATGGAAGAGACAGACTGTGGACAGCCCACCATTTTTTTTTTTTAGAGAGAGAATTTTTTAATATTTATTTTTTAGTTTTC
Source organism: Marmota flaviventris (assembly GCF_047511675.1). Classification (NCBI taxonomy): domain Eukaryota; kingdom Metazoa; phylum Chordata; class Mammalia; order Rodentia; family Sciuridae; genus Marmota; species Marmota flaviventris. The sequence goes on along the minus strand of NC_092498.1, from coordinate 6,340,570 downwards.
GGCGGACACAACATCTTTGTATGTGGTGCTGAGGGTCGAACCCGGGCCGCACGCATGCCAGGCGAGCGCGCTACCGCTTGAGCCACATCCCCAGCCCCAGCCCACCATTTTTAAGACAAGTATGTGCTGGTGGTTAGGGCAACATATTGGAGGAGCCCTTTCCTTTTAGCATCTCTCTGAGAAAGTATATTTGGTAAAGCTCCTTGATGTCAATTCTAATTAAGCATCTAAAAGAGATGTTAGGGTTGCTTTTAGAAATGAAAAGCAACAGAACTAGGTTTTTTGTTGAACCAATCTATTTTGCAGATGAAGTTCAGAGAGGGTACAAGACATCCTCAAGGTCATATAGACAAACTTAATATCTCTCAGGAGCTTGGGAGGTCCCTAGTTTGCACCTTTGGAAGTAAAATTTAGGAATGGTGACTGTGTTGGTTGGTAACTGGAGCAGAGTTGTATAGGTAGCTGAATGGCAGACATCTTTATGCTAGGAAAAGATCCTGCTTGACCTGGGAAATATGCGCCAGTATTACTCAAAAGATCCCTGGGTGTGAGTTCTGGCAGATTTATTGGCTGGGTTTTAGGGAGTGTGTATGTGTTGGGTATGGGGGCTAGCAGAACTGCAGATTGCTTCAGCAATGAGAATGCAGAGAAACTGGGACATTTGGGACACTGAAGGGAGCTCTCTAGCCTCAGGAGAGGAATGGCAGGATGGACACGGAGGTGAGAACAAGGAAAATTTTAAGAGCCGTGGGGGCTCTAATGAGTCTCTTGATAGGGGGGAGAGAGCACAATTGATTCCTCCCTCTTTTCCTCTGTGCACCTTGGGCAGCATTCAGCGAACTCTCCCCAGCCTGGCACGGAGGATCTTTTAGAAGAAGCCAGTCATAAGAAGGGCGAAGATATTGTTCATCACTGTCATTTCCACCGACTCTGAGATGAAGCTCTCAGGGAGAAGTGGAAAGAGCGGCCGGGAACCAGCCTCTGAGCTGTAGCCAGCAGAGGAGACCGGGGCGGGGCGCCAGGGAGAGAAAACCCCCGGGGCGGAGTAGTCTCTAGGGCTGACCTCAGGGCCCGGGTACAGGAGAGTCTGTGCTGCACTGAAGGGAGGACCACATAAACGAGGCGCACTTGAGCCTCGGAGGGCTTCGCTGCTAATCAGTCGCGTTTATCAGCTCCCTCAGGCGCAGGGCACTACTAGGGCATTGCCCAGAGATACGACACCCGCCCAGACCAGCGCAAGGAGGCGAAAGCGACAGCCGGCCGAAAGGGGCCGGGACAGCAGTGTCGCGGCTCCGGTGGCCCGAGAGCGAGCTGTGAGGGGGGGGGGGGGTAGCGAGCGGGCGGAAGGGCCGAGGCCGGGTGGGCGGGGCCGGGGCCGGAGCGCGCAGCTCAGGGGTGGAGGCTGCAGCGCCAGCGAGCGAGCCAGCGAGGGGCGGGGGCGCAGAGGGGCGGGGGCGGGGGTAACGGGGAGGGGGGCTCCGGCTGCGTGTGCCGGAGCCGGCGGGGGCGGCGGTGCGTGCGCATGACGCGGGGGGAGGGCCCCGGCCGCGCGCTCCCGGTCCCGTTGTTGTTGCCGCTGGAGGCTGCTCCGAGGCAGCGGGATCGCGGCGCCGAGAAGCTCCCGGCTGCGGCCACAGCGTGTGCGGAGGTGCCTCCTGGCCTCGGCCCCCGGTCTCCGGCCCCATGCACTAGTCCCGCGCCGCTCGCTCTGTAGTCCCGGCCTGGCCAGCCCCGCGCGCCCGCTAGCCGCCGCCGCCGCGCCGCCCCGGGCCCCGGTCGGGCCCGCCTCGGGCCCCGCGGCTCCGGTGCCATGAACTTCCAGGCGGGCGGGGGGCAGAGCCCTCAGCAGCAGCAGAGCTTGGCGGCTCCGGGGGCCGGCGGCGGCGGCGGCGGCGCGGGGGGCGGCGGGCAGTTCGGCGGCGCGGGGCCCGGGGCCGGGGGCGGCGGCCCCTCGCAGCAGCTGGCCGGTGGGCCCCCCCAGCAGTTCGCGCTCTCCAACTCGGCGGCCATCCGGGCCGAGATCCAGCGTTTCGAGTCCGTCCATCCTAACATCTACGCCATCTATGATCTGATCGAGCGCATCGAGGATTTGGCGCTGCAGAACCAGATCCGGGAGCACGTCATCTCCATCGAGGGTGAGCAGAGCCGGGGGCTGCGGGAGCCTGAGTGTGCTGGCCCCTCCATCCCCGGCCCGGGGTTCCATGGGCCCAGACCCACCCAGCTTTCACCCTCAGGGGTCCTTACGCGCCCGAGGTCTGGGCCACGCGGTTTGCTGATCTGCTCTGTAGAGTCCAGGTTCAGGCTTTGGCATATCTCGTCCAGGGACACTTTGGGATTTGGGGATCGGTAACGAGCCAGGGGACACGTTTTCCTTTCATTGTGCTCCAGGGTGGTGTCGCCCCGGGGACGGGTGCGCTCGGAGTTGCGGGGTGGGGAATGGGGGCTGGGCCCAGATCTGGTCAGGCATGGCCAGGAAGGGTGGACGCGACGGATAGCCTCCGCGGGCTGAGAGGTGGGGCCGAGACTCTGAAGGCTTCTTAGCTGCTTCCTGGGCCCTTCCCAGCGATGGGGCTGGGGTTCGGAGCCTCTCCTTAGTGGGTGGCAGCTTTCCCGGGCCCAGCGCCCGCTGGCCTAGGAGGGTGGCGCTCGCCGAGGCTCCCTCTCCCGACTCACACCCCCAATGCCGCCGCGGCCTGGCGGGCGCGGGCCAAGCCTGGCGCGGGGCTGGAGCGCCGCGATCGCGTGGGAGGCGTCGGCTGGTCCCTTGGCGGCTTGGTCGGGTCCCGACCGCGCTGGGCAACCGCGCCTGCTCACTCTGAAGGCTTGCTCGAGGCTGGCGGGCGCCGACTGACCTCCAGGGACGCTGCGCCTGGCGTCAGGGACCGGAAACCCCAGGCTACTGCGCTTCCCAGTTTTCTTTTCTGTGGGCTCTTGAGTCCTGGACTTGTGGCTGCTGAGGGGCACAGTAAGCCGGGGCACGCTGCTGGCAGATGCCCGACTGCCTCTGAAGTAGTGGGAGCCTGCTGTACCTACAGGCACCCCAGTGGCATGGTGACCTTCCAGCAAGCTTGGGCAGATGGCCCTCACCCTTGGCCATCTGCTTCCTTCTCTCACTGTTTGAAGGGAGACGCCCACCAGCAGGTGGTGGGTCTGGCCTTAGTGGTAATGCAGGGAGAGTTAAGGCCAGTTGCTGATGACGTGGAGTGGACAGGGGCCTGTCCACTACTTGGTCCTTACAGTTAGGGTTACATTCCTATCTTCATCCCCTTGTGTGAGGCTCTTGGGGCTCCTGCACCTGAACACCCCCTTTCTGTTTTTAGCCTCCCTGTAACTGGGGAAGGAATATTGGGTTCCTTGGGAGTAGAAGGCCCCATTTAGAACTCGGGGCCTGCCCTCTTATTGTAACATTCCAATCTGACTTCCTTCTGTCCTTTTCCCAACCTGCTCTCATCTCCTCTCTCTCTCAAGGCTAAGTTCACTCTGAACTAATTAGGTGACTGAAAAAACTCATTAACATGGATCTGAGTAAATGGCCTGAATCATCATTGTGGCTGGGGACCAGGGGATGGCATTTGTGTGAGCCCAGGGCCCCAAACAGAGGAGATGTACTTTTTTTCCCCCTAGATCTGAAGGTGGTGGGGTAGGGAAAAACCTTCCCTGAACTTCAATGTCACCTGGAGGAAATATGAAGTTCTTGATTAACTCCAAGGTGAACTCCCCAGCCCTTTAGAGAGGTGAAGATATTTGGTGGACAGTCACAGAATGCGGGAGACTCTTCTGTGCTGTGAAGGCTATGATTCTGGGATACACTTGGGTTTTTTATTTTAAATTCATCATAACAGGCAGAATTTCCCCTCCCTCTTGACCAACTTCCCCATTGTGGTTTGGAAATACCCCACTGTTCCATCTGCTTAGCCTGGAAGTTTGGTATTGCTATCATGAAATCCTGGGACTTGATGTCTCACTGTCACCAGACCAGTCCAGTTGCTCCTCACCCATCTGTCCTTAGCTCTCTGCCATCCCTTCCCCATCCCTGCTGCCCTGCTCTCTGGGGAGGCCTCCTGGCTCCTTCCCCCTTCTCCTCCTTCCCAACCTCTCTCTTGGAATCTGTCTTTGTTACCCCCACCCCTGCTGGCTTTCTCACTTCTGTCGCCCCAGCTTTTCTGCTGTAGGCAGACTTCAAAAAAATCCAGACTCCTTCTCCCATTTCGGCCCTGTATGCTTCCTGCTGTAGAGCTCTCCATCTGCCAAACCATATTGCTTCTGTCCTGCAAGGCAGTGTCCCCACCTTCCAAGGTGGAGGGAAACAGCAACTTCTTGGGTGTGTCCGGAAAGAGCCCCCTGTGGGCTGAGCAGACTTGGGCTGTTACATAAACAGAGCCTCCCAGGAGCCTGTGCTTCCAGGGAGGGAACCTCTTTGTGGAAAGGGGCAATATTTCAGAGCCCAAGAAACCCTCTTGTTTTGGCCAGTGCTTTGGTGGAGGTTTTTTGTTTTTGTTTTGTGGTGCTGGGGGTTGAACCCAGGGCCTTATGCATGTGAGGGGAGCACTCTACCAATTGAGCTCTATCCCCAGCCCGTTGGTGGAGGGTTTATTTGTCGCAGCTCTGAAAGTGACAGAACCATTTGGCACTGAGGAAGCTCCATGAGCATCTGATCTTCTGGCCTCTCTCGGTTCTCTCAGCCATCCCGGTCCTGTGTCCAGGGCTGGAGGAAGCAGGGGACTGTTAGGTTTTCCTGTGTTGCAGGACAGGATTTGGGGGAAGGGGGAAGATTATTTTGCGAAGTTCCTTTCCTACTAAAGGCCAAGGCTAGAGAAAACTTGTCCATCACTTTGTCTCCGAGAAAACAAGAGAAGTGCCTCCCTGAGCCTGCATGGGGCCTGGAAGGCACACCATACACAGGACCTGTGAGCCACCTCACCTCCTGGGGCAGGAAGAAGGGGACTAGGAAAAGGAAGGAGAGGAAGCTGATAGGACTGGGGAAAGGTGGTGCCTGGCTCTCCCTCTGCACTGCTCACTCCCAGGGAAGAGGGTGGTCCTCTGACTCACGTTGATCTCTTAGAAAGAGGGATGCAGGAGAACCAGGGTCAAAATCCAAATGAGGGACACCAGGCCAAGCCAGCCAGGATCCAGGAGAAGCCGTTGGGAGAAGCAGCCCTGGTGGGGCAGGGTGGGGGGGATGTCCTGGCAGGTGGCCTGGAAAGGCCTGCTGGCCCCTGAGCAGGTGTGCCTGGGGAGTGCTGCTCCCTGGGGATGGCGCGGGCAGGCAGGACTCTGGGCCTGGAAGTGGACCATGACTACGTGTGTGTGCGCCATATGGCTACTATTGTGTGTGCAGGAACTGGGCTTTGTCAGCTAGATGACTTGTTCAGTTTCCCCTTTGTTTTCCCATAGAGTTCGTGGTTTTTTTTAGAATGGAGTTCCTTTGAGCATTCCAGTTGGCCTGGCTGGGCTCTTCTCACCCTTGCCCGCTCACTCCTGAAGTTCCCAGTTTGCCCGCCTACCCTGGTTGTGGGTGCAGTGACATCCTAGAGAGAGTAAGGTGAAGAAATGTGGATTTCTTCCTGTTTGGTTCAAGCCTAGGCTAAGCAGAGAAGGAGCACCAGCTGGGGTTAGGTATGTTGGGGAAGCTCAGAGGGACCTTACTGGAGGGTCCCAGTCTCAGCATCCACACCCTTCCTGGTGGGGCTCCCTCAGGCCTGTCTGTCCCACGTAGGGTATTATAGTGGGCCCTGTGTTTCCCAAGACAACCTTGTGATGGGGAAAGGATAGGAATGATGATTCTGTTTGGAGACTGGAAGCTCTCCTGAACCAGTTTGCCTTGCTTCCTGTTCTGGGGGTGGTCTCCACCCTGGCCGTGACTTTCACTGTAGGACCTGCTGACCTGGGCATTACTCAGGCCAGGCTCCCTAAAGGCCTCCTATTGGAGCGGTCTGGAATGGGCCAGATCCATTTCTTTCTCTGTCACTCTCTTGGTCATTTGGGCAGTTGGCTGCTTTAGGAATGAAATAGCCACTTCAGGAGTGGCTACTTATGTAGGACTTTGCACACCAGGGTTCTAGGAATTCTGCAAAAGGGAATACTCATGTGGGTGCTGGTAGGCAGGGAAGCTGTGTTTGTTCCAGATCCATTTATGTAGCTCCTACTGTGTGGCCCAGTTGCATCTGGCACCTCAGAAAGCAGGAGAACAAAGGGGAGGATGGGGGAGAGGATACAGGAAGTGCTGGGCTTGGCTGCCCTGGGGAGAAAGGCTCAGCAGCAGCAGAGGTCAGAAGGCACTGGGAGTGGTAGCAATAAAGCCCAGATTTTCAGAAAACCAGGGCAAAGCTCAGAGACCTGGGGAGACTCATCATGTTCCCTGCCCTCAAGGTCAGAAGGGGGGCTGGGAAAGCTACCCCAGCCTTATCATAGGCTGCATGACCTCAAGGTCAGCCAGGTGGAAAACTTCCCTCATTCCACTCAATCCATGGCCTCTGACCCAGGATACCTTACCAACAAAACAGCCCTTCCTCCTAAGTACCACATGTCATCTTCTAGAATCATCTATTTCTTCTTTCCTCAGATGATTGCCAGGCTTAGAGCGGCTGGGGCCTGAAGGCACATAGAGGTATTCAAGGCACAGCAAGGTGGTAGTGAACATGGTGGATTCTGTGTATCTGTAGGGGACAGGTGGGTCAGACAGGCAGGACTCTGGGGAAGGAATTATTAATGCTTCCTCCTCTATTTTTTTCCACCCTCCCATGTTCTAAGAAAACATTGGGGGGGGGGGGCTGGTGCTTCTCCTTGCAGGACACAGGGTATTCTGGGAAAGTCCAGACAGGAGTGGGGGATGGGGTGCATGTAAGTGGGCTCGCCCTGACTGTGCATTTGTACCTGTGAGCCCTCTGCCAGCTGTCTTCACACCGTTGGCACAGACAAGGAGGGAGCTCTGCTCTGCCTTTTTTTGGAAAGCAGGCATCGGTTGAGAGTACTAAGGTTTGGGGCAAACCCCTTCAACTCCCAATGGCACTGTGTGAACATTGACCCACGTTGCTGCATTCACTTTGTACTACACAGGTAACTTGAAGTTAGTTTAATCCGATTGTTTCCTTCTGCCTCCCCGCTGCACTCCACTGCACAGGCCCAGGGCAAGGGGCAACATGGAGCCTGGGCTGCATGGAGCCTGCTCTGGAGTAGGCCAGGGAGGTGAGCAGGCCATGCAGGTGCACAGTGTGCCTGTTAACGCTCTTTCATCTTCCAGCCCCGTCCTGGAGACTGGAGGAGGCCTCTTCACCACCACGTGGCTTCCACTCGTGTTCTCTGAGGAACCTCTTTTTTTTTTTTTTTTTTAATATTATTTTTCAGTTTTCAGTGGACACAACATTTTTTTAAAAAATTTTTTGTGGTGCTGAGGATTGAACCCAGTGCCCCGTGCCCCGCGCATGCCAGGCAAGCACATTACCGCTTGAGCCACATCCCCAGCCCGAGGAACCTCTTTTTTAGGTTGGCAAGTGACCTGTCCATTTTGCACAAGGATAGTGTATGACTTAGAGTAGCCTTCCTGAGGCCACAGAGCCAGGGATTTTGCCTGGTGTTCCAACTCCAAGTCAGGTGCTACTCCCTCACATGGATGGACTAGAGAAGGTTTGGCCAACTGGCACCGGGTCAGCCTGGACAGATGGCTTCTAGGGAAGCTTTTTGAGAATCAAACCACCCTGGAGCCTAACTCACGGAAGCTGTTAGAGTATAACTTAGGATGGATCAGACTCTTCTTTGCTCTAATATTCTTTTGGGTGTCTTGAATTTCCAACCAGGCAGTGGCACTCAGGGGTATCACTCCTGTCCATGAGTTGCATGGGTGTAGCATGCATGGAAAGATGCTTGTTCCAAAAACAAATAAAAATACATTTAAAAAATTTTTTTTCATTTAAGCCAATCGTGGTGGTGCATGCCTCTGATTCTAGCTATGCGGGAGGCTGGGAGGCAGAAGGATCGCAAGCTGGAGGTCAGCCTGGGCAACTTAGTAGGTCTCAAAAAATAGAAAGGGCTGACGGTGTAGCTCAGTGGTAGAGCCACCCCTGCGTTCAATCCCCGGTACCACACATGCAAAAAAAATTTCATTCAAATATATGTGTCAGCATTGAAAGTAAGTGCATCCTTGCTGTTACCAACTCCGGTGCAGAAGGAAGTCGAACATGGCTGTCCTGCCTGGAGTTTCTGTTGTCAGTGGGCTGCTGGGCTCCCTTCTATTCTAGGCTCTTTTCCATCATGGCTGTTGGATCAGTTTCATATTACTGGTGTTTCATAGCAAAGGTGGGGCTTTGTGGAGGATGGTACATGGGGAGAGGGTGTTCCTCAGTCATTTTCTTATCTGGCAGCTCTTGGAGTGGGAAGCAAAACGACCTGGGTTCTTGTCCCTGCTCTGCCTCTACCTGGCTGGGAAAGCTGTGGCAAGTGGCCTCATGGCTCTGGGCCTATCTTCCTAGAGTCCCATTCTGCTTGGGTCTGCACAGGCAGCCCTGTAGTTGGAATACCGCTTTCTGGTCTGGTTCCCTTTGTGAAGTAAGGGACCAAGCTGGACTCGGAGCTGTGTCCCAAGCCTGCCTTATCTCTTGTGGCACTTTGAGACATGCTGCCTTGAGCCCTCAGGGAGCTCATAACTAGAAGAGACCCTGTAGGGAGATGGGAGGTTTTTCTGTCCCTCAGTTGCCTCACCTGAAATGGGGAGGGGGTGTCATAACAAAGCCAGGGTCTCAGTCTTGACCATGCTGAGGATCTGCAAGGTCACACATATACCTTGCTTGGGACAGTGGCTGGCACATAGTAAGCACATGTTGACTGGAGACATTATTCTAGAAGGCTGCTCAGTATCCTATTTATGGAAAGGGTATGCTGTTTATTACCTACATCCTTGTACATTTGTCTGATCATTTCCTTTGGACAAATTCCCAGAAGAAAATGGTAAGACTATAGATTATGCACATTTTTAGGACTTTTGCTGCCGTTCTGACTCCGAGGGGTAGAGACAGCCTTTTTCCTGTCCCGCTTCCCTGGCAGGTAAGGGAAAATAAAGATTAAATTCTCTTCCTTGGGGTTACTCTGATTACTGTTTATACTTATTTAGATATTTATTTACTAGTAAGAATCATTAAAACTTTTTGTTGGGGCTGGGGATGCAGCTCAGTGGCAGAGCACTCGTAGCATGCACGAGGCCCTTTGTTCCATCCCCAACAACAACCACAAAATATTTTTTTTTTGATAATTTTAATATTTTTTTTTTTAGTTTTCGGCGGACACAACATCTTTGTTTGTATGTGGTGCTGAGGATCGAACCCGGGCCGCACACATGCCAGGCCAGCGCGCTACCGCTTGAGCCACATCCCCAGCCCACAAAATATTTTTTTATTGCTCATTTCCATTTGGCTTAATTCTGTTCCTTTCCTTTACTCAATTTTCTCTCTTTTTTTTATTTTTTGAGAATTTCCATATTTGTTTTTCAGTTTTTTCGGCGGACACAACATCTTTGTTTGTATGTGGTGCTGAGGATCGAACCCGGGCCGCAAGCATGCCAGGCGAGCGCGCTACCGCTTGAGCCATATCCCCAGCCCCTTCTCTCTTTTTTTAAAAAACAAAACAAAACATTTTTTTTAGCCCCTTATTCCTCTGCTGTGTGGGGCACAGAGTATATAGGCAGGGGCTGCTTTCTTTGTCTTGCTGTGCAGGAGATGGAACCCAGGGCCTCATGCATGACAGACAAGCAAGTGCTCTTATCCCTGAGCCACATCCCCCCGCCACTGGGGATTGAACCCAGGGATGCTCTACTACGGGTCTATACCTCCTCACCCTTTTTGTGTATTTTTAAGATTTCAAGACAGGGTCTCACTAAGTTGCTGAGGCTGGCCTTGAACTTGCTGTCTTCCTGCTGCAGCCTCCAAAGTAGCACAGCATTCTAGGCGTATGCTGTGCACCCGGCTTCAGATTCCTCTTGGTTTGTTGCTCTTTTTTTCTGATCAAATTTAAAACAATTTTAATCACTCTTATGTAGATTTTTCTAAGTCACATGTTTCTCTGTCAGAAGTTGGCCCCCGTCACAGTCTCCCTCAGTGCCTTGGCCCCACTGGGCCGAGTGGAGAGTGGAGCTGGCCGCGGTCCTCTGAGGGGAGGGTCTGCCCCCTGTGCCCAACTCCAGTCCGCGTGGCCTCGCGTGGCCCTGCCGTTGGTGCTTTTGTGCCTGTTGAAAGCGTGTGTTTTCTTGCTTGTCAGTCAGTGCCCCTTCTTGCCACTGATGGTGTTCCTGCCTGTGCAGTCCTCTCTTGCCTTTTCCTTTGATGCTTTGATGGCTTACAAACCCAAACCCAAGCTCGAGGAGTAGAATGAGAGCCAGCCACAGGGGAGGCAGGCTGAGAGATCTGGACCCCACTCGGGGCCTCCCGCTGTGCTCCTGTCCGGGTGCCTGTGTCCCTCTGTCTGGGCTTGTCCAGGGACCGTGGGCCTCGCTTCTCTGCCTGGAGGATTGTTAAATAGACCCTAAAGGAAGGCCCTGGAGCTTTTGTTTGAGAAGAGTTGTAAAGGTTTGACTGCTTACTCTGCAGTCCGCCTGCCTGGTTATTGCTTCTAGATTGTTCTAGACTGTTCTGCATTGGTGAAGTGGTTGGAGCTATATAGGGAGAGTACAAACCTGCTCCAGAGACAGGCTGCCTAGATTTGAATCTCAGAACTACCTCTCTGGAGCTTTGTGCCCTTGGGTGAGTCCCTTGACTTCTCTGTCTTGTCTTCATCCTTGGGGAAATAGGGGTAATCAGCATCTGGTTCATAGTACAGCCATCAAATGAGCAAACAAATGTGAAGCCTGGGGACAGCCTCCATGTACAGGAGAAGCTCCTGTGTGGTGGCCGTTGTGGCCGTCCTCAGAAGCTGGCGTGGCATCTCCCTTTGCAGGCTGGAGAAGCAAGACTGAAGGAGATGGCATGGGTGTGGCACCTTGTTTCTGTCTGCTCCTGAACCCCAGTATGGGCACTTAGTGGGCAGAGTGTGCGCACATTGGGTAGCCTAGCTAAGCCCAGGGCCGAGGGTGCCAAGTTGGCATTTGAGGTTCCAGTTATGGGTACATGTCCTGGGGACCCTGTATTGACATATGGGGTCTGCATGTTCACACAGGCACCTAACATTATCTCTATTTTATTGTTCTGTCCGTTTGAAAGTTTCTTTTCTAGGAGCACTGTGCAGTAGACTTAGGTGAACCACGTATGAATTTAAGTTTTCAATTAATCACATTAAAAAAGTAAAAAAAAAAGTAGAATTTTTATTATTAGTATTATTATTAGTATTATGTGGGGGGGGGGATAGTGCTGGGGATGAAACCTAGGACCTTGAACATGCTACTACTGACCTGTACCCTGCACCCTTTTCTTATTTTATTTTGAACTGGGGTCTCACTAAGTTGCTGAGACTGACCTGAACTTGTGATCTTCCTGCCCCAGTTTCTTGCCTTACAGGGGTTATAGGTGTGTGCTACTGCATTTGGTTTGTGAAATTCTTTTTTTTTTTTTTTTTTACAGTATTCTTCAGCAGTATTCTACCTCTGTGGTATATCCCTAGCCCCTCACTCCCTTTTAAAATTTTTTATTTTGAAAGAGGGACTTGATAAATTGTTAAGGCTGGCCTCAAATTTGCCATCTTCCTGTCTCCGTCTCCCAAGTTGGTGGGATTCATAATGTATTCTATTTAATCCAATATAGCCAACATATTCTTATTTTAACATACAAATTTTTGGTGAGATATACTGCACTTTTTTTTTTTTTTCATACTAAGTCTAAAAAATCCACTCTGCATTTAACCCCCTTGGACCTCTTCATTTAGACTGGTCACATTTCCAGTGCTCATAGACACAAGGGACCAATGATTCTGGTGTGTTACCTAAAAGATAACAAACAAAGAAACTTGTTGGTTGTGGAAATTGGACATGTAAGTGTTTATTTTTGATTCACCCTTTCAGAGGCTTGCATTTAAAATTTTACAGTGTTGGGTCTTTCCTGCAAGTACTGCTGTTTTCATTTAGTTGCTCAACAAGTATTTACTGAGCACTTATAGCTGCTGTGGAAAGTGATCACAGACATCGTTTCAAGGTGTCATTATTCACAGTGGTTCTTCATCCTGTGTATTTTCTTAAAACCTGGAAGGCAGCTGCTGTTGTGGGGAGAGTCACAGGACTTGTCCATCTTCAGGGCTTCGTGGCGAATCAGATGGACATCTAGAGGCCTCCTCCTCCAGGCCTGAAGTGTCACCTCGCTCAGATCTTTCTCTCCTGGCTTTGCTCCTGTTCGTGGGAGGTGCTGTCCTGCGGCTCTTTTGAGGGCTCCCTCATCACATTCTGAGCTACCTGTGGGCCTCAGGGGAGCCAGCCCTCCTAGCCGTCACAGCCTGGAAGATGCTTGGTGAGAGATGGGGCCCTGAGCCCCATCCGAGGACACGTAAAGGGGACACTGTCCCCTTTACAAGTAGGAAGTGATCTCACAGTGGCCAAGCAGTGTCCAGGCTTACTTGGAGAGCTGGGAGTGCCTCACTCCCAAGTGCTGCCTTCGGTTTCCAGGACCAGCCCCCTTGCCCTCACCAAGAACCAGTGCTGCCTGCTCTGCCCAGAGCCTGCCCACACAGGCCACCCTTGCCCCCTTCTGGTAGCCCCCTGCCTAGCCTGGCTCACTCTGCCCACCTTTAGCCCTGGCCTAATCCCGCTCGTGGCCTGGAGCAGCTGCTGCCTTTCCTGGCTGGCATGTGTCACACGCTCATCTGTTTCAATTGCCTTTCTCTGCTGGACCCTGAGCCCTGTGCCTGTGATCGGGCTGCCCAGTCTACTCCTGGGTCCTGGCCAGCGCCAGGCCTGGCTCAGTGGATGATTGAACCCCGAGGAGCCTCCCTGTCTCTGTGCTGGGTCAGAAAAGCCGGGTCTCCCGAGTCTGCACTTGAGACCCAGCTCAGGAATGTCCTGTAGGACTTGAGGCCAGGGCTGCTCTGGGCCAGCAGAGGTGCTGCCTGGGGCTCTCTCAGGCCAGCTGGGGACAGGGGTAGTGAGGAAGTGTTTCTAGGCCTTTGGCCAGACATGGGGACCTGTCACTTGAGGTTCTGAGAAGCCTGTGGGATTCCATCCTGCTCCATCTCAGGTGGCCCATGAGAAGGTGGCAGTGCATTGAGTGCCCTGCAGGGGTCAAAGCCGGGACTCAGGAAGTCACGGGAGTCACTATGACCTGATTTTTAGTTCACGTTCCTGCTGGGCCGCCCAGCCTGCCCCTTAGACACAGACAGAGCTGCTGGTCACCTGTTCCGTTAGGAAATCCTCCAGGAAGTGCAGTGTGACTCTCTCCCAGCTGAGGCTGGGAGCTGGGGTACAGTGAGACAGGGTGAAGGGACCCAGGTGACAGTGGGGTCTGAGATAAGGAAGGAAACTCACGGGGTGGCGGCCACCTTTCTTTCTGTGTGGTGTGGGGACAGTGAGTCCCACCAAGCTGTGAGGATAAGGTGGGGGGTCCCTTGAATCCAGGGTAGGGGACACCAATGATTTCACATCAGGAAAGAGGAGTAGAAGAGACTGAGACACAGACTTAAGTCCAAATAGTTACATATTGATACTCTGCACGGTGGCTCCGAGGGCAGGCTCCGAGGGCAGGCTCCGAGGGCAGCCGTGGGAGCAGCCCTGGAGTATGCCGGCGTCTTCCTTCCCCCGAGATATGAGAACTCTGCTCTGCACTTCATGAGCATTGGGCCCACCCAAGAGACAGGGAAGATGCACTTCCTGGGGACCTGGAGAGGGCTGAGGAGGGCCCAGAACAGGCTGAGCTGGGAGGGAGGAGGCTCAGAGAGGTTGGAAGAAATGATTTCATGGGTATGTCTGAGAGGCCACTTTCCTGCCCCTCTCTCTGCTCCTGGGCAGGCAGGGTAGGCTGGTGTCCAGGTGGAAGGATCCACAGGGTGAAGGCAGGGTGATAAAGGGGTCCGAACCTGGGGACCACAGTACCATAGCCTTTTCTTCCAAGGTACCCCAAACTTGATCAGCATAATTTATTTCTGTCACAAGCAGGGGTAGCAGTGACAGCCCTGCCCAGGCAACCAGGCTAGGACCTGGCCTTGGGAATGTGCTGTCCTGAGCAGGAGTAGACCGAGGTCAGGAGCAGGTAGTGGTGAGCTGGTACCAAAGGAAATCGTGCTGACAGAACAGCCAGGAACCTTGTCTTGGGAGAATCCGCAAGGGCAGTGAGTGAGCTACTGCAGTACCAAGGCCTGGGCGTGAGGTGGCCTAGGGGGTGCCACAGCAGACCTGCTGCCCCCGACAGTCACCACCACACAGGGTTTACTGGAGTAGTGATTTTATCATGAAAGCTGCAGGCGTAGTGTGTTTTTAAACCATGCAAACGTGCCACCCCACACTCTAGCACTTTGTGTTTGTGCTGCAAATGTCACAAGATTGACGGCTCTTGCTGTGGGTGATGGGGAGTTACAGGGCTGGGGCGGCAGGACCTGCTCTGCCATCTCAGAGGGAGCAGCAAGGAAAGCATGACTTCCTCTTTAGGCTCCAGAGGAAGCCCCTGTTCCCTCCTCATTCTTGTCTTCGTGTAGTTTTTAGAACATCCTTTCAGGGTGCGTGTTGACAGCCCTCGGGCAGGTGAGGAAACTGAGGCGTGGAGGCCAAGGAATCCGCCCAGGCTTCTCACTCATCCTGGGGGAGGCAGAGCTCAGACCCAGGATGTGCTACTGTTACAAGACTACTGGACAACCTTGGCATGAGGGCCCCTCCTAAGCCAGCCAGGAGGCCAGAATCTGTAGAGGAGATGACAGCTCACTTCTCCAGCATTTTTTTTTAATGACATTGAAAATTTTGATTGTTTTGTTTTACCCCATGTGTTCTCTTCTCTCTCTTCCTCTCATTTTCCCAGGCAGTTGCTGGCATGATGATGCTTCTCCCTGTCAGGGACAGGCTTCTCCAGAGGCCAGGCACGTCCTCTCTGTGACCATAATGCCAGTGTGGCACCCAGGAAAACTAACAGGATTTCTCTAATACCATTTAATAGCTGATCCATAATCAGATTTTGCCAGTTATTCCCAGAATGTCTTGTATAGCCTTGGTTTCCCAGATGCGGAGGGAGCTGGGAAGGACCAGGGGCTCACATGGGACCTTTTCCCAGCACCCCGGCTTTCTGAAGAGTTAGGCAGTTCTGGTGGGGATGGCCTTTGTTCCAGAAGCTTGCAATGGCAGCCACCTGGGGAGGTTGCACTTGCCTCTCCCAAGTGCTGCCCGTGAACTTAGTCGGTCTAGAAGCTTGACAGGAAACCATCCTGGAATGTGCTGCAGGCCTGTGCTGCAGGCCTGCATCGAGGTTGGCAGGGTAACAGCTGCCAGGGGTCCTAGTTGGGGGGATTCACCCCCTTAGTAAGCAGTCTGTGGGGGTGACATTCCGACCTCCTCAGCTCCCCTGCATGGCTTTTGCATGCTTAAACAACCTTTGCCTGCATTTGCAGTCACGGGATTGTGAAAGGTGACTTACTTTCTATATCTAGGTATCTATCTATCTATCTATCTATACACACACACACACACACACACACACATATTTTAGTTGCAGTTGGGCACAATACCTTTATTTTATTTATTGTTATGTGGTGCTAAGGGACTTGCATGTGCTAGGTGAGCATTCTAAACTGAGCCACAACCCCAGCCCCTGAAAGGTGACTTTGTAATCTCGATGCCCTCTGCCATCAGGGGTGTTCTGTCAGGAAAGCCTCTCCCACCCTGACCTTTTAGCAACCCTTCGTCTCTTGGATTTGTGTCCTTGTTCAGGGGTTATAGTCCATCATGAAATTATGCGGTTCAGTCCTCTTTCTGTATTACGTGGTGCATGTGCACCACATAAATGGTTAGCACGCCTGTTCCACAGAGTCCCCAGAAGTAAAGGGGAAAAAAACCCAGGAGAACATCAGGCAAAGGACAGGGTCCGAGAAGGAAGAGAAGGAAACGTGCGGTCGGAACATGACGAGGGGCGCCCTCGCCAGCAGTCAGGGAGTGCACTCCTGTCCCAACAGCAGCAAGGGAGTCACTGCTGATGCTTTGCGGTGGGCAGCTGGGCATTCCCCACTCGGCGGTGGGTGAGTGGGCACGAAGAGTGAGTCAGGCCATCTACCAGCGTGCAGTCTCGAACCCAGTCATCCTGCCCTTCAGAGAGCTCCTGGTGGAAAGGAGATGTAGGTCCACAGGTGCTGATTATAGCCTGGCTTGGCCTCAGCAGGGCAGTGGTGAGTAACAGAGGAACGTCGCACTATGACATGTCACCAAGCCGACACTGGAGTGGGCCAGGCTGAGCCCACTGACCCAAGGAGGCTGCCAAAGCATCCAGTCTGCACTGGCCCTCAGTGTCCTGGGCTGGGGCAGCTTGGTGACACATCAGAGGCAGAGCCCTGTTGTAGTGTGATGGGGTGGGGGCAGGGATGACACCCAGGAAGCTGTTGTGTTTTCAAATCCTAAAATAAAGATCCCTGGCATTGCCCACCCCAAACTTACTTGGGATCCTACCCTGACTCTGCCTTTTGTTCCCAGGTGGAACAGTCTTCCATTTCTGTTGCTTCTTTTTTGGGGGGAGGTGCTGGGATTGAACCCAGGGCCCTGTGCATGCGGGGCAAATACTCTACCAACTGAGCTATATCCCCAGCGCCTCTGTTAACTTCTTTTTATAAAAATAATGAACCCTGATGGGCACAGTGGCCCACGCCTGTAATCCCAGCAGCTCAGGAGGCTGAGACAGGAGTTCAAAGCCAGCCTCAGCAATGGTGAGGCACTAAGCAACTCAGGGAGACCCTGTCTCTAAATGAAATACAAAATAGGGCTGGGGATGTGGCTCAGTGGTTGAGTGCCCCTGAGTTCAATCCCCGGAACCCCCCCAAAAAAGTAATGAACCCTCCAGGAACACTTCAGAAAGCAGAGTGAAATATACATTAAGAAAGATATGAAGAGGCAGGAAAAATCGCGTCACCCAACCAGGTGCAAGCAGGTGGCCGTGACACCATCTCCACATGTTGCTTTCTTTTTCTGCTTTACACAAGTCCTTGTCGCATAGTTTATTTTTTTGTGGTGCTAGGGAATCAAACCCAGGGCCTCGCGCATGGTAAGCAAGCTGCTCTACCACTCAGCTCTATCCCCAGCCCAGGATTTTGTATCTGGTTTTTCGAAAAAGAGTAAGTGTGGCCACCTGTGCAGGCCTGATGTTCAGAGCTTCCTGGCCTCTGGGCGGCTGTGCCATTTTCTCCTTTTGTAAATGCCATGTGTCCCTGGGAGGGGAGCCCTGGCAGCCAGAGATCGGCGTTCGTGCCTTGTGGCCCAGGGATGGGAGATCAGTGAGGGGGAATCTGAGAGGGCTCTTTTTTTGGTACTGGGGAACTGAACCCAGGGTCCCTTTACCACTGAGCCAAATCCCCAGCCCTTTTTTTATTTTGAGTCAGGGCCTTGCTAAATTGCTGAGCCTGGCCTTGAATTTGCAAGCTGCCTGCCTTACCCTCCTGCCAACGGGATTACAGGTCTACACCACCATGCCGGGCTCAGAGGGCTCTTTTGGGGAGGGGGGATCTGCTTCCTTTGGAAGGAAGGCCAAGGCTGGGCTGTTCCTGGATGGGGAGGAGCAGAAGGTAGGTGGGAGCTGCTTGAAATCTGAACTCTGACTTTGGAGAGGTTCAGGCTTCACGCCTCGCTCAGCAGGCCCTGAGTCAGCAGAGACTGCCGCAGGCCAGGGAAGCAGTGGCCAGGCCTGAGGAGGCCAAGGGCATGTTAGCCAGCTGAGCAGATGGCCCGGGTTCAAATCACCTACTGGCCGGTGACCAAGTTACTTGGCTCTTCATCTGTAACTGGGGAGATTCCTGGCACCTTTCTCCCAGGGTTAAGTGGGTTAATGTGTCAAGTGCCCAGGGGGCCATCATGTTCAGCAAGGTGTTGCTATTAGCAAGTGGCCAGTGGTGTCCCATGTGGCTGCTGCCTTGGGGATCAAGGACACACATCCATTACTCAGCTGTCTGGGGGACACTGGCCAGAGGCTGTGTGCCCCCTGGAGGAGGCCCAGGAGCCCACACCCCGTAGCATAAGGTGAGAGCACATTGAACATGAGCTTGTGCTCAGGCAGAAGAGTCACTGTGGCTGTGCAGAGGAGGCCAGGTGCTGTGGGGCCCCCCAGACTGTTCCGTGGATGAGGCGATTCCAGGCCCTGCTCTTGTAAAATCCATCATGGGAATTCAGCTGCAGTAAACTTTTGTCCTCCGGATGACTCTCAGGCTACCTGAGCCATTTGTTGATGTTGTTAAAATAACATACATGGGGCTATATATAGCTCAGTGGAAGAACGCTTGCCTAGCATGTGTGAGGCACTGGGTTTGATTCTCAGCACTACAAATAAATGAATAAATAAATAAAGGCATTCTGTCCATCTACAACTACAAAAAAATTAAAACAAAAAAATAACATACACTGTTCCCTCTCCTACACCCATGCATCTGACCCAGCCCCCTTCTTTGAGACCCTGAATGTATGCATGTGTTTCTGCACTCTTAGCAGTCCTCCGTGTTGGTCCTCAAAATTAGTGCAGTTATTTGAGCACTTTATTGCATTTTCCTTTTATAAAAATATTTTATCTTTGTAAAAAAATAGGAAGCTAATAAAAGTGCTAGAACTGCTGATAAGAAATGGAGAGTTCACAAACTTGGACACATTTTAGAGACACATTTGACTGCATGAAACAGATTTGTAACTCATGGGACTTCATCTGAACTTGTGTATTCAATTTTGAAGGGAAAGAATAGCATTTAAAAGCAATTGAAATGGCCAGGGGTGCCTGTAATCCCAGCAACTCAGGAGACTGAGGCAGGAGGATTCTAATTTTGAGACCAGCTTCAGCAATTTAGCAAGGCCCTAAGCAACTTTTCGAGGCCCTGTCTCAAAATAAAAAGGACTGGGGATGTGGCTCAGTGGGTAAGCACTCCTGGGTTCAATCCCCAGTACCAACAAAACAAAAACAACCCCACAACACCTGAAATGCAGGAGGTGGGTCAGAATTGTGAGGAGCCAGTGCACCTCGGGTGTGTATGAAAGGTCCTGTGGAAGCCTGAAGCCTGAAGCTCCTCTACAGGTGCTCTTGCAGTCTGCCGCCCCTCTGGCCTGGGGTGATTGGCGATGGCATAAAGAGTGACCAGCTCCTGGCCCAGTGCAGGCCCCGGGTGGAGGTGCATCGCTTGCCCAAGCCATTCCCCTGAGAATTAACTGACTTGCTGGGCAGAGCTAGGCATGCCAGGTGGTCCTCGGTAGATCCTTGATACCTCCTTTTAAGCCCGATGTCAGGCAGCTGCCCCAGCTGGTCAGAGCAGGAGGTGGTGTCAGGGACACTCCCAGGGCCTTAGACTGTGGCTGACAGAATTCTGTGCTCCATCCTGCCTCGAGGTGATGCAGGTGGCTCCAGGGGCCACTCACATGCCTCCTCTTAGCAGATACTCAAAAACTAATACTGGAGGTTTGGAGGTCCAAGCACTGGCCGGGGAGTATTGGGCCTCGCCCAGGTTCTACCACTGACTCTGTGCAACCTTGGACAAGGCATTTCCCTTCTCTACACATCAGTGTCATTACCTCTAAAAGTAAAGAACAGAGCCAAGCTTTGAATTCTGAACCTGAAATCCATGGCAGGACTTTGGGGAATAGGAATCTCCTACCAAAACTACCCTCGTGTTCATCTGCACGCGCACTGATTTCTCTGTAGAGTTCATTGCTTGGTAGTGCGAAGGGCTGCATGGGCAAAGTACTGCACACTGGGGGCTTCAAGGAACAGAAAGTCACTGTCCCAGAGGACAGTCCAACAGTCACTGTCCTAGAGGATAGAGGTCTGAGATCAAGGTGTCAGCGGACCTCCTTCCAAAGGTGTTAGGGACAGGTCTGTTCCAGGCCTCTCTCCAAGGCCTGTGGCTAGCCATCCTCTCTGTGTGTCTCTTGTATTGCAGTCCCTCTGCACGTCTGACCCAGCCTTCCCCCTCCTTTTATATTAATTAGGTATAATGACAGCAGAATGCATTTTGATTCATTGTACACAACTGCAGCACAAGTTTTCATTTCTCTAGTTGTGCATGATGTAGCGTCCCACAATATGTGCAGTTATACACGTACCTAGGATGATGATGTCCATCTCATTCCACCATCTTTCCTGCCCCTATGCCCTCTCCCCATCCTCCCTCTCCTTTGCCCAATCAAAATTCCTCCATTTTTCCCATGCCCCCCCACCCCCATTATGGATCATCATCCACTTATCAGAGAGAACATTTTGGCCGTTGGTTTTTTGGGATTGGCTTACTTCACGTAGCATCATATTCTCCGATTCCATCCATTTACCTGCAAATGCCATAATTTTATTCTTTTAATGCTGAATAATATTCCATTGTGTATATATACCACAATTTCTTTATCCATTCATCTATTGAAGGATATCTAAGTTGGTTCCACAGTTTAGCTATTGTGAATTGAGCTGCTATAAACATTGATGTGGCTGTGTTACTGATTTTAAGTCCTTTGGGTATAGACCAAAGAGTGGGATCACCTTTTCCCCACTTTTAGTCATTTATTTGTATGTAGTGCTGAGAATTGAACACAGTGCCTCACACACGCTAGGCAAATGCTCTACACTGAGCCACAATCCAGTCCCAGCTTTCCCCTTTTGATGAGGGTAATGATCATGGGGTCAGGTCCTCCCCTACTCCAGTGTGACTTCATCTTAACCAACGATGACCCTGTTTTTACATAAGGTTATTTCTGTAGTTCTGGGGTTGGGACTAGGGTCCCCCTAGCTTGGAGGTCTCTTAGAGAAGAGATTGGAGGAGCCAACCCAGCCTTAGCCACAGGGGGCTGATATGAACCTGCCACGGTCATAGACTGACTGAGAGGCTGGCACCAGTTTAAATCACTCTTGTGTCCTACAAGGCCGGTAGGAATAGCTCCTTTTACTGGTCACCTGCTCCACCAGGCTCTGTGGCCCACCAATCACATCAGTGCTGTGCCCTGCTTCAGCTGGGAAGTTGGGGTTTCTTCTGGCTTGCAGACTCAGTCTGAGACTCAGCGGATGGTAAGTGGCACTGGCTAGAAAGTGCCGCAGTCTGCATTTGAGCCCCGCTGTCCACACAGGAAGCTGGTCCCACCAGCACACCATTGTGCCTCTGCACTTGGAGACTGTATAGATTATTTTGCCTGAGATAGTCACCTCAACAGACTGTCCCAGACAGGAACCATCTCTTTTTTATGCCTGTCTCCCTCCCCACAAAGAGAACAAAAGCCCCAGCACACAGTTCGGCCTGGCAGAAATATTTGCTCATTCATTCACTGACGGAGATGGCTGCACACCTTCTATGAGCCCTGCAGAGTTCTTTTGGGGACACGAAACACACAAGGAAAACCTCTGAGAGTGGTGTGTGTTAGTGTCAGCAGAGGGGCCACCGAGATGGCTGGGCTGTCAAGGAAGGGATGTTGCAGCTGAGACCCAAGTGACCTCAAGGACAAACAGGTATAGAGGCCCTGGGTGGAGAATAGGCGTGGCCTGGTAGACACTGTGTGGCTGGGTGGCGGGTGGGTGGTTCCAGGTGAGATCGGTGGGGTCTGGGCAGGGAGTGAGGAGTCTGGTGTTGGGACTGAGAGCTACTGCAGGGCTTTAATGGAGGTAATGAGGTCATGGGGAAAATAGATTGGCAGTGCGATGGGGGTGGGCATAGGTGGACTGTTAAAAAGATGGTGTAGTGACAGGGCGGGGCGTGGGGGGGAGGCAGAGCCCACAGGAGGGAGTGGTAAGAAAGACTGCGAGGCCACCCTGCTAGGTCTTGGTTGAGCAGCTCCAGAACCAGTGCTGTGCATTTGCAGATGTGGAGGGCACTGGCCAAAGTGGCTTAGAGGCGGACTTTGGAGGCTAATTGTTGGCTGTAGCACAGAAGGATTGTCTTCAGGCTGTACAAGGGTGGCCACCCAAGATCTTCTCCCCTCTTCTTGGTTTCCTAATCCCCATCCCAGAGCTTACACACCAGCCCTCCTGAAGCCTCGGTGTGCCCCTTACTGCCTCCTGAGTGGCCTTGACAACCCAAAGGGGCTGCGAGTCCTGCCAGCTTCCCCCACCCCACCACACAGCCTGCACTCCCGGCCTCAGGAAGATGCTTTGCTGCCACCGTGTGGACAGGAAGAGTCCTACCTGTCTTGGAGGCCACACAGGTCACCAGAAGCCTGAATGAAGCCTTTCCCTGCGGTCAGACACAAGCTTTGGTCTCCAGGAGCAAGCTGGTCCTTCTTCATCTTGGAGAAGGAAGATATCCACCAGTTTCCTGCACATTGTGTGGGCTGCAGCCCGGCACAACCCCGTTTTTATCAGCGCATCAGCCAGCAAACACTGGGTGGAGAGCTGGGGCGAGGCCTGTGGGACTCCTGTGGCAGAGCTGCCCTTTGTTTCTAGCTCAGGACCAGCATTCTCCTCTTCTTTTTTTAAAAAAAGTAATTGTAGATGGATAACATGGCTTTATTTTATTTATTTTTATGCGGTGTTAAGGCTGGAACCCAGTGCCTCCCGATGCTAGGCAAGTGCTCTGCCACTGAGCCACAACTCCAGCCCAGCATTCTCTTGATGGCATCTCATGTCTCACCTCTACCCATGGTCCTTCTGTTTCTGTGGAACAGCCCCTCTGACCCCAGACGCCTGTGCATATCCGAGAAGGGCATCTGAGCACCAGGAAGCCCCTCCTGCACTCTCTACCCCAAGGGAGGTTGTTCAGCCTGTCCCAGAATCTCCACTGCAGGCATCTGTGAGAAGTTTCATCTTAAATCTCCCAGAAATTTGCAGGAAATTTTCAGCCCCTGAGAGGCAAAGTGCTTTTGGTGGCCTGAGGAAATAGTAAACCCAAGGGCTAGTTTTATGCTTGGTCTTCTTTAGGGCTTGCCAGCATGGAGCTTTTTAGGGCTGCCTTCTTTGCTCTAGGCTCACTGGGTAGTGGCTATGAGGTAGAGCTGTGTTTGCTGCATGTCTTTGGAGCAGTCTTGTCAGATGGGACATCCTCCCTGACCTGGGGATAGCCCAGGAGGACCTGGGGTTGGCCCGTGAGGAAGAGGTGTATGCCTGTGGCTACTTTTCTCTTTGGAGTCTTCCACTGACCTGATACGTTGAGGCACTTATGTGGTCTTTCTTCTGTAGTTTTTATGGGTCAAGAAAAGTTTCCGGGAAAAGAGGATGCAGTCAGGTAAAGAAGAGGAAGCTGTCTACGCTTGGGAATTGGCCCAGGATGAGCTTTTTGCCTGGATGGATTCTTCAGGTGCAGTGCAACCCGGGAGCCTATGTCCTCTTAAGTGTCATTGTTCTTTCAAGGACTGGGCACTGCTGCCTGCCTTCTCTGACTCGTGTGTGTGTGTGTGTGTGTGTGTGTGTGTGTGTGCGCGCGCGCCACACAAGCCATGTGACCAGCACTTATGGGCTGGAGCTTTCTCCCTTCTGACCCATCCTGGTGTTATCCACTGAGGAAGAGTGCTAAATGCTAAAGCAACATACCCATGTTAGCCATCTTGTCCTCTGTCCCCTCGTCCCCAAACTGGCTCCCGCAATTCCTGCTTAGGGCTTGCATTTTCATTAGCTGGGGGAAGACTTGCGAACGGTCAGCCTTATTCTTTTTGAGGCAGGATAATCCCTATGCTTGTGAGAGAAAGCGCAGATGGACAGAGGCAGATAGGCACGTCTAGGCAGAAAGACCTTGTTCTTTTGATCTGAAGCTCAGAAAGTTTGGCAGACTTACACGTGAGTATTGGGTTGTGTTCTTGTCTCTGTGCCTGCCTGAGGATCTGGGAAAGGCTTCTCTGTGGAAAGGTCTATGACATATGGGGGAATGTGCTTCCTGGAGAGAAGCAGCCTTCCTCAACACTGTTAATAACTAGTCCCATGAAGATGTGAACTGCCCCAGAGATCCAGCCCAGGACTTGGGAGTTTCCAGCCCTCCTTTCTGCCAGAGCACCTAGGATAGGGAGGCCCTGCCTTCCCGGGCATTCCCCCCAGCCCCAGCCCCCCAGGAATGTGCGGCTTTTATCTCTACTAGCTTAGACCACAGAGTTCTAAAGCTCAAAGGGACATTGGGATGTTGAAGGGGACACTGGAAATAGGGTGGGACTGGGGTGGAGAGTCTTGGGAGTGTAATCTTTTCCAAGGAAGTTCAGGCCCCTCACCCCTTGCCACTACCTAAACTGGTTTCTCCTGATCTGCTAGGCCTCTGTGGTTGTACTTTGTGAATTGTGGTGCGCTGGCTGTCTCAGGGACCTGGGAAAGAAAGGAGTGATTTGACTATGCACAACTCCTACCCCGTTTTGGGGTGGTCCCACATTTTCTGGGTGCAGCACACTATCATGAAACTAATAGAGTTTGGGGTGCTTCCATTTACAGAGTGACAGGTGCCAGCCAGTACTGGAAGCCACCTTGTTGCCTTCATCTGGACATGGGCAGATGAAGTGAGCAGCCAGGGAATGGCCACTGAAGGCTCAGAAGTGAGTCACTGTGGTCTGGGCCTGGAAGTTATCTTTTGATTTTTCTGCTGCCCTTAGGCAGGAGACTTAGTCCAGACAGATGAGTATCTTTTGGATCTTCAGAGGAAAAGAAAAAGGGGGGCAGCTCAGTCATTAATAGCAGCTGGCGGTGGCATCCAACAGCTCTCTACCTCAGAATGTCTAGCCAAAAATTGAGACAGGATTGCCTTGTTCAAGCTCCTCATTTTACAAATGAGGAATCTGAGGCCCAGAGAGGGCATAGGCTTGGTCATTACTCCTAATTTGACCTCTTAACCAATGACCTCCTGTCCTTGGCCCTTATGGTTGCTCTGCCTTTGAAGAAAGAGAAAATGGTCAACTTTTCTCCAGAACCGTGCCTAGTGTGTGGTGTACTCAAGGACTGTTATTTATTTGGCCTGCTCTTAATGACAACTCCTTACCTACCTGCCCAGTCCTAGGAGGAGCCCTGGGCTGGAATTTCCTGTTTTCTGCGGGCTCCCAGGGGCTGCCCCAGCAGGCCGGCTCCCCTGCTCCACCGATCCTAGGTGTTCCAGGCCAGACTTGCCGCCTCTCTCGCCTGACTGGGCTTGCTCCCAGCCGCTCCAGGTCTGGGCTTGCCGGCTGCGAGGTGGAAGAGTTGAGGGACTCGGTGGGCCCACACCAGGTGCCCAGAGGCCGGAGGTCTGTGCACCCCGGCTGCGGGCCCGGCCTGGGCCCAGCCCCGCGCCCCTCGCCATGGGCCTGGCCCTCGCCATTGGGCCCTGAGCATGGAGCGGGGCTGGCCGCCCGGGGACAGCTACAGCGGGGAGCGGCCCTCCGCCTGCCGCCGCGCCCTCAGTGTTTGCGACTCGCTGGACCTGCACGGCGCCCCGGCCGGCCGGACCGCCGCCGCCCTGCAGGCCGCCCTGTGCGCCGCGAGCGAGCAGCCGGCGCGGCCGCGGAGCGTATGCTCGGGCAGCTCGGGGCCGGCCCCCACCGGTGCCCGTGGCCTGCTACTTGGCCTCCTGCGCCCGCGCTTTGGCCGCCGGAGCCCCGCGCCCTCGGGGCGGCCCGGCTCTCCCGCACCCAGCCCAGTGGCTAGCCCCACGGCCAGCCCCGCTCCGGTCCGGCGCAGCCGTGCCCCCGGGGAGCCTGCGCTTCGGCCGCGGCCCACCAGCATGACGTTCCTGGAGGTGAACCGTCTGGAGCTGGCGGCGGCCGAGGCGCCGGGCGCGGGGCTGGGGCGCGCCGGCAGCGCGGGCTTCCTGCGAGGCGCATCGCTGTGGAGCAGCCAGCGCTGGCAGGTGTTCCGCGGCAGCGGCGGGCGCGGCGCCGAGGGTCCCCGGCGCGGTCTGTCGGCGCTGAAGAAGAGCTTCAGCTTCCGCCTGCGCCGCGGCCAGGAGATCCGGCGCTCCGAGTCGGGGCTGCTGGCCCGGCCGCCCCGCGCGCGCACCCGCAGCGACGGCGACGCCAGCTCCCTGGGCGCGTTTTCTAGCCGCCGCGACCTGCTGGGCGCCGAGGTCCCAAGCGCTGCGCCAGAGTCCAGCCGCCCCCGCGCCGCCGCCAGCCTCTGGAGGCTGCTCACCAGCCGCTTCCGCCGGAGGGAGCCCGCGCCCGCCGCGCCACTGTGGAGCCGCAGGGCGCCCGCCGCCCCCGGGCTCCTGAGCGCGCCGAGCGGTAAGGGGATGCAGCGCCTCCTGGGTGGCCTTTCTGGTTGGAGTCTGGCAGAAAACTGAGGGCTTGAGTGAGAATCTGCCGGGAACCCACCTGGTCAAGGCAGGCACGCCGTGTGGGCCTGGAGTAGATGGGTCCCTCCAAGTGTCATCAGTGCAGCAGTTGGTATCTGGGGTCATCAGCAGTGTCCAGAAGAGATGGCAGTGAGAAAGGAGGAATCCAGGCCAGAGCAGGCTATGGCCCTGCCCGAGCATCCTAGAATAGGAGAGTAGGAAGGGTTCTAGTTCACATCCCCACCCCCTTATTTGGCACATGCAGAATTGAGGCCCAGGAAAGGAAGGTGCTCTGTAGAGGCAGATGTCTCTAGGCTGGACTCAGCAGCTTCCTAGCTCCTGGTCTGGGGTTGACCTCTCACTGTGAGGGGACCTGGTTATGATAACTACTCTGAAACAATCTGGGGGCAGTGTGTCTGGGAGCCAGGGAGAAGCAGGGCTGCCCAGACAAAGGCCAGCCCAGGCTGGGCCAGCAGGAGCTTGCTGGAGGCTGTAGGTGGAAACTTGGAGGGCAAAGGAGCTGGGGGCCGGCCATCAGAGGACAATGGTAGCTGGCAACTTCCCTTCTCTGTGAGAAGCCCTGCCTGACTCAGGGGCTAGTGGTGCTGGAAGTGTTTGAAGGGAAGGGAGTCTGGAGGTGGGCCCCCAGCTAAGGAGGAGCTTGGGAAAGGGATTGGGCAGGGCAGAGTAGATATGGCCTCATTGGACCTGCCTCTAGAACAGGGCCAGGTAAGGCTACTCCCTCTTCACTCTGGCTCAGGAATGCAGTGGGTGGCCCCACCCTGCCAAGGGTGAGCAGTTCCTACTTGCAGGAGGCCAGCCCCTCTGCCAGATGCTCTGCCCATTTTGGGTCTGGTCTGAGACTTGTTGGAGTGGCCTCTAACCTGGATGAGAGGTACCCTGAAACTAGCCAGGTGGGCCCCAGGTGGGCCCCAGGTGGGTATTACCTGCTGGAGCATGAAGAGGAAAAAGAGGGATACAAGTCTAAGGCCAGAGAGGACTGAGACTGAGCCCTTAGTCTATTCCTAAAGATTGACTTTGGGCCTGGAGTGATGGCCCATGCCTGTGATCCCAGTGGCTAGGGAGGCTGAGGTAAGAGGATTGAGAGTTCAAAGCTAGCCTCAGCAACTGCAAGGCTGCTAAGCAACTCACTGAGACCCTGTCTCTAAATAAAATACAAAATAGGGCTGGGGCTGGGGCTCAGTGGTCAAGTGCCCCTGAGTTCAATCCCTAGTAAACCCGCCCCCCCCCAAAAAAAAAAAAAACAAAGATTGACTTTGGCTTAGAAAGAATCTTCCTGCTGCTCCCTAGGGAACTAGGGGTGAGGTTCAAGGTCTCGTGGAAGACAGTGCTATCCTCTGGCCTTGGCCAAGAAGAGACATTATAGGACACATTGGTGGCAGTTAAGACAGGTGTGTGTGCCACAGTGGCCCTGATGGGGTGGCTCTGTCTTCACAGATTCATTTGTGAACAGTCAGGAGTGGACCCTGAGCCGCTCTGTGCCGGAGCTTAAAGTGGTGAGTGGGCCCGAGAGAGGCCCTGGCAGTTCTGTGGCTGGGTGGGACAGGTTTAGAATGGTGGGCCTGGGCTTGGCTTCTTCTGATCCTCTTCCCTCCCCGTGGCCCGCCTTCTCCCTTCAGCCCTGGTCTTCTCCCTGATGCCTCTGATCACTGCTTTGCCCCTTCCTCTCCTGCAGGGCATAGTGGGGAACCTGTCTAGTGGGAAGTCAGCCCTGGTGCACCGCTATCTGACAGGGACCTATGTCCAGGAGGAGTCCCCTGAAGGTGAGCTGTAAGGCCAGCCTGGCCCAGAGACTGGCCACGTGGACCTCTTCTCCTCCACACTGTGGGCCCCTTTCCTTTCCCATCCTCCTGTCTCCTCCACTGGGAGCTTAGGTTTCTGCTTTGCCTGGCCCCTATGGGCCCTTCCTCCAAGTTTGGTCCTGACTCTGCACTCCATCCTAGGGGGTCGGTTTAAGAAGGAGATTGTGGTGGACGGCCAAAGTTACCTGTTGCTGATCCGAGATGAAGGAGGCCCCCCTGAGCTCCAGGTGATGCTCCTGCCGGGGCCCTTGGTTTCTGGTTGGGACTGGGCAAAGTTGTGTGTCTGGGGACAAGAGCCTGTTAGGATCCTCCGTCCCTTGGCCCTTGCAGTGTGGGAGTCTGCAGGCCCAGGCGAGTGTGCTAACTCTGCTTGGTCTCCCTAGTTCGCTGCCTGGGTGGATGCGGTGGTGTTTGTGTTCAGCCTGGAGGATGAAATCAGCTTCCAGACAGTGTACAACTACTTCCTGCGGCTCTGCAGCTTCCGCAATGCCAGCGAGGTGCCCATGGTGCTAGTGGGCACACAGGGTGAGGCGGGGCCTGCCTGAGTCTGCAAGGGAGCAGGGGTTGGGCCAACCGAGCCTGGGTGGGCAGGGGCAAGTAAGCCCCCAGCTTCCACTCCCTTCTCAGCCCCTCCCATGTTGCCTGGAGCCCAGGGCTTCTTCCTTGCTCTTCTCCCCCTAGTCCTGTAATCGTGTGACTGTCATGTCCACGTTTTTTGCCGTGAATAAAAGACTCAGAGGTTAAGTGGCCAGCTCATTTTTACTTCATAATAGCAAAATGAAATGAAGCCCAGACTCTGCATTCCTAGGCCTGTATAGCCACCCCACTCCCCTGTCCCGAGTGACGCCTCCCCTCCTACAGACGCCATCAGTGCCGCCAATCCCCGCGTCATCGATGACAGCAGGGCCCGCAAGCTCTCCACAGACCTGAAGCGCTGCACTTACTACGAGACGTGCGCTACCTACGGGCTCAACGTGGAGCGCGTCTTCCAGGACGGTAACTTGGGCCCCTGAGCGGGGTGCAGGAAGGTTCCCTGGCAAGCAGGGTTGTGTTTCGCAGGGAGGCGCCGAGCTGGGCTTTCTACCCTTCTACCCTTCTCCCCAGTGGATATAATTGATTCTGCTGTCCCCTGCAGTGGCCCAGAAAGTGGTGGCCTTGCGGAAGAAGCAGCAGCTGGCGATCGGGCCCTGCAAGTCCCTGCCCAACTCGCCCAGCCACTCGGCCGTGTCCGCTGCCTCCATCCCAGCCGTGCACATCAACCAGGTGCGGCCACTGACCCTGTCCCTGGACCTGTCTGTGCGTCCCACTGCCCCCTCTGCCGCCTTCTCACACTTCTCTGTTGGCTTCCCTCCGCCTCCTGCTCCTGCATGTGGCTTGCATTCCATTTAGCCTGCATGATTGGCCTTGGCCTCAGCTCGGACACATGGTGACTGCCTTCCCTGCTCCTGTTTTTCACCCTCCGCTCTCCATTGTCTCCCGCCAACCATCAGCTAAGATGGCACAAACACGTGTTCTAGTGAGCCTTGTTAGCATTGTCTCGGGAGCTGTGTCCTGTGGAAATCGTACTCTGCTGGCACAAGGAGGAGAGGCCTGCTGGGCATTCACCCTTGGCCACACTGGCCTAACCCCTGCTCTTTTAGGTGAGCCCCTTTGTGGCCAGCAGCTGCAGTACTCTCCTTCTGAGAGGAAGAGGCAACAGACGGCCTCGTGTCTGCTGAGCACAGAGGCTTGCCCCGTCACCTTCTGGGAGTGTCTGTATTTTAGAAGGGCAGCGCTTGCTCCGAGTGGTGAATGTTCTTGGTGCTGTGTGGAGTATGGGGTCTTCTGAACCAGGTCCTGTCAGGGCCCCTACAATAATGCACTTGGATGCCTGTCCACACCTGGGCCTGTTGATAGGTCAGTTTTCCACCTTGGCATGTGGGCCAGTGCTTGGTTCTTCAGCTGCATTCACCACTTTACTGCCCTCTGCTGCAAGCCCTGGGCCATACATGGACAGGCTCAACGGAGCGGTCAAGCTTACAGCCACTGTACTTTCCAGCGGCAGCCTTGTTGCAGTTCCCCGTCCCTTTAGGACTTGTGAGAAGGTGCTGGAATTCCCATCATTAACCCTCTTAGGAGAGAGGAGGAGGGGTGGGTCTTTCTTCACATTCTTTGAGAGCAGCTGCACCCTGCCCTGGTAGCTCTGCTTGGTGGCTCCTTAGGCTTACCTTAGAGTTTGAGGAGGCAGGCGCTCAGGCCAGGTGCTGTGCTGAGAGCAGGTGGGTGCAGGCCTCTGGTCTTCCGAGTCCTGGAGCAGACCCTTTGGTGCACTCCACCTGTGAACTTTGTCGTTTCTTTTCCCTTCCCTTCTCTGTTCCCACCTGAAGCTGACTCTGGTAGTCCAGTCCGTTCTGCTCTTTGCTCTGTGTCTCTGTCCCTGCCACACACATGCTCAGAGCAAATCTTAGACCCCTCAGCATCCACCTCCTGGCCTCTTTCCAAGGTGTCAGATGTGTCTGACTTTAGGGTCCATCCGAGGTGAGCTGCTCCCTGTTCCAGATCACCTGCTAGCAAGGGCTCCACAGTTCTTCACTTCCAGGCTGTGTCTCTGACTTTGGCCTGCTGGTCCTCAACTCTGATCTAGCTCCCTAGTCGGTGCAGAAACCCTCCTTTCAGGACTCCAGGACAAAAGCTAGTGGGGCAGCTCCGGTGGCACATTGTAGCAGTGGCAACTGGACCCTCCTGGCCTCCTCGTCCCTCCAGCTCCTCTCAACACATACTGTTAGGACCCAGTGGTGCCTCTGTCACTGTGCGCCCCTAGCCAGGCCAAGAATTCCTGGCACCTGCCTGCTGCCCAGTATCCCTCTCCGCCCCGCCCCGGAGCCACTTCAGCAGCCCTCTTTGTCCTTAGGCCACGAATGGCGGCAGCAGCGCCTTCAGCGACTACTCGTCCTCCGTCCCCTCAACCCCCAGCATCAGCCAGCGGGAGCTGCGCATCGAGACCATCGCTGCCTCCTCCACTCCCACGCCCATCCGCAAGCAGTCCAAGCGGCGCTCCAACATCTTCACGGTACGTGCCCCGCCCTCCTCCCTGCCCAGCTGCTGCCACTGCACAGGCAGGGCCGAGCACCAAGCTCCCACCAGGAGGGCACGGGCAGCCCCCGTCAAAGGATGCCACCTGCAGCCTCTCACTCGAGGACACACATGGCTTCTAGAGGCCCCTCACTGGGCCCTCAGAATCTCTAGACTGTTCCTCTGAGCCCACGAGGGGCTTCCCTTCACGGCTCGCACCATGCCCCCAGCCCAGCGTCCGACCCCCTGTGCACACGCTCCCCTGCACCTCCTTCCCTCCCAGCCCCGAGGGTTTCTGTGTCATCTTGAAGGGATCTTTGGGCTGGTGGCCTAACTCCCCTGACCCCCTTTGATTCAACAGCTAATGAACCGGAGGCCAGAAGGCTGTTTGCCCAAGGCGACACAGAGGGTTAGCTGGCCGAGCTAGAGTCAGAGCCAGGCCTCCCAATCCGCCTTCCGGCTCTTTTTCCGTTACCCCACTGCCGAGGGGAACATTCATGCTTCCCACCCACCGCTGTGATTGGTTTAACAAAGGCTTAGCCATCTTTTCCTGGGCTTCACCACGCTGCCTCGTGCCTCCCGCTCAGGTTTGTCCTGTCTCCTTGTGAGCTACTTGCCCCTCCCCACCAACCTCATGTTCCCACCCAGAGTGGGGCATACCCCCTGCTCAGGGCCAGCCCCTCAGCTCGTGGGCCTCTGAGCCTGGTGTCCCTCCACTCCCAGTTTTTATACACTGTGTTCTCCCCAACTCTGGCCCTCCTGCTGGGCTCTGGCTGGACTGTTCCTGGAGTCTTGGCCAGACAAAGGTGGGTGAGCGGCCTGTCCCTCTGCGTCACTCCATGCGCCTCTTTCTGAGAGCCAGGGCTTGGCTCTTGGCTTGGGCCTGAATCCAGCCAGCCAGGCCAGATTCTCTGGACCCTGCCAGACAGAGCCAGTGCCCCAGGCTTTGCTCCTGTGTCCTCGCCTCTGCCCTGCCTGCACACCGCCCCCTGCTGGCTGCCTGCCTCCGCGCACCGCGCCTGCCCTGCGCGCTCACAGACCTCTCTGTGGCTGCTGCCGCCCACTGCACTTGCCCAGCCCTGACCCTCTCACACCTGCAGCTTCCTGCCTCTGTTCTATTCATTGAGATGCTCGGAGCCTTTGTGGCCACCTGCTTGTGCCCACACCTGCTGCTGTTGCTGCTGTAGAGCCCTGGGGTACCTGTGTCACGGTGACCGCTATTGGCACCCTGCTCCCCAGCATTGTGCCGCAGTCATCCCCTGCCTGGATTCCATTCTTAACCTCCCATCTTCCCCTACTGGCTGGTTCAACCCCAGGGCACCCTCCGCCTCCCTCCTGCACCCGCCACCCTGGCTCCACAGCCTTCTCGGCGGCGTTCTGTGCTCGCTCCATGTGCGCCTTGCTGCCTGCCTTCCTCAGCTGTGCTGCTTCCTGCGCCCCTTTCTGCTGCAAGCTCATAGCACGGCCTTCCCTCCAGGCCCTTCCATTCTCTCCATCTTCACAGTGGCGACCTTATTTTTTCTCTCCATCATTTCCATGGTGACTTCACTTGCGCCATTGTCCCTGAGGCGGCCTCAAGGCATGTCCGTCTCTATGGGGTATCTTGGGACCTCCCCCCATCATCGCTGTTGGGGCCACCCTTCTCCCTCATCAAACCTGCTCGAAGGGGCGCCCTGTGTGTCCTGCCTGCTCTATGGCTGGTGACCCCCCGCGGGGACGGGTTTGACATCCCCAGTCTCCCCCATGAATCCATGTACTCATTTGTTACCACTCTTGCCCCTGTTCCTGTCCTTCATGGGAGAGGTGCCCCTCTGGGCTCCTGGGGTCCTCTGGAGGTTGGCAGCCTCTCGGCTCACCAGCCTGGCTGGGGCGGGCTGGACCCTGCTCCCCAACTAGCATTTCTGTCTGGGGACCTGGTGGCAGCAGTTTCACCCACCTTCCTCTTCCCTGGGCCAAAGGGGCAGAGGGCTGTGGCGGTCCGGGCTGTGAAGCCCAGGAGGGGACTGGGGACAGGTGCTGACCTGGAGCTGCCGGGTGGCAGTTTACTCTCCGGTAGCTCTTTGCCCAGTTCTTCCTGCTCCCTCTGGCTGTGCTTTCTCCCACACTGCAATTGCAGTCCTTTGGCCCCTCTCTGTGCCCTTGGCTCCTGGCAGCCTGGGAGAACAGGAGGGATGGGCCCAGGCCTCCGAGTGGTGGACATTCCCTTCTGAGATGGACTGCTGGGCCACATCTGCCCAGTGGGTGCAGCCACCGCCGCCGCCGCCTCCTCCTCCTCCTCCTCCTCCTGCTCCTCCTCCTCTTCATCCCGCTGCCGCCTCGCCTCTCCCCAGGCGCCTGGGTCTCTGCCCTCACCAGTGCTGACCGACTTGTGCGGGGCTTGAGTATAACTTGCCAAAATCTTTATTCTTTCGATATTTGCAGATATGTGCCACTGTTTCCAACTTTTCATCAACAAAAAGGCCTTTCCAACTCCTTCCAAATTAGAAGACCAGGTGGTGACACACAGCACCTCTGGACATTCCCCCTGTGCGGGGCCGGAGGCGGGCCGGGCCCTGGGACTGCTCTCAGATGAGAAGCGGCCGCCGAGCTCCCCGCTCCAGAGACCCACAGGAACCTTTGTAACTAACCCCACCCCCAGGGAAGGCTAGGAACGCTGGAGCCCGTGCTGGGGGCTGCCGGGGACCAGGCCCGGCTGGACACTGCGCCAGGCTCGCTGCATGGAGAAGAAGGGAGCTCGGCCCCACGCCGGCCGGCCAGCGCGACGAGGCCCAGAGGGGCGGGGGCGCCGAAGCCCGCTGGCCCAGCTGCTCCTGGGGGGAGCTTTCCTGCCCCTCCCCTCCTCTGCTCCTTCCTGCATGGACTTCTGCCGTTCCTGCTCCTGCTCCAGAAGCCGCCGCCACCGCGCTTGCCTTGCCCCCTCTTTTTGGCCTCCCCCTATTTCCTAGGATCCGCATTTGGGTGGACTCTGCCCCAGGAGCTTGGCAGGGCGCAGGGCCTCTTCTGGCCTCTCTCCTCTCTCTCTCCATCCACTGTGCCCTCGGGCCACGCCGACACGCTCGGTGCCACATGCCGCGTGGTGTCTGCGCCGCAGACGGTCCACCGTCCGCTCACTTCTGGACTTTGCTCTCCCCGGTTGTCGTGCCCTGTGCTCCTGGCCAGCCCTCAGCCCCACCAGCCACCTCTCCTGGCCCCTCCCTTCTCTTACACCCCAGCCCCCCGGGCTGTGTGCTCCTCCCACCCTCGGTATTTCGTGTCCTTGCTCTTTTGGGAGGGTCGGGCCCGGATCAGTGACCTGTGCTGCTCTGTATGGTGCCGTGTGTAAGAATAAACCCGTTGGAATACTCGTGGTCTCAGTTCCTTCCCGGTCCCGCCGCCCCGGCCGCCCCTCTGCTAGGGCTGCCCAGGAGGAGGGAATAAGGCGGGAGGGCTGGGAACTCCAGGCAGCTCTCCGCCCAGGCCCTGAGCCGCTAACCCGCCTCTTCTTCTCTCTTCCAGTCTCGAAAAGGTGCTGACCTGGACCGGGAGAAGAAGGCTGCAGAGTGCAAGGTGGACAATATCGGGAGCGGCAGGGCCATCCCCATCAAGCAGGTCAGCACTTGCTTTCCCATGGGCTCAGGGCAGCTGAGAGTGAGGCCCCAGAAGTGCTAGTGGGTGGTTCTTCTTGGGGCCTCTGTGATGAGGGAGATGGTGTAAGGGGTGAGTTTCTTCCTCCCAGGCACAAGTTCTTATGCAGGTATAAGGGTCCACGCTTCTATTCAGAAACCCAAGGCCCAGCAGCCTCTTCCCCATGCTGCCGCCTTTGGGCCAGCAGCTCTGGCTGTTCTTGCTCATCACCACCAGGGGGCAGCAGAGAGCTACCGGCTGCCCTCAGTTGGTGGCTCCCAGACCTGCTGTTTCTGAGGTAATGGAGCTTCTGGTCCATGGGCTAAGGAAGAGAGTTCTTGAGAGTAACCTGAGGAGAATGCATGGAAGTGGGTTCTGAGGATGATCCCACCTGAGGGCCATTGGCTCAGTTTTACCAATTTGAGCTTCTTCGTCTTTTTTTTTTTTTCCTTGATGGTATCGGGGTGGAAATCCAGGGCCTAATTCATGCAAGGCAAGCACTGTACCACTGAGCTACATCAGCCCCTGTGTTCAATTTTGAGACAGGGTATAAGTTGCCCAGGCTGGCCTTGAACTTACAGTCCTCCTACCTCAGCCTCCTGAGTAGCTGGGAGTACAGGCATGCACTACACCCAGCTTACCTCTCTTCATTTTCAAAGAAAACAATTCAGTGGAGATGCCATCCCCCTCTGTCTCTACCCCACTTCCTTTTGGAGTTACCTCCTGAGAGTTCTAGTCCACCTAATCTTGGTTCTCCCAGACCTCCTGTTGGGGGTTCTGGTGCCAGAAAAAAAACAATCTATGAGGGTGTCTTGGCCAGAGGTGGAAGTATGTAGGGTAGGTGCTCTGGAGCTGCGGGGTGGGTGGGTAGAATGCAGAGGTGTCTCTTTGGAGCATGGGCAGGAGCCTCAGGACCTAAGGTGCCAGTGAGGGCTGAGCTGGTGGTTAGTCTGCGGTTCCCTTCTGCTGCTGACTTGAACCTTGGGATCTGGTGATTGCACAGCTTGTGTCTACAGGGGCCAAGTTGCCAGGTTTGGGCCCTAGAGGGAACCCGTATGGCCAGAGCTTAGCCAGGGCCTATGGTCCAGTTAGGCCCTCCTGGGTTGGGACTTGGGATTTCCGTGGTAAGGATGGGAGTTTCTGATTCCCTATGAAGATCAATTTTGAATGAGGTGTCCAAGGAGATATGGCAGGGCCCTGGAGGGGGAGCCATGCCTTGATCTACATCTTGCCTTTTCTGCTTCACCTCTCTCTCTCTTGAGATGCTCATTGCACTTAGGTCTGGCAGGGACCACTGCAGTTGGGTTGGCCTCCTGAGGTCACCTGAGAAGGCTGGGAGCATGGACTGGCTGCAGAGTTTTTGCCTTCTCTTGTCTCCCAGGCACACGTTTTGGGGTGTGTGTAGAATCTGGTGACACATAAGCCGATTGACCTCATGTGGTGAGGGGCCTCTTGCTAGGCATAGGCAGGTCAGCTCGGGTGGGAAAGGTGAAGGGAGGCGTGTTCAGTTAAGTCAGCAGGACGCCATTTCATCTGCCCACATCTTCCCGCCTGGGGCTTGTGTGACTGGGGGATGGTTATTTATTCCCCCACTGGATGGGTGAAGGGGTAGATGTGAGGTGGCCCAGGAAGCTGCACTCTGGGTTCCAGCCTGGAGTCAGCTGGGTCACTTGAATATTACTTGAGACTGTTCTAGGAGGCCCCTCCCGTGGCCAGCCTGGGGCGGTCCTGCCTGCGGTGGGCGGTCCTCGAGGCTGCCTGCGCTGCCGATGCAGGCCGCGATCCTGCTGCTTCCTTTGGGGTGCGCAGGCCCAGGCCCATTCCCGCAAGATGGGCCTTTACCGGTGGGGGCCGGCCCTGCTCGCCTCCCCTCCCAGCGGCCTGGCAGCCTCACCCAACCAGACTGGTCCCACCCGCCAGGTCCGCGCCCTCCCTTTCCCCCCTCCTGCCCCGGTCTCCCCGTTTCTGTTCCTTCCCCTCCCCCCAGCTCCTGCTGGGAGTGGAGATTGCATTTCAGTTGCCATTTGCATTCCCAATCAATCCGGACTCCGCAATTAAGTCGGCTGGCGGAGCTGGGAGGGAGGCGGCGGCGGGAACGGGTCCTCTGGGGGCTGTCGCCTCCGCACCGCTCCCATTCCGTCCCAGATTGCTTCCTGCTCCGCCGTGCGCAGCCGGCCGGCCAGGGAGGGGAGCAGGAACCCTGTGGCTCCTTCCCTCGGGCTGGGGCAGGAGTCCTGGGCGGCAGGCAGGTGAGGGGTGGGCGGGGCGTGGGCCGAGGGCGA
The DNA here is from genome assembly GCF_047511675.1 of Marmota flaviventris. Lineage (NCBI taxonomy): Eukaryota > Metazoa > Chordata > Mammalia > Rodentia > Sciuridae > Marmota > Marmota flaviventris. The sequence goes on along the minus strand of NC_092498.1, from coordinate 6,303,579 downwards.
ACCTGCCCGCAGCTCCGCTGGGCGAGCCCCGGGCCCTCCGCCCACACCCTCAGCTAACGAGCCTCATTACCACGCCGGCTGCCTACCTGCCTGTCCCCAGAGGCGGCCAGGTGATGAAGGTGGAAAAGGGCTTCCCTCCTAGACGAGGCAGCGTCTGCCTCCGATCCCTTTGGCAGGGAGGAAGGGGACCTAGGTAGGTCCCAGCAGGAAGGTGCTGAGTCCCTAAGTCCACACTCCCGGCTTGTTGGAGAAAGCAGACCCAGAGCCAGAATGGTCTGTAGAATGTTACCGGCCAGCTGTGGGCAGAAAAGGGATGGAAGCCTGGCCTCCATCCCCAGGACTGGAAGCTGGGGCTGCACCGAGGGGAGAAGGTGAGGGCAGGCCCTGCTGGGTGTGGACTGAGGGAGGCTGGAGGCTGTGCACAAGCCCTAGGGGAAGGCTGGAGGGGAGCCACCCAGAGGGCAGGAGGAGAGAGTTCTGTGCCGAGGGGCAAGAAAGCTGGGCAGGAGTTCCATCCAGGACACCCACCCTGGGCTCAGAACAGATGTCCTCCATTCAGGAGGCTCTGCCTCAGCGCGCCCACCTGGGAGGTTCCACCACAGTGCCCACTGGCACTTGGTCATTCTTCCTGCAGGAAGTTAGGGATAACTCCTGGTGTCTCCAGAGCCTAATGGCTGTTTGTCCTCACAGGCACCTGTTCTTGGGGCCCTGTGTTGTGGGGAGGGGGCGAGCGTGCAGCTAGACTATTTGCTTGGCTCTCAGCCACACTTGCCCTGGCCTGTGACGAGGACACTACATCCAAAGGCAGGTCATCAAGGCTCCAGACCCATCAGCCCCTCTTGTTTTCAGAAGCCCATTTTGAGGACAGGGTCTCCCACACTGATGGGGACAAGGAACGGGCTGCATCTTCAGAGGCCCACAATGGCATTTGTCTCTTGAGGGTGGCAGGGGGAGGAGGGGACAGGGGAAGGAAGGAGGGGTGGCCAGGAGTGAAACAGCTGGAAGTGGGAATTACCAAGCTGCTGGCGCCTGGGTTGAGCGCCCTCCCTCACCTCCATCTCGCCTGGGCTGGAAGGGAGAGGTCCATTGGGAGCCCTTAATCAACCTTCCTCCTAATCTTACCCACTAGGGCTGAGCCTCATTGGAAGAACTAGAGGGGCAGGTACAGTTCAGCTGGGTGCTTCCCTCCTTCATGGGAAGACAGAGGGTCTTCCTGCTTTCTCCTGCTGAATCTCCTCATGCCCACTCTCCTGGCCTCCATTCTTGCAGGAGAAGCCATTCCGGGGCTCCTGGCTGATGCCTTCTGTATGTGTGGTCAGTGTCGTTCTCCTTCACCCCTGTGGGTGGAGCCAGGGCACAGCCCCCTGCTCTACCAGTTGTGTGCCCGCAGCCTTTCCTGCTTGGCCCCGGTGTGGGGGTCTGACCACATTCCCGCTCCCCCTGTGGGATTTTGGAATCTGCAGGGAGGGCTGCCTCTTCCCACAGCTCCTGAATCAGGCTGGGGGATCTGCCACCTGGTGTCTACCCACTCTGCTGTGTTGTCTATAGTTTCAGGGAACCAGCCAGAGCTGGGTGAGGGCGCCTTTTTGGAGTTGTTAGAGGAGCAGGTTTGTCAAGAGGGAGGTAAAGCTAGGGCTGGGGGGTCTGGTTTCAACCCGGGGCACTTCACCTTCATCACCTGATGGCCAGGAAGCTTTCACCCAGTTCTGGGTCTGCTGTGGCCCAGATACTGTCCCAGGTGCTGAGAGTTTATCAGCAAGCAAAACACAGTCCTTGCCCTTGCGGAGCTTGTGTTTTCCATCGCCCCAGCTGACTGCCACCTTTAGAGTGACTTCCCTGCTTACTCAGGAAGTTTGGGGGGCTGAGATGGAAAGTTGGGGCTTCCTGGTGCTTTAGAGCGTGGGGTCTGAGGTGTTCTTGGGATACTTGGGGGTTTGTCTGCCCTGTGCAGGAATGCTGCAGGGGGTGGAAGGCCAGGCCCTGCAGAAATCTACTGTTGTTCCACGACCATCTGTGGCGCCTCCTGGGTGGGAGCATCACTGCTGGAGACCCTCTGAGTCTATTGCTGAAGTGGCTGTGCAAACGGGGGCTGGGGGACACCAGGACAGCAGTCCAGGCCACTTCCTGGTCAGAGAGCAGAGTTCTGCAGGAGGATTGAGATTTAAAGGCTCTCTGCTCAGCCACATGGCTCAGGAGAAGGTGGGATGGAGGGTGGTGTCACGCAGTGACACTGTGCCTGCCTTCTCTGGTCAGACAGACCCCTTCTGGCCTCTGATTGGACCTCTGTCTTCATCGCCCCATGGCACAGGGCTGGCTCCTGGCCTGATTAAATCTCTGTTCTTAGGGGATACTGCTGAAGCGGAGTGGCAAATCCCTGAACAAGGAGTGGAAGAAGAAGTATGTGACGCTTTGTGACAATGGGCTGCTCACCTACCATCCCAGCCTGCACGTGAGTCCAGGAGGAGGAGTGTGAGATGGGAGGAGCAGTAAGAGGTGGGGGGGGGTAACAGGATAATCTCTCAGTAATGATCTCAAATGGGTTTTCCACTAAGAAGGAACTGCACTTTGGCTTGGGACAGGCACATGACCCAGGCCCTGCTGAGCCTCTGGAGGAAGCGCCCCCCCCCCCCCCCCAGGGATGTTCACCCTACTCACTGCTAGGTTGGCAAGGCCAGTCTGCCCCTCCCTTGCCCCTGGGCAGCCAGGCTACACATACACTTCCAGTGGTTTGAAGAGCTGACTCCACCTACTTTGGGGATTTCTGTAGCCAGGGGTGCCTGTGCTGCCAACAGTGACTTTAGCTGGGTCATACCAGTGGGGAGTCTTGGGCTCTTGGGCCTGGGAAGGTGGAGGACAAGATGGCAGTTAAGCCACACTGAGGCCTCGTGCAGATGCTCTTGGAAGGAGAGTGGGTGGCATTGTCTGGGTAGAGGACTCTGAGGGCGCGTGGCCTGGCGTTGAGGGTGTGGGTGTTGCAGTGAGTGTAGTGTGGCCCCCGTGGCAGCTCCCCCCACCCTGCCTCTCCCCCTCCCCTCACTGCGTGTCTCCAGCACACAGCTGTCACCAGAATCCATCTCTGTCACCACCCCACTGTGGGGCTAATGAGTTCTCCTGTGAAGCCCCTCAAGCACAGCACGTGGGCCAGCCCCACCCCAGCCCGAGCCCTGGGCCTGCCTCCGAGGGTCCCTGGCCTGCCTCGGAGTGCACATGGTATTAGGAGGCCCAGCCCAAGGGTGCTGGGATCCATGTTCCCTGTCCACATCCTGCTCCCAGGAGCACTGTCCAGACGGCCCTGCAGAGAACACACGAGAAGAGGTCTGGGCTTCCTCTCATCTGATTCCTCTGGTACTGGCCCTTCTCCTTAGCTCAGGCCTACCATCAGTTAGATCATTCCTTCTAATAGCCCTGACCCTGCAGGGTAGGACCTGTGCCAGGACGCCAGGTGGCCATTGTCCCTGGAGAGATGGGGAAGGACCACATCCTTTTGGTCTAGCAACTCCCTCCTTGCCTTACCTGCCCTCCTCATCCAGGCCTCACCCTTCTCCAGAGTCCTGAAGAGACCACGAGAGAGGCATCAAGGGCCCCTAGGACATCATGACAACAGGGACACAGTATCCTAGGCAGTGAAAGGGCACAGTCTGCACTACCTCCAGACAGTCCACACCTGAGGGAGAGCCAGAGCTGTGCACCAGAGACACTAGTAAGTTCACAGTGTTCCCCAATGAAAGGGCCCCACAGCTGCCTGTTCACAGGCAGGAGGAACCCAGTGCTCCCATGGGGCATGATTTACCCCTGTCACCAGGCAGGTTAGCACATGCTTTCTGAGTGTGTCCATCTGGACTGAGGAGCTTGGGAACTGGCCTACAGGAAACATCTGGCCCTCGCCTAAGTAGGGTAGCCTCAGCCAGCCCTCTCCTGCGTACCAGTTCCTTTCTGATTGTGTGACCCTACCTGGGCACATAGTCTGCCCCTTTGCTGGGCAGATGGAGAGGAGGGATGGCAGAAATGTCTTGGAACACGGAGAGAAGGGTCAGTTGTGGTGGAGCGGGGTTTCTGATCTCCAGAGAGGAAGAGGGAAGGCATGTGGACGTGCCCTCTCTCTACACCTGCTGGAGAGCAGAGGCTCAGCGGGCTGTGGCTTGTCAGTCATGGGCCAGCAGCTGAGCTGAGACCTGGGCCCCTGACTGATTGTCAGCATTACCCAGATTTTCCTGCCCTCACCAGGAGCTGCTCCCTTTGGGGAGAAAGTTGCTGACAGGGAGGAGTAGTTCAGGCTGCTGGGAGGCCAGGCTGGGCATCTGAGTCCCCCAGGAGTCCCACTTGTTGCACTGTGTGCTTTAGGGACCTGTGACAGTACTTGGGTGCCATGGGCTTCTGGGCCTGTCCTCTTATCCTTGCAGGGTGAATTCTATGGGGTGTGACCTGCTGGCCCAGCACCAGGTCCTGCCCCCTGGGTCTCAGGGAAGAGGATCCGTGGCCAAGTCCTCTGAGAGCAGGAGTCCCCCATTGTGAGCAGCAGCTCTTCATTGCCCTGGGCCATGGTCAGCTCCCGTATCCCTCCTGTTAGACGTGTCTGCCCTGCTCTGCTTATCTTGTCATCTTTCCTCATCAAGAAGTCACAAGTCTGGTTTCAAACTGCAGTCCTGGCGACAGAACAAGCCATGGCAGAAACCAGGGCTGCTGTGGGCAGCCGCGCTCTTGGGGCCCAGTTCAGCTCCTGTGTTGGGCTCTTGAAGCCAGCCTCTCCCCTGCTCCCGCCCCTTCACCTAACTGCTCATTTGCCAGCCCTCACCTCTGCCACCTTCCCTGCTCCATCTCCCCTTTGTCCGCCAGCCTCCACAGCTCTTTAGTGGCAGTGGTGACCAGGCAGCCTCTTTCCCTGCAAGCAGTGGCTTCCCTGGAGGCTGTGGAGGCTCTATCCTGACTGTGAGAGGAGGGCCTCTGTTGACTCCGGAGTTCAGGCAGGACCCAGGCCTGTCTGGGCACCTGCTGGGGACAGGGCTTGCCTGGAAGCAGAGCCTTGGCGCCAGGGCCTCCCCTACTGACGGAGGCTGGCCAGGCCTGCGGAGAAGGAGTTGGTGGGCAGGCCTCGAGCTTCGCGCCCGAATCTTGCCTGGCCCAAGAGAGCCCGCCGCAGCCTCCCCCGCTTTGCAGCCAGCGGAGCCATTCACACAATCACCTTCTGTTAATTCTATCTGCAACATCAATTAAATTGTTTGTAGAAACTAATTGAATGTGGCTTAATCACACATCTTAATAGCTTTCCACGCTCTGAACTCGTTGTTAATTCCAGTAATAAAACGAGATGAGAACGCTGGCTGCGTAATTAGCGAGGAGGCTGGGGAAGAAATTGCTGTTTGATGGTGGGTAATAAAGGCAGCCGTGGTGACCGCTCTCCTGAGCAGCCGCTGCCACCGCCACCACCACGCTCCCTGTTCTGCTGACGGAGGGAAACGCTGTTGCTCTGAGCCTGAGGTCCCTGTCCCTGCTGCTGCTCCAGGCTTCATCACTAGAGTGTCCTCCAGGCCCAGGCTCCATGGCTCAGCTCTGGACCTGGAGCTGGCTGGGCCTCGGACCTGGAGTCAGGTGCTGAGGGTGTTGGCCTGCCCGGCGCAGAGTGTCTGTGGGGGGCAGTTAGGTGCTGAGGTTGGGCGGTCTCTTCCCCTGAAGCCAGTTTCTGGCTCCTTGGCCCTGAACCGAGCACCTCTGTGCTGCTCTTGTTCTTGGCATAGGGTCAGCTGCTGCCACGTCCCAGCCTGGGCATCCCAGGGCTCAAGTGGGGAAAACTGTTGCAGCAGCAGTGACCTCCTTGTGAACTGGAGCAGCCCAAGCCCCTCCTCAGGAGAGGGATTGCAGCTGGGCCTTTGGCCAGCCAGCTGTTGACAGTTGTCTAGAGCAGCTGATCCAAGATGCGATCATGTACAGGGACTGGGGATGGGGACTAGCAGGGATCAGGGATCAGTATGTACAGAGACTGGGGAATCCAGCACGTAGAAACTATGTCTGGGAAGAGGGGCAAGACCGTGAAATCACATGTTGGACACCAGGCTGGAAGCAGACCAGAGGGCCAGCAGTGACTGGGGGGTGGAGCTCAGTCAGCTACAGAAGGATCGGGTAGAGGTGCCTTTGGAGGGCCAGGAGGGGTCCCCGGGTATGTCTCCCACCCAGCCACCTTGGTGAGACCCGGGACGTCTCAGAGTGGTCCTGCTGGGGCGGAGGCTGCTCGGGTTCATTCCCCGTGTCTTCTACAGGTCTGAGACAATGAACAACACCCCAGAGCAGGTGTGCCCTGCAGGACTGGGGTGGCAGGAAGGCACAGACGCAGGGAATGGCAGTAGCAGGAAATGGGGGCTTCTCTTGAGCACACCTTCCAGAAGCGACTCCTGCGCTCTGGTCGTCAGGCTTGGGCCCTCCAGTAGGCTTCTGCCTGGGAAGGCCACCTGGAGAATGAAGGCAGCCACCAGCTCTGCCAGGCCTCGCAGGGCTGGACTTGGCCCAGGCCCTTCCACCGTGTGTTCACTAGTGCAGCCCACCTATAGCAGGCCTCAGGCCACAGGCCAGTGTTTGGGGCTCTCATTGCCTTGTTCACTCACCTCTTCCTCACTGGTAACGCCATGTTCTCCTAGTGACTAGGGACCAAGTGGCCCCTAGGCTATTTGATGTCCTCTTTCCCAAAATGAGGGGCAACCCTTGAGCCCTGATAAGACCCCCTGCCCTCCTACTGCTTCCTGAGGGGCAGCCACTCTGCCCTTCTGTGTGGAGAACATTGTCCCGTTTCCTGGGAGCCAAAAGGGTACGGTAACCAAGCAGCCCACCACCCCAGGGGTGCGGGTGGGAGGCCTGGGCACCCACAGGTAGCCAAGTTTGGAATGCTCCCCCAGGGAAGAACTTGGATGCCCAACACCCCAGATGCCTGTGAAGGGGACACGAGGAGCCCATTTTTTCTCATCAGCGTAATTAGTCAAATCAAATCAAGCCACGCCGCCTGATCCTTCTCTCAGGAAGGTATAGAGACCCTGGAGGAAGTGCTGGCGTACTATAGAGAGGGGCCCGGAACCACCAGGGAGCCTGGAAGCAGGGTCAGCAGTCGGGAAGGGCAGGCGAGAAGCAGTAGGGGAAGCGGGCCTTCAGGCACAGAGGGCCCTGCCACTGCTCCACCCTGGTGTCCGAGTGGGGCTGGGGTCCAAGCACAGCATACCCCCCACTTCCTAGGGCTTCTTTCTGGCTGACTTGAAAGCTGGCTGAGACCCGGGCCCAGCGCAGGCTCTAGGAGCACAGCCTGAGTCTGGTCTGCTACTTCCTAACTGATCTTGGGTGATAAACCTTCCTAAGCTCAGTTTCTTCATCTCCAAAACAGGCGCAGAACTCGCCATCAGGTGGTTGGGAAGATCACACAAGACGATGTGTGAAGCATACGTAGATAATAAACCCTGCTCTCGTGCAGTAACCCCAGCATACAGACGGGCAGATGCACTGACAGTCCCCACCAAAAAAGAGTCCGGGGTGTGAATCCCTGGACCTGCTGCTGCACTCCTCGGTTCAGCAGGGAGAATCAAAGCCTGCTCCTTAAAAGTTTGACAAATGCTTGTTAATCAGGCACCCTCCCAAGGTCTAGGGACTCTCTTAGACTTTGAATGTTCCCAGTGGCCAGCTGGGGTTGGGAGTTGGAGAAATGGGGCTGAGTGCCTCCTGGCCAGCCTTGGAGCTTGGGGTTTCTCCATCATCCATGTCTGAGTCTGCCAGTTCTCTCCTTGGCCACAGGGGTGCTGTCTCCCTGAACCATCTCCAGGTCGTACTCAGTCTTAAGGACCTCAAGTCTTGGCACTTAGCTCTAGATCCTCAGGTCCCAGTGAGACCCTGTGAGCCCCATGGGGATCTGGTGTGATCCAGACCAGGAGGTGTCTGTGGGCTTCGGAGCCCAGCTTTTTGAGACTGAGCTATCCCATGACTTAGCAAAGCAAGGAAGGACCTAGGAATCGAGGGGTTGGTGCTGGAGACGTGGCTGCCCCGGGATGCCTGTCCTAATGCATCTGTCTTGTGCACACGGCCTCTAGGATTACATGCAGAACATCCATGGCAAGGAGATCGACCTGCTGCGGACGACGGTGAAAGTGCCAGGGAAGCGCCTGCCCAGAGCCACACCTGCCACAGCCCCGGGTACCAGCCCGCGAGCCAATGGGCTGGCCATGGAGCGAAGCAGTACACAGCTGGGTGGGGGCACAGGTGAGGCTGCCACCATGGTGGATGCTGAGAGTGGCTGCAGAGGGGCCAGGGAGGCACATGTTCCAGGACCGGCAGTTCTCAGCCCAGGCCTGGGGCTCTGAACACATGGCCAGCCAGCACCATGCTTCAGGAGCATCTCAAGTCACATGCTGTGACCCGGATGCAACTCTAGCAGGGTGGTCAAGTAGCCTTGGCTGTCAGGTGGGCCCAGTGGTCCCAGGACCACCTCACTGCATCTGGAGCCAAGGGAGGCCAGCATCCTAGTTTGCTGTGTGGGGCAGAAGGGGACAGAACCATCGGGGGCCACCAGGCAAACATCCTCAGGTCTACAGTGAAAAGCCGGGTCTCTGCATATGAGGGCTGAGTTTAGAGAGGATCCTGAGGGTGGGAGGCACCGTATGTCCAGCGCTCTGGAGTAAAGTCGGGCTGAGAGGCGGTTATGGCCACAGGGCAGCCTGGGCTGCTTTTGGTGTGATAGCTTTGGTAAAAGGCCCTCTGTCCCCCAGTGCTCCCTTCCTAGCACCGGCTCATCCTCCTCCCCTGGGCTTCTGCTCCTGGGCCCCCACCCTTGCTGGGGTGGTCTTGCCCAGTCAGTTGCCCTGAGCTGCCTGGGTTACTGGATCTCTCCTCCATGTATATCTGCTCGTCCTCCTAGACCATCAGAACTTACTGTCTCTGGGCCCAGGAACTGCTGCTGGGGACACTGCCTTGTCCTGTTCCCGTGCCCAGCCTGAGGTATCAGCAGGGCAGGCTTTCAGCCAGGGTGCATGTGGAGACGCTGGGGTGTTCTGTTTGTCACAGTGATAGATGGTGTTGGATTTAATGGATAGGGGCTGGGAACACCAAGTCCCCTGGAGGTGACCCCAGTCAACAGTTACTCCCTCGAAAGGATGGTGGGACTTGTGCTGAGGAAGTCCAGGCCGAGGGGTGGTAGGTGAGGTGCAAGCACCCAAGTGTGGTCCTTGTTTGAGGCAAGGCCCATGTGGCCACCACTGACCCAGCTGGCAGTGTGGGGGCAGCCAGGCAGTACCGACTGGGCTGGCCAGGTGTAGTGGATGTCCACACCAGGTCCCAGGGCCACAGCACCACCGTGATGTCGAGACTCTTGTGCCTGTTTTCAGGAGGAAATCAGGGCTCAGACACCTGAGAACACAGCCCAACTGTGAGCGGGAAGCTGCTGTTTGGACCTTAGCGAGCCTGAGGGGACTCGTTCTGTTCCCTCCTCTGAGCCGCCCTGAGCTCAGAACAAGGGAGCCCTTGAAGTGAGCGAGGGACAGCTCTAACAGTGAAGGAAGCTGAGGAGAGGACAGTCCCTCCACCGGGGTGGCTAAGAGCCTGGGGTGTGCCTGGTGGGGCCTGGCCCCAGTGGCACAGATGGGAGGCTGGGGGTGTTCCTCCGTGCGGAAGGCCGGGTCTTGAGCCCCTCTGGTCGGGGTGGGTGTTCTCAGGAGGAGGCGCAGCACAGGTTTGCCGAAGGGGAGCCTGGGGAGCTGAGCCTTGGAGTCAGGTGGCCAGAGGGAAGCAGAAGGCTGCTGTCCTGTCCCCGTCCTGGGCCCTGATGTGCTTCACACTGCTGCCATAGTCACAGAGCCCACCCAAGAGCAGGAGCGCATGGACGGCGCTCACCAAGCCCCTTCCCGCTGCCGCACGCTGACACCGACCCTCGCGCACACTCACACATGTCTCTCGCTCACCGGGCGATGTTAACATCTCATTATCTTTGTTACTGTAATTACATTATCCGCTGCTTTATGCAGAATTATCCTCGGAGGACTAATTGATGGCTCCATGTTTAATTCATTAATCATTAGCATCAAATTCGACAATTACAGTGCACACTGATTGTGGGATTGCAGGCGTAATGAGGGGAGAATTAACAAAGAAAAGGGAAAGCACTTTCCCTCCCTCAGGGTTTTGGGTTGGGGGCTTGGGAGGAAGTTGGGCTGTGATGTCTTTGATGGGGCCTGGGGTGGAGGGGGTAGGATTTGGAACCTGGGAGGGGATGAAAGCAGGAAGTGGTGGGGAGAAGCCAGGGTCCCTGGAAGGTTTGTTGGAGGTGGGAGAGAAAGGCCCATCCAGGAGGGACCCGTGAGACCCAAGGAGGGGCTGGGCAGGATTCAGAAGGGCAGTGTCAGTGCATTACCCTGGGCTGGCCTTGTCCCCGCGTCACCAGGTGCTGACCCTGTGTCTAGTTCTCTCTGGCTGTTAGGATGAATACAAGAAAACACCGAGCTCACGCCTGCTTCTGCGCTGCGTGTCTGGCCTGCTCTCAGACGGCCGGGTCCGCTCAGGCCTTCCTGTCCACCCTCCTCCATGCGCTTGCAGGGCCAGCCTGGCCCCCGCTTGCTTTCGCCCCTGGCCGTCCACCTTTCTGCTAACCTCCACACCTGGCTGGCTCCTTGGCCCATTTAAACATCCTGGCTTTGGCCCACCTGTTCCCAGAGCCCTGTGGCCGCTTCTCTTGGCTTGGGAGTATTGAAGGAGGGGAGGGACACCTGGGTTCTCGGGCCCTTTAAGGCCCTCTGAGGCCCATGGCTGTGTTGCCAGGCTCTCTGCAGCAGGGACTCAGCCTGGGCGGGGGCCAGGAGAAGGCTGAGGTGCTCGGCTGGCTTCACGGCTGGCCACATCTGCCCAGCCTGGTACTCCTAGGCCTTCCGCTCCCCTGGGCTCTGCTGTTCTTCCCTGATGGGAAACGAAAGATTAATTTTCTCCAGCCCAACAGGATAATTACTAATACTAATTAGACATAATTACTTGAATTTGATACACTTATTTCTCGTTAGAATGGCAGCAAGTCTTAGGCAAATCAAATGACACATGTGGACCAGCACATAGGGTATAGGGCCTGAGCCAAGGGACAATGGCACCTTGGCCAGGAGCCCCTCCAAGACCCTTGCAGTGTCCTGTGACCCTGCCCTTTCCAGTTGCAGTCACAGTGAGGAGACAGCTGTTGTGTAGTGCATTGGGAGAGGAGGCAAGAAGGTCCAGGGGGCCCTGTGAGGCCGCAGGCTCCACAGTGTGCCTGGCCTGCACCTGGTGACCCTCCCACTCCTGGCCATTACCCTGCTGTGGCCCTTTTTCCAGGAAGGTGTTTCTAGGTGGCTCCCATTGGCCTCCCCTCCCAGTCTGACTTTCCGCCTTCAGGTGCCCCCCACTCGGCCAGTAGCACATCCCTGCACTCTTCCGAGCACCCCCTTGGCACTCGGCCTGGGCTGGCCTGCACCCCCAGGGCCAGCACCAGCACTCCTGCTCCCTTTCTAGTTCTGACCGGTGGAGGGAGGCCACTGCCCTGCCCTGCACACAGCACCCTGGTGAGTGGTGGCTCTCTGCTTCCCACTCTTCTGGTACCTGGTTAGGTGACAGAGAGGAGGGGAGGCTGCAGCTGGACGGTGCCCAGGCTGAGGGTGGCCCAGTGGAGCCCTCCAGCGCTCATGGCAGGCACTGCACTGGGGGCCGGGGACCCTGCCCCTTTGGAGCAGGAGTAGGGACTCTGGCCCTTCTCCAGCCCCTGCCTGGGCTTTCTGCCCTTCGCCCCTCCCCTTGGCTCCAGTCTGGCCCTCCAGCCAGCGCTGGAGGCCCGCCCTCTGCAGCTCCTCCTCCCCGTGTCCCCAGGCGGCGCTGGTGGCGCGCTCCCGCATCCCCATCAGCCCCCTGCGCAGCCAGCTCATCAGCCTCTCCGCGGGGGGGACAGGGAAGCGGCTGAGTAGGGAGGTCGGTGGCTGGGGACTCTAAGCCATGAGAACTGGTTCTGAAGGCGGCATGGCCCACCACCGTGGGCGGGGGGGGGGGGGGGGGTCCCTGCAGAGTTGTCCTAAAGGTTCTTTCCACCTGTGCTGCTGTCCTCCAGGGCCAGACTGCCTCCTCCCGCCCACCCACCTAGCGTACTCTCCTGGGATCCTCGTTTCCACCCCTTCATTTCCTCCTTTGCGTCCCCCAACCTGCCCCTACCCTCTTGGTAGTTCAAAGGCTAAAAAAAAAAAAAAAGTGGTAACAACTCTCCTGTCCCTTCTACCCCCTAGTGGCAAATGAAGGTGAAAAGACAGGGAGATAACCCAGGGTGTCACCTGCCCCTGGTAAGCCAGGAAGTGGGCAGACAAGCCTGTCCCCTGCCTCGCCCCAGCCTACCCAGGGGCACACTTGCTGTGCTCCCTGATGACTCCCAGAGGTCCGCCCCAGGCCCAGCCTCTGAGCCCTGAGCTTCCTTCCTGAGCATGCCCACCTGTGAGGAAGGACCTAGCCATTAGTCTCTGCCCACCCATCCATGGCTGGGCCCTTCCCTTGGGTCACTGGCTGATGGCCTGCGCTGGCCTTGGTGAGACCCCTCTGTTGAGTCTGAGGGAGGCAGAGAGGCAGGGAGGGAGCGCGTCTGCCTCTAATGAAGTTTGACATTTAGTGGTGAGCGCCGGGCGGGGTGTGGGAGCCGGAGCTTGATTAGCGCGCTCTAATTGACAGTAATTAGGCAGCTCCCTGATTGTTTCTAATTCTGCTATTAATTGTGAGGAGCGGGGAGTGTGATTGAGGATAAATTTGGTGCGGAGCTGCTGGGGCTTCAGCTCCCTGAGTTCCCTGGGCCGCCTTCCACCCCTCCAGGCTGCAGAAGCCGGGGCCTCCCTCTGCCGTTCTCCTGCCCGCCTCAGTTTCCTTCTCTGCCCATTTCCTCTTCCACTGCTGGGGGCCTTGGGACTGGGAGACCTGGGCAGGACCCCATCCCAGAGAGGGTGCAGGCCCGCGGGCTCTTCAGGTGCGGCCCGTACAGTGGCAGGACGGCCCTCCCCAGGCCACCTCTCCTGTTCCCACACATGTCCACCTCTCCCCTCACCAGCCAGTGGCCCAGCTGAGGTGCTCAGTTCCAGCCCCAAGCTGGAGCCTCCCCCATCTCCCCACTCCAACCGGAAGAAGCACCGGCGGAAAAAGAGCACCGGGACCCCCCGACCAGACGGCCCCAGCAGTGCTGCTGAAGGTTAGGGGGACCCAGAGGGAGAGTGGGCCTAGGAGGTGGGCAGTGGGGTCTGGGCACCGTACTCCAGAAGTCATGCCGGTTTTTCCAGATCGATGGATGCGGCACTTTCTAGGAATAATAGATGCTAACTCCATAACCTCTTTCGATAATTTGGACCCAGGATTTTGGAAAACGTCCTGTTTCCTCTCCCTGAAACAGCTGGGAGCTTCTGTCCTTTCCCCACCCCCTTCTCTTTGTGATACTGGGAATTGAAGGTAGGGGTGCCTTATCACTGAGCCAGCTCTTCTGTATTTTGAGATGGGGCCTTGCTAAATCGCCCAGATTGGCCTCAGACTTGCAATCCTCCTGCCTCAGCCTCCTGAGTGGCTGGGATTACTGTGCCCAGCCCTTCTGTCATTCTTCAAGTCAGAGACAGCGAGCTGCTACGGTAGCTCCTCCAAGAGTTGCCGGGAGGGACCTGCTTTCTGTGTTTCTTGTATCACCCACAAGTGTTGTGAGTGCTTCGCATTTGTGCCTGGGTCAGCTGAGTTCTCCTGAGCCAAAGAGCCCCAGTCCTTGACCAGCTTCCTCTCTCAGTCTCTTCATCACAGTGCTGCTCCCGCCCCCGACTCCCTTCCAACCTCAACCTGCTCCGTGGCTGGAGTCTCTTGGCTCCCAAGTGACTTCCGTGGACTCAGTTGTCATTTCTGCTCTGACTCTAGGGTTAGGGGTGTGGGTCAGGTGGGTGGAGATGGCTGCCCTTTTGCAGCCAGCCTGGGACACACAGTGATACTTAGCCATCATGGCACGGGTGTCCGCTATGGTCCAGGAACCAGAGCCCACAAGCGCTGGGGGAGCCAGAGGCTGAGGCGAGAGCTAGGTGGGGCGCGAGACTGGTGCCTGGGGAGAGAAAGGCGCTGCGTTTATCATGTGGCAAGGCGGTTCTGTTAAGGGTCCTGAGAGCAGGGGCCCAGCGGAGGAGGACTTCCAGGGCCCAGGTGGCACTGAGGAGAGGCTGCCGGCAGAGGTGCAGTGAGGACTTGGGTGGGACAGCCCTGGCCCTCCCACCGGTTCACATGCTGTCTCTCCAGCCCCAGCACAGGTCACACTGCCACCTCGGGGGCAGGGGCCGCTGGGAATGAGATCCATGTGGCTGTCCTCTAGGGCTGGGAGCACAGCTTGGAAGAGCTTCATCGCAGTGCTTGGGGTCACAGTCCAGCCCCAGCACTTGTCACTACAGATGTCCTCAGGTCCCGATTGGCTCACATCCTACAGTTCCTGGAGAAACCATCTCCCCCCATTTGCCCTTCCTGCCTGTCTGTGCCAGGGCAGTGGGGGAGGGGCCCCACTCCCAAGAGCCCCACGCTGACGCCGTCAGGAATATTGGGTTTAATGAGCTGCAAAATGAGGCGGCTGCAGCTGACATGTACGAATGGTGCCCACCACCGCCTCCCCCGCCACACTCGCCTTCCAGCGCCTGTTGTAGCCTTCTCCAGACGCTGGGCCCGGCTTTCTCCAGGTGCCCCTCTCTGGTCCAGACCACACGTGGCAGTGCTGGGGAAGCCAAGAACTTGCACCCCACTCCCCGAGGCTCCACAGGTGGCTAGGAGCTTGCACTAGTCTTGCAAGGTCACCTGCCAGTGGTCCTGGAGCGTGTGCCCTGGGGCCGGGTGGACACGGCTGGGGAGGAGGACGAGTGCAGGTGGAGCTGTGAGTGGAGCTGTGCCACCGGGTGCCCTGACGTGACTGCCCTCCCCCACAGAGGCAGAGGAGTCCTTTGAGTTTGTGGTGGTGTCCCTCACCGGGCAGACGTGGCACTTCGAGGCCTCAACGGCGGAGGAGAGGGAGCTGTGGGTGCAGAGTGTACAGGCCCAGATCCTGGCCAGCCTGCAGGGCTGCCGCAGCGCCAAGGACAAGGTAGGCAGGGGGGCGGCCACCCCGAGTGCCTGGCGGGGAGATGGTGCTGTGGCTGACTGAGTCCTGTCTCCCTCCTGGGGCAGACCCGCCTGGGGAACCAGAATGCAGCCCTCGCGGTGCAGGCCGTGCGCACGGTGCGAGGCAACGGCTTCTGCATCGACTGCGACGCCCCCAGTGAGTGTCCCGGCCGTGGCCCTGGGAGGGGGGCTGCAGCTGCAGAGCTGGCAGGTGGCGGGGGGCCTTCCCCGTGTCCCCTCTCTGGTCACCCTTGTCATATTATTGTCCTCTCCTCACCTAGACCCCGACTGGGCCAGCCTGAACCTGGGCGCCCTGATGTGCATCGAGTGCTCAGGAATCCACCGGCACCTGGGGGCTCACCTGTCCCGGGTCCGCTCCCTGGACCTCGACGACTGGCCACCTGAGCTGCTGGCTGTCATGACTGCGATGGGCAATGCACTGGCCAACAGCGTCTGGGAGGGGGCCCTGGATGGCTACGCAAAGCCCGGGCCTGAAGCCTGCAGGTGAGCGGATGGGGCCCTGACGTTGGCCAGGATGGGGGACAGCTGGCGCTCCCAGTGTGGGGAAGATATGCTGGGGATAGTGCCCAGCGGCTGTGACAGTGTTAGAAGGGTTAAACTAGCCATTGCTCTGCCTGGCAGTTGGCCCCTTGGGTGCCCCTCCCCCTCGGCGCCTGTCACTCAGGCGCCTCACAACAACAGGCCCTTTCTGAGCCGTTATCAGCAGGTCAGGGGGCCAGCAGGAGGCGCATGCGCAGGGCTCCTATCGCTGTGTGGTGCAAGGCCCTGGCCTGCGCTGTGAGATGGGGAGAATGGGTGGTAGATAGGGTCGCTGTGGCCCCCCTCGGGCCACCCGCTTTGTTCTAGCACTGCCAATGGGAGAGTACAGATGACCAGATAAGCTGCTGCTCGGGCCTGCCTGGATTCTTCCTGCCCTCTCGGCCCCATGTCCCTGCTGCCCCCCGGGGCTTCCCTTCAGTGTCCCTTCTTTTCACTTATGCCCTCCTTTTACATTCCCCGCTGCCCCTGAATGCCTGGCGTCTCTGGGGCTTCCCTCTCCTCCACACTCTCATGCACCTCATACCCGGCCTCCCTGTCCCCCACCTGGGTGCTCCACGCCTTCTCAGCCACCTACAGCCCCCGCAGGCTCGGTTCCGTTCGGTGGCTCATGCTTTGACGGACCTGTGCTTGCAGAGAGGAGAAGGAGCGCTGGATCCGGGCCAAGTACGAGCAGAGGCTCTTCCTGGCCCCGCTGCCGAGCTCGGACGTGCCACTGGGGCAGCAGCTGCTCCGGGCCGTGGTGGAGGATGACCTGAGGCTGCTGGTGATGCTGCTGGCCCACGGGTCCAAGGAGGAGGTGAACGAGACGTACGGGGACGGGGACGGGAGGACGGCTCTGCACCTGTCCAGTGCCATGGCCAACGTAGTCTTCACACAACTGCTTATCTGGGTGAGTGGGGGCGTCTCCGGCCTACCCTGGCCTTTTTGCCCCAGCCTTCAACAGCCCCCCAAACTTTCCTGCCCCGTCATGCCAACTGAACGTGTTTCCTCCGGCAGTACGGGGTGGACGTGAGGAGCCGGGACGCGCGGGGCCTGACCCCACTGGCCTATGCCCGCCGGGCCGGCAGCCAGGAGTGTGCAGACATCTTGATCCAGCACGGCTGCCCTGGGGAGGGCTGTGGCTTAGCACCCACCCCCAACAGAGAGCCGGCCAACAGTACCAACGCCTCTGCTGAGCTGCACCGCAGCCCCAGCCTCCTGTGAGGCCCAGGAAGAAGGCAGAGAGGCCAGAAGGACTTCGTGGCTTGGGACCCTCCTCCCTGCAGGCACTGGGGGAAGCGGGCACAGAGCCAGAGAAGCAGGGACACGCAGCCAGGATGAGAGGAGGGAGAAGTCAAAGGGATCCGAGGAGAGGTCTGGGGTTCGAGCTGCAGCAGAGGGAGGGAGCACGGTGCTCAGCCCTCTGCCCTGCAGGGCCACTGAGAAGGGACGGACCCTTTGGAGGTGCCTGTGAGGAGAGGGGGGCGGGACCTCTCCCTCCTCCAGACCCCTGCCTCCTAGTGCCAGCCCCCACAAGCACAGGGCACAGGATGGGGGTGCTGGATGAAAGAGACAAGAGGGTGATCTGTGAGTCCCATGTAAAATTTGTACATTGGAATATTTATGTTTGTGTACATACTTGGTGAGCGTGTATGAGGAGCCAATAAACCAGACGTGTGTGGCCCTGCTTCTCCTTCACACTCTCCCCTCTGGGAGTGCCCCTCACCTCCACCTCTGCTCATTTTTGCTGTCTCTGTTCTAAGGCTTTCTCCCTGTCAGCCAGACCCCAGGCTTCCTTCCCGCAGCCGCCGCCTTGCATCAGTTTCTCTCGCTCTCCTGGCAGCGGTGTAGCTGTTTATGGGCAGCACAGGGAACCTGATGGGACGGAGCAGCCCTTCTTCCCCTTGGGTGCTGCCTTCACTGCACCCCTGCCCCCACCATCCCCAGGAAGCTTTCCAGTGGTCTCTGACATCAGTGTCCTACCTAGTGACGGCATGCCACAACCCGGCCCTGGCCACAGTGTACCAGAGGGCAGGAGCATGCCCCTCCCTGGGAGTCTGAGAATGTGCCCGGACCTTAGAGCTGATGCCACAGGGTGGGCAGCTAGCTGCTGAACGAGGCGGCTGGGGCACAGGGGCCTGGGCTTTGCTTGTGAGCAAAGGGGAGGGGGTGGCAGAGCAGCCACCTGGACGCCCACCGGCAGCTTGCCCAGCTGGGGGCAGGACGGGAGCCTCTGCCTTTCTTTCTCACCATATCCCTCTTCTCCAGGGATCCAGGGGCAACTGTACTGGCTCTTGAAGGACAAGAACTGGCTAAGTTCAGGTCCCAGCTCTCAGGAGCCTGTTGTTCCCCGTTTCTGAAACCACTCTGCTGGCAGCCCGTGTTTCCTGAAGCCCCTTGGGTACATGGCAGGTGTGCTGGCTGGTGCCCTGCGTGGGCACCTGCCTACATGTAGTAAATAACCAAGTAACGCTGCTCAGAGAGGAAACCAGGTTTTATTTCTTTGTCCACGTCCCCTTTTGCAAGGCTGTTAAGAGCCTTACACGTAGATCAGGGCAGAAGGGCCGGGGCCATGGTGTGTGGGACTGGGTTCCTGGACTTGGGAAACACTAGCCGCAGTCACCTCCAGACTCCCTCAAGACAAGCCGCTCGGGCCGGCGGGACCCTGCTCAGCCAGGCACAGAGCCAGGGGAGACGCACAGCAGCCTTGGTGGTGGCTGGTCCCTCCGGCCTTTCTGCTCAGTGCTCACTTGCCCTCCACACTGGGCGTCGAGCTCGAGCCTCTGCCCCAACCCTGCTGAAGGGACAGAGCTGTCCTTGTCAACCTCTGTCTGACTTATCTCCTCAAAACAACCTAATCCTGTTGGTTCCCTGTGCAGGGTGAGTCTAAGGTACCAAGGGGACTTAGCCTTGGCAGGTCAGGCCAGGGACCCGGCAGGTCTGGACTTCATACTTTAAGCTGTAATCAGAAGCCCAGCTGAAACTTAGCCGAGGGACACAGACAGCCTGGGCCTGGGGGTCCTCACTCAACAGTAGACCTTTCTATCGTCACTGACCAGCCGCAGCTCCCGGCTGCTTGCTTTGGGAGAGACGAGCTGCTCAGGAAGGGCAACCTCAGTCGAGCCGTAAGACGAGTCAATGAGACATTGACTAATTTGTCATTCCAGGAACTATCATTGGTCCTCTGAGGAGGAGGGTACGGGGGTTGGTGGGGCGTTTGGCTTCCCTCTGACCCTGACTTGAACACCCGGGGTTCCCGTCTTAGTTGTAGCCTGCTGTTTGTCTTCTCCACGGCCTGTTCACACTAGCTCTCCTCTCCACCAAGACGGCCAAGTTCTTCCCAAGCAGCTGGCCTGCCGTGAACCAGCCTCAGCGGGTCTCCCTAACAGTCCCTCGGCCTGCAGTCTGTGCAGTGTGTCTGGAGGGTGTAGCTCGGGTGTTGGCTTTATCCACCAACATCGTCCCTTCCAATCCCACAGCCTCGCTCTGGTCTTCCCCACAGCACACACCTTTCCAGAACCATCTCGGACTGGCTCCTGTCCCCTCCATTTGGCAGTGACCCCTCTATGCCCACCTTGTTCTGTAGCAGAAGAGGCTGCAGTACCTGAAGCTTCGGAAACAGTGCTGAGAGCACCAGAGATGGGTCCTCCCTCCCTGGGCCCTCGCATCTGAAATACAAAGGGCAGCAGAGGCCACTCGGTTGCTGGTGGCTGTGTCCTCTGCACCCAGTGCTTAAGATACTCACAGGTAGTGTGAGCGAGCCCCACCCTGCCCCTGTCACTGACTGGACTGGCGACCTCTAGCCAGTTAGCTGGCCCCAACACTCACCAGCCATTGAGGGTCAGGTGCCGTCATTTAGCTTTAATACAAATGGGAGTGAGTCTCACCCCCTGAAGTCAGCCACCTCTTCCAAAGAGGCCTGTTTACCTGGAGGAGGAACAGTGGCTGTAGCCGGAGGTGAGGGGTGGACGTGGGAGCAGGGCCAAGCGGGAGGCAGGGGTGAGGGGAGCAGTGGTCCCCCTGGAGGCTGCTGGTGGTTCCAGCCATCTCTTCCCACACCTTGCACTGAAGAGACGCTGCCCACGGCCGGCCGAGCGCAGGATGGAATGAACTCTGGCTGAGGCTCGATGAAACAGACCTTTCCCGAAGCTTCTTAGGAGTGCAGACAGAGACACAGCTCCGTATATACAAACTTTACATAAAATAAATAAGGAGCTGCCATCCATCTGGGCTGGTGTCGCCCTGGGCTCCTCCGTTTGGTCAGAAGCTGTTCCTGGACATCAGCCACAGAACCCTTCAGGCCCCGAGCATTTAAAGCCCCATGGGCCCGAGGAGTCCACCCCAGTCCCAGCACCTCCCTGGCGAGTAGACCCAGAGCCCCTGTGGCCCTGAAGCCCCTCATCCTGAAGGTCTCAGGGCGGGGAGCACCGTGGGCCTCTCCCCGCTGCGGTCCCTCCTGTGTGGGCACAGCCCAGCCGCGGGTCCTTGCTCGGGTCAGGGCCGGGCCCCCTGCTCCATTTGCTGGTGTTGGCTGCGCACAGCGAACCTGTTGACGTGCACAGGTATGGGCACGACGATCTTGGGGTTCCTGACAGGCTCCCCGGAACGGCTGCTCACGTTGCCAGCTTTGATGCGCTTCCACTTGGCCCGGCGGTTCTGAAACCAGATCTTGACCTGCACCTCGCTCAGCTTGAGGGCGTGGGCGATCTGGGAGCGCTCCGTCAGGCTCAGGTACTTCTTGCAGTGGAACTCCTTCTCCAGTTCCAGGAGCTGCTCGCTGGTGAAGGCCGTGCGGCGCCGGCGGCTTTTTCCCCCAGGGGCGCTGACCCCTGTGGTCACTGGTGTCCCCTCCTCAGCTCCAGTCCCCAGGCTTCCCTTTAGCTTCGGTTTAGGTCCCAGAAGAGCCCCAGGGCCCCCTGCAGAACTGTCCAGGAAACTGTCGTCCTCGCTGTCGCCGCCTGAGCCCTCTTCCTCCTGCTCGCTGCCTGCTGGGTCTCCCGCCGGGGCCTCCAGCTTCTCCTCATCTGAGCTGTACACCTTCCCCTCTGCTGTGGGGAGCGGGAAACCAATGGATGGGGAGGGAGCGGGCAGGGAAGACAGGGTGGAGGGGGCAACGGGACCGCGGCCAGGAATGGGGGGGGGCAGCGGCAAGAAACGAGGCGGCATGGAAAGGAAGAGGTGGCAGGAGAGGGGACAGGCACATCCAGGTGGGGAGCGGGAAGAGGGTTAGGGGAGACAACGGGAAGAAAGGTATTAACCAGCTCGACGTCACCACAGGAAGGGGGACAGGCAATGGAGTGGACAGTAGCCCCCGGACTTTCCCACCACCCCATCTCATTCTATACCAGCAACCCAACTCTCCAAGCCCAGGACCAAGGGCCCAGTGTCCCTCCTACACCGGGCCCCAGGACAAAGCCGGGGGACACTGACTTGGATTTCCAATGTGGGAGGAGAGGAGCCTGCTGCTCCCCCAGGAGTCCTCATCCCGCCCAGCTGCAGGAACTGTCCCAGAATTTCCCTCTGTGCAGAGCTAGGTCACAGACCCTCACACACCTCTGGACGGATCTTCAGGCTTATCTGCTCCTCCCCACACCCTCCTTAAATATGGGTCCAAGACACTCCAAGGACCTGGGAACTGGAGGTCTCAAGCCCCCTTCCCAATTCCTATCCAGACTGCCCAGCCAGGACAGGGGCTCCCAGCCACATGCCATTTCCTTGTCTGTGCCCAACCTTCCTCCCTGTTACTCAGCCCCATCCCCTGGTGGTCCTTATCCTTAATTCCAAAGTGACGGAATTGCTTTCCCACCTCCCCTCTCTGCTGGCCAATGCAGACAGCAGCTCCTGCTAAAGCTCAGAATCCCCAGGACCAGAGTCTGACACTGGCCGAGGGCTGGAGGGAATGTGGGGACAGAAGTGAAACGGGAAAAACAGGGAAGGAACTGTGCAGAAGGAATTCTGACTCGTTTAGTAGATGAGTGATTACTTATGATCACAGACATACAAACGTTTAATCCACACATAATTCTGAAATCTAACTCCACCTTTGGTTTTAATCTACCCACTGATGTGTTTGTCAGGACTACAATGAACGTTGTCAGTGCTTGAGTTTCCCAAACTCCCTCGTTCTCTGCCCAACAACAGAAAGTCAAAAGACGATCATCCGCTAGGGAAGAAGAAGGGCCCATGGACGACCTGTGAGCCACGTGAAGGTGGGCACTCGGGATGTCACTTACCACACACCCCCTCCAAGCCTGCTTGGAGTTCAGAATGCAGCTTGGCTAAATCCAGGGTGCAATGAGGGGCAGGGACACTGCCCAGACACCTCCTGCTGGCAGGCAGGGCTGGTCCTGGGTGTGGTCCCTCCCCACCTGCCTGAGGCCCAGAAGCTTCCAGAGGCTTCCAGAGCTGACCTGCTGATCCCTTGCTGCTGATGTGCACACCTGCTGCTCAAGGGCCACGGTGATATTCTCCCTAGAGGCCAGGATCATCTGGCCCTGTTACTACACACCCCAACCTGCTTTGTCTCTCTCCCTTCCTCCCCTTTGTCCCGTTCCTGAGTTGACCAGCCACAGTTCAGGCTCAGCCCTGCATTTCCAGAGCCCTGCCCTGATGTGGTGGGGGTGCTGGCCACCGGCCACAGGCTTCCCAACACCCACCTCGTCTCCTCGCTGGCCACCTGTTTTACTTCCTGTGAGATCTTCAGCCTGGGCTCCCTCCTCCCCCTCACTGAGGGCTCTTCCCCGCACTATTGTCCATTCCCACACAACCCAGTCCTCCCCATCTCTGTGGCACTCCATCCTCCTGCCTTCAAACCAGGTCTGCGGCTGCCCTTCACTCATCTCATGGAGCACATCCACTCACAAATCCACCTTTCAAATACGCCCAGAGCTGGACCTCTCCTCCCTGTTGCCTCTGGTCCAAGTCACCACCACCTAGACCGTCAGTGTCCTCTTCTCCTCGCTGGCTTCCATCCTCCTGGACCTCAGCACTGGCTGCTTCCCCGCTCCTCCACTGAGAGCTTCCTGAACATTCCCTTAGGATTCAGACCCCTGACATTCTGATGTCCCCTCTGTGACCTACCTGTCACTATGGTACATGCCACCACCTTTATTCATCCACCCCTCTGGCTGCCGCTCCCTATTAGAATATGAGCTTTGAGGAATTCTGATGTTTTATTCACTGTATCATGAGCATCTTACAGTGATCTGCACTGAGTAGGCGCTCAGTAGTCAGCTAAATAAGAGAAACGATATCCAGCATCCAGGTGTGTGCTCGCCCCTCTCCATCTCTCTTTCCATCTCCGCTGCTTCCTCTGCCATGCCTCTCCATCACCTCAGCTCCGTGCCATCAGACACACCCATAAATACCCTACCCACTGCCCAGCTGGCCTCCGGCCTCCCTCACATTCGCAGAGGAAGCCCACAGGATCCCAGGAACCTACTGGGTGCTGAAAACAGTGAAGGACAATCCCACAGCATCATCAAGTCCTCTGACTTTGATTCTTAAAACATACCTTGCGTTCAATAATAACAGAACGAAGGATGAAAGGTCACAAAAACTCAGCCCAGCAAGACGATCTTAAACAGTGCTGAAAAGGCAGCAACTGGATTTCAGGGCTTGAAGGATGGAACCCTTCTGTACAGCACCAAGCACCCAAGGGACGTCCCATAAATCTAAGCTGATGATGACTGAGAGGAGGCTCCCAGTTCTGGACCCGGCAGAGCCCTCCTGAGATCACCTCATCCATCCCTCTGTCTTCAGACATCGGCAAAATCAAGCCCCCACCAGGAGGCTACCCTCAGTGCTGCTTTTAAGGCCTTCCAAGGAGCACAAGTTCACAGTCTCTCCTTCTCCATCCCGGGGGACGCAGAGCGGCAGGGGCAGGAGTGTCTCTGCTCCTTTATGATCATGACATTGAGGACTCAGATAAGGACTGGAGGAACGAGTGGGGGAGGGGCGATGGGCACCACCGAGAGAGGAAAGCACAGCCACAAGTCTCAGCGGAGCAGCGTCGGGACAATGAGTGAGCCCGGCCAGGAGTGGGAGAGAGGAGGAAAGGCCAAGCAAGGCAGAAGAGCCTGGGGAGAGGTGGGTGGAGATGGCCTGAAAAAAATGCCGAACCAGACAAGAGACGGCCGAAAAGTTTCAAGAACCGAGAGAAAGGAGAGGAGGTGAGTGCTGGAGGAGGGAAAGCAAGGGTGCTTTTAAAAAAATACCCCACTTTCTCACCCAGAGAGAAATTGCTGCATTTGGAGCCAAGCAAGATGTTCTGGCCCTGCACTTGCTCTTTGCTCCACCAGCAGGGGGAGCTGCAGAACCCCCACAGCCAAAGCCCAGGGTGTGGCCCCGGAACCACTGAGCAAAGGGAGACCCTTCAC
This sequence comes from Marmota flaviventris, assembly GCF_047511675.1. Lineage (NCBI taxonomy): Eukaryota > Metazoa > Chordata > Mammalia > Rodentia > Sciuridae > Marmota > Marmota flaviventris. Next base: position 6,279,565 of record NC_092498.1, on the reverse strand, counting down.
AAGGCAGCAAGCCTAACAGCTGAAGAAGACATGCCAACTGCTTCCTGTGTGGGGGGTGGGGTGGGTAGGTGTGGGTGGATATGGTACTGGAAATTGAACCCAGGCATGCTTTACCCGTGAGCCACACCTGCAGTTCTTTCCATTTTTTATTTTGAGACAGGGTCTTGCTAAGTTGTTCAGGGCCTCACTAAGTTGCTGAGGCTGGCCTTGAACTTGAGATCTTCCTGCCTTCACCTCCTGAGCCGGTAGGATTACATGTGAGTGTCACCTTGCTCGGCCAAATCATTTTATCTGATTCATGACAAATATTAGTAGTAAAAAGGTCAAACAAAACTAAAATGTCACTTAAATTTTTGTTATTGATTAAAAACTGACAGAAGTAGCAAACCTTTCTGAGAAAATTTATGTTTACAAAATTTGATTTACAGTACTTAGATTTGGTAGATAAAATATCCATAAAAGCAAATTTCCAATTGCAGATGTGGTTACTGGTTGATATGAACAACAACAAAAAAATACTTGATAGGCAAAAGAAGACTTTTCATTGAAAATTTTACATGGCAAATAATCATTCTGATAACACCGTCAGCAAAATGAAAATCTTAAAACTGAGAACCATTTGACTGTGCTAGGTAAGTAGCCAAACAGGCAGAAAGGTCCTGTCCTTTGTGTGTGGGAATATCACTGGTAGCAAGGTTGAGTGTGCTGGGTTCCCCTTGTAAGTCTAGCGCCTGCAGGAAAGCATGGTCTCTGGGCAGGGGAATGGCTGGGACAGGCAGGAGACAGGCAGGGTTCATGATGCTATGATCGGAGGGACAGATATCACAATGTGTGACTCGTAACTGCTCACAGAGTTCATGCCAGGAGCATGAATCCCACTCAAGAGCCTTGCTCAGGCTTCAGGGTGAGTCTGCAAAGGTGGCTTCCCAGAGGAAGGCCAGTGGCCCAGGGACACAGAGCTCCACCTTGGGGTCAGGTCAGGCTGGGGAAGAGACTGAGGGCCACAGACTCCATGGAAGGTATTCCCCCCCAGAAAGAGAACACAGCACCACACTCACACTGAGAAGAAGGGAGTCCTGTGGTCACAGACACCAAAGATGACAGAAAGCCACCGAGGGAGTAAAGGGTCACTTTAGACTCCTGGCCCCAGGAACCCAGCTGGCCCCTGTGCTGTCCCTCATTTATCCAGCCACCGACCCCTGCTCTGTTATCACTTACAGAAAATCAACTGGCTTTACTACTGGTAGATGTCCCTCATGTGACTCTTCTATTTCAAAAAACAGCTTAACAGCCCACCTCATTCCCAGGACAGTGAGCATCCTCCTGATCCTCCAGGCCCACCTCTCCTTTCCCCATGGTGTCAAAGGTGGGAGAAGGGCTGTAAACAGAGCTCAGTGGCACAGCACTTGCCTAGTGTGCTAGAGGCCCTGGTGCCATCCCGTGGCACCACCCCCCAAAAAAGGTGGGAGAAAACACAGGTCCTCTGCCATCTCCCCAAAGAGGTGTAGCTGTGATAAGTCCCAGCTCTGGAGGATCAGTCCATCGCCACGCCCAGTGCACGAGGCTCTGTTCTGAGACAGATCGTTCTCCCATCACTGGTGGCCACCAGCACACTTCCAGTGTGGCCTGCACCCATTAAGGCCACACCCTCCTCTAACTTCAGGTGCATAAGGAACAGCCCTCCACTTTCTCCTCTCTCTGTGGCTCTTCAGCACTCTTTTTTTTTTTTTTTAAATGTGTGGATCTAGTGATGTATAATGTATAAACTGGAAAGTGCACAATTTTTTTTTTGAGAGAGAGAGAATTTTAATATTTATTTTTTAGTTTTCGGCGGACACAACATCTTTGTTTGTATGTGGTGCTGAGTCGAACCCGGGCCGCACGCATGCCAGGCGAGCGCACTACCACTTGAGCCACATCCCCAGCCCCCTCTTCAGCACTCTTTACTCCAGATACACACAAGGGTTTTCTCTCCATCGCTGCCTTCCAGAGCCCCCCCCCCCCCCCCCCCCGGTTCACGAGAAGCTCAGGGCTCCTTTCATGGCAGGCTGACCTGGCCCCGGTCAAGAGCACCTTGCATGGCCTAACCTTTCTTTTCTTTTTTTATATTTTTCTTTAGTTGTAGGTGGACACAATATCTTAATTTACTTGTTTTTATGTGGTGCTGAGGATCGAACCCAGGCCTCACACATGCTAGGTGAGTGCTCTACCGCTGAGCTACAGCCCCAGCCCCCCAATCTTTCTTTTTCTTTTGATACTGGGGAACTAACCTGGAGGTGCTTAACCACTGAATGACACCCCCACCCTTTTTACTTTTTGAGACAGTGTCTCATTAAGTTGCTTAAGACCTTGCTATGTTGCTGAGGCTGGCTTTGAACTTGGGATCCTCCTGTCTCAGCCTCCTGAACTGCTGGGATTTCAGATGTGTGCCAGCCCAGCTTTAACTTTTCAAAACACATTTATTATCTCCCTTTACCCTCACTAAAGTGACTTGATCTACTGTTACTATTAGGAGGACTAGGGAGTTAGTAACCTTATTTTCAGGTGAAGAAAATGGAGATTCGAGAAGACTAAGCGATTTTCCTAAGTCCCATAGCTAGGGACACTGCACCTGATGTCCTAAATCTCCAGCCTCTTCTGTCCTTTCCAGGAGATCGCCCCCCCCCCCCCCCCCCCCGCCGCCTGCCCTTCACTTGAGGCAACAGCTCTCCCCAGACGCCTCACTAATTAAATAAGCTTCGTCTTGAATCCAAGAGTAGACCTCCTCCTTTCCCCCACCACTACAGGCTCTGGCCAGCCACCAAAGTCTCCCACTCCAGGTGCCCACAGAAGACGCCTGCAGCTGCCATAGGAAGGCCTGGCTTGCCCCCGCGGCCCCAACACAAAACCCCCACCAGGTCTGTCTCTTGATTTGTTCTGTCCTTACTGTTTGTAGGATGTCATGTTACGAGCCAATGTTCCTTTTATTTGAAAACACATTTTCTAACTTTAAAAAGAATGTGGCCAAACTATGGAAACAGTTTCGTTCGAACACCAATTTCTTGTGGCTTCTACAGTTCACTAGGGCTCTTTTCTTTCTTTTTTTAAAAAAAAAATATATATATTTTTTAGGTGTAGATGGACACAATACCCTTTATTTTATTTATTTTTATGTGGTCTGAGGATCGAACCCAGGGCCTCACACATGCTAAGCAAGCACTCTGCCACTGAGCCCCAGCCCCAGTCCAGTGGGAATCAGAGCCAAGAGCCAGCCTCACCGAGGGGTACATGTTTGTCAACTGCCTCCAACTGCATCCTCAGCGAGTTGTTCCCTGGATCCCATCACTCCTTGGAGGTGCTTAACCACTGAGTGACACCCCCACCCTTTTTACTTTTTGAGACAATGTCTCATTAAGTTGCTTAAGACCTTGCTATGTTGCTGAGGCTGGCTTTGAACTTGGGATCCTCCTGTCTCAGCCTCCTGAACTGCAACTAGTGGCACTGAGGAAGCTAAGCATCCCGAAAGAGAGCTGAGGCCGGTCTCACCCTTCTCTCTGGTGTCTGCGTCGGGCTGTTTTTCTCTGCCCAGGTCCCTCCCCACTTTTGTTCAGTGATAGCATCCTTACTTTAGGGTCCCTCTTCCTCTTCCCACCCAGGAGCTGGTGGGTCTGCCAGCTGTGACCTGGGCCTGGGACTGAACATGCTGCCTTCCTGGGGACTCCAGTCCTCCTGGGCTGATCCAACACTGCAACCCTCACTGGGTGCTCACCTGTGAACACTCAGAGCTGCCTGTGCGCTGGCCTCCCTGCCTCTCGGCCCTCGAAGGGCCTGGTCTTGAGGAGAGGGTGAAGTGAAGTCGGAGAGGGAGCGAGACAGACCCAACGGCACCGTTTGCGTTTCTGAGCCCGTGGCTCCTCCACAGTCACATGAATCCATGTCTCCTCACCTTAGTCCACATGAAGGGTGAGCTCCCATCACAAGCAGCTGAAAGGACCTAGGTGGCACGCTGTCACTGGAGCCGCCACGACCACCTGACTCCCACACTGCCCCCTCCCTCCCATAGTAACTCCTCCATGTCACCCCAAGCTAATTCCCAACACTACCACCTAAGGATCCACCAGTGTGAAGTTCACTTGGACTTTTAGGAAACTGCATATGAATTAGTTGAATCCAGTGGTGTTGCTCCTAACACAGATCAGACATATGAGCAAAGAGGAATCTTGGCGAAGAAAAAAGGAGAAATATATATTTTTCAAATAGACAGTAAGGAAGAACAGGCCCCGTGCACAGCAGAGGGGCTCTGGGCAGTTGGCGGTCTCCAGAGGACACCAGAACATGAGGCAGGAGAACCCAGAGGAAGGAGAAAGAGCCAAAGACACTGGAAATCCACCCGGATTAGACAGTAGGAGTTCTGCCCTGGCCAGCCCCATGTAACAGCTGTCGGACACCTGCACCTTCAATCCCCGCCTAGGAATGCCTGTCCCTAACGGCATCTTATCAGGCATCCCACACACCGTCCCCAGTTCACAGAGCCCTCCAGCTGAATCCTGGAGAGCTTCCCGCCTATTCATGGGCAAGGACAATAATGATAGTTTCTTGGGCACCTATTACTCTCAGGACACTGCACAAAGATCTTCTCATTTAAGCTGCAAGTCTGTGAGCAAGGCATTATTGCCCTCATTTTATTGGAGAGGACACTGGAATGACCCAGGTCAGGACTTTGCTGCAGATCACAGAGAAACAGTGGCACCGAGATCTGTGCCCTATGGGATGGGGACATAGCTCAGTGGTAGAGTGCTTGCTGAGCATGCATGAGGCCCTGGGTCCAGAGAGAGAGAGAGAGAGAGATCTGTGCCCAGCTCTCGACCAAAGCCTGTCCCTGTCTCTGCCCCGACCACACCTCTTCACTATCACTTAATGTAAACAGGCTTCTCCTAACGTCCCTCTAGCCTAACTACTGTAACACATGGAGGAAGACCAGAGGCTGGAAACCGATTCCATAGCATGACTCCCTTTTCTCACTTTCTTTCTTTATGGTACTGGGGATTGAACCCAGGGGTGCTTTACCATTGAACTACATCTCCAGCCCTTCTTATTTTTTATTCTGAGATAGGATCTTGCTAAGCTGCTAAGGTTGGCCTCAAACCTGCAATCCTCCTGCATCAGCCTCGAGAGTTGTTGGGGTCACAGGTGTGCACCACCACGCCCAGCTCAACTTCCCCTTTTCTCACTACTTCCTTCCTTACCAGCTAACCTTAGTCTCGGCTGATCCCAACCCTTTGGGCCTAGACAATATCTACTTCCACTTCTCTCCTGTTTTTCTCACTGGTTTCACATCAGAGTTGTGCACAGCCACAGCTCGGATGCCTCCCGCCCAGTCCCTGATGACAAAGCTTTCCTCACCCTAAGGCCAGACCCCAAAACACACGACCAGCCTGCCTCCTCCTCCTTCCACCAAGCACTGGGAAGCACAGAATTTCCCTGGACCTTGGCTCAGGCACCTTTTGTAAAAATAAAGAAACAATTCACGCTGAGGCCCTGGGTTTGATCACCAGCACCTCAAAGAAAAAAAGGGGGTGAGGTGGGGAGGGAGGGAGGATTCATTAATAAAGTGTCCTTACAGGTACAAACAGAACCCTGGAGCTGGAAACAACCTGTGGGGACACTAATTCAAATCCCTAATTTTCAAGATGCCGGGCTGGGACAGGTGTGACTTGGCCACGCCCACTCAGCTATGGACCTGGAGTGTCAAGGTGTGATTCTTGGAATCCTGGTAGTCCCAGCACAAAGCAATGCTTACCTTTCTCTCAGGACAACACACCTCCCTCCTCCTTTCAGCCTCTGCATCCCTCTCTCCCGGCACTCAGCACAGAGCCCCACCCTCTTGGTGACTCCCAGCATCAGCCCACCTCCTCGGCAGTTCAGCCAAGAAACCAACCAGCTCCTGGGGTCAGAGTATTTCCCAGTTCTCGCCATGCCCATGGTGTTTACATGGTGTTTCTGCTCATGACCCTGGTCCATAAGGGATCCACAGCCCTCTGCTCCACTCCTCAACAAGGACCAGCCCACCCTGCTGGCCAGGGCTGTCTCTTCCCATCACCCCTGAATTCAACCAGTGCGGCCACTCTCTGTCACGGCAAATCCAGGCATCCCTCTCCCCACCACCCTCTCTTCCAATTAGCACCCACCTGCCCAGCATTGCTCCACGCTCCTCTACCGTGGAATCTCCCCCGCGCCAGCTGGCTCTCCGTAAAGGCTTCCTACCCTTCTGCACCACTCAGAGCTCAGAGCACAGGCCGCCGGTGGCTGAGCACACCATGCAGGGACCCCTGTCCTTCAGCTGGCCTCCTCACAGGGTTGCTTCTTCCTACCCAGCCTGGGAACATCCTCATTCCCTCTAAATAAAGTTCTCTCCTCCTACCACGCCTTCCTGTCCAGGTCTCTACATTCTACTCCACTTCTCTCCCTTCTATTTCCTGATTCCAAATCAGTTTTACAGAAAAGATCCTTCCCCCAATTCCTCTCCCAAGGCAGAATTCCAGCCGACGGCTTCCTCCTGTAATGTCTATCTCCATACAGGGCACTCGGCTCCTAATGTTACGCTCCTCCTTCTTTCTAATTAAAATATGTCCCCTCATGATTCCAATTATTGCCTCTCTCCCATTATGCCCAGGACAGACTCCATGCCCATCACTCTAAGCAGAAGAACTCTCCTCCACATTATCTGAAGGATTTGTCTCCATACCTATGCTGCTGTAGAGGGCCCCTCTGTCCACTCCCCTTCTGCCCCCACCACTCCCTGCCAAGTGCCACCTTCACCATGGCACGTGGCAGCCCAGCATCCTGTCCAGTCCTCCCCTGACGGCCCTGTCACTGTGGGTCTGTCTCTCCACTAGGGGTCCTTCATTTTCTTTTTGTGCCATGAGTGCCTTTGGCCAGCAGATACAGCCCACCTGCCCTGTCTCGGGATAATGCTTTTAGGTACATAACATAAAACACACAGAATTAATAGTTGAAGTCCATTATATTATTGCAGTTATCAGACATTTAAAACTGGATTTGTGATATACTCATGTTTTTTTTTAATTGTTAATGGACCTTTATTTTTTTATTTATTGGTATGTGGTGCTGAGGATTGAACCCAGTGCCTCAAACATGCTAGGCAAGTGCTCTACCACTGAGCCACACCCCCAGCCCATACTCATGGTCTTGATTAATTTTTTTAAATAAGATCCTTCCAAAAATCATTAATTTACATGAAAACAACTGTGATTTCCCTTTTCTTTTTTTTCTTTTCTTTCTTTCTTTTTTTTTAATTTTGGGACAGCATCTTGCTAAGTTGCCAAGGCTAGCCTTGAACTTGAAATCTTCTTGTCTCAGCCTTCTGCATTGCTGGGATTATATGTGCACAATACTGTGCCCAGCTGAATCTGGAATTTCTATCAGTACCCACAGCCTCACATGTTGCTGAAATTCAGATGATTTTGGCCTACATTTATAATTAAAGAAAGACCAAATTTCAGTTAGAAGTTAATAACAATAAAGAAGTAATTTTTCTCCCACCCAGAGTTGACAGATCCTCTGACAGAGGCTCCCCAGATTCTGTTGAGATCCCTACTTTAAACACAGAATTGAAAGGGACACTAACAATCACCTGAATGAACACTTTTGCTCCAGATGAGAAATCTGAAGCCTAGAGAGGTTACAAGACTGCACCTCCCAAAGTACTCAGAACATTCTAATCCACGAATAGGCACACAATAATCTTCCCCGACTGAAATGAGTGATTTGTCAGTTACACAGCTGAGGGGTGACAAAGCTGGCTTGAGCCCATGTGTCACAGCTCCTTAGAAGGCACCCCCTCCATCCCATTAAGGCAGTATGTACTCTTCCCTATGTCTCACTGTGTGCTTCCCTCAAAAGTTCTAGAAACACCTGGTCTGGGTCTCCCTGTCACCTCCAAAAAATCTCCTCCCATGTCTAGCAACAGAAGTCTCTGGTGGCACATCCCATCATCATTTCCTGTTTTCCTGTCATAAGTAAACACCATATCTTGACATTTATAATAGATACCCATTCAGAAACCAACTACTGGTCAGCCAAATGTCCCCAGCTATAATCCCCAGCTTAAGGCAATCAGCTCTCAAAGACCATTTTCCTTGGGCGTCTGATGGTCTCCTGCGTGATAACCACTATGACTGTAATTTCTATTCAGAAATTAGCAAGTCTTCTCTGTTGATTTTTTAAGTCGTCCTCATTACCCTGATGTCTCTCGGGCTCGTCCTATGCCAGGCTCCTCTCTCCCACATCACCCCAAATGCGACTGCTTTCGTTTCTTCGCAAGCCCAGCACCCACATCATCCCTCCTGTATCCACACCACTCCCCTGACTGACAGTCTATGTGGAGCACCTACCCACCTCCCCACCCCACCCCCACCCCCCACACTTCCTAGCTTGTGTAGCCAGGCAATCCAGCCTTCTTCTCTGCAAATGAATGACTGCTCTAGATACTCCCAACTTAAAGTTTTCCCTAAACAGACAGCTTTTTTCATCACTGCCCCAGCACACAGCAGGCATCCTCTTCCTTCATCCCGGATGCTGATCTGCAGACTTGCACACAAGTCAGCTCGGATCACTCTCAGCCAGAGCTCACGCACCTTCAGACTCAGAGCACCCCCGCCCATCCCACTCAGGGCAGAGCTTTGTTCTTCCTTCCATCCAGATCTCACTGCTCTCTTCTCTCCTTCCTGCTGCATTGAGGACTCAGTCTCCAACCCCAGCCCACAGTTCCTTCCCCTGGCAGTTTCACCTAACTTTGCTCTTAGAGATCTCTAGGTGTGTTATGTTGAATATGGACACCTCCGGCCACATGCAGCTACCCAACACCTGAAACACCACTGGTCCAGACTGAGATGTATTGGGAGTCTGAAATACACACTGGATCTCGAGGACTTAGTATGAAAAGGAGATAAAATATCTCACTTTAATGCTTTTATGTTTAATGCTGAAATTATTTTGGACATATTGGGTTAAATAAGATGCATTTTTAAACTAATTTTTCCTGTTTATCTTTTTAACATGACTAATAAAAACCTTTAAATTACATATATAGCTTCTACTAGTCAGCACTATTTTGGGCTCTTCGTATTTTGTTATTTTCCTTTTCAGTGCTGGGGATGGAACTCAGGGCCTCAGGCATGCTAAGCAAAGCTCTCTACCCTCAAGCTACACCCCAGCCCTACTAACTCAGACTTTAATCTTCCCTGTCAGTTCAAAATTCTCTCCACTTTATCATTCAACTAAAAGATTTGCTCCCATTAGCCCACTGCTTCCCATGTGCCAAACCTAGAATTCTATTCAATCAACCATTCTCAATATCTTTCCACCCCGTGTTTCTATGTACCTGTTAAGAGAGCTTCCACCTCTGCAATCAAATCATAATGAAGTTCTGTTTTTTCCTTCATCAATTCTTATAGAGAGTGGTGTCTTTCTTAACTCTCAGCCAACTTAAAAAAAAAAAAAAAGTCCCTGTAACTCCCAAAGAAAAGAACTTCACTCATTCTCCAAACTGGCCTGTTGTCACTATAAGTTCACTTAAAGGGGCTGGTAATAGTAAAAGGTTAAACAAATATAAATTAATAATAATTGCAGCCCAATGTCACCATGCCCCACCAGGAGAGCAGTTACTCCTCTGTCACTTTAAAGACTGTGTTCTTTCCCCAGACTCTTCTGCTCTGGAGGTTTCAATCCCATTATTCCCAGCATACTTCATCCCAAATACTCCAGCATAATCCCAAACTGGAGGGTTGGTTTTCCCACCATTTCAATGTGGGCCATGTACCGTCACTCCCTCCCCAGATGGATTTTATGCCTAATATTTCTGGAACTGCATTCTCTTTTTGCAGCCATCTCAGGGGAAACCCACAACTGGGGAAGTGGGTGTGAGTGGATGTTTCTTCTGAAACCGGCTTCCTTGCTGCCCAGCCGGCACCTACCACGACCCACGGTGTATCTTTCTAGGCTAAGGCAGGACTCTCAAAACCCTTCCCCTGCAAGGTCTCTCTGCCACCATGTTTAATAACAGAGCCCCTGGCCCACATTCCAAGAACAACACATGGGTCTCTTTTTATTTCCAACATTTTCCTAGGATGATGATCTCCCCTTCATCATTTCTATGTAAATTCTGGTTTCCCATCACTCCAGTATCGAAAACCCTTTAAGGAAAATTACTCATAGTGTTCAAACCTTGCCCACTATTTTTTTTTCTAAGCACTCTCCACTCCTCCCAGGACAGGACTCTTCTGCACACATGCACACACACTTTTGGTTTGATGGAACTGTTTGCTTTCCATCTAGCCCTATACAGAGACCCTCTGCTGACAGACAGCCCTCTCATTTCATCATCTCTTTTGATGTCCCAGGACTCAGCTCATTTCTTCCTTCTGTCCTCTATTCTTCCCTCCTCAATATTTCTCTTTCGTTTCCCCCCTCTGCTTATTCCTCTCTATCAATACCTTGTTTGTAGCCAATATTCGATCTACGCCAAGAAAGCCCCCATTATACAAAATGGTCAAAAGAGGAACAGAGGAGACCTAAGACTGGACAAGCTGCTTGTTCTTCTCGGGCTGGGCATATTCCTCTGAGGTCGGCTCTACCTGGGCTCTCCCTCCGGCTCATCTCTTTCCTAGGTGTGTCTGCTCTGCCTCCAGATTCTGTTGTCTCCACAGCCATCTCTTTTATGACCTGTCCTCTGGTCTTTTCTGCCTTAGGACCATCCTATTCTAAGAATCCTGCTAATCCTTCCTTCTTTAGATCACCTGCTGGCTTCTACAGAACTCCCACCCTCTTATCTTGCAGACATTTCCTCTCATCTCCAGGTGTGTTCTGTCTTCTCCCTATGGTCCTTCTTGGGAGATGCTGCTCTGACTTCCTGGTATCCTCTTGGTCTAGCCAGGTATGAAAAAAGAAAACAACAGTTGAATCCTCAAAGCCCAAATGCCCAGAACCAAGAGGTAAGAGGAGGGGAAGACAGGCTCTGTGGCAGTCCTCAGAGTCTGGAGGAGTGATTAGCTCTTTGGATAAATTCAGAGAGACCCAAGAATTGCCTTTCTTGGCCAAGGATGCCTGTCTCCACTAGAATCAGCCCCCAGGAATTCTGGGGTCCTCCCTACCTGCTAAGCTGGATACAGTGAATGTTTGAGCAAAAGCAGATTTATCTGTGCTAAGGAAGTTTAGCTTCACAGTCCTACACCTACCTGTATGTTAACCTTATTTTTCTTAAATAAGGTCCACCAAATTATGTAAGCATCAGATCTCAGAACACCTGCATCTACCTGGATAGGAGAAAGCTTTTGTGGCTCCTAGGGGTTAAGGACCCCTAGCATGGACAAGAGGGTTCTAAGTGAACTGATTTTAAGTCGGGTTCCATTTCATATACTGTCTCTGCAGGGCATCCTCCCATGGAGGATCCAGGGCTCTTAGCAGCATTTCAGCCAGATTCTCAACTATGGGTCTTCAGGCCACACCCAACTCAGCCCAGCCTGTAGCCTCTTCTCCTCCCATCAGCTGGCGGTATCCCTCTACCTGGTTTCTCAAGGCTGAATTCTAAGCCTGTGGGTTCAGAATTGACCTCTAGGCTAAGCAACAGACACCGTTGAGATCCTCCCTCTGAACCTGCAGCCGCACAGTTCTTGCTGGCCATTTGTACTGGAGGTCAAACAGTCCTCTCCTCGGAAGCCAGAACAGTCCTTCTTACCAAACCGACAGCTTCCGAACATGCGCTCATCCCGGGGCCCTGCTGGTGTCCCCAGGAATCCCACCCTTGTAGCTTCTCTACTCCTGGTAGAAGAGAGAAAAGAAGGAATTCTAAGAAGGCGACAGGGCGAGGCCGGAGGCTAGAATGCTGGGAGGAAAGACACTAATTTGGAAGAGAGTGCTGAAAGTCTTTGGTGAGGCTTCCAGCAGTCTGGGGACAGGCAGAGCAGTAGGATGGGTCTGGGGACCTAGAGATCCTGTGCTTGGAACTGTATTGGAGTCGGTTCCGCAGATTCCTTGTTCGATCTGGGGGTATGGAGCTGCAGGGCTCCAGGCAGGTCCCGGGGTTCCAAGCAGGTTCGGGTCTGGGACCTCCAGGTGAACTGGCCTCCCGCCCGGTGCCCTGGTGGGCCCCAGCACTTACCCGGCAGACTTGGGAAAGTCTCTGAGAAGTGCGCAGGCGGGGGCGGCGGGGGCTCTGCCACTTTCTCCCGGGCCGGCAACAGCTCGTCGGCTTCCAGCCCGCCCTCCGGGCGTCGGCCGCCCTGCTCCGGGTTGTTTCGCGTGGCAGTGGCGGCGGCGGCGGCGGCGGCGAGCTCCGGGGGCCCGTAGAAGGCGTCGGGCGGCTCGGCGAAGCTGGGCAGCGCGGTGGTCAGCGCCACCATCGAGGGCACGGCCTGGCCCAGCCCCGCGCAGAAGGTGTTGGTAAGGCGGCCGGCGAAGGAGGCGAGCGGGGCGAGGGGCGGGAGGCCGGCGGGCAGCGGCGCCGGGGCCAGCGCCTGCGGCAGCACGAGCGGCCGGTAGGGCATGAACATGGGGTAGCCGGTGTAGAGCAAGTGGCCAGAGCGCGGCGGCGGCGGCCCGATCAGGGAGTCGATGGAGAAGGCAGTGCCCGGGACCCCGCCGCCCCCGCCGCTGGCCCCGGGAGCGCCGCCGCCTCCGGCTCTCTGCATCGCGCCCGGAGCTGCGGCCGCCCCGGGGCGCTCCCCTCCGGGCGCCGCCGTGCGCCCCGCGGCTCGGGCGCCCCGCGCGGACACGCAGGGCTCGCTCCTGGCTCCCGGGCCGAGGTGGCGGCGGGGCGCGGGCTCGGCGCAGTGTGGCTCCGGCGCCGCGCTCCCTCTCTCATAAGGAGGGAGGGGGCGGGCGGGCGGGCTGGGGGTGTCGCCCTCCGGACTCATCCATCTTCCTCAAATTACGCTTCACTTCCTCCCTCCGCCCGCCGCCGCCGCGCCCGGCTCCAGCTCCCTCCGCACAGCCGGTTCCCAGCGGCCCGGCCGGCCCGGGACCCCGCCCGCCCCCAGCGGCCCAACCAACTATTATTAATGGAGATTGATGAGGCCGGACACGCCGCTTTGTGAAAGTTTGCGGCCGACGAGAAGGCGGCGGCAGCTGCTGGGCCGGTCCCCTCCCTTCAGCCAGCCTGCCCCCCACTCAGCCCACAGGCTCGGGCTCGGCCCGGCTCGGAGGGTGAGCGGGTGGCGGCCCGGCGTGGACCGGGCAGCGGGCCCGGGCGTGGATGCGGCGCGGGCGGCAGCCAGGAAGGCGCGCCGGAGGGGCGGGCAGAGCCCCAGCGCCCACACCCCGCCGCAGCCCGCCGCCCTGCGTCGGACCCTCAGCACGTCTCCCTGCCCCCGACGCCCCTTCTCCGGGTCCAGGAGCGCAGGACCTGGTGGCCCCCAAGACCCGGCGCGCGGGCGGGACAGGACCTCTGCGGACAGAGCCGGGCTGAGGGCGGCGGGACGGCAGGGGGCGCGCTCGGCCCCAGCGACGCGCGCGCGGCTTAGGGCCACTTGTGTGGGGCCCTTTTCCTCCTCGGTCGCCTTCCCCACCCCATCGCACGCTCTCCCCCATCTTCATTCTCTAGGCATTGGCCCTTCCCCTTCTTCTCATTCTCTCCCCCGTGGCCAATTTCCCTTGGTCTCTTATTCTCGTGTCTGGGTAATTTCCTCGAGTGCCCACACTGTGCCAGTACTTACCATTCCTTCACCTTCCCCCTCCACCTTTCTACCATCCTTTACATTCTTTTCCTTCCTCCTACTCTTCTTCCCTTCCCCGCCCTCGTTTTTTATTCCTATTCCTCTCTTTATTTGATTAGCTCTTCCCCATCTTCATTCCCTATCCCAGTGCACCTCTTATTATTTTTTTTTCTCATTGCTCGCCTCTATCTGTACCTCCTGTCCGTAGGTCTGTCTGTTTCCCTCCCTCACTCTCGCCCTCTCTCTGCTATTAATTTCCCTGATTGGCTCCCCGGCTCCAGCGCCGCTGATGAGCCCTATTCATTCCCGGGCCTGACACTCTCCACCTGCCCTGGCTGATTGCTGGGGGCTGGCCCCAGGAGTGCTGATGAGCCCCAAGGGTCAGCAGCACTAATTATCCGCTAATTGCGGATGACTCTGCTCACCTCCCCTGTTCTCAGACACAGAAATGGTAGGGCCTTTTACTGTCCCCCTCCTCCTGATTCCCAGCAGTAGAGTTGTCAATCTAGATGCAGAAGTCACAGGCACTTTTGCTCTATGAGCACCTCAGGTCAATTGGCAAGAAAGAGACTTGAGACAAGTCAACAGAAGAGAGACCTGATCTTCAGGACACAGAGCAAGCCTGGTCAGCTAAAATGAGTGTCGTTTGGTCACTAGGAAACTGTTATTCAGTTGGGGCCAGGGAGAACCAAGCTAGTTAAAATGAATAACAGAAAAGCCAGACAAGTTTATGAAAATGCCATTTAAGTAGAGCAAAGGGCTTAGCTTAGTTAAGAAGGAAAACATAGGAAAAAGAGCCCCAGAGTTGCCATACCAGGACAGAGCGGAGCAGGAGGGAACACTGGGTCTCACTGACATTTGTTCCAGTCAGGGGTGTTGTGTTGACCTAGTGAACACAGCTAATGTCAGGCTGATATATTTAAAATCAACACCCTGAAAGACACTATCACCACATGGCACAGAGGGAGAGGGCAGGACTCAAGAGGGGAGCTTTTTCTGGTTATGCCTTGATTGATAATTCATCAAAAAGGTGAACAGAGATTATCCTTTCCATATAGTCTTGATCTACCTTGGGCTGCACATTAAACTCAAGGAAACTTCTAAGAGATGGGTCTGGGGGGAAGATGTCACCATAAAGAAGAGGTGCCTTAGCTTAGGCCCTGGGGAACTCCCAACTCACTATTACAGAACTAGAATTCATCCTTGTCTAAAGATAGTCTTCAGAACAACCCTTGGTTAAATTAACCAAGCGCTTCATGGTACTGATGTGGAAGACCAGACTTCACAAGTGTATTGTACTTAAAAAGTGAGAGGTCAAGTACTTGGTTTGATGGTTTTACAGTGTTGGATACATAATAGAGGCTTATTGACTTGATAAATTATGGAGGGAACTTTGGCTACAATTACTGCAATTAAGGCTGTATGAGCAGATTCCATATCAATCAAATAAGGCATGGAGAAGAACCATTTCTTTAAAATAATTGAATTCACTTTTTTTTTGCAAAGGTAATAAAAATACATAGTACAAAATTCCAAAAGCTCAAAAGTCTATTTTTTTAAAGGGTATATATTGAACCATCTTCTTCCAAGCAGTCCTGCCAAATAAAAGGCCATTTAAAGAAGCCTGTCACTTTTTGGTGATACAGAATCAACCATGCATCATCAAGGACTCAAGGGTAAAGACCCTATGGTCTTGGAGATGTATGTCATCTTGCTCATGCCAAATGTGTATTGCTCAGAACTGTATTAAGAAAACTGAACTCCTCAATCAGGCTGGCAAAGAGAGTACAGGTTTACAGCTTGGTACCAACAAATCCCAGCAGGTCACCAACTCTAAATTGAGACAAGTAAGACCTCAGGGACTTTGTATTGACTTGGTATGGTTCGTGTTTACTAGATACTGTGCTTTTAACACAATCGGTTCCCTTACCATGCTGAGGTCATGAAGTGTGACTTCCTAGTCCTTAACATTCAGTGGCAACTACTGCAGCCCACTCCCTCTTCCTCCCTTTCATTGAGGGTGAAGCTGAGGCCACATGATAAATGGAAAACGGCACTGGTGGAGTAAAAAGACCTGGAGTCAAGTTCTGACCCCTCATTGGGCCATGTGACCTTGGCCCCTCTTCACTTAACTTCTCCACGTGTGAGAGGGTGATTATTACATATGCAGAAAGCCAGGCTCATGTAAATAGAGAGAACACCATCCAAAATGAGTTCTTCCTGCACAAAACCAGATGAAGGACAGAGTGGTCCAGAACTCATGTTCCCCCAATCAGTAGCACTCCACAAACTGCTTCTACCTGTCCCATCAGTACCAAGGACAGATGCTGTCGCTATCCAGTCTGAGCAGAACTGGCTGCGTTCTTTAGAAGCAGAAAACTGTAGTTCTACTGCCTCCCTGAACAGTGTCGCTATTGTTGTCTACAACAGTTCTCAAAGCGCTGCTCTCATTGTCCACGTGCTCGACCTGGCCCATTCCCAGTACTCCACCCAATTGGGAAATGCTCCTACGGATTTTATTTTGATATACCTTCTCTGACTGTGCGTCAGACCTTATCATCTGGCCTCTCTTTCATATACTGGCAACGGCACTTAGGGGGCTAAAACCAAGCCAAGTGTTCTGAAGTCAAAAACCAACAGGTCCGTACGTCCAGCTCACTCATTGGCCGGACAGTCTTCCCACGGTGGGCAGCGTCGGGCCCTGTCCGCGGATACCCTCTAGTGGCAGCAGCGCGTAACTGCAGTAACCGCGAGGGAGGCGTGGAGTGCTCCAACGCCCCCTGGCGTTAGTCAGGAGACGCTCTGAGGGCAAAGAAAGAGACCAGGCGAGCGGTCCAAGCTTCTGGGTGTTTGGATGTGAGTGCATGGGTTGGGGCCGGGAAAGGAGTTTCGGGGTGGGGAGTAGAAGCTTTGCACACGAGTGTATTAAAGTCTAGTATGCATGCATGTAGATTTGTGCATGGTTGTGCTCAGGTTCTCTGAATGCTGTGTACCTGTCTTGTTTAATGTGTGCTATATGCGTGAGCCCACGCATTCACACGCGGGTAGGTTGGTGGTGGGGAAGTCGGTGCCTCCAGTGCAGGGCGGAGTCCTCACGGAGGCGTGAAATTGGTTTGGAGCAAACACATTACGGAAAGCAATTACCGGGGAGAGGTTCTGGGCCCACGGGACCAACAGCCAGAAGGCTGGGGAGCAAGCTCCCTGGCTTGCAAGTGTCTAGATGTCTAACCCCAGAAAGGACCTTCCTAACCGGCCAACGCCGCTGGTAGAGGTTAGGCACATCCCCCTCTACTGACCACTCCAGTTGTCCTTACCCCCCCCCCCTTAAAAAGGCATCCCACACCCAGCCCTGGCCAGAGGTGACAGGCACCACTCCTCCCTGAGGCCTTCCCACATCTGTACCCCATTCCTCATCTTCCACAGCTTCCTCTTCTTGCCCTCAGCCCCTGCTCCCACAGTTATTTTGCCCTCCTTTCATTGTTTCTTATATTCTGACTAGTTCACACACTTGTTTCTTAGACCAGGTTGAAAATTCACTGAGGGCAGGATCACGTCTCATTCACAGCCTTATATCTAGTACCTAAAGCCTGGAGCTCAGGAAGCACAAAATGAACAGAGAGGATAGAACTGCAGAATCTCCATCAAATTTTATAAACAAATTTTATAAACTTCCAGGAAAATCAGGATGCCCTTTTTCACATGCCCAGACCTGCCCTCCTCCCTGCACTCCCGAGTCACAGATCCAGATGGCATGGAACCCAGCCACTCTGAGGTGTCTAACAGGCAGCTCCAGTTTAGTGTACCCAACACCCAGGTAACTAGTGCCACTACTTAGGTAATTAGTGCCACCATATCTGTTCAAATCAAAAAACTGGGAACATCCTGGCGGAGGCTTTCTCCAGCCCCATCTCCACTTCATCAGCAGGGCCCATCGGTTCTCAAAAGGACCCCAAATCTTACCCTGTCTCTCAAGCAGTCTCCCCAGCTCTCTAAGGCCTCCCTTCCCCAGTCCCTAGCACCAGAGCAGCCCTCCGGATCTACATTCTCTCCTGCCACTCCCTTGCTCTTCCCCATCTTCTCCCGCTGGCTCCTCCTCTGTCATTCAGATCATTCAGGTTCAATGTCACCTCCTCAAACAGTGGGTTCCTCGTCACCCAGTCTAAAAGAGCTCCCAGTCACGGTCACATCACCCTTTTGCATTTCTCCCTAGCACTTATCACAAGTGAGATTTGTTCATGTTTGCTTTGTGTCCTGTCCCCACTGCAGGCACCCCTCACTGTCCAGGAGAAAACCTCTTGCTGACCTGCATGCAGCGAGGAGGGGTCCGTGGAGGTGAGGCCAGTCCGGGTCTCTACAGCGCCAGCACCTGAAGCCCAGGCCGCCCGGGCCGCCCAGGGCTCCTGAGGCCAGGATCCGACTCCCGGCCCACTGACCTCCACTCGGCTTTTCATCTGCGCTCTCCACACCCTCGGGGAGGCGTAGGTGTCACTCAGATCCTCCGCCCAACCTCCCCCAACCCCCAGGCCCCACCCCACCCTCTGGCCTCGCCCCACGCAGTCTGGCTCCCAGCAGTTGGCGGGAAAGTGGCTGAGCTCCAGCGCGTGCGCACTCTGGAGGCCTGGGAACTGTATAGCGACCCTTGGCATCTGATTGGCTGCTCTGTGGCTTCCCGACAACTCCTCCTCCCTCCTGTGGTTGCGGGCCAGCTCCAGGCTGCTGGGCCCTCCTACAGGTTCTTACCACTCTGGGCTGCAATGACCCCTAGGGACTCTCCTTTCTCTTACAGATGCAGAAAAGTGAGCCCAGGGGGTAGGAGACTTGTGTTGCACCAAAGTTAATGGTAGAGCTAGGAGCACAGTGGAACCGGGCCCTGTTAACAGCGTGGCACTTTTGCCACCACACAACTGAATTTAAGGAAGGAGCAGAAAAGAGGCCGGGTGCATGGGTGCTCTGCGACCTACAGTATCGAGCAACAGGTAGACCCGTTCTGGTTCCCAAATCTGGGCCTTTTACTCTCACCTGAGCCATGGTCACTCTTCCACCCTGGGCCCACCCGCATGTCCACTCTTTCTTGGGTGGCTCTTCCTCACCTTGCCTCTTACTCAGCCAAGCCTTCCTTTACTGTCCTATCACCTCTCTGCAAAACCTCCCTCTGCACAGAGGCTCTGCCTACCCACAGCCATTAAGCCTTCAGGCCTCTTCTGACCCACTCACCTGGTGGCCATTTCCAGTGGACAATGGGCAGCTGCCTGAGACCCCTCAGCAGCTGGTGGATGCCAAAGGGAGAAAGTTAGGTGGGCTAGCACATGGGTGGATCCAGGGACCCTGCTAGTGCCCATCTTGAGGAGCCAGCAAGAGGAGGAAGGCTTATTGGAAAAGAATCAAACCACACAGCTACATCCCCAGCCCTTTTATTTTTGAGACAGGGCCTCGCTAAATTGCTGAGGCTGGTCTCGAACTTGCAGTCCTCCTGTGTCAGCCTCCCAAATTGCTGAGATTACAGGTGTGCACCACTACTGCCAGCTGGGCCTGGAGACTTTTAATGAACATACAGGCTAGAGGGTGCTTGGAGAGGAGTGGCCCACTTGCTGTCTTCATCAGATGTCACTTGGATGTGTGATTTGTCTGCCCCTTTCAGGTGGGGATTGAAGCATCCACCCCTGCCTGTGGAGAGGGACATTCTGCTGACAGGGCTACCTGGCTGGCCTGAGTTCAAAGCGCCCCCTGCAGGCTGTGGCATGTGCTTCATGCTTTCCAAGGCAGTGCACACCTGGAAGGAGAGGCTTCCCTTCCCTGGACCCCTCTCTTGCCTCCTACCCATCCCCTTCCCCCAAGCCCTGTGGCTGTCCCCAGAAACCAGGACTCACCTAGTAGAGCACATCCTCGAAGTCAAGCTGCAGGTAGCGGAGCAGGCGGGGTGGCAGTGGAAGGCGGGGCAGGGCGTGGGGCAGGCAGCCTGCCAGGTGCGCACGCAGCGCACAGCGGCTCAGGTGCTGCAGTGACCGGGGCTGCCTCACCAGGGCGAAGAGGGAAGAGTAGAAGTGCTGGTGCTTCTGGGGACAGGAGGAGGGACTCAGCCAGGGCAGCCTTGGACAGGTGGCACCCACTTCTAACAGGGACAGGCTGTCCTATAGATACCCATCTCTTTGAACTCACTGGGATGTGAGGGGACCTCTGGGTGATTTCTTGGGGACCAACAAGGTTGCCCTTTAGGGGTGGGAGTCTCTTGGGGCCAGGCTGAGTGATTCTGGCTAAAGGGTCCTGGAATCTGACCTTCAGAGTTTCAGGAGGCACCAGGCCCATGGCCTCCTCGGGAAGCTGCAGGACACTGTAGGTGTTCATCAGGACCTCGATGGTCCGTGGGGACGTGCACCAGCGCTCCAGGACCTGGAGGAGGCAGGGAAGGTCAGGTACCCATCAGTCTGTGCAGGATGGCCAAGAGCTCTTGTGGGTAGTATGTTATTCCCCAAAAAGATATATTGAAGTCCTAATTCCTGGTACCCATGAATGTGACCTTATTTGGAAATAGGGTCTTTCTAATGTAAACA
Source organism: Marmota flaviventris (assembly GCF_047511675.1). Lineage (NCBI taxonomy): Eukaryota > Metazoa > Chordata > Mammalia > Rodentia > Sciuridae > Marmota > Marmota flaviventris. The sequence goes on along the minus strand of NC_092498.1, from coordinate 6,259,308 downwards.
AGTTAAAATGAGATCATTAGGATGGGTCCTAATCCAGTATGTCCTTATAGAAAGGAAAACAGAGGCACAGACATACACAGGAAAGACCATGTGACAACCTACGCAGACATAGTGATGTGTCCACAAGCCAAGGAACACCAGGGATTGTGGGCAATCACAGTGTCCCCACCAGAACCTCCAGACCCTTCTGGGGACTGTGTGGGAATGGATTTGTTGCTTTGAACCACCTGGTTCTTACAACAGTCCCAGGAAACTAACACAACAGTTCTTTCTTTCATTTAGGGGGTGTGTTGGGGATCAAACCCAGGACTTCTATACATGCTAAGTGCATGTTCTACCACTGAGCTGCTACTCCAGCCTGTCAGCTAATGTGTTTTTTTTGGGGGGGAGGGTGCTGGGGATTGAACCCTGCCAGGGGCCTTAACCACTGAGCAACATCCCTGGCCCTTTTTTATATATTTTTTAATTAGAGACAAGTTCTTGCTGAGTTGCCTAGGGCCTTGCTAAATTGCTGAGGCTGGCTTTGAACTTGCGATCCTCCTGCTTCAGCCTCCCAAGCCGCTAGGATTACAGGCATGTGCCACCGTGCTCAGCCGTCAGCTAACATTTCTACTGTACGTAGTTTATGCCAGATATTTAGCATGTAGCATGTATGAACTCTTAATCCTTATCCCTAAAAGGCATGGACTGTTATTGTCCCCGTTGTACATAAAAGGAAACTGAGGCATAGAGAAGTTAAGCATCTTGCCCAAATTGTTCCAGCAGTCCAATCCTGGCACGTGACTCCTTGCCTCTGCCTACTACAGCATCCTGCTGTCCTGCCTGCCTCTACAGGGCTCTGTGCTGGATTTTCTGCTTGCTAGAAGGGAGTCCCTAGGTGGAGTGCCTATCTAGGTGAAAAGGTTAGTCTTGTAAAAAATAGAATCTCCCTGGTGTCCAGTGAAGGCCAGAGGCAGCTATGAGAGGAGGCAGCAATGGAGGGCTTGGTAGGGATAGAGTTGGAGCCAGATTCATGCTTTCAATTCCTCTTTAGGAAAATATTCACGGAGGGCCTACTCTGCCCACCCCTGGGGTCCCGCGGTGAGGAGGAGAAGCAGGGTCCTGTCGTCTGCAAGCTCCATTGCAGAGCAAAGACAATCAACATTGTTTGCAGCTCACAGGCCTAGGGTGTGGCGAAAAATAAGTAGGATCAGGAGCTGAGCATGGTCAGGGAAAGCACTGTCCCACATGGGGTGGTCTCCGCAGTGGTGGCCTGGAGCCAGGAGGAGGCAAGAAAGACTTGCAGTGGGAGCAGCCCAGGGAGGGAGCCTCCATGTGCTCCGATGGACAGCCACAGCCTAACATGCCCAGGTGCCACGACGGCCACCCTGAGTGCCCACTCCTGCACATACCTCGTGCACATCCCACGTGTGTCGCATACAACATGAGGGGCCTGGACAGCCCTGCCTTCCAGGGGCCCTGGCGGATGGTGGGAACAGGTAGAAGGCCCAGGCTTGACTAGGGCACGGGGACCACCAGAGCACACAACTTACTCGGGCTCGCTGCTTCTTGCCCTGATTCTGGGAAGTGCTTACCAGAGCTGCCCTGGCCGAGTCTGTCTGGGACAGGCCTCTTTATTTCAGTCTCCAGTGAGGAAAGCACATGTCTGCCCGAGATGTCCACCCTGTGGTAAAGCCTGTCTATCCACATACCAGGCTTCCCAGAACTGCCCATCCCAGGCCCACTCCTCCAGGAAGCCCAGGCTGCCACTCCCACCTGCACTGCTGCTGTGCCCAGCGAGCCTTCTGTTAGGGGATGCCTAGCGGCTCACCAAGCGCCCCCACACGCATCCCCTCCCTTTCAGAGGATGGTTGCTAAGTACTGAGGTGGTGGCCTGGCTCCAGAGCCTGCTCTGTCAGTGCCACCAGCTTCAGAGGTTGTTGGAGGACTGAGGGACCCAATCCACAGGTGGCATAACTTTGAACAGTGTCTGATGTGTGCTGTCCCCCACTGGTCCCGACTATGCTCCTATGGCTTTCCGTCTCTGCTCAGTAGAGGATGCATGACCTGCCAGAAACTTGGGGTCCAGAGGATTTCAGTAACTTGCCTATGGTCACAAGAACAGCGTCAAAGCCAGAACCAGATTCAGGTCCCCTCAGTGCCAAGTCCAGTAAGGTGGCTCCTGGAGAGCTGGTGGGGCTGGCATGTCACACGGATGGGCCCCAGCATCTTCCTCATGGGAAGGCAGGAAGCCCAGCCAAGACTGGAGGGCTTTCAGATCACAGGAAATGGACACATGGGGCCCTTTGCTCTGCTGGCCCCTGGGCTCCCCGAGACAGGCCACAGGGCAGGGCAGAGCCGCGGGCAGGCGCAGGGTCCCGGGAATCTGTCTGCTGTGCCAAGTCCTCCTCTTGCCCCGCCTGGCAGGGAAATCATTAGCTGTCAGAGCCGGCGTCAGATTACAGGGAATTGCTCCTCTCCTAATTATCTGGTGTTAATAGGAGATTAATTAGTGTTAATTGTTGATTTTCTTGTATTTTCCCAAAGGGGAGACCAATCTGCCGAACTCTCGGGCTGTTTAATTATTTGGTCTTGCTTAGGAATCCAGACAGATGCTTCTAGGTTTGTGAGCAAAGGGGAGAGGCGGGGACAGTAGGGTGGGCCCAGGAAGGGGCGGGGTGGGGTGGGACCAGCCCCTAAGCAGGGCCAGAGGGGACCTGCCAACCCTCCCAGAAGGCCAGTTCAGGCCTGACCCCGCTGCTGTGACAACAGGAATCCTTCCCTGCCCTCCATGACAGTAGCCCCCATGGGCCGGACACTACAGGGGACAAGGTCCCTGGCCGGGGAATCTGCCCTGCAGTTCAGGTCTTCAGGTTGAACCCACTCTGGGGAAATTAGTGCAAAGTAAGATATAAACCAAAAAATGACAGTGAAGGGCATTTTCATAGGTGCAGGGTGATTGAACCTCAGGAAATGGGCTCATGCTCTGCCCTGGGAGGGGTCTCGCCTGTGCCCACTGTCTGTCTCTCTCAGCTGATACCGCTGGTACTCTGAGCTCCCCAAATGCTCTTCCGGCAGTTCATGGCCCTGAGGAAGACCTTTCACCTTCTATGCTGCCCACATCAGTCTTGACTCATTCAGACTTTTTTTTTTTTTTTCCATTTTGAAACAGGGTCTTGCTAAGTTGCTGAGTCTGGCCTTCAACTTGGGAGCCTCCTGTCTCGGCCTCCTGAATCTCTGGGACTACAATTGTTCACCACCATCCCTGGCTTTGATTTAGTCTTGTTGGATCTTTTATAATCCTTCTACACTCAGTCCACCTTCGCCATACACGTGCACACACAAACTCTGGACACAGGTACACACACACCCTGCATGTAGGTGCACATGAATGTATACACATGTGTACGTATGTACGCACAAACACGCTTCCTGTTCTGAGCCCTGGCTTTTACCTCTATTAGGGTTTTGCTTCCTTGTTGAATGAAAGAAAGGGCTAACCTATGTGCCCCGGGGTTCCAGGCTGCATTGCAAAACAAGCTGGCAAGTGGTCTAGGTCTCCCGTCCCCTCACATCATGGCCCCTCCATGCCTTCAGCCCCCGTACCTTGGGGAGGGCTCCTGGCCAGACTCGGACAGCGCCGTGGTTGAGCAGAGCCCGCACCACTTGCTCAGGGCTCTGGGCCAGGGCTGTAGCTGGACCCTGCAGAGCACAGTGCAGGGCTGTGTGTCCCCCATAGTCCATGGCGTTGGTACTGACACCACAGGACAGGAGCAGCTCTACAACGGCCGCGTGGCCATGGCGACAGGCCAGGTGCAGGGGGCGCTGTTTGTCCCGGTCGGCAGCATCCGCATCTGCCCCCGCTGACAGCAGTAAACGGCACAGCTGGAAACAGCGGGTAGTGGTGGCCTCGGCATCGGCAGGAGAGTGGCAGCGGATGTCACAGGCAGCCAACAGTGGTGTCCAGCCCTCGGCATTGCGGGCATCGGGGCACGCACCCCGTCTTAGAAGCAGGTCTGCCAGTTCCACATGGCCAAGTCGGGCTGCCACGTGCAAAGGGGTCTCCTCCTCCTCTTCAGACCGGCCATCCACTTGTGCACCAAAGCGCAGGAGCAGCTCCGCACACCTAGGAAGAGCGAGATGGCAGGGAGGGAAGCGGGTCTGCTAACAGGGCAGGGGGCCCTGGCTGGCTCCTGGTTCTGTCCTGCCTGTCACTCACTGGCAGGACCCACAGAGGCCATTTTGAAAGCCCAGGACTTCCTGCAGGCATTGTCCACTAACCCTGTGGGAATAAAAGCCACAAGCAGTCCTCACGTGGTTGGAGCGGCACCCTTCCAAGGGCCTTGTCAAGGTCCCTTGGTGGTCTCTTATGAATGTCATGTCACAGAGGAGGAAACTGAGTCTCTGAAGGTTTGAGGATCTCATGCGAATTCACACAGCTCGTAAGGGGCACAGATGGCATTCAGGGCCAGGACAAGCAGAGCACTTTAAAGATTCTGTGGGCTGGGAACGGAGGGCAAAGCTGGGGTGCAGGGCCTGGTGGTGAACTCAAATAGCAGTGGGAACACAAATAACAATAGGGACAAAAAACCCAACAAAACTAAAATTGACCAGCAAGAGTTGTTCTAAGACGGTGCCCAGGAAAGATTGCACTGTAGAAACACAGGGAGTCCCAGTAACATGCACCCAAATTCGAAGCTGCCTCTTTGGGCTCAGTGTAGAATGCAGGGTGAGGGGTAATACTACTCATCCCTGATGAGGTGCTGTGAGCGGCATGAGACGGTGCCTGAAAGGTGTTCTCACACAAGTCCGCACGGCAGCATCGGGTGGGGGGAGTGGGCAGTATCGATGGTGATGGGGTCAGAGGGCTCAGTCTATTATCTTGGCTACCATTCTGTTTGTTCAAAATGTTCCATAATAATTTTTGAAATACATTTGTTTCAAGAAAGGAAGGGGTGATTATCATTGGGTGTGCTCGCAGGGAGACTGGGCTGAAACACAGCCAGAACTAAAAATGTGGGTTACCGAGAGTTATGGGCCCACCGTGGCAGCCACCAGCCATGTGCTGTGGAACACGTGCAACATGGTAGTCCAAATGCCAGTGTGCTGTGTTGACGACACACTACTCCTAAGGACTCTGTCCACAAAAAGATTGTAAAATGTTTATATTGATGATGTGTTGAAATTACAACATTTTGGGTATGCTAAATAAAATACATTAACATTAATTTCCCCTGTTTCACAGATATTCATATGTCCATGTTCATAGCAGAATTATTCATGATGTGGCAGCAGCACAAGTGTCCATGAACAGGTGACAGGATGAAAAAAAATGTGGTATTAACATGTAATGGAATATTATTCAGCCTTAATAAGGAAGGAAATTGAAGCATGCTTCAACATGGATGAGCCTGAGGACATAGGCTAAGTGCAAGAAGCCAGTTGCAAAAGGATGAATAATATACAATCCCACTTATATGAGGTCCCTAAACAGTAGAATTGTGGTTGTCAGGGCCTGGGGAGAGGGGTCATGTTTAGCAGGGACAGAGCTTCCATTTTGCGAGATGGAAGTGTTCTGTGGGTGGATGGTGTGGTGGTTGCATAGCGATGTGAATGTACTCAGGCCACTGAACTTTAAAATGGTAAATTTTGTGATATATGTATTTTATCATAATTTAAGAAATAAATGTCAACTATTTCACTTTCAATTGTTGATGGGACTACTAGAAAAATTCAAATTGTATATATGGCTCACATTAGATTTTGTGGGGGCAGGGGTACTGGGGATGGAACCCAGAGGCGCTTTACTACCTAGCCACATCCCCAGCCCTTTTCTATTTTTTTTTAAATTTATAGTTGTAGATGGACAGCATGCCTTTATTTGTTTAGTTTTTTTACGTGGTACTAAGGATCAAACCCAGTGCCTCACACATGCTAGGCAAGTGCACTGAGCTACAGCTACAGCCCCCTATTTTTTTATTTTAAAGCAGGGCCTCACTAAGTTGCTTACGGCCTAAGTTACTGAGGCTGGTCTTGAACTCATGATCCTTCCACCTCCACCTCCTGAGTTGCTGGGATTATAGGTGTGCACCACCATGCCCAGCCCAAGCAGGGATAATGTGTCTTTCAGGGGGTCAAGATGCAAAATCGGGCAGGTATGCAGTCAGCCAAGAGGGGGCTCCACTGCACGTAGAGTTAGTCCCCAGATTGGTCTAGGCTCCTTCTGCCCAGATTCTACATTCATTAAAAAATTACAAGCGGGGAACTCATTCTTCTACATTCCTTATACACAGGCCATAATTATTTAGGTCATTGCAAAGGAATATTTCTTAGAGTAAATAGCACATAGACATGGGTGTATCCATGTTTCTTGTGAGTTGAGTTAGTGACAGTCCCTTAAGCTCATTTATCAGAGAGTGTCCTGCCAATGGGATTCTAAACCTGCTAGTTGAGAGCCAGACCCTCAGGGACCACAGCAGTCCCTAACTAGGACTTCTGTCTCCCCAACCTCTCTGGATCATGGGACAACAAGCTTCCTGAGTGCAGGAACATGACTCAGCTGCTGTTCCAGTGTCTGAAACATGGGATAAGCTCAGAAAATATCAAAACTTTATAGCAAAACCATCTCTCCATAATGGATATGGACAATTTCCCCAGTGCAGGCCACATAGCTGGGCCACAGCTTCAGCCCTCTGCTGGCCCTGGGGAACCAGAAAACTGTCCCAAGTCCAAGACACTGCAGACTCAAGGGCCAGTGGCTGGCTGTCTTGGGCACTGATTGCATCCTGGCCTCCACCAGCCCAACTCCTCCAGCCCAACCCTTCACCTGCCCCCTACCTTCCCTGGGAAGATCTCCTTGCCTCCCCTAAGAGTGAACCCAAGGTTGGGGTGAGGGGTCACTCACTGAAGGGTACCAGCCCCACGGCAGAGATGCAAGGGGCGTTTCCCATCCTGGTCAGGGATATTGGGGTCAGCTCCTGCCACCAGCAGCACGTGGACACAGGCAGTGTGACCTGCAGCACAGGCCTCATGCAGGGCAGTGCGGCCCCCGGGGGCGCTGTCTGGCTTCGCCCTCCGCCTCAGCAGCAGCTTCAGAACTTCCGTGTGGCCACGGCTGGCTGCCACATGCAGCGGGGTGGTCAGCTCCTCTTCATATGTTAGAGACCAGAGTCCTAGGGAGAGAGGGACAAAACCTCGGATCCTGAGTGACAGCAAAGAGGTGCCAGCCAAGAGGGTGGCACTGGCAGAAGGGGATGCAGGAGCCCGAGCTCCGTTACAGCCTCCCCTCTCCCACTCAGACCCCCCATGCTGGACCCCATACTCAGAGCGCGGATGTTGAAGCGGAAATCCCTCCATCGCTCTGGGTCGCTGGTGTCAAAGACGGAATCAGGAGCCAGGCTGGTACTGGAGTCTGCCAGGACGCGGGAGACAGAGCCCACGTCCCCAGCCAGCACTGCCTGCCAGAAGGCAAGGGCAGGTCCTGAGGCCGTGCGGGTGACAATGGGTCCCGGGCCAGACTGGGTGTGCTCCTCGGACCCTCTGCTGGGCTTCTCCACCAGCCTGGCACAGAGGGTGTGTCTGTCACTGGGGGGGTCTCCCTGCCCCCTGCACTCTTCTGGGGACCAGCTCATGAGCACATAGGAAGGGAAAGGGGGTGGGAGAAGCAGAGGTAGAGGACACAGGCAGAGAGAGGTTGAAAGGAGGCAGAGGGCCCCCTCTGTCCCCAGCCGGAGCCTGACCTGGCCACGAGGTCCAGCAGGAGCTATTCTGGGCTCCACATGACTTCTCTCCTGGGCCAAGATTTAGGTTGTTGGGCAAGTTTTGGGGTGGGGAGCAGCAGCTAGGGGCTTCTCTTCCTCAGGCCTTGGGAGCTCTGTGCCTCGGCCAGCCAGCCCTGGGTCTCAGGCCTCCCCCAGCAGCCTCTCACCCCTCTGGTGGCTGCTCCAGCGAGGCTCGGCGGCCCGGCTCTCCAGCAGCAGGTCTGCTGTACTGTGTGGGGGGAACAGGTCCTGCAGCCTCGCCAGGTCCCCGGTGTAGAGGGCATTCTGGAGAGCCATGTCCCGGCACAGCAGGGATGATGACCCAGGGGTTTCCCAGGCCCGGCAGGCAGGGGCCGAGGGGAGGCACCCCAGATGGTGTCCCCGGAGGGGAGGAGAGCTCCTTCCCCTAGGCATGGCTGGTTTCTGGGAGAAGGAGCCAAAGCAACAGGACTCGGGGCGACAGTGCTGGTGGACTGGGTGGGTGGCGCTGGGCCCTGGCCAGGCAAGCCAGTGTGGGCGGAGCCAGGGAGCATGCAGGGGCCAGCCATAAATAGCCCCCAGCTGTCTCAATTGACAATGCCCAGATGGAACTCCCAGGCTGGGAGCTGGAGTTAGGGAGGAACCGTGGAGGGGGTGGGAGTGGACCTTCAGTTCCCCAGGGCTGGGTGACATCAGGGTTGATATCCATGAAGTCTGGCATCTCCAAGACACAGAACAGCCCAGGGAAGAGGAGCCATTTGCCCAAGGACACACAGATAACTGGTGGCAGGGCTGGAACCCACCTGCTTTACCATGTCAGCCTTGCACTGCCTGGTCTCTGGCCCAGACCAAGGCAGGGACCCCTGTTACTCCTGTTCCTCAAAAAGTCACTCATGAGTCCTGAAAATTCCACTCCCAAATCCAAGGGAAGGAACTCAGTAGTGACAAGCAGCAGAGATGCCCCAAGTGTGAGGCACTCCTCCAGGGCTCTCTGGAAGACAGGCATCTGCCCAGGGAGCGGGGCTCAGCCCACAGGCAGCAACAGACCTCTGCTGCCCACCCCAGGTGCTGGTCCCCCATACGCATCTGCCACATTGAGAAGTGATGGGGCTTCCTGGTCCTTGGGGACACGGCTGTCCTGGATCCCCAGAGTTCCCCACCGGGCCCACTACTTTCTTTTTTTTTTTTTTTCTACTTATTGTGAATCTTCCTTCTCCCTCTCTTTCCCGGTTTCCTTCCTAGTTTTTGTCCCTTAAGGACCTTAAGGAGCAAGAACGCTGGGAGCCAGCACAGAAAAATGACAGAGATGAAGACATGGGGTGGTGGCCCAGGGCAGGCTGCGAACAGGATCCGGAAGCCAGAGCAGAGGGATGGAAGGAGCCAGGGAGCAGGTGCAGTGGGAGCTGGGAGAGGGAGGCTGGTGGAGGAGGCTGGCCTCGGGCAGGACAGACAGAGGAGGGAAGACACAGAGATGGACAGACAAGAGAGCTCATCCCCAGCCACCTGGCATTTATACCCCTGTCCCTTCACACCCGGGGAACTGCCCAGTCCCCACCCCCATCTCAGGCCTCCTCAGGCCTCAATTATCACTTCCTTTTCTTCTCCTTTGCCAGCTTGGCCTCCTCAGCCTCCTGGTCCTTCATAAATTTCAAACTCTTCTTGCCCAGTGGGGTTTTGAAGTACCACTCCTGGGTTGGCAGGAGAGGAGGGTGTGAGTCCACTGGCCCTGACCCTCGGTTCTCCTGTCCCCACCCCCTCCCCTTCCTAGGGGTCCTGTTTCCTCAACAGCCTTTTCTCCTGTCCTCTGGGGTCTGGGAATCCTGTTAGAACCAGGGCTTTCCATGCTCCCCACCAAATACTCCAGGTCACAGTGCAGCCATTCTCCCTCCAGGCCTCTTGCCAAGACCAGCCTGCCATTGGGGGGTGGGTACTACCTCGGGAGTAGAGGAAGCAGGTGGCAGCTGGTACCAGAACCAACCAAGGACCCCAACACATAGGTGGCCACCCTCAAGTAAACCAGATGAGGGGGTCCTGCCCACAGACACCTAGCCCTTGGTCCTCCCTGGGGTCTTCTGTTCCTCTCTCAGCTGAAGTCCGTGTTCATTTAACCTGACCATCTTCTGGCATTTAGGGGAGCAAAGGGAGGACCCCAAGGCATGCAGCGAAGGACTGATTCTAGGTGGCGTTTCTGGCCCCCAGCCCCTGCCTGCCACCTCACCTTCAGGGACTCTTCCTCCTCCCTGTACACTGGATCTTGCTTCGCCAGATGGCCCAAGAACTCTGAGGCCACCAGGGGCCTCTTGGACAGTTGCAGGAGCCGCCGTTCGTTCAGCACCGAGTGGGTGGCTTGGAAAATGTGACCGGTCGTATAGCCATCGGACACCTTGGCTAGGGCACTGATGTCCAGGCTCTGGGTCACCTGAGCTCCCCAGGCTTCTATCATGTGCTTCCAAAGCACTGCAGGCAGTAGGAGGGGACAGGCTGTGAGGGGCAGGGGCATCAGGGTGGCCAGCCAGGCCTCACAGCCTCCACCTGAGTCTGGAAGGAGCTGCGTCTCTGGAAAGCACTGCCTCTTCCCCAGAAAGGTCTGGGACTCAGAGTGGTAGGGATTGTCCTCTCTGATGAACACCAGGAAATGGGGACTCTCAAGAACAGAAGGGACGTGCCTGTGTCCCTGGGGCTGAAGCCATGGGGTGAAGGGAAGAGGTGTGGGGGCCCTGGCAGGGGCAGTGTTAACTGGACTCCTTCTCTGGCCCATCTCCCTAGGCCCTGGCCTCACCATAGCGAGAAGCATAATCCGGCCGTGGCACCAGGAGGATCCGCTCATACATCCGGCACAGCCCCTTTATCTCAGCCAGCTGTGGCCGGTCTGTGGTCCCTATGAGCATCACGCGGTCTCCGGGATTCAGCAGCCGCAAGGCCCTCGTGAGGTCCTTCTTTATTCGCTTTGGTTCCATCTGCTCCAGGAAGAGAGGGGGGTGGGGTCGGCAGGGTGATTGGGCCTGCAGGGCCCTGTGTTCTCAGAGCACATGTCCCCCATCAGCCTCCTGTCAGCCCCGAGTGGGGCAGGGAGAGGCTGTCCGTCCTGCTTCAAGACAGGGAGAGGAGGCGCGAGGAGGGCAGGGGGCCGCCCAGGTGGTGGTGAGGGGGTCTGCAGGGCCTGTCCTCACAGCCCTTCTTGCCTGTGCTTCCTCACCTTCCTCTCTTCCTTGGGGATCTTCTTATAGAAAGTCTTCTCAGCATCTCCAATCCAGATCACAGAGGGCTGTAGGAGCCGGGCCACCTGGACAGAGGATAGAAATCACATGTAAGACTCCCTGGGGAAGGGTCACATCCCCACCTGGTTGTGCACCAGGATCAGGGCTGGTTCTGTGCAGGGACTGACCTTGGTGCTCCACGCTTTGCCCGTCCTTCCTGCTAGTGCTTTGCACACACATCCATCCACACCACAACTCCACGGTGGGGCAGGGGCTACGTCTGAGGGGCTACGTCTGAGGCCTCATCTTCCTGTGCCACCTCCTGTCTCCTCCCACCTTTACCACAGGAGTTCAGGGGGAACCCAAGCTCCTATCAGGGGTTGGAAGGGAGACCTCACCAGTTCAGTGTTGTTTTTGAACCCCCCCCCCAAATAGGCAGATGGGTAACCCTCGAAGCATAAAGCCACCCTGCTCTGTTGCCCTAAGTCTGAAAACTAGAAACACAAAATTCAGGGGCTCCGGACCTTGAAGACCATGTGAATCATCAACTGCGCCCCACTCTTGCCAGGATATTTGCCCTGAAGGTTGCTGGGTGACAGGTCAAACAGGTTGGCACCAGTTTCTGTGCACACAGCCTGAACCAGCATCTTCTTCCCCATGCCAGAGGGGCCCACCAGAAGGATGGAGCGGATGAGGGGAGCCATGGAGTGGACATCTGGGGAGCCTGGAGGGGAGGAGAGCCAAGGCAGATGGTGGACTGGTGGAGACCTTGTTATGCCAGGCGAGGGCCTGGGCTGGGAGGGCGGGGTTCCAGCCAGGGCCGTACTACCATCCCCACACCTGAGCAGCTCCTCCTGGCCTGCAGCCTGGAAAACAGTGAATGGCTTAGGAATCTCCATGGCAGGAAGTGTTTTGGGGTCAGGAGGGAGCCCGCCACCCTCTACCCACACCCTTCACCCTCTGCCCTTCTGTTCTCCATGCCGCCTGGTTCCGTCCCTGGACCGTGTTGGGATGGAATTGAAACATATGTGACAAGATGCTTCAGAAAGGTTCTCCCTGGTTTTTCATTGGGTGTGCAGACTGGCCTTCTAGAAATGGGACTAATATCCTTAGGATTGAGGAAGGAGCTAGCAGTGTGGACCCCTGCTGGGGTGGCCCAGGATGGGCCTGGGGAAGGCAGGAGTCCAACATGGACCTGTGGCACCTAGGGAGGGGAAGCCCAAACTGGACATGGCCATCACAGCCACCTCCCCTGAACCCCACCCCCACCCCCGCCTGACCCCACCAACACAGACTCGTCTCTCCCCAGGCCTCTCACCCAGCCGAAGGACGCCATACAAGGCCATGTTCTGTCTTATGTCAAACAGAGAGGGCATGGGCAACTTGTTGGCCAAACACAGAGCAGACCCAAGATAGAGGCAGTCACCTGAGGGGACAGGGTGAGCAGTTTCCCATGGGTCATCCAAGAGAAAGAAGGGCTTGGGAAGGCAAGGCTGTGGACCAGGGCCGGAGCCACCCTGGGAGCACGCGTGTGGGGTGGGCTCACCAACATAGTCTTTCAACGCCACTGCCACACTCTTCTTTAGAAGGCCAAAAAAGACAAGCTCTTCATACAGCGAGTTCACAGTTCTAGAGGAAGATGGCATGGAGACCCCAAGGACATTGGCAAGCAAGGACCAAGGGAAATGGACAGGTGGGGTGCTGTAGGCACCGGGAGAGGGAGAGTGGGAGATATCAGCAGTGCTCCTGGACAACTAGAGAGAAGCGGCAGCCCTAGCCACTGTCTTGAGAGAAGGTCCCCCACAGAGGAACATGTGATGGGCCAATGGTCCCAGTGACAACTTTCTCCATCAGTCTCCCATGCCCCAAACTCCACCATTTGAAACCCAGTCATCGAAGACTGTCCAGTTCCTGAAACTAAGTTTAAGACCTTAATCCCTTGGGAGGGATGGCTGCCAAAGTGTCTCTCAGTGCCTGGGGCCTGGGGGAGATGTCATGGTGGGGGATGGAGCTAATTGAGGCAAAGTTTGGAGTGAGGATTTAGAAGAAGCAGAGCAATGATTATTATAATCTTCACTGACATCTTATTCTGTGTTATCAAAGGTTAAGAACTGAGGTCAGGGGTCCAGGGCAGTGAAGTGACTTCCCCAAGGCCACAGAGCAGCAGAACCAGGACCAGTGGTCAGTCTCCCATCTTGGACCCAGCTCTCTCCACCACCCACAGTGCGAGGCAAGCATAGCAGGGTCTGAGACCTGTCTTGGGTCAGATCTTTTCCCTTCTTCTTTCCAATTTTAGTTCCAGGCTTTTTCTGGTTGGAAATAAGCACATAGGTAATTGTCCTTCCCTTCTTCCCCACCCCACATGCCCTCCCCCAACCATCCCTCCACTGCCTTTGGAGCTTTCAAGGGTCTCTCCTCCTCCTTGTCCACAGCCAGACGCAAGTTCTTCAGCTCCTGACGCATCAGCTCGTCCACCTGGGGACATGGCCGGGAATGTGGCAGGCAGGATGAGTGGGAAAGGGGCTGGGGTGAGGCTGGGGAGTGGGAGCCTCACAAGAGGGGAGGAAGTCCTTATCCATGTCCTGCTCTCTCAGGAGCCTCACTCTCCTGGGCCATCAGTGTGGGGTAGGCCCCAAGGGGGGTTCAAGCCTGAGATCCACCCCTCAAAGTCTGTGGCTAGAGCAGCTGCGTGGCCCCTAGGGCTGGGTTTCTTTCTTTTTCTTTCTTTCTTTCTTTTTAAAGAGAGAGTGAGAGAGGAGAGAGAGAGAGAGAGAGAGAGAGAAAGAGAGAGAGAGAGACTTTTTTTAGTATTTGTTTTTTTAGTTTTCGGCAGATACACCATCTTTGTTTGTATGTGGTGCTGAGGATCGAACCCGGGCCGCACGCATGCCAGGCAAGCGCACTACCGCTTGAGCCACATCCCCAGCCCCATAGGGCTGGGTTTCTATGTGGGCCACCACCCATCTTGCTCTGGGCTGGTTGAAGATGATGTGCCCCATGCTCCCAAAGCCCTAGTGGGCGGGCACAGTGTTTGTAGGTTGGCAGCAGTGATTGGTGGCCTAGTCCATCCCCAGCTCAGAACCCTTTCGCTGACTCCATACTGCATCAGGAGCCCAGGAAGAATGGGGACAAGGGGGCCTCAGGAAGGTGGGGATATCATGGTAGCTGGAGGGCAGCAGGGTCTCCAGAGGATCAACAGGTCACTGGGGTACGGCACAGAGGGACTGGGGAGGCTAGCAAAAGGGAGAGGAGGGAAGAGGAGCCGCAACGGGAGCATGGGTACAGCACCCGCACCTGAATCCGGATCTCCAGCTCCACTTCCTTCCTCTTTTCCTTCCGGAGGGTCTCAGAGTCAAAGTTCTGGTCTGGGTGTTTGCTCTCAGGTCGGTTCTGCCACAGATCTGACCCAGAAAATGGAGAGATGGGCGAAGGCTGGAGTCCCAGTATACACAGGCGAGTATATATGCACACACAGCACACAAGCATGCACTGGCCCCTGCAGGTCCCTCGGTTCCCACCTAGCCATTTGGCATTCCTTCTGCCCAGACCTTGACCCCAAGGCTGGTGACCACAGGATTCAGATCCAAACCATAACAACCCTACCCAGGGACCACCCCACCCCTTCCTCGCTTCCCATTATCCTGCAGCCGCCACAGCCACACCCACACTGGCACCTCATGTACACATGGCAGATGCCCACTTTCCTGTGATCAAGGCTGACGCTTGTCAGCTTTTGGCTGCTCACTTTTGTACTCCTTGTGTCCAGCACCAATTATGGGTATAAACTTGGATGGCAACATTTTCAGCGTCATATCAGCTTCCTAGAATAGAATGAGCCTTGACCTCGACCCCATCACCTTCACCCATCACAAATGGCCTGATTCTTCCTGGCACCAGCCTTCCTACACCAGTTCCCAGACTTGGTTCCTCCTTGCCCACCTGCCCTGTGTTTGAGGAGATGTCTTACCACCCTGGTCTTTTTCTCCTTCTCTTTCTTCTTATTCTTCTCTGGTGTAGGCTGTTCTGTTTCCCTTTTCTTATTCTTCTCTTGCTCCTTCTTTTTGCTCTCCTGAGACTGAATCTCCAGTTCTAGTTTCACCTGTGGCCAACGAAAAAAGCATTTTGGAGACCAAGGGAATTTTATAGGAGTGAGGAAGCTATGGTCTGAGACTGGGGTGAACCTGAGAGTCCCAGGGAAACTGCTGCGGTTGATGGCTGAACATGGAGAGACTGCAGAGGGGTCCAGGAGGAAAAGGGCACTAAGGGAGGGCTCAGACCTGGGCCCTGGGGATCTGGAGCCGCAGTGCTCTCACCAGACTGTTTCCTCTCCAGGCCATGACTGCCTTCTCCAGCCCCATGCAGTCCCATCTTTCCTCTGGCCACACTTGCCTCCATTGTGGCTGACCCCACTCCAATCCACTGCCACTCTGTACTTTCTATAACCTCAAGCTCTGCCTGCCAGAGAAAACCTCCTGTCCCCACCTCCAGGGTACCTGCTCTGGAGTCTTGTCTGCAAAGATCAGGTAGGATCCTCCTAGAGACTCCTCTGGATAATCAGGGAACCGACCAGTAAGGGCACTGAATGGACATAAGATGATTGGAGAGATGGATGGGAAGTTGGACAGATGGATGGTACTTGGACAGATGGGCAGGTGGGTGGGAGGATGACATAACGGCTGGATGAGTGGGTGAGTGAATGGCTAGATGGATGGATAGGTGAATGGGTGGACAGAGACAGGGATGGGTGAATGGATGGAGGGATAGAGAGAAGGGTAGAGAAGGACAAAGGACCAGGAAGATGGGCGAAAGAGGGAAGGAATGGATAGTTCCATATTGGAAAGCCTGGTCTGCTCTACGGACATTCACGATGCTTTTAATTGTCTTATCCTATCATTTTCTCTTCCCACAGGGAAATGAAGTCAGGTGCAGTGATGGTTCTATTCACTGGGGGCTCCAGGTTTAAACCGAGAGTGACAGCAGGATGCTGGGGCGGGGATAGAGGGAGAAAGGGCCAATCTGGGCTACAGGAGGGAACCGGGGTGGGGTGGGGTGGGGAGGATGAGGCTGGAGTCACTCCAGGGACCCAAGTGAGGAGAGAGAATGAAGGATTGAAGCCTGGGTCACCAGGGGCTGTGGACACTGACTGGCACTCAATAAACCACTGTCGGATTTGGTCCTTCATTTTCTCCTTCAGGTCAGGCCCTTCCACCTCTCTGAGAGCCTCGTGGGTCTTCTCCATGGCCAGCTGAAACTGCTCCTCCTTTTCCACCTGGCGCAACCTCCGCGTTTCCTCCCTGAGTTTGGCCCGGGACATGATTCGAAAGCGCTCCGCCTGGTTGGTGGAGGGGAGCTGGGGGAAGGGGAGAGAAAGGCCCGGGGGCTCAGGAGCAGGCGTGGGAGGACCCAGCTTCTGGCCTGGATGGAGCTCCATCCTTAGGCACACACCTGCCCCCCGACTCCCTCCGCACCCGCATGCACGCGCACACACCCACGCGGAACGGCGGGTATGCCTGCATCAGGAGAAATTGTGTTTGGAGCCGAAATTCGTCTGTAAATTACTCTGATAATGAGTTTGCTGGATGCATCCGCTGCCCCCCTGCCCAGTCCCCCAGCACACCCTCCCCCCCGGGCCGCCCCAGCCCCCCGTGTGCGCCCCGCCCGGCGGCCGGGTTGGCAGCCGCTCTCACAGCCACTTTCCCGCCTCATTGGCTCCCAAATGTATTTTAAATATCACTCTGCGCAGAGACAATTACTGAAAACGCTGAGCTCACACTGTTGATGGGCCCGGGCGGCCAGGCTCATTCCTCACCCACTGCCACTGCCGCGAGGTGCCCCCCAACCCTCTCCCCACCCAGGCAGACCCCTGCCTCCTTCCGCCTGCTCTCCCTCCTGGGAGTCCAGCTCTCCAGCCCCCAACAGGTCTCTGACCTCCACTCCCACACAGCGGCCCTGCGGTGGCCTCCCATCCCACCAAGACACTGCAGCTCACCCTGCGGAGCCCTCCCATCCTGTCCTCTGGCCCCCAGTGCCAGCCGCTCTCCAGAGTGGACTCTCAGCCCTGGCAGGGCCTGTCTTTCTGAGGTCAGCAGAGACTAGCTGAATGAGGGGGCTGTTGGGGAGCAGAGGACAGATTGGGGACTGCTACCGGCCAAACACAGGCACTGCACCACCCTTCCCAGCATCCACGCTCACACTGTGCACCCGGGGAGTCTGCCCCTCGCCACCCCCACTCCGCGAGGTCCACAGTCACACATTTCTAGTCCACCCAGAGCAGGGGAGAAGCAAGTCTGCAGAGGCCCCTAGAGCCAGTGGGGAGCTTGTGGCCTGAATGCCCTGGTTTGGGGTGTGCTCCTCCCTGACTTGGCCCCTGTTGGTTCACCAAAGCTGCGACAGGGCTGAGGCAGCATTGTATGGTACTCTCAGGGGCCGCACAACCTCCTCGCTGTGCGGGGTCCACCCCAGCAGCCTCCCCTTCTAGCTGGGCAGGGATTCCAAGTCCAGGACGCTCTGTGCTACTACCTCCACCACTGAGATTGTTCTGGAAGGGGGAGGGCTGTGAGGAGACAGGCTTGGAGCTTTTCCTGTCTCATACTTCTTTCTCTGCAGGATCTCCTGCCAGCCTGAGTGCAAGGCAGGCAGGTGGCGTGGGGCTGAAGAGGCTGAGCAGAGGCAGGGGGCAGGGGATGGAGACACGAGTGGGACCACTGCCCTGGCCAGCCTGGCTCACCATGCCGATGAACTCCATCTCTGCAAGCCGGTCCTGCTGGGTGCGTTTCCTCTGCTGATGGCCTTTCCATACCTAGGGGTGGCGACATGAGGCACAACCCATGTTTCAGGGACAGGGCTCAGGCCTGGGAGGAGCAACAGCCTCTTTGGCAGAGGAGGTCAGGCTGGGGCCTGAGGCAGTACTGGGAGGTGTGTCCTCCACAGGAATAGCCCCGAATGGTGTGGTTTCCAAGGCATCCCCTCCTCTTCCTCATCTTTACCCTAATCCGTGGGTTCTTTTGAGGTGTGGGTGAAGATCAGGCACCACCTCCTCCAGGGAGCCTTCCCCTCTGTCCCTTCTTAGAATTCCCGTAGCAGTTGGAATAAATACTTGGTTCCACCCAGGGACACAGGCACCAGTGCTGTGGGCATGAGGGAGCTCCCCTGCTAATCCCATTGTTTCTACCCTAGGGAACCAGTCCAGAGACAGAACATGACCTCTTCCAGGCCTAAGTACAGCACTGGCCCAGTGCCTTTTGTCAGTTGCCCGGCCACTGAGGACAGATGAGTGCCAGTGGATGGGAGGTGGGGTGAGAGGCAGAGGGAAGCCAGGCCAGCGCCCAGCCTGTGCCTTCTGTTCTCATAAGCACCTCACGAGCAGGGTCTGGCTCCTGCCTTTCTTTTCTGGCCTTGGTCCTCCTGCTCCTGTGACCAACACAGGACAGCCCACAATAATTGAATGCTTCACATATTTTTTGTTTTATTTGTGCACCAGACAACACCAAGACCCAGGATGCAATATTTCTGTACATCTGATGTGTGGCAACAGGGACTAAATGACTGGCACAGGGAGCAGGAGTCAGTCTCTGAGGACCATTCTCCTTCTCAAAAGATGTGCTCCCTTGAGCCCTGCATTAAGGACCTCCTCTCCATACAGCCAGACACTGGTACAGCCCTGAACACACCAGGGCTCAGTTGGGATGCTCCACATACTGGGAAGTAACACAGACCTCTGTCCCCTCTGGGGGCAGACAAGCCTTCACAGAGTGGTCATTTGCTGTTGGTTTGCTTTTGTGTTTTGATAAGAAGGGTTTCTCCTTTCTAGTAGTAGGCTAGGAGACAGAAATTTGTGAGGCACTGGGCATGAGGGACAGCTTGCATCCTGGGTGGGATTTGAGAGAGAAAATGGACGAGGAGGTTGATTTGAAGGCGAAAGAAGACCCAGCCCCATGTCCCCATGGGTTTGTGGAAGGAAAAGGTGGCAAGAAGCTTTGTGACCAGGCAGGGCCTCAGGAGAGCAGTGGCTGAAGGGACAGAGCAGTCCCTTCCTGCACTAGAATTTCCCTCGGGCCCCTACAGTCTCTGGTCCATCTGTGTTAAAAGCATTTTGGGGAATAGTGGGAGAGCCAGGTCCACAGTTTGGGGTACCCAAGGCTGACCTGGAGAGGTGTGGAGTGGTTGTCCAGAGAGGAGAGGCATGGCCACCTTGGGGAAAACTCGGGGTTGGCCTGGGCCTTCTGAGTTAGCTGGGGTTAGGCTGTGGTTGTGCTATTTTTTTTTTGGGGGGGTTGTGCTATTTTGATGTTGAAATAAAGGTGGCCCCAGGAGGCACAGAGATTCAGGATGCTCAGGTCACATTAGTTGTCAATCTTGAATTTTTCCTATTTCCCCTCAACCTCAGTTGCCAGGAGGTACAGGATACATTTTAATATTTATTCTTAAAACTTTCTTAGAATGATCATTAATCAATTCTACTACTTTATATGGATCCCTCTTTTTTTTTTTTTTTTTTTTTTTTTTTTTTTTTTGGTGCTAGGGATTGAACCCAGGGATGATCAACCCATGAGCTACATTCCCAGTCTTTTTAATTTTTTATTTTGAGACAGAGTCTTACTAAGATGCCCAAGCCGGCCTTGAACTTGGAATCCTTTCCTGCCTTGGCCTCTCGAGTCACTGAAATTACTGGTGTGCCCCTCTGTCATTAAAGTGATCGTTCTGTTTCTGGGTCTTCAATGGCATCCCACTCAAAATGCTTTGTAGGATAGAGATGTAGACTAAATAATAAGCAAACAAGACACATGCTTACTGTCTTATTAGGGTCCCTGGTTTAGGATCTAACCATGGGGCAAGAGAATCCAGGCAGCTGCATTCTTGTGATCAACCAGTAGCTTGGCAGGCTTCCTGGAGGAGATGACTGCCCTGGCTCTCCTCCTGGGTACCCATGGTTACCTTCTGTATAATGACAGCACTCTGGTCCTGAGTAAACCTCTGATGCCCTTCCTCCCGAATCTTCCGATCCCGCTCCTCCTCTCTCTGGATCTCTCGCATGAAGGTGGCTCTGAGGCGGCCTTGCCTGGCTCGCTCAGAAGTTTGTATTAGAATTATGGCGTCAGTCCGGTTGATTCCTGTGAAGGTCTGGCCAGAGCAGGGGCAAAAGAGCAGGAGCACATGAGGGAGAGCTTGCATCCTGGGTGGGCAGCGAGAGACCAGCCTCCAAAGGAGGCACTAGGAGCATCTGGGTGCCCAAGTCCTGCCCTGGTTTGGGAAGATAAGGGAGCACTAGAGTAGCCTTGGAGGAGAAGGCCAAGGCGACTCTGAGCTGTGACTACTCCAGGTAAGACCTCTATTCCAGGAGAGGGGTGGGGGTGCGTCTGGGAGGGTGTCTCCACCACTTGCCTCCGTGGGGTGCTCTGGCTCCATTCTGGACAGGATCTCAGCCAAGATCAGCTTGCGCTCCTTCATGGCCGCGGACTGCTCCAGCTGGAAGTATTTGGGGATTGGAACCTCCAAGTCTGCCTTTGGGGCAAGATGTGGGGAGGAGGGTCAGGAATCACAAGTCCAGGCCATTGGGCCAAACTGTTGCCATTCCAGCTGCTTAGCCATTCTCTGCAGTATTTGCCTCCCTCCTGGAGCTGGAGTGGGAAACTTCTAGGTTGTGGGTGAATTCCCCCCCAGGGTTGTCCCTTTCTTGCCCTGTCCCCATCTGGATAGAGTTGAATTCTGGAGGATCACAATAGGTGGCAGTGGTCCCAAACCTGGCTGTGCCTCAAAAGAAACTGGAAAGATAATAAAGCAGATTCCTATGTCCTCCCCAGACTCCCACAGCAGAATGGCAAGGCCTGGGGAATCTGCATTTTGTTCATGTCCACACCAACCAGTAGTTGGTTAAGGCAAGTTTCATATTGACCTTAGGGTAGGCTTGGAGGCCCTGCAGTAGCTTTCTGCTCTAGGAAAGCCCTTCTAGAACTTTCCCATGTGCTCAGATCACCTGGGAGGAATGTGAAAAGGCAGGTGCAGATTTGGTGGCTCTGGGTGCTGGTGGACATTCTGCATTTCCAACCACCTCCAAGGCAATGTCCATGGACCACATTTTGAGAAGCCAGGCTCTAGAGGACTCTTCTCACCTATCCCCTGTAGTTCAAGGGTCTTCCCAGCTGCACTGGTGGGTGGGGCCTTATTCTCCGTGCATCCCCAGTTCCTGAAGCTCTTCTCCTGAGGCCAAGCCCATCCTCTGATCTGCCTGGCTTTCCTGTCTTTGCAGATGTCTCAACACCAGTGGTAGGTCAAGGCCAGCCCCCACCTCCCACCTAGCCTGAGGTGGCAGTGCACGCACTGGGGTCAGCTTGAGATCCTGTAGCACGCGGTCCAGGCAGTGGGTCTCACATAGGTCAACACGAACCAGCTCATCCTTGATCTCCAGCACACGACCCGCCACGCCATCCAGCAGCTGCAGCAGCAACCGGCGCTTCTGTGGCTGAACCATCTGGTCATAGATGGTGTCGAAACGGCGCAGCAGCCCCAGGTAGTACAGGTAGAACTCTGAGAGTCTATACTGGAAGGACTGCCGGTCCCGGTTGGGCACAGCTTCAAGCAGGGGCTGCTCTTGGTCCAGCAGCTCCTGCAGGGTCACGTGGGAGGCCTCCCAGAGGCGCTGGTAAGTTCTGCAGAGAAGTCGGACATGCTGTGCTCTGAACCATGGAGAGTGGGCAGGGGATGCGGGGACCCAAGCTGTGAGTTTTGGAGGGTTGTGAACTTGGGGTTCCAGAAGAAGTGATGTTCCTTAAGGTACCAAAGTGGACTTCAGAGAAGTGATTGGCTGGTAGGAGTAAGTAGGCACCCGCTTGGCTTAAAGAGGCATGGGTTTGGGGGGGCTCTAGGTCTCCAATGGCGTAACAAGGAGAGAAGTGTGGGTGTAGCTGTAGGAGTTGGGGGAGGAGGCAGCCTGTGGCCGGGCTCCTGTAAGGAAAAGGAAAGGGCACTTGGACTTTAGGGAGTATGGATACCTCCAGATGAGGGCCCAGCCAATCGATGCAGCAGTGGTCTGGGATGATGGGTGGGGTGTAAGGGAGAGAGATGAGGGTAGAGAAGAGTCCTTTTTCCAGGCCAGAACCTGGTGCTGGAAGGAATAGTCCAAGGGAAGTCTGAAGACCAAAAGCTGTCCACTGGCAGAAGCAGCCAGGGAGCCATGCGAACGGCCAGGAGCCACGCAGGGCTGGCCAGCACCAGAGCCATCCCTGCCCTGCCTCTCACAGCCAGCAGGGTGCTCTGCCCCTTGCTCTCCCCACCCTGCCAGCCTCCTTCTTCCCTCACTCACCCCTCAGACATAGTGCCCACTCCTCACACTGTTTTGAGCTGGCCGTGGAACTCAAAGAACCTCTGTGGTTTCCCTAAAGTCGGGGGCAGAACGGCCTAGTGTTAAGAGTTCTGACCCATTGTTGTGCCAATGTTCTAAGGCTGAGGGGAGGGATTGGGAGTGCAGGATCGGATGTCTCCCTAGGCGGACATCCCTGAGATGGCAGTGCTGAAGTGGGCAGGGGCAGAGGCTGCAGAAAGGATAGGGCAGTGCGGGGGATGACTGTGGCCACTTTTCTGGTGAGAATCAATAAGTCTCTACTTGAAGTCACCTGTAAGCTGTAAGCCTCTGGGTAAGTATCTGTCCTAAGGGTAAATGGACTCCTCACTTGGGGAAGTTTCTTTTCTTTAACTTCCTTCAGCCTCCTATTCTTTTAAAAGATTTTACTTTGGGGATGGAGTTTCACTATGTTGCCCAGGCTGTCCTCAAACTGCTAGGCTCAGACCGTCCTCCTGCCTCAGCCTCCCTAATTGCGGGGACCACTGGGGCATGCCACCAGGTCCAGCTCCTCAACCTCCACTCCATGCAACCTGACTTTACTCTTTTGGTGGGAGTGTTGGTGTTGGGAATCGAACCCAGGGCCATGTGCACGCTAAACACATGCTCCACCCTGCCTTTCCCCTTGTATATGACTGTCCTAGAAGCCTGTGTAATGGGTGGGGAAGAGGGCACTGGACTGGGGCTCAGAGGCCCTGAAGTCCCCACTTTCCTCTGTGTGACAGCACAACCATACCTCCCTCCCTGGGGCTGGCTGGGTTAAGAAGGTTCACGTGGCCCATGTGGAATTCTGTGCTAGGAGAGGGAAGGGGATGTGGGGGGCCCAAGCTGTGAGTGTTGGAGGACTATGAACTTGGGGTTCCAGAAGGAGTGATGTTTAGAAAGTTTAAACAAGAAAATTTAGAGGTGGAATTATTGGGCTATGAGCCTTAATCAATAAATTAATCCCCTGAGAGGGTTTAACTGGGTGGTGACTATAGGGAGGTATGGTGTGGCCAGAGGAGGCGGGCCCTTGGGGGTGCGCCTTTGAGGTGTACATATTTTCAGTGGTGAGCACTTGTTCTCTCTCTCTCTCCTTCCTGTTGCCATGTCCTGAGCAGCTGTCCTCTGCCTTATACTTCTGCCATGTTGTTCTGCCTCACCTCCAGCTGTGAGGAATGGACCTGGCCAGCTATGGACTGAAACTGTGAGCCCCCAAATAAACTTTTTCTCCTCTAATTGTTTTGGCTACAGTGGTAAAGAAGCTGACCCAAACAGCAACGCGGTGTTGGGGCTCATTCGCAGCTACCCGTGGACGTTCCCCATTGCCATGAGCTCCAGGCTCAGGATGGCTTCTCTGGAAGCTCAAAGCATTCCGCCAGCAGCAGCCCCTCTGCTCAGGGGGAGCCATTCTTTTGCTCAGGGTTAAGTAGAGGCTTATGAATAAATAAATGAGGAGCAGGGCCAAAGAAAGTGGGGAGCAGGGGGCAGCGGGGAGGAGTTCTCATATTTGGTTACTAGAGAATCTTGTTAACATGTAGATTCCATTTCAGAGCTGTGGGGCCTAAGAGCCTGAGCTCCCAACAAGTGCCAAGGTGACGTGGAAGCTGCTGGTCCATGATGCACACTTCTGTAGCAAGGTGTGAAGCAAGCGGTGGAGTGGGAACAGTGAGTTCAGGGCCATGATCTCCTGGGGCTGCCTTTTTCGAGTCCTGGGACCTGAATGTGGATCCTCAGTCCTCAGCTTGGGGAATCTTCTTGGGAGGCTTGAGTTGTGAGGAAAAAAACCTGTGGGGCATGTGGGGCCACAGCCAGCTGTCAGCTACCAGGACAAGGTAGCGCCTTTCAGTGCAATGAAGCTGAAGGCAACAACCTGAGGTGATCCAATCACCAAGGGAACATAAAGAAGGATTCTAGATCAGTCTAAGTCCCACCCCTTCACTCCAACCCCTCCATGTTTGGAGCAGAATGTGTAGGTCTTATGCCCATGGAAAAGGGCAGAGGCAGAATGAGAGGGAAAGCACGTGGTCAGAGGGTAAGTGGGAAGGCCAGGGGTGGCTACAGCACTTTTTTTTTTTTGATACCCGGGATTGAACCTAGGGGCACTTTTTTTGTGTTTATTTAGAGACAGGGTCTCGTTAAGTTACTGAGACTGGCCTTGAACTTGTAATCCTCCTGCCTCAGCCTCCCAAACAGTTGCCACTGCACCTGGAAGCTGCTACACTTTCTTAAAATTCTTCTGCAAGTTTCAAAATAAAATTGGAAGTTGGGTGCAATGGGGCATGCTTGTAATACCAGCAACCTGGGGGACTAAGGCAGAAAGGCTGCAAGTTAGAGGCCAGCTTTGGCAACTTAGCAAGACCCATCTTAAAAAAAAAAAAAAAAGGGGGGGGGTGTGGCTGGAGATGTAGCTCCGTGGGCAGACAACTCCTGGGTCCAATCACAGAAATAAAGAAATACAAGTGGAGAAGAAAAGTTAGGAATCTCAAAAACATCCATTGATTTGTTCTGAAATTGAGGGGGAAGAAAATGTTAGGGGAAATAAAAACTCCAACTAATCTCAGCTGATTATTTAGAAGCTGGTCTGACCTTCGGTTCTGTATGTTGAACATGTAAGCCTAGCCCCTTGCCCAGCACAGTGGCTGCCACATACAGGGAACAACGAGAGTCGATGTAAGACAGATTCATAAAACCACAGCCTGGAAGTAACATACCAAGGAATTTCAGGCTCACAGCTGGAAACAGCAGCATAAACCCAGGACCTTTGTCCCAGCCCTGCTCCTGCTCTCCACCAATGAAAGCAGGTCTTAGGCTTACAAATCACTATCACCTGGTGCTCCAGGAATACATTTAGAAAGCAGATTTTAAGAAGTGTTAGGATTCCATCTGTGGTAGTGTCAAAGAGCAAGTTTACCCTTGCCCCAGACAACACTCTGGCTCCACACACCCACTTTTCAAGTCACCACAGTGCACGGGAACAGGTCACCCTTTATTTATGGCAGGCCCTGGTCACTTGGAGCTGGTGTACTTGGTGACAGCCTTGGTGCCCTCTGAGACAGCATGCTTGGCCAGCTCCCCAGGTAACAGCAGACGCACGGCTGTCTGGACTTCCCGGGAAGTCAGGGTTGTCCGGCCTGAGTACTGGGCCAGCCGGGCAGCTTCACCAGCCAGCCGCTCAAAAATATCGTTCACAAAGGAGTTCATGATGCTCATGGCCTTGGCAGAGATGCCGATATCCGGGTGCACCTGGAAAAGCAGCAAGACCATCTGTTAACCACAGCTGTGTGCACCACAGCCTTGGCCCAGCCCAACCTGGACCCTTAGAGTCCAGGGACAGGAACCTAGGTCTCCTCACCAGCATCTCCCTGGAGGCCACCAGACAGGGAAATCAAAACTGTTTTCTTTCTACTGCTACGGTCATGTGCCACGTAGTGAGCAACAGACTGCATATATAACAGTGGTCCCGTACCATCATATTGCCTAGTGACCATCATGGCCATCTTCTCTTGTACATGTACACTCTGAAATTTGCATAAGAATAGAACTAGCTAATAATGCATTTCTCAGAATGTGGAATTTTTTTTCCCCTCCTTGATACCAGTGCTTAACCACTGAACTACATCCCCAGCCCTTTTTTATTATAAACAGCATCTTGCTGAATTACTTAGGGCCTTGCTAAGTTGCCAAGGCTGGGTTTGAACTCATGATCCCCCTGCCTCAGCCTCCAGAGCAGCTGGGATTACAGGTGTGTGCACCATGCCCAGCTTCGGAATGTGTTCTTGTTGTTAAATGACATGGCTGTACATACAACTTCAAAAAGAAAAAAGTTTCTCTAATGGCAGAGTAACTATTAAATTCCTTATAGAAGCATAAACAAGCATTTATACTTAACGAGTGGAATCAGTTACACATGCACCTTGTTTTCATCTAATGCATTTGCATAGATGAGCCATAGTGGGGTGGGTAAATCATGTTCATTGCCATTCCTCTTAATGGACATTTCAGGGTTTGTTTGCTATTAGATTGTGCTAGTAAATCTGCATCTTAGAACCCTGTATGAGAAATAATGAAGGTTAATTATTCCTGGTCAAATGGCTGGTGCCAAGTTACCCTCCAGTAAGCACACCTGCATGACTGTCACAGTGGCACCAGACCAGGAGGCAGACCTGTGATCTGGGCTGTGAATCACTATGACCTGGAATCAACCTCTGGGTCTTGTTTTCCTCTTGTCACAGAGCCTTTTGAACTAGCTGATCTCTAGTGAAACAAATGGTAGAGGCCTGAGTAGGTAGACCTGGTCAGGTGCAAAGTGGGAGAGAAGTGACTGCCCCCGCCTGCACCAGGCCAGTGGGGGACCCAGAATTAGAACGGGGCTCCTAACACCCAGCCACCCACTGTCACTGCTGCCTCTGGTGCCCACTGCTGGCAGGAAGTCTGCTGCTGTTCAAGGGTGGGTTAGCTCAAATCCCTTCTCTTCACATCCCATTCTTAGGGTTGCTGATGAGCTCAGAGCTGAGAAGCAGTCAAGTTCAGTGAGCAGCAACAAGGAACCAACTCGTAGGTGTCCTCTGCTGGCAAGCCCAGGCCTGGTCCAACCCTTCCAGAAACTCCTGAGCCATGAAATGGGGTTAATCTTCAGGGATTAATAATACCACCTCTAGCAGGGTGGAGTGGCACACGCCTGTAATCCCAAGAGGCTGAGGCAGAAGGGTGAGGGCTCAAAGCCAGCCTCAGGAACCACGAGACACTAAGCAATTCAGTGAGACCCTCTCTCTAAATGAAATACAAAATAAGCCTGGGGATGTGGCTCAGTGGTTGGTTGTCCCCGAGTTCAATCCCTGGTGGTAAAAAAAAAAAAACAAAACCCACCACTCTTAGGGTACAGCCTGTCCTCTGCTGCTTCCCTTCTGGACCATCCATAGCAGTGCCTTCCCCACCCACGAGAACATCCCAGATCCCATGGTGCCAGTTTACTAACACTGTTAATGGGCTTCAGACTGGAGACAGGCTTCCACTCTGGGAACTAATCTACTAGAGGGGTAGGAATTTTAGACAGATTATGAACTCCCATGAATCAAATGTATGAAATATGATATATCAAGAGCTTTGTAATGTTTTGAACAATAATAAAAGAAAATTTCAGACATTGACTCATAAAGAATAAAAAAAAAAAAGGAATTTTAGGCAGGTGGCAAGCCCCAGCTCAGACAGTACAGCCACCTGTTCCTCTTCCTGGCCCTGCTAAGCAGGCAGCAGCTTTGAGGTGAGGGCAGGGCGCTTTGGATCTTCTATTCACACTGGCTTATGAATAGCCATTGATGCCCAAAGTGTTTATCAAGGCGCCAAGTCTGGGAATCCTGCTTTTTATGAATAAATGAAGGGCACCTGCAACTGGGTATTAGGGGCTACCAGGAGGGATGCTATGGGCTTGTCCAAAGCCAGGGGAGCCCAGGCTCTGCCACTCTCAGTCATGTGACTGTGTTACCCCAGTTAGGGACTTCAAGGTCTTCATCCATCAGCAACAAATCCTAAGCCCTTCAAAGAGCTAGTACTACCTGACCAGGCCTCTCCCAGGAGCCCAGGTCATACTAATTGCCCCTCAGTCACAGGCTCCCTGTCTGTACTATGGTGTGTGCATTACCCTCAGCCTGACCCACCTAGTGTGCTTCAAGATCATTTCTGTCCAAGAGCCCTGCAGTCCTCTGGAAAGGGTGGGAGAATGCTTTAAATGTCTCCGACTACAGGTGCACAAGACACTGAGAGGTAGAGACCTGAGACCAACACCAGCCACCTCAGGAGGGGCACAGCCTGCCTGTGGCCACTTGTGCCAGTGCCAGCAAGAAACCAAGCCCCGCTTCCAGTCCAGCACTTTTGGGGCCCCTTCGCCAGTTCATCCCTAACCCGCATTCTCGCTCCCCACGCTCACCTGCTTCAGCACCTTGTAGATATACATTGAATACGTCTCTTTGCGCCGGCTACGTTTTTTGGACTTTTTGTCCCCAGAGCTCCACCTCCTGCGGCCCCGGGGTTGTTGCTGCTGCTGCTGCTGCTGTTGCTGCTGCTGCCGACGCCGCCCAAGCTCTGCGCTCATCCTCCTGCTTCTCGCCAGCCCCCTCCCTTGCCTTGGGGCCACTTTTAAGAAGCCAACTGCGCTGCCAGGTGTGGCTGGGGGCAAGCACCTGGGATGGAAGGTGGGGGCAAGGCTCGGCTCCACCCTACCCAGAACACATTCTGGATTAATCTTGGGACTAATTACTCCCTCTTCAAGAAATCTCCCAATCTTCCCTGAGTGGGCTTATGCACTTGTTGAAGTTCACCGACTCCAGGCTAACCATCCACATTCACAGAGTACATTGGCGCCCGGCATGGCTCTGGGGTTTCAGGACCACAAGCTTCTTCCCCCCACAGAGCCCTCTGCTAGGCTGGAGAGACAAGGCTGGCTTGCATTCAATAATTAAGGAAGTGTGTGGATGTTAAGGAGGGCCAGAGCACCCAGGGGCACTTCATGGAATACATGGGGACCTAAAGCTGGTCTTGAAGGAGAGATTGATTTTTTTTGGTGGTGCTGGGGATTGAACCCAGGGCCTTGTGCATGCAAAGCAGGCACTCTACCAACTGAGCTATATCCTCAGCCCGTGAGGTTATGATTTTAGTTAGGAAGAATGGGGCAAAAAAAGTGAAAGTAGAATCTATGCAAGGCTCGCACTGCAGGCGGAAGCTGGGAGTTGGCCAGCTGGGCCTGTACTAGACACAGACAGCGGGAAGCAACCTAGGCTGGGAGTCCACGGAAGGCCTTTGGGACTAGGAGCTAGGGGTAGAGAAACAATGCGCCTTCTCTGAAAACAAATTATTTGGGGATGCAAGTGGAAGTTATCTGCAAAGATAAAGTTATTATGAAATGGTGAGTTAGTCGTCTCACTTAACCCCTACATATGAACAAATATTTCAGGTTCTTGAATGCTGTGATTAAAGAAACCTGGAGCAGCATGAAAAGTATAGGTGTGGGGGGGAGAGACAAGAGAGCCAAAGACCATCCCCACCTGCCAGCGCACGAGCACGGCAGTCCCCATCAACTACCGCGACTGCCAAAGTTTGCTTCAAGAGTACTGGGAAGGCAGTTCTGACTCCCAAATAAGGCAGTGCTAATTTTAGAAATATATAATTTGTGGACTTTCTAAGTATTCTTACAATTATCAAGATTGGCCTTTTTTTTTTTCTTTGACAAACAGGCTGTCTGTACTACTACTATTCAGCTTCTACTTCTCCCAGTCCTGGGGTCCTCCTGTCCCATGGCACCTCAGGTGCCATGCCATACTCTGGAGATCAGGCAGCTCCTTGGTGGAAGGAGCAGCAGCTGGCTGACACCATGCTCCCCTGAACCCAGGCTCTGGGTGCTCAAGACAGATCAACTTGGCCATTTTGCTCTCAACCCTACTTAATGGCACAAGCGACCAGACCAGGCCCCTTAGAGGATGAGGAGCAGCATAGGCCTCTTGGTTTCTTACTGGTGTCTCCTGTGCCTAAGGGAGCCCTTGAACTTGATGACCATCTGAGAAGACCCTACTCATCTTTCAAGTTGAGCACTAAGCCAGTCTTTCTGGGCAGCTGCTCATGCAAAACCGCACCCCCTTTTGAATACTTCTGAGTCTCCTACTCAACAATTTAGTCTCAATCACAATTTAACATCTGATTTATGTGCTTTCTATGTCTTGTTGGCTTTCCCTCTCGATTATGAGCTCCTTGGGGGTTTAGACACCATCTGGGAGTTTCTTCCCCCTTCTTAGATGCACTGTAACATGACAACTTGTGGCTGTGTCTGTTTTCCCACAGGAGGACTGCTGAGGTTCCAGAGGCAGAGTGACAAGCGCAGGACTAACACTGGCCACACATATCCTAGGGGCATAAGGGCTCCAAGTTCAGAAGAACCACACAGGCTACCAAGAGGCCTGGGCTGGATGTCAACCAGCCAGGGCTGATGAAAACGAAGGTGGACGAGTTAAGTTGACAGCACTTCCTGTATTGCTCCAGAACAGCAGCTGGAGATGCAAGCCCTTGGACATTTCTGAATCTTTCCCCCTGCACCAAACCAACAGGTCTGGATTTCAGAATCCACATTTTTAACAAGTGTCCCACATACTGTGGTGCAAGTGGCAGCAGGAGTCTCGGGTCACACTCTGAAAAACATACTCCAGCATGGTGCTTTTCAAATCAAGGCCCCTAGACCTGCAACTCAGCATCTGCATCACAGGGAACTTGTTAGAAATGTTAATTCTCAGTATCACCCAGACCTACTGTCAGAAACTTTCAATCTGTGATCTGATGAGCCCTCCAGGTGATTCAGAGTCATGTTAAGGTATGTGAACCATAGGCCTAAGAGTCCCAGTTCAAGGCAGAAGGGGGAGACACTCTTCATCTCCTACAGGATAATCTTCAGTCTCATCAAACTCTTGCTGAGGTGAATGCTGGTGCTGCAGGGAGGAGGGGAAGAAGGCCCCACAGACCTGGGAAGAAAGAGAGGGACCATGGGTTCCTCTTTCTTTATTGGACACTTTGTAGATGTCACTCAGGTCTAAAAGTTACACTGTTAAATAATTATTTAAAAATGGACCAGGACCAAGGCCCTGGTCCAGAGCTCCAAACCAGAAGCAAAAGGAACAGGGGTGGTGGGCTGGGGGTAATCCTCCAACATCACCAAAACCCAGAAAATGAGGCTCTTAAAACTCCTTCACACGCCAAATCCAGGGTATGGGTCCTTGGGCTAACCCTAGGGTACCTCTGGCTGCATCTCTCTTAGGGCAACATAACCAGCAACAGGCTAGAGGGAAGAGCCAGCCAAGTCCAGACATGGACAGATGTAACTGGAAGGAGGATGGGAAACGGACAGGTACTGTCCAGCTGTAGATAAGGTAACAGTGCAGCGAAGGCAGGCTGAGATGGGGAGAGGCTGGGGGCAGTATTGCAGCAATGCGGGAGTGCAGCCCCAGGGTCCTGTCCTGAGTGGCTTGTCAGGCGACAGCTGGTAGTCCCCAGGTGGCGCTCCTGACCCAAGGGGGCCAAGGGCTCACACATTGTGGGTCCTCTTGGTGAGCTGGGGCTCCTCGTCTACCAGCTTGGACTTGAGGTGCTCCTTGTAGGCCAGGATGTCTCCAGGCCACTTGGTGATTGTCTGTTTCTCACAGACCCAGATTTCCTGTGCAACCTGGAAAGGAGATCCTGGATTGAACTGGGCAGAGGTTCTCCCACCCCGCCCCCCCGCAGCCCCAGAACCAATCAACGGGGTTCCAGGGAGAAAATGCCACACTCTCCCCTGAGGCCTCACCCAAACCCCATCCAACTGTTTCACTACCTATGTTCTTTGGGATGTCTGACCCTAGGGCACCGTAACCAGCAGGTTCTACAGCCTTCCAAGCTGGGAAGCATGGTTTCCCCTACTGTCAGATCTGTTCAGAGGCTTCACACTAAACTTCCTGTTCCACCCCATCTCTCCCAAAGATTCAGAACAATCAGCACCTTTCCCACGACTGGTGGCTGCCTTCTTCCTAATCTTGTAGTAGTAGATCAGTACTTTTGGACTGAAGAATCTTGGAACAGTAATAAAAATCTGACTCCCCACTCCATTTAGGCCAACATCCTCCCAAAGCCATGAGATCTGTTTCTCAGCAGCCAATCTATCCTGAGACCTTTCTGTGAATCCAGCAAACACCTTTAAGCACCCTACATGTGCCACAACTGCGCTCTACCCAGCCTTTCCTTAGAAGCTCTCTGCTGGGCCTCACCTGCTGAATGAGTCTGAAGTCATGGCTGACTAGCATCATACCACCCTCAAACTCGTTGATGGCATCTGCCAAGGCGTCAATAGTCTCAATGTCCAGGTGGTTGGTGGGCTCGTCCAGGAAGAGCATGTGGGGGTTCTGCCAGGCCAGCCAAGCCAGACACACTCGGCACTTCTGCCCATCTGACAGATTCCGGATTGGGCTCACCTGAGAGGAACGATAAAACATGACAGAGAGTTGCCCCCACCATGCAGCAGACTCCTCTCCTATCCCTCTCTCCCTAGCTCCTTTGTTACCATTACTGCTCTTTTGCAAAACGTAAGGCTCAGACAAGATTACACTGGGTGTGGTGAGAGATGCCTATATTCCTAGCAACTTGGGAGGCTGAGGTAGGAGGACTGCAAGTTCAAGGCCAATCTCAGCAACTTAGCAAGGCCCTAAACAATTTAGCAAGACTCTCTCATAAAAAAAAAAAAAAAAAAAAAAAAAAAGGAAAAGGGTGGAGATGTGGCTCAGTGGTAAAGCATCCCATGGTGCCCCCCCCCCCCCCCCCGCCAAAAGACAACATGGCAAGAGAATACCCTGGCCACTGGTCCTTTTAGGCCTCTTAGGGACACATCTGGGAATCCAACCACCTCGCTACTACCGCATCAACACCCCTTACTCTTGGCCTTTAAGTCCTAACGAACTGGAGCAATCCAGTGGCTCCTCAATTCCAGGTCTAGACCTAGAACTGTTTTCTAGGTGGTCTATTCCTTTGTCTTCAAACATGCCGGCACAAGGGCGTGACAGAGACCAGCTCACTATCCTTGTCCACCAACTCCACAGTGACACTCAAACACTATGACATGACCAGCTAGAGAAGAGGCAGCAGGCTGGAGGCAGGAGAGGAGACTCTGGGAGGGACAGCTTCCAAACCTGTGCTTCCAGGACGCTGTTCCTGACTATCCAGTGGTCTCCCACTACCTGGACTTCCTCCCACACCCCTCCTCCACTAACCTGCTGTTTTCCAGTGAGGCCATATCGCCCAATGATCTTCCTCATTTCCTCCTTCTCTTTGATCTCTGGGTAGCACTTCATCATGTACTCCAAAGGGGAGAGATCTAAATCCAGCTGCTCCTGTAAATGCTGCAGGAAAAATTGGGACCCACCCAGGTGTGACTGGTAGCCGGCTTTAAAAGGAGCCATCTGGGTTACCTGCTTGGGTAATTTTCTATCTCAACCCTAGGCACTTGTTCAGGATTCAAGGAGAAGCAGGTAGGAGCTAACTAGGTTTGAATTCCTGGGGGGAGGGGTTGGGGCCAGATGCAGCCCCTCCCTATACCCTGGGCAACTTCCTGGGCCCTGACCCCAACCTGTACCTGATGGTAACGCCCTATCTTGACGTGAGAATGCTTCCGGATCATCCCATCTGTGGGTAGTAGCTAGGAGGAAAAAAGGATTAAATAGAAATATAAGCACATAAAAGAAAATCTGAATAGAAGCACACACAGGCAGAGAGGGAGCAAATACCCGGCACAGTGAACCGGGCTCTACAACTTCTGAGACAGAGATCCCTTCACCAAGGCAGACTCTCAGTCTGGCAGCTCTAAAAATATTCAGGATGACCTATTGAAACAGGCATTCATTTTCAAGGGTGGAGAATGAATTTATTAAGTAGTTATGAACTGTCCACTATAGAATGCACCAAAGGAATGCATTAGCAATGAACTTGGATATGGGCACAACATACATTTTCTAAAGAAAAACATTATCTCCAAATGCAGATATTCCTATATCCAAAATGCTAACTAAAAACACAAAAATCACAAGGGACATGTGCTCCAGCCTTAGCCCTGACCCGCAAGGAGAATCCCCCTCTCCCGCTGTGCCCTAACCACTCTGGGTGGTTCACTCACCAACAGGGTACCCAGACTCTGTAAGAGTAGAGGCCCCTACTCTTAGAAGCAGCCAAGTTCTACCTGAGCACCATACCTCTCCAGTTAGCAGCTTCAAAAGTGTTGACTTCCCAGCTCCGTTGGGCCCTACCAGAGCCACTCGTGTGTCGAGGTCAATACCAAATTCTAGATTATTGTAGATGCAAGGCTGAGGTGGGTATAAGAGAGACATGGACACAGGCTGGAGTACTGATCTACTCTGCCTGTGGAGTCCCAGTCACCAATGGAACACTGGAGAGAATGGAGTGCTGAGCCCAACCACCACCTCCACCTGCCAACCAGCTGGGCAGCTCTCCTTCAGGTATCTGAAGGGCCAGCTTAAGTCCTTGGATGAGGTAGGCAGCTGCCAAGCCCACCCCAACACAGGTCAGCATGATAGGAAGAGGCTCCTGCTGGCTACCACAGGCCCTGGAAGATGCACACCAGCCCCAAGCCGCCCACACCCGGGCTTGAACTTACCCCATCTTTTGTATACTTGAAGCTCACGTTCTGCACCATAATGACAGGTGGAGGGATCTTGCCACACGGTGGGAAATAAAATGACAGTGTCTAGGAAAAGAAAAAGACACTTATCAGGCTGGTAAATTCTCAAACCTCAAACCTCTGGCCACCTAACCCCACCTGACCCCACCTTGTCACTCACGACCCTTTCCGTCAGTCCTGATGCCATCATTTTCTGTAGTGTCTTTTCCTTGCTCTGGGCCTGCCGGGCCAGCTTGGCACTGCCATGACCAAATCTAGCAATGTAGTTCTGAAAGAGACCAAAAAAGTGGGTTTGAAGTATATGCAGGCACCAAACAACTCCTGATGATCATAGCCAGACACAGTGGCACATGCCTGTAATTGACTTGAGAGGCTGAGACAGGAGGATTGCAAGTTTGAGGCCAACCTCAGCAGTTTAGCAAGGCCCTAAGAAACTTATTGAGACCCTGTCTCAAAAAGGATGGGAATGTAGCTCAGTGGCAAAGTGTTCTGGCTTCAATTCCCAGTACCAAAAAAAAAAAACAACTTCCTCCTGACTTCCTTCAGCACCCAGCCTCCCCAGATACCTCCTCCAATTGTCTGATTTGATTCAGATGGGAAAATGTGCACTTGCCTCTACAATCTCCCTACCTTCATGTGTGCAATCTGATCTTGCTCCCAGTGAAACCTCTTCATCTGGTTCTCCTCCAGCTCCAGTCGTGTCTTCACATACTGATCATAATTACCCTGCAGGAAAATGCACCAGGCAAGCAGGCAGCTTAAACCTGGGTCTCAGTTCTGGGTTCTCAGAGTTTAGGGGGATGAGGGATGGCACTGACTTGGCCTTGGCTCTAAGGCTGTGCAGTAAGAAGAAAGGAAGTATATCAAAAGAAGCACATCCTAAACTAGAATGCAAGGTCTTTTCAATTCTGTGCCTCTTGCTCAGTCTAGACAGGCCAGGCTCCAAGGCAAATCCTTAGATTAGCCACTTCAGACACTTCAGCATTGGGAACAACCCTGAAAACCATTCTTATACTGCTCTCATGAAGCTCAGAACTCCCAAACACCATCTCCCACTACCCGACCTCCAGAGGCCGATGCCCCACAAGGACTGTATGAGCAGTCCCTAGGTGAAAAAAACAGGCTGACTGGATTTAGGACCTGGAAAACTCTGTTCAACTGGATTGCCATGGTTTCTGTCTGCCAAACAACCTGGACTCAAGCTAAATATTCATTAAAAAGTTAAGTTGCAGAATGAAATACTATGCAGTCACTGAAAAGAGGTGGATTTACACATACCCATTTGGAAAGGTATTTAAAAACAAGAATAAAAATTGTATTAAGCCCACAACTATGTAAAAAGAAAAGGATATATGAATGTAGAAATTTCCTACTAATGCTTACAAGTACATACCAGGTAAAGACTATTAACACTCTGTGGCAAGTATAAATACATGAGAAACACTTTAATTCTCACTTTTTACATGTTTTTTGAAATATTAAAGATAAAAAGGTGAGGGACAACATGGAGGTGCTAAGACCTTAATCCCCACCCTCCTGTACTCAGGGAAGGCGGGTTCAGTGCACTGACTCTCATGACAGAGTGAAGGTGCCATGCGAGAAGGTAAAGGGAGCTGGCCTTCCCCGGTCACTGAGTGAGAGCAACTTCTTTGCCATAAGGCAAACATACACCACATGCATTTGCTGCCAACCCATGGCCTATGCCTGAAAGCAATGGCTTTGGGACTAAAATAAAACAGGCTACAGGGACTCCCTGTCCATATCTTTTTTTAGCAATAGGGAGAAAAGAGCTGTTAGGCTGCCTTTTTTAAAGGAGAACTTCCGAGATTTATAAGCATAGAGATGAGTGTGGGAGAAGCTGAGGTCCACTCACCGTATAGTACTTCAGTTTCTTGTTGTGCATATGAATGATATTGGTACAGACACCATTCAGGAAATCTTGAGAGTGGGACACCAGGACCAGGATGCGCTTAAAACTGCAAAGTCCAAGAACCAATTAGGAATGTACTCCAAACTAGAGACAGGTGACAACAGGTAAACTTAGAGTTGGGCCCAGAAAACCTTCATCTTTTTCCATCCTCACAGCTAGCCACTCTTTCTTTGGATGTACTGTGCAATTCTTGGCTGTCAAGTGCCTAAGCCACCACTGCAACATTTACCTGTAAGGGGATCTGGTGCCTTTTGAAGTGTGACAAGACAACCTGAGCCTCAGCCTTGTGTGACAAGACAATCTGAGCCCCAGCCTTCTGCTCCTTCAACAGAATGGCATGAATATGGTAACAAGAGTGATGGTAAGAAGTGCCATGTATACAAATACACCCCTAAGTGTATCCAGAACTGCAGGGGGGTAGAGGGGAAAGGGCTGAAACAATGCAATGAAGAACACGAGGCTTTTCTTTTTTCAAAGAAGCACTAAGCCACTAACGTTTTTTTTTTGTTGTTGTTGTTGTTGTTCGTTTTTAATGCAGGGATGATGGAGAATATTCCAGGTTTCTAGTCCTTTAGCCATAAAAGGATTATGACCATACTGGCTATTTTTTCCTTTGTTACTGCAATCTGATCTTAGATGGGAGATCCCCATCAAATGTATATAGCATACAACTAGGAAAAGAATACTGTTTTTAGTAAAGATACTGGGTTCTTTTTTGTTTTGTTTGATACTGGGGACTGAATCCAGGGGCACTTTAGTACCACTGAGCTACATTCCAGTCCTTTTATTTTTTATTTTGAGAAAGAGTCTCACTAAGTTACTGGGGCTGGCCTCAAACTTGCCATCCTCCTGCTTCCTTAACCTCCAGAGTCGCTGGGACCCCCCTGGGCTGATACTATATTTTAAGGGGAAAACCAAAGAGGATTAAAACAAACAAACAAACAAAAAAACCACCTCTCTCACATTTCAGATTACACACAAACAAAAAGGCCAGCCCTCAGGGGCTCAGCACTTCATCTAGCCTTACTTTCAGTCTATTTTCTCAATGTTGCACTATGGTGCAGGTTCTGCATCCATTTTCTTTAGAGACTGCTCAACTGCCCCCCTGGGACCTGCCCATTCCCATCCCACACCCAACTCCACCTCCTTACGTCTTTAGTTCTTCTTCCAACCACACACAAGCGTCTAGGTCCAAGTGGTTGGTGGGCTCATCCAGGAGCAGCATGAAGGGCCGGATAAAGAGGGCTCTGAAGGACAAGAAAGGAGACAGAGGCAACTCATCATCACAGGGGCCACATGGAGGGGACCAAATTGTCTGCTACATGCAATTTTGGTTAAGCCTGACTTGAGTCCCAAAATCAACCTGGGTTCTGTAACTCAGAAGAAAGAGGAAAACTAGGAGAAACCAGAGTTGCAGAGCTGAGATAAAATGTAGAAAACAGGGCTCAGAGGCACAGGAACATAGTCTTGGGAGAAGGCTGAAAAGTCCTTATGAGTCTGTAAGTCTTGTACACTGGGGCTGGTGAAGAGGAACCCAAAAGGGTATTGAGAGAATAAACTGGTAAGTAGAAAGTATTCATGGTGCACCAATCTGGAGGTGCTGCCAGAAAGGAAAATCTTCTTAAACCGGAAAGCTTTGATTGCCAAACCTGCAGTCCCCTCACCTTGCAAATAAGATTTTACAATCTTTGATTTGTAAATCTTATTACAAATAAGATTTCTGGGCACCAAACTCCAGTATTTTGCGGGCATCAATGTGAAGGGGAGGCTGGGAATTTGTGTTTATCAAAGTTCCTAGGTGGACCAGAGGCAGCTAACCAATGCTAGCAGGTAGAAATACTATGGTTTGAAAGTGGCCTGTCCCCTATAAAACTTATACTGGAGCTTAATCTCCACTGCAAGGTGTTAAAAAGTAGAAATGTAATTCAAC
This sequence comes from Marmota flaviventris, assembly GCF_047511675.1. Lineage (NCBI taxonomy): Eukaryota > Metazoa > Chordata > Mammalia > Rodentia > Sciuridae > Marmota > Marmota flaviventris. The sequence continues at coordinate 6,221,026 of NC_092498.1, read as the reverse complement.
TATGGTGCTTAGCAGTAGGTCCTTTGGGAGGTGATTAGCATCAGATAAGGTCATCAGGGTAGAGCCCCAGGAGTGAATACTAATGGCTTTATAAGCGGGAAAGACCAGGGGAGAAACCTACCCCATCTCTTGCCAGATGATACCTGCATCACCTCAGGACTCTGCCAGCAAGAAGGCATTACCAGATGTGGCCCCTTGGCCTTCAACCTCAAGAACCATAAGCCACCACACCTCTTTATAAAGTGTGTAACCTCGGGTACTTCATTATAGTAACAGAAAAGGGACTGATAAAGCTAGGGTCTCTGGGGAATGCCAGACTACAGAAACTCACCTTGGGCCCAGATACCAGAAGATAAGGACGACAGATTCACAATAGTTGTCTAACATTTCATCTTTATAGTAAGAATTAACAGGTAAAAAGGGAGTCAGGAGAGAAAAGAAACAGAAAATTCCACCATTTTACCTGGGGCCGCTCCAGGGAGCCCTAAACCCTGTGTTGGGTCCGATGCTGCGCTAGGTCAGTCTGGAGTACCACAGCCATGAAGCCCACTCTCCTCTCAGTCCATCCTTATTACCCACTCCACACCATCAATGTTTGTGTCTCCTTGCCACTTACTGACCACTAGTCCCTGTTCCAAACAGTTCTACTGGAGTGAGCATCAATTCTGAGAGACAGAGAGCTTCAAGAGTGGGGAAGGAGAGAGAGACTCACCTGGCAAGGGCAACCCTCATCCTCCAGCCCCCACTGAAGTCTTTTAGCTTCTTGCGTTGCATGGCAGGTGTAAAACCCAGTCCGTGCAATATCCGCGAGGCCCTCATCTCTGCCTTGTCAGCATCCAACTCCTCCAGGCGCTCGTAGAGTTCCATGAGCTTCTCACACTCCGCTGTGGGCAGCACAGGGCCGTCAGGCTCCCTGCGGCTTTCCCAAGAGGAAGCCCACCCCCGCCCCTGAGCCTGGAGCCCTACCATCCTCATGAGCTAGCCGCTCAGCCTCCCTCTCCAGCATGGCCCGCTCTGTGTCCACTTCCATCACGCACTGCAAGGGTGTTTTGTCACTAGGGGGCATCTCTCGGGTCAGATGGTAGATATCGATGTGCTCAGGGATGGGCACTTCACGTTTCCCAATAGCAGAGAGCAGCATGGACTTTCCTAAGAGGGAGAAAAGAGGGCACTCAGTAATTTCTCTATTGTTCCTCTCTACCAGTTGCTTACAGCCAAACCAGGACCTCACTATTCCTCCCTTCATTTGTCCAACCCTCCTACTTTCCACTCTTTTTTTTTTTTTCAGACAGAGAGAGAGAATTTTAATATTTATTTTTTAGTTTTTGGCAGACACAACATCTTTGTTTGTATGTGGTGCTGAGGATCGAACCCGGGCCACAGGCATGCCAGGCAAGCGCGCTATCGCTTGAGCCACATCCCCAGCCCCTACTTTCCACTCTTAGGGTAACTTTCCAACTTTCATCCAATTCTTGTCCCACTCCATCTCCTTCATGTATTTTTTTTCCACAACAGCTTCACATACCACTGTTCCCTGAACCCTCTGGACTTTTCCAGCACCTACTATCTAAATTATTCAGGTGGTGGTGTGTACTACTGCCATGTACTGCTAATTCCTTTCCTCTGGGTAAACCTGGTCTCCACCCATAATGCATACTCCTTGCTTTGTACACAGCTTATGCTAAATACCTGCTAAGTCACAAATGAGCCAAGGAGAGGACCCCCTCCCCACACCTTCTAAGGGCCTCACCTATTCCATTTAAGCCAATAAGGCCATAACGACGGCCTGAATTTAATTCCAGTTTGGTGTCACTGAGCAGCTCTTGACCATGAAAGGTGAGTGAGAGGTTGATAATGTGGACATCAGTACTATTGGGGTGAGAAGCTAGGACACCAGTGACAGCTCGAGCAGCAGCTTTCTTCATCTCAAAGTCCTCTAGCTCCTTGGTCAGTAAATCCACTTCTGGGGGAAAAAATGCAATTAGGGAAGGGGACTGACAGTCAGCTCTCACACAAACAGGCAGCTAGATCCTAAAGGACCTGGGCTGAGGCCATGCTGAGCAGACTCGGAGGTTTCACAGAGTGAGCTTTATACAGAGTGCACACTAACTCAGATCTGTCCAACCCCCTGCTTTCTTGGATACCTTTTACTTTGCAATCTGTCCTTTGGATTCTAAGCTTCTGTTGTCCATGTCTTGTCCTACTGTGTCCTTGTTTACTCTCACAATTTTTTTTTTTTTTTGTGTGTGTGTGTGTGTGTGGTGCTGGGGATTGAACACATGGCCTGTGCATGTGAGGGAAGCACTCTATCAACTGAGCTATATCCCCAACTCCTATTCCTACAATTCTAAACTTCCCATCCTCTACTATCATGGCCAAGAGTGAAAGTGTCCTGGCTTTATTGAACCAGCTTTATCCTAAATTCTTATTTTGGAGACAATTTCTCCGACTCAACTCCATCACTTTTGTTTTGTAGTTCTATGGATTTAACCTAGAGGCACTCTACCACTGAGCTACATCCTCACATTTTGTGTTTTTTACTTTGAGACAGGATCTCACTAATTTGCAGACTGGCCCTGAACTTATGATCCTCCCGCCTCAACCTCTGAGTTGCTAGGATTACAGGCACACACTACCATGCATGGATCTGTCATTCATTTTTTACCTCTTTGTATGTATACCTATCTGTTATTTTGTATTACTGATTCTCTTTTCCTCTTCAAACAGTTACCTAGAGTCTGTCTGTGAAGTAGCTCACAAAAAGAAGTATCACCCAAGACATGGTCCCTGTATTCTTAAGAGCAAACAATTTAGATGAAGAAATAGGAAACACAACGTAAAAAGGTAAGTAACATTATGAGATAGCATAGGATACAATGAATGGGAAATTACTAAGGTCAAGTTTAAGTGTTTTTGCTATCTTGAACTGAGCTTTCAAAGAAATGTCAAATGTAGCTAGCACAAACACATGGTATATTAAAACTTAAAGGTGTAAAAGAACAGAAATATACTAACTATTCAAAGGACAATGAATAGTCTGGATGTAATAAAAGGACTTGGTGGGGAGTTTCCAGGGTACAGGGAAGAGGCTGATTATATTGTAAAGGGCCTGGAATATTCTTTATCTGCCATGTTTTCCTATCTAGATTGCAAATCATCAGAGAGCAGACTATGTTTATAGTACCTTGGTGTGTAGCACTATGTCTAACACTTGAGGCATGCTCAATAAACAAATACTAAAAATATCGTTTCCAGGGAGAGCTCATAAAACAATTCATAAGTTACTTTATGTAAATATAATGCACGTGTATCATGGCAAGAGCCCCACATGCTGGACACCATGCATAGAAATGAAAACTGAGAAAGGGACAGGAAACTGACCACCTCTTTATAGTCCAATAGAGTTTCAAAGCAGCTCAACAAGTTGCATGTTTGCTTGCCATTTGTTCAAACAGGGTAGCACAAACTCCAATGCTACTAATTTATCATGAAAATTTTCATGGCCCCAGCACCAAGACTGACTGAGAGCGAGGCATGCCTTATGTCTTAGTACCCAACCCTGGAACTCACCGCTCCCTCAATTCACCTGTAGTCTCTCTGCCATTGGCCTCATTTTTCTCCTCTGCTGCCTGTGGTTCTGTCACAGCATCTCCGTTTTCTTCATGTCCCTTTCTGGGCCGCTGTCGAGCTTTGGCAGCTTCCTTCTTTTTGGCAGCCTTCTTCTTGGCCAGGTCAGAGGGCATGGTGCTGAACCACAGGGGTAGGTCACTGTTCTTTCAGGGAGTCTGAAGGAAGGCAAACAGATACTCCAGATTTCTAAACTTACTGGTAAGAATGCGTGAGCCCTGCTCCATCCCGCCTGGAATTTTCCTATCAAGCCTCTGATGCCAGCCTCTGCCCCGGCCTAGCCTGTCCCAACTTGGCCAGGGTCTCTCAAGCCACTTCTGGGCCTGCCGCTCTTCTCTTCCTGACATCTCTTCCCTCTGGCCCGGGTCCCCACCCCCAAGGCCTTCTTCACTTTGAAACCCCCTTCCTTCAGGACCTTCAGCTGGAGCCAGGCTCTGCCACTCCACAGAGGTCCCATCTCCAGTTCCCCGTGACCTGGCGCTCCGCACTCCGGAGGCCACCGCACTTTCCGGCCAGGTTCTTCCCGGGACGCTCGTGGCCCGCGCGGTGAGCGCTCTCAGTCTCCACGCTCGCCGCCCCCGAGCCTCCAACACCCCGCCGTCAGCTGTTCTCCTCGCGCCCTTCCTCCTCCCTCGCAGCCCCCTCCATCTCGACCCGCTCTCGCTTTCCTTCTCTTGTCCAGCCTGCCCCTAGGCACCAAGCACCCTCCCGCCGCCGGCGCCCCTTCCCCGCAACTCACCGGGCCTCGCCGCTCGGCCTCTGTCGCAACAGAGCTGCTCCTTGAGCTCCTCCGCGTGCGGCCGGCTCTCCAGCCAATCACGGCCGCGGGGCTCTCGGCGCGCCGCCGCGAGAGCTCCTGGGAAGTGTGTCCTTGAGTCGCGGCGGCCAAGGGCGGGACCCGCGCGGAGAACTACCGCCGATCCCAGGAGCCGCGGGCGCGCGCGCACGTCATCAGTACGCGCGAGGCTGGGCGGGGTTAGAGTCCCAGAGCCCTCCACCTGCAGGCCCGCTTCAGGCTCTGGGAACTGCAAATCCCAGACTGCGCCTCGGAGAAGCGAGCTGGGCGTGCCAGGCTTCACCCCGCCTCGCCAAGATCTGTTGAGCTGTGTGGAGATGTCGAGTCTGTAGGGTCCCCTCTGGTTCCGCCAGCCGGGAGCGCGACTACACTTCCCGGTGCGCAACGCGCGAGAATGGGTCGGAACAATGGGAAGAGAGGTGAAGGTGGAGGTGCCTGCCGGAGTGAGGGGGCCGGGCGGACGATGACAGCGGAATTCTCCGAGGAAGAAAGACATCCTGGACTCTTGAGACGGAAATCTGAGAGGCTGGTTCATCATTAACCAAACGTTGTTCCAGAATCTTAGCTGCTTACCCCACCCACTCTAGAATTGTTAGATTTCCATCAAAACCACGTAAGTTCGATGCGATGAGTCTGAAGTAAAAGACCCCTTTGCTGAGGTTTTAGCAACACTTAGCTATGACATTGACTGTTACTTTTTTTTTTTTGAGCCTCACTTACTCTCGGACTTCGCATTGTAAACTCCAAATCTGTAGCCACAAATACAAGGCAAATTCTTGATCCTGTTACTTCAACAGGCTCCTATCAACCGGTGCCTCGGGATCAGTGACACTAGAGGAAACAAAGAAACTCTTACTCCTATGGGGACTCAAAAAAAAAAAGAGCTCCCGTAGTAGAAGTAGTTTTCCTCCGTAGACTCTGCTTACTTACAGTTCAGAGAAAAGCCATGCTATTTCACATTTTCATACCTTAAACATTAGTTTCCCTAGAATTAAGTACTACTATACATCAGGCTCAGAGATGGAGTTGCCTTGATGACAAATCACTCCTTGACTTCATGAGGAAGAAGGAACTTTTGAAAAGTAAACAACGACCTTCAAGTATGTTAAGTGCCTTAAAATAAGTGACTTATGTGCTGTTGAGTAATGAGGTGGGGACCTCACATGAATAGCATAATTAAGAACATGAACTTGGGGCACACTGCTTGCATTCAGACCCCAGCTCTACTGCTCACAATGTTTGACACTGTGCAAAGTACAAACTTTCCTCTGTAAAATGAGAAGGATGTAGTATAGTACTGACCTCATGTGTTTGTAAGGATTAAAGAGCTTAATTCTTGTTAATTAATTAATTAGCTAACTGAATTTTTCTCTTGCCCTTCCTGCTCCTTGTAGAATACTTGCCTATGGATAATATGCACTAGATATTGATTTAATTTAATGTTTAACAAATATTAAAGCATCTACTATATGTAAAAGCATTATTTTAGACACAAAAAATATACAATATAGTTGAATGACTATATATAGCTTTTCTGCATGAAGCAAAGGAGTAATCATTGTAGATCACATAAGAATCACTTACCCAGGCACTGAACCTCCTTGGGAGTATTGTCTCCCTTTACTAGCCTTATTTAACATATGTAGTCACAGGCAGGTTACAAGGAACTAAATAATAGAGCTGTCAATAAAAATACAGCTGTGAGACAGTACCAGAATTTGAAGACATAGACTTTTTTAAAAAAGTATTTTTATTAGTTATTGATGGACCTTTATTTATTTATTTGCTTATATGTGGTGCTGAGAATTGAACCCAGTGCTCATACATGATAAACAAGTGCTCTACCACTGAGCCACAACCCCAGCCCCTGAAGACAGTCTTTTGATTCCAGAACTGCACTCTATAAAATGGCTCCTGATGACAAGGGAACAACTTTAACAAAGTCACTTCTCTGAAGGTATCTGTGTAGCAGCCAATCACATGCATGATTTCCTGAAGAAATGATGAACAGTTGCTGGGCATCTCCCTCAGTATGGTGAATGGCTTTACAAAGCATGTTGACCACTTAGAAGTTATGCCATTCCCATTAGAGATTAGATCACTTTCAGGGAAAAGAATGGAGGTGAAGAGAGAAGAATGGGGAGAAAGGAGAAATTAGAGGAAGAGAAGGATAGAGGAATAGGAGAAGAAAAGGAAAGGCTAAATATGAACAAATCATAGAAGGTCAGTGCTGCAAGAACATTTGGTTTAGACTGTTTAAAATATGAAGAAACTGAGGCCCAAGGAAGGAAATAAGACCCAAGGAAGGAAATGACTCATCAAGAGTTACCTAGTGTTAGGTTTGGATGTGAAGTGTCCCCCAAAAGCTCATGTATAATACAATGCAAGAAGGCTTAGAGAAGAAATGATTGGGTTATGAGAACCTTAACCCCATCAGTGAATTAATCCCCTGATGGGATTAACTGAGTGGTAACTAAAGACAGGTAGGGTATGGCTAGAGTATGTGGGTAATTGCGGGGCATGTCTTTGGGTATATATTTTATATCTGGTGAGTAGAGTCTCTGTCTCTGCTGCCTCATCATCATGTGAGCTGCTTCCCTCCACCACACTCTTCTGCCATGATGTTCAGCCTCACCTTGAGCCCCAAGGAATGGAGCCAGATGTCTTATAGGCAGAGACCTCTGAAACTGTGAGCCCTCAAATAAACTTTTCCTTCTCTAAAGTTGTTCTTTTCAGGTTTTTCAGTCACATCAGTGAAAAAGCTGACTAAAACACCTAAGAATTTAGTTAAACCAAGAAAGGTTTGGAACTATAGTGTTTAATATGGTAGCCTCTAGGCACTTGTAACTACGGAGCTCCTGAAATATGCCTAGTCTGAGTTGTGATATGCTGTAAGAGGAAAATATGTATTGGATTTCATATGGGGAAAATGTAAAACAAATCAGTAGTCTTTCATGTTGATTATAGGTTGAAATGATATTTTGGATACCTGATAATATTAAAATGAATTTTACCTGTTCAAAAAATGTGGCTATTAAGTTATTTTAATTTACATACATAGCTCTTATTTGTGGCTCACATATTTCTTTTGGACAACACTGGTCTGGAAATCTGATCTCTAGATGAGCATCCCTACTCTGTTTCCTAAAATCTCTTATTTATTTATTATTATTATTATTATTGGTGGTGCTGGAGATTGAACCCAAGGCCTTGGGCATGTGAGGCAAGCACTCAACCAACTGAACTATGTCCCCAGCCCCACCCCAAATCTCTTTAACAAGTCATTCATTTACCTGTGTCCCAGTTGCTGAGGGGAGATCCAGTTACAGTCTAGCTGGGGATAAGACCAAAAGACAGCAAGAGATTAACAGTGCTGGTGGTTAATTAGGTAAGTTCCATCTTATATACTGGTAGAATGGTGTTTTTTTTTTTTTTTTTTTTTTTTTTTTTTTTTTTTTTTTAAAGAGAGAGAGGAGAGAGAGGGGGAGAGAGAGAGAATTTTTTAATGTTTATTTTTTAGTTTTCGGCAGACACAACATCTTTGTTTGTATGTGGTGCTGAGGATCGAACCCGGGCCGCACGCATGCCAGGCAAGCACGCTACCGCTTGAGCCACATCCCCAGCCCTAGAATGGTGTTTTTAACCAGCCCTACTGTTGCCACTTTTTAAACTAACACTTCCTTTACTATTTTGAAACAAAGTTCCTAGATGATATAACCTAACTATACAATTTCAAGAAAATTAGTTCTTAACCACAAAAGAAAGAAAAATAAAAAATAAAAGAAATCCTTTATAAACTAGTAACATTATTTCAATATACTCTATAATGTAGATGTTTGCTGGGTGTGGTGGTGGCACACTATAATACCAGCAACTCAGGAGGCTGAGGCAGAAGGATTGCAAGTTCAGGGCCAGCCTCAGCAATTTGATGAGACCATATTTCAAAATAGATAGATAGATAGATAAAAAGTCTGGGGTTGTGGGCTCAGTGGTAGAGCACCCCTGGGTTTAATTCCCAGTACAAGGATGTTTGGACCTATCCATGAGATCACTTTGAATGTGACAGTACAAATGCATTCTCCGCAGGGTGCCATTGTTGTTGGTGATGAAGTTCTCCAAAATGGTGAAGAGCTCTTAGCAAATTCATGAACATAACAGAGTAGTCTGCCTTCCATTCATATGGTAGTTATATTCCTTTAAAATTTGGCACATTTTACAAACCCATATAACTACTTTGTTTTTTATATGTAAAACAGCTGTAAGGATCCGATTATTAAAACCAGTTTTTTCACTTACATGAATGCTGAGTAGAACATTGTATGGGATTAGGACAGTTTTGTGATACTACCTTGCAATGTGCAAGACATCGACCTTCTCCCCCAACACTGCCATTTGACAACAAAGTTGCTCCTATACTTTTCCAAATTGCTCCGTAGGAAAGGTGCCATCCTGGTTGGGATCCCACTGTGTCAGCTGAAGACCCCTCCTTCCCTGTAGCCTCATCTTGGTCTGTTCTACTATCACCAGGCTCTAGCCGCCCCATCCTTCCCAATTTTCTTCACTAATTCCCTTCACTAATTGCCTGGGGAACTCTGCTTTGTGTCTGGACAACTCTTAATGAATTTTTTTTTTTTTTTTTATTGGTTGTTCAAAACATTACTTACTGAACTTTTGGATCTCAGCATTCCCAGTCTAATTCTCCCTGTTTTGGTACTTTTCTGCAGTGGTACTCATCACAATTTGTGATTTATACCTGTTTCATTTTTGGTATGCCCCAAAATGTTTAATGCCTGCCTTGCTCAACTCTCAGCCCTGCAGACAGGACTGGCCAGCTCGTCCACCACTGGTCAGCTCCTACGGTGCCATCGAGACCGCCGGAACTCTGGGTGACAACAAACATTTCTTAAGCAGCTGAATGGAGCTGGGGTGGCGAGGCCGACCGGGAGAACCGTGTTCACCGAAGGCAAGGGCATGTCTAGTCCAGGCGAGGCTCGCGGGGACTAGCGTCCGCATACGCCCCCTTAGCCCTCGCCGCTCTGTGGGGCAACCATAGAGAGGCCGCGGGCGGAGCGAGCGGCCGGATGCGGTTACCATAGAGACGGCTGATTGACAGCCAGCGGAAGAGGAAGCCGCGGGCCGGCTGTGAGGTGGCAGCGGCTGCAGCGGCGGAGCAGGCACCTCGGCAGGCACTGGGGTCTGTTCCCCCTTCTCGGCCCCTGCCCCCGTGGCGCGTGCGGGGCGCCGCCCCCCTCCGGGTCCCCACACCCGCCTGGGGCCTGTCAACCTCCACCCAGCCTCCGCCGCCCCCCGCCCTGCTGCAGGGGCCCCTCCCGTGGGGCTTGGCGTCCCTCGTCCCGGGCCGAGAACCGGCTGTGTACCTCTCTCCCGGCCGCGACCTTCCTCCACCCGCCCGGCTCCCAGAACAAACCAGCTGGACCCCCTCACTGCAGCCCCGCGGCGGAGGCGATTTATTTTTGATTTGAGACGAACGGCTGAGACGCGCCTTGGGCCTTCTTGCCGTGGTCGCCGCGGGCCGCCCCGTCGGAAGGCAGCCGAGCCTCTGCTGGCCTTTCCCTGGCCGCTGCTCGCCTCACGGTTTGCGTTTGATTGGCTTGGATTGGTCTCGGGGCCTCGGTTAAAGCCAGGCAGCGGACCGCTTGTCCACGTGAGAGTGCCGCGGTGGGCCCTCAGGAAGGTGGGCGGCCCGGCCTCGCAGCAGCTGTGATGCCGAGAATACCCGGCAAGATGGCCTCATCAGCCCTTGCGCTTCGCTAAGGCCTCAGTGCTGAGTCACCGTGTCCAGCCACCTCATTTGGGTGGGCTGACCCTCCGGACGGGGTTACTGTGGCCATTGTGTTTGCTCAACAGTAGGGAGGGGGCAGAAGGAGGCTTTGGCTCCTTCCCTGGTGTCAGCAGTCCCTTTTGTATCTCAAATGGAAATGGTGCAGAGGCCAGGGAGTCTTCAGGAAAGGGTCACTGAGGCAGACTTCTCTGGCTGGGCCTTTGTTTTAATGGATTGTGTACTTTTCCCTAACTCCTTATCAGTTGTTACCAACTCTTGACTTGGGCCAGTCTACAGGCATGTCTAGTATTGTCCTTTTGGGGTTAGGTTTTGGCAGTATTGAAATTTGCTTCTTCCCCTTTCTACTGGGAGACAGATTGTCATTCTAGTCGTGAGTGAAATCATTTACATATGCATTGCTCTGGGGTAGATCCAGCACCTTGGTAGTTGAAGACCAAACCGGTGGCACAGTTTTCCTGGGGATGCTGAACCTGGAAGCCTACACACCTTGCTCTCTTGATGATCTCTTTGATCCTGGGTTTCCTGGCTAAAACTGTAGCCTGCTGGAGGCCTGTGCCTATCAACCTGTTGATCGTAGAGGCCGTGCCCCTGGGGCACCCACATGGCAGGGCTTGCCATCATGCGACTGAGCTCCCTATTGGCTGTGCTCCGGCCAGCACTTCCCCTCATCCTAGGGCTATCTCTTGGATGTAGTCTGAGTCTCCTGCGGGTTTCCTGGATTCAGGGTGAGGGAGAAGATCCCTGTGTAGAGGCTGTGGGGGAGCCAGGAGGGCTGCACAATCCAGACTCAGGAGTTCAGCCTGACCAAAGCGATGAAGACTTCAAACCCCGGATTGTCCCCTACTACAGGGATCCCAACAAGCCCTACAAGAAGGTACTCAGGTGAGGATTATTTGTGTGTGCAGTTCCCCAGCACTGGCCTTGGTCTTGGGCTGCTATGTAAGTCCTTGTCTCTGCTTCAGTGTGAGGTTCCTTGGAGCAATTCTTTGTCTTATTTTTCCCTCCTCAGGTCTTAGAATGTCTCACTATTGGTACTAAATTAGCGTCCACTGATTTGAACAGGGGAGAAGTTGCACAACTGCTCTAATCCCCCCGAGTAGACCCCCTCACCCAATTAATCAAGTGTCAGTGAATGCTCACTCTAGGAGTTAATTGATAATGATGAGGAAAGAAGTCTCTCTCTTCTCTTTCCTCAACCCCAACTCACTCATTCCTAGGGGTATCCCTAGAGGGTGAAGAGTTGACCCCTGCTTGCTGGTCTCTCCACAGGACACGGTACATCCAGACAGAGCTGGGCTCTCGTGAGCGGTTGCTGGTGGCTGTCCTGACATCCCGAGCCACACTGTCCACTCTGGCCGTGGCTGTTAACCGCACAGTGGCCCACCACTTCCCTCGGTTACTGTACTTCACGGGTCAGCGAGGGGCCCGGGCACCTGCAGGGATGCAGGTGGTATCTCATGGGGACGAGCGGCCTGCCTGGCTCATGTCAGAGACCCTACGCCACCTTCACACACACTTTGGGGCTGACTACGACTGGTTCTTCATCATGCAGGATGACACCTATGTGCAGGCCCCCCGCCTGGCAGCGCTTGCTGGCCACCTCAGCATCAACCAAGACCTATACTTGGGCCGGGCAGAGGAGTTCATTGGCGCAGGCGAGCAGGCCCGGTACTGCCATGGGGGTTTTGGCTACCTGTTGTCACGGAGTCTCCTGCTTCGCCTGCGGCCACATCTGGATGGCTGCCGAGGAGACATCCTAAGTGCCCGACCTGATGAGTGGCTTGGCCGCTGCCTCATCGACTCTCTGGGTGTCGGCTGTGTCTCACAACACCAGGTGACGGCTCTTTCAAGTCAGTCCTAGTCCCTAATGAATTGGTGGCAACAGAGTGATTGCTCTCCAGGCTAGGTGTTAGAGGCCCTCATTTTGTCCTTGCCAGTCACTGGCCTTTCCCTTCAGCACTCTCTTGCTCACCCTTGGCATTGTTAAGATCCTGGAGCCATCAGAAGTGCATCTTGTCAGGAATCCCTGGGAAAAAAAGGGGCCCCGACTCACCAATCCTCCCCATCTGCCTGTCTCCCAACACACACACTACAGTTAGGGACAATGTGGGAATGTCCTAAAGGTGGCCATGCTACAGAGAAGAGCCATGACCCCTTTTCCAGTGCAGAGAGCAGTGCTGTCTTACTGGAGAAGGGCAGAAGACCCCAGAGGCAGGTCATCCTTCAAGGCAAAATATTGGCAGAATTTTCTGTCTTGTGGCTTTTATTCCCTTGAAGAACAGTGGGATTGTTTCTGGAAGAAGGTGTCCCTAGTTGTCCACTTGCTTTCTGATTCCCAATGTGGGCAGAGAGAGTAAGAACTGAGGTCAGGGGATCCACTGAAGGACCCCCGCTTCAGCCTGCTCTAAAGCATCTGCAGTAAAGGTGTGAATGCTGAGTGGCAAAGGGTGCTTTGGGACAGGCAGGCTTTGAATGCCGTGTTGATCAGTCTGATTGGTCCCTCTAGGGTCAGCAGTATCGCTCCTTTGAACTGGCCAAGAATAGGGACCCCGAGAAGGAGGGGAGCTCGGCTTTCCTGAGTGCCTTTGCTGTGCACCCTGTCTCCGAGGGCACCCTCATGTACCGGCTCCACAAACGCTTCAGTGCTCTGGAGTTGGAGCAGGCTTATAGTGAAATAGAGCAACTGCAGGTAAGCTGAGGAACAGCAGGGAGTCCCAAGGACAATAGCTGGAGGGTCTGAGGGAACCAGAGGTATCCAGGCTTACTGAGAGTGGGCAGCTGAATGGGGGCTGGGCCAGGCCGCATTTGATGGTGAGGTGGGAAGGGCTGATTTTGCCTAAGTTTAAAACAATGGCAGAGACAGGGGTCCTTGGGGGTTCAAGGCAATCATAGGGTAAGCTTCTGCAACAACTTGGATAAGGTGATCTCAGGATCAGGCAGAACCATTAGCTCCTCTCCACCAAAGAGGCAAAAACCCAGAAGTTCCTGAACCTCTAAAAGTGCCCACAGAAAAATCCAGGGCTAAAAAGGAGAGGGATTCTCTAGTTGAATGTGGGGTCGTTAGAAGTGGGGTATAGGTGAGAAAGAGTTTAGTCATAGAGAGGTGGTGAGTCCTCCAGGCATGGGATAGAAAGGTTGTCAAGCTTTTGCATTTTGAGATGCTTTGGCCTGTGCAAAGCACACATTCTGCCTCCTCACAGCAGTTGTATAAGGTGGGTATCATTTATATTCCCTTTCACTTTGTACCTAGAGAATGTTATATGCCAGGGATTAGGTGACTACCAGAGCTCAGCTGTTGGAATCCTAGAGCCAGGCAGCTGGTGCCGGGTAGGATCCTGGAGCTGACACTAACTTGAGGTCTCTTCCCTCCAACCTAGGCTCAGATCCGGAACTTGACAGCGCTGACCCCTGAGGGGGAGGCAGGGCTGAGCTGGCCCATTGGGCTCCCAGCCCCTTTCACACCACACTCTCGTTTTGAGGTGCTGGGCTGGGACTACTTCACAGAGCAGCATACCTTCTCCTGTGCAGATGGGGCTCCCAAGTGCCCGCTGCAGGGGGCTAGCAGGGCTGACGTGGGTGATGCTGTGGACACTGCTCTGGAGCAGCTCAATCGGCGCTATCAGCCCCGCCTGCGCTTCCAGAAGCAGCGGCTGCTCAATGGCTACCGGCGCTTCGACCCAGCACGGGGCATGGAGTACACGCTGGACTTGCTGTTGGAAGCTGTGACTCAGCGGGGACACCGACGGGCCCTGGCTCGCAGGGTCAGCTTACTGCGGCCACTAAGCCGGGTGGAAATCCTGCCTATGCCCTATGTCACTGAGGCTACACGCGTGCAGTTGGTGCTGCCACTCCTGGTGGCTGAAGCTGCTGCGGCCCCTGCTTTCCTCGAGGCCTTTGCAGCCAATGTTCTGGAGCCTCGAGAGCATGCACTGCTCACCCTGTTGCTGGTCTACGGGCCCCGGGAAGGTGGTCGTGGGGCCCCAGATCCATTTTTGGGAGTGAAGGCTGCGGCTGCTGAGTTAGAGCGACGGCATCCTGGGTCGAGGCTGGCCTGGCTAGCTGTGCGAGCAGAGGCCCCTTCCCAGGTGCGACTCATGGACGTGGTCTCCAAGAAGCACCCTGTGGACACTCTTTTCTTCCTCACCACTGTGTGGACGAGGCCTAGTCCCGAAGTCCTCAATCGCTGCCGCATGAATGCCATCTCTGGCTGGCAGGCCTTCTTTCCAGTCCATTTCCAGGAGTTCAACCCCGCCTTGTCACCACAGAGATCACCCCCAGGACCCCCAGGGGCTGGCCCTGATCCCCCATCCCCTCCTGGTGCAGATCCTTCCCGGGGGTCTTCCATCGGGGGCAGATTTGACCGGCAGGCATCTGCAGAGGGCTGCTTCTACAATGCCGACTACCTGGCAGCCCGCGCCCGTTTAGCTGGTGAACTGGCAGGCCAGGAAGAGGAGGAAGCCCTGGAGGGGCTGGAGGTGATGGACGTTTTCCTCCGGTTCTCAGGGCTCCACCTCTTTCGAGCCGTAGAGCCAGGGCTGGTGCAGAAGTTCTCTCTGCGGGACTGCAGCCCACGGCTCAGCGAAGAACTCTACCACCGCTGCCGCCTCAGCAACCTGGAGGGGCTGGGGGGCCGTGCCCAGCTGGCCATGGCTCTATTTGAGCAGGAGCAAGCCAACAGCACTTAGCACTCCCTCCTGGGGCCCTGCCCTCCCTACATTTCCCATGCCTGCCTTAGTCCCAGGCAAGGCAAGGCAAGGTGATGGACAGATGGAGGGCTTGTTACTGTATTTTTTAAAATAAGAAAATGTTATTAAAAGTGTCTTCTGCTAAACTGTTTTTAGGTCTAGGGAAGATGGAGTAAGAAGAATCTGAGGGAAAGGTGTGAGGCGTTTGTCTGGAGGCACCCATTGCCTCTCCCACCCCATTTTCCATCTCTCCCTAGTGCCCAATGACCACACAGTGCTGTCAGGTGAATGACCTTTAATCCAGTCCTCCCTGCCCCACAAGGCGGCAGAGGGGTGAGGCCAGAGCCCAGGGCCAAGTGCTGGTCCAAAGTGGTGCTCGTTCGCGGGCTCCTAGGTGTTGCGCACAACCAGCGACTGCTCCAGCTCCTGCCTGCGCTGCTGGATCTTTAGAGGAGGTGGGAGCAGGAGCAGGGTTACAGTGCTCCTGGTGAGTGATCAGAACAGCCTACCTACCCAGCACCCTGCCCTGGAAGAGAGTCTGGGACAGGGAGGCCATTGCATGGTGGTGGTGGTGGGGGGGAGGGATGGACAAGTATCACCACGGGGAACAGCAAGGCCCACCAAGTGAGAAGGAAGATTTCCTTTGGAACAGAGGAACAGGAAGCCTCGAGTGCAAGGGCTGCTCCTTACCTTGCAGTAGAAGTAGCGGCTGACGGCTTCCTGGGACCAAGGCTGGTGGTAGAACTCAGCCCGACGCTCCTCTTCGGGATTGCCAGCCACATCTGTCATCACCTGGGAGGGAGCATGGGGTCAGCCCTGAGCCCCGTCCCTTACCTGCCCCTAGTGTACAATGTTTATAGTCTTTCCCCATGTGCTTGTTTCCCACTCCAGTGCTCCCTGAGTCTCCCTCTTCACCTTGAGGTCCCGGCTCTGGGAGCGGAGCAGGTCTTGGACATAGCCTTTGGGGTCTCTGGAGAAGCTTAGCATGAAGTCCCTCTGGATCTTGAGCTGGTTTATGGACTCAATCGTCTCATGGATCTACAGGTAGAAAGATGATTTCCACCTGGCCATGGTGATGTAGTGAGGATGGGAAAAGGAAGAGGGTGGGGAGGGAGGAAAGGGGAGGAAGGAGGGGCTGGCTGCTTCTGTGAAGGACAGTCCCTCAGCCCTGCTTCCTCAAGTCCCAGAGAGGGTGGGGGTGGCCAGAGCTATCTGTGGAATAAGGTTGACTTCAAGCACCAGGTAAGGGCCATGTATCCCTTATCTCTTTAGAGGCCCACATGCTGGTCTATTCTGAGTGTGCTCTGTCCTCTCTGGGTCAGTGTTCTACCTCAGCTCTGGGCTCAAGCCCCACCTTACTGTCCAGAGCACTGATCTCCTGCTGGTTGGCTGTAGACAGGAGGAAGCTGCTCATCTGTCCCTTCAGTGGTTCCTCCACTTCCACATCAATGTCATAGCATGCTGTCTTCTTCTGGTCTGATGGGTCCACACTGTCAGGGAAGTCCAGTCCTTGGCATCCAGGAGGTCCTCACAGAGGCTCAGGGCCCAGGGCTGGGGCAGGTGCTGGGAGGGGTAGGAGAGATGGGGGAGGGGAAGGAGGTAGGAGTGGGCCAATTCCCTGGTCTAAGGAGCCAGGTGGGGCCACCTCACCTGATGACGTGGTTGATGACAATCGGATCAGGGGGTAATAGCAGGGCTGTGAGGCGCTGGGGAATCTCAGAGAACTTCAGCCGGGGACAATCAAAAATCTGAAGGGGGGTGGTTGGGGAAAGATCACTCTTCTGTATGCTTGAGGCAATTATGACTATAGTTCTAGATTTTTCCATCCTGGAAAAGTTCCAAGAGGCTGAGAGCAGATTGGATTCCTTGATGTTCAAGGGGATGGGACTGGGCTGGAGGTAGAGTCATCAGCACTCTGATGGGATTATGTGGGACCCTCAGCCTTGCCTGCAGGGATATCCGTCCTGCCTCTATTGTGTACTGTGTGACCTTGAATGAGTTACTTGCTCAACACCTCAGGCCTCTGTGTCCTGATTTCTAGAATGGGTTTCTCATAGGGTATCCTGAGAAGTCAGTGAATCGATATACACAAAGTGGTTGGAACAATGCCTGGCACGTGGTAAGTGCTCAATAAACATCAACTGCTATTTCTACTCCTCAGGTTTATCTGCTGTGTTTATTTTAAAATGCATTAATAACAGTACTCTATTTTGGTAGATTTTTTGCCAGATCCCACATTGCAACAATTTGATTTTCCGAACTACTCAGTAGATTAGATGGGACAAATTTAATCTTCTTCAAAGAAAGGAACAAGGTGCAGAATAGCAAAGTAACTTAGCCAAAGTCTAGACCCAGGACTAGAACTCAGGGATCCTAACTCCTAGTGTCAAAAATATTACATTCCAGAAAGCTGTTGGCCTTGTAGGGTTCCATATCTTCCTAACTTTGGGAAACTAAATGGATTGGCTGTAGCACAGAGCTAGTTCATGAAAGAGCCTGTGCTAGGTGCTGGCCTCCTGGCTCCAAGGCCATGGCTGTGACCTGGCAGGAAGGGCAGTCATTACCTTTGGAGAGGTGCTTCCCCCGATGGAGCTTCCTAGATCCCTGGGTTCAGGAGAGAGGTTACCTGTTGGAAATACTTGTCCCCATTGATGTATTCCTTGTCGTGGGAGTCCTGCAGTCTATTGGTCTTCACATACTGCCACAGGGCCTGGACAATGGCTGAGCGGCTCTGTGTGTGCAACCCTAGCAGACGGGCCAGGCGGGGGTCCAGTTTGAACTGGGGAGGCTGGGAAAAGGTGACCAGGAAAATTAGGTTGAAGGGAAGGAATGGGAAGAGCTCAGGAGCAGGCAGCTTGGGATTGGGGCCTGTGGTGATGAGGCTCCTTGGAAACATGCTCCTGGAGAAGGAGGGGTAAGGAAGAGAACCAGAATGTGCCCAAGAGGCTGTGTGGTATCTGTAGAGTGGGGAGGAGCACAGACCTGGTAGTCCAGCATGAGGAGCAGGGTGCAGCGCACACTTAGGTCCCCCGGCCTCTTCACCTGGAACCCATCTGTCTCCTGGGTTGTGGGCGTCCGGTGCCACTGTCCAAGGGGAAGACTTGGGTCACTCACAGGCCCATCTGGATTGGTGGGGCTAGGGCTTTAGGGTGTTCCCTGATCCAAATCTGTGCGTGTTTTTCAGGGCCTTGGGCCTGTGGGAGAGTGGGGATTCAAATGCAGAAGAAATCTGCCTTACCTCAACGAGGTGATTATCAGGGCCATAGAGATCTTTGTCCAGCTCAATGACCAAACTCTTGAAGAAGGAAGAGAACTTCCGCTTCTGCTTGCTGGGCTGTGAAAGAGGAAGAGGGACCGTGGGGGCAGAACAGGGACCATGGGTGCAGAATGGGCCAAGTTGGCAGCAGGTAGGCAGCATATAAGAGGCAGTCCTCTAGACTCATCCCAGGCCCACCCATCACAACCAGGGCTGACTCCCCAGCCCCTAGCATAAACATCTAATTGTTCTCCACTCAGCCCATACCCACCCCAGGACACCTGGAGAGACCTGGGCCAGGACGTACATCATCCAGGAGCTTCCCCTCCACCCGCAGCTCCCAGGAGGCAATGCTGCCATCAGAATCCTCTGCATCAGGCTTCGCAGGGTTAAAAGTATTGGAGATATAAAGACGTAGCTTCCGCTTTTGCTGTAGAAATAAAGAGTCTAGTACAGAACCAAGGCACTGTGTCTGCACCCTAGGGCCACCCTGCTTCCCTATCCTGGGCACAGCACCTAGAGCCCTCTTCCTACCCCCACACTAAGGCACCTTCATGGGCCTCTTCAGTGCTTCCTGGATGTCCACCCGCTTCCGCATGATGGTTTGATCCAGTTTCCTCTCAAATGCTAGGAGGTCCATGTAAGCCTGGGACTCGGGAACCAGCTCCCGAATCTGGAGGAGCAAGGCAGAACAGGGCTCAGCCAATTGTGTAATAGGAAATGTGAACTTGTCGTGCAATCCTAGGGCACAAAGGATGTGGAGGGAGCCATCTGGTTTCAGGGCCTGGAATTTTGAGGGTGTGAATAGGATCTCTTCCCAGGATTCCATTATCCAGCCTTGAGGGAGGGGTCTCCATGTGTGGGGATAAAAGTCACTTCTCCTCCAGGGGAATCCATGTAGCTCATCACCAGGAGGAGGCAGCACCCTGTAGGCACTAGTTTGTCAGCTACCTTTGGGTCCCTGCAAAGTGGCGAGGGACTCTGGGGTTCCTAAGACAGTTAGGGGTTATCATTTCTTATCTCTTGCCCTGACACCTCACTAGCCCCCACATCTGATATCTCAACTGTGCTAACTCACACCCAACTGGGTCCCTCTATGATGCCCAAGCCTTCTGGTCACCTTCTGTTCCTGTCATACCACCTGGCAGGTTCTTGACCCCTCTTTGTCCCATGCTTCTGTGTCTTCAGACCACTGGTACTCAATCCCCTAAACCTCTGGCCCTGTGTTCTGCCTCCCCTGCACCCCCATGGCTCACTCCTTCCCTATGCCCCACCCAGCCCTCTGGCCTGGGGAGCCTTACTTCTTAATGAGCTTTTTAAACAAAAAAGTGAAAGTGGCTTTGACGCTGGAACTCTCCTGAGGGGGAGGGGATGGCAGAGAAGCAGAGGGTGGGGGTGGGCTGGGGGCTGCTGTGAAAGGCACTCACCCTTTGAGGGAGGATTTTGTCAGCCATCTTCCTCCTCTTGGCACTGTACATTTTTTAAAGAAAAAACCAGGTTACCATGGCGACAGATCTGGGAGTAACGAGGCCACCTGCTAAATTATCCCGACATCTCCGCCTGCCTGGCTGGGGTTCCCACAGCCCGCTTGTCTGTCCGCCTGAGGGGCTACAACGATGGTTCATGCAGCTGATGCTCTGTCCTTTCTTGGGAATCAGGGTGACCTGTTCCTCTTCTGTCCTGGGAACCCCTTCCACACCACCAAATCCTCAAGACCAGAAAAATTCAGACTTAGGAGGATGGGGGGGTAGGGGTTTGCTGCCAAAACATGGGAGCTGAAGTGTTTGAAGCAAGTTGGGGAGTAAGGAAGGCAGAACAGAGAAAGTACAGGTTCTGAGGACCTGCCTTTCCTTCTAAGCAGGGGTGCACAGCCACTAGGCCTGAGCTTAGAGTAAGGGAAAGAGGTGATCTCTCCTCTTGCTCCTGGAGCAGGAGGTGATGGTGTAAAACTGGACTTGCATCCCAGGGTGCTAGGCTTGGAAGGGACCACGGTGCTCCTATCTCTGGACCACATGCCAACAGGGCAAAGAACATATCACATCCACAGGGACCAGGCGGGGCATGCATGGATGCTCTCCCATGTGGGTATAACTTCGAGATGAAGCTAAGTTGGATGGGGTAGGCAGCAACTGGGATTTGGACTCTTGACCAGCCAGCTAGCTGTATCTGACTCCCACAAGCACCCCAGAAAACCCTCACGGGTTGTGTGAGAGCAGCCTAGCCGATGGCTTACACTGCCCCCTTGTGGTGTTCTCACCCACTGCCCCCTCCCTATCCAGAATCCATTGGAAGGCTAGGCAAGCAACTCATCAAAAGTCTGATTTGTTCGAAATAAAGTGTCTACGTGAAACTCCCCATTTATACAAGATAAATCTGGGAATTATTATTTGCTATACAAAATGATGATTCCCTTTGCAAAAGAATTTGTCATGGGGTTCCTATAAATGGTGAATTTTCCTTTGTGTAAAAAAATAATAATGAGGTAAAATTGATATTACACCTTTTATAGGAATCCATCTGTTGTGCAAAAGAAAGCATGTGTATTTGGCTAAATACTGATGCCCAAAGGGGCATCTGTCTTGCCAGGAGCCATCAGGGGCCTGTGAGGTGCCACCAACTGCTCAGACAAGTAAATGGGATGGCCCTGGTGGCCTGGGGTCAGACCTAGTCGTGAGGTCGAATTATGGCTGCGCTTCAGCCTTGGAGTGCCTAAGAATCACCTGAGAAGGACTGGGCAGAGACCACCCACCCAGAGCGAATCTCCAGGCTCCACCCACATGGGCAGAGACTCCCACTGAGATTTGGAGTGGGCTCTGAAAAGCGCAGCCAGGGAGGGGGCAGGAAGGTTCAGCGAAGAACCACACTTTGGGAAACAGCTAAAGCTCTACCCTCAGTCTTACTGCCAACTCCCCCTCCCCGCCCCCAAGACTGAAGCCTCAACCACAACCTGGGGTAAGGGAGGTGAGAAGGACTTCGTGGGCGACAAGCAGAAGGGCTAGGGGCGCGTGCAAGAGAAGGGCCACTGGCTGCCGATGGCTGCAGCCTGTTTCATGGGCACACAAAAGATCCAGACCAGTGCCCCCTAAACCCACCTCCCCAAAGGGCATCGGACCCAGGAAGACTCTTTTCCTGCTAACCATTCTTCCTCCGGCTTCCAATACCGGCAACTCGCCCACCTGCGGGTCCTGCCCGCCCGCCCTGCACGCCCCTCAGTGCGGGGGGGGGGGCACTCACCTGCGGCTCCGTGCGGGGGCGGTGGGCACCGGCTGGCCCTGGCTCTGTGCCTGGCTCTGCCCGGGCGGGGGCGCTGCTCGCTTGCGGGCGGGCTCCATGCCCGCGGGGGCCAGGCCGGGTCGCACGGCGGGGCTGCCCATGTACGGGGAGCCCGGGGGGCCCATGGGCGCCCCCTGGTGGGGCATCCGGGCTCCAGACGGCATCCCGGGGCGCTGGGGGTGGGGCGGGGGTGAAGCAGAAACCGGCACCCGCGGGTCAGACCTGGGTCCCCGGCCCCAGGCTCCCGGAGCCCGTGTCCCCGCCCCTCGCCGAGACCCTGGGCTCGTGACCCTGAGCGCGGAGCGATGGGTGGGAGCGATGGGTGGGAGGGGCAGGGGCGCGGGAATCCGCGCGGCTTCGGCGTCTTGCTGCAGGAAGCTAACTGAAGCTAACTGAAGCCAGGCAATTGCCCAGGGCATTGCCGAGCCTCGGATCTGCGGAAGGTACCGCGAAGATGAATATTAATGGCGCCTTTCAACCTTTCAAAGGATGTTCACATCCGCTTGCTCCTCTGCAAGACAGACTGAGCAAGTTCCTTCATCCCCACTTGACAGATGAGGCAACTGTGGCTCAAGGAGAAAAGCGACCTCGCCAAGGTCACGCCGCTGCTCCTGTCAAAGGCGGCCCCTGAACCGCCCCAGTTTCCTGAGGGCGAGGGGTTTTGCTCTTGGTGCTTCGTTGAGGTTAGGGGCTGAGCTTCCTCCTCTGACTTCAGCTGCGCCCCTTCCCATTCCCTCCTTCCTAGTCTCCAGTTCTCACCCCTCCTCATATCACCTCCTCTCCTCTGTTCCCTGATTTTGGCCCCACAATCTCAAACCTTGCTCCCTTGTGCTGACTCCAAATTTCCACAACCAGGGGCATCACGGACTTAGGCTGGCCCCTTAATTTCTTCCAGGGTGAAGGCTGGAGGCAGGGGAAGGGCACCCAAGAGGGCTGAAGTGAGACCCCTGCCAGGTTTCTCTGGATGAGGGAAACTGGGCTAGGAGTGGGTTGCCAGGGGGCCTGGGGTGAGTCAAAGGCCCAGATCTTCATGAGCATCTATCTCTGCCTCCTGTTTGCCTAGATCAGAGATGGCCATCCCATACTTTCTCTACTCTGCACTCCACCCCTTTGAAAGCAGAAATAGGGAACCTATGGGACCCTGGAGAGGGAGATGAGGCAGGTTGTAATCCCTTGCCACTTCCCCTGGGAAGTCAGATGGGTCTAGATGAGTTATAAATGCCTCCAAGTGAGGTGTTCAAGACCCCACTTGTCCAAACCCCAGAAAGAAGATGAAGAGAGCAATAGGAAGGTTCAGGAGCTGTACAGTAAGGGGAGGTGGGATTGGGACTGGGACGAAAGGAGCAGGAAGGAGATTATGGAGAGAATGATGTGGGCCCTGATATCATTTAACCCCACCATGTCACCTTCAGGCATATGGAAGAGCCCTGACCCTGACCCTGACCCTGGGCTTGGGGCTTGGTGTTTCTGTTCCTGCACCCTAACACCCTCCACCCCCAGCCAGCAGCTGTTTCTGCCCATCTCTTCCACAGTGGAACCTGTGTCTGCCTCCCCCACCCCACCTGATCCTGTCACTCAAGCCTCCAGAATAGAGCCCAGACTTGGCCATTCCCCACTAGCATAAATGGGGCACTGGGAGTGAGCTCACCAAAGCTCCAAGTTTTTCATATTCAGATCCACATGTAGAGCCCTTTCTCCACTAGATGGGCCTTTTAAAGGACTCCCCAAAACAACAAGGTTAGGATTGGCCCTACACAAACACCCTGGGAAGCCCCTCAACCCCATCCCTAGACTCTTGGGACTGAGGACAGGCTGCCTCAGGGAAGCCCTCTTCCTTATGGGCTGCTCTCCCATCCATCAAGGTCAGAGACACTGACTGACTTAGGGAGAGCCCCTGAGAGGGAGGCTCCCAGGGCCCCCAGGGACTGTACCAGCCACCAGCACCATGCCTAGGAGGCCAATATTCTAGGAACTTCAGTCTCTCTCACTGAGAAGGTGCCTTCCTGGGGTCACAACCAAATTTGGCCATGATAAACCTGATTCTGCCTCCACACCCTTCACCCATCCCCAGTCCTGGAGCCCCTGCCTCTCCCCTTCCTACAGCCCTCCCAACCTGGCCCCCTACTGACTCAGCTCAGTCCTCCATCCCTTTAGGTCCCCAGGCTCCCTCAGTCTCCCCACGTGCTTTCTCAGTCTGCCTGTGGTGGGAGTGTGCAGTGCTGTCCCTTTGGTCTAAAGGCCTCATGTCCCTGACTTCAGTTGTTCTTTCACACCTTTGAAGTGTTAAGGTCATCAACTTCTGGTGGCTGAGCCTGACAAGGGACCCTCAGACCTCTTGGGGTTCATTCCTAGAGTGGGCCTCTCCCTGACCCTGATGGCAGAGGCCATGACCAAGCCCCAGAGCCCTCCTGCTGGGATGCAGCGGTTTTACTCAGCCAGAGCTCTCTTTGGCAGTGCCTCCAGGGTCACCTGCTTCTTGCTCCCCAGACACAATCGGAGTGACACTGTCCCAACGGATGAACAGGGACAAGGCAACACAGTCCCCCACCCCACCCCCACCCCCAGGGCAGGGGTACCTGGGCCCACCAGGAAAAGAACGGAAGACAACATGTCGGGTACAGAGGGGACCCCCCACTTGGGGGGGACAGGCGGCAAGTCCCACCCTCCTCCCCTGACAAGAGCCCATGCCAAAGCCTCCCTTCCCCGTCACCGTCACCGCGCGCCCATCCCCAGCCCGCCCTGACGACGTGTTCGGATGCCAGGGCGCCGGCACAGTCCCGGGGCTGGGCCGTGGCCGTGGCGCCCCCACCAGAGGGGTGGGAGAGCGGGAGCGCCCTCGCGGTCCCTCCCGATCATCCCTCCATTCAGCCCGAGCCAGCTCGCTCGCCCTCCCCCGCTAACTTTCCCCCACTCACCACCCCATGGACCAGAAACTCAAAAAGTTTGCTTTTCGTGGCTTTGCGCGCCCCTCCGGCAACTTCGTCCGCGGCCATCGGGGTGGGCTCAGCGGCTCCTCTCACTCTCTCTCTCTCTCTTCCTCTTTCTTTCCCTTTTCTGCCTTTTTTTTCCTCCAACTCTCCCCTCTGAGTCCTGCTGGGCTCTCTCACACTTCTACTCGAGCGGAGTGGGGAGGGGGCCCCTTCAGGGCTGCCCTGACGGCCCACGGCCCACGCCGCCGCCGCCCGCCCGCCGCCGCCGCCGCCGCCGCCGCCGCCGCCGCGGCTGCCGCATTCCTGCACTGATAAGACAGAAATAGTCCGGCGGCCCGGGGTCTGCCTGCGGACTCGGCGGGGACACAGCAGCCCGCCTGCACCCCGCGCTGTCCAAACAGCTCAGATAAGCGGCGAGGCGCGCCGACGAGCCCGGCGCTGGGCAGCGGCGCTGCAGCCGAGGCCGCCCGAGGGCCGCGGGCGGCGGCGCGGGGAGGGGACGTCAGGGAGGTGGCGGGGGGCTCGCCGGCCACCGGGCTCTCGCCACAAATAGTTTCTCGGTTAGGGAATTCGCCGGCAGGGCCAAGCAGGGAACAGCCAGTTCCAACTTCCTTCCCCCAAGTGGCTCCTGCTGCATTTCTGAGGCCCTTTCCCCAGAGACCTGGCAGGCCAAGTAGGGAAACATTCGCTGGAAGGAATCCGGGGGGAGCCCGAGCCCGGAGGAGGCCTTGCTCCTGCCCCAGGGCCGGCAGCGGTGGGTGTGCCCGGGAAGGCGGCGTTCCCCAGCGCCCGCAGATGTGTGTGCCCTTGTCTCGCACGCCTGGTGTGTCCGCACCCTTTTGTGGCACAGCGCGGTGGCTGTGGGTGTGGATGTTTATGTGCGTGCACAAACGCCTCGTCTGTGTGCCTCCCTCCACGACAGCCTCCAGTGCTGCGCGCGTGCGTGTGGGGCAGGACACGGCCTGTGTCTTTCAGCTCTGTGTGAGTCTATTTCTGGGTTTGCGAGCCTTTGTTTGTCTCTATGTGAGAAAGTGAGGGCAATAGGGGAAGTATTTCCGAAAAAGGGACATGGATCGGGCTCAGGAGAACAGGAAGAGAAAATGTGAGGAACGGACCAGAGTTGGGGAGGGTGGGTAGGTGGAAAGAATGAGGCAAGAAGGGCTTGATGGCCTTGGAGTGGGGGTGGGGACCCAGAGGAGCTGAGGCATCTGGGTACGGTGGGGCCAACCTCAAGACCCAAAGAAAGCAGGGGTGTGGGGTGGGGAGATGTGGGAGCCCCAGAAAGGGCTGGTGTGAAGGGATCTGGCAGTCCCCGGAGTGGAGCAAGGACAGTAAGGAGGAGGGGCAAATCCTGCGATCCCGGGACTGGGAGCCCGCCCGTCCGTGCCCCCAAAGCCACGCCCTTCTCTCCTCCTCTGGAGGAGGAGCCCTTGAGCTGCAGGACAACAGTGGGTCAAGTTTATAGGCTTGCTGGGTCTACAGTGTCAGAATCCAGGTGAGGGAGGGGTAATGCCTGGAAGAGTTTGTTGGAACACTTATTTGAAGGTGAGCCCTGAAGACCTAGCATTACACTGGGGAGGGGGGGCATGACCCTTCAGAATGCCTTCAGAAGTCAGGACAAAGTACAGAGGGAGTGTTCCACTAAGAAGTGTTTTCTGCAGCCTGATTTTCCCTGGGCTCTGCCCATTCAGGCACCCACTATCAATCTGAAAGGACAGAGAGGGCATCTGGTCCAGGATGCCAACACCTCTACCCCTGCACCTGGGAGACTGGGCCATGCTGGGGTGGTGGTGGGGGGGCTGTTTCCATCAGCCACAGACCATGAAGGTAACCTGGGGGAGGAGGGTGATCCCCTGTCCATCTGCTCGCCTTCTACCCCCTACTCATTCTTATTTCAGAGGCTCTCCTTCTGCGGTTCTTTGCCTGCAATGTTTCCACTTGCTCTCTGCCTGTCTCGTTTCACCCACCCATAGAGCCCAGCTCAGGCCCACCTCCTTCCAGAAGCTTTCCCTGACCGCACTCATGGGCACAGGTCTTTTTCCTTCCAGATGACCAACCACATCTACCCTGGCCATGAATTGGTATTGGACTGATGTCTGATGTGCCCTGTGCTTCGTGTGTTAGGTTTGGTTGTGGCACCTGAGGTCACAACTTCATCTTGGTCCCATGTTCCCTCCATTCCTGGGCTCAGGGGCTCAACAACACCAAAAGCCTAAGGATGCCTGCAAAGCTCAACAGGCCAGTGGACAGAGCTGGTACTCTGCCACTTACCTGAAGGTGTGAATCATCAGAGCTTCCCACTGGGGGCTTCTAGCAGGAACCTGGGAAACCATAGGCCATGGAGGTTCTGGACTTGGGGTTAGACACATATAGGTTTTGTGTAAAGCATAGTGTTCTCAACTTTTGGAGAGACCTTCGGGGAAAGAAGACAGCAGAGGACTGGGACTGGGATCCCCACTGGGGCAGCTGGGATGACAGAAGGGCAGCAGGCGGACACCCAGCTTTTGTGAGGGGGTTGGGAAATTCTGGGTTGGTCTTGGTGGTGGAGGAGGTTCCCTGAGGTGGTTATACCAAGGACTATGTGGATACCAATCCCAAGGAACAGGTAGGTGAGTGTCAATCAGATCCCTAGATAAGCCCCCTCCTGACCACCCACTGGCAGACATTCTTGTGTTGCACAGACAACAGATACACTGCATGCACATACCCCCAAGCACACACCACCAGGCCTACACACTGAAGGAGGCACCACAGGGACAAGGAGCCACATAGATTCGCACACAGGCACACCCTGGCCACCTTCGCGTCCAACGCACAGAGGCCCTATTCACAAGGCATCTGCCAGCAGACAAGTTTGCTTGCTGCTTTAGCAAGCGAGGCCCTAGGTGTGTGAACACCATACCCTGGAAACCTTCCCACCAGAACGCAGGGGTGGAACCAGTGTGGGGGTCCAGGCCAGGACTCCCTTCTCACAAAGGCCCCGGTCCCTAAAAGTTCAGCCCCATCAGGGCGCTGGGCAGTGCCACGCTGCTGCTCAGGGCTCCAGACAGATGGGAAAAGGGGACTTGGGAGAGCCCAGACTCCTTCCAGCCCAACAGGGCGCTGGCCGCACTGGGGCAAGCAGTGCGCGTGTCCCGGGTGGGGACGGCTGCGCGGCGGCCCGGAGCCGGAGTCCCCCCTGCCGTCCCCCCATCTCTTCTTCCCTCGCAGAAGCACGACCAGCACCAAATGGCAAAGCGCCGCTCCCCGCTCAGGGAGAGATGCGCCGCGGCCTGCGGGACAGCTCGGCCGCTCGCCCCCCACCGTGCCGGAGCGAGCGGGCGGCGGCGGGTGCGCTGGGGCCCCGCCGCCGGCCCGCGCCGCCCGCCCTCCGCCCGCGCCGGTCCCGGACTCGGGCATGCGCTCTGCGGCCTCCCTCCCGGTGAAGGTCAGCCCAGGGCCCAGCTGCAGGACTCCACGGCGGCGGCCGGGGAGGCGGAGGAGGGAGGAGGGATGCGGGGAAGAGATTTAACTCCTTCCCTGCGGGAAGACGGCCACCAAGGCCCGGCTGAGCCGGAGTCCCGCCCTCCCGCCTACTGTGGAGGTCCCACTTGGGGACTCGACTGGGGTGGGGGGACGGAGGAGAGGGCGGGGAGGGGGAATGGGAGTAGGGAGGCTGGAAGAAGAGAAGGGAAGCTGGCAGGGGAGAGGGAGGAAGGGAGGGGGAGGAACAAAGGAAACCAGACTGGAGGGAGAAAGGACAGCTTGGGAGAGACCCCTATACCCTGTCCGCTTTCCCGGTGACCCAGCAATAAAGCTTTCCTTAGAGGAACAAAATTACCCGCACGAATTAGAGTGTGTGTGTGTGTGTGTGTGTGTGTGTGTGTGTATGCGCACGAAGAGACCACCTGGAGCTCTTAAAGACCCCTGATTTCTGTGATCTGGCCCATCCTTAAGTCCACCTCCCACCATCTCCTCTGGTCACAAACATCCCCACCACCTTCTTGGGCATGCAGGGGGCTCAGAGTTGGATTGACCCTCTCTCCCTGCCTGTCCTAAGTCTCAGGCCCCCGGGGAACTCTGGCTAGTCCTTGGTACCGGGCTCAGTCCTCAGAGATGGGGGAGGGGACCCTGCACCCCAACCTCCACCAGCAGACAGTGTTTAAAAGATCAGTCTAGGGGCATCACAGTCCTCCTGTTGACTGCCCTTCCCCTGCCTGAGCCCTGTACCTCCCTCCCTGTTTGTGTCAGAATGTTTCTGTGCCCAGGACACTTCTGCTACTCTGAAGGGGGCTGTCTCTGTGTGACTTGCCTTTCCATGTCATTTTTGCATAATCGTACAAATGCTCGTGTGCAGGCATGCACACACACACACACACACACACACCAAATATGATAGAAAGAAGCAAAACAACAAAGAAAAAATAGCACAACAAAATAGCTGTGTGACCTTGGGCGAGTGGCTGTTATCTCCCTGCCTCCTCAGAAGTAAAAGGAGGGGTTTGGCGACAAGATTCCTAGGGCCCTTCCTGCTCTGAAATCCAGAGATTCCATAGGACTGCAGGGACCAAGGCACACAAGAGCTAAGTTAAGGCCGGGAGGGAAGTGAGGGAGCATCTCCATGGCAAGTGGGTGCTGCCACCAGGTGAAACCTGGGCCCAGCTATCAGCCCCCTCCTCAGCGAGGTCCTCAGGGACACCCCCCAGCTCCCTCCCTCCTCTCCTCAGAGTCACTCTCTGCTTCTTGCCACACACCTCCGTGGATCCCTCACCATCACATCGTGGGTCCCTATCATCAGGGAAAGACCTTACCGTGGGGTCCCCGGGCTCCTGCGTGGTGGGCAGGTGCATGATAAAGGTTAGCTGAGTGAACAGTCGTCCTTTCTCCCTTTGCCTGCGTGGGTTTGCTCAGTCTAATGGGATGCTCCTTGACACCCCTCCCACCCCACACACCGCACACACAATGAACTGCAAACATCGGGGAACTGAAGCTGCTGGTCGCAGGAGTAGCGCAGAGCGGCCTCTGGGGCTCTGAGCATCCCGCTGGCCCAGAGGGAAGGCACATTTTGGATTCACAGCCAGTTTTCTTTCATTCCCCTCACAGCCACCATTAATTAGGTGGTCTTCTTGGAGCAGGTCACGCCCAACAGCTTATGGCACTATATAAAAAAAAAAAAAGCTACCCAGTCTGGCTCCATTTCCGTGAGGATGTGGGGTGGTTTCTATGGGATCCTAAGGGATACCATAACCCCCCACCCCAGGC
The DNA here is from genome assembly GCF_047511675.1 of Marmota flaviventris. Taxonomy (NCBI): domain Eukaryota; kingdom Metazoa; phylum Chordata; class Mammalia; order Rodentia; family Sciuridae; genus Marmota; species Marmota flaviventris. The sequence goes on along the minus strand of NC_092498.1, from coordinate 6,191,415 downwards.
ATGGCTCTGTCTGGTGGTGGCAGGATATCCAGTGACTGACGGGCTGGTGGAGGAAGGGATGAGACACAGTCATCCTCACTCCCCCCCCCCCCATCTGCCTCTGGATCAACACCTGGCAAGTCTGGCTGGAGTCAGGGGCTTTGATGTGGCTGAAACCCAGGCCAAAACAAGGGGGAGGCATGGCCTCCGGACACACAGAGCTGTTGAAAGGCTCTTCCTCTGGGAGTCGGGGACCCAACTCAGGCTCTCCTGGCCTCCTGGGTGAGGAGCTGGGTAAGCCCACCAGCCCCCTGCACTATCCCCTTTCCCCTTCTAAAACCCTCAATCTCCTTGGAAACCGGAGTGAAGGGCAAGGAGTGCCTAAGGCTTCGAGGGAGTTACTCATACCTGCCCCTTGATCTGACCATAGAATCCGGCTGGATCTTCACTGTATTGGCTGCTGGGGAGCTGAGAACCCAGATTTGGGAGGCAGCCTGGTGGCGTCTTGTGGCCTGGGTGTCTACTTGTGCCCAGTTCTGTGGCCCTAGCAATGCCACTTCCTCCCCGGGGGAATGTCTGTTATCATCTGTGAACTGAGGATGCTGTTGCTCCATCCGCCCTCAGGAATGCTGGAAAGGTATGGAGTGCTGTTCCCATCACAGGCCCTGTCCTGGTTCTCCCACCCTGCTTGGGCCTGGACCCCCTCAGCTGTCCTTCCAGTTGTCTGTACCCTGGCCTGGGCCTCTTCTTGGCTGACTGGAGCCCCAACCCAGCACCTCCAGTGCTTCTCTCCTGTGCACCTCACCTGGCCATCTTCCTGATGGCCTAATGTCTGCCTCACCCCTTGGGAAGCTTCTGAGTACTTGTGAGGCAGAACTGGCCTCAGCTACTGATTTCATCAGGCACTCAGAGCTCTGAGCTCTCTGAGCCAGCCACTGTGTTCTGTGGCTGGAGATGTCACTGAGTGAAGAAAACTGAATAGAGAGGGAAAAAAAATCCATCTTAATTTCCTTAAAAAATGTTTTTGGGAAAAATTAAACCTAATGGCAATAGGCAGTGGATCTATAAATCAAACACCCAGGGACGCAGCTGGTGGCCCTGGCTCCCAGACCTGTGGCTCCATCAGGAGTCGAGGGTAGGCGGCTCAGGCCTGCCACTGCAGCCTAGACCTCGCCTGCCCTGAGCCCTGACACTCAGCCTCACCTTGTCACAGCTTGGCCTCCAGGGCCCCAGACTTAATCTAACGATGCTTTTTACCCCCAGACTCCCAACATGCTGTGCCTACATGCTGTTCCCCAGAAAGTCTTTTGTACCCCTGCTTCTGCTTCCATTTTCCACCAACTCTTCAAACCCTTCTCAAAAAATCATAAACTAAATTTCCAATAGGCTCCACCTCTTCTGTGAATGGCCCCTTTGTCTTCTCATAGTAGAAGCAGCTCCCCCAGGACCTGCTTCCCCCCGGAACTCTCCCCGTGGGAGCCGTTTTTCCAGGTCTCCTTACCACTGGCCTCAGGATGGGGTGGGAACCCTCCTTGCCCTTCACTCCTGTTTCCAAACCCCTGGCTTCGCATTTCATTCCATATAGGAAGGGTCCCATGCACCCTTCTCTCTGACCCCACTTCCATAGCCAAAGCTATGGCTCCTAGGACACCTCTGGCCATTCTGATGACCTGTGCCCTCATGGCACCCACTCCTTACTCCTTTACACGTCTTCTCTTTCTTTTTCTCCCCCACCCCCTCTTCCTCTCTGTGCTTGGGATGGAAACCTGGGCCTCACAGTTGCTAGGCAAGTGCTATGCCGCTGAGCTACGACCCTGCTTGTCTTTTTTTTTTTTTTAATGCAACATATACATGACATAAAATTTGCCATTTCAACCTCCCTTGGAGATACCCTTGACTCTCTTCCTTAGGCACTAAATCCAGCTTCACCTGTTCCTCCTTGCACAAGAATGGGGCCTGGGGAAGGTACACAATGACCCTGATGGTCTCACTGGAGAAGCAGGCACTCTCCGGCCTGTACTGCCCAGCATATCCACTCTCCTCAGCATGTGCACAGTCATCCCCGCTCCCTCTCATCTCCTGCCTCTAGCCTCCAACCTGGCCCCACTCCCCTGGTGCTCTTGCTGCCCTCTTTGCTGGGAAGATGGAAGCTTACAAATAGCTTGAAGAGACTCTTATCCACATCCTTCCACCTATCAGCAACCAGGCCCCTGTTCCTGCGAATGGGTCACGTGTGCTTCAGCCCAAAGCTGGTGATATCCGGGTGTGCTAGCCCCCATCCCTCTCATATGCCTGAGAACACTGCTCCAGCGGTCCTCTGCTTCATCACGGCACTGTCAACTCCCGTCTCCCCCAGATCCTTCTTGCCAGCATGCGCAGGGCCGTCATTCTCATCCCAAACTCTTCTCATCCTATTTATCTTGCAGGTTATTGTCCCATTGCAACAATACTTCTCAAAAGACTTGTCTGCATCTTCTGCACCCCAACAGGTGCACCTCTCATAGATCATGCCACTATTGGGGCCCCAGATACCTCTTTGTTGTCAAATGCCACCATCAATTCCCAGGACTCATCTTGCTTATATAACAGCAGCATTTGACAACACCGGTCCCTCTCTCCTCGGAGGAACACTCCTCCCCTTTCTCAGCTTTCCTCCTGCCTCAGAGACTCCCCTTTCCCAGGCTCCTCAGCTGTCCAGCCCTTCATCTTCCCTCTCAATGCCGGGGGGCACCTGAGGGCATCATCAGGAGACATCATCCATCATCCAGCCTCACAGCTCGCAGGACCACCCACCTGTGGACAACTCCTCAGCTTTCGCTGTAGCCCAGGCCTCTCTCCCAACCCTTAGGCACATACATCCAATCGTCCACGCGGCATTTCCCCAGATCTTTAATAGATCACTGAAACTTAATTCCACTCTTTCCCTCCTTCCAGGTGCTCAGGCCCTTGGAATCATCCAGGGGTCCTGTCTTCCTCTACATCCACATCCAATCTCGGGGCAAATTCTGTTGGCTGTGGACCCAGAGTCCAAACCCTTCTCATTCTCCATGGCTACTGCCCCAGCCAAACCCGAGGTTCTGAATGGCCTGCTTCAAAACTTGTGCCCAACAGCCTGCTCTCAACATGGCCACCAGAGTGTCCTCTAAACAGAGACTTGAGGCTCCAAACTGCATTCATGGTTCTGTGTACATGAATGTGAAAAGTGGGCAAAATAATGAAGATGTCTGATCCCTTAACTCTGCTCTGCTTACCTGCTGGGTCCCTAATTGTGCAGCTCTTGATATCAAGGAGTTCAAGGTTTTCACTCATCAACAACAACAACAACAACAACAAAATCACAAAGTTGGTTTAGAGAAAAATAACTACAGGTCATGGTGGTGCACACCTGTGTGCCCAGCTACTTGGGAGGCTGGAGGCTGGTGATGCTTTGAGCCCAGGAGTTCAAAACCAGCTTGGGCAACATAGTGAGATCCTGTCTCAAAACAAACAAACAAAAAATACAAATAAAAAGGGACACACAAGACAGCACCTCCCAGGGCTCCCCAACTGATTCCAGGTAAGGGCCAAGGTCCTGAAGGTCCCCAACCCCAGCTCCCTGAATTCTTCTTGTCTCCTGTCCCTCCTGTCCCTCTTCTCTGTGCCCCAGCCTCCGTCCTCCTCGAGGCTCTTTGGAAATGCAAGGTTCTGGCCATCCTTACTCTCCCTCTAGCTTGTGCTCCCCTGTCCAGGGCGCTCTCCCTCCACAACCTGCATGGCTCTCACCTACCAAAAGTTCCAATGTCCTCTCCAGGAGGCACAGCCTGTGACTCACAATGGCAGCACCCCCTCCCTCCACCCGCCTTATCCCTCACCCAGCCCTGCTGCCTTCCACCAGTCAGTACCACGAGGATAGACTCCGATAAATCAAATGTGTAGTAGGGGAATCCTACCGAGTCCTTTAGGATTTCCAGCATGCTTCCACGTGCTGGACAATGTCACAAGTCAAGCCTAGGTCACCACTGAATAATAACCTGATCTTGGATTTGTGTGAACCTTGTCGTTGACCAAGCACTTTCATACACAGTGACCTGTCTGACCCTATAGATGCTCTCTCAGGCACATGGTAGGAGTCCCATTCTAAAGATAAGGACAATGATGCTCTAAGAAGCCATGTGACATGCCCAAAGTCACTTTGCTATTGCAGGGTGGGACTGGGATTATAAATTGGGTCTCCTGACCTCAAGGTCTCTGAGTTTTCTCTTTCACCCCAAGCTGCCTCCCTGGTGCACCCTTGCAGAAGGCCTGTCTGCTGGAAAGAATGACAGAGACACACACCAGCACCTTCTACCTTCCCCAAACATCTATGTATGTTTGTTTGTTTCCTTTCTGTGTGGCACTGGAGCTGGAACCCAGGGACCACTCTATCACTGAGCTACACCCCAAGCTCTTTTTATTTATATATTTTGAGACTGCATCTCACTAAATTGCTAAGGCTGGTCTCAAACTTGCAATCCTCCTGCCTCAGCCTCCCAAGTCACTGAGATAATAAGCATGTACCACCATGTCTGACCAAACACCTCCTTTAAAAGAAGGAAATCAAAGTCCCCAGAAACCTATATTTTGAAGCTGAGTTACCTCATTTTATCTTAAAATATACCTCAAAAAAATCTCAAGTAGACATTTTCAAACATTGGGAATCCAAATTCTAGAAAATTTGCCATCAAGGTGCCTGAAATAAATTTCAGTGCACTTGAGGTGGTTTTCTGTGTTGAAATTACTTTTTAGCTAAAAGACAAATTCTGGTTGAACTTGGAATAGCCCCTTGCTCACCTGGTTCCTCCTGGCCTTCAGGACGGACACATATGTGCATTGTGTAGCTTGTAGGAAGGACACACACTTTGCCACAACAACACGTCTCCCCATCCTCTATCTAGCCACCTTAGTCTGCTGTCCCTTTGGGGGCTTGCGGTCCTCAGGACACCCCACCTTGTTCTGTGTTCCTGGTCCTCTTGGTGGCCATAGGGTTTGAGAACTCAGAGGATCAAGAGGTGAGAGAAGTGACATGAATGGTAATATGCACTTTTTGCACAGGTCAGAACAGAGTGCTCGTGGTGATGGAGCGAGAGCTTGTTCGGTTGAGAAAGGAGGGGCCTGGGAGGCTTGTGCATGTCAGGGATTCATGATCAAGGCCAGGCTCAGCAACTCCCAGGGCCCCACACAGCAGTGGTGCTTTTTTTTTACTCTTGGGCTCAAAAGCTTGGGTAGTGGCCAAGGAGCATCATGAAGACCCCCTAGGTGAGCAGTGGGGGTGACAGGTGGGGTCTGTTCTCAGGTCTTGACCTGATGGTATGCCACTCCCAGTTCCTGCAAATCTTTGTAACTAAGGCTAGCCAGTGCTCCCTCCCTCCCCCGCGTGATCGGCCATGGGAGGTAGCAGGTGGGGAGGCCTGGGTTCTTGTCTTTGCCACTGTAACCTGGTAATCTAGTGTGGCTCAGGCCAGGGCTTGGACAATGGGGCCTCACTGCCCTGCCCATTGCTCCATTTCTTCTGGAGTCCTGTCCTCCCATTGCCCCCCATTGGGTCTCTGCAGGCTGCATGGTATGATGGCTCTTAGGTTGGGCACTGGAAGAAGGTTTCTCAACTTTGGAACTGTTCACATTTTGAGCAGGATGTTTACCATGTGCTCTACCAATGAGCTACACCCCAGTCTGAGATGATTTGCTATCAAGTCTCGTACATTGCCCGGCATGGTGGTGCACGCCTGTCACCCCAGCAGCTTAGGAGACTGAGGCAGGAGGATTGCAAGTTCAAAGTCAGCCTCAGCAACTTAGTGAGGCCCTGAGCAATTTAATGAGACCCTGTCTCAAAATTAAAAAATAAAGGGGGGGGGGTGCTGGGCATGTGCTCACTGATTAAACACTACTGGATTCAATCCCTGGAACCAAAACAAAAACAGAAAAACCAAGACTTACATACTGTCCTGTATTCTGAGTGATGTTAGAAGTATCCCCAGCCTCTCCCCAGTGTAACCAACAAAATACTCCAGACATCGTCCCTGATCTCTGGAGGGAGAAGCTGCCCCAGGTTGAGAACCTCAGCTCTAGAGTCGGGTACTCTTGGGTTCAGTCCCTGCTCAGACACTGAGCCCTAACCTTATCCTTTCCCTTCCCCATCTGCAAAACAGGGAGTCCTGCCTCACAGTGGCTCTGAGGTGAGAGAGCAGAGTTCAGCACAGCCCCCCAAAGAGCTCCCCTTACCCACATGTTATCAGCTTCCAATGCCGCTACCTGGATTTCCAGTGGGCTAGGCGGCCACTGAGTTGCCTCGTCTCCAGGCTTGGCTAATCCTGGTGCCCACTGGCTCCAGCTAGAGGGTAGTGGAATCTGGGAGCCCTCCAACCCCTTCAGCTGTGGGGTACACATGAGGGGTCAGCCCCGAGAATCACAGCCAGGTGATTACTCAGAGTGACTAATGGGGGTGGGCTCCTCGAGTCCCCTGCGGAATGTGAGTCCTTCCCACCTGTTGGAGGTTTCCCTGCGGAGAACAGCCAAGGCCAGTGTGCAGCGCGAAGCCTACGGCCTGAAACTTGGTAGGGGCTGTGCCAAGGCTGTGGGGAAGGAGGACACTCAGGAGCCATCACAGCGTGAACTGCCTGGACTAAAACCCAAGAAGAATCCGCAAGGCCACTTGTTGGGCCTGGGAACTGCGGGCAGAGGCATCTGAGGGAAGGCAGGCCTCCCGCGGCACCAGGCCTCCTCCCCACAGGGAGCTCGGGCCAGAAGTGCTACCATTCCTCTGCAGGGCCTAGCTCTGCCTGCCTTAGGACCCTCGGTCCTTGAGAAGATGAGATGGATGGAGGGCTTTGTGCCAGGGTGTGTGCGGGGCACCCTTGGAGGGGGAGCGAGCGGAGCCCAGGAGCTACCTCAGAACAGCAGCACCTGAGGAGAACCCGAGCCCATGACGAGGAAAGGCCCTGGGGCAGGGTGCCCACAGGTGGTACAGGCTGCTGTGCTCTCGGGGCCTTGGTCAGGCACCTCTCTGAGGGCCAGGGAGAGTCACCCCAAGATCCATGCTTTATCTTGGGGAGTTTTACGAATGGCAGATGGGCAGGACTAAAGCCGGTACCAAGGACAGCTGACACACATCACTTGCGCTGCGCACCATGTTTGAAGTCTTGGATGGACGTCAGCTCAGTTAATGTGAACACGCCTTACCAGGGGACCATGAGCATTTCATGGGTGGGGACACTGAGGTCCAGAAAGGCAAGATGACCTGCCCAAGGCTAGTAGTGGATGCAGCCCATCTCCAGTCTGTGTTCTGGCCCTGCTGTGGGAGGCTGCTGTGGGAGGCTGCTGTGGGAGGCTGGTGGGAGGCTGGTGGGAGGAGGTGGGGGTGCCCCAGATACTCCTGCTAGATTGATTTATTTTTAATTTTTAAAAAAGCAAAGGGGGTTCTGAGGTTTCAAATCAAGGCTGAGCCTGTAAACTACAACTTCGAGCCTGAGAGGGAGCTGGGAGAGGGGGACAGAGAGGCAGAGTGTCCCCATATCTATGCAGACCCTACCTCTGCTGCCAGGGGCCTCTGCTCCCATTCCCAGATGTGTCCACATGTCCCTGCAGCCCTGTGTTTGTCCCCTGGGTTCCACCTGCAGGAGTGCCTTCCAATCCTCCTCACACTCAGCTGCAAGCCCGCCCATTCCCAGGCAGCTCCAGGGCCTCGGGCTTCCAGCTGTGCTGCTCTCCTGGGCCCTCCCATCCACTCCTTAGGCAGGCTTGTTGATTTCACCTTGAATGACCTCTCAAGCCCTTCATTTCTGCCGCCCCCTGCCACCATCCTGGGCCAGGCCACCGCCACCTCTCTTCTGGACCCACCTCTTTTTTAATGTTATTGTTATGTTTTATATATTTTCATTTATCAATTAGTTTATTTTTATGTGGTGCTGAGGACTGAACTCATATCTCACACATGCTAGGCAAACCCTCTACCACTGAGCTACAACCCCAGCCCTGGACCCACCTCTTCATCCTGTTCTCTCTCCAGCTTGTTCTCCACCCTGTAGCCAGAATGATCTTTTAAAAAATTCTAACTGGGACCACGGCACATGCTTGCTTAAGATCTGACAGTGGTTTCCATTGCAATGACAGAATTTAAGTTCCTTGCCAGGGCCCACAGGGCTGAATTTGCCTGGTGCCTGCCCTCAGCCCCTCAGCCCTACCATCCCTACCAAGACCTCAGACTTATTGAGTTCCTGTCACCTCAGAACCTTTGCATATGCCATTCCCTTGACCCGGCATGATCACCTCTTTGGGGCTGAAGGTCAGGTTCCCAAAGGCAGAAGTTGTCCACAGAGAGGAGCTGATGTTAGTTCCTACCTGGGGGGTGTCCCAGGATGGCAGCAGCTTCTGCCCATCCCAGAGCACAGGGTGCATGCAGTTAAAGTCCCTCAGGAAGAAGCCTTCAGGCCAGCTACTGTGTGACTCTCCCAGGACACAGAGAGGCAAGTGGGCCTCTGTGGGCTGCCTCCTTCCCCCAGAACGGAGGTGACACAGGCGAACAGAAGTACCTGTGAGCTCCGGGAGCTCTGGGGGCTGTACCTGTGCTTCTGGTTGAGACAGCATCAGCAGCCAGGGTAGAGCAGTGGTAGAACTGGCTGTAGGTGCAGGGTTGGGGGCCAGCTGGGAAGAAGGAGCACTGATTGTCCAGGGTAAAATGGGCACAGAAGGCCAAGTCCTCCCTCTGTCTCTGCAGGTGGGGAACCCAGGAGCCAGGTGAGAAGCCAGCATCCCAGCATCCAGCAGCCCAAGGTCCCCTGTGGTGGGTGTGGTCCAAAGATCCCCTTCACTTCCCTGAAGTTCCAGCCACTTGGAGCTCGTCTTCTCCCTCTCCCACAAGGTACACTTCCCAACTCTGAAGGCAGCAATAGTCCCCCAGTGTGGGTCGCATTATGTTTCCCCAAAGCCCGTGCGGTGGAGTCCTAACCCCCAGTACTTCAGAATGTCCTTAGAGAGGAAATCAAGTCAAAGCAAGGTAATTAGGGTGGGTCCCTGATCCAGTATGATGGGCGTGCAGACAGAAAAGGGAAGGGTAGGCAGGTGCAGATAACGTGAAGCCGCAGAGGGAGAAGACAGCCACCCACAAGCCACAGAAGCCTGGGACAGTGTGTGGCTTCACTGTCCCCTCTGTGGTACTGTTTTAGTTTTAGTTTTTTTTTTTTTTTCAAACCCAGGGCCTCACACCCGTTAGGCAAGGACACTCCCACTAAGCTACCCCCATCCCAGACTGCGGCGCTCTGTTACAGCGCCCTGATGAAACGATTCACCCCAATACCTCCCTTCGCTCCTCCTGCAGTGGTCTTCACGGGGCCTGCTGGACAGCCATTCTCCACTCTGGCCTCCCCTCAGAATGGCCTCTGTCAGCACAGGGTGGGCAGAACCGGGGGCCAGAGACAGCTGAGTCTCTCTTCCACCACCTCCCAACAGGAGGACCCAGGGGCCAAGTCACACGGACCTCTCAGAGCCCCAGTCTCTCACCTTTCCAATGGGCACTGTCACCTGACTTCTCTTGCTGGGTTAATGTCAATGGCCAAACAGTAGTGAGATGTCACATGTGGACATTCTCATTAAGTCACAGAGTACTGAAGAAGCCGTCCCCCCATGGCCATGTCACGCCTGTTGACCACCTGGCCTACTCCTAGCCCTCACTCCTGCCCTTGTAGACTCAGAAGCAGACCTTTCTACTTATTCCTGTGAATAGTCATCGCAGGAGAATCAGCCCAGTACTCTGGTGGGTGGAGGGCTTCGGAACCCCAGGTCTGAGCACCTTCCATGAATCCAGGGAGCGTGACCTTCAATCTCCATCCAAGTCTTTCCCGAATGTCTTGAAAAAGGACAGGCAGCAAGACAAAGCCTCTCTGCAGACTGACCTACGCCCTCTGTTCTTCATCTTCCATCTTAGCAAATGTACGCAGTGACATCTGGCCAGTGACCTGCTGCAGTGTCAGGGCAGTAACTTGACATCAGCTCTAGTGGGAGTACTTATGCCACAACTCAGCAGATGACACAAATCAGGACTCTGCTGTGCTCCCACTGCCCTGCCCAGAGCTGTTGGTTAAATAGTCAGCAGCACTTCACTGCCTCCGCGTTTATGATCAGACCCCAGAGACAATGAGACGTTCTGTCAACCTCCTTCCAATGAACGCCTGCATCTTTAGGGAGCTTAGCCCGCAAGACAGTCCGATCATGCACTATTTCATGGGGTTCTAACTCCCCAAAAGTTGAAAGATGGATGTTACCATACCCACTTTAAAGACAGGAACAAAAGGCTGAGCGTGTTCTCTCATGACTGACCCAGAGCTGGGCACCAACTGAAGGTGAATGGGGCTTAGACTCCCATTTTCTGATCATAAGGCCAATATCCTCTCTGGGTCACCACCCCCTGCTCGCTGGCTATGCAAGGTGGCCCGGGTTTCCTCAGCACCACTGCTCTGGAGGCAGAGAAGGTACACAGGTCCAGAGGGGCATTCCACTCAGCCCCTGGCCCCTCCTGATCAGTATGTCACTGAGGACTGAGGGGCAACACCTCTCCAAAGGGACCGCTGATCTCTTCTTGAGGGAGGGTCCTCAGGTTTTGAACTACGCTTTGCATTTTCTTTGCAATTTCATTGTTGAAAGAGGCCACCTCAAGTGGCTGAGCTGTTAGCGTAGTTTCTCAAGCTGGGCCCTCTGATGCCTGGGGGTTCTCGAGTTCTTGGTGAGAAATGCTGGTTTGGGTTCTGGGCTGAGGGACAGAAGACATGGCAGGTGACAGATAATGGAGAGGAGATCAAGGTGGGTGACACAAAGTGGGTAGGGCAGATGGGACTCGCTTGCCTTGGTCATGACTTAAACACTTTAATTAGGCACCAACCTTAAAACTTGGGAGATTTCATGTGAAAAGAAAAAAAACCCAGATTTCCAGAATATCTTAAAAAATTAGAATTCTGGCACTATAAGCCCACCAACGAACTGGGACACAATCAGATGGAGCTGAGGAAGGGCTATCCCTTTTGGAGGAGCTCTTCTTTTCAGGGGACATGGCAGAAGGGACATTCACAAAGGGCCTGAGTGAAGGCAGCATTTACGACATTCACTCCTTATTCCCTGTTGTAGGGGATGAAAATCCAAATGCTCCTGGGGGCCCAGTAATTAATGTAAAAGAGTGGGATGGACTTCCTGTAAGATGTTAAGTAGCCTTTGAACTTGCACCTCAGGGCTGGGGCAGGGCCTTACCCTGGGTGGCCAGTGGTGCAATTTGGGCAGTGTGAGTGGAGGCTAGGACCAAGGAAAACGTGCTCAGGGCCTACAGATGGCGCCTATTGCAGGAGTCATGCCAAGCACCACATTTCAACCCAAGTGGTGACCGGGGGCCATATGGGAATCCATCCCATGCCTGGCCTTATGCAGAGGGGGAGAGCTCAGGTCACTGAGTCCTTATAGAAAGGCCGATGTCTCATTTTGCAGACGGGACACGTGGCCTGGCTGGCATGGGGCAGTGCTCACCTAACAGACCCACAGGTAGTGAGCGGCCTGCAGGCCTTCAGGAAAGAACACGTGAAGGAGCAGAAGCCAATGTCCCTGGGAGGAGGCAGGGCCAGGAGAACGGCCTCCAAGGGCTTTCAGGTGGCTTGGCACAGGAAGGGTCTACTCTCTGTGACTCCCAAGGTCCAGAGCAAGGCCAGGGGAGGAATATTCTCCATCACCATGGCAACACCTGAAGAGGGAGGAAGCTGGAATACGGAGAGCCTGCCGACAGGGGACCTGCCGGAGGGACCTGCCCTGTGAGTCAGGAGCTCCTGCATGGAGCAGTTCAGATGTCCATGTGCTCGGGGGGGAGGCCAGCAGCACAAGAGCACCGGAGTCACTGTCAAAGCCACCTCACCTCATTTGTCTGTCCCACCCACCCGGCCTCATTTGTCTGTCCATGCAGAGACGTGTGCGGGCTAAGCATGTGCTCCACTCTGAGCTGCACCCCAGCCCTGGGTTTTCCTCTGAAGGAAGACGAGGATGGTGGAAAAGTGGGGCTTGAGGGGAAACTGAGGCAAGAAAACTTCTGGTAAAAGCACAGCATAACCCATGCCTTTAAAGAGCACCACAATTAAATATTTCAATACATCCTGTGAGACTTCAGATGGTGGGACTTCATTCCTAATCAGGGGTGGGACAAAGCTGGGAAGGAGGGCCACAGAGGGACTGCAATGAGCCAGGCCAAGGGAGCCAGGTCTGGTGTGGAGGCAGAAGGGACATCCACAAAGGGCCTGAGTGAGGCAGCAGCTGGAAGCCGTGAGGCGCAGCCCAAAGGGTCCGGGCTTCTTCAGGAAGCCCAACCTGCCTACCCCGCCCGGTGGGGGTCAGGCGCGGGCACCCAGTTAGGTGGCTACCTCAGTGGTCTGGCAGAGGACAAGAGTGGCACGGACTGGGGGAGGGTGGCTTGGGAAGGAGCAAGTGGATGGAGTGGGGATATATGTGGGAAATAAAACCCAGTGGAGGGAAGTGGCCCTTGTCCCCAGGAAGGGATATGGACTTGAGCATTGATGTCACTGTCCAGCTGTGTGGCTGGCTCCACCCCCCCGCTGAGGGGACCCCACCCTTTGTCCGCAAGTGTCCACAAGGAAACTTCTACTCTATTCCCCAGAAGAGGAGACCTTGGAATCACCCCCTGCCCCTCTCTGAGCCCTTCCTCCTGGTGGGTGATGCTCGGCCTGATGAGGTGGGAAGGGTCTGACACTTACAGGACACATCCATCGCTCTCTCGGGGTGGGGGACTAAAGGTTGAAACCAGGGCTATTTTCCCTGTGGCCAGCCCTTCTCTCTTGGGGAGTCAGCTCAGTATGGACCATCTGCTCCTGTTCCTGCGCCCCAGAAAGCAAGCCAGGAGGGGCACAGGGCCTGCCTTCCACATGTAGGACCCAGGGTCACGCCTCCTTCTCCACTTCCCCTCTTAATGTGTCCCTGACCTCTATGCCTAGCTCCCGGTGGGTTCAGGACCTAGTGGGTAAGGACTGTCTTCCTCCAAACTCACCTGCTGTGGACACATGCTGATGGAGTTCTTTGTTTTCTATAGCTATGCTCTCAGCCAGGAGAACTGACTCTACTTAATTCTCAACTGTGGATAAACCTTCCTGCTGCCCAATATTTATTGGAAACGCTGTTGTAGATATTAACACGGGGAGTATTTCCTGAAGGAGGCAATGCACTCCCCTCGTTGCTCTCCGTTTTTTCTTTGGATTAAGCAGGGTCCACTATATTTATTTGGCTGGACAGTATTGTGCCAGTCCTTGCCGTGGCCCTAGGAAACTGTTGGAACATTGTTGAGGACACTGCTTAACTTTGTCACACTGTGTCCCCTTTATGACATCCAGAGGAGATAGGACCAGAAAACCACAGCGTTTGAACAAATGGTTTGGTTTCCGTCTTAAGAACAAGGTGAATCATGGCAACAGGGGTCTTGGGACCTGCGGGTTGACATTTCGTGCACTAACCTCACCCGTGGGCACTGTGTGTGTCCCCACCCCACCTTCCCTCTGTCCCGATTCTCCCATTAGGTGTGCACTCCACCACTCAGGCCCTTTCTGGAGTGAGAGGATGCACCGTCTCCTCACCCCTCCCTCAGCACCCTGCTCCCCACTCCAGGCCCCAGAACGTTCTTCAGTCTGGAAAAATGATTCGCGTGGGAGATGATCCAAGTTTGTAAATTCCAGCAAAGGCATGTGTGGGGAACACGCTCATAAGGCACATTCTCAAATTCCCTGGAAGTAAGTTTAGGTCACAGAGAAACTGGTTTCGCAGCCCAGGAAGCAAACCAAGGGAGCGTGTTATCCCAGATGGCAGCCCAGCTGAAGCGAGCCACAGCCCTCTCAGATGGTCTCTTGCGAATTACCAAGGGTTCCGGCGCCCCTCACCACCTAGCGACACTGGGAACAACATCCACGGTCCCCACAAGATGTCCCCCAGTCACCAGAGGCTTGCTATGGCCTCAGGTGGGCCCCTCAGCTGCAGCAATTCCAGAGGGTTCGGAATTCCCAAAGCCCAGGGTCCTTCCCCATCTACCTCCCGGTCCTCCCAGGGACGCCTCCCAGTGACACCTCCAGCTCATTACCTCTGCCAATTAACGCTCACTAACAAGGAGCACTCACTTGCAATCACACCATGGGCGAGCGCATGACAGCCTCCAGCTGCTGCCCATCTGTGCCACTCATGCCCACCATCGCTGGCCTGCAGCGGGGGCTCGTCACCAGCATTCAAATGCCTGAGCATGTGCCTGGGCCACCAAGAGCCCGCAACTCCACACTGAATGAAAGCCGATTTTATGTTAATGTGATTCCAAAATATGGGTGCCTTGCCCTCACCGCCTCATCTCTCCCAGGAATCATCCCATGTCCGGGGGCCAGGAGGTACTCCTGTCCTCTCAGACCTCCTCTCCACGCCCCCAACTCTTGAGAGAAATCACCCTCTTCCAGCAAGGTCTAGAATAGCGCTGGGCACACCTCCTGTGGTGGGACCCCTGTAGGGCTCATCTCAGGCTACCTCCAATAGGCCACCCTTTACAAGGACCTGCTACGTGGAGGGCCAGCTCCTGCTCATATCCCGGGGATCTCAGCAGCCTCCCAGCCGGGCTTCTCCCACCATTGAACATGGCGTCCACCCTCAGATACCCCAGAATTTAAATCCTTTGATTTAGGAAGAACATACTGAATATACCAGTGATTCCTTTTCTATGGAATCTACGCTTAGATCCAATCACAGCAGCTGGGTGCGGGGGCGCACGCCTATGATCCCACTGACTCTGGAAGCTGAGGCAGGAGGATCGTGAGTTCAAAGTCAGCCTCGGCAACTAGCGAGGCACTAAGCAACTCAGTGAGACCCTGTCTCTAAATAAAATTTTTAAAAGGGCTGGGGATGTGGCTCAGTGGTTAAGTGCCCCTAGGTTCAATCCCTGGTGCAAAAAAAAAAGCCAACCTCCGCAGACTTGAGAATAGATCCACAATTCTGCTAAGGTGCCAAAAGGTACCAAAAGATTGTAGGGAGGTGGGACTTTAGTTTGGGGACCTGACTTTCTTGTGAACAGTGGCCTGGGGCTTTGGGTGTGGACAGGGCATTCCTGAGCTATACATGTTTCTGCATCAGGCAACTGGCACTCACTGCCACCCTATGTGGCTCTAATCCCTTGGGGCCAGGCAGCAGCCAGAGCCCAGCACTATTTTACCCTTGGCCTGGGCCCATCTGGAGGCTAGAGAGGAGAGAGTACAGGAGCAGCCAGCAGGAGGGTGGCTTTCTTTGTCCCCTTTGGGGGAGGAAGAAGCTGAAAGAGGCCTATTCTGTCCCTTGTCCCACAGCACCAGCACCCCCACCAGCCCTGTCTTCTGAGAACCTCTTCAAACTACACCTGTTCAGGGCTCTCCTGGTGTCCCCTCCAGAGTGTGAGGCCTGTTCCATCTGGGCACTTTCTGCCTGGTTGCCTGTCCACCCTCTTTCTGGGCTGGAAGCGCCCAGCTCATCGGCAGGTGGGGTTGGCCAGAGTGACAGGTGGGCCATGTAGCCAGACCCCAGCTTTAGAGTTGACTCTAACTTCTTCCCAGGGAAGGGACCGCCTTGGCAGGTGGCTCTTCTATCCCAAGCCCTAGTGCATCCCTCTGGAGGAGGGGGCTGCTGTGGGCCTAGCCAGGTGGTCCCCCCGCTCACCTTCTGGAGAAGAGGCTCAGGAGGGTCCAAGTCACATGCAATGGCTGAGGGAAAGCTGCTGAGCTCAAGGCCCACTGGTGGCACAGCAGGGCCACCACTTGCCCTTTCACGACCCCAATGCCTGCTGGGGCATGTCTGAGGGGAGGTTTCTGAGCCCAAGTTGTGCCAGGGGACCTACAGCTTCCCCCAGCTAGCAGAGCTACACAAGTGTGTGTACGTGTGTATGTGTTCACCTGTGGGTGTGCACGAGATGCCTGTGCCCAGGTGAGGGGAGAGACGGTGTCTCTGGGTGTCTGGGCAGGGAGAACATGGAAGAAGCCAGAGCCCCAGACCTTTTCCACAGAAGCCAAACATGGCTTCCAACTATTGTGTTCTTGGCTCAGAATGGCTTTGAAGGGCAGGACCTGGGGACACCAGGAGGTGAGGGGGACACTCACAGGAGATAGTGCAGGGATGGAGAAGTGGCACAGATGACAGATGTCAGCAGGGTCAAGGAGGGGGCTCCAGCCTTGGGAGGGATGAGGAGAGGCACTGCATGGGCACTCAGGGGTCCAGCGGGCAGACATGCGAGGGACCACGCGATGTGGCCAGGGCCAAGAGCTGGCAGACTAGGAGGGTCAGAGCTCCTGCTTTTGGCTTTGGGGGAAGGAAGAGCCTACCTGTACCACGGTGGGTGGGTGCTGAAGGCCTGGAGTCATAGATGGCAGGGTCCTGCAACTGGGTGAGTCATCCAGTGCCCCCTCGGTGCCCGGGCCCAGAGCCCGCTGCGCCTGCAGCACCAAGGGCCATTCTGAGGAGGATCTGAAAGGAGAGGACAATGGGAGGGGTGGGCTGGATCTTGAGCCCCCAGGCAGATTCGAAAGGGCCTCAGGAGGCTGGAGAGGAGGCCAAACTCCCTGGATAGGAGGTCTGAGGAAGAAGACAGGAAATAGGTAGGAACCGGGTCTAGAGGGACAGCAAAGGTCAGTCTGAGGTTGAGTGGCCCACAGAAGAGCATGGGGTGGGCACAGTGTGTGCCAGATGCAGGTGAAGATGGGCCCAAGGGTCCTTCCTGTAGGACAGAGAACTAGAAAGATAGGAGCTGAGACCCCAGCAGCCCCAGGCCTCACAGGGGAAAGCGGCTTTGGGCAGAGAGTAGGTGGAGGGAGGGCTGGGCTTTGGAGGTGAAGGAGGCTGACCAGCGGGGATGGTGACTGGCACCAGGGGATTCCCAGGGGGAGTGGGCAGGAGGTCAGTGTGCTCCGAACCAGAAGCTCATCCAGGCCAGGCTGTATGTGGCCTCCCGGTTCTGTCCAGAACCCATCCCCTAGCTTCTGTGCCTGGAAGAGCAGGAAGATCTAGGGCTGGGGTCAGACTCAACTTCTGAACTGAAGTCCCCTGGGCCGGGGGAGAACATGGTGCTGTGGGCATGGGTCTGGGGAGGGGATGGGGTGGGCTCGAGAGTGTTGGGGGTCACATGTAGAATGTGGGCAGAGAGGGGGTTGGCCACGTGTCCCACGAAGGCTCCACTGTGGTAATGGCGAGGAGGAAGGAGGATGAGGAGGGGAGGAAGCTGGAGAAGGGGCCCTGCCCAGCAGGTAAGGGTGGGAAGGTGTGTGTGGCCCAGAGACAGCTGCTGGAGCTGACAGGAGAGGAGGAGGTGAGAATAGGAGAGGGGATACCCCATCCAGAGCTGGGGGAGGTGCCCCAAAGGAAGGCGGGGGGGGGGGGGACAGAGGGACAAATGAACGGGAGAGGTGTCCACAGAGAAGGATGCCAAGGTGAGCCTGGGAAAGTGCCAGGGAGGGGCAAGAAGGTGCTAGGTAGGGGAGATGCCAGCCAAGGGGGGCCAGAGGCGTGCCCGGCTGGGGAAGGTGCTAGGTAGGGAAGGAGGGAGAGGGTGCCAGACACGGAGTCAGAGGGAGAGGGTGCCAGGAGGAGCAGGTCTGGAAAGTGCTAGGCAGGAGGGAGGTGCCAGGCAAGGGGAGGAGGGTGGTGCCAGACAGGGGAGGAAGGGAAGGTGCCAGGCAGGACGGTGCCAGACAGGGGAGGAAGGGAAGTGCAGGTGGAGGGGGGGGAGGGAGCCATGGGGGTGGAGGGGAGGGAGCCGAGCAGGGAAGAGGAGGTAGAGAGCGGCCAGTCAGGCAGGAGGTACCAGGGGGCAGGAGGGAGAGGCACTAGGCTGGGGCGGGGTGAAGAGTCAGGAGTGGGGGCAGACATCGGGAAAGGAGCACGGTGCCAGAAAGAGAGAGGGAGATGCCAGGTGGGGCGAGGGGATGTGCCAGGTAGGGGTGTGTGCCAGGGAAGGTATAAGAAGGGATGCCAGTTAGGGGACAGAGGGGATGCCAGGCAGAGGGGAGGGAAGAGATGCCAGACAGGAGGGAGAAGGGGGACATGCCAGGCAGGGAGGAGGGATGCCAGGCAGGGAGGAGGGATGCCAGGCAGGGAGGAGGGATGCCCGGCAGCCAGGCAGGGGGAGGAGGAGATGCCAACAGAGGCGAGGCGGGTACTGCCAGCAGGGAAGGCGGGGGCGCTGGCGCAGCGCGGCCGGGCGGCGTCCTCGCCCAGGGCCGTGGGGGCCGCGCGGCGCGGGTCGCTCACCTGCTCCCCGGGGACCCCGGCCCGGAGCGCGATCGCCCGCTCCCCGCTCGGCGCTCGGCTCGGCCCGGCGCCTGCGCCGCTGCAGCCCGGAGCGGGGGAGGCGCAGGGAGCGTCTGCAAAGAGCGAGGAGCTTAATAATGAGTTAGGGATCGGAGCAGGAAGCGTCGCCCCATCCATCCGTCTGTAGGATCTCATCTCAGAGTCAGTCGTGGGCCCTTGCCAGACCCAGACAGGTGGGGCGCGTCAGCCTGTACA
Source organism: Marmota flaviventris (assembly GCF_047511675.1). Taxonomy (NCBI): domain Eukaryota; kingdom Metazoa; phylum Chordata; class Mammalia; order Rodentia; family Sciuridae; genus Marmota; species Marmota flaviventris. The sequence goes on along the minus strand of NC_092498.1, from coordinate 6,172,905 downwards.
CAGACATGTCTTAGGTCTGCACATGCACCTGCATATCCACCATCACACCGAGCCAGAGCATGCCATGTGGCTGCACTGGTTACCCACACTGAGCACCCCCCAGCACACATGGGTACCAGTGAGAGCACACACACACACACACACACACACACACACACACACATTCAGTCAGAGCATCTTATTTGGCCGCACACATTACCTACACCAGGGCCTCCTTCACACACACACACACACACACACTACACACACACATGCATGCACACAGGTGTGCACATGCACAAATCCACAGAGCAACATAATGTGACTGTGCACATTATCCACGATAGGGTCCTCCCAACCTACACACAAGTGTGCACATACAGGAATTCACAGAGCATCCTAACTGATGCAGAGGTTACCTACACCTGGATGCCCCCCCCCCCATACATGATGGCCACACTCTCACATGCAGTTCTGAGGGTGAGCTTTGCTTCTGGTCCAGCTTCAGGAACAGGTCTCACTATGTGGCTGCACTCATTACCCATTAAAAAAAGTCTTGTCTTTTTATGCACTGAACACTTTGGTTCTATCACAACTGGCCCTTCTTGCAAGTACTTACACATGCATGATATAATTGTGGTCCAGAAGAGCTTCACCAGTGTCTCTCTGAAGGGATTGGAGAGACCTAGGGAATCCCTTTCCCAGCTGCAGCCAGATGAGCCCAGCTCTGGTCTTCTGGTCACTGTGGGCTTTTCCCAGAGTCCTGCCTCAAACCTCTGACCTGACAGCAATGTCCAGCACACAGTGAAACTCAGCTCCTGCCTGCTGAAATATTCTACCCCTCATTTTTTCTTGGTTGTTATATTTCATTTATTTATTTATTTTGTACCAGGGACTGAACTCAAGGGCACTCAACCACTGAGCCACATCCCTAACCCTTTTTTTTTTTTTTTTTTTACATTTTTAAAAATTTAAGACAGTGTCTCACTAACTTGGTTAGGGCCTCATTAAGTTACTGAAGCTGACTTTGAACTTGTAATCCTCCTGCCTCAGCTTCCCGAGGAGGATTGCAAATCCCTCCTGAGGGATTATAGGTGCCTGGCTATTTTCTTAATTTTTCAATTGTGATAAATCACACATAAAATTTACCATCTGAAGCATGTTTTAGGGCACACTTCAGGGTTGTAAAGTATAATCACATTGTTGTGCAACTAATTAGCAGAACCCTTTTCATCACCACAAGCTGGGACTCTGTACCCATTAAACAATAATTTCCCCCATCCCCCTGGCAACCTGTGTTCCATTTTCTATGAATTTGACCATTCTAGGGACCTTGTGTAAGTGGAATAATACAGTGTCTGTCCTTTTGTGATTGGCTTCTCCTCACTCGGTCACATGGATAAACCTCAGGATTCACCCATGTTGTACCATGTGACAGGATGCTCTTTCTTTTTAAAGGCTGAATAATACTTCATGGCATGTATATGCTGCATTTGCTAATTCATCCATCTACTCAGTGACACTCAGATGCTTCCCCCTCCCAGGGGTTATGAATCGTGCTGCTTTACAGCCTTTTAAAGGACACCTACCTCAAAGGGGACAGAAACTGCCCCCCTGCTCTCCCCTGGAGGAACCGGCTCAGTTCTGCCCCTGCCCCTTCTCCTAGCACCTGTTTCTATTTTCAGGACCCTCCCCCCCTTCCCTGGCTACTCAGAGGACCCACCAGGGACTTTTTACCCACATCTTCTCACTTCATGCCCTTAATCAAAACTGACTCTGGGGCCCTTTGTTATGAAGGGAACAGGGTCCATGCTACCCAAGCTGTCCCTCCCGGGAGTGTTTAGCTTCAAATGGGACCTTCTGGAGGGGCAGAGCTTAGCAGCCCAAAGGAGTAAATCTCCAGAGGCAGCACTTGGACACAGGGTTGGCTGGGAAGGGACAGGTGGAATGGTTTTCCCAGTGGCCTGTGGGAGAGATGGAGAGCTGTCAGAATCGTGGGATCTGAGGGGCTTGGAAGGCTCCTCAGGACCCAGATCCTTATGCCTGGAGGTCAGAGCTACAGCTTCCCCCTTGGGTTATTGAGAAGCAGGGCCCCCATCTCCTCCCTCCTCCACCACTAGCGGTGAACCTCAGGATGAGTCTGGAAGAGCCCCTCCCACAGGACGGATCATCAGTTCTGAAAGTGAAGGGGGGGGGCGGGGGGGGGAGCACAGCCAGCCAGCACCCAAGTGAGGGCGACCGGTGGTCTGCCCCTCGGTGCCACACCCTCTGGCCTTTCTTTTACTCCTCCCACTCATAGCCAGCAAGGAAGCCTCACGGGGACCTTGACCAGGCATAGCCCCTCCCCAGGACCTCCAGGGGGCAGAAGGGGTGTGAGGTTAGGGCAGCAGGTTTCTATCCCAGCACTCAACACCTTGTTTCTAAATAACTGTCCCCTGATGAGTTGTCCCCTGTCCTCTGACTCCAGTGAGACCTGCCAGTCTGGACACCTCAAGGCCCAGCCCAGCACCAGGCATGGAATAGAGGCAGACTCAGGCAGATGAGTGGTGGCTCGGAGTGGCCCACGGGGGTCCGGGAGGGCTGGGCTGGCTTGAGGCAGAGGCTGGAGAATGGGCAGGGTTGGATGGGGCTAGAGTTGGGGAGAAATTCAGCCGTTCATAATGTCTGAGGTTGTTCCCCACAGCACTGCTTACATGGCAAGAATTTGGAAAGGACCTCATGTTCCTCAACAGGTGACAGGTGACATTAATCCCAAGATGGGTATAAACAGGTGACAGGAAATTGCATCATTTAATGAATGCTTTCAGGCAAGGGGGAAGATCTCTACATACCGACCTAGAGGAGTTTCAATGATACGTCAAGAAAAAAAAGCAAGATGTACAGAAAAGTGTGTAAAGCACACTCGTGGGTATGAAAGTGTGTGCTTTGAGCATGTGCGTGCGTGTGTGCCTACAGCATGTGTGTGCACGTACACTTCCCCCAGAAGAACATAAGAAATCTGGCTTCTCACTCTGGGTTTGAGAAATGTATAAACATTCAGGAGCCATGGTGCACACGCCTTGCAATCCCAGCGACTCAGGAGGCTGAGGCAGGAGGATGGTAAGTTCAAAGTCAGCCTCAGCAACTTAGTGAGGCCCTAAGCAACTTAGGGAGACCCTGTCTCAAAATAAAAAAAAAAGAAAAATTTAAAGAGCTGGAGATATAGTTCAGTGATAAAGCACCCCTGGGTTTTTCTGCACCTCAATACAAAAAAAAAAACTCCCTCCACCCAAACCCCTGGTGACCGCTGATCTCCACAGTTCTGCTTCCGCGGGAGTGCTGTTCGGTTGACTCTTAGTACTGGGCTTTTTCAGACGGGCTTCTTTCACTTAACAATATATGTTTAAGTTTCCTCCATGGGTTTTTGTGCTTGATAGCTCGTCTTCTCAGCTCTGATTAAGACCGCGCCGTATGGATGTTCCACTCTATCAATCATGTTTTATAAAAGTCTGATTCCTTACTTCTCTATGTGGTCATCACCAGGTCCACTGCAAACTCTTGGCTGGCTGTCTTAACCTCCTCTCAAGTCATTCAGATGCAACAGGCTGTCCTGGGCCTCATGACCTCTGCCCAGCTTGGCTGGCCACCACAGCCGTGCCTCTGCCATCATCGCGGGAAGTCCCTCCACCTCTCTTCTGCTCCTTGCCTCATTCAATAAGTAAGTGCTGAGTCCTTGCTGCATTGTCTTAGGCAATGAACAAAATTAACCAAAGGCCTCTGCCCTCTTGGAACTTATCATCAAATGGAAGACACAGAGAGAGAGAGACAACGGACAAGAAAAATATGTAGGCTGTTTATTTTAGACATGCAAGTCTGGTTCAGTGTTCAAAACTGAATCAAGCCTGGTGTTGTGGCACAAGCCTGTAATCCCAGCTACTCAGGAGGCTGAGGCAGGATGATCACAAGTAGCCTCAGCAACTTGTGAGAACTATCTCGGGGGGGGGGGGAAAGGGGGGGGGGCTGAGTGTGGTGGCACACACCTGTAATCCCAGTGGTTCCAGGAGGCTGAGGCAGAAGGATTGCAAATTTGAGGCCAGCCTCAGCAACTAAGCAAAACCCTGTCTCAAAAAAATAAAAATGGCTGGGGATGTAGCTCAATGGAAGAATGCTTGCCTAGGACGTGAGAGGTCCTGGCTTGGATCCCCAGTACCACAAAAACCAACAACAACGAAACAAAACAACCCCAATCAAGGTAATCCACCACATTAATAAACTAAAGAAGAAAACTCACAAGATCACATCAACCAGGGTGGGAAACACTCAACATCAAGTTCAACATCCATGCATGATTAAAGTAAAGTAAAATAAGCCCCCTCAGAAAAGTAGGAAAGCGGGGAACTCCCTCAACTCCATCAAGGGCCTCTGTAAGACATCTTAGCTAGGATCACACTTCATGGTAAGAGGCTGAATGGGATAAAGCAGGGACGTCCACCTCTGCCACCCGCAACGGTGCAGTGCTAGAAGCTGGAGCCAGTGTTGGAGACCCGCACGACAAAGAGGCTGGTGACGGGATCATCTACCTGGAAAAGCCCAGTAGGTTCACAAAGAGCCTCCTGGAACAAGAAGGAGGTTCTGCAAGGCCCTGGGGTATGAGTACGCGAAAGTCAGGTGTGTTTCCATAGCCTAGCAAGACCAAGTGGACACCGAGATCGCAAACCCGATGCCATCCACAATGCTCAGTGAAATGGGAGAACACTTAGCTCAAGTCTGAGCTCGCACAGACTCTTGCTGAGAGCCACACGGGCTGAGGGAGGAAGGCAGAGGAAACCTGACCACAGAGACACAGACACAAGCCGAAGATTTAGAAGAGCCAATACAGCAAAGATATTGGTTCCACAGGTTTCCCTTAAATTAATTCCTATCAAAATCCCAGGAAGTGTTTTTGTAGAAAAGGAAGAAGTTGTCCTAAATGGAAAGGCAAAGGAACTACAAAACCTATTTTAGAAATCGAAATAAAGTAGGAGGGTTGTGGTGTAGCTGTAGCCTTTACGGCAAGGCGGTATCGGTGAGGGAAGGGCACAAAGAGTAACGGAACAGAACAGAGAACCCAGAAATAGAGCCACACGAGCATGCCCACCTGAATTTTTTTATTGTAGTTGGACACAAGACCTTTATTTTATTATTTATTTTTAGGTGGTGCTGAGGATCGAACCCAGGGCCTCACGCATGCTGGGCGAGCGCTCGACCGCTGAGCCCCAGCCCCAGCCCCAGCTGATTTTTGACAAAGGTCCAAAAGCAACTCAGTGGAGGAAAGATGACCTTTCAACCAAAGGTGCTGGATCGAGCAGACGTCCAAAGGCAACGACAGAGCTCCGCCCGACTCTCAAGCCTTATAGAAAAGTTAATTCTAAAGGGATCACAGACTTCAGTACAGAAGATAAAGCCACGAAACCTCAGACAGATTTAAGAGAGCACCTTTGGGACTTAGGGCTAGGTGAAGTATTCTTAGTCTTGATGCCAAAAGCACAATCTATAGAGGAAAAATTAAAGCTGGACACAGCGGCTGTAACCCCAGCCACTCAGGAAGCTGAGGCAGGAGGACGGTGATTTCAAGGCCAGCCTCAGCCACGGAGCGAGACTCTGTCTCAAAATAAAAATAAAAGGCTGGGGATGGGGCTCAGTGGTGGAGCAACACTGGTTTAGATCCCCAGGACCACACAAATAAATAAATAAATAAATAAATAGAAGGAAAAATTGCTAAATTGGACTTCACCAAAATAAAGAGCTTCTTCTCTGTCCTGAGTATGGCAATTAAAGCCGTGTAGGAGAGAAACTGTGCAAAACACAGATGAGACAAAGGAAGAGGGTTGACAATATGTGAAGAACTGAACAATCAGAAGGAAACCCCCAAATAATTCAATTAGAAAAAGAGCAAAAGGCACTGACAGACACATCCCCAGCCAGGACACACAGACGAGAATCAGCCCAGGCAGGGCTGTTCAGCTCCAGCGGCCGTCACCCGCGCGCCTGTGTTGCACTTGAAGCCACAGCACAGATGCTGGTGAGGATGCCCAGAGGTAGAGCACTCCTGCATGGCCAGGCACCGCACTTTGCAAAAGTTTGACAGTTTCTCTCTCTTATTTATTTTTGGTGCTAAGGATTGAGCCTGGGGTGCTTCACCACTGAGCTGCGTCCCCAGCCCTTTTTATTCTTTATCTTGAGACAGGGTCTCACTATGTTCCTGAGGGTCTCACTAAATTGCTAAAGCTGGCCTCGAACTTGTGGTCCTCCTCCTCCTCAGGCTCATGGATCACTGGAATTATAGGAACAAGCCACCTCGCCCAGCAAGTTTGGAGTTTCTTGTAAAATTATTCACACATTGAACCCAGCAATTGCAATCTTGGGCATTTAAACCAGAGAAATGAAATCCCATGTTCACCTAAAAACCTGCATATGAATGTTTCAGTAGCTTTCTTCATAAGAGCCCCAAACCGGAAGCAGCCCAAGTGTCCTTTAATGTGTAAAGTGCTAAATGAACTGTTGTGCCTCTGTGCTGTGGAATACTACTCAGCAACGAAAAGGAGCAAGCTGTTGAAGTACACAAATACACAGAGGAATCTCAAAATAATTACAAGGTTATTTCAATCTTTTGAGTTAATTGAAAGTGTGAAAAAGCCAACCGAGTGAAAAAAGCCGATCTCAAAATGCTACATACTGCATGATTCCATTTATATAACATTCTGAGGATGGTAAAATTACAGGGATGGAGAACAGATTAGTGGTTGCCAGGAGTTAAAGAGGGGGTGGGGATGGGAGGAATGGGTGTGGCTGTGAGGGGACAGTGGGAGGAGGAATCCTTCTGGGGATGGAAACGTCCAGAATCTATACTGCTGTGTTATGCTGATAAAGGTTCCCAAAGAACGGTCCACAACCGAATACCCAGAATCTGTTCATGTTACTTATTCTGGACAGAAAGGTCTTTGCAGATGTGATTCTCCTGGATTTCCTGGCTGGGCCCTAATTGCCATTACAAGTGTCCTTATCAGAGAGGGACCAAGGGGATCACTCCTCTCTCGCTCTCTCTCTCTCTCTCTCTCTCTCTCTGTGTGTGTGTGTGTGTGTGTGTGTGAAGACAGCACAGGAGGATGGGTTGGATCAGCAGCTGAAGAGGAGAAGAAGAGACTCTCCCCAGATCCCCGGGGAGCTCAGTGCTGCCTTTGCCCAGGACTTCTGGCCCCCAGAGCGAGGAGAGAGCACACCTGTGGTATTTGCACTGCCCAGTTTGGGGTCATTAGTGACATAGCCACAGGAAACTCACGCAAGTGCATTTTCAATATCCTGGTTGTGATCCTGTACTATGATTTTGCAAGACGTTACCTTTGGAGAAATGGGTAGAAGACACGTGAGAGAGCGCTCCACATGATTTCTCACAACTGCACCTGAATCCACAAAATCATTCGAAAATAAAAAGTTTAGTTAAAAGATCAATAAATAAAGCAGGGAAGGAGCTCTGCAGTCCAGCACAGTAGGGGGCGAGCAGGGGAGGCCCAGTTTTCAGGGCCTGGCGTGTGAGAGCAGTGCAGTGTGACCAGACTGCTCTGAGGTACAGGGACTGTGCAGGGCCCTGCCGGGTATTTTAGGGACCTTGTGCTTTAAGACGTCAGAGGACCGGAGCAAGGGCAGACTGATCTGATGGACACCTAACTGGACGTGTCTGCTGCATGTTGGTCATGGACCGTGCGGGTCAAGACTGAAGCAGGACGCAGTTAGGAGGCTACTGCCATCATGCAGAGAGTAGACGCTGGCAGGTCTGAACAGAGGTGGTGGCCGAGATGGTGAGAAGCGTCAGGATGCTGCGTGGGGTGGCTGAGGGAGCTCCCAGAGGTGCCCGGGTCGGGAGCTGGGTCCTTCGTGCAGAAATGTGAAGAGGTGGTGAGACGGGAAAGAGGAGGGGCCCAGCAGGTGATGGGGCACTGCCCTCGGAAGGGATCACGGTCTTTCCCAGGGAACCTTGTGTTACTTCTCTGGAGAGCAAGTTGTTCCGGCAAGCCCGATGGGAGCCAGCCTCTGGCTTCCTGTCTGACAATATGACCTCTACTTCTTGCATTCCCACCAGTGGGGTGCCATCCTCCATGAGGTGGTGCAGCTGAGGGGGCCCTCACCAGCACCAGCCCCAAGCTGTTTTGACTTTCAACCTCCCAAACTGCAAACTAAATAACCTTTTTTTCTTTTTTGCAGTGCTGGGGATTGAACCTAGGGCCTTGCAGAAGCTAGGCAAGCACTCTACCACTAAGCTATATCCCCAGCCCTATACCTCTTTTCTTTATAAAGTACTCAGCTTCAGGTATTTTGTTATAGCAATGAAAAACAGACTAATGCAGATTTTTAATAAATTTTGAAAATACAGACAATGGGATTTGTTCTCAGAATGGCCATAGGTATGAAAGAAAGAGAGCAGAACTCTGCCTCCTAGGTTTTGGCCTGAATCCAGTTGGAAGCATGGAACTTCCATTTACTCCCACTGGGAAGGTTGGGAGGATGAGTTTGAGATGCCTAATAGACATTCAAGAAGGGACGTCCACTGGCATTTGAGTGTATGAGGCTGGAAGTTAGGCTGGAAATTTACACCTAGGGTCAACATTTAGGCAGTATTTTATGCCACGAAACGGATGAGCTTGCCAAGGGAATGGGCATCAAAGCCCAGTCTTAGGGTGTTCCGATGTAAGGAAAGCCGGAGAGGGGAATGGAAGGCGCCCCCCATGACTCAGGAGGACCAGAAGCACCAACAGGGCATCTGAGGGCATCTGAAGGCATCCCGGGTGGTCGTCAGCGCCTGTGTCCCCACAGCCCAGGCAAACTGAAGACAAGTAGGTGGGGAGGAGGCAGGTCCCGAGAGCAAGGACGGACAGCGCCTTAGAGGAGTTGGATTGTCAAGGGAGCCGGGAAGGAGGGCGCAAGCTGGAGGAAGAGATGGGGTTGCAAAGGGTTCTTTAAAACCGGGGGATTGGTGGCAGGCTTGTAAGTTGATGAGACGGTGTCACTAGAGGGACCACCGAGGGCACTAGAATCTGCCAGGCACCTGCAGTTCCCGGCACTCATGTATCCTGGGGTCACCTGTGGGGCACTGAAAAGTCACCAGGCCAGAGGCCCAGCCCAGGCCCATCACATCAGGGCCTCAGGGGTGACCTGGCCGAGCAGAGGGGAGGGACTGTGGGACCTGGAGGAAAGGCCTAGGCAAGGCGGGAAGGGAGGGGCGAGGGAGAGGGTGTGCCTAGAGGCCAGGTCCTGGAAGTGTCCCCTTGTGGGAGAGAGTGACAGGAGCTGGGCGGTCCTGGCTTGACCCCAGTCACTGGAGACGTGAGGCCAAGGGGCAGCTGTCCAGTGGCCCTGCCGGGCCCTTGCATTAGGCCCCAGATACAGCAGCGCGGCTCCCACTCCTCGCGCTCCGCTCCTTCTTTCTGGGCGCAATTCTGGGTCTCGGGTTTGTGCTTTGGCTGCGGCGGTGGCAGTTGTCCCCTTCCCAGCTGACCTGCTGCTCTGGCTCCACATTTCCTCCAGAAAATCTTTTTCAACTACCGAATCTGATGTGGTCCCTCCCTTCGTGGCTCCGACCTGGCAGTGATTCACCGTCCCTCACAAACCACTGATGTGCTGGTCCCCAGGGTGGCAGGACCCCAGTGTGTCCTGGGAGCCCTCAGGGGCACCCGCAAAGGCGTGGCCCGTCATCATCTTATTTTTTTGGGTGATGAAACTGAGGCAACGGGGGGAGGAGGTAACTTCCGCTGTCACAATAGCCGACGTCCCCCAGGGCCTAGAGCTGCCTCGCGGGTCATCCTCTCCCTCTTCCTTTCCAGCACCTTCTCCCTCCTTGAACTTTGTGCTTCAGCGGAGCTAAATGACTTCAAGGTCCCAGGGTCGGTCCACTCCCAGGGGGAGGGACGTGGCACACAGAGAGGGTTCAGTGGAGAAGGGTGATGAAGGGCCCCTCATGAGTGTGGACGGGCTGAGGGATGGCGCCCAGACACTGGCCCCAGGGGAGACGGAGGGGCAGGGAGAGGAGATGCACCAGCAGAACAAGTAGGGCCCGGGGCCCGGAGAGCGTCTGCCCAGCAGGGACTGCAGGGCCGTGGGCACTGCTCGGACTCGCTGGATTCCCTCACCCAGGTTTCTCTTAACCCCCGCCTGCCTGGTAATGCTGCCATCGGCCAAATCCAGCCAGAAGTCAGAGGGGCCGGGGGAGAAGGATGGAGAATGGACCAGGAGGGCAAGAGTGTCCCTTGCCTAGAGGAACAAATCCTGTGGCCCCCACCCAGGGAAACACAAAGCCCCATCAGTCCTTGGGGCGTAGTGGGTGGTGCCAGCTCCGTCCTGCCTCCAGTGACAAGAACAATGTTGGTGACAACGCGGCTGTTCTGCGTAGAGAGTAAAGGGAAAAACAGGCCAGCTGTCACCGTCACACGGCTTCAGCTGGAACCTCAGATCCCTTCCCACCTGGGCCACGTCTAACACACTCCGAGAACACTTCACTCTGCCTCACCTCTTGAGGTGACCCAAGTTCATTTCCACAAGAGACAAGTTCTTAGCTCCTGTCTTTATGGGGTCACCACGGTATCCCACTGGTCATTGTTGATGGTCAGAGAAGAACCATGAGAACCCCCAGCCCCTATTCGGTAGCAGCGGTCGTATCCCGGGTAACTGGGTCTTATCCTGCCAGTCCAGGGAGCCCCTGGGACCCCTGTTGATCCAGCCACAGGAGAAGCCCCAAATGGCTGGGGCGAGACCTACCTCCCCGTGGAGTGGAATCAAGGTTGTGTTCTCCTGCGATTAAATGGTTAAAATGGTGGATGCTGTGCACATTTCACCACCACCACCACAGAAATGGAAAACAGCAACACAACCTGCACCTATTAGATTGGCTAAAATCAAGAACTCTGACCAAAACAAGTGCAGGTTAAACTTCAGAGCAGCAGAGCTCCTGGTACCGCTGGAGGGAAAGGTAAACCCGCCTGGCACTTTGGCAAGGAGTTTATTAACATGTGCCCACTCCAGCCCTAGGCATTTACCCCAGACACATGTCAGGCTTACAGAGACCTGCAAACCAGTGCTCACAGCAGTTCTGCTGTAGCCAGAAACTGGAATGAACTCTGTGGCACAATAAGAAACACTTGGGCTTGTCCGTAGGTCCTGGGTGACAGCAGTCTCTTTTGCTATTTATAATGAGCTGAGTTTTTGTTAATGACGTAACTTAGAGTGGGGTTCCTAGGTGGCCTTAGGATGGGGCCAGTCACCTGAAAGACCAAATATTAAAGAACTAGAAGTTTGACACTTTCAACCCCACCCACCGACCCTCAGGAAAGGGGCGGTGGCTGAGGTCGAGCTCCGGACGGGTAAGCAAGGACATTGGCTGAGCCTCAGCTGAGCTGGGAGGGTGGCTCGCCCAGAGGGGTGTGGAAGCTCCTGGAGCCCTCCCCTGTGCCTTGCCCGGGCATCCTTTCCCCTGGCTGTCCATCAGCGTCCTTCATGGTAAATTGGCAGATGTGAGAGAGGGAGATGGGAGCCCACATGTAGCCAGTCAGTGGGAAGCTCAGGAAACAGCCCGGGACTCTGGTTAGCAGCTGGAGTGGGGGCAGGCTTGCAGGACTGAGCTCACAACCCGTGGGACATGAGACTGTCCAGGTGGGTGGTGTCGGAACTGAACAGAGTTAGAGGACCCCAGCAGCTGTTCAGAGGTGAGCTGCTCAGTGTTGGGAAATCCCCATTCATCTGGTCACAGAAGTGGACCGTGCAGAGAAAGTAGAGAGAAACGTGCGTTTCCCAGCCCAAATGTCAGGGACAGGAGCATCGACCAGAAACTGGTCCATCTGTTCCATGGAGCACTCTTCTTCCGTAGCAAGGAAGAACATATGTTCTCTAGAAAGGGGGTCCTTCTTTGTGTACCAGGACCACAGTCCCACCCCCCCCCCGGGGTCCTGGGGAGGGGAAACAGCCCACCTAAGAGGGTTATTGGAATCCTGAGCCAGGCCACGTCACCCACAGCTGGGCCTTTGGCTCTTCTGTGCGCCTACATGATTGTTTCTGGGCTTCTCTATCTTCAAACCACCATCATCTCTCTCCAGGTGACATCTCAGAACAATTAAGGCAGTGTCTCCAGAGATACTCTGTCAAAGTACAGGGCCTAGTAATTCTGGCTATGGGAACAGAGCACATCCATCGGTCATTGCCTCAAGGTATCTCCTCCGTCCTCTAGACAGCCCCCAGCCCTGCAGGGTCCTGGCCTCCAATGGGTGCAGGCCACTCCCCAGACCCAACTAAACAGCTGCCACTGGGCAATGGGTACCTCCCAAGACCAGTGAACTCTGTGGGCCTGGATTCGGTGCCCCGTGCCTTTTGCCATCATGAGTTCTTTGGCTGGCGATGATGATGTACGTGTCACCATGGCAACAAACAGGGCATTCTGAAAATCTTGAGATGGTGGTGCTGGCAGAAGCGGCACAAGTGGGGAAAGCATGTCTGGAGTGGGACTCCATTCTCGGGACAAATTTCTAGCTTCCTCCAGGAAGGAGTGGTGAGAAGTTACCATGGTCTCTAGGTGGCTGTCTGGTCTGTCCCTCTGTGGAAGGTGCAATATCAGGGACTCAGTGTTGGGCTTTGCTCACGGGTGGCAGTTTGAGAACTCAGTGGTGATGCTGTCCATATAAGCCTTGGTTAGGGAAATGTACCTACTCTTATGGTTTGATTGTTAACGTCCCCTCAGAAGCTCACGGGGTAGACAGTGTAGGACACAGAGGTGGGGTGATTAGATTATGAGAGCTGGTGAATCGGTTTGAGTGGACTTCTAGTGGTAACTGTAGGCAGGGGGTCCTGGCTGGAGGAAGTGGGTCACTGTCTCTTCCTCCCTGGCCCGCTCTGCTTCTTGGCTACCAGGGCTGAGCAGTTTACCTCCACCAAGCCCTTCCACCATGGTGCTCCGCCTCATCTGGGCCCAGACGAATGGAGTTGGTCAGCCATGGACTGAACCTCTTAAACTGGGAGCCCCAAATAAACTTTGACTCCTCTAAGTTGTTCTTATCAGATATTTTGGTCACAGCAACGAAAAAATGACTAACACACCCACCAAGGAAGCACCAGGTGAGAGAGAAAGAGGCTACTGACGTCTGCAGGATCACTTGATCATCCCGTCCGGCTGCCTTCTGAGCGCCTCTCCTGCAGCGGGCATACCAGTGAGCACCAGAGCATCCTCACACAGGGCCTGTCCTGGGATGTCCACATACCTCGTCCCCAGACGTCCTGGTCTTGACCGAGGCTCCTGACTATCCAATCTGTTGTTTGTGACTCATTCGTCAGTGTAGATCCACACCCAAGCTATTGTGCCTTCAAGGCCAAGAGCAACATTTTAGCAGGTGGGTGGGATTTGTGGACTGGGAGGCTTTCCCCTCACTGCTCTCCTTCGGGGCATTCCCGAGTGGAGCCTAGTGCCCGTCACACACCTCCCTGCAATGACTGCGAGCAGTGCAGACCTGCATCTATTGAGTAGGAGCTCCCTATAAAGCGTAGATGGGAACTGAGGGGGCACATAGTGAAATGGTAGGAGCAGCCACCCCTGGAGTCTGAGCCACTGACCTGGGCAGTTTATCCGTGTCCTTTGGGCTTGCTCCAGCTTTCTCCCGCAGGCACAACGGTCTTACTAACGCAATGCAAGGTGCACCTGTCCACCTGGAGGATTTAGTGGATCAGATAGTCAGTGCAGGATGAATGGCATGTTCCACTGTTACTGGGTATCCAACGAAGAGGAATTATCCTTACAGTGTCTAGATGCAGATTTTCCCACCTATTTAGCCTTTCTGGGGCTCATTTTTCTTTATTGTTTTATTGTGTTTCCATCTGGTATTCATTTTCTTTCTTCCTAAAGAAATTGCTTTATTATCCTCCTTAGTGCAGGTTGGTTGATGGAAATTCCATTAGTTTGTTTTTTAAAAATCTTAGCTGGCACGGTGGCGCACCGTAATCTTAACAGCACAGGAGGCTGGGGCGGCAGGATTGCTTAAGCTCAGGGGTTCTTGGCCTCCTCTGCTCAGCATCCCAGTGCTATCATGACCTGATGAGATTTGTGGCAGCTCCTGATGGATCTCTGCACTCCCCCGTGTCGGAGCTCCCAGGAACCTCTGAAGCACCTGTGGAGCAGGCTGGAACCCATCAGTCTCTCTGGCCCAAGCAGATGAGGAGAGGTGTGTAGTGAGTCCTGCTTATATCTGGGGTGTTCCTCGCTCTTCCAGCAGTAAAAATCCTACTAGAAAAGTGTGAAGGAAGCAGGGAAGGGAAGAGGTAGGCTGATGGAAGGACAGTGACTAAGGGACTTTATCACCCCATCCCTACTGTATATAACAATCCTCCACCACCCTACAGTCTAGAACATCCTCCACCACTCTACAGTCTAGAACATCCTCCACCACCCCTCCAGTCCAGAACATCTTCTACCACCCCTAAGTCTAGAACGTTCTCCACCACCCCTACAGTCTAGACCACCCTCCACCACTACTACAGTCTAGAACACCCTCCACCACTACTACTGCCTAGAACAATCCTCCACCACCACCTTACAGTCTAGAACATCCTCCACCACCCTACAGTCTAGAGCATCCTCCTCCACCACCCTACAGTCTAGAATATCCTCCACCACCCTACAGTCTAGAACATCCTCCACCACCCCTACAGTCCAAAACATCTTCTACCACCTCTAAGCCTAGAATATTCTCCACCACCCCTACAGTCTAGACCACCCTTCACCACTCCTACAGTCTAGAACACCCTCCACCACTACTACTGCTTAGAGCAATCCTCCACCACCACCCTACAGTATAGAGCATCCTCCTCCTCCACCCTCCAGTCTAGAACATCCTCCACCACTCCTACAGTCTAGAACATCCTCCTCCACCACGCAACAGTCTAGAGCATCTCCACCACCAACCTACAGTCTAGAGCATCTTCCACCACCACCCTATGGTCTAGAACATCCTCCACCACCAACGTACAGTCTAGAATATCCTCCATCACCCTTCCAGTTTAGAACATCCGCCTCCACCACCCTACAGTCTAGAGCATCTTCCTCCACCACCCTACAATCTAGAACATCCCCCACCACCCTATAGTCTAGAACATCCTCCTCCACCACCCTACAGTCTAGAACATCATCCAACACCCCTCTGGCCTAGAATATCCTCCTCCTTCACCCTACAGTCTAGAGCATCCTCCACCACCACCCTACAGTCTAGAGCATCTTCCACCACCACCACACAGTCTAGAACATCCTCCACCCCACAGTCTAGAACATCCTCCACCACCCTACAGTCTAGAACATCCTCCCCCACCACCCTAGTCTAGAACACCCTCCACTCCCCTACAGTCTAGAACATCTTCCACCACCTCTCCAGTCTAGAACACCCTCCTCCACTACCCTACAGTCTAGAGCATCTTTCACCATGACCCTATAGTCTAGAACATCCTCCACCACCCTACAGTCTAGAGCATCCTCTACCACCCCTACAGTCTAGAACATCCTCCTCCTCCACCCTCCAGTCTAGAACATCCTCCACCACCCCTCCAGTCTAGAACACCCTCCACCACCACCCTACAGTCTAGAGCAATCCTTTGAAAAGTAGGACCAAATGGGACTTCTGGGTTCTGATGCCAGTTGTAGCTCTCCTTAGCAAGCCTTGCTCAGGGCCATGTGTCCCCTAGTGACCCCTGTTGGAAGGTGACACTGTGCTTCTCTAGGGCATCCCAGAGAGCTGGGAGCCTTGAAGAAAAGACAGAAACAGGAATCATCTCCTATGGTGGTCAACAACACTGGAGTAGACCCTATGTGCTCTTTTTTTAAAAAAATATTTTTTAGTTGTTGATGGACCTTTATTTTATTTATTTGTACATGGTGCTGAGAATGGAACCCATGCATCACACATGTTAGGCAAGCACTCTACCACTGAGCCACAACCCCAGCCCAGTACTCTGTCTGTTTAAAAAAACTTTTTCTTATGAAAAAATTTAAGCATATAGACAGGCAGACTAGTAAGTCCAATGACCTCCATGTACCCATCCCCAGCTTCAACCACTCCAAGCCAGTTTTATTCCATCCAGCCTCCTACCCATTTCTCTCTCTCTCTCTCTCTCTCTCTCTCTCTCTCTAGTTGTAGATGGACAGATGTCTTTATTTTATTTGTTTATTTTTATGTGGTGCTAAGGACTGGACCCAGTGCCTCACACATGCCAGGCAAGTGCTCTGCCATTGAGCCCCAGCCCCAGGTCTATCCTACGCTTTTCTTGTACTAACTCAGAGAAAATTCAAGACATCATATTATTTTATTTTTTACATATTTCAGTGCTCTATAAAAGATAAAGATTTCTGCAAGGCATAGGGGTGCACACCTGGAATCCCAGCAACTCAAGGGCTAAGGCAGGAGGATCATAAGTACAAGATCATCCTGGGCAATTTAGCAAGATCCTTTCTTAAAAATAAAATAAAAAGGGTTGGAGATGTAGCTCAGTGGTAGAGCACCCCTGGGTTCTATCCTCAGTATTGAAAAAAAACCTTTAAACATGTACATATAATCGTATTATCATTGTTAAGGATTGGATGTGAGGTGTCCCCTAAAAGCTCATGGGTGAGACAATGCAAGGGGGCTCAGAGGTGGAATGATTGGGATATGAGAGTCTTAGCCCAATCGGGGAGTCAATGCCCTGGTAGGGATTGAAGACAGGTAGGGTGTGGCTGGAGGAGACGGGTCCCTGGGGCCCGCCTTTGGGGTTTATACTTTGTGGGTTGAGCTTAGCTTTCTCTCTCTGCTTCCCATCATCATGTGAGCTGCTTCCCTGCACCACACTCTTCCACCACGATGTCCAGCCTCACCTTGGGCCCCCAGGAGTGGAGTTGGCTGTCCATGAACTGAGACCTCTGAAACCAATGGCTCCCAGATAATTTTTTCCTCCTCAAAATTGTTCTTGTGGCCGGACACGATGGCGCACACCTATAATCCCTGTGGCTTGGGAGGCTAAGGCAGGAGGATGGTGAGTTCAAAGCCAGCCTGAGCAACAGTGCGGTGCTAAGCAACTCAGTGAGACCCTGTCTCTAAATAAAATACAAAATAGGGCTGGGGATGTGGCTCAGTGGTCAAGTGCCCCTGAGTTCAATCCCTGGTACCAAAAAAATAAAAAAAAAATTGTTCTTGTCAGGTCTTTTGGTCACAGCGGCGAAAAAGCGGACCAAAGCAATCATCATCATACCTAAAAATTAACAATACTTATTAAACTAAGTGTTTAAATATTCATTCGATTGTTTCATAAATATCTGGTTTCGTATAGCTTGCTTGTTTAAATTAGGATTCAAATAAGGTTCACAGGAGTACACCCTGCTAGGTGGCTTGGAGGGGCCAGGGGAGGTCGGTGTTCCCTGGTGGGCACTGAGCAGGCCAGCGGGGCCCTCCTCAGGCCCCCAGCCCCCAGCACATCCCACCCAGGAAACCCCTGCTCAGGACTGTGGTCTAGCCTGGCGGTGGCCGTGTGTCTTCTCTCAAGGGAAGACGGTGGGCTGGTTCCCCGCGGCTCCTGTAGCACTGAGCACACTTGTCATTTGCCAGGCGTGAGTGGCAGAAGACATCTGGGGTGAGCAGATAGGTGAGAAGGGGGCTTGGAGAGACGGGCTGGATGAGGACGTCACTGAGGGCCACACACTGGGTTCAGCATTCAGGAACATCACCTCCAATCTTTAGGCCCGCCCTTGATGCCACTGTCCCTGCTCCATATATGATTTCTGTCCAGGAAAAGTGAAGTCACCTGCCCAGGGCCAGGCAGAGCTGCTCCTCCACCGAAAGTTCTCGTGGGGATCTGGGACAACCACCTCCTGGATGCTGACACCTGCCTCCACCGGCTCGTGGGCACCTGTCTTGTCTTTGGCATGAGTGACCTTATAGGTGGGGAGACATGAAAGTGGGGCGGCAGGAGAGGAGCAATGGCCCTGCACCTCGTCCGTGCAGGGGAACAGCTAGCTCCAGAGGGGACCTGAGGTGGCAGCCCAGCTCCTCTGGCACCTGTGACCGGCTCAACAGAGAAAGGAACCCTTAAGAACTACAGTGACTTTCCAAACGACACAGGACAACCAAGGGACTAGTTATCCAGCATGGTCGCTCGCTGTTCGGCTGAAAGAGGAACCTCTGGGGACAGGAGCTGGTCCCCCGTGGCGAATCCTGAGAAGTCAAACCCCGCCGCCGGGTTCCACTCGGGTGGGTGGGCACCGGGCGGGAGGCTGCGCGCTGGCGCGGGCTCTGGCGCCACCTGGCGGCCGTCCGGATCCCTGGCGGCCCCCTCAGGACCAACCCAGGCGCGTTCTCTTGGACTCAGGCCCCCTCTGCTCTCAGGACGCTGCCCTCTGCCCTCGGCTGGAGGCCACAGGCCCTTGTGTAAGTGACGGGTCACCACGTGGTGATTGTGGGGAACCTCGGGAGGCACGAATAGGCCAGCCACGCACGCGACGCATGCACGCAAATCATTTGGGCCCTACTTCTTGTAATTTTAGCAAAATGATGAAAGTTTAGAGTTAAATCAAGTTACTGGAGGCATAAGAAAGAGCAGTTCCTGCCAGGTGCGGCGGCACAGGCCTGTAATCCCAGCCACTGGAGAGGCTGAGGCAGGAGGATTGCAAGTTCAAGGCCAGCCTTAGCAATTCAGTAAAGCCCTAAACAACCTAGTGAGACCCTGTCTCAAATAAATAAATAAATAAAAAGGGCTGGGGATGTGGCTGCATGAGGTGGCACCCCTGGGTTCAATCACCAGGACTCCTCCCCCCAAAAAGAAAGAGCAGCTCCTACCTCCTCACTCCCAGCTCCCCAGGCGGGACCCCTACTCCTGCGGCCGATGCCTTCCTGGCATCCCTAGAAGCTGATTCACAGCTTTAGCTCTTTCATTTTAGGGTTTCCTTCTGACCGTGAAAGAGTGGGTTTCGATCTTCATGAACTGGAACTTCCTGCTTCTTCCTTCTGCCAGGTAATTTCCACCCTCTCCCAAGTCTGGGGATTGAACCCAGGGCCTCTCCCACTTAGCTACATCCCCAGCGCTGGCTCGTGCGCTCTCTCTCTCTCTCTCTCTCTCTCTCTCTCTCTCTCTCTCATCTTTTATTTTGAGACAGGATCTGGCAGAATTGCCCAGGTTGGCCTTGAACTTGCAATCCTCCAGGCTCGGCCTCCCAAGTCTGGGATTACAGGTATGTGCTGTTCTACCTGGTACCTAGTAAATTTTTATTTGGAGTTAGATCAGTTTTCATCATCGATATTGGTAAATTCAGGAAACTACTATTCAAAAACAAGCCATCGACTATATATGAGGATTATTGTTTCTTTCTGCCGTAACTTTTTTGTTACTCTGGATTTGATGATTGTCTTGTGTTTTCTTTTGTTTAGTTTGACTTGTGATCTGCATCTTTAAGCTCATGACAAGGGTGATTTTCTCCAGTTCTCCAGGTCGGGGTCCTCAATCCTGGCCCCTCTCTACAATGTCAGAGGCAGGCACAAGTCAGCATCCAGGCAGAACAGGCAGAACCAAATAAAATTTAGGTTCAGATCAGAAACTGCCTGAGCTTTCTGTTTGGCATAAAGGTTTTCTGCAAGTGAGGAGTGGCAGCATGTGCTCTTGGGCTGGGTCATCTCTTGGAAGGCAGGAGCCATGCCTCTCTCACTTCCCTCCACTGCCTGGCTGGCCGGGTTCCCCAGGCATCGGTGCCTGCCCAATACACACATGCAGAGAAGCTGCCCGGTATGGATTGAATCTTATCCCCTCAAAGATGCCGAAGTCCTAACTTCTGGTACCTGTGAACCTGACCTCATTTGGAAGCATGATTCCAAATGCTACATATGATTAAGATGTGGTCATGAGGGGGACCCTAATCCAATGCGACTAGTGTCCTTATGAAGAGAGGAAACTTGGCAGCAGAGACAGACAGCTCTCAGTGAGACTGCCATGTGCAGATTGCAGCGATGCGGCCACCAGCCAAGGATCCACCAGAGAGAGCTGGAGAGAGGCCTGGAACGGATCTCTCCCTGGCGCCCTCACAGGAAGCATGGTCCTGTCAACACCTGAATCTCAAACATCTGATTTCCAGATCAGGAGAAAGCAAATCGCCGTTGTTCGAGCTGTTGCGTTGAGACAGTGTACTTCGGCAGCTCCGGCTTGCTGATGCATTGCTTGGGTGTGCCACCTGCTTGCTGCTGCCTACCTGCACTCTATTGTCTGTCCGTCTCTCTACCATAGCTGTTTCCAGCTCAGCTGCAGAGGGCAGCATCAGTGGGACTGGAGCCAAGGGTCTCTCTGACCTGTGACCTGTGGGTGCACACAGGACGAGAGCTCTCAGATGGCATCTCCAGCCCATATGCCCCAAGCACAAAGGCCATCATGAGAGACGCAAAGGGGTGCAAGCCACCTCCTATGGGGACCAGGACTGACACCCAGCTTGGATTTGCAAAGCCTGGGCCTCCATCCATTTGTGTCATGCAGCAATGACCACAGCACAGGTAAGAGCCTCGAAGGTGCCACCGCTGGGACCCCCACCTGGAACAGGACGGCCTGGGCTTCTTAATCACAGGCCCAAGGGCGTGCTGAAGTGAGGAGGGCAGACGCCGACTGACGGTCACAGGAATCAGGAGCTTCTGGCCCTTAGTGAGAGGACTCGGGGGTGCTGCAAGCCCTCTAGTGTTTGGGCACTGCACCTGTCCTGTTGGAGCCCAAGGTTGCTGCCTGGGGAACACAGGACTGGGTGTCCTCTGTCCTTCCTTGACTCTGCCTCCTCTCTGGCCAGTTTCTGCCCTGAGGAAGGACAAACGATTCTTGTACTCCCCAAGTCCTTGCCAATTTGGTGTCATTTACATCCGCAGTCTTTTAGGTTATTTAACTTGTAAATTTCCCTCAATAATTCCAGCTACATTACTTTCAGAGTCCTGATTACGGCATTTAAATTTTTTAGTATTCCACGCACCGCGCTCCAGGATGTGTGGGTGCAGCGTTCATCAGGGCAACCAGAAAGCAGCCACCCTCTCTGCCAGTCACGCTTCCTGGCATCTGGGGGAGCAGCTCGTGGGGAGGGGCCCAGAGGAAGTGGGGTGTCTGAAGGGGGACCCTGCCTCAGTGCTCGGTGGCCCAAGGCCAAGGACTGTGCACAACGGGGCACTTCCCCACGCTGGGTCCAGCCCTCCTGGGTGCCACCCACGTCGTGGCCATCTGTGGGAGACACACAAGGTCACACTTCCTGGCTCCAAACCCTGCAAGCCAGCTGTGGTCCCCTCGCTCCCACCCGGCTTCCTCCCCTGTGGGCCTGGCCTTCTTACCCAGCAGGAGCTCGGTGGAAGGCAGGTGTCCCTGTGGCTCCCTCCCACTCTCACGCCCATCTCAGGTGGCAGTCACCTTCCTCAGGGCACTGTCCCTTCAGGGTAGCTGTGTGGCGCCCTTGTCAGTGGCTTTAGTTCTCACAGGGCTGTAATTGCGCGGCTCCACCTTCAGGCCTGCAGAGGCCACTATGTCCTGCCGTGGCTGTTCTTGGCCTGGCTCAATCAGAAAGGCTGGCCACTGCCTCTTCTCCCCTCTCTGCCTCTCTATGTTCCTTCTTGCCAACTGCTGTGTCACAAACCACTTCAAACATACTGTCACATGATCACTTTTTCTGCTCCGGGTTCCATAGGTCAGGAATTCAGGTGGAGTGAAGAGGGGAGAAGCCACGGAGTGGTCTCTGCTTGTCTGGGCCTGGACCCTGCTGGGAAGATGGGCAGGCGGGGAGGATGGGGCTGCCGGGGCAGGAGCATCCGAGCTCCATCTCTCACAGACGGTCTGGCAGTCGGGACTGACTGGCAGCCAGAGCCCTGCATATGGCCTCTTCTCGGGCTCCCTTTGCAAGGCTGGTTCGGGCTTCCTCACGGCATGGTGGCCAGATTCCCAGAGCACCCCGAAGACAGCACTGTCAAGCCTGTGGTGTGTTTGCTGTGTGCCTCAGCAGCCACAGGGCATCAGCCTTGATCAAGGGCCAGGGCTGCCGCTGCGGCCCTCGCACACCTAGCTGCACCCAGGCTGCAGGAGTCTGCAGAGACCCCGCCCTGTCACTGGCTTCCAAGCGGAGGCCTGGGAGGGCATGAACTGATGGAGCCTCCCACAAGGGCTGGTCCCATAGCCTCCAGGGAGGCCGGGAGAGTGAGCTGCAGCCATTTTTTGCTTCTGAAAACTTGCAACAAGTTCTGTGGTGTGGCACATCCTCTGGACGGTTCCTCCGATACTCTAGAGAGCAGATTTCCAGCAAATTCTGAAACCTCAGTGACTGATTCTCTGCCCTGATCTCTCCAATAAGGTCAGGATCTCAGCCCTAGCACAGGGACTCCTTCCTGTCTCTGCCCTAAGGTGATGGCTGCCCCATAGGTGCTGGTTCTCCAGCTTTTCCTACATCTATGAAGAGATGTCCATGATGGTAGAAGGAAGAGGGTCAGGTGCGTCCAGAGGAAGGTTCAGCTGACAGCTGGGGAAAACTGGCTTCTGACTATCTATGGGGACTGGTGGGATTGGGAAGCCCTCCCCACACCCCTGCAGTAGCAGATGCAATTGACTGCAGTGCACATTTCTTCTTCTTTTTTAATAAAGAGGCTTACTTTGGCTCACAGTTCTGTTCCACAGTCAAGGGACTGCATCTGGTGACGCCCTTCTTGCCGGCAGAAGCCTGAGAAAGTGCAGGGCATCCCATGGCAAGAGACAGGGAGTGTGCATGTGCTCTGCTCTCTCTCTCTCTTCTTATCCATTGTTTTCTTTCTTTCTTTCTTTTTTTTTTTTTTTTGGTGGAAATGGTATGTTTGATAAAAGTTGAATACTGCCTTTAGCTGAAATTTCAAAAACCGTTTTAGAACATTTTAATAAAACAAGTGAGAAAAGACAGACTAAACGTTGGGAGTATACAAAGGACATCTTCCTTTGTCATCTTTAAGTTCAAATTAATATTAATGGACTTCAAAAGAAGAGCAATAAAGAGTGGCACACACTGTAATCCCAGCCACTCAGAGGCTGAGGCAGGAAGATCGCAAGATCAAGGCCAGCCTGGGCAACTTAGCAAGACCCTAAGCAACTTATTGAGACCCTGTCGAAAACAAAAAATGAAAAGGGCTGGGGATATAGCAGTGGTAGAGTGCTCTGGGCACAATCCCTAGTACTGGGGGAGGGGGAAGCAATACAGATGAGAGACAAAATCAGTGCAAATCATTCTGACATGGAGAAGCAAATTATAACAAAAAACTTTCAGCTCATACAAAAAGCAGTAATTGATTCAGGAGAAATGATACATTTTGAATAGAATCAGTGAATAGGCTTTTGGATTGTTTGATAATCCAATTAGTGAATCATGAAACGTTGGAAAAGAATGTAACTAACTTCTTTGCTAATTTGACATGAAATACTGTCATTGATAAAGATAAAATAACATGCAAGAGCCCAATAATAGGGCTCAGCAAAAATAAAAGCAAACTCGGAAATGCATTGGACTCTTACAACTCATATCCGAAACTCAACAGATATTTCTCCAAACTTGAAAATAATATTTAAAATATACAATAATTATGACCAACATTGGGCGAAAGGCTGTATTGGCCCCATTTGGAAGCAGGATCTCTGCATTTGTGAGATGCCATCATCAGGGTGGGTCCTAACCAAACGTGCCAGTGTCCTCATAAAGAAGAGAAACTCCAAAGACCCGCTCACAGGGTTCATAAGGAACCAGAAGCTACGTACTGATTTGAACATAACAAAGTTTAACAAAGAATTGGACTGGAGTAGTGAGAGATGGGTCACAAAGATGTAAAGATACCCTTTTGCACCTACGGGGCAGCCATCACCTTAGGGCGGAGACAGGAGAGGGAGTCCCTGTGCTAGGGCTGAGATCCTGACCTTACTGGAGAGATCAGGGCAGAGAATCAGTCACTGAGGTTTCAGAATTTGCTGGAAATCTGCTCTCTAGAGTACCCGAGGAACCGTCCAGAGGCTGTGCCACGCAGCAGAACTTGTTGCAAGTCTTCACAGGACAGTACCCACTGGCCACAACCTCCTGTGCAGCTGTTCGAGGGGCGCCATAGTAAGCAGCTGACTGCTAGGAATAGGTGGAGCCGATGCTGCAGAAGCCACGCGTGCTCTTGGAACTGTCAGATGGGGCAGAAGCCGGGTGCCTTGCAGGAGCAGGTGCTATAGAACCCTCGGGTCCCACCGGCGCTTGGCGCTTGCGGAGTGTGCACCAGAAACAGGAAGAGAAATGCTCTGCCGGTGCTCCTCCAGCGCCCCCTACCGACAAAGCCTAACACAGCAACTGGCAAAGAAGAACTAATTACAGGGTCCAGCTCGGTTACAGGGAGCAGGCAATGAGGCAAGAGCTGAAATGCAACAGATGAACAACTAGCTGGGAAGTGAAAGAGACTTTCCTAACTTGATAAATCCCATGCACTGGATAGTCTTTCTTTCCTACCAGGGATTGAACCCAGGGGCGCTCCACCACTGAGCCACATCCCGACCCTATTTTGTATTTTAATTAGAGACAGGGTCTCACCGAGTTGCTTAGTGTTTCGCTTTTTTGCTGAGGCTGGCTTAGAATTTGTGATCCTCTGGCCTCAGCCTCCTGAGCTGCTGGGACTACAGGCATGGGCCACTACGCCCGGCTAAAACTATCTTTCTAATTTTTCTGATTAAGATTATCATCATTTGAAGAGTAATTCAGAGTCCACAGTGAAAAACTATTAAAAGTATTATATATAGGGGCTGGGGTTGTGGCTCAGCGGTAGAGTACTTGCCTAGCACGTGCGAGGCCCTGGGTTCGATCCTCAGCACCACATAAATAAATAAATAAAATAAAGATATTGTGTCCATCTACAACTAAAAAATAAAAAAAATTAAAAAGTATTATATAAAATAAGTGTGTGTGTTTTTATAGAGTGTGTGTGTGTATGTGTATATATATATATATATATATATATATATATATATATATATATATATAACTTGAATGTCTAGCAGCATTCAACAAATGTTGCTTTTTTTGGTGCTAGGGATTTTTTTTTTTTAGGACAATGAGTAAGATTATTTTATTTTTAAATTGTTTTAATTTGTTCTTTTAAATATAGATGACAGTACAGTGTATTTTCACATATTATACATACATGGAGTATAACTTATTCTAATTAGGATCCCAGTCTTGTGGATGTACGTGATGTGGAGTTTCACTGTGGCCTATTCATATATGAACATACGTATGTCTGATTCATTCTATTGTCTTTCCTATTCCCATCTTCCCTATCTTCACTTCATTCTCCTTTGTCTAATCCGATGAACTTCCATTCTTGCCCCCTTCTTATGTGTTAGCATCCACATATCAGAGAGAATATATGACCTTTGGATTTTGGGGGGGATTGGCTTATTTCACTTAGCATGCTAGTCTCTAGATCCATTCATTTTCTGGCAAAAAATCATAAAGTCATTATTTTTTATGGCATTTATATACTACATTTTCTTTATCCATTCATCTGTTGAGGGCACCTAGGTTGGTTCTGTAGCTTGGCTATTGTGAATTGAGCTGCTAGACATTGATGTGGCCACATGACTGTAGTATGCTAATTTTAAGTCCTACTGAGAAATGGGATAACTGGGTCAAATGGTGGTTCCACTCCAAGTTTTCTGAGGAATCTCCACACTGCTTTCCACAGTGGTTGCATGAATCTGCAGTCCCACCAGCAATGCATGAGTGTACCTTTCCCCCCACATCCTCGCCAACAGTTATTATTACTTGTATTCTTGAAAATTGCCATTCTGACTGGAGTGAGGTGGAATCTCAGTGTAGTTTTAATTTGCATTTCTCTAATTGCTAGAGATGTTGAACATTTTTTTTCATATATTTGTTGACCATTTGTAGTTCTTCTTCTGTGAAGTGCCTGTTCAGTTCCTTTACACATTTGATTGTGTTATTTGGTTGTTTTTTATGTTAATTTTTTGAGTTCTTTATATGTCCTGGAGACGAATGCTCTGAGGTGCAGGTGGTAGACATTTCCTCCCACTCTGAGGCTGTCTTCATGTTCTGGATAGTTTCCTTTGCTGTGTCGCAGCTTTTTACTCAATACCGTCCCATTTACTCATTCCTGATTTTCCTTCTTGTGCTTTAGGAGCCTGTTGAGGAAGTCAGTTCCTCCGCCAACATGATGGAGATTTGGGGCTACCTTTTCTTCCAGTAGGTGCAGGGTCTTTGAGTTGAACTTTGTGCAGGGTGAGAGGGGTTAACTCTCATTCTGCTACAGATGGATTTCCAGTTTTCCCATTGGTGCTAGACATTGAATCCAGGGGTGCTTTACCATTGAGCTACATCCCAAGTTCTTTTTCTTTTTCTTTTTTTATTTTGAGACCAGGTCTTGAGACTGACTTTGAACTTGCCATCCTCCTGCCTCAGCCTCCTGAGTTGCTGGGATTGTTAGGTGTGCTCCACTGCACCCACTTGTTACACATATTGAAATATATCTCCTGACTCCTCTGCTAGATTATAAGGGGTGGGTCTAGGATATGTAAAGAACTCAAAAAATTTAACATTAAAAAAAAAATAACCAAATAACACAATCAAATGTATAAAGGAACTGAAGAGGCTGTGGGGGGGGCACAGAGACCTCACTGAGGCAAACCTCTTTCTGGACAAGGACCCTGAAACCCAGGGAGGCAAGACCATGCTGGTGTCATGTTTGAGTCCAGGGTGGAGGTAGGGATGGAGCCGTCAGTGGAGTCTGAGCCCCTGGACCCTCCTCCACCGGCTGACCCGGGTGTCTCTGATCAGGGTCCCTCACTCCTCCCCATTCTTGGCTTGGGAAGGTGCATGTTGACAGCAGATGGGGAGAGTGTTGGAGACATGTCACCAAAGACTAAAGAAGGTGCTGCCTTCTCCTGGGCTGGGGCTGGGGCTCAGGGGTAGAGCGCTCGCTTAGCACATGTGGGGCACTGGGTTCCATCCTCAGCACCACATAAAAATAAATGAATAAAATAAAGGTATTGTGTCCATCTACAACTAAAAATATATTTTTTAAAAAGGGGGAATCTAGGGCTGGGATTGTGGCTTAGTGGTTGAGCACTCGCTTCTCACGTGCAAGGCCCTGGGTCCGACCCTCAGCACCACATAAAACAAATAAATAAATTAACAAACAAACAAATAAATAAAGGTATTGTGTCCAACTACAACTAATAAATAAATAAATATTTAAAGGGAGGGAAATCTTAGATGCACTCCCCCCTGCCCCGCCCCTATCACACTAAAGCCTGACAATCAGGGTCAGCAGGCCCAAGGTCAGGGGCCTGACAATAGGTACCCCAAGGGGGAATTAAAAGCAGGAACTTAAATGTTTTGAAAATAGTTTTCATTTAAGATTACAGCAACACTTTATACCTCACCAACTGAGTGTAAAGATGTGTATTTCCCAGTTCCCCCAAGCCTCGTCAACCTTGGATATTATCAGATATTAAACCTATGCCAAGTTAATAGCAGGCAAATGATTTATCATTGTTAATTTGTGTCTCTTTCGTTACTAGGGGGCATGAGAATCTTTTAAATGTGCATGGGTCATTTTGGCTTTTGCGTGAATTCCTGTGATTATTAGTTACTGTTGATTCTTCTTTTAAGAACTTCTTTAAGCTTTTTACAGAACGTTTTACTAATGGGTGGCAGCCTAGCAGCAGATTACGGAGCTCATGCCAGCACATAGTAGCTGCTGAGTAGACACTTATCAGACTAATGAACGGTCAGCAAGGGTCTGGCTCGGACTGCTGAGTTCTGTTCTCTTTCTAGTACTGGGGATTGGACTCGGGGGTACTCTACCACGGAACTACATACCCCAGCCCTTCTTATTTCTTCTTTTGAGACAGGATCTTGCTAAGTTGCCAAGGCTGGCCTTGAACTTGTGATCCCCCTGCCTCAGCCCCATCCCATCCCCCAGGAACCTGGGATTACAGACCAGCACCACCATGCCCAGCTGTCCTGTCCTCTCCGCCCTCTGGTTCTGGACTTGTGGAAGCCACCATGGAGGTAGGGTGTGGTGTGATGTGCACTATTCGCCTCTGCCGAATCCTACTCAGCTCAGGTCATGTAGCAAAGGTCCCAGGAAACACCGGGAAGGGTTTGCCTTGTAGAACTGGGAACTATTAATCCTACGAATGCTTCTTTAGTTCTGAATCTCACCAGCAGAGAGAGCCCTAAAGTCAGAATGATCTGGAAGTGGTGGAAATACCATGTTCAGAGTTTGGGGCAACTTTGTATCCCAACAATTTTCAATTTCCCACCTAAAAGTTTTCCTCACAAATTTAAATAGCCACAAAGAATGCAACTGGAAGGTTGGTGTAAATATTAATATTTTAAAATAACTATTTTGTTACCCTTGGATATGTGTTCAGTGAAATCTAGATGCATAGCAATTTAATTCCCACCATTTAAAACTATCTAAATTCTTTAACCATCTCCCTTTTTTTCATAAACCTGTCTTTCCATCCACCTCCCTCATAAAATTTTACCCTAATTTTACATTACATTCGAAAGTCTTATGAATTATCTCCATCATACTTTTAGCAACAAAATATGTTTCTAAGCCAGGCCTGGTGGCACATAATCCCAATGGCTTGGGAGGCTGAGGCAGGAGGATCATGAGTTCAAGGCTAGCCTCAGCAACTTAGTGAGGCCCTGACTCAAAAGGAAAAAAATAAAATAAAAAGGACTAGGGGATGTAGCTCTGTGGTAGAGCACTCCTGGGTTCAACCAAGCATCGCCAAAAATAAATAAATAAATAACATATACCTGTTTGAATGTTATAATTTGTAATTTAAGGAAATGGTATCCTATGATCAGAGGTTTCTAAATGCTGAAAAGTTTCTTTGGTTAGAATTAGCACTGCCATTATTAGTAACATATTAGTAATACATTTGGTTAACATATTAGTATTTAGTATATAGTATCCCACGTTAGTAATATATTTGATTAAATCATATAAATATGTGACAGATTTTAATAAATAATTGTAATAGTAAGTTTTTATGGGTCCTGCAGGGTGTCTTTGGGGTTTATTTTTTGTTTTGGTCCTGCAGCTCTTAATGAGGTGAATGAAGTTTTTATTTTCCAATCAGTTTATGAGTCTGTGTGCTGGAATAAGGTGCATTATTACACCAGTTCTGCTTCTCCTTTTGTTATTGTTATTGTGATGTGGTGGTGAGAAGTGTTTTTTCACACAGATAAGTTGAAGGGAACAGAAGGTATTTTGGGGGGGTATGGCAGACTGAACTCAGGGGCACTCACCCTCTGAGCCACATCCCTATTTTGCATTTTATTTAGAGACAGGGTCTCACTGAGTTGCTTAGCACCTTGCTTTTGCTGAGGCTGGCTTTGAACTCGCGATCCTCCTGCCTCAGCCTCCCGAGCTGCTGGGATCACAGGCGTGCACCACTGCGCCTGGCGGAACAGAAGCTTCTTTACAGCAGCGCCATACAATTTTTTGCACCCTTACATGTCAAACGTCAAATCATGATCCACTGTTACCCTGTGTATATACATACTTTTTTTCTTTTTCCTTTTTCTCTGTGCCTGGAATGGAACCCAGGCACATGCTAAGCGCATGCTCTGTCACTGAGCTTCACCAACAGCCATTAGCAATACTTTCTGATGATTGGCTGAAGGCCAGTTCTTGCTGCTCCTCTTGGTTGGGTGTGGTTAGCCCAGCATCAATCCTGCTCTCCGGAGACTTCCACTGGTCACGTGTGCCTCCTCCTCTGCCAGCTGCTTCCCTCTGGGAGGAAGCACGTGTGAGCAGAAGGCTCGGGGTCTGCTGCACTCCTGTCCATTCCACGCCGTGCAAAGAAAAGCTCCACAAAGTGCTCAAACCCACTTTTCCAGGTCAGGTTTTGTTCAGCGGCAGCTGTACTGTCTGGCGCCTGTTGGTTCATAAACCTGTTCGTGCAGACACCTGGCTTCTGTTCAGGTGACCCCTGTGACGTGGTGGGCTGGGCGGCTCTTCCCAGGAAGGCTGGGGTGGTTGGTCTGTGGCACAATCAGGGAGCAGGGACAGAAGTGAGCAGGTGTGCAAGCTGCTGGTGCCAGGGACAACAAGTTGCTTCTGCTAAGGAACTCAAGGCCAGTTCCCGCCAGGTCCTGCTGGGTCACCAAAGCCAGGCAGGGGCTGGTGCCACTCTTCCTGTTCTTCCCATAAAAACCGTCACAAAAGAGCCTCCGTTCCTTGAGATTCCTGACTCCGATCCTTGACCCCTAAAGGTCCAACTCAGACACAAACTTTAATAGAGAAGGAAAGAGGAGCAGCGAACCTCAGGGGAGGCCTCCCGACCAGCATCGCGAGAACCCGGATGGCTTTGCCAGCTCGTGCTCCCCCCCCCCTCCTCCTTCCTTTTCTTCTCTCCCCTTCCTCCTTTTCCTCCTCTTCCTCCTCCTCCTCCTCCCTCTTTTGTCTTTGAAAAAGGCAGGTTGTCGGTGGGGTAGAGAAAAGGATTTCTCCGTGGGCACCAAGAGTCCTGGAGATTCATACCCTTCGGTCCACTCATTCTTCTTAGGATCCTTAGTTTGAGGACATCCAGAGCGACTTAGCAGGACACTCTCTCCAAATAAAAGGAAGTCTGGGGATGTAACTCAGTGCTAGAGAGCTCGCCTCATGTGCTTGTGACCTGGGGATCCCTGGTAGTGCCAATAAAAAGAAAGAAAAAGAAATCATTTTAAACCTCCATTTTCGTTTCAGTCAGTTTTTTTCTACCCTGTGATCAAAAGACCCAACAAGAACATTTAGAAGAGGAAAAGTTTTTGCAGGGGCTATGGTTTCAGAGGTCTCAGTCCATAGATGGCCAACTCCATCCTTTGGGGCCCAAGGTGAGGCAGAACATCGTGGCAGAAGAGTGTGGGGGAGGCAAGCAGCTCAGGACATGGCACCAGAAGCACAGAGAGACTAGGCTCAGCTCAGGACCCACCTCCTGCAGCCACAGCCCACCTGCCTACAGTTACCACTCAGTTAATCCCTATCCGCGCATTAACGCACTGATTAGGTCATGGCTGTCATAACAGGAGCTTCTGGGGGACATCTCATACCTAAACCATAGACTTTATTGTCCTGCGTCTCTGTTCCAGCAGGCAAGTTTGTATTCTATGGAAATTTAAATGGCCAATAATATGTCCACTTGGTGAGACATTAGGCAGCTGTTGAAATCTTATTCATGGAGGTATGAAGTAATATTTAGAAACAATATGTCTTAATTTTTTAAGAGGATCAAAAAATTGCCTATTAGGATGATGATTACTGAAGAAGAACTCTTATTAGAAAACTCCAGAAAAGCTTCACATTAACATGCTCGTGATGGTTCTAGGTGAGGTGATGAAACACTGGGAGATGCACATTCATTCTCTCATTTTATTATCTGAAAACATGGGCTGAGACTCAGCTCAGGGGCGGAGCACTTGTCTGATGCGTGCAAGGTCCTGGTTTCCATTTCCAGCACCGAAAAGAAAAAGTCTTAATAATGAAAAAATAAGGAAAAAAATTGACCGATAGTATCCCCCAAGCTCTTCAGCCAGTCTCCCCCTGGTGCAGCAGGTGAGATGGCCACTGGCTGGTGGACAGGGGAAGCTGCTCTCCAGCTCTCACCCGAGGCTACAAGACCATGATGCTGACAGCGATTCTGACACTAACATGCACCTCTCAGACCCACTCCTTGGTGGGCGACACACTAGGCACCTGCCACGTCAGGGTGAAGTCTAGTGGCTTCAGCAGTTCAGTGATCAGTGCCTTCAAGACAAGTAGGCACGACTGGGGGAGGAGGCAGGATGCGGAGGGGGAAAGAAGGGGACGAAGCGAGAGATCATGGGCTACAGCGGCACCTCGGGTGACTTCTGGTTGACCCAGGTGCTACTGGTTGCCTGTTCTACGTTCATCTCCACTTCCTTATCAGGGGTAAGATCACCAGGGGTTGCTTTGTTTTGCTTTAGGGGGTGGGAAATGATTTCCCAAGGTCTCTTGCAACCAGGAGTGGCTCCTGGGCACTTTTCTGGGCAGTCAGATGTGGGAGGAAGTTGAAGGGGTGGGGCTTCTAGACAAGCCATTATTTTTCTGATGAAGATGGACAGACTTGTTTGCCACGAGTTTTCCCTTCTTTGTTCTTGCCCCGTCTTGTCTGGACCACAAACAACGCTGGAGATGCAGCGGCCAGCTTTTGTCTAAGACATGGAAGCCTGAAAAGATAAGTGTATCAGGGTTCCCCAGAGAGACGGCCAGCGGAGCATGTGAGAAGGGGGTTCACTTGATCACGGAGGCTGACCTGTGCCAGAATGGGTGGGTAGGCCCTCTGCCAGCTGAATGGCGGAGAACCACCCAATGGTGGAGTCCAGAAGAGTCCGAGTCAGGGAAGCTGACACTGCAGCCCCGTCTGGGGCCAAAGGCCTGAGCCCCAGGGCGGCACCGGCCAGGTTCCAGAGTCCAAAGCTGAAGAACCTGTAGTTCTGATGCCCAAGGGCAGGAGCGGAGCATCCCTCTGCTCTGAAAGGGAGAGTGAGAGCAAGAGTCCCTCAGGCTATGACCTGGGTGTTCGTCCCCTCTAAAACTCAGACACTTGGTAACAGAGTTTGGAGCTGGGGCCTTAGGAAGGTGATCAGGATTAGCTGAGGCCTCAGGGCGAGGCCCCCATGGTGGCATCTGAACTGGCATGCTTGCTCTATCTTACCACACGAACCCTGAGCCTTCTCAGGACTCTGCACAGTCCTTGTCAGCAAGAAGGCTCCCGCCAGATGTGACCCCTCAACCTTGAACCTCCACCCCAGAGTTTATTCTTTCTAAATCAGCGAGTCTGTGATATTCAGCTACAGCAACAGAGCAGAGTGAGGTGCCTGACTTCCGCCTTCTCACTTTCCCACTAGGCACCCAGCTGGTGGGATGGCACCTGCCCACACTAGGGCAGCTCCGCCCCACATGGTCCATCCACGCACACTCCATGCTTCTCTGGAAACCCGCTCCAGCCGCACCCAGAAACCGCTTCCCAGCCGTCTGGGCGTGTCCCAGACTACTCAAGTTGACACCCAAGATTAACCATCATGGTAAAGTTCTGGGGAAAAAGTAAAATCTTGATTCTCATTCTGATGTAAAAGTGAACTTGTGTTAAAGCTTGTATTTAACTCATGAGGAAAACAGGATCTGGAGTCAAGGGAAGTGGAAAAGAAAGACACAAAATGGCGAAAGTGGCTTTTCCAGGGGTGGGCAGAGAGACCTCTGGTCTCTACCTAAAAGGGCAGAGTCTGCACATTTGTAGGCTGAAGGCTGTGGAACAGAAACTGCAGGGAACCTCCCTTCCCACAACTGTTCCCTCCCGCCCTCCAGCCATGTGGCCAACTGGAGCTTTGTCATTGCAGTGGGACAAAGTAGAAGTCCAGGCCTCAGCCAGAGGGAAACTAGGGAGAGCCCAGAAGGGACTCACACCTGGCCCCCACCTAGAGGGGAATTGCTGTCCCCAGTACTGAGTCTCAGGATCTCTATCCACACCCCTTGAAGTCGTGGGAAATACAACCCCCAGGGGAAAAAGGAGAGCTACAGGCCCAGGGAACTTCCCTTACCTACAACTGTTCCCCTCCCACCTCCTGCCCCCGCCCTAAAGAGCCCACCACCAGCAACTGACAGAGTTCCTCCTATGACCTGGCCCTGATAGACCCTATAAAACCCAGACCCTTGTTGTAGCCCAGCGCCATTTTCTCCTTGAAAATGTGCCCCTCCATTGTTTAATTAGCATCACGGATCCATTGAGGTCTGTCTCCATTTCTTTCTCTGTTTTCTCCCTCATTTGCTTTCATTTAATGCCAAACCTGGGAGTTCAGGGCTCTTTACCCCTCCCGTCCTAACAAACCTCTACCACTTTTTCATATTTCTCTCCCACTTCTCTCTCTCTCTCCACCTTATACTCAAAGGTTAATGACAGTCATGTTTAAATGGCCGGTGAGACCTGGAAAGTGACCGTTGATCATCCAGCAGTTCTGTGGCTCTCTGAGGCCAGGGAAGCCCCAAGCCATGATTAGCATGGCTGAATTCCCAGATGGTCTGCCCCCACCCCTTCTACATTATACTCAAAGAAGGAGGACCGTCATGGTCTCCATGTCCACTATAGCTCAACAGTGGCCCGTACACAACCTGAAATCAACCCCAGTCCTGGGATAGATCTTTGCTGCCTTGCTGCCACGTAGATAGAGCAAGGACCCATATCGGGTCCTTTGTGGTGTTGGAGGCATCCTCCCTCTAACCCTGTCTGCTCCAGTTCCTTCCTTCCCTCTGGATTCAGACCTCCGGATCAGAGGCTGCCTTCCGCCATTTTGTTCCCGTATGCAACACCACCCTTCTCATTCTTCAGGGCGGTCACATCCCTTCCAGTCTCCCTTCAGAGGTGCCCTGCCCAAAACCCTGGCCTTCTGGCTCATCTGGACCTGAGGGGGTCCTCCACCAATGGGATTTCAGGAGGGCACGCCCTCTCATTCTCCAGTGGAACTCTGTCCAGGACAGGAGTCATCAAGGGACATGTTGACATAGCCCCTACCCTGGTCAAACTGTCCCACATGGGGGCAAACAGTCATCCTAGGGGATCCCCCTTAGGTTGTCTCATTAAAAATATTTTACACAGATCTGGCCACAGTCTAAATTAGATCACCTAAGTCGATAGCCCAAATTCAGAATTTGGAACCTCTGACCCCCAAATCCTCCAAGACTTAGACAATTCCTCCAAGAAATGGCAAATGGCCTGAGGTTCCTTACCTCCAAGCTTGCTTTTACCTCTGCTCAAAGCCCTCATTATGCCAACCTGGCTCTGCTCTACAATTAATTCTTGCTGACTCCCATTTCCTTAAACCCCCTAGATCAAGTCCTGACCCCCATCCCTCCTCCTCATTTATTGCCTTCGAAATAGCAGATGAACCCCCATCTTACAAAACCAAGGGGCCTTCTGCCCCCTCATCTCAGCCCCCTCCCCAAGCCCTGAATCCCCACTCCCCATCCCCCATACCTCCACCTCCCACCACATGGCCTGAAACTCTTCTTCCTGGAAAGTAGCCGAGACTGTGGAGTCCATGTTCCCTTTTCTATGAACAGATATTTCAAAATTGAGGACAGATTTGGCTCATTTTCTGAAAATTCTACTAAGTTTAGGAAGGAATTCATATGTCTGACTCAGGCCTATCACCTTACTTGGGCAGATGTTCACTATATTCTCACTTCCACCTTGACCCCAGTGAACATGCCCATATTTGGCAAGCTGATCTCCTCCATGCTGACCAGATTCTCCATACCCCAAACTCCTCACCTGGCAAGGAAAAAAACAACAGAAAAATCTGTCTCAATTAGAGTAAAACTACTGCTCATCTGTCCTAGTTCAGGAATACAAATTATTTATTTTCTCTAGTGGGGATATCACCCAGAGCACTAACAGGCTTGCCTCCCACTTCAAATGGAGGAGAATAATATGAAATCATGGTCTTGTGAGTATGAGCACCCAAAGGACAAAGGGAAAATGTAATTTTAAGGGCACAACTAGCTGGCAAATGTCCTCCCTTAAATTAAAATAGTTATCAAGAAGTTAATTAGTGCCAAGCCTAGGGGCACATACCTATAATCCCAGTGGCTCAGGAGGCCGAGTCAGGAGGATTACAAGTTCAAAGCCAGCCTCAGCAGTAGGGAGGCACAAAGCAACTCAGTGAGACCCTGTCTCTAAATAAAATACAAAAATAGGGCTGGGGATGTGGCTCAGTGTTTGAGTTCCCAAGAGTTAAATCCCTGGTCCAAAAAAAAAAAAAAAAAAAAAGAAGTTATTTAATATCCTCCGTTCTGAGTGAGGCCCCAGACAGAGGTCATGGAAGGAAAGGAAGAAACTGGTGACCCCTAGAGGCCCCGGGATTGGGGAGCTGTCCCATAGTCAAAGAGTCAGTTTTCTTGGCACAGGTACCCATGTTCTGTTCTCCTTCACTTGTCCTCAAAAGTAATAGTAGGGGATGGCTTAATCACAGTTGAGATAAAGGAGATGCCTAATAATATTCTGCATCCAACCTGGCTTTCTTATCAACTGGGGGAAAAAAATGGTCTCTGGAGGAAACATAAACTACAGGACCACACCTTAAAAGGCTGACTTTATAAAGGAAAAAATATGGTTAAAATGCCCAATGAATGAGATTTTGCCTCTCAGGCTCAGAAGAGCAGCTTCCCTCACTTA
Source organism: Marmota flaviventris (assembly GCF_047511675.1). NCBI lineage: Eukaryota > Metazoa > Chordata > Mammalia > Rodentia > Sciuridae > Marmota > Marmota flaviventris. The sequence continues at coordinate 6,136,674 of NC_092498.1, read as the reverse complement.
CCTTCTGCCAGATCACTCTCTGTCCAAGTCTTGCATTGAAATGTAAATTGCAGAGGCCCGCAGGGCTTGCAGAGAACTGATTTGGGACTGAAGAAAAAAGTGTGTCACTTTTAAATCCAAGCCTCCTGTGGCTGGTTATCTTGCCACCCTGCTTTCTTAACAATATCCACTACAGCATAGGGAGGGAAAATGGAATGATCAAGTCTTCTTTACCTAAGGATTTTAGTGCTGTCTCATTCTTTCACTCTAATTTTAGCCAAAAAGTAAACTCTAATAAAGATGTTTTATATGCTCCTTTACTAGAGTAATCAATGACCATGTCATTTTTTTTAGAACTCTTCATTTTTTCTTAGAATTTTTTTAATTCTATATTTTCAAGCTCATGGTTTTATGATGAATGCACATTGGATCTTGTGTGCCTAGATTAAAATATTTTCCTGATCAGTCTTATTTTATCTAACTATAGAGGTTTTTACACTCTGTCTTTGTTCAGGGGCCAATTTTTAAGGGTTAGCTCTCAAATACGTTAGGAAAATTTCCTCTTACAACGGATACAAGATCTCTGTCTCCTGTCTGTTTTGTGTATGTGTGCACACCTGCGTACTGTATTGTTGTGTCTACATGTGTGCTTGTGTCCATATGTCATGCACATGGTATCAAATTTGGTATATAGATAGATGCTACATATAAAATCAAGTACTCTTAACTTCTCAAATTCCATAAGGTAATATATTTAAACATTAAATGTGTTTTTATAGATTGGTAAATGGAAAAAGGTTTTAGATTGCTTTGTATCCGTGTCCTTACTGAAACAAGATTACTGAGGGTTATGATTCTAGCTCTGCACTTCTCCCGGGTGAGCTGCAAGACCTATGGGCCTGCTTCTTGACTTCCCTCACAGGACGGCCCCCAACCACCAATCTTCACTCCAGTCTCAAATGTAGAAACCCAAATTGCCCCCTGCCTCAAGGCAGGTAGATTCATCAGCCTCTCTGGGCTTGTGGAAGGGTGAAAAAGAACAAGAAGAAGCAATTGAACTTATTGATGAAATAGACAGACTTAACCAACAAGCCAGTGAGGTGATATTGAAAGTAGAACAGAAATATAACAAACTCTGCCAACCATTTTTTTTTTTCAGAAGAAGTCATAAAAATCACAGATTTGGGGGTAACAACATTTATCCACCATCCACAAGTGTCTGCACTGCTTGGGGAGGAAGATGAAGAGGCACTGCATTATTTGACCAGAGTTGAGTGACAGATTTGAAGATATCAAATCAGGTTACAGAATAGATTTTTATTTTTATGAAAATCCTTACTTCAAAAATAAAGTTCTCTCCAAAAGTTTCATCTGAAAGAGAGTGGTGATCCATCTTCAAAGTCCACTGAAATTAAGTGGAAATCTGGAAAGGATTGGGTGAAATCTTCAAGCCAAATGCAGAATCAAGCCATGAGGAAGAGGCAATATGAAGAACCAGAGAGCTGCTTTACCTGACCACTCTGAGGCAGGTGCAGACGAGTTAGGAGAGGTGACCAAATCCATTGCAGCACTACTTGGTTCCTGATATGGATGATGAAGAAGGGGGAGGAGAAAAAGAAAAAGAAGAAGATGATGGTGATAAAGCAGGAGTAGAAGATATTGATGCAGAAGGGAATGAGGATGAAGGTGAGGAAGATGAAGATGATGATGAAGGGGAGGAAGGAGTGGAGGAGGAAGGAGAAGATGACCAATTGAACATTGATGGACTCCAACCTTTTTTCTTTCTTCCTTTTTTAAAATTCAGTCCCTGGGGGCAAGTTGCAGTCTTTTCCTCCCCTCCCCCCTTGTGCTCAGTTGCCCTGTTCTTGAGGTCTCTTTTCTCAAACCATGTTTCTCAACTTCTTTTGGGGGAAATACCTTGAGCAAAGTACAATGGGAAAAGAATCTCTACACCCTTCTGTTCTAAATTCATTTTTATCCCTTCCTGTCTCAAAACAAAAACCTGTATGGAATCCACAGCACCGTGCTCTGTGGGAAAGAAGCCCTTCTGTTCCCTTCTGTGCTGGACGCTGGAGGGGGCTGGGCCCTGTGGAGTGCATAGAATTCTAGCTTTTCCCTCCTTTCTCTGTATATTGGGCTCAGAGATTACACTGTGTCTCCATGTGAATATGGACAGTTAGCATTTAACAACATGTATCTTCTACTTTTTTGTTTAAAAAAAAAACTTGGGGCTGGGTTTGTGGCTCAGTGGTAGAGTGCTTGCCTCACATGTGTGAAGCACTGGGTTCAATTCTCAGCACTGCATATAAATAAATGAATAAAAATTTATTATTTTTAATAAATTTAAAATTTAAAAATTACTTTAAAAATGCTAAAAATTATTTTTAAAATTTAAAAACACTTAAAAATATTGGTTAACGTTTAGCAAAGGGTGGGTTTGAGATGTTTTGATGGGATAAGTGGGCTTTGTGACAATATGGCTTCTTCTTTGACATGTTTAACTGTGATGTTTAATGGACATACTTCCTGTTTAAGATGACACTGTTAAAATAAAATCCTCTCCTAATGATGACTTGAGCCCTGCCACTCAAGGGGAAAACCAGCAGAACTTCTGGGATCTTATTTGGAATTGACCTTCTCTCTCTCTCTCTCTTTTTTTTTTTTTTTGTGGTGCTAGGGATTGAACCCAGGGCCTTGTGCATGTGAGGCAAGCACTCTACCAACTGAGCTATATCCCCAGCCCAAGAATTGTCCTTCTCTATTGTAATTTTGTTTATTTTTAAATTTTCTTTTTTTTTTAACTGTAAAGGAAAGATGATGCTCAGTTTTAAACATTAAAAGTGTACAAGTTGCTTTGTTACAATAAAAAAAAACTAAATGTGTACACACATACACACACACACAAAAGATTCTATCAGGTGTAATTTATATACAAAGAGTATGAGAGTTTTCAGTTGGGTTTCAATTAAAGTACCATAAAAACATAAAAATGTTTCATCTTATTAAAGTGGAAAAATTTGTCTAAACTCAGAAATTTTATAAGGGTTGTTTCATAATGTGAATTATGAAAAAGAATCAACAGCTAGGAAAGAGATATAAAAAGATTCTAGGTACAGAAATATATTTTAATATGGAAAATAGAAGAAAAAATTCTGGAGTGAACGTCTTTGTGTGGTAAAGTAAAAAGTTATAGAATGTCTAAGTAGGTTTGTGGAGAGAAAATGTCAAAGAGTTTGTGTGTAACTAAGTTGATTGTATATAAATAGCACAATCAGTTAAAGTTACTCAAGGTTTTCTCCTGGGTCAAATATTAATGTACTAATATAAAAAAAGTTTAATCCTCTATGGGTTGAAATAACAAAGCTTTCTTTAAACATTAATCTACTCTTATCTATCAAGATAATCTCTTGTTTCTGTTAAGTTTTATTCTTTAGAAAAACTTGTCTTGAAGGAATTAGGGTTTGTACAATTCTGGTTAAATAACAACTGTTATTTTAGAGTATTACACTACCTTACAGAGTCTAAACTTTTATTTAAAAGCTAAACTTGATTAATATAAGAACATCAGTGCAATCATGGGACTGTTAATAGCTTCTTTGTGATATCTTCAAAGTATATAAGTCTTTGACATATAAGGTTTAAAGGGAATTTTTACCAAGCTGGTATTCTTCAAACTAAAGTTTAAAGTAAGGTTTGGGACTATAAAATTATGTTTCTTGGTTTATAACTATTATACAAACTCAATAGGTTTTTGTTCTTGTTAATTTCATTTTGTATTTTCCTTGTAAACTTTAACTGTTGTCTGTTAGTGCCTTACAGAAGTACAACTTCTAATATAACAACCTGAGCTAATTTGAGTTAATAGGCCATCACCTACAGGATGATGTATGGCTAAATCCAGTACTAATACTGACTCCAATTAAATAGAAGCTGTAAATAACATAAAGTTATAGACATTAAAGTTAAAATCCAGTACTTTTACTTTAAGACTGGTGAAACCGGCTTATTGGATGTTTAAGAACAAAACATGGAAACTAAAGGTAAGAAAGTAAAAGGGCCAAGAAAGAAAACAGCCAATATTTGGCTCTTACCCTCTGAGTCAGCTTAAACTCAGGGAACAAGGGGACTTCTCTAAGGCCTTTGCAACTCTGGGCCACATCACCTCCTGATCTGGGGATCACTGAGACCCTAGAAAACAGAAAGTTGAAACAGTGCACATGCTACAAAGAAGAGGTTTGTTGAAGAGGAAGATGTCCCTGATGCTTCCAAAGGGAGGCAACATGGTCAAGGAGACGCTGATCCATCCTGGAAAATGGCACTAAAGGAGCTAAGAGGCTACTTTCAAGTTCCCAAGAGTGACGCCCTGAGGGAACTTAGCTGACTCTTAACAATAGACAGGAACAAGGTCAATTTGGCCAGCCTGGTCTTAAACACCTAGTAAAAACAGTTATAACCAAAGTACAGCCATACTTTGGCATTTAAAAGAAAATACAATAGTTCTTTTAATGGAAATTAAGATGTACCCTTGTCAGCCCCACAGCCCTGGTGCCCCTCAAATTCTGAGGTATTTTTCCTTTGTGAGGCTCATATTTAACACTGTCTACCAAAAATCAGACTGGCCTCTGTACCTTGGCCTTCCTTACTTCTCAAATTGATGTTTTACCTAACAACCAAAGTTTGCCTATCCTGATAATGGTGCACACCAGACACAAGAGAGCCTTCAGTTTATTCCCTTACTCATAGGACTTCAGATATCCACCTGGATATCTCTGGCGCAGGAGCAGTAGGATCGCCTTCTGCTGAACAAGGTAACCTCTGCCTCTTCCTAGGGGGAAGAATGTTGCTTCTGTATCAATCAATCAGGACTGGTAAGGGATAAGGTTAAACAACTACAGGACTGATTGGAGCAGCAGAGAAGAGACCTAGCTGGTACCTGGTGGTCCTATTGGGGGATCTAAAATGATGGACTTCCTGGTTACTTCCTGCATGTCCCCCTTAATTTTCATCTTTTTCATAACAACCTTTCTTCCCTATTTTCTTAACTTTATACAGAAACAACTTCTTGACAGGGTGACCTGTTTAGGTTCAGAGGCCTCCCAAGAACACATCAAAGCTATTCTCCTCCTGCACTTGAAACTTGACCATCCTGAGCCCCACAAGGAGGAAATCACCCAAGATGACGTCAAGTTTCCCTCCCTCTACATCCCCTCCCTCTACACCCCTGTGTCTCAGGCCACAACTGCAGGAAACTTATGGGAACCCTCCCTCACCTCTGTGTTCTCTTCCATATCTCTGAAGGGGATCCCCTACTCCTTCCCCTTCAGAAGGAAGTAACTAGATATGATGACATTGCCCCAGCTCATTATACTATTTTCAGAGTCTGGAATGAAGGCTGTAGAAAATAGATTGCAGGGAACTTCCCTTATCCACAACTGTTCCCCTCCCCACAGGCCTGCCATGTGTGTAAGCAGAGGTCTGTGGCCAACTGGAGCTTTGTCATTGTAGTGGGATAAAGTAGAAACCCAGGCCTCAGCCAGAGAGAAGGCAGGAAGGGAAAATGGGGAGAACACAGAAGGAACTCACACCTGGCCCCCACCTAGAGCTGAACTGGCTGTCCCCAGTACTAAGCCCTGGGATCTCTATCCACACCCTTTGAAGCATGTGGGAAATAACAACCCTCAGGGATAAAAGGAGAAGTACAGGCCCAGGGAACTTCCCTTACCTACAACTGTTCCCTTAACCCCCCTGCCTTCCTCAAATTTTTCCTACCTAGCCCTTGCTGTAGCCTGTCACACCATTTTCTCCTTGAAAGTGTACCCCTCCATTGCATGATAAAGCATCTCTGATCCATTGAGGTCTATCACTATTTTTATCACTATATATATAAAAATAAATAAATAAAACTTTTGGTACCAAGGGACATTTAACAACTGACTGACATCCCTAGCCCTTTATGGTATTTATTTAGAGACAGGGTCTCTCTGAGTTGCTTGGGACCTTGCTAAGTTGCTGAGACTGACTTTCAACTCGTGATTCTCCTGCCTCAGTCTCCTGAGCTGCTGAGATTACAGGCATGCACCTAGCTTATAGGCAACAATTTTGCCATTAGTTAGGTAACATTGGTTACAGGGATATGAAAGAGTGCTTGTCTGAAAGGAGAATCTGATTTGACAGCAGGTGTGATGGCATTTGGGGGACAGGGCATGGCTTTCCAACGAAGTACAAAGTCTTCCTGCAGAGGGAAGGATATGTAAACTTTCCCTTGAGCAGTGATGTCAGCCCTGACTGACCTCTGGATGCCTTCCAAAGGGAAAACATGTGCCTATTTTCTGAAGTGATGATTTCTGCTAAACAAACCTGGTCACTGTCTTAACTGGTTGAGACTAGTTGAAATGATTTGGTTACGTGGGTGCTGCTGGGTGTTGAGTAAAAGTCACAAGGACTGAGTGCCTGCTCTAGATCCCAAGGAACCAAGGTGAAATGTAATCATTCATGATGAAATTCCAGGCCACGAAACTGACACTAATTTTGTTTATCTGATTTTCTAAGAAATGAGAAGGCTGACCCCAAATTGACCATGATCAGGATTTGGCTAGCATGATCAGGAAGTCCCCTGTATTTTAACCCTACAAGGAAAGCCACTTTGAAAGAATAAATCTGCTTTTTGTTTCCTGTTTCTGCTGTCTTCAGCCCTTTCCAGTCTATAAAGCCCACCTCCTCTGCCTCAGCCCCCAAGGGTGTCTTTAATCAGATTTTTAGAGAAGATGCCATCTAAATTCATGAATCACTAATAAAAGCCAATTAGACCTTTGAACTAGTCTTGTAATTTTGTCTTTTGAAGAGGAGATATCAAATACTTGCCCAAGGTGGAGGGAAGACAAAGACTCTTTTTGGTAAGAGCTTCCCCATATTTCTCTGAGAAGCAAAAAAAAACTGACTTCAGTTTTATCTTTTGGTTTACACATGAGTCCATCAATAAACTAAACATTCCCTCTAGGGTGTGGTGCATCAGCTTGCAGGGGACAGAGCTTCTCACTAACAATTAGAAGAGCCAGAGGCAGTGGAGAGCTGCTGAGGCCGGTGAGAGCACTGGGAGACTGACTATTCCAGAGCCCAGAGCCTGAGACAGCTGATATCTGCAGCTGCGTGTACCCTCTGGGTACTGGCCAAGTCTGGACAGACACATGAGGCTGAAAATCCAGATTCCGATCCCACAGAGGGCCATGGCCAGGGACAGAAAACCAGCAGGGCTCCTGGTGGAGACCAAGGAGGAATTCCAAGGACAGTCTGCTGAATCCTAAGCTTGTGTGTGGGACGAGCAGCTGAGACCTGAGTGTGAAGCCTCTGAGGAGCTGAGGAAGGTTTCAGTGGACTTGCCTAACTGAGATCAGGTTTGAGATGTGCTTGAGTTCTGGGGAGGGGACTCCCCATTAGAAACTGAGCCCTCAACCCTGCCTTGACTCACAGAGTCCTTGACTGGATCAGGGCACTGGAAAAGGGAACACTCCCAGGATGGTCATAACATTGGATGCCTTAAAATTTTAGAAGCTGCATTTGGCATCTCAGAAAAATTATTAGGTGCATGAAAAATAAAGCAAAACAAAAAGACAAACCCACAGATACCTAGATATTGAAATTACCTGACTTTGAAATAATTGTGATTGACATTAAAGAAACCAGGGAAAATATGGAGAACTTTACTTGAGTATAAAATATATAAAAAATATATTCAGTGGAAACTCTAGAACTGAAAAGTATGATAGACAAAGTTATGAACTCTATGGATTAGACACAAACTAAAGACAGGGTTAGTGAACTGCACACAAATCAATAGAAAACATCTGAACTGAAGCACAGAAAGAATGGAAAATACAGAAATAAGCATTAGAGAGACATGGGGCGCAGCACAGTGAATAGGTCTGCTACACTTGTATAATTAATTTCCTGGAGAAAGAGAGTGGGGCTGAAGCATATTTGAAGAGATCGTATCCAAGAATACAAGTTCCCTAAAACTGATGAAAGTCATCAATTCACAGATTCAGTAAGTTCTACGACTCCTAAGCAGAGTGAATACAAAGTCACTCATACAAGTGCATCATAGTAGGACCTCTGAAAACCAAGGACAAAGGTAGAAATTTTTTAAAAAATTAGTTGTAGTTGGACACAATGCCTTTATTTTATTCATTTTTTATGTGGCGCTGAGGATCGAACCCAGTGCCTTGCACATGCTAGGTGAGCACCCTACCGCTGAGCCACAACCCCAACCCCCAAAGGTAAAATCTTAAAAAGAGCCAGAAAGAAAGCCAGCCATGGCCTGCTAAGATGGTCAGCAGACACCAGAAACGGTGGAGCCAGAAGACAGTGAGGTCAGCACCTTCCGTGTGCCCAAAGAGAGTTCACAGATGTCATTAAAATTCCCCCAAAGTTTTATGCTTTGAATAAAAGTGTTTCCTTCCAGCAATTTCTGAATCCCCTATTTTTGGTAGGGCAATGGGCAGCACTGACATAGGAGCCCAGTAACTTTGGATCCTTAACAAAGTTTAGGCAATAAGCTTCATTTGGAAGACAGGGATAGTAGAGGCTTCTACTTTTATCTTTTAATTGTCATGAATAATATATGGTTTATAATTGTTTTCTGTACTTAAAATTAAAAAGAAAAAAGTTAATTATTCTAACATTCCAAAAAAGGTTTTTCAAAGGGTGAGTCTAGCAATGATTATTCCCTTTCTTGTTTCCATGATCTGCTTAGTTCCCATTCACCCTTTCTTAAAACCACAAGACTAATATTCTATGTCAATTTCTTTTTCATGTTAAAGTGTTAATAAAACACTGGATTTAACTTAATACTATTAACAGCATGGTTTTATTTATTCTGTCATCTCTGTCCTTACTTCCATGTCTTTCCAGAGCAAAAGCATGACCTACCCAGCCATTGAGGCAGATGTACTCAGGTACCCGGGTTAAAAATCTGGGACCAGATATGTCAAAGATTCCAACCAGCACACAGAACTTGAGGACTACACGCTTCCTGAGGCTTCTACTTGAGTCCCAAGTGAGCTGGCCAGTCCCCTTCTTAAAATCACTATGATCTTCCCCGAGATATAGCCTCCTAGCACACCATCCCTGGGAATCAGAGTAGTCTTCTTATCCAATCTTTTCATAACTTCTTCAGCTTGTGCCATCTTCTAGAATAAGTAAAGTCCTAGACTCCCAGTCAGGTGGGAACAAATCATCCTCACCATTTACTTGGTCTCTCTGTGGTTTCCATGTTCTACTTGTCCAGCAAAAATGCTGAATAACATGATTGTGACTCCAAATGGGGCAATAAAGATAGCAGGGGACCTTATACAAGAAAGCCATGGCAAAGGGCACAGGGACCACTGCACCCAGGGAGAGAGACTGGCTTCCACTCTGACTCCAACTAGGACAAGTGAGGACTTAAAATCATGGAGAAGGTGGATGAAAAATTAATAAGAGGAAACATCAGGGAAAGGGGTCCTGGTTAAACTGAGTTAGCAAGATTCTTGTTCAAGCTGAATTCCACAAGGACAGAGAAGGAGGCTCAAGGTCAGGCCTAGTCGGAAAGAACTAGGTGGCCCACTGAAGTTTTGATCAAAGGAGTCTTTTTAAGGATTACCAGTGAAAGTGAAAGTCCATCAACTGAAAGTGTGAGTCATCATTCAAAGTCCCTGGAAATTCCCATTTATAACCACTCCTTAGAAATTACCATATACAAATAGGAAAGTCAAGAATGCACTTGTTTCCTTTTTTATTATGATTAAATTATCTATTTATTCTAATTTGTATTATATGATGGCAGAATGCAATTCATTTCATATTACATATATAGAGCACAATTTCTCAAGTCAGGGCTTGTACACAGGTATTTTCAAACCATTCGTGTCTTCAAACATGTACTTAGGGTAATGATGTCTAACTCATCCCACCGTCTTTCCTACCCCCATGCCCCTTCCCTTCCTCTCCCTCCCCTTCGTTCTATCTGAGGTTCCTCCATTCCTCCCATGCTCCCCCCATCGCCATTATGAGTCAGCATCCTCATATCAAAGAAAACACTCATCTTTGGTTTTTTGGGATCAGATTTTTGGGATGGGCTTACTTCACTTACACTTGTTTCCTTTTTAAATCTACTTCATCTATAAAAAATTAATTCAGCCAAGTGGAGTGGCTCTCATCTATAATCCCAGTGACTCAGGAGGATGAGGCAGGAGGGTCACAACTTCAAAGCCATCATTGGCAATTTATTGAGGCCCTGAGCAAACTTAGCAAGATGCTGTCTCAAAATAAAAAATTAAAATAGAAATAAAATGGGCTGAGGATATAGCTCAGCGGTAAAGTGCCCATGGGTTCCATCCCTGTACCAAAAAAAAAAAAAGTTCACTATATAACTTAATCCAGCACACGTATATCTTTCTGATTAAAGCAACTATAAAAAATGAACTGTCAAAGCCACCTGTTACTTTGATTTTCTAGCCAGAATTGATAATAATCAGCATTAAATTTCACTGCCATGCAGAGGGTGTTTAAGGAGTTTCTAGTTTTAGATGAGCAGAAGTGAAATAAGATATTCCTTGATTCTTTATCACCACAAAATCCATAGCAACAAAAACACAAATGTAAATCAGGATGACTTCTTCATCTCAAGAAACTGCAGTTGGAGCCAATAAATATCAATGTTTGAAGAAGACAGGTTAATAAAAATACAGTCAGAAAAATAAAAGCTGGATTACTGGGTCAAAGAGAATGTACATTGGGGTTCTGCCATGCTGATCTCCTACAAGTTTACAGATCTACCTTTCCACATGGCCTTGCCACCAAACATATACGTGACAACATAAAAAACAGACAACATATTCCTTCAACATTAAAAACTTTTGTGCTTCTAGACACCATTAAGAAGGTGAGAAGGCAATCCACTCCATCCTGAAAATATGTGCTAATCATGTATATCTTGCCTGAGATCCAGAATACATAAAGAACTCTTAAGCTCAATAATAATAATTTAAAAGCTCAGTTTTTTAAAGATGGGTAAAGAATCTAATTAGATATTTCTGCAAAGGAAATAATGGCCAACAGGCATAGGGAAAGATGCCCGACATAATTAGCCAGTAAAGAAATGCAACTGAAACCAGAGAGAGAGAGCGAGAGCGATTTGCACTCATTAGAATGGCTAGAATAGAAAAAGAAAGATGTTGGTGAAACCGTGGAAAAATTGGAATGCTTATGCTTTGCTGGTAAGAACACAAAATGGTACAGCTGCTATGGAAAATACCTCGGCATTTCTTCAAAAAGATTAAACACAGAGTTAGCATATGAACCACCAACTCCAATCCTAGTCATATACCCAAGAGAATTGAAAATATGTTCACACACAACTTGTGCACTAATCTTCACAGAAACACTATTCATAATAATATCCAAAGAGTGGACATTATCCAAATGTCCATGAGCTGATACATGGGTAAATAAAATTCGGCATATTTGTATAATAGAATATTATTTGGCAATAAAAAGGAATAAAGTACTAACATATGAAACAATATGGATTAATTTTTAAAACATTAGGCTCAGTGAAAGAAGCCAGTTGCAAAAGACCACATATTATATGGGTTTTTTTCCCCCATTAGTGGGGATTGAACGCGGGAGTGCTCTACCACCGAGTTATGGGGAGTGTTCTACCCACTGAGCTGTGTCCCTGGCCCTTTCAGTTTTTTAAGATGATCTCACTAAGTGGCTGAGGCCAGCCTTGGACTTGTGATCCTCCTACCCCAGCCTCCTGAGTAGCTGGGATTACAGGGATGGGCCACTGCACCTGGTCTATGTGATTCTATTTCTATAAAATGTTCAAACTAAAAAAAAAAAAATAAAATGTTCAAACTAGGCAAATCCATGGAAACAGAAACTAAACTGAGTTAGTGGTTGCCACAGGAATCAAAGAAAAAAGGAGAGGTGAGTGGGGGGATGGGAAGTGTGCCTATGGTTGAGATTTCGTTGGGAAAGTGATAAGTGATAGCAAATGGGCACATGGTTCTTCTGGAGGTGATTAAATTCTTTAAAATTATTTTCAGCAATAGATGCACAATTGTTTGGATACACTAAAAACCACTGAATTATACAACTCGAACTGGTGAGTTGTAAGGCGTATAAATTATATCTCAACAAAACCACTTTAAAAGTGAAAATACATACTAATGTAACTATAGAGAAATCTTAAAATCATAGAAAGATGTAGATTTTGTAGTATCTTCAGAAAAGGATCAAGTTTTATTTCACAAAGTAAGTTTGTTATTTACTCAGTCTTTACAAAGTAACAAATTGACATAAACATTGTTTTTTAATATTACAAATATTTACAGATACTGTTTTCTTGGGATAACTATCTATTTCTCTCCAATGAATAAGACCTGGCAGCAGCTTGCTTTGACTGAATGCTGATCACTTTTACTGCATAGCACACTATTCCTGAACCCGTGGCCTTAAGGGATGGCCATTTTATTTACCTCATGATTCACAGGATGTGAATCAGGTGGTCCCTTCTGGGCTCTCCCACTGTGTCTGTGACCACTGGCAGCTGGATGACCTGGCTGAGCTTTCTTGGCATGTCTGGAAGTTGGCAGCTCTTAGCCAGGGTCCCTTGGTTTCCCCCCACGTGGTTGCTCACACTCCAGCTGACTAGCTCAGGCTTTTTCACATGGTGGTCTGCAGCAGGAGAGGGCCAGCCCCAAGGCCCCAAATCTTTGCTTCTGACCCATTTACTAATGCTGAATTGGCCACTGCAAATCAGGAGGCCAATCCAAATTCAAGAGGTGGACAAAGAGATCCCACTTCTTCATAGTGTCTGTCACAAATTCAGCGAATACTGGAAATTTTCTGGGTAATGAGTGACATTTTGCACTCTTCTTGAGTTTTCACAATATTTTGGGAACATATTGGTGCTGCTAGAAGGCTCACCTCGTAACTCCTTCTCTAAAGAGCCTCCCCCAGTCAGTCAACAGGCTGAGCAATCCACAGGTAATAACCCAAACTCCACAAAACACCACTCTTTAACAGGCACTGGAGAAACAGGCACTGCAGAAGCAGCAGGCAGGGCTTCTTCTCCAGTGCCTCTGGCTCACCATTATCATTACCTGCAGCATTGCTGGAACTAACTCTCCTTCATCCTCCACGGGGCTCAGTTTCTGTTGCAGAGTTCTTCCCATTTTCCACGCCCCCTTTACCTGCTCCTCACACAGAGGCACTCACCTCACGCCTCCATAGCACACTCCTGGCATCTGTCTTTACTCCACTGTGCATCTAACTTGGTAGACTCGTCCTCTTGGAACTGGCCCTCACTAACTGAGCCACCGATATCCAGAATCCTACAACCATACTCTTCTAAAAATCTCATAAAAATGAGAGTGGTTAGTTAGTATAAATGAACTTAGCCTAATAAAAAAAAGCAGCACTTAATGCATGCTCTACATGCATAATCTCACTGAATGCCCACAATATCTCACAAAAGTAGGGTTATTATTATTATTCCCTTGGAGCCAGCATCGGTGGGAGTCAGCTGCCGGCAGGCTGGATCTATGACATCAAGTTCCCCCATGACAATGCTAGAGCCAGTCCAAGGAAGGGTTTTGGGAGTTGGATGGGGCCAAACCCTCATCGGAGCAACCTTCCTGGGGTCTGAGAGGTACTTCCTATCTTGTGTGGTCTGTCAGCCTTCCAAAGTCCTTAGAGTGCCAACTACCTCAAGCTCTGCCCAGAATCTGTCCGCAACCACCTGGGCGTTGCCCTCCTTCTCAGAGCATTTCACCAATCGCCCTTTTGTGGATACTTATTTCCTCACCTAGACATAAGGACATAGCCCAGCTCATAAGTTAATTTGCATTTACCACCTCCTTGGAAGTAGGAGAATGTCCACAGGTACTGTAGGCGATGGTAGGCCGGCAGCGCGAGAAAGGAGAAGGGACCTCGGAAAGCAATCTTCGCCAGAGCAACCTTCGCCCTAGTGGGATTACAGAGGTCTTGGGTTGGATCCCTCAGTTTAGAGGGTCAGGCCTAGTCCAAACAGCTGGCTGGGTGCGGGGCGGTCCAGACCCTAATGCAGGGGAAACTGCAATGTCCTAACAAGCTTTTGGAGAAACAAAACCAGATTCTCCTTTGAAGTCCACTTACTGGACCAGGGCATCAAACCGCGGACACTGGGCCTGGAGCGCCGACCCGACCCCACCCATTCCCGGGTCCTCACTCCATCTGGCTCAGCGCTTACCCATTTTGCCACGCCCCCTTCCATAGCTGCCCTATCGCCCCGCCCCCTGACTTCACCGCCCCGCCCCATCTCTAACTCCGCCTCCGCCCCGCCCCCTCCACCGGCCTGCGTAGGGTCTACCTTCGCCAGCCCCATGCCCGACTTAGCCCACGGGCCCGCGATAGCCACGCCCACAGCACCACAGCCCCGCCCCTTACCGCCCACAGCACGCTGCAGCCCCGCCCACACCCCCTCCCGGGCACCGCGAGGGCGGCGCGGCGGGGGCGGGGCCGGCCTCACCCGGAATGAAAATAAACGGCGGCCACTGCCGCATCCGGGCACTCGGCAGGTCGCAGCGGGCGCGGCGGCGGCGCAGGTGAGGAGGCGGCGGCAGCGCGGCCTCAGCGGCGCTGCCCGGCTACCCCGCTCCCGCGGTTCGACGCGGCTCCAGCCGGACGCGGCGCGGCGACGACGGGCGAGGGCCTGCGCGGAGCCGGGCGGGGCGGCGGCGGCGCTCGGTCGCGCTGGCGGTTCCGGCCCTGCGGCTTGCGCCGGCGGCCGGGCCAAGGCATTTAAAAGCGGGCGCAGTGCATTCGTTTTCGGGGAGACGGAGCCCCAACGCCCCGTGCGAGTCTGGCGGCCCGTCACGGTGCCGCGTCCCGCCCCTGCCCCGGTGCCCTCGCGACTGGCGAGCCGACCGGACTGCGCGCCGGCCCGCCCTCCACCGGCTCTCGTGCGGCTGCTAGGGACTGTCTCCTTCTACTCCTGACCTCCTGGGAGGAGATGTGTGCGTGTGCGTGTGCGTGTGCGTGTGTGCGCGTGTCTACACGCTCAGCTCGGAGGGGGCTCCCGGCCGGCTGGCTCCTCTGCAGCGAGGAAGTGAAAGTGAAAGGACGGGCGGATAGCAGTTCCAGTTTCGGTTTGAAGCAGTGATAGTGGAGGATTTCGTGTCTTGGTTGTGATGGGGAACACTGTGTGGCATGCGTAAGACTGAAGTTCTCCAGCTGAAGTCGAAAACTTGCTGATTAGACTTTTTCCCCTTTTGATTTGATTTCATGTATGTGTCATAGCTTGTTTTGTTTCTATAACTGAAGTTTTGTTAGTTTCCAGACAGTGGCTTAATTAAAAAAAAAAAAAATGTGGTGTAGAGACCCGGAGCTCTTGATCTGCTCCCTGGAGTGGGACACGGGCTAGGTTTGTGACATCCTTTGGCCCTTTTGTCAGGTAGTGGCTTGGTTAAGGCCAATGAGTGCTGTACAAATAACTGGTTTCCAGTAAGCAGCCCATGAAAGTTATCCCCGCACCCTGTGTGATTTCTAATTCAGGATTTCTGAAGATTTATGAGTAGTACATAAATGGGTGTGTGTGTGTGTGTGTGTGTATAAGCATTGAACCCAGAGGCGCTTAACCACTGAACCACATCCCCAGCCCTTTTTAATTTTTATTTTAAGGCAGGGTTTCCCTTAGTTGCTTAGAGTCTAATTTGCTGAGGCTGGCCTTGGACTTGAGATCCGCCTGCCTCAGCCTCCAGAGCCCCCAGGATGTCAGGTGTGCATCACTGTGCCCAGCTATAAAGAGGTCTTTTAAGTTATTTGCATTTGAAAAGCTAAGGCTACTAAGTCCTACTCTGCTTTGCTGTGAGAAGTAGTTTGTTAATACTTGAAAATATAGAATTCTTTCCTGGGTTACCCCATATATATATATACAGAACCCTCTCTGTTTTTAAAAATATTTGTTAATGGAATACATTTAAACTAATACACTCGATTCAAAAACCAGGTGAACTAGGTTTGGAAGAATGAAATACCAGCCCTCAATAAAAAAAAAATGTTGCTTATCTAGGTTATAATTTGTGTGTGTGTGTGTGTGTATATATATATATATATATATATATATATATATATATACTCCCTAGAGCTTGTCTTGATCATCCAGGAGCTGATAACTTTTTACTTTTATTACTCCTTGTCTGATCTGGCAGACCCTAAAGCACTGTGCTATACCTGCCAGCTTCTCACACACCCCTTTGAGTGACTATGCTAGTGCAGGATGCATTGACATCTCCTTCATGGCATGTGCCTCTTTGGAAGAGTGAAGTTATTCTTGGGACAGAATAACAAGACAGCAAGGGATTGTGTGACAAAGTGCAGAGACAGTGTAAATAAATTTAGAGTAGAATATATAAATTCAGATATAGAGAATATTATTGCTAGTTTATGGTTTAAGCTATTCTTTCTTTATGTTAACTACCAGTATGGTTGGTCTTTTGTGTTAAAAATAATCTTAAGTACAAGTGAATTTACAACTCTATATTTAGTTGCTTAAAGAGGTTTATTACTTTAGGTATTCATCTTTCCTTATCTTTTCTCTTAGATTACAGAATAATAGCAGGGTAAGAAATAGAAAAGTATAATAATCCTTGTCACATAATAGCAATTTTTGAATCATGTTTTGTATTATATATAATTGAACATATATTTTAAAAATATTTTTTAGTTGTAGATGGACACAATATTTATTTATTTTTATGTGGTACTGAGGATCGAACCCAGTGCCTCATGTGTGTGAGGCAAGTGCTTTACCACTGAGCCACAACTCCAGCCCCAAGAACATATATTTTTATATACTTTTAGA
Organism: Marmota flaviventris; assembly: GCF_047511675.1. Lineage (NCBI taxonomy): Eukaryota > Metazoa > Chordata > Mammalia > Rodentia > Sciuridae > Marmota > Marmota flaviventris. Next base: position 6,119,810 of record NC_092498.1, on the reverse strand, counting down.
AAAGTCTAGAGATATTTAAAACCTTGGTAATTTAGATTAAACTGGAGAGGGAGGAAGAGAACTCTGCTTATTCTACAAAACACCTGAGCATATTAGGTAAGTTATAAATGTGGTGGGATTTTATTGATGTACAATTTTGCTTTTAAGGATGGCACAGAAGAAATATCTTCAAGCAAAATTGACCCAGTTTTTAAGGGAAGACAGGATTCAACTTTGGAAACCTCCATATACAGATGAAAATAAAGAAGTTGGTTTGGCATTAAAGGTATTTTTCTTTTAAGATGTAAATAATTAGCAGTGTTATAAATCTTCTTGGTAAATAAGATTCTGGAGTCACAAGAAATTGCCAGGTATGACCATATAAACTTTGGGTATCACAGAAAACAGTAGTGACAGGCAGGTCCCCACTTTTTACGAGGAGTCAACAAGCTTGTTTTTATTTACTTAGATAAATACCCATATGTGTGTGTGTATATGTGTATATATTGCAGGTCAAGGGAGAGAGAAAAGGGGGAAAGTGCTGGGGATCAACCCAGGGCCTTATGCATGCTAGGCAAGTGCTACACCACTAAGCTACATCACCAGCCCTTTTACTGGTATTTTATTAATAACTGTGTTACCTAACTTCTCAGGCATTGTTTTAGCTTTCTGTCACTATAGCAGAGTATCTGAGGCAATTTATAAAGGCTCATACTTCTGGAAGTTTCGTCCAAGATTGAATGGTCCCATTACTTTGGGCCTCTGCAAGGGTGACACATCATGACAGGAGCAAGTGGTGGAACAAACTGTTCACTTCATGAGCCAGGAAGCCAGAGAGGGTGGACAGGGTTCCCTTTCAAGGGCATACCCCCAAACTAAGGACCTCCCACAGGCCCACTTATAAGGTTCCATCTCCTGCGATAGTGCCACACTGGGCATCAGGCCTTTAAACACATGGGCCTTTGGGGAACACCATTCATATTCTAACCATGGGAGTACAGGATATTTTTAATACCTTCATAACATTACATACAATTCCTCACCTGGGACCCAGTTTTGACCAGGATCAGTGCCATTATGTCATTGCCTCGAGTGGTCTGCCTCTCAGTCCTCTTGACATCATCCTCTGCTATAAAACAATTGCTTCCCTCCCCCATTTCTTTATGGCCATCAGTGTTCATTTTTCCAAAGTACTTTTTCTAACAGTTTTTTATGGCATCATCAGAAATAGTATTATTTTACATGATGTTTCAAGAAACTGAAATTTTCTTGCCTTTCTAAGCAGAAAACTTTACTCATTTTTGACAGAAATCTCCCATATTGGAACATCCTAACATGATCTTCTCTGCTTTCTGAGTCTGGGTATCCTGAACATGAGGTAACATTTATCAGGGACCATAAATTGTTGTGAGGGCATTAAATTGTCATGTGTAGCGACATAGTGGTGCCATCAGAAGGTGGCAGACAGCGTAAGAGTTTCAGTTTTCTTTTCTCTCTGTCCCTGACAGGTGTCACCTTTCCTTCTTTGCAGCCCATATTCTGAATTTTATAGTTTATTGGCTCAGAAATGGGTGTGACATGATAAGATATTTGATCTTTGTCCCCAGTTACTACTCTTGTGAGAGTGGTAAGGATGATAGGAACATCTTTCGTCTTAATGAAGCTTGGTGGCTCACAGCTTCTGGATAGGGCTGGTCACCAAAAGACCAAGCTCCTTGGTTAGACCCTTGGAAATTTCAGGCCCACTCTCTAGGCTCTGGGGAGAGGAGAGTGACTAGACGTCAAGTTAACCATGAGTGGTCCATGGTTTAATCAATCATGCCTCCATAAAAATGCTAGGTGGCAGGACACCTGCTTCTAAATTGACAAATTCGTCCATGGAACCTGTGAGGCAGGGGCTCCTCTGCTCAGAACCCTTCCAGACCTCATCTTTATATTTTATCTGAGTGTTCACTTCTGTAACTTTAGAATGAACTAGAATAATGAGCATAGCATTTTCCTGTTTCATTTCCAGCGAATTATTAAATCCGGAAGGGGGAATGTTTGGAACTTTATAGCCAAGTGGAACAGAAGTGTGGGTAACCAGAGAACTGGGTACTTGGCACCTGGGGTCTGCAGTGAGGACCTTTTGTGAGACTGAGCCGTCCAGCCTGTGGGGTCTAATGCTGACTCTGGGTAGTTAGTGTCAGAACTAAACTGAACAGCAGGACCCAGTGGTATCAGAATTGGTTGGTAAAAAAAATAAACACTCTCAGTAGTCATTAAGTTTTCTAGAAAATTACACTAAGTTTTTTTTTTAAAGTATTTTATTTAAAAGACTCACCTTTTGGTGATAAAATTAGTCCTGGGTTAAAAAATAAAATAAAACAACCCAAACATGTATTGGTTGAGTATTCCTATCCCAAATGCTTTGGACTAGAAGTATTTCAGATTTCAGCATTACTGATTTGGGGATATTTGGCCAGACTTTACCAGTTGAGCATCCCTAATCTGAAAATCCAATATCCATAATGTTCCAAGATCCAAAACTCTGAAACTTTCAGAGCATAATGTTACCACTCAGAAGGCTTTGGATTTTGGATTTGGGGATTAAGGGCATCCTAGCCACTATAGTACATCTGGTTTCAGGGTGCTTCCTGTCAGGTAAGTTCTGAGACGTGTGTCATTAGGTGATTTATGGGAGACGTAGGGGGCTGCTGCTGGCTTGGCATGGCAAGTAAGCTTTTTAAAAATGTAAGTAGCAGGAGTACACACTAAAATAATGATAAAAGCACAGTACACTAAGTGAGCAAACCATAACACAATCATTGATGATTATTATTGAGCAGATCTACTGCATATAATGGTATGTGCTGTACTTTTACACTGCTGGCAGTGTAGTAGGTGTGTTCACACTGGCATCACTGCAGACATGTGAGTGATGTATTACTCTATGATGTCACTAGGCAATGGGAATTTTTCAACACCACTATATCTTTTTTTTTTTTTGGATACCTGGAGTTGAATCCAGTGGCTCTTAACTACTGAGGCACATCCCCAACCTTTTTTGGTATTTTATTTAGAGACAGGGTCTTACTGAGTTGCTTAGAGCCTAAGTTGCTGAGGCTGGCTTTGAACTTGGCAATCCTCCTGCCTTTGCCTTTGGAGCTACTGGGATTACAGGCATGTGCTGCCACACCCGGTAGCTTCATTATATCTTATGGGACTACTGTCATGTTCAGTCCATCATTGACTGTAATGTAGTCATGTGGTACACGAGTGTATAACTACACACAAAAAACATAAGTAACGGGGCTAGGAATGTGGTTCAAGTGGTAGCGCGCTCGCCTAGCATGTTTAAGGCACTGGGTTCGATTCTCAGCAGCACCACATAGAATAAAGATATTGTGTCCACCTAAAAAACTAAAAAATAAATATTAAAAAAAACATAAGTAATGCAGTTTAAAAACACATTATTCATCATCAATATTGTTTTCTCCCAGTCTTTTCCTTTGTGACTATCAAAAATGTAGTATAGATAAGGTTTTACTATTCTAAAAATAAAATATTCTGACTTTTTATAACTTTGTGTATCCATGAACATCTTTCTTGTCATAAATATATACTTCAACATCATCTTTAGTGCTTCATAATATGGCATCATAAATTTAACGAAAGCATGGGCTCTAGGTGCTTACAACTTTATGAGATGTTTAATGAGATATTAAGCCACTAGTGGAAAGAAACATAGTGACTTCTAAGTAATAACTAGCTCACATTCTTTTTTGAGGCTTCTTAATTTTTCATTCTGAAATCTGAAGCTCTCCTTGGTAAATAATTTTATACCAATACCATTGCTTGAGAATTTTCCATTAAGAAAGTTATTCAACTTGTCTTGTTCTCACAAGTTTGAAAAATTAGAATGTTTTCTCTACTTTTTTTTCTTTTCCTTCCAGTGGTGTTTAACAGTTCACTCTTCTTAAAATATTTTGTTGTTGTGCTGCTGCTGTTTTTGCAGTACTAGGGATTGAACCCAGGGCTTGGCACATGCTAGCCAAGCAGTCTGCCCCGACCTACATCCCTATCCCAATTTCTTAAAATATTGAGGTCACAAAAGTCATGGCCCACCCTTCTTTCGCCCTTGGATAGTTCCAGTTAGTTTTACTTTTCTGTTGAGCCTGTTTTCCTGTCTCTCTGTAGATGTTTTACTTTTTCCCTGGATCTGCTCTGAGAGCCATGACTGCATTTCAGTGGGGACCTCTGCGCATCAGAGTCCTCCATGTCTTTTCCTAGGTTTGGCCTTGTTTGAATTGCTGTCATATTGAGCTGTGTTTCCTGATTTTCCTTCTAGGATCTTGTCAAGAAGTACTCTGACAAACTAGAATGTTGTGAAAATGAAGTAGAAAAGATAATAGAAGAAATACGTTGCAAAGCAATTGAACGTGGGACAGGAAATGAAAATTACAAGACAACTGGGGTTGCCACAATTGAGGTGTTTTTACCTTCAAGACTAAGAAAAGTGAGTAATTCCCTGAATGTACACAGGGACCAGTATTTTGTGTTATGATCAAATACATTGTTGTTTTTGTAAAGCTACAATCCAAAGTTAAAACGCCTTAAGTTACCTTACATGTTGACAGTTGATGTTGTGGACTCATTTTTGTTGTTGTTACAGGCTCTTTAACTGGCAGCCTCCCATGGCAGGCTTGCTTCTCTAGGATCTCTGAAACGTCACAGAGCTCTGTCATGTTCCATCTCTTTCTAGCTTAATGGTTAGAAATACTGGGAAGTCAAAGTGGACATCAGGTTTTCTAGAACCTTATGCACTAGGACATATTTGAAAGGAATTTATCCTTTTCCTATTCTGGTGGAGGTCAGAGGGCAGCCCAATGAGTGCTTAAGTCGGGCCAAAGGGACCTAGGTGGGGCCACCTCATCTCAGGGCCACATCCTCAGAAGTCCGAGTGTAAAAATGTCACTGTGGCAGGGCACTCAGAGATGCCTCTCAGGACCAACCCATGTTATTCATTCTCAGAAGGAATAAAAAAGTGTATGTAAGAATCTATATGTCAGTAATTGTAGGAGCACTGTTCATAATAGCCAGCAGGTGGAAATAACCCAAGTGTCCATCAGTGAATGAATGGATAAATAAATGTGGCACACCCATACAATGAGAAACTATTTAGCAATAAGAAAGAATGAAAAACACATTTACAACATGGATGGGCTGAGGCTTTAGCTCAGTAGTAGTTCAGTCCCCAGTACTGCAAAAAACAAAACAAAACAAAAAAACCCAATCAACAACAACAAAAACAGAAATAAAAAACAACTTGGATCACCTTCAGCAATTGCTGAGTGAAGCCTGGCATGGTGGTACATACCTGTAACCCTAGGAGCTCAGGTGGCTGTGGCACAAAGATGGCAATTTCAAGGCTAGCCTGGGCCACTTAGTGCAACCCTATCTCAGATTTAAAAGTAAAAAACATGCTGGAGTTGTAGGTCCGTGTACTGATTGGGGGGCAGGGGAACCTGACTGAGTGAAAAGGCCACGTGATCTTGTTTACATGGAGGGTCCAGAATAGTCAAATCTGTAGAGACAGAACATACATTAGTAGTTTCAAGGGGTGGGGAGAAAAAGGGAAGAAATGAGAATGTAGGACATGGTGTTTATTTGAGGGGATGATGGTAGAAAAATGTTCTGAAATTTGGTTATAAGTATAGCTGGCCCTGTGACAAACCCCGTGAGCAGCCCTGTCTGGTGGTGGTGCATGGCTGCCCCCTTGAGGGCACTCGGGTCACTGGGTGAGTCTGTGCTGGCTTGTGTTTACTAGGCCTTTCTTCCAGGCAGACAGTGACCTATGTTATATCCGTGATACCAGCTTTTCCAGTTTCATAGAGTAACAGCTGTAACTGGTATTAAATTTAAGTACATTTTATTTTGTTTGTTTTGTTTTTAAATAGGACAGGAAAAACTTACTGGAGACCCGATTGCACATCACTGGCAGAGACCTGAGGTCTAAGTAAGTATCTGTGAGCTCCAGGTCCCAGGTGCTCTGCCCTTCTTTACACTCAATCACCAGATCCTCTGGGACCACCCTGTAAGAGAGGCTGGTCAGCTCTCATCCTTCTTTTATGTCAAAGAGGTTGCAACTTGTGATGGAGTAGCTTATCTGGACTCAGTGATAGGCAATGGTGGCCTGAGACTTGCACCCTCTTCTCTGCTCCTGGTGGAGCTTGGGGTGAGATGGAGACTATGCACCTCAAAGGAGGGCTTGGGTGTTTGAATGAAGGAATAGGGTAGAAATGGGGAGACGGCTTGGCATCACAGAGTATTGGTTTTGAATTCCATCCCTTAGTGCACCAGTAGCTTTCTGTGATCCTCGGCAAAATGTTTTGGCTGATTTCAGACTATTGTCCCTTAGTTAAAAAAAAGGACATCATTACCCTAAGTACATGTATAAAGGTATGAATGGAGTGACTCTACTTTGTGTACAATCAGAGACATGAAAAATTGTGCTCCATGTATACTATGAATTGAAATGCATTCTGCTGTCATGTATAACAAATTAGAATAAATAAATTAAAAAATAGACCTGCGTGACACTAGTGAAAACCCTAGTTGATTATTTCATCTCCTTATATATTTAATTAATTTATTTGGAGGACTGGGAATGGAATCTAGGGCTTCACTCACGCTAGGCAAGTGCTCCAGCACTGAGCTACGTCCCCAGTCCTTACTTGTATCTTTTTAAATGGTGTTTTGAGGTCTCCAGGGCCATTCAGTGTCTCATTTTCCTTTTTGATCTACCTCAGGGCAATTAGGGATGGATTCAAAACACAACTTTCCTTCAGCACCCATGAATAGATCCTAGGGACCAACCCCTGCTGGGGGTCCTCCTGGGGAGACCCTGGAAGGTTTGAGGTAGTTTTTAATCCTGGTGTGCAATGAAGGCCCTCCTGCCCAAATGGATAGACAGCCCAGTGGTCCCACTGCATGAGGAGACACCCAGTAAAACAGTGGGAAAAAGGACTGTCTCTTGGAGCTTCAGATTGCCACTAGAGAGCCAGCTTTGTTAAAGTGAGGTGATGTCTGTGAGTCAGTGAATTGAGATCCTGGGTGTTTCTGAATAAGAGTATAAAATGGTTATCATGATTAAAATCTTTTTAGTGTATAATAAATAAATTTGATTTCCTACAGTTTTCACTGGTTTTATTTTGCAGAATAGCTGAAACCTTTGGATTTCAAGAAAATTACATCAAGATTGTCATAAATAAGAAACAGCTTCAACTAGGTATGCTATAGCAGAGAATGCAGAATTTTCCCATAAAGCTAATATGGAAATAATGACTTTCCATTTTTTTCTTGATTTTCCTGTATTTAAAAATATCTAGCTTTATTAAGTAATCCCAAGTTACTTGAGTTTGAAGTTCACTAAATAAAAATGTAAAGCAGAAAATAGCTTCCCAGTAAATATTCACTGCCTGCTGTTTGCTAGAGGGAAAGAGAGATGCTCATCACGAGGTCAGCTACAGTCTGTGTGTGCTGAGAGGGAAGACTTGGGAGAGGCCCCGGCTGATGTGGCCTCATGTTGGGCCCAGATTGAGGGGCCCAGATTGAGGGGCCCAGTGCAGAAGGCGAGGGGTTGCATGGCAGGCAGAGTCAGCGCTGAAGTCACAGCTGTGGTCCTCAGCCAGGCTCATTCTGCCATTAGGAGACATTTCTGCCTGTTGTAACTTGGTGGTGGGGAGAGGTGCTCCTCTACTTAGTGGGTGAAGGAAGGACACTGGTAACATCAGACCACCTGGGACGGCTGCCACACCACAGGCTTCTTGAGCCCCAGATGCCACGAACGCGGCTGTTGATTCAGGGGACTAGATCTGCCTTACTCTGTCCTAGAGTGTTTCTCCTAAGGAAATGGGAAGGTGTCCATCTGGGGAGGGATCTCCGGTAGCGCCTCACAGATTACTGGCTCAGAGGGGAGGGCTTGGAGCGAGTGTGAGTGGAGATTGGGAGGCATCAACTCTGCCATGATACCTGCAGTCCTGTGGTTTGATCGGTTTCCAGTGGGTTCTGGGGCCTCACGAATCCAGTTGTCTCCAGCTTGATGTGCTGTGGCCCTTCACGGTTCTCGCCTTTCCTTCCTGTGCCATCTCCAGCTGTTTGCCGCTGTGTGTCTTACGCATCACAGATCCCTTTTCTCTGTCATCTAATCTCTGTTCTGTTGTGGTGTGTTCATGGACAGAAATCCTTGATTTTGATGTTATCAAATCTCTTGTTTTACATTTTGTGTTTTGTTGAAAAAGTGCTTTTCCCAGCTTCTGGACTACAGGGATATTCAGCATTTTCTTATATATCAGCTTAGTGTATGAGGACTTTCATCTGTCCAACTAAATATTTCCAGAATGTGTTCAAATCTGTTTATAGCACATAGTATTTGTTATTCTAAAATACGTTTGTATCTGTGTTTACTCTTTTTAATTTTGTTTGCTTATGTGCATCTTTGGTATAATTTTTGTGAGGTTTATATTTTGACAATTTTTTCATAGATCTAGCTTTTGATTTTGTCATTTTTTTCCTTGGTTCAGTTTCATTGATTTTTTTTGCCATCCTTTCTATACTATATGTGAGGAAACTGAGTCTTGGAAGATAAGTAGTTCACTCAGGATCACAGTTATAAAAAAGGAAGGAGACCATGATCTTTGTTTTTAACTGACAGGAGATCACCTCTGATAGTGTACTACTGTGCTGAGGCTTCCTGTCCATCTCTGTGAGTTGGGTCTGTTATTTCTCAACTAGAAAATAGGAAAATTTGTGTATTAATTATACTTTCTTGTTTTTCTTTTATACTTCCTAGCTCTCCCTGTAATAGTTTCCCAAATATTTGTTGCTTCAGTTTGGTCTTAGAATAAAGGAAATTGAACTTGGGTCCGTTTCCACTGGATGATTTTAACACTGTTTCATAGTAACAGTTACACAACCAAGTTTCAGCATAATTTTGCCAGTTATGTGGCCTTGTGGTTTGCAAGTGTTGATGCAAGTTTAAGAACTCCATTAACTTCAGAAATGGACTGTTTCCCCCCGAGCTTATGTGATGCTCAATCTGACGCTTACAGGGAAAAGCCTGGAAGAGCAGGGAGTGACTCACAATGTCAAGGCGATGGTGCTGGAGCTGAAGCAGTCTGAAGAGGATGTGCGGAAGAACTTCCAGGCAGAGGAAGAAGAACAGAACGAGGCAGAACTAAAAGAAAAACGAATTCAGAGGACAAAGAGAGGACTGGAGATACTGGCAGAGAGAGGTATCAGCAGAGCTCTGGACTGGCCACCTCACTTGGATACATGAAGGCAGCAGGGATTACACAGACCTGAGTGGGGTGGTGTGCACGTCCCTTGGGGAGGTTTCTTCCCTGCAGTCTTAAACTTTTGCAGTGTTCTCTCTGCTGTTAGACTGTGAATTAATAGAGTTCCTTTGGTTTTGTTGCAGCTGAGATGGTGGTGGATCCAGAAACCACACCGTACTTAGACATAGCAAACCAGACGGGCAGGTCCATCAAAATTCCACCGTCACAGAGAAAAGTAAGTACTAGGAGACACCAGGGGCTTGTTCTTGGATTTGCTGTCATAACAGAGGTGGTTTTGTATTGTTACCATTTCTCAGCCAAGGCCCAGTAGCTTCTTACAATGAAGAGCTCTAATGACTAGGGGTCTAGCTAATCTTAGTTTATCTATCTTAAGAGACAGTTTGAAGTGGGTTTTGCTATTTAAATTATTGTGTTTAAAATTAACAAAGTTAAATTTTGGGGGTTTGGGGTGTTTTGTGATGGGCCTCTTTATGTCACTCAGGCTGGTCTTAAACTCTTGGGCTTAAGTGATCCCCTGACCCAGCCTCCTGAGTAGCTGGGACTGTAGCCATGCATGTGCCACAAGGCCTGACTTAATGTAAGCTTTAATATCAGAACTTTGTGAATTAATGTTGTACTGTCAGTGGATTGAGGTTTTTTTTTTTTTTTTTTTTTTTTTATAGTAAATGATGACATCTAGATCTTTTTGAAAAATCTTTTTTTTTCCTTTCTTTTATATTTATTTTTTTGTTGTAGTTGGACACAACACCTTTATTTCACTTGTTTATTTTTGTATGTGGTGCTGAGGATCGAACCCAGGGTCTCGCACGTGCGAGGCGAGCGCTCTACCGCTGAGCCACAACCCCAGCCCTTGAAAAATCTTTATAAGACATAAATTATATGAAAATCGAAATATAAAAAATCAATGAGTTTCAAAAAATTTGGATCACTTTTGGCAGCTTCCCTTCATAACTGTAACAAAATACCTTAGATAATTAGAAAAGGTTCATTTTGGCTTATAGTTTTGGAGGCTCCAGTTCATGATCAGTTGGCCCTATGGCTTTGGGCCTGTGGCAAGGCAAGCACATCATGGTGGTAGTATGTGGCAGAGCAAGACTGTGCTATCAGCTGTGTTATCAGCTAGAAGGAGCCAGAATCGCACAGTCCCCTTTGAGAGTGCACCCTTAATTACCTAAGGACCCCCCACTAGACCCCACCCCTCCCATTGCACCATCCTGGGGACCAAGGTTTTATTTAATATGTGGGCCTTTGGGGGACACTTGTCCAAACCATGGCAATTAAAAAAAAAATTTTGTAGTTGTAGATGAACAGAATATTTTTACTTTATTTAATTTATTTTTATGTGGTGCTGAGGATCGAACCCAGTGCCTAACGTTGCTAGGCAAGTGCTCTGCTGCTGAGCTACAGCCCCAGCCCCCTGTGGCAATTTTTAAAAAATGGTTTTGGAAATACTAGAGTTGAAATATATTTCAGAAAGGCCATGATGACTGAGAATGGAAAGTGATTGCCAGGCAGTGTGTCCTGCCCTGTAATTCTAGGGTCTTGGGAGAGTGAGGCGGAATCGCTTGAGCCCAGGAGCTTGGGACCAGACCAGGCACAGATTGAGGCCTCCTCTGAAACAACAAACAAAACAAAACAAAACCCACCACTTTTTAAAAAGAGGATGTAAGAATGAATGGGTGCTGTTTTGTATGCGTATGTGCAGTCTCATAGAGTACTAGGAATGGACCCAGGTCAGAGACACCAGGAGAAACTGGAAACAAAGGGACAGGTGCTGCTTGTGCTCGTGTCAGCCACGGTGAATTGGGGCTTCAGTGTTTAATTAAGCTTCAATTATATTTTTCTTAATTTTGGCTTTTAGATTGAGTTGTGATCTTGCTTTTTGTTTTTATCTTATTTGGTTTTCTTTAGAATTAATATACTTTCAATATAATTTGTTTTATTATATTTTAAAGTGATTTTTTAAAAATCCATATTCTTTCCTAGGCCCTTATGTTAGCTATGGGATATCATGAGAAGGGCCGAGCTTTCCTGAAAAGAAAAGAATATGGAATAGCCTTGCCATGCCTTTTGGACGCTGACAAATATTTCTGGTAGGCACTTTTGTACTTGGTGAAATCCAATTTTAAGAAAGATGGTCCAGATTATGCCCAGCACCTCCCTTCCTTGTGGCTTCAGACTGAGAGTGGTCGATGTAGAAGACTAGTTATGCAGTAGACAAGTTGTGAATGATTTCTTCCCATTGTATTTCTAATTCACCTTTCTTCCCTGGACAGGAAAGAATTATATAAGTGTATGCACTTATTTTTTTTTTACAAAAAACATTTCCTTGCCTGACCTGTTACAAAGTTCCCCATGAGCATGTCTCCTGATGGTTTTGATATAGATGCTGATGGTTGTTCCCCAAATCCATTGTTTCATTAGGGGATGCAAAATATTGATACTCTGTTATTCCTTCTGCATTTATTGTTAGAATTGTCTGAAAAGAATTAATTTTCCTCTCTGAGCATGGTGATGTACACCTGTAATACCAGCAACTTGGGAGGCTGAGGCAAGAGTATCACAAATTCAGGGTCAGCCTCAGCCACTTATTTAAGACTCTGTCTCAAAATAAAAAAAAGGTGGGGATGTAGCTCAGTGGTAGAGTGCCCCTGGGTTCAATCCCCAGTAGCACACAAACAAGAATTTTTTCCTCATCAGCTATTTGGTTTTGGACAAAAAAGAGATCAAAGTACTTGGCTTCTTTCTCCTCATTTTCAGAATCAACTAGTCCCCTAATGGTGACTAGTCAGTTTTTATGTTCTTTTTTTTTTTTAATTTTTTAATATTTATTTTTCAGTTTTCGGTGGACACAACATCTTTTATTTTGTTTGTATGTGGTGCTGAGAATTGAACCCAGCACCCCGCGCATGCCAGGCGAGCGTGCTACCGCTTGAGCCACATCCCCAGCCCCAGTTTTTATGTTCTTTTTTAAAAAAGTATTAGTATTAACTAATGAGTTTTAACACAAAACATATGATATTTTTCAAACTTTGGTGTACAAGTTTGCTGTCTTTGTTAGCAGGTTGCTCCTCTGGCCCTGTTAGTGTAATCTTGGTATCCTCTGTAGACTCTCATCTCTGGATCCCAAAGACACATTTCTGAGACAGTCTCCACACTGAGATCAGCAATTTACCAGAGTCTGTTTTTTTTTTTTCCCTCTCATGGTACTGGGGATCAAACCCAGGGCATCATGCATACTATGCTAGCGTCCTACCACTGAGCTAAACCCTCCACCCTTTTCGTAAATCTTTTTTTTTCTTTTTTAAGACAATTTTATTTTTTATTTTTTTTAGAGAGAGAGAGAGAGAGATTTTTAATATTTATTTTTTAGTTATCGGCAGACACAACATCTTGTTTGTATGTGGTGCTGAGGATCGAACCCAGGCCGCACTCATGCCAGGCGAGCGCGCTACCACTTGAGCCACAACCCCAGCCCCTTTTTCGTAAATCTTATTTTGAGATGCAGTCTTGCTAAGTTGTCCAGGCTGGCCTTAAACTTGTAAATCTCCTGCCTGAGCCTCTCAAGTAGCTGGCATTACAGGTGTGCACCACTGTACCCAGCTCCTAATAGGAGAGGAAATTGCATTTAAAGACTATATAATCTCAGCATATTAAACATTTGTAAAGTAGACTTAATATTTGTTAACTTCAGCCAGGTGTGGTGGTGTACATCTATAATCCCAGCAGCTCAGGAGGCTGAGGCAGGAGGATTGAGAGTTCAAAGCCAGCCTCAGCAATTTAGCAAGGCCCTAAGCAACTCAGTGAGACCTTGTCTCTAAGTAAAATATAAAAAAGGGCTGGGGATGTGGCTCAATGGTTAAGTGCCCCTGGGTCTAATCCCCAGTATCAAAAAAGAAAGAAAGTAAGTTAACTTCAGTGTGAACTTGTTTCCAGTTTGGTAAATTCCTAAGATAATCCTCTATACTTTAAAAAGATAAATACAAACATGTAGTTTACTGGCTGCTTTGGTCAGTGCCTTTTAGTGTTAAACAAATCCCAACTTAAGCTAACTTCCACAAAGAAGGACTTTATTGTCCCAGATATTTAGGAGGAGATGAGTGAGGCTGGGAACAGGGAGAACAGGGCTAGGAGCCTCTGGGGCCTCCTGCTCTGTCTGTATCTGCTTCCTTATTGGTGTCAGCTTCATTCTGTGCTGCTGCAGACAAGGGATTCTTAAGTTGAGTCCTTAAAATTCAGGTAAATGTTTCATTTTATTTCATAATTGTGCCTATAATTGTTATTATCAAAAATTTCCAATATGCATAAAAATAGAAACTAGTATAATGAACTCCCTTTTACTCATCCTCCAGCTTTACCAGTTGTCAAGAAATGGCTGATCTGAGTTCATCTGTGTCGGTCTTTCTTAATATTTCTATGGTGGACAAAACCTTAAAGTAATTTTCAAATCTCAAGAGAACCCCTGAATAGAAATAACTGTATCTTCAGTTCATAGTACATCAACATATTCAGTAGGTACTAGATACAATAATCAAGTAATGGCTGTCAGTTCTTTTTAAGTAAAAGTATTAGATTTCCATTATTGCAACAAATAACTGAGATAATCAACTTATGAAGAGGAAAGGTTTCTTTTTACACAGTTTTGGGAGTTTCAGCCCCTGATTGTTTGGCCCATTGGTTGGGCCTGTGGTGGTGTATTACATCATGGTGTTGGGGACTTGACTGAGGCTTGATTTCGTGTGGCTGGAAAGAGAGAGACTGGAGTCCCACAGTTCCCTTCCAGGGTACACTTCCAGCCAATGCCTTCAAACCTCCCACTAACCTCCAGCTCTCAGAGGTTCCCCCCATCTTAGGACCGAGCCTTTGTAGAACATTTCAGATCCAAACTGTAACAGTGGAGAATGCTGTTGGTTTCCTGAGGATCCATTGATTCTGGCCAACATGTTAGCTTTCTTTTTGTATGACTGCAACCTCCTGAAGAAGACTAACTGTGATGCCAGCCAGCAATCTAGGTGCAAGAAACTTGTTCTGTTTTCTTTCCCACTTAATTTTTCCCCCTACCTTCTCCTAGTAAGCTAGAAATAAGCTAGAAACTTGTTCTGTTTTCTTTCCCACTTGATTTTTCCCCCTACCTTCTCCTAGTAAGCTAGAAGTTCTGTCATAGCTTTGCATGTCTTGGGGTATGATGGGTAGTGTGACCAAAAATAGTTCCTTTCCCTGTTTATTTGTGGTATGGGAATTGAACCTAGGCTTGTGCACACTAGGCACACACACTACCAATGAGCTACACCCCCATCCCTCTTTCCTATTTAAAACTGAAAATGGGAGTTCTGCTTTCAGCCAAGGTGGAATAACAGGGACTAGGTTTACCCGCTCACTTGGAAGCACCTCAGAAACTTGACAAATGTATAAAAGAGCAGCTCCCAGCAGTACAGGTAGGAGGGCCCACCCAGGCAGAGCCTCATGGTTCCTCTGAGTTGATGAGCTGAGAGCCAAGGAGGTGAGAGGAGAGAGCTTCAGAGCAGCCCTGTTGAGTCTACAGGTGGTACTCATCACATGTGTGTGGGGACACCCCCAAACCTGGGCAGGAACTGCCTGAACGAAGCAGAGAGAACAGTCCTCTCTGTTCACAGAGGCCAGGGGCAGTTTGTACCCCACCAGCCAGAGTGGACAACTTGGAATCACAGATGGAGCATTCAGACGGGTCATGCCGCAGTAATAGGGCAAAGTTAACCCCAAAGATTACTCTAGTCCTGACTAACAGAGCCTAAAACCCAGCTTTGAACAGTAGATTAAAGTTACTATTTTCAAGTAACTTAAGTACAGCCCTAACAAAGCTCAGTAATTTAGCAACACAGAAATAATCCAGCATCCAATTAAAAATTAGCACGCATGCAGGCTGGGGTTATGGCTCAGTGGTAGAGCACTTGCCTCACATGTATGAGGCACTGGGTCCAATCCTCAGCACCACATAAAGTAAATAGATAAAATAAAGGTATTGTGTCCATGTACAACTAAAAAAAAAAACAATTAGCAGGAATGCAAAGAAACCAGAAAATATAACCCATATTGAAGAGAAAAGCCAATTAACAGATGCAGATCCAAAAGTGACACATAAGTTAGAATCAGTAGACAGGGACATTGAAACAATACATTCCAAATACTCATGAAGTTATAGAAGGGCTCGAGTGTGTCAGATGAAGACCTGGGAGACATGCAAAAGACTCATGCTGAAATTTAAGAGAGGGAAAAATAGTGTCTGACAGGTGCCTTGGGTGGGATGAACTGCAGTAGACACTGCAGAAAAGAAATTCAGAAAATGTGAAGATGGGGCAGTAGAAACTCTAGCATGACACAGAAAATAGAACTGGGTAAGGGCAGGGGAGAGGATGCCAGAGCATCTGCAGGTTGGGCAACCTGACCGTGCAGTTGGTGGTCCTGAAGGGGGGGGGACTTGAAGAAATAATGGCCAGAACTTTTCCTGATTTGGTGAAACCTATTAATAATAAGGGCTGGGGGGATAGGATTGTAGCTCAGTGGCAGAGTGCTTGCCTAGCATGTGAGGCACTGGGTTCCATCCTCAGCACCACATATAAATAAATAAAACAAAGGCCCATCAACAACTGAAAAATATATTAAAACTCTGGGGATGTGGCTCAGTGGTTAAGCACCCCTGGGGTCAATTTTCAATACCAAAATCATCATCATTGTTGTCATCATCATAAGCCCAAACAGAACATAGTTTTTCTAAAGTGAGGCTCAACAGATTTTTATTTAAACAAATGTCATACATTTATTTTAATGTTGCTTTATTGTGAGAATTTACTGATAGTGTTTTATTTTTGTGGTACTGGGGATAGAACCCAAGGCTTCGTGCAAGGTAAGCAAGCACTTTATCACTGAGCTACTTCCCTAACCCCCCCTTTTTTTTTAATATTTTATTTTTTAGTTATAATTGGACACAATATCTTTATTTTAATAATTTATTTTTATGTGGTGCTGAGGATCGAACATGCTAGGCGAGTGCTCTACCGCTGAGCCACAACCCCAGCCCCTTCCCTAACCCTTTTTATTTTTTAATTTGAGACAGGGTCTTGCTAAGTTGCTGAGGCTAGCCTCAAACTTATAGTCCCTCCTGCCTCAGCCTCCCAGATCTCTGGGACTACAAGGTTTGTGCCTCCACACCGTGTGGCAGTGTGGAATATTAAAGCTACTAAAATTGTAAATCAAAGAAATATTAATAAAGATATACCCAGGGCTGCGGTGTAGCTCAGTGGGGAAGTCCTGCCTGGCACATGCAAGGCCCTGCATTTAGTTCCCAATCCCACAAACACAAACACAATTTTATTCTAGGTTTTTAAAAAGCATTTTTTTGCCCAGCTTACATGATTAGGTTCAAATAGAGGCCTAGCAGTTTCAGAATTAATATGTAGAAGCTGATTTCCTAAAATGAATAGAATAAAATGCACTCCTCTAGTGGGAGATGTGTTTTTGTTTTTGGCTTTTGGCTGCACATATTCTCAATTCTGAGGCACACTTGAGATGAGTACACATTATATTTTAACTGAAATGAGGCCATTTATGTCCTTGTCTTGATGCTTATTGAATGAGTCTGTAGGAAATTGAAAATGTGACAAAAGTCCATTTCTGTGAATGGCAGGACCATCTCTTACAGAAACCTGAACATGTTAGGAGGCAGATTGGGAGGTCTCCTCTTGAGTAAAAGATTGGGTCAAATTCACAGGCTCCTTCTTTTCCCCTCAAAGTCGAGTTCTTAGGCCGAGCCACAGATTTGGAGAAACAGAGATAACAAATAAATGTAAAGCACCTGCTTGAACACATTTTCCTACCCCCACTGGACTGTGCACAGGCCTTACCCGTGGGAGACCACTGTTTTAAGGGGTAAATGACAAGGTCAGACTCGATTCATTTTTCTTTGCTGAACATTCGTTGATAAGCCAGGAAGCTTGAGGACATGTGCATTCTATCATTTCATATAAAAGCAATCTTAATTTAGTAGGATAACAATGAAAACAGAAAAACCCTTTAGAATTTCTTAGTGTAAAATTTGTGGTTCCAGGTATTCTCCTTTCTTTTTGAAGACTAAAGATCTAGATTTGCATTATGAATTTTAATATAATTACTTAAAATCCTAATAAATAATCTTGTGCAGACAGAATCTACATTCTTTCTGGACTAAACTGACTTCTGTTTATTGTCTTATGTGTCTTCCTTTTTCTGGATTCAGCCCACTATCTCAGCTACAAAGTATCCTTCAGTCTGCACATGGTGAGAAATCAGCTAGCCAACTTAGAGCTGGTGTGTTCTAGATGGTTTCTTCCCAGTGTGAATATGATCGAGCTTGAAGGCCTTATCAGAATCTTCTGTCAGTTGAGGCATTCTTAGAAGTGATTTGGGGGACTCTATTTTTAAAGCAGTAGTTCTCAACTCTTCCTGGGCATTAAAATTGGCCTTAGAGATTTTAGAAAATAGCATCTAGGCCCCTTCCCAAGAGACTTCTGTTACTGCTGGTCTAAAAAAGAGGGAAAGGGAAAGAAAAGAAAAAGATTCTTCATGTCTCGGTGCTTCTGATTTGCAGTCAGAATTGGCAGCCAGTGTGGTAAAGCTGGGTCTCCTCTGTTTGCTGAGGGGTGCTGACAGTGGCCTTGGATTCTGCTTCCTGCGAGGCCTCTTTCCCAGCCTGCCAAGTGGGTATGCGTGTGTCTGTCTGTCCTCCTCCATCCTAGGGCAGTTGGTTTTAGGCTGCTATTCCTGAGCCCTAATTTCTTTTTTCCTTGTTGGAAAGATTTAGATTATAAATATAGCTCCCCTTGTAAGTGCTGGGATCTTTGTTTTTGAGCAATCTTTGCAACACATCAAGAACCAGGAAAGAATTCCAGTAATTCTCCCAAAAGGTGACTAGTGCCACTTGTCTGTGACGTGGTCCCCTCTCCTTCCAGCGAGTGCTGCAGGGAGCTGCTGGACACTGTGGACAACTACGCTGTGCTGCAGCTGGACATAGTGTGGTGTTACTTCCGCCTGGAGCAGCTGGAATGCCTGGATGATGCAGAAAGAAAGCTAGACTTGGCCCAGAAATGCTTTAAAAATTGTTATGGGGAAAATCACCAGCGGCTGGTGCACATAAAAGTATGTTACTGTCATTTGTTTTCTGTATTGTTGAGCTCATTTCTGGAAATTGTATTTGTTCCTGCTAAATTATTTAGACTGCTGCTTTTATCTGATAGTAGTATGTAATATGCTCTTTTAAAGCTACATTTAAAAAAATTCTTAAGTGATTTACAAGTCTGGCTCTTTCCTTGGTCTGTATGTAGCCCAGGGGAACATAGTTTTCTGATCATGGATGCCCCCTACACACACTCATGATCACCTGACCAGGAGAGCACCTGTGATCTATTCACATTCAGTAGCATCTGATGTAAGATATAAATGCAAAAAATAGACATCCCAGGGCTGGGGTTGTGTTAGAGGGCTCGCCTAGCAAATGGGAGGCCCCAGGTTCCATCCTCAGCACCACATAAAAAGATAAATAAATAAAATAAAGGTATTGTGTCCATCTACAACTAAAAAAAAAAAAAAAACAAAACAAAACAACCAAACACACACACACACAATTCTAGAGTAATGGTTCACAGGAATCAGTCATAACCCAAGAGCTATGACTTGAGTAAGGATTCTTCTGATCTCTCAAGTTGTCAGAATCCCGCAGGGCATGATAGCCTCTGCCTGGTCTGGATTTTCACCACCTTCTCCAGTAAGCAAAGGGGCCCCTCTCCTGGATGGCCTGAGATAGGTGTCCTGGCCCTGTGTTGCACTCACGTACCTGGGGCCTTCACGTTGCCATCAGCAGTAGTGACACTATGGTCACAGCAGCGTTGCTACCTTGCCACTACGAAGACAGAATAATAGCTGTGAGCGTTGTGCACCAATGATTATAAATAAGACAGTTTTATCCTTTTTACCAATAACTTTAGGGCAACTGTGGGAAAGAGAAGGTGTTGTTTTTGAGACTCTACTTGCTTCAGGGGATCCGAAACTATCACAGTGGGAATGGAGAAGAGGCCCGCGAGTACCTCAACAAGGTGAGAAAGGAAGCTGTAGGCATTTCCACCTGCTTTTTTCTTATCCCCAGAAGTGAAATGTTGAACTCAACATTTTGTTTGTGACTTGTGAGAAATGTGCATCTCTTTCCTACTCCCGTCCCTCATGTACTGTAAACACATTTGTATTCGTTAGGATTCAGGCCAGATGCTATAATAAGGACACTTCAAAAGACGGTGACTTTAATCAGGCAGAAGTTTCTGTCCTTTCACCCAGCAGTCTAGAGGTGAGCAGGCAGGCCCGGGGAACAGCTCTGCGGGGCATCCCAGATTGCTCCTGTCAATGCCTCTGCCACCAGCAGAGGGGCTGGAGAGTCGGAGCAGGCCTCAGCTTTATTACAGAAAGATGCGGGTCACGGTGTGGTCGCTCCCACAGCACTCAGCCTGTTGGCACGTATTGTGGTATGGGTGAGCTCTGCAGGCAGAGACAGTGTTTTCTGCTTCAATTTATTCTGGTTAATAATAGGATGAGTTTAGAGTTTCTGTTAAAAAAAATCTGACCTGCAGTAATTCTTTTAGGCTTTAGCTTTGTGTTGGGCTTTGATGTTTTTGTAGTTACATGATTCTTGCATTTCTCCCTGTCTGTAGGCACGTCAGCTCTTTAAAGAGCTATACATCGACCCGTCAAAAGTACACAACTTGCTGCAGTTGGGGTTCACCGCCCAGGAGGCTCGGCTTGGCCTGCGGGCCTGCGAAGGGAATGTGGATCATGCAGCCACGCATATTTCCAACCGCAGAGAGGTACCCACCTCACGTGCATGCTGATGCCTGTGCCTTTTGGGAGGTTGGGAAGGGTGAGGCATAGTGAGCTTATTTCTGAAGTGCCGGAACAAGAGATGATCCCATAGGAAGTATTAGCAATAGGATCTCCTTACCACTCCAGATCAGGAAAGGAAGGAGTGACTTTGGTTCTTGATTACATCAACTTTCAGGCAGGTTACACAAGCAGTCTCTTCTTTCTCTCTAGACACCATGGTGTATTTAAAAAAATAATTTCTTTTGTAGTTGTAGAGGACAGAATGACTTTATTTGTTTATATTTATGTGGTACTAAGGATTGAATCCAGTGCCTCACATGTGCTGGACAAGCATTCTGCCACCGAGCCCCATCCCCAGCCCACCATGGTGTTTTTCTTGAAACCATTTTAAGGGGGCTGTGTTTTTCCAGGGGGCAAGAGTGATAGTTTGGGATTGTGTTCTTGCCTACAAACACGAGTCAGATCATAGAAACAAGTAGCATCATGTTACAAAAGCACAGGTATAAAGCTACAATTATTCAAAACAAGTAAAGAAAGCTTTAGAACTTTGGAATTAGAATCTTTTCATTGTATGCTCTCTATACAGCAGAGGACCTGGGGTCCAGAGAGCTAATGATGGGCTATTAGCAATAGGGCCACTTTTCTGTCCAGAACAAGAAGTTGTCAATAGCCTCTCACAGAGAGGTCTAGCTGTGAACCCCAGCCACAGCCTTCTCTGGAATCTTCACATATGTATACCTGGTTCCCTTTTTGCTGAACATTAGGGTAATCCTTAGGAGGACAGCAGCCTGTGGAGCTGTGGGAATGGGCAGGAAAGCCAACTGTCATTGGCCTGCCTGGCTCCAGGGTGGGAGTGGATTCATGGGTCAGATTACATGAGAGCCAGTCAAAAGGGCTGTTTTGGGTTTCTCTTTCATGACACGAGTGTTACCATCAGTCATGGTCCACCAGTTTTGCTGTGGACATCAGCGATGGGTAAAAGCAGTGACTAAAAAGCATGGCTCTGCATGTTTGCATGTGGTCCAACTCAGTACTGACAGAGAAGCAGACATTGCTGGGCACGGTGGCCTTTCCTGGCCTCCCAGACCTGACTGAGGCAGGAGGAGCAACTTGTGAGACCCTGTCTCAAAATGAAAATAAAAGGACTGAGGATGGTGCTCAGTGGTAGAGCACCCCTGGGTTCAGTCTTCAGGACCAAAACAGAAAAGAAAAGCAGATATTTGTGACAATGCATTTATTACTTTTCTTTTACTTCATTGTGGAAAAGATTTCTTTAGTATTTGGAAAGCCAGTATTTTAAAATGAGGTCATTTGAAAAATATTATTCTATAATACTTTATAATTCACAAAACATTTTCACAGTAATGTCATTAAGTTCTGCCTCTGACCACCTGTGAGGCCAGGGATGAATAATTCTCATTTTGCAGTGTGAACTCTGGCTCAGAGACTGAATTTTAAATAAAGTAGAGTGCTGATAAGTTTCAGCCCTTGGAACGCAGAGAAACACCAGCACACATGGAGCAGTTGCGCCTGCTCACCCTTCCCCTTGGTGGATGTTGTAGTTGGGGTGCTTATGGTTAAAAGCAACAACACAAAAAAATCGAGACTGTCCTCATGGAAAAGGAAGTTGGTGGGGTTTATTGGCCTGCTCTACTGTAAAGCCCAGAGAGGGATGGTCTCAGGGTTAGTTGATTCAGTGGCCTATCCGTGTTGCCAAGGACATGGTCTGTCTGCCTCCCCTCTGTGCTACCCTGGAAGTCCTAAGCACCTCACAGACTGGCCACTCACAGAGGCCAGGGGACTGTGAGACCTGATGGGCTTAGGCCTGTCCAGCAGATATTGACGTAGACCATTCAGAGCCGACCTGGGGAGCTGGGTCAGCCCCCCATATCCTAGGGAGGGGTAGAATGGATATTGGAAAGACAAACACAGTGCCCCACAGAACCGGAGCTCAAGTGCAAGGTAAGACTGCCCCCTCAGTTCCTGAGGCTCTACATCATGGGTAGTTCTTAAAAGTATGTATTTTCTTGTACAACATGGTCCTCAACTGGGAGAATTCTACCTAGGAGGTCCCACAGCCTGTTTTACCAGGCCTGTCCTTCAGCCTGACTTCAGAACCCAACTCTTACAGAAGGTGTGTGTACAGAGTATTTCAGTGCAATACTCATTGTCACTCCTGCTAAGGTACAGAGGAATGTTCCAGAATAGTGTAATTTTCTCATGTTTGGTTATGTGGTTAAAATAAACCTGACATGGCATTTGTGATTGCAGGAGTGTCCTTGAGGCCCCAGCTTGTTTGCAGTTCTGGGTTAGGCAACTCTGGTTAGGCTCCTCACTGCTGGCAGGGTTTTTGTGCATGCATGTTGTGCATATTTCTTTGCCTTCTAGAATATAAATGGAGGAAGCTGTAATTGGAAGCAGAGGATGCGGCTGGGTAAAGGCCTCTGGCGTGGGGGGTGTGAACAAAATAAAGTGGCGGCATGCGGGAACCTTGCTGGCTGTGTGGTTGCACACAGTCGCAGGGCAAGGTCAGCTCAGAGGCCTTTGTAGGGCCCAGGGAGATAGAAATAAGGAGTTGTGGGCTGATAGGGGAGAAGGGAGCCCCTTCAGGCTTTGAGTCCACAGGTGAGGCGATGAAGCCCACTATGATGTGCAGAAGTCATTAGGACTGGACACCCAGGGCATTTAGCAGACATCAGGAGGGTGGGGACAGGTGCATCACAGCTGAGGCAGAGGTAAGAGTTTGTGTCGTGCATACTCCAGGGAGCTGACTAGAGGTTCTCCTGTGTTAGGAACAAAAGTTAGCCTCTGTCTCCAGAAGTAGCTCAGCAGCCACCCATTCCACTTGGTCTTCCTTCTGACACCCGAGGGAAATGTTGGTGCCACCTAAAATTTGTGGTGTTTCCTAAGAGATGAGGTCATTCTGCTGCTTCAGGATGAAGGAAGAAGGGTGCTTGGAGCTGGGTTCAGCCCCAAAGGCAGGAGTGGATCTTGGACTGCTTTCCCTGTGCTCACTGCCATGGGTCATTGTGACCTTGGCACCATCACTCAGCATCTTGAAAGTTTCTGTCTCCTTGTTGACAAAGTGATGAGGTTGAATCAAATTAGTGGTTTTCAAACCTCTTTTTGTTTGTTTGAATTTTTATGTCTTTCATAGTGCTGGAGATCAAACCCAGAGCCTCATGCATATTAGGTAGGCACTCTACCACTGAGCTACATTCCCAGCCCCAGACTTGTATTTTGAAGCAATTAAAATTCCCTTTCCTTGCCAGGTGTGATGCCTCACACCTGTAATCCCAGTGATATGGGAGGCTGAGATAGGAGGACCAAAAGTTCAAGGCCAGCCTTAGCAACTTAGTAAGACCCTGTCTCAAAAAAATAAAAAGGGCTGTGGATGTAGCTCAGTGGTACTGTACTCCCTTGGGTTCAATCCCCAGTACTGGAAAAAATTTAAATTAAAAAACAAAAACTTGGGGCTGGGGATGTGGCTCAAGCGGTAGCGCGCTCTCCTGGCATGCGTGCGGCCCGGGTTCGATCCTCAGCACCACATACAAGCAGAGATGTTGTGTCCGCCGAAAACTAAAAAAATAAATAAATATTAAAATTCTCTCTCGCCCTCCCTCCCTCTCTCACTCTCTCTTTAAAAAAAAAAAAAAAAACTCCTTCTTAAATGTTTTTTTTTGGGTTTTTTTTGTATGATTTTTTGTCTGTTTGTTTGTTTGTTTTGGTGCCGGGGATTGAACCCATGGCCTTGTGCATGTGAGGCGCACACTCTACCAACTGAGCCATATCCCCAGCCCCTTAAATGAAGTTTTTATGGGTCAGTGATAGAATTCTCCCAGTTGAGGCCAGGTGCTGGGAGAAGGGACAAGACAATTCCTGCAGCCAGCTCCTGCACAGCAACAGCAAGCTCTTCCAAAAAGCAGGGTTACATGGCCATTGTCCCCTTGAGCATCCTGAAGGTGGGTCAGTGATATTGGCATCATCCAGGAGGAATGGCTCCCTGGGTGATCATTACGTGCTCCTCCCGGTGCTGAAGCTCCTCTGTCCTCCTCTGGAAGAGGTGTGCCACCTGTCTCTGGCAGCCTCTGAACCTGAGTGCTTGCCAGGTTCTTGATGCAGTGTTGGGCTTGGGAGGCTCCTCCTCCCTGCCTCTGCAGCAGCTCCCCAAGCCCCCTGCCCTGGCTCTGCTGCTTTTGACCAGTCCAGGGTAGGTAGAGAGAGCCCCTCCTCCTTTTTTGTTTGGTTATTCACCTTTTGACCTCAAGAACCCAGCAGAGCATGGATTTTGCTTTCTGTGAAATCTCAGCCTCTAGCTTAGTGGGACTTGCTGTTTTCTCCAAGGAACTGGCCCAAATCAGGAAAGAGGAGAAAGAGAAGAAGAGGCGTCGCCTGGAGAGCATCAACTTTTTGAAGGGGATGGGCTACCCCACACATGCAGCCAAGCACGCCCTCCATCAGGCCGGCGGGAACCTGGACGAGGCTCTGAAGGTGACCCCTCCCTGGGATGCGCTGCCCTTTCCTGCTGTCCCGCCAGCCCCGCTTCCTGCACTCTGCAGCGTGCTTCCCCGGGCCATCGAGCTCGCTCCTGAGCCGCCTTCCTAATTGCTGCTTTGCACCTAGGGTTGGCTTTCTGTGTCATCAGCAGAGTGGCAGAGCCAGAAGGATGGGTCCAGGCTCCCTCTCCGCTGAGGCCTGCTGGCTCAGGAGTGTGGCGAATGTTTACGTGGGCAGTCCGCAGGCCAGTACTCTGAGTGGGGTTTCTGTTAGCAGCAGAGAGTTTGATGTCAATGGCATAACTTCCTAATTTCAAAACAGAAGAGAATGATGCAAGTTTTACTATAATTTTTTAAATTAAATTTTTATTTGACTTATTTTATCTGATAGGTAGTACTTATTGGCAAAGGGGATTTTTTTCCTTTCTTTTTTTTTTTTTTTTTTTTTTTGTTCTTTGTAGTACTGTTGGATTGAACCCAGAGGTTCTCTTACTATTTTTTTTTTTTTTTTTTTTTGGTGGTGGATTACCAGGGATTGAGCCACATCCCCAGCCCTATTTTATATTTTATTTAGAGTCGGGATCTCACTGAGCTACTAGTGCCTCGCTTTTGCTGAGGCTTTGATCTCACAATCCTCTTGCCTCAGCCTCCTGAGGCGTGCACCACCGTGCCCAGCTGAGGTGCTCTTACTATTGAGCTATTTTTTGAGACGGTCTTGTTAAGTTGCTGAGGCTGGCTTTAAACTTGAGACTCTCCTGCCTCAGCCTCTTGAGCAGTTGGTATAGGTGTGGCCACTGCACCTGATACAAAGGAGCTTTTTACAGAACTCCTTAAAGCCACACACCAGTAGTAACTTCATCCAGGTCCAGCCCCTCCAGTCTGTTCAAGAGGTTCTCAGTAGGGCCGGGGCTGTACTACATCCCAGGAGCTCAAAGTGGGAGACCACTGCCCTGGGGATACCCACAGACCAGCAGCAGTCAGAACACACAGGATGAGGACCACACATGGTGCATGGGCTGGGGCAGGAGCCAGGCAGAAGGAGGTGCCTGTTGTCTGGGTGGGGACAGGGTAGTGTTGGGGGTAGGGCTAGAGAAGGGGCTAGACCAATGGTCAGTGGCCAGGTGCCACCTCATCTGCTGGGCTAAGGAGGCCACAGGAGCCCACCCTGTCTCACCTTCTGTATTTGCCCTGTGCCTGAGAAGGCCCCATAGGGCAGGATTTTTATTAACATTCTTAAATTAAAAAACATTATTTGAATATCAAGTTTGATTTTGATTGTTTTGGGGCAGTGCTGGGAGTTAAACCAGGGCCTGGTACATGCTAGGCAAGTGCTCAACCACTGAACTATCTCCAGTGCTCTAGTTTGAGTTTTCTTATATATCAGAGAACTGTAAAAGGCAGGAAAATCTGACTATATGAAGGAACTGATGGGGCTAAAAATAGTTTTTAATAATGAACGTAGTTCATAAATCCATTTAGCCACTCTTGAAGTATTTTATGCTAGATGGCAAATTGCCCAGAGGGTCTTAAGGTTAACAGTTAATGTGTGAAGTCAAGGGTCCAAACACGACTTCTGGCTGGGAGTGGTGGTGTATGCCTATGATCCCAGCTACGTAGGAGGATCGCAAGTTCAAAGCCAGCCTCAGCAACTTGGCAAGACCTGTCTCAAAAAAACAAATAAAACAAAGCGATCTGGGATGTAACTCAGTGGTTACATGCTGGGTTCTATCCCCAGTGCCGCACGATCCATTGCATCAAGGTTGTCCACAACCCTTTCCTGGTGGCCTCATGTATGCTAGGCTGAAGGGTGACTTGTCAGGAGGGCAGGATGCATGCTGCGTACCACAGATGAGCGTGGATGTGACAATCCATGCAGCACTGAGCAGGGTCTCACTGAGCTACTAGTGCCTCCTTCAGGTCAGGAGGGCGTGGTGCCTTCAGAGGCGAGGAGGCCTGCTCAGCAGCCTTCTGTTCACTTCCTTCTGTGGCCTCTGCCCAGAGCTGCGCTCTGGCGGAACCGTGTGCCCTCCTGGACTGCCTCCTCCGGCTCTCCACTCGGCACGTCTTGCTCACAGGGGAGAAGGGAGCTTTTTTCCTGGTCACTTTTGCTCCCCTTCAAACCTCAAGTCTGAGGTGACATTTGACTGGAGCCTTCTGCAAACACAGCTTGGCCCCCAGCCTGGGTTGGGCCCTTTCCTGGCTTTATGGCACCTTCGCATGGCCCACCACAGTGTCCCAGGTGGTCTGTCTGCACTACAAGCAGACAGACCTGGGCTGTCTGCTGGTGCACTGTGGGTGCTGTGCCCTGGCCCCGTGGGCAGTTGTGGTGAGTCACAGTGTCCCTGTGCTTTCAGATTCTCCTCAGTAACCCTCAGATGTGGTTAAAAGATTCAGATTCTGAAACCAGTAGCCAAGAAAGCCCTTCCCAGGAAAGCATTGACCAAGTGAGTGACTGGCCTTTGCGCCCCCAGCTCTGGCGCCCCGGGTCCCTCAGGTGGGCTGGCTAGGGAGGGCAGGGTGGCGGCAGGACAGGGCAAGCTGTGCTGCTGCCCAGGTTTCCAGGCTCCAGGCAGGACCTGCGAGGGAGGGCCGCCAGCACGTGCAGCAGGAAAAATCGGAAAGTCTCGCAGGCCGTCTTCCTCCAGCTTGCCTCTTTTTTCCACATATCACTGTTTACATCCTCCCCAGTTCTCTGCGTATGACCAAAAGGACGTCCCTTTGTCCTGTGGAGTCCATCCACCTTGTGACAAGTGACGACTCCAGCCATACTTGCCCCACAAGTTAAAGTGCCCCACGCCTGGTGGCCGCTGAGCTCGTGACACCTGTGCCTGAGTTTGCACAGCACTTTGCTCCCAGCCCTGAGGTGGCCACACAACCCATTGCACCAAGGTCGTCCACGACCCTTTCCTGGTGGCCTCGTGCATGCTAGGCTGAAGGGTGACTTGTCAGGAGGGCAGGGTGCATGCTGCGCACCACAGATGAGCGTGGGTGTGACAGTCCATGCAGCATGTGAGCATGACATGCCGTGGCCTTTTTCTGTCCCCTAGCTGGTATACATGGGCTTTGACACAGTCGCGGCCGAGGTCGCGCTGAAGGTGTTCAGGGGCAACGTCCAGCTGGCGGCTCAGACCCTCGCTCACCATGGAGGGATCCTTCCTCCCGACCTGCAGCTCTCAAGGGAGGACTCCTCGTCCACCCCATCCACGTCCCCTTCGGATTCCGCAGGTGGGTCAGGTCTGAACACCAGGAGAGCAGACACCCCAGGCATGGGCCTGAGGGAGAGGCTGACCTGGAGACTGAGGAGGATGTTCCCGGGACAGGGTGGCCGGCAGGAAGTGTGTCGCAGGGGCCTTGGCACGGTCCCTCACTGTGTGTCTTACTGTAGGGACCTCCAGCGCCTCGACAGACGAGGACATGGAGACAGAGGCTGTCAATGAGATACTGGAAGACATTCCTGAGCACGAGGAGGATTACCTTGACTCGACTCTGGAAGATGAAGAGATTATTATTGCAGAGTACTTGTCCTACGTAGAAAATATAAAGTCAGCAGCGAAGAAAAACTAGTGAACAAAGAAGTACTAAGTTTCTGCTTATAAATTCTGTCATTATGAAAAGTCTCCTGCAGGTCTTCCTTTTGTTCTTGCTTTTCATCTGATTTTGCTGCAAGCGTGCTTCCTCCTCTGGGTACAGGAGGGGCAGCTGGGGACCCTCATAGGCAAGGCCTGCGGGGGCCAGAGGCTGGTCCTGGGGAAGGCACTGCCTGGTTCCGCAGCCTGCTCTGCTTTCCCCTCTGCCTTCAGGTGTGCACCCTAACTCTGCCCTTTGCTTGATTTTTCACCCAGTAGGAAGCAGGCTTGCTGCTGGAGAAGAGGGTGTCCCAGGAAGGTCTCGGGGGAAGGGGAGCGGCAGGGAGTGTGACCAGACCTGTCTCCTCTTCCTGTCACCTGCCTCCTGGGCAGCTTTTTGCTGTGCCTGCTGCTGCAGCTGTGGCCTCCCAGCCACGGTGTGGGCCCTGCTCCCCCCGCGTGCTCCCACACCACCGTCCCTCCTGCCCCACGGTCAGCCTTTACATCTCCGTTCCAAGTGCTGTGGGGCATAAAAATGAGGCACGGGCTGCAGTAGCCAGATGAAATTGTGGCAGACGCCTTTATCCTGAAATGTCAGTGTTTTGTGCTCTCAGTTCTGCAAAATATGCACTTGAAATTCAAAGCTGAAAATCAGACTTTATGTATTCAAAATTCCTCATAAAAAATCTTTTATTAAATGGGAAAGTTTTAAATGCTAACCAAAGCAACTTATTTTTAATTAACATTTATAGACTCTGCTGTCATAGGAAACTCGCTGTTAGCCAAGACCTATCAGAGATTTAGAAATATTTTCCCAAGATTTTGGTGGGGATCTTTGTTGTAGCTTATGACAGAAGACCCCCTCAAGCTGTGTGGTCAGCCTTCTGTCGGCTTTAATAACTTCTCGCCATGCCGCGTTCATCTGGAGTGTGTGCTAGGGGAACACCCAGCACCCAGGGTGCAGCTGGCAGCTGCCAGGTGGGGAGTGGATCAAGTGCCAGGCATGTTCCCTAAGACCCTTCTAAAAGCAGCCAGAACACTCTGACGGCAGAATGGGCCACATGCTGCCATCAGGTCTGACTGCGGAGGCTGCACTGCAGTCTGGTTTGGAACGTGGGAATCTTGTCTTTCTCTTTCAGTGAATGGTACTGATGGAAATAAACAGTGGAAAATACACTCGGGAGTTGTCAGCCTTACTGCAGGAAATTCTGCGCGCTCTGGGTTTTACCTGTTGAGAGGGTCCTGGTGACCTGGGTTTTCGTTTCCATTGCAAGTGTTGTGAGGAATGGAAAGCTGTGCTCAGAAGCAGTGGCAAGCTGGGGTGTTGCTCAGTGGGGTGCCCTTGCCAGCATGCACACAGCCCTAGGTCTGACCCCCCGCAGCCATGGTCTCGTGAAAGGCAGAGCTGTGCTGATGCGAGGGAGCAGCCCTCAGCCAGGGGTGTGAAGTGGACCTGCAGGGCTTATGTGGGGAGCGGCCACCAGCTGAGGATTTGGTCCCAGTTGTGGCTTCTGGCTTCCTGTTTTAATGCCGATGGGAAAGCCGGCCCTGGTTTTGTTGTGTGTCACAAGAGAGCTGCAGGAGGCCTGCTCCGAGGTGGCCAGCACTGCAGAAGCAGCCAGCAGCTGAGACCCAACCTGGGCCTCGCTGGGCAGTGGCTGCAAGAGTGGAAGTGAGGCTGGAGGGCAGAGGCCTGCTACCGAGTGGTTCTGGGAGGGCTCTCCTTGAAGGGTCAGCAGAAAGGAGAACATTGCAGACCTGGTCAGGTGAGATCCCAGCCAGGGTGGCAGGCTGAGTGTGGCGTGTTTGTGGGCTGGAGAGGGTTCTGGACCCACCAGGAGGCGTGTGTGGGAAAAGAGTGAGGGTCTAAGGATTGCCGAGTCCAGTCAGCCCAGAAAGGTGGGTAGGGGCTGGCCAGAGGTGAACACCAGGTGGGTAGGGGACCTAGGGCAGCGCAGCGCAGATGGGGAGGTCAGCCTGAGGCTGTGCAGTGCAGTGCAGTGACGTGCTGGACCTGGCCAGGTGTCCTTGATGCTGACCACTTGTCAGATTCTGTCTGCCTTTGGCCCTGGTAATACCACCACACCCTGTCCCTATTTTCCTGCCCAGATGCCCTGTTTTGTCCTCCCCTCAGCCAACTGAATCGACTGATCAAAGGCGAACACCTGATTTTTGGTTCTTGTGGCAGTGTTGGTATCAAACCCAGGGCCTCACAGGGGCAGGGCAAGCGCTTACCACTGGGATACACTGCTGTTTCTGGTTCCTCCCTTTTTTCAGAGCATCTGACAGACTGCACACTCTGTGTCTCTGCATGTTGGAGCTGGGGACATCAGTGCCAGCCTGGGACTTGCTCCCTCCGGCGCTACCTGGTGGGGACTCACAGTGGTTCTCTGCCTGTGCTTCCTGAAACTTCATTTCAGTCCTGATGGCTCCCAGAGTGGACATGTGTGTTCAAGCCCACCCAGAGAACAGCACTGGCCCCATTCTGAGGTCTCCTGCTTGACTGCTGGTCATCAAGAAGCCTGACTTACTGGGGGCTGGGGAGGCTCTGGTTCCTGGGATTTGCAGGTTTGACCTGGAGCATCATCACGGATGTGCCTCACTGCCCTTGTCCCTGTGGGGGGTCCCCCTCAGGCCTGGCCATCTTGGAGAGCTGGTGTGGCCTGTGGCACGGCAGACTTTGCCGGGCAGCACCTGTGCACCGAGCAGGGAGGTGCCCATAGCGAGATGCTGCGCTCTTAATGACAGACACTGTCACCTGCAGCTGCTCTCCCTACACTAGGCACCACCAAGAGGTAAGAGCTGTGGGAAGACCCCCCATGGATTCAGGCCAGAAGACGATGGGCGCTCCAAAGCAGTGGCACCTGCTGTCAGCTGGAGAGGCTGAAGAGCCGTCCTGGGCCCTGGCCTTTCCCACAGCCCCTTCCCCAGGAGCAGTACTGCTGGCAGCCCCTCACCACAGGCAGGGGAGGTGGCCCAGGCTGGGTGTGTGTGGTGGAGCTCAAAACAGGACACACTCGCGCTTCGAGCTTTACAGGGTGTCTATTTGAGTTCTTCATGAGGGTCCTCAGGACGCAATTTGCCAAAGTAGAAATGTCCTCATTTCCTCTCAGCAGGAAGGGGCCAGCCATACGAGGTTTCTAGAAGTTTCCAGAGCTTGGGGGCATCAGACTGGAGTCCTCAAGAGTTGGGAGGGTTTCAGAGGAGGCCAGATGACAAGGTCTTAGCTCAGGAGGTAGGGACAAAAAGGAGCCTCCCCCAGGGGAAGGGAGCCATCCCCCAGGGCAGGTATACACCTCCTCATCCCAACACGTCACCTGCAGCTGAGGCTCGGGAAAGTCCAGGAGCAGAGACCAAGGCCTGCCTCCGTGCGCCTGGGCTTGGGCACCACCTGCTGTTCTCAGGCAGCCTGCAGCCGTGAGTCCGGGGCACAGGCCACCTTGTTGTTGAACAGGCGTGACAGGCTGCGCTTGGCTGCTGGCCTGCGAGGCGTGGGTGGCGGGGCCCGGAGACCACGCATGTCCCAGAGGCGCAGCGTGCCATCATGGGACACAGTGTAGAGCACCTGGCCATGCACCTGCAGGCAGGCGGGTGGGCTGTCAGACTCAGGACTCCCCCAAACACAGGGCAGGACACCAGGCAGAAACCACCACATCTGGAGGGCCTCTGCTTTGTCCCCAGGGGCAGTCTGGCCAGGCCCAAGCACCCTCCCTCCCCAGCAAGTTACTGAGGCCCCAGGAGCTGGGCAGGGAGGCTCCTACCTGCAGGCAGTTGATGACAAAGCTGTGGCCCCGGAACACCCTCTGCAGCGCTCCCGACTGCGCGTCAAAGGCCCGGGCGCAGGCATCCCCACTGCCCGTGAATACTGTGGACACACAGCAGCGCACTGTCGTGCCCAGCTGCCAACTTCTCCCAGGGCACAGGGGCAGGTGCTGACCAAGGCGCCTGACCAAGGCGCACCTCTCTGGGGCTCTCTGGTGTTGGGCATCTGTCCCTTACCCACATCCTTCCTGTCTCCACTCACCTAGTCCCGGCTTTTATTTTATTTTTTTGGTACTGGGGCCTGCCTCACGGGTGGCCAAGGTTCTAGAGGGAAGCAGCAGAGCCTCCAAAAGGAACCTGAGCTCCTTCTACAGACCCGAGGGGCGGAGACCCCCTCCCCCTCCCCGTCTGCAGCTGCCTCTGCAGGGCTGGTGGCTGCCACGCCCTCCTTGGCTTCAAGTGGGCCTCGCTGTCCCCCAAGTGGCCCTGTCCCTCATTAGGGCCGCCCAGGGTAAGGTCCCACTCCCAGGGCCCTTTGGTGAAGCTGGCCTCTCTGCCTGGTGTGCTCAGGATGGTCCTCACGGCCAGCAGACTCTGTCCCCTGCTCCACCCCGCACCTGCTCCCACAGGGACCAGTCAGTACTCAGTCTGCCTTCTGAGAAGCGCCCGGCCTTCTGGGCTCACTCGCGTGCTCCTCTGACTCCTGGCCGGGAGAAGCCTCTGCCTGTCTGGCTCCCTCCCGGGTTTCCCTCCAGTGTAACTTAGCCTCACAGTTCTCCAGCTTGAAGGAGCAGCAGCGTCACCTGGAGGGCCTGTCCCAGGCTTCTGATGTAGCAGGTAGCACCTGGGACTCTCCATTTTTAACTAGGTCCAGGTGATGCCTTTGGTTGGGGGCCACACAGAGAATTCAGCCTGGAGGCTGGACGCCCCAGGAGCGACCCTGGCACTAAGGCAGACGCTGGGAAGCACCAGGTCAGGGGAGGAACCAAGCCAACAGGGTCTGGGCGGGAGCAGGTAACTACTGTGGGCTGCTGGGCCCTGGAGAGGCTGAGCCACCTGGGAAGCAAGAGCCCCATGCCATTTTATCTGCCACTCCCACTGGCCACCCGCCGAGGGGGCTCTTTGGGGTGTTGACTCCCAGCATCCAGAGGTGCTGCAGCAGGATCCCTCCAAGGGTGCAGGTCCAGTGCCTCCCGCTCACCCGCAGCCAGAGCCTGACCGAAGTGCACCTCTCTGGGGCTCTCTGGTGTTGGGACGTCTGTCTCTTGTCCACGTCCTTCCTGCCTCCACTCGCCTAGTCCCGGCTTTTATTTTATTTTATTTTTTTGGTACTGGGGGGCTGAACTTGAGTGCTTTACTGCAGAGCCACATCTCCAGCCATTTTTGTTTTGAAACAGGGTCTTGCTAAGTGGATGAGGGTCTCGCTACATTGCCAAGGCTACTCTCAAACTCGTGATCTTCCAGCCTCAGCCTCCCAAGTCACTGGGATTACACAGCGCCCAGCCTATCCCATCCTTTCTGTTAAAGCTGCAGGGTGGTAGCTGGCTGCAGAAGATGCACCCCTTTGTTCCTCCCTCCTCTTCTTCCTTCCCACCAAAAACATGACATGATGGCTGGTGCTTCAGCAGCTATCTTGAACATGATGCTTCATTAAAGCTAGAAGACATGTGCAAAGAATGAAGCAGCAGCTGACAGAAGGATCGAGGTGCTGAGGACCCTGTGGAGCCACCCACGCCAGCCAAGGCTGCCGGCCTCTCTTACCCGAGAGAAGAATAATCGCTACCTCACTTAAACCTCTATTTTCCGTGTTTCCTCTCATCTGCAGTTACACCTACGGCCAAGGGAGGCCAAGCCCACGGGCCCTCGAATCTGGCGGGTTTCAGGGGGTGTTGCTGTCTCACTTGAAGCCTTAGAATGTGTCCTTGAGACATGCTTTGACCCCAGGACCTCTGAACATGCAGTCTCCCCACATGCTTGTGAAGGTGAGGAGTCCCCCATTCTGTGTTGGAATTTCTTTGAAAAAACCAGAAGGAGAAGGAGAAGAAAAAGCAGCAGCCGCCGCTGGAGGAGCCGGTGCACGGGGAAGGCCGGGTGGCTGGCTTTGGGCACCACAGCCAAGGCCAGTGGCTGAGGGGAAATGACGCAGGCAGAGACAGGCAGAGGGGACAAGCCAGGAGGAATGCAGGAGGAGCTCGCAGGGGGCCTCGCCAGCTGGGGCACGTGGCAGTGCGGGGACAGGTCACTTACGGGTGCCCGCGTGGTACTTGAGGGTGCTCACGCTGTGTCTGTGGGCTGGGAAGGTGCACACGTGCTCCCCCTCGTGTGCCAGCCAGCACTTGGCAGTCCTGTCCGCGCTGCCCGAGTACAGGAGCCGGTCCACCAGCTGCAGGAGGAGCAGGAGGTCAGCTGCTGGGCACGCTGGCCTCCGCAGGGCTGGCAGAGCCTCCGGGAGGGGGGACCCACCAAAGCCGTGGCCAGAGAGGCCCCAGCCCTGCTGAGGTCCCTGGGCAGGAGGGAAAGGGAGGTGGCTGGCTGGGCCCCGAGCAAGGCCAGGCCCCAGGGAGTGCACTGGGCTTTGGACCCGGAGGGGAGACCACGCTCTAACCTCCTGAGCCAAAGTCAGCAAGGCCTCTGCAGTTGCCTGTCCCCCTCCAGCCCTGAGCGGGCCAGACACTCCTCACACACCTGCCTAGATACGGTCCCTCCTGGGTTCAGACCTGCCTCTGCTCCTTACGAGGCAGGACAAGTGACTCGGAGCCCCTGCTTTCCCTCGTGTGCCTGGGAAAGATCATCCCTGCCTCAGAGGGTGGCGCTGAGGACAAACACGGGGCACAGCGCACACGGAGCCTGGCGCTGGTCTAAACATGCGGCCAACACTTCACCCCAGATGCAGCAGCACCTCTGCCACAGCCTGCAGGAGATCATTCCCCTATGGCTCTTCAGTGTCCCTCAAAGGCCACACGTTCAAGGTTTAGTCCCCAGCTGGTGGTGCTGCTGGGCGGTGGTAGGACCTTTAGAAGGTGGGGCCTGGTAGATGGAGGTTAGGTCTCTGCACGCGTGCCCTGGAAGGGGATGGTGGACACTGGCTCCTCCTCTCTCTCTCTTCCCTTCCTCTGCCACGAAGAAAGCAGTCTCCTCTGCCACATGCTCCCACCTTATTGTACTGTGCTGCCACAGGTCCAAAGCAATATGGCCCAGTGACCAAGGACTGAAACTTCTGAAATTGTGAATCAGAATAAAACTTTCCTCCTCCTAAGGTGATTTTCTCAGGTGTTTTGTCATAGCAATGAAAAACTTAACATACCAGCTATCTTCAAAATCTCTCTCTCTCTCTCTCTCTCTCTCTCTCTCTCTTTTGGCAGGTACTGGGAATTTAACTTAGGGTCTTTCTACCATGGCACCTGTTACCAGCTCTTTTTATTTTTTATTTTGAGACAAGGTCTTTCTAAGTTGCTAAGGCTATTCTCAAACTTGTGATTCTCTTGCCTTAGCCTCTTGAGTTGCTGAGATTACAGGTGTGTGTCACCACATGTGGCTCTTGGGGCAAGAGCTGACACCTGCTCCGGGCCCCTCCAAGTCTGGCCCAGACCCCTCAAGCACAGTCAGAAGCTGAGGGTTGAGCTTCAGAACTTGGGGGTTTGTTGAGAGATTTGTCCCTGGCCCCCAAACCTGTGAATGTGAACTTATTTTGATGTTGGGTCTTTAAGGAGTTGATTTAAGTTAAAATAAGGCCAAGGGTCATCAGGGTGAACCCTAATCCAATTGGACTGGTCCTGTAAGAGACCAGGACGCAGCCACACTGAGAACAGGGAGAGAGGCCTCCGAGGACCCAGCCCTGCGACCCCTGATCTCACACGTCCAGCCCCCATCCATGGCACCTTCCTGCCGCCCGAGCTGGCCAGCACAGGAGCAGGGCAGCTCAGAGGACGCAGGGCCTCCCTGGCAGCTGGGTGGGCAGCGGCCAGGCGGGTCTCACCTCCAGACAGATGACAGAGCCCTGGTGTTCCCGGAACACGCGCAGCTGCTCCCCGCTCAGGATGTCCCAGGCGCGGATGGTGGCATCGGTGCTGCCAGTGAAGGCCGTGCGGCCAGGCGCGTCCAGAACCAGGCACAGCACGGCGCCCGTGTGGCCCCGCAGTGTCTGGTGGCAGCAGCCACTGGCTACCTGCCACACCTTGGCTGTGCCGTCCGTGCTGCCGGTCACCAGGAGCCCCCCAGCCACGGCCCCCTCCAGGCGGGGTGTGCCGGGGACCTCCCAGGGGCTGGAGTGGGCCAGCGTGAGCACGCAGTTGCGGTGGCCCCGGAGCTCCCGGGACGCCTGCCCCTCGTCCACAGTCCAGACGCGAGCTGTCCGGTCGTAGGAGCCGCTGAAGAGCTGGTTGTTGGCAACGAGGATCCTGGGGCAAGAGGGTCAAGGTCAGGGCCAGGAGGCCCACGGCTCTGGCGGGCTGCCTTGGCACTGCAGCTGGACAGCCTCCTGCTCTCTGCCTGACGACACCCTCACCTGCCGAGGTTCAGCTCAAAGCCCAACTCCAGGAAGCCACCAAGACCCCCTGGGACGCCCCCTGACCGGATCCCTTCCCTGCGCAGAGCCACCTGCTGGCCTGGCCTCCACCCACAGCAGGGACCAAGGCTCCGACTT
This sequence comes from Marmota flaviventris, assembly GCF_047511675.1. Classification (NCBI taxonomy): domain Eukaryota; kingdom Metazoa; phylum Chordata; class Mammalia; order Rodentia; family Sciuridae; genus Marmota; species Marmota flaviventris. The sequence goes on along the minus strand of NC_092498.1, from coordinate 6,083,152 downwards.
GGACCCTCCCAACTCTCCACGCGGCTCCACACAGTCATGAAAGAGGGGAGTGGGAGATGGGGACGGGAGGTGGGGTGCCACCCTTCCAGTTTGCCCAGAGCTGAAGGGTTTCTGGGGACACAGGCCTTTCCGTTTAAAGTCAGGAACTAAGAGGACAGCTGGCCACCTCGCTGCAGGGCCACTGGAGAGTGAGAGCTCTGGAGAGGCTGGCGGCTGAGGAGTTCCACACGTCCACCCTGACACTGGCTGCAGGGTGCCCAGGGTGACAAGCTGCAGCAGGCAGGGTGGGCCCCTGTGTCAGCTGTCACGGTGGCCCCATGCAGGTGACACTGCAAGCTCCAGGTCACAGCCCTTATGGGTTTCCTGGCACACAAAGGGCCGGGGAGCAAGGAGAGCCTTTTCATGCAGTGGACCTGGCTGGCCTCAGGACAGGAGGGGAGGCCTCCGGAGGCAGCAGCCATGATTTATGGTCATTTTGCTGAATGCTGAGAAATTCTTTCCAGAAAAACACCGTTTGTCTTTGGTTCAGAACTTCACACGTAACCTCACAGGGCCTGTTTACACTCCAGCTTTAAGCCCTGTGCGCCAGGGAGGCCACAAAGGCCTGAGGCCCTGCCTCTAGTCCGAATGGGGCACATCCCTGCAGGCGTGGGACCAGGACCTGCCAGGGGTCAGGACTCTTCCTGTCTCAGGACCTGAAGGGGGTGGCCTTGGGGTGCTGGGGCGGGGTAGCCGATCCCTGCCCCAGTTGGCACCGGGGAGGGATGCCAGGCCACGGAAGGGTCAGTGTTCCCAAAGCTCACACACGGCCACTCTCTGAAAACATGGGAGGCAGTGGATCCCAGGTCCTCACTCGTGGCTTTCACCCACTGGACGCACAGTTACTTAATCACACAGGCATTGACCTGAGCCGTGGCTTGAGCACAGCCTCCGATGGACAATGGTGTGAGCGTGGGGGTGTGGGTGTTTGTGCACGTGGTGCGTGTCTGTCTGCAGGGTACACACTGTGCGTGCATATCTGCACGTGTGCATAGGAGTGCATGTGCTGGGTCATGTTTGTGTGTCCATATGACTGCGTGCTGCATGCTTGTGTACTTGAGTACAAGTGTGTGCTTGTGTGCATTGTATGCACGCACAGGAAACTAAACAGGCAGAGCGTAATTTCCACCTCTCACTGTCGAGCGCTCCTTCTGAGTCAGCAGCCCGAGCACACTCTGGTCCCTGAGGGCATGGCCTCCACACCTTTCTTCAATGACATCTTCTTCCTCAGGACAGAGTGCTCAGAGCCAGCCTCGCTGTAAGACAAGACCTGGGTTCTCCCTCCAGCCTCTCCTCTGCCACCTCCCTCTCTTGGCAGTGGATCGGCCTCCCACCTCAGGAGAAGGAGGGGACAACACTGTGGTGCGGGAGGCAGGGCTGGCATCCCACACGGGGCCTCCAGATTGGCCCGCCCACTGCCCGCTGCCCACGGCCACACCGGCTGGTCCTTCTCCTCAGGGATGCTGCCTGCACACCCTGGCGGCCAGCTGCTCCCACCGTGGCTCTAGGTCCAGAGCAGCTGGACCATCCGCCTTGCCCCTCTTTCCCACCAGCTGCTAGAAGCCCAAGCAGTGGCCTGGGTCGGGTCGCTCTGGCTGCGCACCTCCTCTCCTCTGGGCCTGCCGGGCCCCTCCCAGGCAGGGCTCCTCCTGCCCACGTGGCTGAGGGCCATGGTGCCAAGTCTCCCTGAATCAGGCATGACCTCGGGAGCCTGGGGCGGCCATCACAAGTTAAGCAAATAGTATCAAATTGATCTGATCAGCAGGGGACTTTCCCCTGCTCAGCTCCAACCCAAGTTCAATAAGGAAAGGAAAAGCCAAACTTGAGCAGGGGAGGTGGAGACTTTCCACATAGAAAGGCGGGGCTCAAAAACATCCCAACTGCTTCTTCAGAACAATCTGCATGTCCCCCCCAACCCTTGGTCCACCATCAAGAATCAGTTCAGCGCTTTCCTCCTTGTCCCCATCTGTGGACACTGGAGCTCCAACACCCCTCCTGGCACCCAGCAGGTGTGGGCATGTGCCCAGCTCCGGGGTGGGGGCAGACAACGCAATGTGTTGGTGATGCTCTTCCTCCTCCAGACCCCGCACGGCCCCGGGCAGAGCCCTCAGGCCAGGGTGCACCTCTGTCTTGGGTCTCCCTTGCTGGGGCTACTGTCCACACGGAGTTCTCCAGAGAACCTATGTTCCCCAAGGGCCAGGCCCTATGACTCTGTCCCCCTCAGCCTGGCCAACAAGACTCAGCCCAAGCCCCCAGGCCAAGCTGACCTGACCTGTTCACGATGGACGTGTGTCCTCGGTACACCTGCAGGCACTGCCCGGTCAGCACGTCCCACCTCCTGATGGTGCAGTCGGCGCTGCAGGTGAAGGCAGCCTCCTCCTCCAGCTGGCAGAAGGTGACGTAGCTCTCGTGTCCTGCAGAGGAGGGGAGAGGGCCCGGATGGAGCTCCTGCTTCTCTTCCAGTGAACAGGATCTGCCATTCTCCACTCACTGACCTGGCTATGTCCTCCCACCTGTCCACGCCTCCATTCCCTCACCTGAAATGGGAACAGCATCAATGCCCACCCCACAGACCACTGTGCAGACTGAGTTTCAGTGGCAGCCTCTAGCAGATGCTGCGTGTTGGTTTCCTCCTACACTCAGGCAGAGATACTGTGGTAAGCCTGGGCTCCCCAAGTTGCTGGGTGCTGCACACGCCTTGGAACCTGTCACCTGACTCAGAAAAGGTTCTTTGCAGATATGATTAAGTTGGGGAACTGACTTGGGGAGGCTGTCCTGGATAATCTGGGTGGGCCCTAGATGCTGTCAGAAGCATTCTTATAAGAGAGGGAGAGGGCTGGGTGCAGTGGTGCACGCCTGTAATCCCAGCAGCTTGGGAGGTTGAGACAGGAGGATTGCAAGTTCAAAGCCAGCCTCAGCGAAAAGCCAGGCGCTAAGCAACTCAATGAGACCCTGTCTCTAAATAAAATGCAAAATAGAGCTGGGGGTGTGGCTCCGTGGATGGGTGCCCTGAGTTCAATCTCTAGTACCCTCCCCCACCAAAAAATAAGAGGGAGAAGGAGATTTGACACACCAAAGAGAAGAAGGCCATGTGGGGGCAGAGAAAGCAGCCTATGTGGCCACAGAAATGCCAGCCTTCACCAGACACTGGAAGAGGCAAAGAAAAGATTGTCCCCTACAGGTTTCAGAGGGCATATGGCCTGCTGACCCCTTGATTTGTCCCAGGGACATTTACTTCAGGATTCTGGCTTCAGGAACCGTGCAAGAATAAACTGACTGTTCAAGGCACTGCCCATAATACGGGGACGAAGAAGACACACTCCAGCCTTCCAAGAGCGCCCCCAGCCCGGAAGGAAGGTCATCGGGTGAGGCCTGTGGCCAAGGGGCTCAGCAAGGACAGTGGCTGAACCAGCTTCCCCGGGGCAGAAGCCTGAGTGAGTGCTAGGGCCAGAGGATCTACACGGGGAGATGGAGTCAGGGACAGCAGACGGACATGGGCTGGCCATGCTGGGGACATGTGGAGGCTCTAACCAGAAGGTAGGGGCCTAGCAAAAGTGGCCCAGGCAGCTTGAGTAGGGTGAGGCACGGAGGCCAAGCAGGGGCCCAGGTCTGGCCCTGTGTACCCCAGCCTCGGCTAGCTGGCCCTGCATCGGCCCTCAGGGGCCCCTGCTAGGTAGCGTGATGACCCCCGTGTTCATGCCCGAGCCATTGTCAAGCAGGCCTGGGGCCCTCCGGGGATTTGCCCAGGATGATGCCAGTCCTTCAGGTAAGGTGCTTCCACGGGGGAAAACAGCTGTTGAAAACGAGGACATCTGAGAGGAATCGAGGGCCAAAACCAAACAGAACCAAAGGAAGGTTCCACACAGCGGAGCCAAGGAGTTAAAGCACCCACGTATTTGGGGGGTGCACTTATTACATTAGGATCTCATTTTAAGAATTTTTAAATCTTATTTTAAATTAAATTAAACTTATAAACCAGACGCGGTTAGTGAGTGGCACGATCTTTACTCCACGGAACTACAGCCACCAAACCAGGGCTGCCAAAGACCCGGAATGGTTTGATGATATTTTAAAACCTCCTTCAGATGGCTGGGGCCCGGCAGACAGGGACTTCAGGGTGCTGTTAAGCTCATTCTTTCTTTTCTTTTCTTTTGTCCTGGGCACAGGCTGAGTTACTTTTGGAAGAAGTCAACTTCCTGGGTTCTAAGAAACAGAATTTTTTTTGAAAAAAAAAAAAAAAGTTTTCCAGTCTTCTTGGAGCACACACACCACGCTGCTCCGAAAACAACGTAGGAATTAAGGAAACACTTGAAGAAGTGGCAGATAATGTTTCCCTTAAAATACACATCGGCGAAAAGTCGAGGGCAAAATGGGTTTGGCCAAGCACAGCGAGGCTCTTGCCAGCTCCACAGAGTTTATAAAGTCCTTTCAGACTGTCCACAAACTTTCCCTAAGACGAGATTGTCCCAGTCTTCCTGCTGCCACCATGGGGGATGGGTACAGCCTCCAGCCTCAGGGTCCCCGAGGGCCAGGAACACCCCAGAATGGGAGGGCAGTCAAGGGACACCAAGGTCACCCAGGTGCTGCACACACCAGCCCCCTGAGGACCCTGGACACGGCTAGCTGAGGCCAAAGGAGGCCAGAGGGAGGCTGAGGCATTGTGCCAGCTGCTCCCGGCCCATCAACAGGAAGGCAGAGGGCAGGGCGAGTCCAAATGAACCCCAGGAAAGCAGGTGAGAGCCAAGCACAGCTGGTGAGCAAGGGCACCTGCGCTCAAGCCACCAGACCAGGACTGCCGCAGACCTGAGGTGTGGGACAGCCTTACGACGGTGGAGGGAAAAAAGGGACAAGAACACAGACTGCAGATCCGTAAATACGTAAATGCACACGAAGAAGACGGGAGGAGACGGGACTGAAAGGGCCCAAGTGCTTGTTTCCTTTGGGGTTTTTGTAGGGCGGGGGCTCTCCACCACTGAGCTACAGCCCAGCTTCTAAGGTTTTCAATGTCAAAATCCTCTGAACCCGAGCCAGGCTGACCAATGCCCTCGGTCATCTGCTTTCCGCCAGCAGAGGCTGCCACGGTGGTCAGGGCTCTGCTGTGAACGAGCCCCCTCCAAGCACTCACCCCACATCTGAAAACACACCGTTTGGGTCACATGTCAGAGCCTGCCAGCAGAGGGGCCTGGGATGCGCTGAGCACATCCCCCAGCGGCGCCACTCTGCTGTGCGGCCCTGACCCCCTTGACCAGTATTCCACAGACCCAGGCCTGTGGGGTCACCCCAGGGGGCAGGAGGAAAATATGCACACCAGATCCTGAGCCCATCATACCCCCAGGGACCTCAGTGCCTTGGCCTTCAGCTGTTGGAATTACGCAGAATAAGCAAAAACGCCAAGCTAAAAATAAATATTTTTGAAGGATGAAGAATGCAGATAAGATGCAGCTATTATGTTCAAAAGAACACACTAAGGTCCAGGGTTTTCTGCCAAGGTAGCAGCCCTTCCCACCTCCCTGAGCACCCACATGCTGACAGGAGTCTGGGGGCAAGCTGCTCTCTCCCTGCTCAGTGAAAGCAGCCCAGGGGGCCTGGCTGGGGACCCCCACCTGGCGTGTGCCCTGACTGTGTGAAAGGAGGCCTTCTGTCCTCAGTATTCCAGCACTAAACAACAAAGCAACCGGCCACTCCAGCAGCCACCAGGAGATAGGGATGGCACTGTGCTCTTGACATTACCCAGCTGTCTGTGGCACCTGTCCACTGGCCAGAGTTAACGGTCCCTGTCCTTGAGTCGTGGACTTCAAGGAAGTCCTATCCTTCCATTTCCAGATGGGTTCAGACACCCACGGTCCTCGCACAGGAGATGCTCTCCTTAGCCCTGACCCAGAGGGCCCGCAGGCTGACTGTACCCCTCTAACCAAGTCACCCCATCCTTGCAGAAGTCCTCTCTACAGCTGTCTGGAGGCGACTGTGCCCCCGCAGAAGAGGAGGCAACAGCCCTGTTGGTACTTGCACTGTGCCCAGCCTCTCTAGCATCCTTCTCTTACACGCTCTTGAGTTACCTGCTCCTGGGGGCCAGGCCCCCACTCACACAGCCATAGCGCCTCATGTCCTCTGGGGTGAGGCTGAACACAGAGGCACAGGGCTGCAGCTGAAAGGAACACTGACAAAGCCACTGGTAGTACATCTGCCAACCCCTGCTGGGGACCCAGGACGGCTGCAGCCTGGGCCTCCTGGACTGCTGTGGTGGGTTCAGGCCCCCAGGCCCCCAGTTGCTGGCCAGGCTGCCCACATCTGGTCACCCATGTGCAGCAGGGCTACTCCTCCCAATGTAATCTGCAGCCAGGCTGTGGCCCTCCCACAACCTCCCCCAGGCTCTCCTGCCTCCCTCTCTGCCTCAACTGGCACCCCCAGGGCGCCCACCACCCCCGACAGTGGTCTCCAGAGCACTGAAGGATGAATTAAGCACGGGTCTTGTACCTCAGACAGACTGCGTTCTGATGGAATTCTCCCTGACCCAGGCAAAGCGGGTGTTGTTTGTGCTTGAGCGCCTTCCCAGCGAGCCCCCGTGCCCTTCTAAACATTATGTCTGAATGGTATGCACAAGGAAAAAAGTGCACCTCATCTCCTCAGCCATCTTCCTGCCCATTCCACCTCTTCTGCTTTCCCTGGTCCTCTGGGAGTCTCACCTCGTGTCTTTGCTTCTGCTCTACCTGAGGCCCAGGCACCCTCTTCCCCTGAACCCATCAAACATGACCCTGGCTCATGGAACACACTGGGAATGGCAGGAAGTGTGGGGAGTAGCCTCGTGGCCTGGAAACGACAGGCTTAGTCCCTTACTCAGCAGGAACAGCGCAGGACAGGTACTGCCATTTTAGGAAATGCAGTTCATCTCTTTGATCCAACAAAGTGCTCCCAAGAAGTAGACACCCACTGCATAAAGTGAAAAGGAGAGGGCCCACGGATAACTTCAGTCCGAGCAATTCTCTTTACAGAATTAAGCCTTCTTCTTCATTGTGAGCTCATCAACTGCATTGGAAAGCCCAGTTCCATTAAGAGTTGAACGTGAGCTGAGTGTGGTGGTGCAGGCCTGTAACCCTAGCAACTCCAGAGCTAAGGCAGGAGGATGGCAAGTTCAACGCCAGCCTCAGAAACTTAGTGAGGCCCTAAGAAATTTAGTGAGATCCTGTCTCAAAATAAAAAATAGAAAGGGCTGGGGAAGTAGCTCAGTGACAAAGCACCCCTGGGTTCAATCCACATTCCTCCTACACACACACAAAAAGAGGTAAACATGGTCATATGAGGGGAGCCCAGCAAGCCAGTTCTGCAGGTCTGCAGCTCTTCTGGGGCCCCTAAGAGCAATGACAATGACCCCAGAAAGCCCCCATCCCACAGAAAACAGCCCTCGCTCTTTGTGCCCATTCCATCCCTTGATCCCAAATCCTCAAGCTCTGAACACTGAAAACTTCTGGCCCCCTGACCACCCTCCACTGCTGAGAATAAAACAAGAAGCCCATCTTCAGAGGAAATGCTCATGGCACAGTCACCAACCCTAACCTTCTGCCCAAGAAATCCAGGCACGACCAACTGACAGGTTTTAATTTGGAGGCTTCTATAAGCTTAGAGCTAGCTGCACAAGGGGCTAGCCCCGGGCAGGACTGAAGATATGCCTGGATCTGCAGGCAGCACTAAGGACCAGGGCCCCTCTGGCTTGCCACGCAGCCTGGGCACAACTTCCCCTGCAGTGGTGCCCCAGTACAGGCTCAGCCACACAGCAGGAAGAAGCCCTCTCTGCCCTGAGCCAGCCGTGAGACTGGGACAAGTCTGGTAGCACACTGGACCTTGGGGGTGTTGAAGACAGCACCCGCCCCATGGGGCAGAGTCTGGAAATCACTGAGGGGCTCTGTGTGGGGGTAAATAAGTCTGTGAGGACTAACCACACAATAAAGGACACACAGACGTGCATCTATAAGACTTAAAGAATGAAACAAATGTCCAGACATCCTACTAGTCTCTCACCCAGACCAAAACAAACCCTTCAGGAAGAAGGAGCGAACAAGACCCTGCTTTAGTAGGTGAGCACACAAAAGAACTACATTCCTGTAACTCTTGAGGGTCGAATCAGTAAGTAACTTCTCAAGATGAAGATACTCCATCCCCTCTGTCCTCAAAAAAAATTTGAAATGTCAACCTTAATAAGAGTGAAATCAGCCCTTGTAGGAATGGGCTCGGTCCTTTAATTCAACAGTTCTCTGCTTCAGTGGGGATGGCCCTCAATGGGGGCAGGTCAGGCACCCCTCATGGAAAGTAGATAAGCAGCTCTGGGACCACCAAAGTGGGTGTGAAGCCAAAGGTCCAGATGCCCAGCACAGAGCTAAGCACAGGGTGGGCCCTGGAGGCTACAAAGCTGCCCTGGGACAGGCCCGTGTCCACCAGACCAGAACCAGCCTGGAGAAGACTGGAGCTTACCTGGGGAGAAGCCCACCTAGCAAGTGGAGTTCACACAAGGCTCGCTGGCCGCAGGGCTCCCCAGGCTGGCTGTGCATTAGGGCCACCAGAAAGGCCGTTACAAATGCTCATTCTGGGGCTTTACTCATGGGGAGTCACTGGAGCCCAGGCCTGAGACTGCATTTCTGAAACCTCCTCCAAAGAGTCTTACATTTGGGGATAGATACAAGTTGGGTTTAAATTTTCTGACTGATCTCAGCTCTTCCATTTCCAGGTGAGTGCCTCTGTTTGGGAGGAGTGTGTGTGTGTGTGTGTGTGTGTGTGTGTCTGTGTGTGTGTTTGAGGCCATCTCTCCATTATCCATACCAACTCCCAAATAACCGTTGATCCCAAATTCATTCCTATTGGGCTTTGAAATCTCTACCTTAACTTGTTTTTAACTTGAAAACAGCAGTGTCAGGATCAGCCAGTTTGGAGGCTAACATCCTATCTCAGCTGGAAGGGCTGGGTGGGGCCACCCAGGATTTGTTGATTATGGCAGAAAAGTCCACAGTGATTAAAAAAAAAAAAAAAGAGCTACACCCCCTGGTGCAGGAAGTCTAAGGCCTTGTGAAGGTTTGTCGAGGGGGACTGCCCAAACTCTGCAGCAGCCTGGCAGCCAGAGTAGAGTGGGACCTCACACACAGTGGTTGCATGGGACTATGTTTACATCACTAAGGGAAGGCCTCCTGATATTTCATCTCCTCCTCAAAAATGCCAAACAGATTGAACGACCACCCTGACCAATCCCACTCCTCACCCTTCCTTTGCAGCAACTGGAAAGAGGCCTTAGAGAGCTTTGCAGGGTGGCCGCAGGGAAGGAGTTCAAATTTCAAGTCGACCCCCACTGCTTGAGCTGCCCTGGGCAAATTAACACAATGGGGAGATGGCACTGTAGCTGCACACCACCGCAGCCGGCCCCCCCAAAACCCCTTTTGTTACCAAAATGGCCCCAAATAGGAAAAGTTGGCCAAAGGTCACCAGGTCATCCAGCGACCTGGAAAGATCTGCTTCGCAGGGGCAAAGGTGCGAATTCTTTTGTTTGCTGATAGTGTTGGAAAGGTAATGATTTCAAGCAGCCAGCGGACAAGTCATCTTGCCGGCGCGGCGGGCGCCCCTCTGCCCACCGGGCCCCACCCGCACCCGTCCCACCCCAGCATCTCCTCCCGCCCGGTTCGGCGCTCACGAGTCGGGCGCTGGGCCCGGAGGAGCGCTCCTTCAAGTAAGTGAGACGATGGGCTGGGCCGGACTTTTTGAGGAAGGGGTCTGAGAACGAACTTGCTGAGACCCACGGTCTGGGGCTGGGGGCGGGCGGCTAAGAAGGCAGGCAGGGGTCGCGGGCGCGCCGCCGTCGGGTCTACCTTGCAGGAGCGCGCAGCACCGGCCGTCCGCAGTACTCCAGAGCCTGGCCGTGCCGTCCTCGCTGCCGGTCAGCAGGCGCTGCCCATCCGGGCTCAGGCTCAGCCAGTTGATGCCCCCGCGGTGATCCGTGCAGACCCTCAGGGACGACCCGCCGCCCCCCATCCCGCCGGCGGGGCCGGGGACTAGGAGCAGCTGGCTCCGCTAGGGAGGGGCGCTCCGGCGTCCACGCAGCGGCTCCGTGGGGCCGTATCCGCCCGCGGCCATCGCGGGGTCCCGGGCGCCCGACTTCTGCGGGGGCTCGCGGCGCCGCGGGGTCAGGTCAGGGGCCCAGCGTCCCCGCCGCCCACCGGCCTTCGGCAGGAGGCTGTGCTGAGACGCACGATGGGCCCCCGATGGAGTCCCAGGTGCGTGGACACAAACCGCCCCTCTCTCTCCGGAATCTGAAGATCCCACCCCGCCCAGCCCGCGGGGCAGCAGGGACTCGGGGGGCGAGGGAGGCCCCCGCCTCTCGGCAGCTGCGGGCAGAGGAACCCGGGAAGCCGAGTGCCCGGCGCCCCGCGCGCCCTCCCCGCCCGCGCCGTGCTCCGGAGTGGGCGGCCGAGCGCGGAACAATACGGCCCAGCCTGGCTCCTCCTCAGAGACCACCCCTCAACCTGTCCCCTCCCACTTCTCAGGCTGCGCGCCAGTCCCCACCCCGCGTTCCGCAGCCACCCCCCGCGGTCCCCAGGGTCAGGCCTCCTCCCGCCGCCCCCACCCGAGCCCGGGGGACCCACACGTGCAACCCTCCCGGCGGCCCTGGCTGTCCCTCGAGGCTCTGCCCCCCGCCACTCCTGCCACCCCTATCCCTTCGGCCGGGACGAAGGAGGATGAAGAGGACAGAAGGGTCCAGGGGCTTGGGGGGTCCCCTTAGTGGGGGACGCGACCGGTAAGCCCCCAGTTGGTTCCCTCTGGAAATCAGGCGCACACCCCGAATTCGACTGGAGACGCGCCGGGGGTAGGGTGCGAGCCGTGGGGGTCCCTGGAGCGCCACCCCTCCCCCACCGCCACCAACGCCCCTCGGCTGGGTGCGCGCCGCCTGTGGCCCCACCGAGGTGGGAGCGGGAACCCACAGCGGCCGCCGCCCTCCCTCCCGAGCGCTGGTTCCCATTAGAGCAGTTCCCGAGCTGACTTCGCTGGGGGGCGGGGCAGGTGACCCCCCTACTCGGATCCTCCAGGTCCTAAAGGTAGCAGGGTTTCCCGTACCCTCCAGAGAAATCCATTCGGCTTCCCCCAAGTTGTAAATCAGCTTGCACTTCAACTTCAGGAGTGTCGACTTCCACGAAGTGACCTTCGCAGGTGCAGGGGAGCAGGTGGAGGAGTAAGGGGCGTTCTGACGGAATGTGGAGTCGTTGGAGGAGAGCAAGGATGGTGGAGGCGGGTTGAACCCAGGCAGGAGGCTCCAGGAGAGAGGAAGGCAGAGAGGGGGAGGATGGGACAGGCTTCGTTGTGCCCAGGGTTTGGGTGGATGAAGACAGTTTTCGGATGTCCCTAGTGGCTCATCCTGAGTTCATGGGTGGGGGACCTGGGAGCTTCAGGGAGTCTTTGCATCTTCATCTGGCTTGAAGACTGGTGGGCAGCTGACTGTACAGGTGGCCACCAGGTGAGGTAGGCTAGGAGGTCAAGGGCAGCTATAGCACCAGCCCTGGGAGAAGGTGAGGTGAGCATGGTGGATACCAAGACCCAAAGAACAGCCAGAGGGGACCCGTATGTTCTGGGCAGAGTTAAAGAAAATCAGGACCCCACAACAAAGAAGGGGAGGGTGTTAAAGGGGAGAGGCCAGGGCGGTGGGGTGGACATGTCCGGCCCTCAAGGAGCTTTCCCGGCTGTGGGCTGGACAGGAGCACCGTGCTAGGAGAACAGTTCCAGTTTCCTGTGGTCAAGCAGTGTTCACTGAGCAGGATGGGACCCTACCCTTCTGTTCCTCCATCCAGCTGAGGTAGGATAGAAGAAATAGAGAGAAAAAAGAGACAAAGGGTAAGGAAGAAGAGACTAGCAGTGAATCTAAAAGCCCCAGGCCCATTTTTTTCTTCCAGGCTGGTCACTCCTAAATTTCTGAAAAATCCACAAACATTAGAGTTACTGTAAATAAACTCATTTATGAAAATTCTCTCATTTTGATTAAAGTTTTAGAGTACTGTGAGCCCACAGGATGTATTTTCAGATTAGATAAAACAAAGATGTGCTTTAAGAAACCTATAATCGAGGCACATTCCAAAGCCTATCTAGACGGAGGAGGTGGTGTCAACCTGAAGACCCTGGAGGGGACCCCGAGCTCCCTCAGTGCCCATGATCAGAGAGCTGAGCTCACCAGGCCGACCTCGTGCCCACGTGCCTTCCCAGCGCCCCCTCACAAAGTTGCCTTTAAAAGAAGAGCCCATGGGGCTGAAGCTGTAGTTCAGTGGTGGAGTACTTGCTAGCATGTGCAAGGCCCTGGGTTCAATCCCCAGCACAGGAAAAAAAAAAAAAAAAAGAGCCAGATACCCTGAAATTGTATCTTGCTTTCAAGATGGCACAGGTTCTGCTCTGAGAATGTGTATCTTCACCCTTTTCACCCTTCCTAGCAAAGCTCTTGCTCTCTTTGCTAAAAACCTGATTTGCACTTAAATTTCTTCTATTTGTCAAGACCCTGGAAGGTCCAACTAGAGGTGACTTCTACCTCTGGAGAGACCTGCTTGATCCCCCTTATGGTGACACAGCCACCATAACTATCCATCTCCATCCTCAGCCTCCAGCATGCAGAAGATACGTATCCAAAGCCATCAGCTGCCACCAGCTTCCCAGCCCTCAGTCCTCACACTGCTGACCTCTACCAACTGCCTCCTTCCAAATTGGATTTTTTGTTCCTGCCTTTCCCTACCCCTCACTGCTCGGGCACAGTGTGGCTCCCTGGTCGGGGATGACCCTTGCCATTCTTGGGGAAGGGGTGTACTTCCCGGTGGATGGGCATGCAGTAAAGGTGTCTGGAGCCAGCCTGTTTCCCTTTTTCCTTTGCCATTTGCAGGTTACAGACTGCTCCGGAAAATCTAACAGGAGTACCAGGATGTGAGAAAGTTGGAAGGCAGCACCCAGTTCCCCCATCTTGAGATACAGCTATAGCCATCCAAGAGCCAGGCTGGTTTGCCAGCAAAGCTGTGATATCAGCAATAACTAGTCTCCCCCCAAAATTTCTCTTTACTTCTCCTCCAGAGCCCCCTAGAGTCCTCATACCTCCTGGAGCAGGAGAGCACATTGTTTTACAGAGGGGGACACCAAAGAAGAGGTCCTGGTGGGGTAGGAAAGATTCAGAAAGAAGCAGGGAGGGGTTGGTGTGTGATCAGCAAAAATGGGTGAAATCCCCACCCTGGCACCAGTGGAAAAGATACTTTGCCAGGGAGGGCCACGCCCACGTGCCACATGAATAGCTACAATTTCAACTGGAACAACCTGCTGGGGTCTCTGTGGGAAAGGTGGGTCTTCTCAGGACTGGGAGGTGGCAGAGGGAGGCACCTTTTGGGCGCCCACAGGAAGGGGTCAGAGCTTTTTCAGAATTGTTCTTTCCCTCCTGGTACCAGCTGCACTGCTACGGGGAGGGTGACGCGGCTGTCCCTATCTTCCTTGATGGGGTACTTAGCATGTGTCAGGTACTGTGCTAAGTGCTGGTATTTCTCAAGAGGATAAACGTTCCCAGCCCATAAGTCATCTCTAGGAGAAGAGTTCAGAATTTCCAGAAGGAAATGGGAAGCCCCTGAAGGTTTTTCAACCTGGATGAGAGTGGGTGACCCATGATGTATTTTTTGGAAGATCAAACTGATATCAACAGAGGAGCTAGTTGGAGAAAGGCAAGCAAGACCTGGAGGGGTACGCATGAGGAGCTGAAGGTTTCTAAGATGCTAAGGTCAGGTTTAAAGGTTGCTAAGAAAGAACTTACAGGGGCTGGCGTTGTGGCTCAGCGGTAGGGTGCTTACCTAGCGCGGGTGAAGCACTGGGTTTGATCCTCAGCACCACACAAAAATAAATAAATAAAAATAAAGTCATTGTGTCCACCTACAACTAAAAAAAAATATTTAAAAAAGAAAGAACTTACAGAGAGGAAGAGTTGAGATGTTGCAGAGAAGGGGTGATGGAGTGAGACTCTGAAGAAAGTGGAGAGGAGGGAGCAGGAGAGATTGTATTAAATGTGTGGCGAGAATGCCTGATTCTGGATGGGTGTGAAGGAGGCAGGACGCCTCCATCTCAAAAGCACCAGCCTCAGTTATTCAGGGCCCAAGTCAATCATGTGTAACCATGGTGTGGGAACATTCGGCTTTATTATATTGTTCTTAATACTGTACACTTGAAATATAACAAAAATATTTTAGTTCAAGTCCAGCTTGTGCAACCTAGCAAGACCCTGCCTCAAAATAAAATCAATCAATAAATAAGGGCTGGAATGTGGCTCAGTGGTAGAGAGCCTCTGGGTTCAATCCCCAGTAGAGGAAGGAAGGAAAGAGAGAAAATGAAAAATCAATGCACAGAATGGGAGAAAATCATATATCCGGTCAAGGCCTATAATCCAGAATATGTAAGTATGTTCCATTTCAACAGTGAAAGCCAACAATTCAATTTTTTTCTTAACCATGAATGTGTGTATGATTTAAAGCCTGCATCGCTTCTTGGGATGATGGGATTCCTAAGTCCAGAGCCTGCTGTGTAAGCACCTTTTTCATCCTCTTGGTCCTGAATCTACCTCACTGAAGTTTTGAAGCTCCAGTTCCTGTGTACACCCTCCTGAGCTAGGAGAAGGCCAGAGTCCTCTCAGCCCATTTCCCACCTTCTCTTCTGACCCTTCCTGGATTCCCAGGGCCAGGGCCAGGAGAACCCTTGGGTTCCAGGAAGGCCTGTCCAGCCTGGGCTTTGGGGCCAGTTGGAAGGGTACCTGGAGTACAAGAGATGGGTATCCACTGCTGCATCCAGTTGCTCCTCACTCCTGCTGCGACAGTGAGCACCCAGAAATCCAGTTCTAAAATGGAAAAGAACTGGAATAGATGTTTTCCCTAAGATGATATACAAGTGTCCAATGAGCTCATGAAAAATACTCGTCTTTCGCTGTCATAATTACTGCATTTTCCTAAATGCAGTGAAAACCGCTGTGAGATGCCACTTCACGCCCAATGGAATGGGTGATTGTAGGATAGAACTAATAATAATAAAACAGAAAGCAGGTATTGGCGAGGGTGTGGGAAGACCCCAGCCCTCAGAGTGGCTGGCAGGAGACAGTGCAGTTGTGGGGAAGCAGTCTGGCAGCTCCTCACACTTTAAGATGAGGAGCTCCCATATGCCCCTGCAAGTCCACCCAAGAGACAGCATTGTTCATAATAGCCAAAAGATGGAGACAGCCCAAAAGTCCATCTGCAGATGAGTGGACATACAAAATGTGACACCATGTATCCATGCAATGGAGTGCTGTTCATCCCTAAACAGGAATAAGGCGCTGATACAAGCTACTGCACACGTGGAGCCTGATTTTTTTTTTGTCCGTTTGTTTATTGCAATGCTGGGGATCAAATCAGGGCCTCATGCATGTGAGGCAAGCACTCTACCATTGAGCTGCATCACCAGCCTCCCAATAGGTGAAAGCTATCAATCACCAAAGACCACATATTGAATGATTTCATTCATAGAACATATGCAGAACAGGGAATTCTGCAGGGACAGATTTTATTACCCAGTGGTTGCCTAGGGTTAGGGGAGGAGGTTCAAGAGAGTAGGGAGCTGATAGGTAAAGTTTATGGGGTTTGCTTTTTGGGGTGATAAAAGTGTTCTTTACTGGACTGGTGCTGGCTGCACATATCTGTGACTGTCCTGAACATCACTGAACTGTACACTTGACTGAGCAAACCATGCAATGTGTGAAGATCTCGATAAAGCTGTTTTTTTTTTTTAACACACACATACAATGAGATGCCACCTCAGCTACACTAGGATGGGCGTAATTTTAAAATGTAAAATTGCACACCTTGGCAAGGATGTGGAAGAAATGGAGTGCTTACTTGCTGCTGGAGAGAATTGAAAATATGGAATGGACACTTTGAAAAACTGATGGTTCCTCAAGAAGATGAAAGAGAATTGCCATATGACCCAGCAATTCTACTCATAGATATAGAATTGAAAACAGGTGTTTAAACAAAAACTTGAACATGAATGTTCATAGTAGCTCTATTCACAATAGCAAACAAACAAACAAAAAGGACGCAACCCACAGATGAATAGATAAACAAAAATGTGCTATATTCATACGATGGAATATTATTCAGCTATAAAAGAAACAAAGCCCTGGTCCATGTACAACACAGATGAACCTACAAGGCACTACTAAGTGGAAGAAGCCAAACACAACAGGACAAATACTCTGTAATTCCATTTATATGAAATATCCAGAATGGACAAATCCAGGCAGCAGATCAATGGTTGCTAGAAGAGGAGGTACTGGGTAGTGGAGAGAGAATGTGTAATGCGCCCTGGTTTCCTTTTGGAGGGAAGTAGCTGGATGACGTCATGAATGCTTAATATCCCTGAATCGCACACACCGAGGCTGCAATGGTAAACTTAACTGCATATTTTAACACTCACACGAACTTGTGCTGTTTTTTAAAGGCTTTATTAACCCTCAATTATTACTGCTATTTTTAGCACTTAGGGAATGATCATCAGAATATTAGAATTATTAATGTTTGGAGACTCTAATGCTTGGCACCCCACATATGAATGTGTCCCAGAAAGTGAGTGACACTGGTGTCCAGAGGAGGCTGGGTCAGTCCTAGGTGTCAAAAAAGCCCTGCAAACTCAGAGCAAGACCCTGAGCCAGGACTGGTCCCCCACTCAGGTCTGGCCTGCTCCTTATGGCCCCTATTCCCAGGACAGCATTCTCTCAGTCTGGCTCCAAGGGGTCATTGTCCATTTCCAGTCGGGTTCAAAATCAAAAAGGAGCCAGCATTAGGAAACCCAACTGCTTTCTTGTGCTAAAAAAACATCCCCTTTGTACTGGCCACTGCTGGCCACCACTCCAGCCGCCAGCCCTGGAAGCCAGGCAGCAGTCCCCTCGGGCAAGAGCGCTGCTGCTGGACGCTGGCCCTGGGCACAGGGGGAGGTGCAGAGTCTGGACATGCATGGGGTTCTCTGCGGTCACCCCACATCCGGAATGTTGGGCCTTTCCTGGGTCTCTGACCAGGGCTGTGTTTCCTAAGAGCATGTCTGTTCTGTGGAGAGAAGGCCAGCTGGTAAACACCCCATCCCCCCCACACACTTTATCTCCCTCCAGCCTTTTCCTGGAAGCTTCAGAGCAGTGTCAGAGGCTGAGGAGACCTAGGGCTGCAGTTTTGAAACAGCTTTCGGCAGTCACTGACTTTGACTTCCAATCTGGCCCAAATGACAAGGTAACAAGGACCATTCACCCTCCCTCCTCCTGTCTGAACAAAAACAGAAAACACAGAGGGCGGTGGATGATAGCAGTCTCTGGGAGACCGGAAAAGGAGGCTGAGCCCACCACTGGCCCAGCCTGCTGCCTTCCGAGAGTGTCCAGACCACAGAATGGGAAGGGGACCCGGATGGGGCCTGGAGACTCCTGAGCTGAGGAAACAGCAGTGACCGGGAGGGTAAAGTGGCTAGAGTCGGTGGGACAGGAAAGAGAGGAGGAACCCTGGAGGGTCCCTCCCCAGGACTGGGCTGAACCCTTCAGGGCATGTGTATGAGACAGGATAGGAGGGAACTACCCCACACCCACAGAGGGCCCAGAGTAGTGCAGACAGGTGCAGAAAACGGTCATTCTGTGTGTTTTAAAGGTTACGTAGGAGCGGAGGGACATAGAGTGCGTGCTGAGCTTGTGCAGGGCCCTGGGTCTGATCCCCAGCACCCCCTCCCCAGAGAAAGGTTATGGAGAAGCACAGACCATATCAAAGGGCCCCAAACTGAACTGCTAGAGATGAAAGCAATGTCTCAAATTAAACAACACTGGATGGATTGATAGCAGATTATGAAGAAGATATTAGTAAACTGAAAGGCACAGCAGTAGCTTTCTGAGACCAAAAAAAAAAAAAAACCAGAAAGAAAAAAAGTGTTGAAAAAACGAGAAAAGAAGAGCAGTGATTCAGAACAACTGAATGGGGGGGGTGCAGGGGGGAGTCCTGGAAGAGATAATGGATGAAAAGTTGACAAATTTTAAGAAGATCATAAATCTATAGATCCAGGAAACCCACTGAATCCCAAGCATAAAAAAAAAAAAGAAAAACATGAATGACCACAGCTGGATCAAGGGTAGACAATGGAATAGCTGTGGATCTTTAAAATTTGAATTTGTAACTGATCATTTCCACAAAGAAAACTCAAGGCCTACTGACTCCACTGGGGAATTGGGCCAAACATGTAAGGAAGAAATAATAGATTCTTTTTTTTTTTTTTTTTAAATATGTGTGTGTGGGTGGGGAGGGATTCTGGGGATTGTAGTTTTATCACTGTGCTATAGCCCAAATCCTCTGTATTTTTTTTTTTATTTTTTTTTTTTTTTTTTGAGACAGGGCCTCACTAAAGTGCTGAGTCTGGCCTTGAACTTTCCTCCTCCTGCCTCAGCCTCTGAATCCGTAGGTTTACAGTCATGCACCACCCAGCTAATACAGATTCTTCACAAATTGTACCAGAAAATTGAAGCGGAGGGAAGACTTTTCAGTGCATTCGGTGAGGACAGTATAACCCTGATACCAAAATAGAATACAAATTACACACCTATATCCATCATGAATGCAGATGCAAAAATTCTAAACAAAACTTTAGCAATCAAGTTCAACAATGTATAAAAACAATAAAATATTGTGATCAAGTGAGGTATCAATCCCAAGGATTGAAGATAATTCAAAACTCAGTCAAGGTATGACATAAAGATAAATGTATGGACCAATTGAAAAGTCAGACAGCCCAAAGATAAACCTGTCCATCTATGGTAAATTCATTCACCAGAGATGAAGAGAGGAAAAGGGTAAACTTTGTAAAAGACGGTTCAGAAATAACTGGTCAGCCACATGCAAAAGAATACATTTACACTTGTACCTTATACCACACACAAAATTTAACACATAAATCAGACCTGAATGTAAGAGCTAAACTATAACACTCTTAGAAGAGAATATAGAAGTAAGTTTTCATGCTTTAGATTTGGCAATGATTTCCTAGATTTAATTAATACTCAAAGCATAAACAAACAAAAAATTGGTTTCATGAAAACGAAAAGTTCTTGTGCTTCAAAGTACACTAGAAACAAAGTGAAAAATCAACCCACAGAGTGGGAGAAATTATTTGCAAATCGTACGTGTGATAAAGGCTTACTCCCGTCCACGTCCCGCACATGTTGGGAATGGAGGTCCCCTCGGTGGAATGGGCTGGCTGAGAAATAAAAGGTAGGAAACATAGAACAGCGAAGAAACCACAGGACAGGAAATGTTTTCAGAAAGTGTGGGGGGGGGATGGGCTATCCCATCACGGAGCCCGCACTTGCTTTATTTATACCGGGGAGCATCCAAGGCCTTCCATAAAAGGTGGGCTGTCCAGTTCCCAATGGATACACCCATCTCCGGAGCTACTACAAGGATCTTCCTAGTAGAGTGGAGATAAAGGTCATGTGCCTTGGGCAATCGATTGTGTGGGAGAGCCTCGGACTGTTCCCAAGTTTAAACCTAAAATCTCCCTGGCCGCCAGGGAGATTTTAGGTTTAACTTTGGGAACTATCAAGTATTTCATGGTGGCTTCCCACAGCTTACTATTCAGAATATATTTTTTTAAATTCTTATAGTTCGACCATAAAAAGACAGCTCAATATAAAAATTGGCAAAGGATTTAATTAGAAATTTCTCCCAGTGAGAAGTAATGGATGAGCAGATGAAAAGGTGCTCCACGTCCCTATGCATCAGGGACCACAGGAAGAGAGATCCCTAGGCACCTGTCAGAATGGCCCCCAAAATAGACCTGACTGCCTGCAACTTCTTGTTGGCATGAACATGGAGCAACTGGAGTGTTCACGTCTGGCAAGAATATAAAATGGTATGGCAGCTTTGGAGAGCAGGTTGGCGGTCTCCTGATGGACACCACCCCTGACTCCCTCATCCTCCCTGCCCAGAATGAAGTGACCATGCACAAACTCTGTCGCGCTGATCCCCACAGCAGCGTCATCCCCAGTAGCCACGATGGGAACAGTTCACACGTTTCATAGGTGAGTAGGTAGATGAAGGGCAGAACGTCCACAGGAAGGGGTGGCCCCAGCAAGGAGCGGGGCCAGGTGTTGTCACACACAGTAACACAGGTGGATCCCAACAGCATTGCGCTGAGTGAAAGAAGCCAGACGAGAAGCTGATCCCCACGGACGGCCTCCCATCAGTGGTTGCTTGGGATAAGGGGAGGGGACAAGGAGTCGTAGGGGACAGAATGACAAAGGAGCAAGGGGGAACCCATGGGCCAATGGCAGGTGTACTATCTTGCTTGTGATGATGGTTTTACAAGTGTGAGCACGTGCCAGATGTATTCCAGTGGTGCCCAGGCAAAGATCTCAGGCGTCCTGCACCAGCTCATCCCTCTTCTTGCAAGGGGCTTCCCTTGTCACAGGATATAGGAAGGCTTCCTGGTTAGAGGGAGCGTGTGTGTGTGTGTGTGTGTGTGTGTGTGTGTCTGCACGCATGCATGTGAGAGAATGAACTGTGAATGTGCATGCGTGTGTGCAAGAATGCACTTGTGTGGGGGTATGAAGTGTGGACGTGTGCATGTGTGACAGTGTTTTTGTGAATGTGTGCATGAGAGGAGCCCTGTGTGGGGTCTTGTGTGCGGGAGGAGGAGGGCGCAGGAGGAGGAGGGCCAGCAGGAGCCCTGTCTGCAGCATCTGTTTTTCCTCATTCCAGAACCTTCTAGCTGCTCACAAAATGATGCGTTGGCTTGTCCCTCCGTGTGGGTCCTGAAGCCAAGCTGAATGAGAACTGGGGTTGTCAATCCTACGGAGGGCATTTTTGGTGAGTTTATACCTCTACAAAAGCCAGGACAGCCATGTCACTGTCCCCACACCTGCCTTTATCCAGCTGGGGGCAGGAAGTGGATATTGTTCAGGACTCTCTGGTCACAGCAGAAGAAATTGGAGTGTAATGAGCTTAAGCAACAAAAGGAGATTTACAGCCCCATGACCGGGGGCACATACCTGTGACCCCAGACACTCAGGATGCTGAGGCAGGAGGAGTGCAAGTTCAAGGTCAGCCTTGACAACTTAGCTGGACTGTCGGGGCGCCCTGAACAGGAGCTGAGCATGCCCCCTAGCCTTGAGTGATGGGGTGTTGAACTGGCATCGCACGCAGTGCAAAACAAGTGGGCCTCACCGTCACTGGGCCAAGGACGTGCAGCTCTGGGTCTGGACGTCACCCTGTGGGACTGGGCGTCACCCCCCTGTTTGTTGTAACACAATCCCTTGCCTGATTGGGGTGGAATATTCTACTGAATGTCTTCCCCCTAATAAAAACAGGGCTTTGGGGTGTGTTTGCTCTCTTGCCTCCCTTGCTCCTCTTGCCCTCCGGAGCGGGAGCTGACCCCTGAGGTCGCAGAGTCTCAGAGCCGTCCCTGACCCCCGAAAAAGGTATTTTGTGTCTGTGTGATCTTTTTGTTGCAGAGTGACCCTGAATCCGTCACCCGCACAGGACACGAGTGACAGTGAACCCTGTGTCAGAAATGAGAAGGGCTGGGGTCACAGCTCAGTGCACGTGCAGGCCCCTGTACCAACGCAGGGAGGAGGGGATTTATTTACTGGGTGGTGCTGGGGAGGGAACCCCGGGCCCCACACATGCGAGGCAAGAGCTCTGCCAGCGAGATACACCCCCTGCCAAAAAAGGGGGCTTACTAGAAGGAACCAAGGGAAGGCAGGGGAGGGTGTCCAGATTGGAAGGATAAGGTAGGGAACGGCCAGGGACCTTGACACCAGAGCTGGTGGCATTGTCCCTGGATGCTGCCGTGGCTGGCTTGGCTCTGCCCTTCCTTCCCCCTGCTCTTCCCACCAATTTTCTACCTTGGGTCTAACTTGGCTGGGAACAGAACCCTGTCACTGCAGCCCAGGGAGAACCACAGCAGTTTTCCCGAGGAATCCAACAAGTCATCCAGAGCTGTCCC